>NC_091471.1:49819994-51034994 GCF_036971445.1 Narcine bancroftii | reverse complement strand
TTCTAAATGCAAGCCCATTTTTTACCTACACTGCCAAAGTTCCATGGATCTCATGACTTTTTGAATGAGTATCTCATGGAGAACCTTGTCAAATGCCTTGATAAATCCATATAGACCACATCTGCCCTACCCTCATCAATTTCTTTTGTTACCCCTCAAAAAACTTAATTAGACTTGTAAGTCACAAAGCCAAGCTGAATATCCTTGAGTAGACTGTATTTCTCCAAATGCTCATAGATCCTATCCTTAAGAATCCTCTCCAATAGTTTGCATATCCTTGATGTAAGACTCACTAGTCAATAATTCCCAGGATTCTCCCTATCAATTTTTTTAAAATAAGGGGACTATATTTGCCATTCTCTAATCCTCCAAGACTTTCCCTGTAACCAAAGAGGATTCAAAGATCATAGCAACTGCTCCAGTTATCACTTCCCTTACTTCTCACAGCAACTTGCAGTATATCATGTCCAGCCCCAGGGAAATATCAATTTTGATGTTTTAAGAAGTTCCAATACAGGGAAGTCACGTGATTCAGAGAACGTAGGATGTGGGGTCCTGACCCGCCAGGGAAAACAGAAAAAAAAAATATTTAAATGAAGTAACACAAAGTAAAACAGGAAGAAACATTGTAAGAACAATGCACTTACCTTTTAAGATGTATCCAAATAAGAGGAAAACCATCATTGAACTGTTTAGTAGTATCTCCAAGGAATTCAAAGGGAGGCCTCCAATGCAGAAGGAGCCTGGACGTAGAGTTTTGATGAGATCCCGACAGAAGGCTGAGACAGCGAAGTTGCTTGTAGATGCTTCCTTCCTGAAGACTGGAAAAAATTGCGTTGGACAAGAAAGAAGTGTGTCACTGTGCATGCTCAAATTGGCGAGCGCGCACAGTTCATTTGAGGAGATACTAGCTTTGATAAAAGATTTATCAGAATGGAATTTTTTTGCAAGGAACAGAAGAAGAGATGAAGCCAGAAAGTGATAATGATGAAGTTACAGAACAAGAACAAGAAGAAGAAGAAGATACCAGTATCTCAAGAGCAAGATCAAGTATGGGGTTACAGGAGAGATTAAATTTAAAGGGACTCCACTTGAGAGGGTTGTAAGAAAAATACTGCAACATATGATATTGTCTGATACTGATGGGTCCCATTTATTTAACTTTTGGGGCGTAGTGTATAGCCTGTGTAACCAATTATATTGTATCATGCATAACCTCGTGTTTATTGTATTTCTCATAGTTCTGGAACATAGCTTTTCCCATCGTTATTGAATGAAGATCTACCGGGACCAATGCCTGAAGAAGGCGCACAAAATCTGTGAACCGGTGCGGGCTCGAAAGGCCAACATGGCCTGTTTCCGCTCCGTAAATGGTTATATGGTTATATGGTATGATAGAAATGCATGAAGTATGAAGTAAAATATATAAATACAAAGTTTATCAAGCTGACAGCTGGTATGGAAAAGATGCAAGATGTAGGTAAAATAAATAATAAGGTTAAAAAAGTGGAAGTGAAAGTTGAAAATGTACAGGAGAGAGTGGGCAAATTGGAGAATGAAGTTATAGTGGGGACTGTTGAAAGGAAAAATTGACTGTGGAAAATTTTAGTAGAAGAAATAGTATTTGTTGAATTGAAATAGGGAGATGAAAAACAAGATACGATTCAATTTCTACAAAGATGAATATCTAAAGTTCTGGGGGTGAATTTGAAATTTGAAATTGGAAAGGGCACATGGAGCCCTTAGGCCATGACCACAACCAGATGAAAAGCCTCATTCTACAGTAGTTAAATGTTTAAAATATCAAGATAAATAAAAAAATCTTAGCCTTGGCATCTGAAAGAGAAAGAACAAGAAAGAACCCACTTGAACACCATGGATCAAAGATATTCTTCCACCCAGATAATAGTGCACAATTGCTGACCAGAAGAAGTGAGTTCAATCTGGTTAAGACCCTTTGGGAAAAAGGTTATAAATTTGTACTTTGTTGCCCAGCTACATTGAAGATCTCATTACTTGATGGCAACAAGAAATTTTTTACAGATTATAAATAAGTGGCAAAATTTAATAATTACTTATTAATGAACCGAGGGAATGAGATGTATTTATTTCATTGGTTGACGTAATTTAATTATTAAGGTTGATACATTGTTAAAAGATATGTGTACCTGGGAGGTTAGGGGTTTCAGGGTCAGGGAGCCTCTGGTCATGTGTTTTTTTTTGTGGAAGACGCTGCATCCCAAATAATAGAATGGGGTGGTGCTGTGTATATTAAATGGTGCCACTGGGGGGAATTCTTATTTACTTATTATCAATGGTATGGTTACATTTCCATTATTGTTTCCTTTTATATCTGGATTTCAAGAGAAGTTGGGAGCAACTCAGAAGTAAGATTTGAATTATTGGAGGATAGTTTGGGCAGATATAAAGGAATAGTATATAGATATACATCAATAAATGGAAGAGGTAGTTTTTTTAAAATGCAATACTTCATCGTCCTTAATCTAGGATCAATAAAGGTGGATAAGTCTCCTGGTCCTGATGGGATTTTTCCCAGGACTTTAAGGGAGTTCAGGGAGTAAATAGCAGAACACTGACAGTGATTTTTCAAAGATCACTGGAGGAGGGGGTGGTACTACAGGATTGGAGGGTGGCAAATGTAGTTCCGTTGTTTAAAAAAGGCATTAGGTGTAGGCCAAGTAATTATCACCCAGTAAGTTTGACTTCGGTGGTGGGAAAGTTTATGGAGGGTATTCTTCGAGATAGTATATATGCATATCTGGATAGGCAGGGATTGATTAGTGGCACCCAGCATGGGTTTGTAAGGGAAAAGTCATATTTGATGAACCTTGTTGAGTTTTTTGGATGAAGCTAGAGTGGTTGATGTGATCTATTTGGATTTTAGTAAGATAAGATTCTGCATTGAAGGTTAATAAGGAAAGTTCAGTCACTAGGAATTAGTAGAGAGATTATGACATGGGTTCAGAGGTGGCTGAAGGATAGACAGCAGAGAGTCTGTCTGTCAACTGTCAGGTTGGAAGCCTGTGACAAGTGGGGTGCCTCGGAAATCGGTGCTGGGTCCCTTGTTGTTTATCATTTATATTAATGATTTAGAGAAGGGTATGGTTAACTGGGTAAGCAAATATGCAGATGATATGAAAATAGGGGGAGTGTTGGATAGTGAGGAAGGTTTTCTTGGATTACAGAAGGATTTGGTTTGTTTGGAAGAGTGGGCTGAAAGATGGCATATGGAATTCAGTGTAGACAAGTGCGAGGTGCTGCATTTCCGTGAAAATAACCAGAATAGGACATATGCGGTTAAGGGGAGGACATTGAGGTACACAGAGGAATAGAAGGACCTGGGGGTTATGGTACAGAGTTCATGGAAGATGGATTCCCATGTAGACAGGGTGGTTAAGAAGGCATATGGTATGCTGGCCTTCACAAATCATAGTATAGAGCACACATGTTAAACTCTGGCCCGCGGGCCGAATTTGGCCCGCGATATAATTATATTTGGCCCGCAAGATCATTTCAAAAATGTATTAGAGGTGGCCTGCCCTGCAGCGAGAGCCGATGCTGTTTTTTGGTATTTTCACCCCCACCATCCTCCCCCTTCATTGCACATCCTTCCCCATTGTAACACGAGAAATTGTAACACGAGAAGTCTGTCGATGTCATCAGCCGGCAAGCCAGTTGGAAGGCTCCCCGCACAACCAGTCACTTCTCCCACCTGTCGAGCGGTGCGGCGGATGGGCGAGCGCCTGTGATTGCCTGTCAGTGCGACGGGCATGGCAGGCTGCGCACGGCCCCCGGGCAGCGCGAGCCCCGCGCGACTGGCCCTTCCACAGCGCGAGCGCACTTCTCCTGGTCGCCATGGCCTTCAGCGCTTGCACCCGCGTGGACCCCAGGGACGGCTGGTTCGGCCTTGCACGTGAAGAGAGAGATGGTGGCTGTCCGCAAAGGCTGATCGGCAGCGCACTGGGCCTGAGAGGGTGGGTAAGCAGGGGTGGGCAGAGGGTGTAGGTGGAGTAATGGGCAGAGGAAGTTATGGTGGTGCAAGGGGCAGTTAGAGGGACGGATGAGTAGAAGGAGGGGTGGATAGGGAAGAGGTAAAAGGGGAGGGGCAGGGCGAGTAGGGGAGGGGTGATTAGAGGGTGAGAGACAGGTAGAGGGAGGAACAGGTTGAGGGGAGAGGCAGTAGAGGGGCATGTAAAGGATGGGGTGGGTAGAGGCAGAGCGAGTGGAGTGAGGGGTGAGTAGAGATTGGGTAAAGGACTGGTCAGGTAGAGGGATGGTGGGTCGAGGGTGAATAGAGGCCTAGAGCCTGAGGAGTGAGCAGGAAATGCTGAGTCTTGATGCAGGCCAAAATGGACACAGCCTGTGAATGCTGACTACATCTCCACAGGGACCAAATATGTTTCCCTCAGGTCAAGCAAAGGGTGAACTTGAGCTACCTACTCCTGACCTGTAACATTATCCTCCTAAAGTTATATCCTAAAGTTTAACATTACATATGTTGAAAGAAGAGAAAACATGCAGATGTTGTTGAAAATGTTCAATAAATATTTAGTTCGGCCCTCGACTTAGTCCAAGTTTTTAATTTTGGCCCTCCGTGAATTTGAGTTTGATACCCCTGGTATAGAGTATAGGAGCTGGGAAGTGATGCTGCGGCTATTTTAGGCATTGGTGAGGCCTTGTTTGGGGTACTGTGCTCAGTTCTGGTCTCCAAATTATAGAAAGGATATAGATAAGGTGGAGAGGGTGCAGAGAAGATTTACAATGATGTTGCCTGGTTTACAATATCTGGATTACAGGGAGAGATTAAGGAGATTGGGACTTTATTCATTGGAATGTAGACGGCTGAGATGGGACTTGATAGAGGTATTTAAAATTATGAAAGGAATAGATAGACTAGACATAAACAGACTCTTTCCCCTGAGGGCACTCCGCTTGAGCTATCCTTTTTATTTGTCACTGTGCCTTATCTTTATTACTTTTCCCACCAATCACTATTCTAATTAACTTGCCCTCTGCTCTCTTTTTAAATACACTCACCTCAAGCTGGTTCCCAGAACTCACAGCTCTCCCAAGTCCCTCACTCCTCCTCTTCCAGCAACAATCCTAAAATTTGGATTGACAAAGATGTCAAATTAGCTATAGGAAGCATGCAAAGCAAAAGACATCCCATTTATAGTTCTTTATGTCCCAAAACAAACCTCCATCGGTGAAAGACCATTTCCTCTCTTTTCCTTTGTAGAAAGCAGAGAGTTGAAGTTGACAAAGTATTCTGCCTGGAAGCTCAGTGACTAGTGGATCTGTTCTGGGACCCTGTTCTTTGTGATTATTATAAATGTCCTGAATGAAGATGTAGAAGGATTGGTCAGTAAGCTTGTAGATAATACGAAGGTTGGAGGAGTTGTGGATAGTGTTGAAGATTGATGTAGGTTACAGCAGGATGCAGAGTTGGGGGGAAAAGTGGCAAATGGAGTTCAATCTGGATAAGTGTGAGGTGATGCATTTTGGAAGGTCAAACTTGAAGGCAGAGTGCATGGTTAATGGTAAGATACTTAACAGCATAGAAGAATAGAAGGACCTTGGGGTCCAAATCTATATATCTCTCAAGCTTACCGCTCAGGTTTAATAGGATATTTAACAAGGGTTATGGTGGGGGATTGAGTTCAGGAGTCATGTGGTGATATAGCAGCTTTTAAAATCTCTGATTAGACCAATATTGTGTTCAGTTCTGGTCACCTCATTACAGAAAGGATGTGAACGGTATGGAGAAGGTACAGAGGAGATTTACCAGGACGTTGTCTGAATTGGAAAATGTGTCGTATGAGGCAAGGGCTTTTCTCTTTGGAGTGAAGAAGGATGAAAAGAGTCTTCATAGAGGTCTATAGGATTATGAGAGGCATAGAAAAGGTAGGCAGCCAGCACAATTTTCCCAGAGTGGCAGTAGTAAATATCTGTATAAAGTGAAAGGAAGAAGTCTTAGAGGAGACATCAGGGGTAAGTTTTTTATAGAATTGTGGGTGCCTGAAATGCATTGCCAGGGGTGGTCGTGGTGGCTAGAACAAAAGGGGCATTTAAGAGACTCTTAGACAGACACATGGATGAAAGAAAAATAGAGGGTTATGAGGTAGTCAGGGTTTCATTTTTACTTTTAGTTATATACTGTATAGGTTGGTCCAACATCGTGGGCCAGAGGGCCTGTACTGTTCTGTAATGTTCTATGTTCTTGTTTTAATCATTAAATAGTTAAATCTCCTGCTTCTGTCAACTACAAAATGTAAAGAGTGGTTGGCACCACACTTCCATTACAAGTGTCAAAATTCAAGACTGTGAACACTTTGCAATGCTTTGGCAATGCTGACAATGCCCTTATTTTAACTCAAATTGTACCCCTATAACAAATCCCTTCAACAAGGCTAGTATAGTGGTTAGTGCAATGCTACTATAGCACCAGTGACCTGGATTCGAAATTTTACATCATTATGAAACAGTATTGTACTGATAATCATCTTGTCAATCAGCTTTAAATAGGTACCAGATCAATCGGAATAGTTTTCGAGAAATAAATGAGGCAGTGCTCTTCAAACCTCAGTGTGGAGTATCGCTTGATCACTCACCAAACAATTTTTTTTCCATTGTTGTCACGTAATGATACATTTAGAATGTAACATGCATGAAGATTCTTTAATTTATGTTGATCGTCGCCAGTTGGTGCAGCGCCAACCAGGGAATGTAAACTTGCAATGTTTTCAATGAACTAAAGATTGAGAAAATATCACCAATTGGTTAAATTTGAATAAACGTGCTGGCCACTTATTCAACATCTTCATTCGATCTTAGTTGATCCTTTCCGAATCCTTTTCACGATTTTTTTTCTGTGAGTGTACAGCAGCAGAATTAATTAATAATAATTGTCTAACCACTGAAACATGGTAGCCCAGCTTTTGTTTTCTTTTTTGTTTCTTATTTAGGGGGATACTTTTGTAATAAAATTTGATTCCTTTTCATGTTTGGCCTTTAAGAGATTGGGAGGCCCAGTTTATATTTGTTGTTCAAACTCTGTGTTTGTATTTGTTAATGAAATCCTGTTCTCTTTGTATCATTCTTATGTTTATTAATCTGAAACTTTAATAAAAAGATTGACAAAGAAAGAAGAGAAAATGCCTACATTAAAACAAATTTGACTTCTGAAACCAAAAAGAGGTAACAAAAACATTATGATGAAACAAAAAAGCATCGTTTAATCAAAACTATTTTCATGCTCTAAACCAGCCATTCTCAACATTCTTTTGGGTATGGCCCCCTTAGGGCTCTTCTCAAACTTTATGGGCCTCCCTTCCCTGTGAAGCAGAAAAGTATTGGTTTCTTCCGTACTTCCCTCCACCCTACTGCACAAAAATGTTTATATATTATGTGAGGTGAAAATAAAACAAGGCTTTTGCTTAAATGGCTCTGGTCCCTGGGGTGGAGGGAGGGGGGTGTTGGGGATGGGTGGGGTGAAGGCTTCCATGCTCTAAACACACTGAGTTGAGCTCACATATGTGGGAAGTAAGAATCTCACAGAAGTCACTAAAATTAAGAGATATTTGGTGGAAAAATCTGAAAAGAATCAACTTCAAATGATCTCTGCAGGTCTGGATTGTGTGGCAATCCATGTGAATGCATAGACCCACCAAGTCCCCTTCATCCCATGGGACAATTGTGACAAATGGAACAGACATAGAACAGATCTGGCAATTCCAAACTGAATGGGAATGAATACTAAGACAATCTGTAAAGTCATGATCCAGCATATAGCTCAGGGGTTCAGCCCTAGTTCAATGAGGAATGCAGAAGGGAGTGCCAGCAGCAGAACTACGCATCTAAAAACAAGGTGTCAACGTGAAGAAGATGCAACACATAATCATGTGCATGCCAAACAGCATAAACTAGATGTAATCATACAACAAATAGATTACATTGAAATTTTAGTCTGACTCCATTTGGTTGTGAATATTGCTAGGCATTTTATACACTACAGGAATAAACATTTTTAAGAATATCTCCAAGTCTTCACAACCAGATAGAATCTCAGCTTTCTTCATTGATCTCAGATGCCTCTTGTCAACCAATTTGATTCACTCTATGACATCAGAATACTCTTGAGAACATTAGATACAACAAAGACTGGACAAATTGCAATATCCCAGCTGTTGTACTGTAGACTTGTACTACATCAGCAATTGCAGACAACCTGATAATGTAGAAAACCTAATTTACTCAGTTAATGTTACAAAGGGGATGGTGTGTGAAAATAGTGAAGTCTTGTGACAATTATTCATGTGTTGGCGAGACCACACCTGGAGTACTACATATAATTTCTCTCTTTAAGGAGAAATATTCTGACATTGGAGACAGTTCAGAAAACTTGATTTCCGAGAATGATAGATCAGGTTGTGTTTAAAAGAATGAAAAATGAACCAGTACATTCCTGAGGGGGATTTTCAGAATAGATTATGAAAAACTGTTCCCTCTCTTGGAGGAATCTAGAGTAAGGGCCACGTCAGGGATGAAGAGGAAATTCATTGGGAATCTCCACTACAGAGAGCCATTAGGCTGATTCATAGAATCTAAGCAAAACTATGGTGAATTAATATTTTGAATGTAGGGGAGGTAAGGGATATGGGACAGAAGAGGAGAATGGATGTGAAAGCCAAGATCAGAACAGCCATAGTCTTATTGAATGAAAGAGCAACTCAAATGGTCAGATGGTCTATTCCTGTCCCTATTCATAAGTTAAGGTTCAATATTCCTTTATTGTCATGTACACAAAATACACAAATTTTCTTTTCTTCATTTGCCGTGAAGGCACACAAATAAATGACAATAGTCCAATATCCCTACTGAGATGAGAAAGAGATGCAAAAGAGAGTCCCTTCAGAAACTTTGAGTGCCTGTGGGTCTTTTCTTAAAATTTTAAATTGTAATTTTAAAAAAATTAGACATACAGCATGGTAACAGGCCATTTTTGCCCACGTCCAATTAACCTACAGCCCCCAGTATGTTTCAAACAGTGGGAAGAAGCCAGAGCCCAAGGGGAAAACCCATAGACACATGGGGAGAACGTACAAATTCCTTATAAACAGTGTGGGATTTGAATCCCAGTCCAGATCACTGGCGCTGTAAAGGCATTGCACCACACCAACTGTGTCATCCAGTCCTGCCACCTCGTCCAATCTGTGGTTCATTGTGTTCCCATTACCTTCTTAGCCATACAGTTCAGTTCAGTGATGAACCCAAGTGCAAAGCATCTGAGTTACCCTCCCTGGTTTCAATCATCTGCACCCTTGCTTGAAGAAAATAGAATGCTGTCAGCATCTAAGGTCCTTTGGGAGCCCTGCTTGTCATCAGGTCCCTTATAAATCCCAGACCTGATACTTAGTTCCCAGAAACCAGTTGCTGGCAGCCTGCAGCCTTGTGAGTCCTTCAGCCATTGAGCCTCATGCTGGTCAACTGCTGTGGTCTCCTAGCCTATTGGATCCTCTCTCAGATGTTCTTCCATGTTGGTGTCCTGTGCCAGTCCATTGCTCCCCCAGAGCTCACACCACTTGTGGTCTGGGCTGCTGAATATGTGCACTGCCATTTGGATGTGATCCTCTATGGGTCTTCATGGGAGAAAAAAAAAGCAGCCCCATTCTATAGGCAACTTAAACCTGCATCAGTCTGTTGAGGAGAAAGCCTGGGCAGTAGGACCCCACAGAGAAACTTAAATTAATTCTAATTAATATGTACAGGTGTTGTTCTGATTGCAATTGGGAAATTTAAAAAAATGCTGAAATACTTTTCAGATCAGGCAGAAACTATGAAAAGAGAGACAAAGTTAATATTTCATGTTGAAGAGCCTTTGTCAGGATTGGAAAGAACACAAACAGGTAGTCTCAAGCTGCAAGGTGAATGGAGAGGGGATGGAGAGAACAAAAGGTACTTCTATGATAATAGGGTAAGCCAAAAGTTAGAACCATAGAACATTACAGCACAGAAACAGGCCTTTTCAACCCTGAGGATAACTTGTAAAAGAGAACATGTAGCCAATGGGTTAATGGCACTCATCAAGGAGACAGAGCATGGTTCTTTGTTCTTAATACCAATGAAATGAGGTAAGTTAGAAAGTAAGGATACTGACAAAGGAACGTTAGTTGCAAAATGCAGGACTCTAGGATATGAATGGTAGACCACGCTGCACAAATGGAGAGAGAAAAGCAGAATAAACATAACATATGTATGACCTGATCTATTAATAAGAGTCTGAGAATGTGAGAATTCAATAGCAAGTCCAGAAGGCTTCAATGTACCCAGACTTAAAAAGGAAATCTTGTTCTTCAAGCTGATCTTAGATCTCTACAGCACAGAAAGTACATGAGTGGAATAAATTTTGCCTCTATACTTCTCTTTGCAAAGATACTGTTTGACCAGATGTTTCGATTTCAGATTCCAGCATCTGTAGTTTGTTTGAATTTCATTTATTCTAAATTGGAAGTGCAATCCCACAAACCAATGAAGCCACAGTCTGCAATTACCATTCAGCCAATATTCAAGTGATGCATACACTTTTCATTAAAAAGAATATGTTTGGGTACTAATTTAAACTAGAATAGATATAACAGGAAACAGCAAGAATTAATCAAGCTTCATTCGCATTGAAGATCAAGGATTATTTGTAATACAAAAAAAAGGCAAGTACACATATTTATAGCAGGGAATTACTTATGAATTCCCAAACCATATAACATGCTATCTGTAGGAGACAATAAGACCTAGACAGAAGGACTGGGTGAGAAATAGTTTCAGCACATTTAGCCATGATAAACTGGAACCAATAATTCTTGATAAGAACTATTAGAAGAGCATTGGAAAAGCATTGCTGATGTTATATCGTCAGGATAATGTGAACTATCTTGTAACTGCATAAGTATATACCCTTCTCACTGTAGTAACTGTAGCGCATCACTGTGGGGCGAGTATGTGTGAAGTTTTTCCGGAGATGGTGGAAGAAATCAGTAAGTAAATTCTCTTCTGTTATTTGAATCTTGCATCCCTAAGTTATTTAAGAAGCTTCCTGAGTAACACAGAAATATAACATGGTGGCAGTGATATGAGAGAACAGGATTGTAAGTCACTGAAATGCAAAGGGGAAGAAGAGAAAAAACATTATTGAAAAAAAATGGCTGGAGCAACAGCAGTTCATTGTCTCACACACTGCCAGACTGAAAACGCCTCATCTTCCTTCTGGGCATCATCCAACCAGCTTTCATTAAATTGCCCACCCCACCCCCCCACCCCCATCCCACTTGTGCTCCCATGTCCTTACCCCAGGTTTGTCTCTTTCCCTTTGTCTCCTTTCACACGGACAAAATCAATTCTCACCGCTCCCCTTATCATATCCAATTAACACCTATTGTTAATGATCTCCTATTGTTGGTCTGGGCCCCTCCCCCAGCCAGCCCTGTCTCTATTCTGAGATTTCCTGTTTATTGGTTATTCTTTGTTTATTCCTTGAAGAAGGGCTCAGGTCTGAAAGATCAGCAATATATCTTTATCTCCAATAGAGACCAACTGAGATCCTTCAGCATTTCAGTGAAATTTTACTAAAATCACAACATCTGCAGACTTTTGTACATCACCCTTGTTCAGCTCTTACCCTTGTACAGAATCACGAGCTGATCCTTTTGACATTAAAAGACTGAGGACTCAGCTTTTATCACAACAGAACCTGGCTAGTAAATTAATTTTGTAAGGCTACTGCTTTCATAGCTTTGGATTCCATGAATCAAAGAGGCTTTAACTGCAACAATCCATCAATAAATTTCTGGGAGTTGCTGAGATCCTTTCTCAGAAGAAGGGAAGAGATTAGTAGAATGAATGTAATTTGTTTGTATTCACTTCAGAGCCAACATCCATTATTGCACCACTAGGTTTCCACAAGGATTTCCACTGTAACCAAACACTCTTGCCAATTTCTACTGGTGTACTATGGTGCATTCTGACTGGTTGCATCACTCTCTGGTATGGAGGTCCCATTACACAGGACAGGAAAAGACTACAGGGAGTTGTGAACTCAGTCAGTGCCATCATGGGCATCAGTCTTCACTCCATTGAGGACATCTACAAGAAACAGTTTCTAAAAACAGCAGCTTCTATCCCCAAGGACTCTCACCAACCAGGCCATACCCTCTTCACACTGCCACCATGTGGAAGGATGCAGAGGAGCTTGAAGATGAACACCAATGGTACAAAAACAGCTTCTTCCCCTCAACCATCAGATTTCTGAATAGACAATGAACCACAGACATTTCCTCACTTTCTCTTCTTTTGCACAAATTTATGTATTTATTAATTTATTTTTATGTCCAATTTATAGCAATATGCAAAGAATTTCATGGCATGTTCATGACAATAAATTCTGATTCTAATCCTAAGTTTGAGCCAAGTTAAAAAAAAAAGAAAATCCTGGAGGTGTTCAGCAAGATAGCTCGGAAAAAAAAAGGGCCACCAACCTAAAATGATAATTCCACTAATGTAAGTTGACCAGTTAGTTTCTCCTTCCACATATGCTGCCTGATCTGCTAAGTATTTCTTGTACCATTTGTTTTATTTCAGATTTCTAATGTTTTTGTAATCTGGACTCATGTCATGTCAATGCAACTAAAGTCAAGCCACACAAACTTGAACTCCTTTAGATTTCCTTCATCACCTTCTATAGCTTCTGTCACATTTGTGGCCCGAAATGTGAAGTTAATAAAACATTAAACGCAAGTTTTATCAGGTAAACTTCTCAGGGTCTTTATTTTCCAGTTTCCTTTGTTCTCCTGCTTGTGCTCTTATCTCTCTCTCATACCACGTGACTTCCGGTACATCTCATACATATTCATTATCATGACATCCCTCCTTTAATCAGAAATAAACTTTACCTTCACTTACCAATATCCCTCGGAAACATACAAACATCGTAACTAATGGTAATCCATATCTTGCGAATATCTCTGCTAACGCTTGTATTGTTTTTTCAGTGGTTGTGGACTTCAACACCACGTACTCATAGTATCTGCTGTAGTAATCTATCACAACCATAATTAATTCACCCGTCGGTAAAGGTCCAAGAAAATCAACAGCTACGTCGATCCATGGTCCTGTCGGGAGTTGCGTACTCCGGATCGGTTCTGGCGGATTACTCCTACTTGTGATTTGACATCCGTGACAAATTTTAACAAATTTCTCTGCATCCTTATCACAACCTGGCCACCATACCTTGGTTCTGAGGTTTTGCTTGGTACCAACTATGCCTAGGTGTCCTTCATGCGCTAAGGATACGATCTTCGGTCTCAATCTTTACGGTATCACCAATCTGCAACCTCTTAATACACACTGTCCGATGCAACAAAGTTCGTCTCTAATGGGAATGTAAGCCTTGTGAGTACACTTGTCCCATTGTCCACTCTGTATGCATTCTCTTACTTCCCTGAGTTCTGGATCACGTTCGGATTCTCTCTCGACTTCCTTTGTAGTCACAGCTTTCGGTGTCGCCTGAATAGCTACGAAGCGTACAAAGCTCTCTGTTTCTGTTTCCAATTCTGACTTGGATTGTGGACCACCATCCTTCACCAATCTGGACAGCGGATCTGCAATGTTTGTTTTCCCTGCAATGTGAATTACTTTATATTTGTAGGGTTGTAGTCTGGCACATGGTTTCGATCTAGGTTCATAGATCACCTCTAATGGCTTATGATCTGTGATGAGTTCAAATTCAATGCCATATAAATATGTATGGAACCTCTCACAGGCCCATACAAGTCCGAGTGCTTCTTTCTCTGTCTGAGAGTATCTTCTTTCCACATCTGATAACGATCTGCTGGCATAGGCAATGATTCTTGGTCCTCCATCGTGCATCTGGACCAACACAGCTCCTAAACCAACCGGGCTTGCATCCGTTATGACTTTGGTTGATGCCGCCGGATCGTAATATCCAAGAGTTTTTGCATCTGTCAGGCTTTGCTTCAGCGCTGTGAACGCTTTCTTCTGCTCAGATCCAAAATGAAATGGTACACCTTTCCTGGTTAGTTTCCTTAGTGGTTCTGCCACTGTAGCGAAATTAGGAATGAACTTTGCACAAAAATTGACCAATCCCAGGAAACTCCTCACTTCTGTTGCGTTCTGAGGTGCACGTGCCTCTGCAATAGCTTTCACCTTGGCTTCTGCAGGGTTTAGTCCTTCCAGTGTAAGTCTGTGTCCCATGAAGTCCATTTCTGACACACCAAACTGGCACTTGTTTCCATTTACGGTAAGGCCTGCCTCCTGTAGTCTAGATAGTACACGCCTCTTCCTTCGTTGGTGCATGGACTATGATGTCGTCAGAAATGTTGGCAACTCCAGGAATGCCTTGAATCACTCGATGGATTTCATACTGGTAGATCTCCGAAGCTGCATTAATTCCAAATGATAGTCTCTTGTAACGATACAATCCACAGTGAGTCACAAATGTTGTTACATCTCGGGAACATGGATCCAGCTCTAATTGACGATAGTCCCATTTCAGATCAATTTTTGAGAATACCTTGCTGGTAGTTAGTTCTTGAAGTATTTCCTCCACTGTTGGTATAGGGTGTCGTTCTCTAATTATAGCTTCATTGGCCATTATCATGTCAACACATAGTCTTATGTCACCCTTTGGTTTGGGCACAATCACTACGGGACTGACCCATTGTGTCGAATGTTCCATCGGTTCAATAATGTCTTGTTCGATCAATTCTTTAATTTTGGCTTCGACTCTCCCACGAAGTCCAAACGGAGTTCGGCGCATTGGTTGTGCCTTGGGTTTGACCGTTTCATCTACCGCTAGCTTCAATTGTCGACCTTTCAGCTTTCCTACTCCTTGGAAGTCTGCGGGGAATTCTTGCTTCATATCCTCGTATGACTGAATTGAATTGACACAAGCTCCAATATGAAGTATTGCCAGGTCTTGCGCTGTGCTTCTACTCAGCAATGGTTCTCCCCTCTCTTCTATGACCATAAACTCTGCTTCGGTGTACTTATCTCCAGCTTCAACAGTTGCAGTAAAACATCCAATGGTCTGCAATGGCTTGGTTGCTGTGTATGGATACAGTTTCTTGGAACACTTCTTTGAGGTACAGATGATCTTTTTCCTTTTCAACTTCTCCCATAAATGTCGATCAATCACATTACTGTCACTGCCTGAGTCTACAATGACCTGCACTGTCACTCCACCAATGATCACTGGGACCTTCTCATGATGTACTTCATTCAACGTAAATTGGTAACAACTCTGTTCCTCCTGGGTATCATCATCGTCACCGTCTATCTGGCGATTGGTATCTTTCTTTCCAGGATACTTTCCTTTCCCCCAGGCTTTGCCTTTGGAAGTTGTATTCGTCCTCTTCTGGTCTGCATTGGACTTGCTTTTGCACTTCTTTGCAAAGTGGTCCTTACCTCCACACTTTCTGCAAACTTTGCCTTTGGCCGGGCAATATGGGTCTTTTCCAAAGTGACCTCGGTTTCCACATCTATAACACTCCACGTCCTGTGTCGACGTATATCTTAGCTGGTTATGGCGATGTGAGAGCCTCTTAATTTGCTGGCTTGAGTTGTCTTTCAGGGTCATAGTATGAAATTGCCCTTCAACAGCTTCTAATGCAGCAGCAATGGTTAAAGCATCGGTGAGTTCCAACTCACTCCCCCTTTCCAGTTGACGTCTTCTGAGTTTATCTGATCTGCAGTGCTATATGACTTGATCCAGTAATTGGTTGTCCAAATCTGCTGGCACGTAATTGCATCCAACAGCTAGCTGGCGTAGTCTCGTCACGTACTGAGCAATTGTCTGGCCATCTTCTTGTCTCGTTCTCCGAAACAAATGGCGTTGAAATATAGCATTCGGTGTCACTACATAGTGTGCATTTAATGCATCTACCGCTTTCCGGTACTCATCCTTTCTTCCAGTATTCAAAAGTGTCTTAAACGTTTCCCAAACTGCGGGTCCCGCAGTGAAAAGAAGTAACGCCCTTCTCTGCGCTTTTTGTTCAACCATACCGGTATCTAGAAATAGGCCACGACTGTCGGCGTAGGATTCAAATTCTTCCAGCCATGCCTTCCACTTCACACTTACAGTGCTTGCATCACCCGTTGGGTCAAAATGAGCAATTCCACTATGCATTAGAAAGTCACCGTCTGCCCCAGCCATGAGGAAATATTCCAGCCCCAAAAGTACTGAGTCAAAGAGAAAATTCTTATCACCTTGAAGTTGTCTGTAATCCTCTGTAATCTTGTTTAGTCTTTAATTTTCTTCAAGCTTCTTTCATCCTCGTCGCCAATGTCACATTTGTGGCCCGAAATGTGAAGTTAATAAAACATTAAACACAAGTTTTATCAGGTAAACTTCTCAGGGTCTTTATTCTCCCGTTTTCCTTTATTCTCCTGCTTGTGCTCTTATCTCTCTCTCATACCACGTGACTTCCGGTACATCTCATACATATTTATTATCATGACAGCTTCCTCTAGCATGATCCCCAGTCATTCAAAAGCTTGGCTACAATGGTTTGCTCGGGGTGCAGGGGGCGCATTGGGGGAAACACTGCACAGGAGCAATAGATCAGGGAGATAACCATCAAGAACACACATAAGATTATTTAGACAGGTACATTGGATATGAACGTTTTAGAAAGACATGGACCAAATGCAAACATATGGTACCAACCTGGATGGCACAGATAAGTTGGGCTGAAGGGCTTGTATCCATTCTGTAGAAATCTTTGACTCAAAAGCCACAATCAATTAAATTCAATAATTCCATTGTGAAAGCTGTAGCACTTTTTTAAAGCCTTACTTTACAAGTCAAATTGTTTTGCCTCAGAAATGTTCACAAAGCATTTTAAGCAATAAAATCATCGTCAGCTTTCACATCCAAGGAAATCTGTAAACGCAAGATCTGAGTCTTTATTTGACATTACTGAGCTTTCTAGAATTAAGCTCTCATGCAGTATGGAGCTTTGTCAATTACCATTTCATCTCTAAGTACTGGTACACATCAACCTATTTTTTCAACCTTTTCATTTGCACCATTTCAATCCCATCAACGTATAATTTATGAAAATTTAGTACTGTTTTGAACCACGCAAAAGGAGGAGCAATAGACAATGAACCAGATAGTGTTTAATTTTAAAACACTAGTTTTATTTCTAACTCTTATAGTCTTTAACTTTTAAACTATCCTTAACACTAAATCTATCCCCAATTAAGTGCAGTTGTGTGTGTGTGTGTGTGTGTGTGTGTGTGTGTGTGTGTGTGTGTGTGTGTGTGTGTGTGTGTGTGTGTGTGTGTGTGTGTGTGTGTATCTGTATTACCAATGAACCACAATCAGACAGAGAATCATGATTAATAGACTTTAATCACCTTAAAGTGTCAGCACAGCTTGTATGTTGTTGGTCCACTTCCAAGGCAGGTACTGAAGGAGGGATTTGGGTATAACAGCTTTTATGGGGATATCTGGGAGGGAGGAGTTACAGGTTCAGGGGAGGGCCAGCCCATACAGCACACATATATATCTATACACATAGTGGTAGGACCACAATACCCAAACCATTACAGTCCAGACCAAAATCTAGAAAGTTACTTCAAAGCTCAGTTTTTTTCAATTCAGTGTTGAAACATAGAGCTTTGAAATTTGATGCAGAGAATTAATGATGAACTGATGGGATGACTGGAGTTGTGGATGCTACAGACTCAAAAATTCTTCTTGTGTTGCCTTTGAAGAAATGTCCATCCACACGAGCTGTGGTCATAACACCCCTGGTCCTTTTGTAGGTAAGACCCAAACTGGGTGGCTTCCACAAAGCTTCCAAGACCCTGGCACCAGTCTCTCCAAGTGACCTTCACTGTTTGTCCACTCCAAATGAAGCAGTCTTTCCAAATGACCTTCACTGTTAGTCACAATCAAAATGATACACTTTGCTTCTGTGAGAGATAATAAAAACTGATATACAAATATGAACATGAAGAAACAAAAATTGATACATGGGTAAATGAATGAAGCCAGTACAAACAGGATGAGACATGGATATTAGAATGCAGGAAGCAAAATCAGTCTGAGTAAGATAAGAATCTCCTAGCCTAACAGACAGCAAGTTCACTGTATGAATGAGATAAGGATAGACAATAGATAATAGAATGTAGGAAGTAGAGTTAGTCTGAATGAGATAAGGGTCTTCTAGCCCCAGATAGAATTAGCAAGTTTGCATATGTAATTAATTAGACAGTATTAGCCAGTTCTACATATGAAGAGGACACAGCCCTGAGGGTCGGGAAGCTGTAAAGACAGGGTTGTGAATAAGTACAATGAGGATAACGACATGATAAGACACCTACAGGATACCCCCTGGTCCTCCAAGTGCACAGAAACAGCATGTAGGCAGGCAGGATTAACTAATGCAAAACCTCTCCAGGAGGCAGAAGAATTTAAGGGGGAGGGTATTCCTATACTGAAATGAACTGTATAAAAGTTGGGTGAGCCCCAGTGTATGTGTGTATTCCTATGGTAAGGGGAAGCACCCAACTTTGCATTGTTGTATAATAAATGTTCTTTGTTCTCAATTTTTGTCTCGAGCAATTTCTGTGAAGGTACTTCTGTTTCTAACAAATGGGGACTCGTCCGGGATCCCACTCCCTCCACCGACAGAGTGCCTGATGACGGGGTTAGGTGCACCCCAGCTGATTCAGCTGGACTCACGGACGAAGGGTGACTGGTCAGTGGATGAAGCGAGTGATATCCGAGAAGAGGCATTGAGAACAAACAACGAGAGGACGTTGAGGAAGCACGCTAGAGATTGCTACTGGAACTTGGTAAGAGGAATTCTACTTGCCTGTTAGTATGGGAAGTGTGGGTAGCAAGGAAGAGAATCCTAGTGAAGGATGTGAGAATCAGATAACCAAGCAAAGCCCGTTGGGATTAATGTTATCTGATTGGGGCGCGGGAAGAACCCGTGGAAAGAACAAACTGACCATGGTCAGGTATTATTGTGTAGAATGGGTTAAAAGCCCGATTAAAGGGAGTTCCGTATACTGGCCAAAGCTCGGATCCGAGGATGACTGGATGTGTCAAGCATTGAACATCTGGCTCTATCAAAACCAGAAAGATAATCTTGACAGCAGGGAATATGCAGCCTGCTGGCTCAGGGGATCGTTTGATCAATTGGTTTTGAATGAAAAAGAATGCAAGGACAAGAGAGATGAGGAACCTTTTGTCCCCGAACCACAAGGATGGGATGTGTTACATTCCCTTCCTCCACCTTATGCTTCTCCTATGCCGGCTCCTATCTTTCCTCCCCCTCCTATGCTCTACCCTTCTGCACCTTTCCCTCCTCCCCCACAGCTAGAGAAAATAGAAGAGAGTAGGAGTGGTATGATGACCCGTTCACAAAGCACTCGATTGCCACCTCTATTGACAAGAGAGAGAGGTGACTTTAATTCAGAACAGTGTGAGAATCTTCAGGAAGAAAGGGCAGAGCCCTTTGATTCATTTCCCAAGGAGCAGGAACCTAGACCTAATAAGCCAGAAACTAACTGGAAGAGACCTCTGCGGGAAGTTCCCGTGGGAGAGGGTCTCGGTTTCGTAAATGTGCCCCTGACCAGTACAGAAGTGCGTAACTTTAAGAAAGAGCTGATCTCCCTGATAGAAGATCCTCAAGGGTGTGCTGAACAATTAGATCAATTTTTGGGACCAAATACATATAGCTGGGATAAGTTAACATCTATCTTTAAGACTCTGTTTACTTTGGATGAGCGTGGAATGATTTGCCAGGCAGGGATTAGAGTCTGGGATAAGGAACACCAAGGGGGACCAGAAGCGATACCCGGAGAAGCTAAATTTCCCTTTTCAAAACCAAATTGGGACAAGAATACTAGTGATGGTCGCACATTAATGGAAGAATATAGGGTTAATTTGATAAGAGGAATCAAGGAATCTGTTCCAAAGGGACAGAATTTTAAGAAAGCCTTTGAGGTTCCCCAAGGTCCCGAGGAGACCCCTTCTGCATTTCTGAATAGATTGCGCACGGCAATACAGCAATATGGGGGTCTGGACATAGAATCCCCAGCAGGGGAACAACTGGTATTAACAGGTTTTGTTACGAACTCAGCCCCAGATATTAGAAGGAAATTACAGAAGACTGAGAATTGGTATGAGCAAGGAATAACCCAGCTTCTACATGTCGCACAAAAAGTATTTGTCCGGAGGTCTAAGGATAAGCAGAAAGGAAAGGTGAAAATTTTAATGCAGGCAGTCAAAGGAGTAGTGGAGGAACAACATGGAAAGGGCAGGGACTGTGTGCCAGCTCCTGGACGTTGTGATACTCATACTAATCTTAGCAGACAAGCTGCATCACAGGTGTTAAACGATAAGAAACAATCCTCCCCAACTTGGTCTCTTCTCAAACATCCTTTGAGTCCCTCATACATTCAGAATGACAAGCACCACCCCGTTGAGGGGAGCACCAGTTGCAAACGACGTGAGCTGCTACAGAACTCTAAAGCTGCTTGGCATTTAAATCGTTTAATCAGACTCCAGACAGCCTTGAACATCATCATCAAACGGAGAGCGGTGGCCCTGAGTTTCGGGGCTGAAGAGGAACAGCAGATACGAGCCACAATTCAACGAAACCGCCTGGCTCTCGATTACTCGTTGGCTGCTGAAGGCAGGGTTTGTGAAAGACTGACTAAGGACAATGCTCACAACGGTCAGGCGGTTAAAGACACTTCTTCAGGAGTTCGAAAATCTTCCCATGCCCAGGTACAGACTTGGCAACCTTGGTCCGGTGTGGGATGGACTAGACTTTTTATTGGTAACTGGAGTCTGATACCTAAAGCCCTTATAGCAGCTGGACTCGCTATTCTGACCATTATGGTGCTCCCCTGCCTAAAGACTTGTGTACTCTTTTTAATTAATCGACCCCCTCGTCAGAACACTATCACCCAAAGGATGTGTGTTTCCCAACTTTTATCCGAAGATACTGAGACTGCAGTCCATTTACTGACCAGCTGGGAAAAACACCAAGTAGTCAAGTAAGACATTTTCAGTTAAAGACATCAGTAATACTGATCTAAAAGAAAAGTGAGGATTGTAAGAGACCAGTAACACTGATCATTGTGAAAGATCAGTATCACTGATCTAAAAGAAAAGTGAGGATTGTGAGAGATGATAAAAACTGATATACAAATATGAACATGAAGAAACAAAAATTGATACATGGGTAAATGAATGAAGCCAGTACAAACAGGATGAGACATGGATATTAGAATGCAGGAAGCAAAATCAGTCTGAGTAAGATAAGAATCTCCTAGCCTAACAGACAGCAAGTTCACTGTATGAATGAGATAAGGATAGACAATAGATAGAATGTAGGAAGTAGAGTTAGTCTGAATGAGATAAGGGTCTTCTAGCCCCAGATAGATATTAGCAAGTTTGCATATGTAATTAGTAAGCCTTAGACATCACCCTGTACAAACACAAAGGCGAGAAATCAGACTGCTCAAACTACAGGGGATTCACGTTGCTCTCCATTGCAGGCAAAATCTTCGCTAGGATTCTACTAAATAGAATAATACCTAGTGTCGCCGAGAATATTCTCCCAGAATCACAGTGCGGCTTTCGCGCAAACAGAGGAACCACTGACATGGTCTTTGCCCTCAGACAGCTCCAAGAAAAGTGCAGAGAACAAAACAAAGGACTCTACATCACCTTTGTTGACCTCACCAAAGCCTTCGACACCGTGAGCAGGAAAGGGCTTTGGCAAATACTAGAGCGCATCGGATGTCCCCCAAAGTTCCTCAACATGATTATCCAACTGCACGAAAACCAACAAGGTCGGGTCAGATACAGAAATGAGCTCTCTGAACCCTTCTCCATTAACAATGGCGTGAAGCAAGGCTGTGTTCTCGCACCAACCCTCTTTTCAATCTTCTTCAGCATGATGCTGAACCAAGCCATGAAAGACCCCAACAATGAAGACGCTGTTTACATCCGGTACCGCACGGATGGCAGTCTCTTCAATCTGAGGCGCCTGCAAGCTCACACCAAGACACAAGAGAAACTTGTCCGTGAACTACTCTTTGCAGATGATGCCGCTTTAGTTGCCCATTCAGAGCCAGCTCTTCAGCGCTTGACGTCCTGCTTTGCGGAAACTGCCAAAATGTTTGGCCTGGAAGTCAGCCTGAAGAAAACTGAGGTCCTCCATCAGCCAGCTCCCCACCATGACTACCAGCCCCCCCACATCTCCATCGGGCACACAAAACTCAAAACGGTCAACCAGTTTACCTATCTCGGCTGCACCATTTCATCAGATGCAAGGATCGACAATGAGATAGACAACAGACTCGCCAAGGCAAATAGCGCCTTTGGAAGACTACACAAAAGAGTCTGGAAAAACAACCAACTGAAAAACCTCACAAAGATAAGCGTATACAGAGCCGTTGTCATACCCACACTCCTGTTCGGCTTCGAATCATGGGTCCTCTACCGGCACCACCTACGGCTCCTAGAACGCTTCCACCAGCGTTGTCTCCGCTCCATCCTCAACATCCATTGGAGCGCTTACACCCCTAACGTCGAAGTACTCGAGATGGCAGAGGTCGACAGCATCGAGTCCACGCTGCTGAAGATCCAGCTGCGTTGGATGGGTCACGTCTCCAGAATGGAGGACCATCGCCTTCCCAAGATCCTGTTATATGGCGAGCTCTCCACTGGCCACCGTGACAGAGGTGCACCAAAGAAAAGGTACAAGGACTGCCTAAAGAAATCTCTTGGTGCCTGCCACATTGACCACCGCCAGTGGGCTGATAACGCCTCAAACCGTGCATCTTGGCGCCTCACAGTTTGGCGGGCAGCAACCTCCTTTGAAGAAGACCGCAGAGCCCACCTCACTGACAAAAGGCAAAGGAGGAAAAACCCAACACCCAACCCCAACCAACCAATTTTCCCTTGCAACCGCTGCAATCGTGTCTGCCTGTCCCGCATCGGACTTGTCAGCCACAAACGAGCCTGCAGCTGACGTGGACTTTTTACCCCCTCCATAAATCTTCGTCCGCGAAGCCAAGCCAAAGAAAAAAGAAAGACAGTATTAGCCAGTTCTACATATGAAGAGGACACAGCCCTGAGGGTCGGGAAGGTGTAAATTAGAACAAAGACAGGGTTGGGTTGTGAATAAGGACAATGAGGATAATGACATGATAAGACACCAACAGGATACCCCCTGGTCTTCCAAGTGCACAGAAACAGAAACAGCACGTAGGCAGGCAGGATTACCTAATGCCAAACCTCTCCAGGAGGCAGAAGAATGTAAGGGGGAGGGTATTCCTATACTAAAATGAACTGTATAAAAGTTGGGTGAGCCCCAGTGTATGTGTGTATTCCCATGGTAAGGGGAAGCACCCAACTTTGCATTGTTGTATAATAAATGTTCTTTGTTCTCAATTTTTGTCTCGAGCAATTTCTGTGAAGGTACTTCTGTTTCTAACACTTCCCAAAATACCCTCCTGGTACAGGTCAATCCACCAAAAAGGCCCAATCATTCAGAGCATGCTTTCCTCTCAATTCCACAAAATGGCTGGCAATATGAGCTGCTTTAAAAAGCTGTTTTCTCTCCAGCAGTCAGAATGGTTCTCCCTTGCAAAATCACAATGTCTTTACAAATGTATTGAATCTGGAACAGACTGTGACAAACCTTCCGTCAGCTCTTCCAATATATCAAATTGTCACTGGGCTGTGCCTTGTGTTGTGATAATGCTTGTGTGAAATGTTAGAAGTTAACTGTGACCATTCAGTTCCTCCTGTCTATACTACCCCTTTCAGTGACAATCCCATTTTACTAAAATGTGAGGTCGTAATAGTACTTATTTTTAAAACATTGTAATCCTTTCCTATAAAAGGATTTTGTTATTCAACTCTAGTTCTGCCCTTTTAACTATTTTCACATTTTCTTTATTCACAGATGATCAGCACTGAGAGAAGGGATGAGGGTAATGATCACGACTTCTGATTTTCTTTTTATTTAATTGCAATCTTTCTCGAATGTGCTCATTTTGTGGTCGTGTTCCTTTTCCATTAACAGCTTCATCAATATTCACCATGCAATTACATTATTCAACTTCAAACCATTTTAATCCCATTCCTCCACTTTTTTTGTGAAAATAGAGGCAAAATACACATTTTACATGCATAATATTTCTTTGCACTTCACAAAATTTATTTCCCATTTAGAGAAATACCTAACCTTTTTTAGCCATTCCTTCATATTTTAATGCATTCATGATATTCTCTGCAATTTCTTTTTTGTTGCTTTTTTTCTAAAGTATTTTTTTTATATTTATTTATTCAACATATATAATGTCAAGAATTAAGAATATTATACACATAAGAAACTGTTAACAAATATACGCTGAAACTCTATATATGAAAACTAAAAACTACAAAAAACTGCAAAAAAGAACCTAAATAACAATGCTCCCCCCTAAAGTAATCTAATCTTAAAACTAAAATATATATTTCATAATAAGATTATTACAAATAATTAATTCAGATTGCATCCATTGACGCTCAGAGACCTCAAAAACATTATAAAATTGTTATACATTTTAGGAAAACTTCACTGATCAAAAAAAATTAATACAATTATAGTTTTAATTTCATAATTTTAGCACATCAAACCCAAATAAAGTATGTATTTTTTATGAAAATAAATCTGGACATGCCTCAAAATCCCTTTTTTCTTCTATTTCTCACATATAATCCCATCTTTTTGGCTGATTCTTCACTGGGCCAGGATTTGCTATTTTTTCTACATCTGGCCATGACAAGATTCATCCCAATAAAAAGAGGAATAACCCTATTTTACTACATATGATTAGAATGTGGCAAAAAAGTTAATGAATATATAGGATAAAAAAATCAAAGCACCATTGGTAAAAATAAGCTATTGCCTATGGAAAAAGGCAACAGAACATTAAATCTGTGGTATGAAAAATGTATAAGACATATTAAGGGCTGTTACATGGAAGGAACTCCTATGTCCTTTGTACAATTAAAACATAAATACGGAGTGACCAATGGGACCTTATTCCTGCTTAGATCGCTCTTAAGAGAAAGATGGGGACCATCATTGACCCCACGTGAAATTACTGAAACTGAACAAATGGTCTGGATGGGGAATACACCAAATTTAAAACAAAAATGTACTACGCACTCCAGAGCGAAAGTCCAAAACAAGGGTTGCGGAAGTCAAGGGAAAGATGGGAGTTGGATTTGGGTGTTGTGATTTCAGAAAGAAGCTGGTCAGTTTGGTGTAAGGACAGTGTAATATCAGTTATAAATGCAAGATATGGATTGATTCAGTATAATTTTTTACACCAATTATATCTTACCCCACAAAGATTACACAGATCAAAAGCCAAAATTTCAGAGATGTGTTTCAGATGTGAGACTGAGACAGGAACTTTTCTACATGCCACATGGTCATGCATGAAAGTGAGGCTATTTTGGCAAGAAATCACAGAAAAACTACCCAGGGTAACGGGAGTGGCCTTCATGGGTGACCCGGAGCTATATCTGTATTGACAATAACCACAACAGCTTTAATAAACTAATATGTACACTAAGAAGTCTTGTCTCTCTGCAAGACAAACCTGGAAGGCTAGACTGTAGCTCTGGACTGCTTTATATACAAGGTCACCAGGATGACCCCTGGTGACCTAGTGGTGTAATTACATATCACCGCACTATCTACTGGTAATTTATGGAAATAAGCAACAAATTGACCAAATATCAAATCTCATTGATAGAAATAGCACTGGCTGTAGCAAAAAAAATGTACTACGATCACTTGGAAGTCTGACTCCCCTCTACTTATAGCACAATGGACTGCAGAAATGAACAGGTGTATACCTATGGAAAAAAAAATCACATACAACTTAAAGAGTAAATATGACACTTTTGTAAAGGTGTGACCACATAGGGGGCCAGATATGGAAAAAAAAGGTTATAAAAGTGTGAGAGTACAGATCTATCACCAATGTACATAGTGTATATAGTTACAGTATCTAGACTGTGCTTACAGCGATTGGCTGAGAGCTTAGCCATGCCTACTGTCTGGGTCTTAAAGGGCTGTGTCCCTAGCCAGGTCGGATCATTCCGGACTAGTCGGCCACCTGTGAAGAGCTCCTGTCTTTTGCTAATAAAAGCCTTGGTTTGGATCAACAAGTCTTTGATTCTTTCGACGAGCTCTACAAAAAGTAACTATTATATATAGTAAAACATAATTTCCCCAATTGTACTCTATATATTTAATATATATAATGTCAAGGTATGTCAAGGTATAATGACCAGGTATGGTCTGACCTAGGAGGGGAGGCAGGCCCCTCCAGCCCAGGTAAGAAACCTGCATAGGAGAAGGCCACTCCGATATAAAACCTACGACCCAAGGACCTCGCTGCCACGTCCCAGCTTGCTTGGCCACGGCACACGAACCATGGGTGTAAAGGGTGGGGCCAGTACTGCGCACACTGCACTCCACCTAAAAGCTCCTTTGCGCAGACCCGAGGACATGTCCACGTCCTCCCCCTCCACGTCCTCTCCCTCAAAAGATGCTCACAAACTCAAGCTAGCATGTTGGAACATCAGAACCATGCTAGACAAGGCTGACAGCCACCGACCTGAACGTCGGTCTGCCCTCATTGCACATGAACTCCTTAGACTTGACATCGACATAGCCGCTCTCAGTGAAGTCTGCCTTGCAGATGTAGGCAGCCTCCAAGAACGCGGCGCGGGCTACACACTCTACTGGTCTGGCAAGCCTATGGATGAATGACGCCTATCTGGTGTAGGCTTCATGGTCAAGAACTCCATTGCCTCCAAACTCGAAAACCTCCCGACAGGCCACTCGAACCGGATCATGTCCATGCGACTCCCCCATCAAAACAAGCGTCGCATCACCCTCATCAGTATCTATGCTCCAACCCTCCAGGTGGAACCAGCCAAAAAGGACAAGTTCTACACTGATCTGCGCAACCTCAATCAACGCACCCCTACAGCCGACAAGGTTGTCATCCTTGGCGACTTTAACGCTCGCGTCGGCAAAGACTCAGAAACCTGGACAGGAATCCTGGGAAAGCATGGTGTCGGCAAGTGCAACGACAACGGGCGCCTCCTGTTGGAGCTCTGCGCAGAACAGCAGCTTGTCATTACAAACACCCTTTTTCAGCAGAGGGACAGCCTGAAGACTACCTGGATGCATCCCCCATCCAAACACTGGCACCTCCTGGACCACGTCCTGGTGCGAGAAAGAGACAAATGAGATGTACTCCACACCAGGGTCATGCCCAGCGCGGAATGCCACACTGACCACCGGTTGGTTCGCTGCAAGTGCAACCTTCACTTCAAGCCAAAGTCCAGGAACAGTAAAGCCCCCAGAAAGAGGTTCAATGCCCCCAGAAAGAGGTTCAATGTTAGAAACTTGCAGTCAGACGAAGTGAGAAGAAACTTCCAGGCAAACCTCAAAGCAAAGCACGAGGATGCAATCTGCCTCACGGACTCGTCCTCTGAAACCCTCTGGGATCAGCTGAAGACTGCCATACTGCAATCCACTGAAGAGGTACTGGGGTTCTCCTCCAGGAAAAACAAGGACTGGTTCGATGAAAACAACCAGGAAATCGAGGAGCTGCTGGCAAAGAAGCGAGCTGCCCACCAGGCTCACCTTGCAAAGCCGTCCTGGCCAGAGAAGAAACGAGCCTTCCGTCAAGCATACAGCCATCTTCAGTGCAAACTCCGGGAGATCCAAAATGAATGGCAGACTAGCCTCGCCAAATGAACCCAGCTCAGCGCAGACATTGGCGACTTCAGGGGTTTTTACGAGGCTCTAAAGGCTGTGTAAGGCCCCTCACCCCAAGTCCAAAGCCCGCTGCGCAGCTCAGACAGCAAAGTCCTCCTCAGCGACAAGATCTCCATCCTCAACCGATGGTCAGAACACTTCCAATCTCTTTTCAGTGCCAACTGCTCAATCCAAGAACCGCCCTGCTCCAGCTCCCTCAACAGCCCTTAAGGCTAGAGCTGGATGAGGTCCTCACCCAGTGTAGAGCTCGTCGAAAGAACCAAAGACTTGTTGATCCAAACCAAGGCTTTTATTAGCAAAAGACCGGAGCTCTTCACAGGTGGCCGACCAGTCCGGAATGATCCGACCTGGCTAGGGACACAACCCTTTAAGGCCCAGGTAATAGGTGTGGCTTAGCTCTCAGCCAATCGCTGTAAGCACATTCTAGATACAGTAACTATATACACTATGTACATTGGTGATAGATATGTACTATCACACCCGGGAAGAGACATATAAGGCAATTGAAAAACTGAAAAGTGGCAAAGCAGCAGATAGGGATGGAATCCCCCCAGAGGTCTGGAAGGCTGGCGGCAAAACTCTGCATGCCAAACTGCATGAGTTTTTCAAGCTCTGCTGGGACCAAGGAAAGCTGCCTCAGGACCTTCGTGATGCCATCATCATCACCCTGTACAAAAACAAAGGCGAAAAATCAGACTGCTCAAACTACAGGGGAATCACGCTGCTCTCCATTGCAGGCAAAATCTTCGCTAGGATTCTCCTAAATAGAATAATACCTAGTGTCACCGAAAATGTTCTCCCAGAATCACAGTGTGGCTTTCGCGCAAACAGAGGAACTACTGACATGGTCTTTGCCCTCAGAGAGCTCCAAGAAAAGTGCAGAGAACAAAACAAAGGGCTCTACATCACCTTTGTTGACCTCACCAAAGCCTTCGACACCGTGAGTAGGAAAGGGCTTTGGCAAATACTAGAGCACCTCGGATGCCCCCCAAAGTTCCTCAACATGGTTATCCAACTGCACGAAAACCAACAAGGTCGGGTCAGATACAGCCATGAGCTCTCTGAACCCTTCTCCATTAACAATGGCGTGAAGCAAGGCTGCGTTCTCGCACCAACCCTCTTTTCAATCTTCTTCAGCATGATGCTGAAACAAGCCTTGAAAGACTTCAACAATGAAGATGCTGTTTACATCCGGTACTGCACGGATGGCAGTCTCTTCAATCTGAGGCGCCTGCAAGCTCACACCAAGACACAAGAGCAACTTGTCCATGAACTACTCTTTGCAGACGATACCGCTTTAGTTGCCCATTCAGAGACAGCTCTTCAGCGCTTGACGTCCTGTTTTGCGGAAACTGCCAAAATGTTTGGCCTGGAAGTCAGCCTGAAGAAAACTGAGGTCCTCCATCAGCCAGCTCCACACCATGACTACCAGCCCCCCCACATCTCCATCGGGCACACAAAACTCATAACGGTCAACCAGTTTACCTATCTCGGCTGCACCATTTCATCAGATGCAAGGATCAACAACGAGATAGACAACAGACTCGCCAAGGCAAATAGCGCCTTTGGAAGACTACACAAAAGAGTCTGAAAAAACAACCAACTGAAAAACCTCACAAAGATAAGCGTATACAGAGCCGTTGTCATACCCACACTCCTGTTCAGCTCTGAATCATGGGTCCTCTACCGGCATCACCTACGGCTCCTAGAACGCTTCCACCAGCGTTGTCTCCGCTCCATCCTCAACATTCATTGGAGCGACTTCATCACCAACATCGAAGTACTTGAGATGGCAGAGGCCGACAGCATTGAATCCACGCTGCTGAAGATCCAACTGCACTGGGTAGGTCACGTCTCCAGAATGGAGGACCATCACCTTCCCAAGATTGTGTTATATGGCGAGCTCTCCACTGGCCACCGAGACAGAGGTGCACCAAAGATGAGGTACAATGACTGCCTAAAGAAATCTCTTGGTGCCTGCCACATTGACCACTGCCAGTGGGCTGATATCGCCTCAAACCGTGCATCTTGGCGCTTCAGATTTCAGCGGGCAGCAACCTCCTTTGAAGAAGACCGCAGAGCCCACCTCACTGACAAAAGACAAAGGAGGAAAAACCCAACACCCAACCCCAACCAACCAATTTTCTCTTGCAACCGCTGCAACTGTTTCTGCCTGTCCCGCATCGGACTTGTCAGCCACAAACGAGCCTGCAGCTGACGTGGACATTACCCCTCCATAAATCTTCATCCGCGAAGCCAAGCCAAAGAGATTTAATATATATGTAAACTCTGATGGTGAACATATCTATATGTATGGTGTTTATAATTTAATATATTCTATATTGTGTCTTGGTGTGAGCTTGCAGGCGCCTCAGATTGAAAAGACTGCCATCCGTGCGGTACCGGATGTAAACAGCGTCTTCATTGTTGGGGTCTTTCATGGCTTGGTTCAGTATCATGCTGAAGAAGTTTGAAAAGAGGGTTGGTGCGAGAACACAGCCTTGCTTCACGCCATTGTTAATGGACAAGGGTTCAGAGAGCTCATTGCTGTATCTGACCCGACCTTGTTGGCTTTCATGCAGTTGGATAACCATGTTGAGGATTTTTGGGGGGCATCCAATGAGCTCTAGTATTTGCCAAAGCCCTTTGGTGGTGGTCAATGTGGCAGGCACCAAGAGATTTCTTTAGGCAGTCCTTGTACCTCTTCTTTGGTGCACCTCTGTCACGGTGGCCAGTGGAGAGCTCGCCATATAACACGATCTTGGGAAGGCGATGGTCCTCCATTCTGGAGACGTGACCCACCCAGCGCTGCTGGATCTTCAGCAGCGTGGACTCGATGCTGTCGGCCTCTGCCATCTCGAGTACTTCGATGTTAGGGATGAAGGCGCTCCAATGAATGTTGAGGATGGAGCGGAGACAACGCTGGTGGAAGCGTTCTAGGAGCCGTAGGTGATGCCGGTAGAGGACCCATGTTTCGGAGCCAAACAGGAGTGTGGGTATGACAACGGCTCTGTATACGCTTATCTTTGTGAGGTTTTTCAGTTGGTTGTTTTTCCAGAATCTTTTGTGTAGTCTTCCAAAGGCGCTATTTGCCTTGGCGAGTCTGTTTATCTCGTTGTCGATCCTTGCATCTGATGAAATGGTGCAGCCGAGATAGGTAAACTGGTTGACCGTTTTGAGTTTTGTGTGCCCGATGGAGATGTGGGGGGGCTGGTAGTCATGGTGGGGAGCTGGCTGATGGAGGACCTCCGTTTTCTTCAGGCTGACTTCCAGGCCAAACATTTTGGCAGTGTCTGCAAAACAGGACGTCAAGCGCTGAAGAGTTGGCTCTGAATGGGCAACTAAAGCGGCATCGTCTGCAAAGAGTAGTTCACAGACAAGTTTCTCTTGCCAATTTTCCCCTGCAACCGCTGCAACCGTGTCTGCCTGTCCCGCATCGGACTTGTCAGCCACGAACGAGCCTGCAGCTGACGTGGACATTTACCCCCTCCATGAATCTTCGTCCGCGAAGCCAAGCCGAAGATATTCTATATTTAAAATGTTACCATGTATATTTTTGAAAAAAAATCAAAAATAAAATATTATAAAAAATGATTTATCCACATACAAAATGATAAAATCATATATCATGGCAAGACAATGTATGATGTAATATCACCATATGATGTAATATCATGATGTAATATATCAGCATATGATATATATGGTTATATGGTTAATTCACAGTCCAATCTTACTTCTCCAAGTTCACCGGTGTCAGTCAATTTCTTATACTGTGCACATAATTTAACATTTATGAACTTTCACCAAGCTCTGGTGCTTAAATGGTTACCGCTCAGGAAGATTCTTGTCAGTTTCGGAGAGAAATGTGTTGCTAGTTGAACATACACAAACTGATTCCCTCCGATCAGCTACTTCAGTGCCTTGCCGCAGAAACTTACTCCATCAGGGTTTTCCAAATGATAACCTCTTCTTCTGCAGGACACCACAGAGTTCCTTTTGATTCCCTTATTTCAGATGAAACACTCTAGCCAGCCATTTCCTCTTGTATGAACCACAAGGGTTTTCAACAGGCTGAACTCAGAACTCACAGCTCATCTTCAAGAAACTGCCAGCTTACCATGACTGCAGAAATAAGTTTTCTCTCTCTTAGAGAAAACCTGTTTGACCTCCTCTCTCTTTAGTTGCAAAACCACATGACCTTCTTAGAACCGATTGCAGCACAGAACCCAAACTTCTGAGACTGTGCATCTGTTGTTTTCAAAACAATAATCCATTACTCCACAGCATGTCCAATTAACACCAGCTTGTGAAGTCTCTATAGCAAAGGCACTCAGAGCCTGGACTGTTTGACTTGAGCAAAGCTCTGGCATTTTAAATGAGATCTGTTTTGTGAAGTGTTTGTTTGTGATCTACACTACCCCCACAATCTATCTCCTTCAGAAACGAATCTATACACAATATAAAATATAATATAATCCATCACAGGTTCAATTCCCCTGCACAGAATGGCTGGAATATAATTGAAGCATAGGCAACAATATCTCAGTGATGACCAAGCGGCAATTTTGAAACTTAAACTTTTGGCAGAGGTTCCGAACTTCTTGAAGCTGCAGAGAAAAAAGTTCACATTCCATTCTTAATGAGATAGCAAGAATTTAGGGTCTGCATGTTGCTGTCAGAGTGAAGGACAAGGCTAGCAAATTTAGGGAATTTTGGTTATGGAGGGATATCAAGGGTCTGGCAATGAAAATGAAGTAAGTATTATAGATGGAACATATTCCTGATGAGCATAAGAAGTGATGCTTTTGAGAAACCATTCTCAATGGGGGCCCTAGCCTCCCCAACCCCCCTTCAAGGGCCAAAGCACACTTAAGTAAAAGCCTTGTTTTCTTTTCACCTCACAAAAGATTTTTTTCTGCTTTTTATGTAGTTGGCAGGAGAGACATATTGAAGAAACCAAAGCTTAACTGCTTCACAGGGAAGGGGGCCCATAAACTTTGAGCAGAGTCAGGGCAGGGGGATATCCAAAAAAAAAGTTGAGAATGGCTGCTTCAGAGGGATGACAGAATGGCACTGAGAATACGAGCTGGTGCAGGCAAAAATCCCAATAAATTCTACAGGTGGAGAGAATCAGTCCCATTAAAGATTAACTTGGCTATCTTTATGTGGAGCTGCAGAAGATGGGTGAGATTTTAAATGAAAATTTCTCATCGGTCTTCACTGTGAAGAAGTTCATAATGGTTAAAGATCAAAGCAAAGGAGTTGTGATATTCTGGATCAAGTACACAATACCAGAGAGATGGTGTTGGCAGCCTTGGAGTGCATTCAAGTAGTCAAATCCCCAAGGCCTGATCAAATGCATCCTTACATCTTATGCAAATCTAGTGAAGTAGTTGTAGAGGGCCTTGCAGAGATATTCACATCATCTTTAGCTTCAGGAGAAGTGTTGGAAGATTGAAGGGTGTTACGAGCCCAGAGGACCCCAAAACACAGCAGCAATAGATATTCATCAAGACAAACAAAAGTTGCTTTTAATTATCTTTAAACATGAAAACAGGATCAAACTTTAACTTATTACTAACTTAACTCCCTTCTAATTCTAAACGCACGTGTATGTAATCTGTGTGTAAGTTTAGAAGAGTTCTTTAATTCACAGTCCAATTTCACTTCTCATTCTTCCAAGTTTATGGTTGCAGGCAATTCTTATCTGTGCACAGAATTTAACATTTATGAAGTTCACCAGGATTTAGGGCTTGAAAGATAAATGGTTACCACTTAGGAAGGTTCTTGATGGTTTTCAGAGTGAGATTTCTTGTTCCTGGACACAAACTGATCCCTTTTAATCAGCCACTTCAGTTTCTTGCTGAAGAAACTTGTCCCATCAGGGTTTCCCAGAAGGATATTTACATTTGCAATAGGATCTAGATCAATTTGAAAGGTCGGTCAAGGAATAGCAAATGGAATTTAACTCTGGCAAGTTTTAAGTGCTGTACTTCAGTAAATCAATCCAGGGTGGGACTTGCACAGTAGCAGGCAGGGCCCTGGAGCATGTTATAGAACAGAAGAACCTCAGGGTACAAGGGCATAGCTCCATGGAAGTGATGACTTAAGTGGAAAGGATAGTGAAGAAGGCATTTGATGGGATTATCTTCATTAGGCAGGGTATTGAGTACAAAAGTTGGGACCACAAGATTCAACTGCACAAGGCATTGGTGAGACCATTCTTGGATTACTACGTTTGGTTCTGGTTAAGGAGGCTTTGATGAAGGGCTCAAGGTTGAAATGTTGGTTATGTATCTATATCTTTGCCATATAAAATACACTATTTGACCTGCTGAGTTTCTCCAGCATTTTTACTATGGTTTTTGTTGCCTAGATATAAAAAGGATATCAATAAGTTGGAAGGAATGCAGAGGAGATTCATCAGGTTATTACCAGAATTGGAGAACTCATGTTATGGAGAGGCTGTATGGAGAGGTCAGGTCTGTATTCCATGGGGTGCAGGAGACTGAGGGGTGATCATATGTAGGTTTATACCATGAGGGGAATGAAGAAAGTGAAGTCCTTTTCCCAGTGTAGATACTTCTAGAACTAGAAGGCATTGGCTTGATGTAAGAGGAGAGAGAGAATCTTTCAGCCCAATTCAGTGTTTAAGTATTTGGACTGAGTAGCCAGAGGAAACGATAGGAGCCAGTACGATTACAATAGATAGGAAGGGTTTAGAAAAATATGGACCAAATGCAGGCAGATGGAACCAGCCCAGAATGCCAATTTGGTTGGCATGAACATGCTGAGCTAAAGGGCCTGTTCTGTACTGTATGATTCTGACTCTATGACTCCATGTTGATAATTGCTATCAAGTTGTAACCCCTTCTGAATGTAATTTAACTTTGTTCCTTCTCCTTTTCTGATTTTATATCGAAACTAAGTCAAATATTCACCAGCACATCCCAAGTCCATGACATACAACACCCAGATTGCCAAGTCATGCACAGAAACATATTATTTCTTAACGATTGTCCTTGTGTGTAACCACAGGTGATGGGAAAGGTATTAATTTAATACTTCTCATCTATATTTACTGGAGCAATGTTCATTAAGCTTTTGGGTTCAGGGGCAAGATGGCTCCTGCATATTTTCCAATGTTTTAACAATATAAACGAGAATGCAGATGGCATAATTTGAAAGGTTATGGAGTGACAGACAATACAGAAGGTTGTCTAAGGTTAAAGTAGATCCAATAGGATCTAGGTCAGTGGTTTTCAAACTTTTTCTTTCCACTCACATTACTGAAGGGGGTATGTGAGAGGAAAGAAAATGTTTGTAAACCACTGTTTTAATCCTAGCTAATTGACTCATTATGTGCACGATTTCATAACTACAAAGGAAATGGGCCAAAGACAATTTTTCTCAAGCAAAATATTTCAGTAATAATTGGGTCTAGAGCACTGGTTCTCAAACTTTTTTCCCACTCACATACCACCTGAAGAAATCTTAAGGTGATGAAGAAGGCCTTCATTAGATGGGGTTTTGAATATAGAGATGGGAGGTCATATTGCAGTTGTATAAACATTGGTGAGACTGCAATTGGAATATTGCATGGAGTTGTAGTCACCGAACTATAGAAAAGGTACGAATAGGCTAAAGGGGGTGGCAGGAAAGATTCATGAGGATGTTGTCGGGAATGGAGAATTTGAGTTAAAATTAGAAACTGAATAACCTGAGACTGTTTTTCTGATGGGTTACCTTTCAGAGGTGTATAAAATCCTGAGGGGAACCAAAAAGGTGGGTGATCGTTGCCCTTGTACCAGGGTAGGGAAGCCAAAAATTAGAGAGCACTGTTTTAAGATGAGAGGTAAACTATTTAAAGGGAACCTGACCAGCAATTTTTTTTTTCACATGAAGGGTAATGGGTATATGGAAAGAGTTGCTGGAGGAAGTGGTAGAAATGGTTAGAACTATAGTATTTAAATATTTGGACAGCTACATGTCAGGACAGGTTTAAATGGATAGAGGCTAAATGACTTGGGCTGAAGGATCTGTTTCTTTACTATAAAATTCTATGACTCTGCATTGGCAAGCAGTTACCAGAATTTGAAGTGCTGAATGATGAGGAAAGGTCGAATAAGTTAGGACTTCATTCCCTGGAGCAGGGGTGTCAAACTTAAATTCACGGAGGGCCAAAATTAAAAACTTGGACTAAGTCGAGGGCCGAACTAAATATTTATTGAACATTTTCAACAACATCTGCATGTTTTCTCTTCTTTCAACATATGTAATGTTAAACTTTAGGATATAACTTTAGGAGGATAATGTTACAGGTCAGGAATAGGTAGCTCAAGTTCACCCTTTGCTTGACCTGAGGGAAACATATTTGGTCCCTGTGGAGATGTAGTCAGCATTCACAGGCTGTGTCCATTTTGGCGTGCATCAGGACTCAGCATTTCCTGCTCACTCCTTAGGCTCTAGGCCTCTATTCACCCTCGACCCACCATCCTTCTACCTGACCAGTCCTTTTCCCAACCTCTACTCACCCCTCACTCCACTCGCTCTGCCTCTACCCACCCCATCCTATACATGCCCCTCTACTGCCTCTCCGCTCAACCTGTTCCTCCCTCTACCTATCTCTCACCCTCTAATCACCCCTCCCCTACTCGCCCTGCCCCTCCCCTTTTACCTCTTCCCTATCCACCCCTCCTTCTACTCATCCCTCCCTCTAACTGCCCCTCGCACCACCATAAAACTTCCCCTGCCTATTACTACACCCTCTGCCCACCCCTGCTTACCCACCCACTCAGACCCAGCGCGCTGCCGATCAGCCTTTGCAGACAGCCACCATCTTTCTCTTCACGTGCAGGGCCGAACCAGCCGCTCCTGGGGTCCGCACGGGTGCAAGCGCTGAAGGCCGTGGCGACCGGGAGAAGTGTGCTCGCGCTGTGGAAGGGCCGTCCGGTGCCAGTCGCGCAGGGGTCACGCTGCCCGGGGGCCGTGCGCAGCCTGCCATGTCCGTCGCGTCGACAGGAAATCACAGGCGCTCGCCCATCCGCCGCACCGCTCGACAGGTGGGAAAAGTGACTGGTTGTGCGGGGAGCCTTCCAACTGGCTTGCCGGCTAATGACATCGACAGACTTCTCGTGTTACAATTTCTCGTGTTACAATGGGGAAGGATGTGCAATGAAGGGGGAGGATGGTGGGGGTGACATTACCAAAAAACAGCATCGGCTCTCGCTGCAGGGCGGGCCACCTCTAATACATTTTTGAAATGATCTTGCGGGCCAAATATAATTATATCACGTGCCAAATTTCGCCCGCGGGCCAGAGTTTGACATGTGTGCCCTGGAATGTCGGGGAATAAGGGGAGATTTAATAGAGGTGCACAAAATTATGAGGGGTATAAATAGAGTAAATGCATACATGCCTTTTTCCATGGAGATTGGGTGAAATAAAAGCTAGAAGACATGGGGATATGGGGTAGAGGGTGAAAGGTGAAATGTTTAAGGGGAATATTGGGGAAACCTCTTCACTCAGAGGGTGGCGAGAGTGTGAAATGAGCTGCCAGCAGAAGTGGTGGATGAAGGTTTGATTTTGACATTTAAGAAAAGAATGGATAGGTACATGGTTGGGAGGGGTTGAGAGGGCTATGGTTCAGGTACAGATCAATGGGACTAGTGGAATAAATGGTTTGGCGTGGAATAGATGGGCTGAAGGGCCTGTTTCTACGCTATAGTTTTCCTGTAATGTTCTATGGTTCTATTAAACTTTCAATAATTCAAAGAAAAGATAAAAGGTTTACTTTTGGCATATGCAAATAAGAATGAGATTAATGTTGCAAGATATAAATTATTTAATTTTCTGAATTATTTAGAAGAATTTTATTTATTTTCCTCCAGTGGATCAAAGATTTGAAAACTATACTGCATCCTTCAAACCTTTATGAATTTTAACACTTTGTCACAAAATTTAGAAATATAACCAAATAAAGTTCTTTCATTTTATAAATTGATCAGTGAACACTAATTTGTGCATCTTTCATTCCAGGCCAGTTTCCATGCTGTATCTCTCTGTGAAGATATTAAAAAAAAGTAAGTCTTCTACATTTTCCCAGGATCAAAACGTTAAATCAAAAAGTGTTACTGATGAGCTTGAGTGTAAAGTACAGGAGGAAATCTACCAAACTGAATTGTGGATCATTGTTTTAGAAATATTTTAAGAAGCAGAGCATTAAAATAGTTATATTCTGATTGTTAAAGTTCTTTTTTCAGCAAATCCTTTTTTTTATACAAATGGACAATATCAGATTTTCATGTAGCAATTCATTATTTCTTCAAAATATTTCATTAAATTTGGATTAAAAAACAATGCCAGCTAATTTTTGATTAATTTAAGCACTTTATTATAATTGAATCACAAATTCTGAGAGCATGCTCATAATGTAGTGAAGTTAGATTTGCTGATACATTGTTATCTAATTATTCAGTGGTTACCCTTCTAGGATAAGGTTTTTCACCGGGATATTGCCAGGCCTGGGTGGCTTTTTTATTGGGTTGGAGTGTAGGAAGCCGAGGATGGCCTTATCAAGTTTTATAAAATCATGAGGGGAATGGATAAAGTAAATACTCACAGTTTTTTCCCCCCAGGGTAGAACTGGATTCATAGTGAGAGGGGTGAGAGTTAACTTTTTCATTCAGTCTGTACCAGAGGAAGCAATAGAAGCAGATAAATTACAATGTTCAAAAGACATTTGGTCAGATAAAGAGATACGAAGGCCTTAGATCCCTATGGACAAAATACAGACACATGGAATCAGCTCAGAATGCCATTTTGGCAAGCATGGACATTGGGCCGAAGGTCTGTTCTGTGCTGTATGTCTCCATGTCTCTAAAGGAATTGCATTTCTTAATCTCCCATCTCTGGGCAGATTAATATACTGCAACCAAAACATTTGTTATATTTAATTATACAGAAGTAAATGTGACTATTATGTGGATGTTCCCACTTTTCCTGTCCTTAATCTTGCCAGCATGTATTTATAACTACTTTATTACAACCAATATGAACCATAAAACATTACAGGCCCTTCAGCTCACAAAGTTGTTCAGACCTATATATCACTTTTTTAAAAAACCCTCTCTACGTCATAACCCAAGAAGACCTTTATCCTGGAATCAGAAATTTTTAAAAAATTCTTGTAAATTCTTATTAGCATTTTTGCCCAGAGATTCTTTGGGATTTCTGGTACTGTGCTCTCTTTTTCTGACAGGGGGACAGTGGTTGAATTTTATGTGTGAATTTAAGGATCAAGATTGACATATATCCTACATTAAACTTGCTTGTTAAAATTACCCACTTTCCAAGTAATGTTAGTTTAGCATATGGGCAGAAAAAGCAAAATGGTCATGTTGATTCATAGGAGATCTGTTTTCTGTTTCAGTTGCCCCTCGTCCCTCTTAAAACTCATGCATTCACTATGAATTCGGTGAACACCAATCAGTTCCAAGGTAGAATCTTACAGTTGGCATCCCTCTGTCCCCTTACAACAGTAATTTTAACTTGAATGAGACTTAGATCCTGCAATACAGTAATGCCAATACCACCTGAAGGCTGGAAGTGAGGCACTCATGGTTTTATGTAAACTCCTGTGTGATGTTTGTGGTGTACTCTTCCGTGCATATTTATATCACTTTCCATCTATTAGTGATGCTGGCTGTCGCACCAACCACTTCACGATGTATCTTCTCTAAACTTCCCATGTATGTGACACTCTGGGATACATTTTCTTTCACAAGCCGGCACTTTATTTTCTCCTTTACCCAAATACAACCCATCAGTACCAATCCCAGTAGATGATCCCTCCATTCATATAACCTAATTTCTTCTATGCTCAGTTTGACCTATTTGACCTGGTGCAAAGCAGTGCGAAGTACAACAGCATCGTTTTCTCTCTTTCCTTTAAGTCAATCTTTTCCATCTGTGCTTTCTCCTGTTCTACTTCCTCCTCCTCTTGTCTTTGTGGTAAGTTGGTAGTTGGGCTGTGCAGCCATCTGCAGAGACTCGTGGATGTCAAGATAAGCAAAGGCAGCATAGATATGTCTTTTTGCATGAAGATACACACCCAAAATGGAGGCAGGAAGTGAAGGCAATGACCTTAGCCAGATTCATAGTTTCATCACCCATGGCTGCAGCATTGTGGGATGGAGTCTCAGTGCCCACCATGCGGAACACCTTCAGACTGTTCGGGGTCTGAGCATGAGAGGGTTGCCTTCTTTCTTAATGGGCTTGACAGTGGCTCCTCTCAACTTTTGCCAAATAGTCCAAGGGGAAATATTTATAATGTGTTGCAATGGAATGGCTATTTACTTGATACCTGGGCCTACCTACCTACCTGTCCTAAAGTATGTGTGAATGGAAATATACATGGTTATTCCTGCTTTATATTTGCAACAGCTGAGACATCATCTATCTCAATTTCCCCAATCCCCTCAGTTATTCTAATTTCACAGCCTCAGAATGCACTGCCCTCTAATCTCTCTGCACCAATCTCAACCTCACTATCAAACCTCCAGACAAGGGTGGCATTACTGTGGTCTGGCACACTGATCTATACCTTGCCAAGTCCATACTATACTTCTCAGACATCTCCTCTTACCCCTCCAATAGAACCCCACCAAAACTCAACAAGCTCACTCACTATCTCTGACATCATCACTTCACATCTCCCTTTCACTGGCTCCAACCTTATTGTTTTCCATCCCCACCCTGCAGAGTTGTCCAGGTAGACTCATTGTTTCTGTGAGCTCCTGCCTCACTGAACTGGTGCCTACCTACCTCAAATCCATTTTGTACCCCCTGTTCCAGTCCATCCACACCTACATCCACTATATCTCACATGCACTCCATTACTTCATCAACTTCCAGTTCCCTGATCACGACTGTCCCATCTTCCTGATGGACATCTAATATTTATACAAAGACTGCAGATGCTGTGAATGTCGTAAAAACACAGAAATGCTGGAGGAACTCAGCAAGTCTCACAATATCAATAGGAGGTAAAGAGATATAGCTGACATTTCAGGCCTAAGCCCTTCTTCAGGATATTCTTTCTCACAATTCCTTCAACTCCATCACATCTGCTCACAGGTCAGTCTTCCATGTGAGATCTTCTAAGATGATCATTCTTCAAAAAGCGCGGCTTCCCCTCCTCTACCATTAATTCGGCTGTCTCCTGCATATCATTCATCAAGGTATGGATAAAATGTGGGCAGGCACCCAAACAAAATGGTGTAAGGTGAGGAGCAGGAGGAAGAGCGCAGTCCCACAGGTAGGAGGTAATAGGTGGATAGGTGGGAGGGCACACCAGCAATTAAGAGGAGGGGATATGATTCTGTGAATGGAGAGGGAAGGGGATGGATAGGTTGCGGAAAAGAGGCAGAGGGGTAGAGAAGAGAGAGGAAGAACAGGGAGTAGGCTAGCCAGGGCTGGATTAAGCAAGTGCAGAGCCTGTAGCATATGTTATATAATACACATAAACATTAAAACATCTATAGTTTGAAAGAGAGAACAAAAGGGACAAGTAGGACACCAAATGCCAGGGGAAGCTAAATTCAGAGAAGAGAGATGAACTCAAAGCGATAAAACATTGCAAATGCAGCCAGCAGCCTCGCGCATTTTATGAATGGATGAACACTTACATGGGTGGCGGCAACTTGAAGACATAGAATCCTCCGGGCCTGGCTTTATGGCAACTCGGATAAAGTCTGCTGTGGTCTATTCTAAACATGGGACGGCAGTGTAACAAACCATGTGCTATTATTTTTTTTTGGAATGGTGTTATGAGGGGATGCGCGTGCACTTTAAGTTCATCAGGCAGCGGGTAGATAAATTGTTTTCCCTTAGGGAAGCACGTAATTTCTATCCACTTTGAAACAAGTGAGGGGAGAGAGAGATAAATTAGAACACAACTCATCCAATTAAATTCCTATTTTTTTTTCAAGTATTCATTTGTGTGGAATCTCAATAATTTTATTGATACAATTTTTACTCACCCAACCTTGCCAACCTCATTTATTACCTCTTAAAAAAAATTGAACTATTCTTTTTTTCAAATACTGCATTTTAATTTTGTGGTCAAACCAGAATCAAGAATTAACCATTGCAAATACATAAAATTAAATGAAAAAAATCAATGATACAGGTTGTCCGCATTTCAACATCTCTCCTCCCCCGCCAAACAAAACCCCAAAATAGAAAAAAGAAAAAAAAAGAAAATTAAGAAAGGAGACAGAAACAGAAAAACAGGAAAGAAATAAAGGAGGAACAGTCAGGATCCATTTCAAACAATCTAATTCTTCTTCCCTGGATCTCAAATAAGGGAAAGAACAAGGATGCAAAACACATGAACAGAATAAGTATCTTAAATATTCAACCCTGCATTGTGCAAATATGCCTACCATACCTGCAAAAACATATTATACTTCTTCCTTAAATTATTCAGTAATTTTCTCCAGGGAACACAACTATGCATTTCCACATTCTGAGCTCCATCCAGAAGGGAATCGGACTTCCAAGTAACCACAACACATATCCTGGCCACCACCAATGCAATTTCAAGAAATTCTAATTGGTACTTAGACAGCCTCATTTTAGGTCTTGTGTCCACAATATTAATGGAACTTATTATTAACAAAATGATACTAGTGTGATCGCTGAATCACGGTGTGAAATGAAGAGACGTAGTTGAGTTGGGTTCAAATGGAAAACAGTTTACTGAGGGATTCGCGCACTTTTTAAAACTCTGGGCTCCCAGCCACCCTGCGCCATGCATAGCCGAAGTTGACGTCATCACGCTGCCCAAGACTTCCCGAGCTGGTTCGATTTTATAGTAGGCGAGCCGCCACACTAGCTTTCTCATATCTCTATATATTCAGTGATTATATCCTTGATGAAAGGTTCTAATAATTTTTGCTACCACCCTTTTAAGCTTTCATATTTCCCCTCCCCTCCACCCCCACAAATCCAAACAGCCATTTTATAATACTGATAGTATTGCTTACATGTAGGTATCATTTTCAAATGTCAAAAGTAACAAAACTACAATTTAAAAGTTACATTTTCTGGATTTAGCATGAGCAAAATTGTTGAAGATACAGGAAATATTTTATTTCACGCACACGTTCAATGATCATTAGAGAGAGATTTTTCAATCTGTTTTGACCCATGGTTACTCCTTAGTTCATTTTTAATCCTGTTCACTTTTGAAAATGAGCATTCTCCACTGCAGTTGGTAATTATGAGTGACAAATAGATGCACAAGGCAATTTCTACATTTGGAAAACAAGACTCTAAAGATAAAAGAATTGTCAGTTATCAAATGGTAAAACTGTAACTCTACAAGGTCTTGTTTGGTGCTAAATATGAGAAGCAAAATTAGTTTTAAGCAGTTCAGCAAACTGCACAAATTCTTCACCAAGACTTTCTCCCAGATCTTCTGGATATGATTTCAGAAGATTTGTTGAGCTCTTTATAATCTCTTCAGGTGTAAATGACTGTAACTGATGAAGGAATCCAAATACACCATTTAACTTTTAATAAGTTTTCTAGCGTTTTGAAAGGGGAAAAAGCAAGCTATCAATAATGCCAAGAAATGTTCGGCTTTTAAACTTCTGGGAAGGCGTTTTAGATTCAACAAGTGGATCAAGAGTGCTGGAACCACTGAAATCATCTTACATATGATTTCGCTTATGTTCTCTTCGAGTTTGTTGTTGATAATCTTCACACTCAGTCAGATCCTTGGCTTTTTGCTCAACGTCTGAAAAAGTAGCTTGAATATATCCATGCAAGGATTCATAGAGTGCACAAACTATGTTCAAGTCTTGGCCAGAAGACTGCGAAGAAGCACTGGTCATTTGAAAACACTGTAATACTGGATCCCATAATATGACCATTATTCCTGTTTCCAAATTCATCAAGGTTGAAAGTTGTCCACGAGCTTGTTGTCGACACTCTGCCTTCTGATCATTGTTTTTTGAAAATTTATCCAAGACTTGTTTTATTGCAGAAAAGCTGTGTAAAAGTGCTTTTGTTGCATCTGCATGAGCTGACCGCCTGGTATAGGACATTCTTTTCATAATGGGCAAATGAGCACCACCTGATAATACAGCAGAAAGGATATCACACCAAGAGGTAGAAGCAGAAAAATTGCATACAGGCTTCCTACAAATTCAAAGAAAATTTTTGCTTCTTGACAACATTCAGCACACATTTTCCAAACAAATTTAAAAGCATGGAATGTAATCCACAAACTCATTCAGCCCTTTAATTCATGCTTGTAAGCCAATACACTTGCCACTCATCTTGCTGGCATTGTCATCACTTTGACCATGTGTAATGGAGGATTTAGACCAGCTTATGCAAGAAGGGATGCAGTTGCATCAGAAGATATAATCTATATTCCACCATGAGGCCCAGGATGCAGTTGTCTTTTGTTGGTCGCAGACTGTCAGGAGACCTTGAAGATAATTAAATCATTTATTCAAAGAGATAAAGCTATGAGTAAACAATTTTTGAGTAATATAAGCCATGGCCCCACTGCTGAAGTTTGAGACTCTCTGAGAGGTGGCAATATCTCTCAGCAAGAAGAAGAACTTCTAGACTCCAACCAACGTCCCGGTCAGGGGAGGTGGAGAAGCTGCTACCGGCGCCCAGACAACCTACTACAAGTGTGCGGTCGTTGCCTCGCTTCGGCAGTTGGGACCAGTCCAGGCATTGATAAGTATAATTGGGAAGGGCTTGCATATTGTAGTTTGAATTCAGCTTTAGATTTAGTAATAAAGATTTATATAAACTGAAGTGCTCTCGGTGTGTGTGTCTGTTTTCTTTCGGTAGCTCAAATACTGTGACCAATCTAAAATGAACAAAGTGAGCCAACAGTTTCATCGCTACCACAAAATGAAAGGCCACATTCTGCTAAAATCTTTACAACTTCAATTATTCACTCTTGAAGTGTGTGCCAATACTTTTGTTCAGTCTCCATTTCTTTCACAAGTTGGGAATCGAGAAGTAAACCTTTGTTTTTGTACATCATCAATGAAATCAAATCTTGCCCATGTGAGGAGCTTTCTTCAGGTTGACGTAATAGATTTCTTGCATTTTTCCAGTCATCAAACCTCTCTTCAGTAAACACTGATGAACATCATTTTTTTTAAACTTTATTTATTTGTAAGATCATTAGTAGTGACACAACATACATTCCATGAAGACAATTTTATATATGCATATATATAAAAAATAAAGAAAAACAGAAAAAAAAGGACACCATGACAGTCTTTTATATCAATGCCATTTTTCTTTAAAAAGTCAAGTAAACTTTGAGCGAGTTGTTCAGCACTATGACTTTCCATATCCAAAAGCTTCACAAATCTTTCAACTGGCTCAGATGGTAAAACATAACACACAGTCTGCAATTATAGTGATCATGTTTGCAAGGCAACTAGCAGTGTCTTAAAGATTATAGTTCCTGTTTGATTACACCTGGCTGCCACCAGGGGGCTCACATAGTCGGGGAGACTGTTGTAGGGGAGATCTGTGATGGAGATATGCAAGCCTCATGGCAAACCTCATGGTGGGCTGTTTACAACAACTTTAAAGTAAAGATTATTTTCCTACATCCATGTGTTGTCTAAGAGCTCACACATACTAATACAAGATAAAACACAGTCAAAGTCAGCTGGTTCACATTAAATATATCTGGAGTAGAAACAAAATAATACTTGTATTTCTTCACTTCACAGATAATGTGATCCAGTGTACTGGATCCAATCAGATTGATGAATTCCTCACATGTTGATTTAGATAGGTATGATTTATGTTCCCTTTCTTTGTTTGCATGAGTATTTATATGCTCTGCCAGAAATAGGGTCAAACTTGGCCAGTAATTCTAATAGCCTCACGTAATTTCCAATTTGAGGAGAGCCAACAGTTTCATCACTACCACAAAATGAAAGGCCACATTCTGCTAAAATCTTTCTTATGTTCCCTCCTTTATCCCACCTTTATTCTCATTATCCTTTTGTTCTTCACATACGCATAGAATATCTTTGGGATTCTCTTTAATCCTACATGCCAAGGCATTTTCGTGCCCCCTTCAAGCTCTCCTAAGTCCTTTCCTAAGCTCTTTGGTGGTTACCATATACTTCTCATGAGCCCTTCCTGTTTCCTGCTTCCTCTTGACCAGCTGCCTCACTTGTTTTGTCAGCCATGGTTCCCTTTTCCTACCATCTTTTCCCTGTCCTAGTGGGACAAACCTATCCTGAACCCAGCACAAGTGGTCCCTAAATTTCCTCCACATTAATTCTGTGGTTTCTCCCTTGAACATTGTTTCTAATTTACGCTTGCTAGTTCCTTTTTAATCCCTTCTCAATTAAGCACTTGCCCTTTTTGGATGTTTTTATCTCTTTCCATAGCTATGCTAAATATCAAGAGGTAAATCATGAAAATCTGTAGACACTTCGGTTGAAGTAAAAATACAGAATCTTGGAGAAATTCAGCTGGACAAACAGTGTCCGTTATGTACCAAAGGTAAAAATACATAACTGGCATTTTAGGCTTGACCCCTTCATCAAGGTATGAGAGAATGTCAGCAGGTGTCCAAACAAAAAGATGGAGGTGGCAAAGACAGGCGATGATAGGTGGAAAGGGAGGGAGGGGACAGCATTAATGAGGGGAAGGAGGGATGTCTAGATTGGTGGAGGGGGAAGGGAGGGGAGAACTGGAAAAGGGGAGGGTAAAGAAAAGGCGAGCAAGTTAGCAGAAACCAGAGAAGTTGATGTTAATGCCATCTGGCTGGAGAGTGCCCAGATGGCAAATAAGGTGGTGTTCCTTCAATGTACAGGTGGTCAGAGTGAGATAGTACATGTACAGACATGGGAGTGTGACTCAGAATTGAAATGGTTGACTACTGTGAGGTCTCTTGTGGTGGATGGCATGAAGATGCTGAGCGAAGTGATCTCCCAATCCATATCTTGTCTCCCCAATGTGGAGAAGACCTTCAGATAGGATGCATCAACCCCGGGGTCATCTGACACCTGCATGCCTTTCAACCTGCCCATTTTTGCCACATAGGAAGAAACTGCAAACCCAGATGAAACCCATGTCATTATATGGAGAACATCTGTCATCCTTGACTAGTCTGACTTCAGACAAAGATCAATTAGTTCAACTAAGCTAAAGTCAGCCTAGTTTTCTTCAGAGGGAGATCTTGCCTGATATACATAATGGGGTTATTTGAGGAAGTATTGAGCAAGGCTGACAAAGGAGAATCAGGAATGTTGTTTGCTTGCATTATCAGAAGGCCTTTTACAAGATGCCACTCATGAGGCTCCAAGATAGGAGCCCATGCTAACATGGATAGAAGATTGCATTCTGGTAGAAGACAAAAAGTGGGAATAAAGGGGGCTTTAGCTGGCTGGCTGCCGGTGACTAGTGGTATTCCGCAGAGGTTGGTGTAGGTCCACTACTTTTCACACTGTATCTAAATGATGTAATTGATGGCTTTTTGGGCACTTTTGTGGATGATACGTAGATAGGTGGAGGTAGTATTCAGGAAGCAGCTGGTCTGTAGATGGACTTGGCAAGTTGGGAGCATGATCATAGAAGTGGCAGATGGAATACTGCATGTTAAGTGTGTTGTCACGCATATTGGTAGTAGGAATAGGGAAGTGAACTATTTTCTAAATGGGGAGAAAATTCAGAAAGCAGATATCCAAAGAGACTTGGTAGCCCTATTACAGGATTTCCTAAAGGTTGAGTCATTAGTAAGGAAGGAAAATGTAATATTAGCATTCATTTTCAAGAGGAGTAGAATATACCGGTAAAGATGTAATGCTGAGGCTTAACAAGGCATTGATCAGTCCACATTTGGAGAATTGCGAGCAGTTGTCTCCATATCTAAGGAAGGATGTGCTGATGTTGGAGAGGGTCCAAAGGAGATTTACGAGAATGATCCCACAAAAGAAAGGAGTGGTTGATGGCTCTGGGCCTGTACTACTCACTGGAGTTTAGAAGAATGAGGGGTGATCTCAAGGAAATATTCCGAATAATGAAAGGATTGTATACTGTGAAGAAAATGTTGCTAGGTATGGGATAGAGTGCAGAACCTCAAAATAAAAGGATGTCCCTTTGGAACAGAGATGAGAAAAAGATTTTTCAATCAGAAAATTGTAAATCAGTGGAATTCATTGCCACATACAGCTATGGAGACTAAGTCATTGGGTATTTTTTTAAACTTTATTTATTTAAGAAAATTGTTAATAGAAAAACAATATACAGTCCAATATAAGTAATTTTATATAATTATATATATATTAAAAAAACATAAGCACAAAAAAAGGAAAAAAATATCCCTCTTAGGGAGAGCTTAAAAAAAAAGGAAAAATATATAATACCTCAAAGTACATCTAAATGAATATATTCCAAATACGCGTACTATTTAACAAAAAAGAATAATTATCATGCAAATTATATGTAATTTTTTCCATAACAATACAAGCTTTTAATTCATTATGTCATCGCATTATATTAATCACCATGTTATCTTTCCATGTATTTGCTACACATTTACCAGCTACAGACAGTACTAAACATACAAATTCAATCTGAAATTTATCCAACCCTAGTCCTTTTAAAGGGACCAAGTAACCCATTTAAAAAAAAGATGGATCTAAAGGGGACTTAATGTTATATAATTTTTCCAAAATTAACTTAATTTCTTCCCAAAATGGTTGTACATGAACACAAGACCAAACAGCATGTAAAAAAGTACCAGTACATACACCACATCTAAAACAAGAATCAGAGTTGCTAAAACCATATATTTTTATATTTCTCTGGAGTTAAATATGACTGATGTAAAAAATTATAATTAACCATTCCATACCATAAATTCGTCAATTTAGTTACACTGTCATAGCACATATCTGCCCAATAATCTTCAGGAAAAACAAAAGCTAAATCATTTTCCCACAAGCTTAGACTTCTCCCATTCTGGTTTATCCATGTTGTCTTGTAATATTTGATACATAACAGAAATATATCCCTTTTTTGGTATAGAAGAAATCAAAGATTCAAATTCCATCAATACAGGTAAAGTCATCTCTCTACCATACATGTCTTTCACCAGAGCTCGAAGTTTATAATAAACCAACAAAGAATTTTCAGCAATATCAAAACATTCCCTCAATTGATTAAAGGAAAGAAACTGTCCTTCTACAAAACAATCCTGCAATGTCTTTATACCCTTAAAATCCCAACTCTTTAAATACTTATTAAATATTGAAAAAGGAATAAGCTGATTATTATATAATGGGGTTAAAATTGACAATTTACCTTTTGATCCTAAAATCTTATTTCTTTTAGTCCACACCTTTAATAAATGTTTTAATATTGGCATATTATATTCTCGCAACAAATTTATATTCCATCGATATATAAATTGATGCACCTCAATTTCAGAAATGCAAGCCATTTCAACTTTCACCCAACTTTGGGGTTGGTCCAAATCCATCAATCTACTAATAAATTTCAACTGGGCTGCTTCACAATAATTTTGAAAATGAGATAATTGAAGCCCACCTAATGCATAATTCCAAATAAGTTTGTGTAATGCTACCCACAATAATTTACCTTTCCATAAAAATGATCCCATGGCTTTATTTAAATCCTGAAAAAATCCATTTAAAAGAGGACACAGTATTGACTGAAATAAATATTGAATTTGAGGAAAAATATTCATCTTAATACAATTAACTCGACCAATTAAAGTTAATGGGAGATCTTTCCTTTTGATTAAATTTGCTTTAATCTTTTTTAGTAAAGGAACATAATTTAACTTTATATTGATGATCAGCATTTACAATTATTTCTAAATATTTAATTTTATCAGATCATTTCAATTTTATAATATCTTTATATTCTGAATAATCTCCTCCACCGGCAATATTTCACTCTTATCCCAATTAACCTTGTATCCAGATAATGTTCCGTATTGTAATAAACATTCCCGCAAATGTGGCAATGATTGTTCTGGATTTGTTAAATATATCAAAACATCATCTGCAAATAGATTAATCTCATACTCTTCATCCATAACTCTCATCCCTCTTATCAGAGGAGTTTTGAGAGGTCCTAAATAAATACGTTGCTTCAGTATTCACAAGAAAAAAGGCAAGGCAAAGTCAGAATAGGACAGGCTTGTGTGCTGGACAATGTTGAGATTACAGAAGAGGAAGTGTTGGATTTCTTAAAAAAACATTAAGATTGATGCCTCAGGGGCCAGATGTGATATACCCCAGGTTGCTGTGGGAAATAAGGGAAGAGATGGATGGGGCAGTGTCTATGATATTTGAGTCCTCCTTGGCTACAGGAGAGGTGCCAGAGCATTGGAAAATGGCAAATGTGGTCCCTTGTTTAAAAAAGGTAATAGGGAGTACCCTGGGAATTATAAATCAGTGAATCTAGAGGATTGTTAAGAATAGGATCTATGAGCATTTGGAGAAGTACAGACTTCTCAGGATAGTCAGCATAGCTTTGTGAAAGGAAGATCATGCCTCACTGAGTTTTTTTTGAGGAAGTAACTAAGGAATTGGTTAGGGTAGGCTGAGGGATGTGGTCTATATGGATTTTTGTAAGGCACTTGACAAGGTCCCTCAAGAAAGACATGTTCAGAAAGTCACGAGGCATAGGATCCTTGGAGGCTTAGCAGTGTAGATAAAAAAAATTGACATGCATGTAAAAAACAGAGAGTTGTTGAAAGAAAGTATTCTGCCTTGAGGTCAGTGACTAATGGAGTTCTGTAAGGATCTGTATAGGGAAGGATGGGTCAGTAAGTTTGCAAATTATAAGAAGGTTGGAGTAGTTGAAAAAAGGTGCTCAAAGTTGTAGGTTACAAAAGGAGAGATAGGATGCAGAGTTGAGGGGAAAAGTGGCAGATGGAGTTCAATCTGGATAACTGTGAGATGATGTATTTTGGAAGGACAAACCATAAGATTTGATGGTTGGTTGTTTAAAAGTGTAGATGAACAGCAGCAGTCAAAATTCATACATCCCTCAAGGTTGCTATACAGGTTAATAGGATAGGAAAGAAGATCAATGGGATGTTGGGCTTCATGAGTGGGGGTGGGGTTGAGTTCAAGCGGTCATGTTGCAACAGTACAAATCTCAGGTAAGACCATTCTTAGTGTATTGTGTTCTGTTCTGGTCACCTCATTATAGGAAGGATACAGGAGCTATGGAGAGGGTGCAGAAGAGATTTTCCATGATGTTGACTGGAATGGAAAATAAGCCTTAGCAAGGTTAGCAGAGCTGGACTTTTCTCTTTGGACCATAGAAGGATGAGACTTAATAGAGGTCTACAAGATTATGAGAGGCATAGACAGGGTGGACCCCCAACACCTGTTTCCCAGGGCAGGATCAGCAAACACCAGAGAAGCTATGTACAAAGTGAAGGGAGGGAAGTTTAGGGAAAACATCAGGGTTTTTTTTAAAAAAAGAGTTGTGGGTACCTGGAATGCCTTGCCAGGGATGGTGGTGTGGGCTGAAACATTAGGAGATTATTCAGAATATAAAAATATTATTAAATTTAAATGGTCTGATAAAATTAAATATTTAGGAATAATTGTTAATGTTGATTATCAATCTTTATATAAGTTAAATTACATTCCTGTATTAAAAAAGATTAAAGCAGATTTAATTATGTGGAAAGATCTCCCGTTAATTATAATTGGTTGAGTTAATTGTATTAAGATTAATATTTATCCTCAAATTCAATATTTATTTCAATCAATCCCGTGTTCTATTTCAAAGGGATTTTTTCAGGATTTAAATAAAGCTATGAGAGAATTTTTATGGAAAGGTAAATCACCATGGGTAGCATTATATAAACTTATTTGGAAGTATATGTTAGGTGGGGTTCAATTACCCCATTTTCAAAATTATTATGAAGCAGCCCAATTGAAATTTATTAGTAGTTTGTTGGATTTGGACCAACTCCCGAGTTGGGCTAAAGTTGAGATGGCTTGTATTTCTGAATTTGAGGTGCATCAATTTATATTTTGGTGGAATGTAAATTTGTTGCGGGAATATAATTCTGCCTGTCCCGCATCGGACTTGTCAGCCACAAACGAGCCTGCAGCTGACGTGGACTTTTACCCCCTCCATAAATCTTCGTCCGCGAAGCCAAGCCAAGGAAGAGATAATTTGCCGATATTAAAACATCTATTAAAGGTATGGTCTAAAAAAATATTTTAGGATCAAAAGGTAAATTGTCAATTTTAACTTGATTATATAATAATCAGCTTATTCCTTTTTCAATGTTTTATAACTATTTAAAGAGTTGGGACTCTAAGGGTATAAAGATGTTACAGGGTTGTTTTGTAGAAAGACAGTTTCTTTCTTTTAATCAATTGAAAGAGCATTTTGATATTGCTGAAAATTCTTTGTTTGTTTATTATCAACTTCGAGCTTTGGTGAAAGATATGTCCGGTGGAGAGATGATTTTACCTGTATTGATGGAATTCAAGTCTTTGATTTCTTCTATACCAAAAAGGGTTATATTTCTGTCATGTACCAAGTATTACAAGAAATATGGATAAACCGGAATGGGAGAAGTCTAAGCTAAAATGGGAAAATGATTTAGCCTTTGTTTTTCCTGAAGATTATTGGGCAGATATGTGTCATGATAGTGTTACTAAATTGATGAATATGTGGCACAGAATGGTTAATTTTAACCTTTTACATCAGTTGTATTTAGCCCCAAAGAAATTGAAAAAAATATGGTTTTAGTAATTCGGACTCTTGTTTTAGATGTGGTGTATGTACTGGTACTTTTTTACATGCTGTTTGGTCTTGTGTTTATGTACAGCCATTTTGGGAAGAAATTAGGTTAATTTTGGAAAAGTTATATGACATTAAATTACCACTAGATCCATATATATTTTTAATGGGTTATATGATTCCCTTCAAGGGATTAGGGTTGGATAAATTTCAAATTGCATTTGTACGCTTTGCATTGTCTGTAGCTTGAAAATGTGTAGCAAGTAATGGAAAGATAACATAGTGATTAATATAATGCAATGGTATAATGAACTGAAAGCTTGTATTGTTATGGAAAAAATTACATATAATCTGCATGATAATTATTCTTTTTTTAGTTAATAAGTGGTTACCATATTTGGAATACATGCATTTAGATGTATTTTGATTTATTATATATTTTTAGTTTCTGTTTATACATTTTTGGCTCTCCTTAAGAGGTCTGGCTGATGGGGTGGGAGGGTGGGTGGGGACTTTTTTTTATGTTTTTAAAAAAAATTTTATATATATACTTATATAAAATTGTCTTTATGGAATGTATGTTGTGTTACTACTAATGATCTTACAAATAAATAAAGTAAAAAAAAAAAGATGTTCATCAAAGTTTACTGAAGAGGGATTTAATGACTGGAAAAATGCAAGAAATCTATTATGTCGACCTGAAGAAAGTTCCTCACATAGGCAAGATTTAATTTCATTGATGATGTACAAAAACAAAGGTTTACTTCTCGATTCCCAACTTGTGAACGAAATGGAGACTGAACAAAAGTATTGGCACACACTTCAAGAATGAATAATTGAAGTTGTAAAAGTTCATTCTGTCTTATTGTTTGAGCTAATGGTTCAATAGCCAATGCAAACAGGGCTGGTGACAATGGACACCCTTGTTGGGTCGAATGTGTCAATTTAACAGTAATGAAACTTGACCATTTCTCACCACCCTGTCAATCGGGTTTGTATATAAAGCTTTAACCCAACCAATAAAAAAAAGGGCCAAATTTAAACTTTTCCCACACCTTAAATAAAAAATCCCATTCAACCCTATCAAAAGATTTTTCAGCATCAAGCGCAACCACCATTGGATGGTTGGGCTGCTGTCGATATGCATTGACCGAAGTAATTAATTGAAGAATATTATCTGAAGCATTTCTATTCTTAATAAAACCTGTTTGATCAACATGTATTAATTTAGGTAAATACTTGGCAAGTTGATTTGCTAACACTTACACTATGATTTTATAATCTACATTCAGTAAAGAAATAGGACTATATGAAGACACTTACAACAAATCTCTTTTTGTTTTCGGAATCACAGTAGTTAAAGCGCTAGAACAAGATACCAGCAACTCATGCTCTTCAGTTACTTGTTGTAATACCTCCTCAAACACAGAAGATAAATCCACTCAGTACCCTGATGTGGATTACTATACAAACTTAAAGCACACGGTATAGGAGATATGGTATTGAGGTGGATAAAGAATTGGTTGACAGATAGGAAGCAAAGAGTAGGAACGGCAGTCAGTTACTAGTGGGGCACCACAAGGCTCAGTGCTCGGACCTCAGTTATTTATGATATATATTAATGATTTAGATGAGGAAATAGAAAACAGCATGTCCAAGTTTGCAGACGACACGAAGCTGGGTGGGATTGTGAGCTGTGTAGAGGCTGTTAAGAGTGTGCAGGGTGACTTCGACAGGTTGGGTGAGTGGGCAAATGCATGGCAGATGCAATATAATGTGGGTAAGTGTGCGGTTGTCCACTTTGGAGGAAAGAATGGGAGGGCTGAGTACTATCTTAATGGTATCCAATTAGGAAAAGGGGAGATGCAAAGAGACCTGGGTGTTGCTGTGCATCAGTCATTAAAAGTGGGCAGGCAGTTGCAGCAAGCAGTAAAAAAAGTGAACACAAGTTGGTGTTCATATCAAGAGGATTTGAGTTCAGGAACAGAGAGGTATTGATGCAGTTGTATAGGGCCTTGGTGAGACCTCACCTGGAGTATTGTATTCAGTTTTGGTCTCCTTATCTGAGGAAGGACATCATTGCCATAGAAAGAGTGCAGAAAAGGTTTACCAGATTGATACCAGGGATGGCGGGACTTGCATATGAAGAAAGGCTAGAACGACTGGACTTGTACTTGCTGGAGTTTAGACGATTAAGAGGAGATTTAATAGAAATGTTCAAAATTCTTAAGAGATTCGACAGGCTAGATGCAGGAAGATTGTTCCCAATGTTGAGCAAGACTAGAACCAGGGGTCACAGTTTAAGGATAAAGGAAAAGTCCTTTAGGACTGAGATGAGGAAGAATTTTTTCACTCAGAGGGTGGCGAATTTATGGAATTCTCTGCCACAGGAAGTGATTGAGGCCAGTTCCATAGCTATATTTAAGAGAGAGTTAGATTTAGTCCTTGTGACTAGGGGGATCAGGAGGTATGGAAAGAGAGCTGGAACAGGGTACTGAGTGGATGATCAACCAAGATCAAAATGAATGGCAGTGTAGGCTTGAAGGGCCAAATGGTCTACTCCTACACCTATTTACTATGTTTCTATGTCTCTATAAAAAATGTATAAAATTCCACAGAAAATCCATCATCCCCTGGTGACTTCCCATTTGGCATCTCCAACATAGCTTCCTTAATCTCATTTTCTGTAAACAGAGCTTCCAATTCCATAACATCCTCCTCTTCCAATGCTGATAATGTTAATTTAGATAAATAAGATTCAATAGAACCACTATCCTGTTTCCCCTCAGAAGTATACAATTTTTTGTAAAATGAATAAAACTGGTCATTGATTTCTTGAGGTTTATAAGTAACTGTTGAATTCTTCTTAACAGCATTAATGGTCCGTGAAACCTGTTCCGACTTTAACTGTACTTTATGTGTCCTCTACTCAACTCATAATAACATTGCTTAAATTGATTAATTAAATGCTCAAATTGATAAGTTTGCAATGTATTATAATGTAATTTCAAATTAGCCAAAACCACTTTTTTTAATCTTCTGTTACATCTTTCTGAAATTCCTTCTCCAATTCAGCAATTTTCTTCTCCAGTTCCAAACTCTCTGCCATATACTGTTTCTTAACTTTATTAGTATAACAAATAATCTGCCCTCTTAAATAAGCTTTTAATGCATCCCATAATACAAAGTGACTATTTACAGAATTAACATTCTCAGTCAAAATCAAAGAAATCTGTTCCTTAACAAAAGTAACAAATTCTGTTTTTTCAACAACATTGTATTAAATCTCCATCTATATGATGAACGTACCACTTCTGAACTTACACAAGAGAAAAAATAAAGAATGATCCGATATAACCCTACTTTTATATTCTGCCTGTAATACTCTTCCCTGTAAATGTGCCGATACTAAAAAAAAAATCTATTCTAGAAAATGAATCATGTCGGGACGAATAAAAAGAAAATTCCTTCTCTGTAGCATTGACCCTTCTCCAAATATCCACCAAATTTAAGTCCTTCATCAAAGCCCCAATTTGTATCGCCATCTTTGATTTCTTTATACTTTTTGGAGATCTATCCAGTAAAGGATCCAAAACACAATTAAAATCTCCCCCAACTATGATATTGTCATTAGCTTGATTTAACAACAAAAAAGCATCAGAAATAAAACGCTCATCATCCACATTAGGTGTGTAAACATTGAGCAAAGTCCAAGGTTCATCAAAAACTTTACAATTCACCCTTAGGACCTGCCCAACATTTCCTTCCATATTTTGTAATTCAAAAGGCAAATTCTTATGAATTAAAATTGCTACACCTCTTGCCTTAGAATTAAATGAAGAAGAAAACACATGACCAATGTCAAGGTCAATTTTCAATGCCAAAACTCGCTTTCACATAATCGGATTATTTAATCCCTGAACACTAAAAGTTGCAAATTTCAAATTAGACATCCTTACAAATTATCAATATAATCTCTCACAACAAAATATTGCTCCCCTTATAACATAAATCACTATCCCTCCCCAAGATATTTAAATAAAATATAAAAAAAGAAATATTAATTATCCCCAAAAAAATCTACCCAAAGGTACTAATGGACTAAAAAACTGGGTGTGGTAAATCCCACTGGTGGCAGATGACTATCAAAGATTTCAGTACTATCCAAACCCCACCCCGCCCAGCCAGAAATACATTATTCACATCAACACAATCAAATACTGTAAATATATTTAACCCATTGACTCCATGCCCAATGATTATTCCGGATCTTCAATATCAACAAGACTTTATGTTAAAACTTCTTTCTTTCCATTCTTCCCATTTTTCCCATTCTTCCCATTCCCATTTCCATTTCTATCTGCCTTTGTTTTAGGTAACAGTGGCGAAGATCTTCCATATTCTCGCAAATATGGTAGTGAATTAACAAAAATTAATGCATCATGGTCATTTTCAAAAAAATTGAGATTGAAAATTACCATCAAAGACTTTTAATACTGCAAGGTAATGAAAAGCAAATTTGTAACCCTTCCGCCACAATATTTCTTTAGCTGAATTGAATTCCCGATGTCGCCTAATAATTTCCTGACTCAGATTTGCTTTAAAAACTCTGTTATTTTGAGTCATCATTGGAGATTGACTTGGTCGGGCCGTCTGCACCGTCGACCGTAGTATAATTTCTCTGTCCTGATATTTCAGACAACGGATTAAAATTGCCTGTGGCGGTAGTCCCGGTAATAGTTTCTTTTGTAATGTGCCCATTCCAATTCTAAGCCTTCCAAAAAAAAACTCCTTGCCCAATACCTTGGGAATCCAGTTCTTAAAAATTTTTATTGGATCGGACCCTTCAATATCTTCTGGGAGACCCACAATTTTCACATTATTTCTCCGACTTTGATTTTCCAATGAGTCAATTTTTTTCAATGTCTTTCTTCTGAATTCCCCGATCCACAAAGGAATCTTCCACTTTCTCCATTTTTTCCCTATTACAATCAACTTGATTTTTATATTCAAAAAAAGCTGTTTCAATTTATAAAAAAAAATTCTTGCACTGTATCCACTGATTTAATACACTTAACATCACTCTTAACTGCAGACATATCTTCAGACATAGTAGTCATTTTGGTTGTCAATTCTAAAAATCCTTGAGTCATTTGTTTAAACATATTGTCCATTTGAAAAGCAATCCCTTCCACGACTGAACACACAGACTCCATTCCATATTCCAGTTCCATTTTTTGAGGCCTACCTTCTCTGGTCTCCACCTCCAATTGTTCATGTGAGCTGCTCAGTACAGGTAAGTCTGCTTCTTCTTCCAGCGTTGACAGTCCCTTCCTGGTGCGGCTGCGGGTTTGTACACCCGACAACAGCATCCTGACCACGTCAGGACACCACTGCTCAGGCCCCCTCACAGCCTACACATGGTCCAGCAGTTCCCGGACCCTTGAAGCACCACGCATGCCTGGTAAGGCCAGGGACTGCGCAGGGGTGACTTCTGACGCCATCCTGCACGTCCCCAGCTCACCCGACGGTAGCCCAGGCTCAAGGGCTCTCCTCTCAGCTGGGTTGCCCACGCACCCAACATCGCGGACGCATGGTTCATTACTGGCTGAACTCATCGTCAAGCCGGCGCCATCTTGCAGAGGCAAGGTGGGTGCCAGCATCATACTTAGCCAGGCAGGAGTCCTCTGCGCCTTGGAGGTTCCAAACGTCGGGTCCGTGGCTTCAATTGAACAGGTAGGCCTCAATTCTTCAGCTTTTAAAAGGTAATTTCTTCTGCAGTTGAGTTTTCAGTTTTTTTACATTAGTAGCCATTATAACCAGCTAATGTTCCCAAAAGTAAAAATACAACTTTTAATCACTTTTGTAACTTTAAAAACGAGTGCTTAAAAAACTAGCTGAGGGAGGGTGGGCCCCACATCTGTCTTCTACACCATCTTGCCACGCCCCCACTTTGATGAACATCATGAAGTCATAACCATTGCATAAGAAACAGAATAGTCTTTCCTTGCTTTATGAATAGCATAACCAATTGCAGTGAACTGGAATTCACTGTCTATGTATTGTTCAGATGGCTGGCTCCTCCCCTGGCTCCACCCTCACCTACCCCAATATAAACCCTGGATTTCTTGCCTTACCTCAGATTCACCTGAGGACTGTTGTTGCTACTGGCTATTGATTGTAAGCTATTAGAAGCACGTTTGTACTCCTCACTAGTCTCTGAGTGCATTCAATCATGTTACAATTTTAATAGCTTAACTTTGAAATGAGATAGAAGCCCTGTTGAAGCCAGAATGCTCCAGATCGATCCTCTGTCCCTTCAGTCCCCAGAGGAATTTGGTTACTGGCTGGAGTGCTTCCAGTCCAACTGATGGCCACACAAGACATCTTCAACTCTGATGGTTTAAGAAGATCTGCACTTCTCTCTCGAGTCGGCCCCAAAGGGTCACTGTCATCAGAGAATGTGCTACCTATAATTAGGCCATATAAGGCTTGAAGGCCCAGAATGATGTGTTGGCGAGACACTTACTCTCTCAACGTCAGAAGTGTCCGGGTGAGTCGCTGGATAACTATATTTTTGAACTGTGGGCTCTGACTAGAAAATGCCACTACGAAGTGGCCATGGCCCAGGTAAGCGAGAGGAACAAATCCAGGACACTCTCATGGAAGGAGTGAGGTCAAGGTATATGATTCAGTGACTGCTGGGGTTAGGGAAGAAAAACTTGGCCAGCACCCTGGAGTTGGTGAAAGCACTCGAGCATGACCAACTGGGAGCTGACGACCTCACAGGCGAAAGTGGCGCCCTGTCAGAGGACCAGGTCATTGGAGTGCCTGTGATCCCCGCAGCTCCAGTGCCGACCACTGCAGCCATGCGCAACCGGGGATGCTACTTCTGTGGACAGGCACAGCACCCCCGTGCCCGATGCTCCACGAAGGACTCTGTGTATGAAGGATGAAGTAAACGAGGGCACTGGGTGAAGGTCTGCCGGGCTAAAGTGAACCCAAAGAGGGCTACCATGTGTGCAACCCCGGAATTATCACTCAGACCATTCCCGAGACCAGAGGAACCAACCTCTGCCTCCCCGTGCTGTTCACCATGAGCATCTTCCTGCACCTCGTGGCGGCACCCATCACTAGAAATGAAGCATTGCAGGAAGCCTCGAGGACGGTGCCATCTAATCCATTATCGGATCAAGATAGAGGGCAAACATCTTGCTGGCTTTGTGGTTGATGCCACCTTGTGTGCCCGCGGACCAAGAGGAAAGAGTCGAGATCAGCATGGGGAGCGACAGGGTTTCCGGAGCACTGGCATCTGTCATCCTGGATCAGGCAATACCTCACCAATTGAATAACTTGAGGGTAAATAGACATCTGACAGATTGTTTAGTTGACACTGACTCCATGGAGAGCTTTATAAACTCTGCGACAGCTCTGCAGTACAACTTAAGAGTGTACCCGATGGACTATCTTATTTTCCTAGCTTCACACTCGCATTCTGTGATGATCCAAGGGTATTGTACAGCACATCTAACTGTAAAAGGGGAGGAATTTTCTAAGTTCCGACTGTATGTACAAAGGATTTGTGTGCTCCTGAGTTGCTTGGCCTGCACTTCCTGTGTCACCTTAAAAGCAAGACCATGGAGTACTCTGGCTCACTCCCTCCAATCACGGTGCAGAACGGAAGGTCCCAAAACCCAGACACCTCATGGGGACTCTCCACCCTAAATATTGATCACCCGACTGTTTCGGAAACTGACTCCCGATTGCAAACCAGTAGCTACAAAAAAACAGGCGATGCAGTGTAGGGGATCGGGAACTTATCAGAGCCAGGACACAGCATCTGCTCAAAGAAAACATCATTGAACCTAGCAACAGCTCAGGTGGTAGTTGTGAAAGGGGAAGAAAAGCCCAGGCTTTTGACTGACGACAGACAAACAATTAATCATTTCACACTCCTGGAAGCATACCCCCTCCCTCGAATTTCGGGCAAGGTAAATGAAATTGCTCATTACCTGTTCTATTCGACCTTCGACCTGAAACCTACATACCATCAGTTACCGATCCATTCTGAGGACCACCCCTACACAGCATTTGAGGCAGATGGACGGCTCTATCAGTTCCAGAGAGTCCCTTTTGGTATCACTAATGGGTTCTCAGTCTTCCAGAGACAAATGGACAAAATGATCGACGAGTACAGGTTGAAAGCCACTTTCCCTTATCTCGACAATATCACTATTTGTGGACACTCTCAGGAAGACCATGACGCCAACGTCCAGAGCTTTCACCACAGGCCAAGGCCTTGAACCTCACATACAACTCCAGTAAGTGTGTGCCCCGGATGAAACATCTGGCGATCCTGGGCTATATGGTGGAGAATGGCATCATTGGCCCTGACCCCTATCGAATGCACCTCCATTAGACCTCCCAATCCTGAGGACCTGGGCTTCTTCTCCTACTACACCCAGTGGGTCCCTCACTACACAGATAAGGTCTGCCCCCTCTTAAATTCCACCTTTTTCCCATTGTTGGCCAAAGCCTAGGTGGCTTTCAACTATGTTCAGAGCTACATCACAAATGCTACCATGCATGTGGTGGACGATAATGCACCCTTCCAGGTAGAAAGCAATGCTTCTGATGTAGCTTTGGCTGCTACCCTTAACCAGGTGGGCAGGCCACTTTCCTTTATCTCCTTCACCCTACAAAGCCATGAGCTTCAGCACCCATCTGTGGAGAAAGGGACATTATAGAGGCTATCAAGAAATAGAGGCATTACCTGGCCGGCAGAAAATTTACACAGCTCACCAACCAGTGATCAATGGCATTTATGTTTAATAATGCAAAAATGGGAAAAATAAAAAATAAGATCGCTAGGTGGAGGATTGAACTTTCCACCTATAATTATAACATAGCATATAAGCCACATACTCTCAATGAACCTCCAGATGCCCTGTCAAGAAGAAGCTGAGCGTCTGCACATACCAGCCAGTTGCGGTCACTCCACGATAAGCTTTGCCACCCAGGCATCACTCGCATGGCTCATTTCATCGAGGTATACAACTTGCCTTACTCCATTGAGGACATCAGGGAAAGGACCAGGTCAGCATGATGTGCAAGCTGCACTTCTACCGCCCCGACAAAGCACACCTGATAAATGCATCCTGCCCCTTCGAACGACTCGGTGTCAATTTAAAGGGTCCCCTCCCTTCCACCAACAGATACATGTACTTTTTCAAGGTTATCGATGAGTATTCACGTTTTCCATTTGCCATTTCCTGCCGAGAAATGACAACCATCAAGGTCATCAGAGCTTTGCACTCTATTATTGCCCTGTTCGGGTATCCCACTTTTATCCATAGTGACCGGGGGTCATCATTTATGAGCGAAGAGCTATGCCAGTACCTGCTCATAAGCGGCTTTACCTTAAGCAGGATGGCTAGCTACAATCCCCAGGGGAATGGACAAGTTGAAAAAAGAGAACACGACTGTATGGAAGGCTGTGAAATTGACTCTCCGGTCCAAAGGCCTTCCAGACACACGCTGGAAAGAAGTCCTATCTATGGCACTCCACTCCATAAGGTCGCTCCTCTGCATGATGACCAATGCAACTCTTCACGAGCTTATGTTTACGTTCCAGAGGAAATTCACATCTGGGACTACTCTCCTGGCACCAGGGCCATTCCTGCTGAGAAAGCACATGAGAAGGAGCAAGACAGAGCCCCTGATTGAGAGGGTGCACCTGCTGCACGCCGACCCAACGTATGCCTGCGTGGCATACCCTGATGGCAGAGAGGATACCATCTTGATCAGAGACCTGGCACCCACCGGAACTGAGGGGCCAATGCCTGAAGTGTGCCAGCACCTACCGAGTATCCCACTCAGGATCCCGGAGGACACTGCTCAGGAAGTGAACCAATTCACTCCACGACCTGAGCCGGAGCCCTCAAGACTCACTGGCCCTGAACCACAGGGGATCCAGGAAGTTCGGGAAGCCCAAAGTCCTCCAGTACTGCGGTGCTTGACCAAAATTACCAGACCCCCTGAAAGACTTAACTTGTAAATATTTGTCAAGTATTTGTTTTTTTTTATTGAATGGTCTCTGTTTTTCACCCACAGGCTCAATTCTGAAGGAAGGGGTGAATGCAGTGAATTGGAATTCATTATCTATGTATTGTTCAGATGGCTGACTCCTCCAATAATTACCCTGATATAAACCCTGGTTTTCCCGCCTTACCTCAGATTCACCTGAGGAATATTGTGTCTACAGGCCATTGATTGTAAGCTTTTATTACTCCTCACTTGTCTCTGAGTGCATTCAGTTGTATTACACACCAATTTCTTGCATGTTACTTGTCTGTAGGTTTATGAACATATGTGAAATAAAACTTCTGACAGTCCCGAGGTTTATTTTCATTGTCATACAATCGCATGGATGAAGAGAAGTTACTATTAGCATATGATATTTATCACTTCCCTTGGCTATCCAATATTTATGATCACATTCATCTAGCTTGTTTGGCTGTTGACCAATATCGTAGGAGTACTTGTTCTTTTTTCGCATTCAATGGATACTGGCTGTTGCTATATGCCTTCTGCCGCACTAGTACACTGTACTAGTTGTTCCTCTATTTCCAGCTTCAGTTGTTATAGCACCATTACCGAACATCAAAATTTTCTTGTGTTTTTGATATCACAAGTTGGTCACTTCTTTCTTTTTCTTCCTTCGCTTTATGTTTTGCACTTCCAGAAACATAATGACATCCAATATCTCCAGCTCTACTGCTCATTCCTATCTGCAGCGTGCAGCTCCCCAGATAGGTAAAGAAACCAGACAGCTGACTGAGGGCCTGAGGATTATTTTTTGTTCAGCTAAGCCATGTTTCCATTTCCATTTTCATTTTCCCATCTTTGTGTAGCAGCTATGATTTTAGCCAATTATCACCTTTAATCAGGGTTACCTCACAGCCGCTGCACAAAGATGAAAACAAAGATGTTTGTTAAACACCCAGAGAGTCGTTCATAATTCATAGTACATGAAGAAATAAAACAAGTCAGCAACAATTTAGCACGGGGCCCTTGAAAATGCAGGGTCCATAGCATAAGCTTCTTTTGTTACTACGTTAATTCGGCACTGAGGCTAGCAGAAACCAGAGAAGTCAACGTTAATGCCATCTGGTGCTGAGACAGAAAATTGCTCCTCCAATTTACGGTTTGACAGTACATGAGGACATGTCAGCACAGGAGTGGGGCATGGATTTGAAATGGTTGGCCACTGGGAGATCCATGTCACTGACATGAACAGAATGAAGGTCCTCAGCAAAGTGATATCCCAGTCTGCATCCAGACTCTCCGATGTAGAGAAGGCCACAACGGGAACACTGGATGTTGTCAATGACTTCCATGGATACACAAGTTGCATCATTTGAAAGGCATGTTTAGGGTCCTGAATGCTGGGTGCGAGTGTGACACTTCCTGTGGTCTCAGGGGAAGGTGCCAAGGGGTGGGGGCGGGGATTAATAGGAAGGAATGAGTGGATGAGGGAGTCATGGAGGGAGCATTTACTACGGAAGGCGGAGAAGGGAGGAGAGGAGATGTGTCTGGTGGTGGGATCATGTTGCAGGTGGCGGAAATTACAGAGGATAATGTGTTGGATGAGGAGGCTGGTGTGGTGATAGGTGAGGACAAAGTGAATCCTGTTTTTATTGCATCTGGAGACAGAGAGGGCCAGGGCAGATGAGCAAGAAATGGAGGAGATGTGGGTAAGGGCTGATTTGATGGTAGTGGAAGGGAAACCACTTTTTTTGGAAGAAGTAAGACATTTCGAATGATCTGGACTGAAAGACCTCATCTTTGGAACAGATATGACGGAATCGGAGAAATTGAGAGAAAGGAATGGAATCCTTTCAGGGGATTGTGTGTGAAGTATATGCTAGACATATGCTGGTCACCTGCAGACAGCAACTAGGCGAATCGGGTGATGAGTTCCTCTGAGGCCTTTGAGGACTCGCACGGGCCTGCAACTTCCAGGCAGTATTGGCCACCCAAATACAGAGGACATGATCTGGGACACCTATGTTGCAGGCATCGGATCTGACTACATGCACTAGAATAAGTTAGACTTAAAAGGGGCAATTAATCTTGTGAAGTTGTTGGAGATCGCCTTCCACAATGCGGAAGTATACTCTGCGATCAGGCCCACACTGGGATCACCATTCTGGGACGCAGGTCTACAGGCCAATGGTCTGCTAGCACGCCCGATTAACGAGGAGCTGCTGTCTCCCAGGAAGACCCAAAGTGCTACTTCTGCGGCCAGGCAAAACACCCCTGAAAACACTGTCGGGTGAGAGACGCGACATGCTCCAACTGCAGGAGTATGCCGATCACAGCCATCCAGCCCCAGCACCGCAGCATATGCAGCATATCAGCTGCTATCTTTGATGCTGGCATCTTCCTGGGTCGACCACACCATGACATGGGGACCGCCATCTTGGATGCCACTGACTTCTGCTACCACGTGGGCACCACCATCATGACTCCTGACAGAGACTCAGCACAGACCAACCCTGGTCTCAGTGGTGCTGGACCAGAACAGCCCTCACCAATGCCCACTCCATGATGGACATCTCCATCAACGACCAGGTTACCAAATGCCTTTTTCACAACGAGAGCACTGAGAGAATCTAGAGTTTTATTCATCCAGACAGTCCAACATTATTCCCTTGAGGCTAAACTGGTTGCCAACAAAGTCACCCTAGCCTCAAAGTCTCACTCTTCAGAAAACCACAGCTACTCTACGGTGATGCTGACCATTAAGATTCTCATTATGCTACAGCTCTGCACACTGGTTCTTTTGAGGCTAGACTTCCAATGCCACTTAAAGAGTGTCACTATGGGAAATGAGGGCCCTCTCCCATCCCTCATGGTCGGCAATGGACAGTTCCTTAACCAGCCCTCTGCCCCCTCCACTGGCCCAACCAACACGCAGTCTCTCTATCCTCTGCATCAACCCCCGCCGCTGTTCGCCAATCTCATCCCTAGCTATAAGCCAGTCGCTACAAAAACCAGGCGATACAGTGAGGAGGACAGGGTGTTCATAAAGGCGGTGGTACGATGACTCCTGGACAAGGGGATTATCGAGGTGGTCAAGGGCAGGGGTAAACACAGAATGGTGATCGACTCATCAAACCATTAATTGCTACATGCAGTGGGTCTGATGCTGCCCCAGCTTCTAACCCCGCCAGTTCATTGTCCTGGGAGTCGCTTTAGTGATCTCTGTCTGTGTCTGCTGCTGCACGATGCGCCAGCCCGATCTCCACAATTGCGAACCGCCACATGACCCCGCCTCCCCCCAGAACCGGTGTTACAGTCTATAGTGTCCCTATGTATAGTCCCCAAAGTCTTTTCTGGTCTGCCTCTGCGTCGAGGTGATAGTGTCTCCTCGGGTTCTCCTGGGTCTGTGTGGGCAGCTTGAGTCTATCTGTAGTGAAGTCTTTTGGTTTACCACCAATGTCCAGCTCGAAGGTGGCTCTGTTGTTCCGGATGACTTGAAAGGGACCTTCGTATGGCTTTTGCACTGGTGAACAGTGGGGTCCTCTGCATACAAACATGTACTCACAGTCCTTGAGTTCTTTGGGGATGTTGGACTTGGCTTGTCCGTGTCTGGGGAGTGGGATCAGAGCCGGTTACTGACCTTTTCGCGCAGCCTGTCCAGGATGGTTGTCTCCTCCTGCTATCTTCTGTCCTGTAGAACAAAATCCCTGGGAACCGTAAGGCTCTGTAGACAAGTTCAGTGGAGGATGCGAGGAGGTCTTCTTTCAATGCTGTTCGGATGCCCAGTAGTGCCCATGGTAGCTCGTTCACCCAATTGGGGCACTTGTGTCTGGTCATGAGGGCAGTCTTGAGGTGCCTGTGGAAATGCTCCACCATTGCCGTTGGCTTGCAGGTGGTATGCCGTCATATGGTGTAGCTGAGCGCCTCACAGGTTGGCCATGTCGGTCCACAAACTGGAGGTGAACTGTGCGCCTCGGTCAGAAGTGATGTGCTGTGGCAGTCTGAATCTTGCAATCCAGGACAAGAGGAGTGCTTTGGCAAAAGACCTGGTGGATGTGTCGGCCAGGGAGATTACTTCTGGTCACCGGGTAAAGTGGTCAACCACTGTGAACAGGTAGCAGAAACCCTGAGAGACTGGCAAGAGTCCCACTATGTCCAGGTGAATGTGATCAAACCTGCGTTTTGTTGGCTCGAAAGGCTGTGGGGGGACCTTGGTGTGTTGCTGCACTTTGGCTGTTTGACACTGTGCACACACCTTGGCCCACCCCCGGACTTGTTTCTGCAATCCATGACACACGTACTTGCTGGCCACCAGCTGGACCATATTCCTGATGGATGGGTGTGCCACCCCGTGGATAAAGTCAAAAACTCGTCGCCACCATGCCTTTGGACAATTGGTCGAAACTGCCTGGTGGCCACGTCACAGTGATAGTACCTGTGCCAACTGGAATGTCCTGAAGCCGAAGGCCTGTGACAGCGGTCCTGTACTGCGGGATCTCGTCATCCTGCTGCTGTGCCTCTGCCAGTGCTGTGAAGTCCAGACCGTTGACCAGGGAGTGGATGCTGTGTCTTGACAAGGCGTCCGCGACCACGTTATCTTTGCCCGAGATGTGTTTGACGTCGGTAGTGTACTCTGCGATGTAAGACAAGTGTCTCTGTTGGTGGGCTGACCAGGGATTGGAGATTTTAGCCAGGGCGAAAGTTAGTGGCTTGTGGTATGTGAAAGTCTTCCCTCAAGAAATTACTGGAAGTGGCAGATGGCTAAGTACAGTGCCAGCAGCTCTCTATTGAAAGCACTGTATTCATTCAGAGGGCTGCAGATGTTTGCTGAAGAAAGCTAGGGGGTACCAACTTTCTTCTATCTGCTGCTCCAGGACTCCATCAATTGCTGTTCCTGAGGCATCGACTGTGAGGGGTGTGGATGTATCTGGTCTGTGGTAGGTCAGGAATGCACCTTTGGCAAGGGCTTCTTTGGTTTCCACAAACGCACATGCAGATTTATCGTCCCAGGTCAAGTCGTTCTCCTTGCCGGACATCAGGATGAACAGAGGGCACACCACTCAGGCAGCTGCTGGGATAAACCTGCGATAAAAGTTTATCATCGCGGGGAAGTCACGTGATGGAGTAATGACCGGTAAGAAAATACCAGCCCTCTCCAGAAAAGTTTAAAAAAAAGTAAAGAAAAAGCAAAGCCACAAACTCAGAAACCATAACAAATTAAAAATAAAGGTGTGGAGAAAATAGCAGCAAAGAAAGAAAAAACAAAAACAACGGGAAGAAAAGAAGGAAAGATGTCAGAAGAGAAAGGTGAAGGCCTTTCCTGTCCGAGGAGGCCCAGCGTGGAGAGAGAAGCCCACTCCCTGAGGTCAGTGGAAACCCCAAGTGCAGGACTACAAAGATGGCTCACGGAGCCAAACAAAAGTGCGCAACCGCACATGCGCGAGGATTCACGCATGCGCGATGCACAAGACAAAAACAACACCGAAGGGGGGGGGGGGACCAACTGAGGAGTAAATCTCCACAGCTGAAACAGACAAGTATAACACAAGAGCAAGACTCCCAACAGGAAAACATAGAAAATAAACACGAAGGAATAAAGAACAAGAAGGAAGACAACAAAAAAAGGAAATCAGAGAAACAACAGATGACCAACCCAGAGGAAGAAGACCAACACCAAGACACCTTTAATAAAAATAATAAAAACAAAAATACCCAACAAAATAAAATAAACAACCCAACAAGAAAATCAGAGGAGACGGAGGTAAAAGACACAGATCCTGGAGTGGACTCAGAAGAAGAGGAGGGAGAACATCAAACTCTACACAGAGAAATGGAAGATGAAGGAAAGGGACAGTACATGGATAAAAAAAAATTAAGAATATATGGAAACATTAAAAGAATGGCTGACACTAGAATTCAGTGAAATAAAAAGAATAAAAGGTATAGAAGAAAAAGTGAATAGATTAGAGATGGTCATGACAGAAATAGGAAAAAGAGTAGACAAGGTGGAAGAATGAGAAACAGCCATAGAAATGGAGGTAGATGACTTAAAGAAGAAATTAGAAGAATCTGATAAAAAAGTTAAAGAAACACAGAAGCTGTTAGCTCAGAAAATAGATATAATGGAAAACTATAATAGAAGAAACAATATAAAAATAGTGGGCCTTAATGAAGATGAAGAAGGCAAAAATATGAAAGAATTTATAAAAGAATGGATCCCCAGGGTCCTAGGAAGGCCAGAATTACAGCAAGGAATGGAAATAGAAAGGGCACACAGAACATTAGCCACTAAACCACAACCACAACAAAAACCAAGATCCATTCTAGTAAAATTCCTAAAATATACGACAAGAGAAAATATATTGGAGAAAGCAATGAAAAAAATAAGAGAAGACAAAAAACCACTGGAATACAAAGGTCAAATTTTTTTTTTTCTATCCAGACATAAGTTTTGAACTCCTGAAGAAGAGGAAGGAGTTTAATGCAGCAAAAATGACCCTATGGAAAAAAGGTTATAAATTTATGTTAAAATATCCAGTGGTGCTTAAAATAGTTATCCCGGGGCAGCAAAGCAAACTGTTCTCGGATCCGGAAAAAGCACAAAAATTTGCAGAACACCTACAAAACAGACAGAGAGATGAAGAGATATAACAAGAGCAAAAATGACAACAAACTATATATAAGGAAGAAGAATAAAGTATAAGTAAGAACTAAGAAGAGAAAGAAAGGGAAGAAAGGAAGTAAGGAGGGAATTAAGAGAGTGAGCTTTGTTATATATGAAGATTAAAATCGTTTCTGGGGGGCTGGGTGGGGAAGAATAACAGTCACTGTGAAATCAGTTGACGCTTACGAGCGGGTTCACAAATCCAAATGAAGAGGGGAGATGTGGTTGCCCGACAAGGGACAAAGGGCAACTCAGAGAGGGGAGGGACTATTGGGGTTAAAGGAATTTTAGATATGGGAATAGTGGAAATATTTTATGTTTTAGAAATGTTGTCTTACAATGTGTTCAAAAAAAGAAAACAGAAATGGATAAGAAGGGAAGGTGGTGATGAGGAAACAGAAAGAAAGATAAACAAAGTATGAAATGGCCATCTTGAACTATATGACTTTAAATATTAATGGAATACAAAACCAAATCAAAAGGAAGAAGCTGTTAAATTTACTGAAGAAAGAAAAAATTGATATAGCATTCGTGCAAGAAACACATTTAACTGAAGTGGAACACAAGAAATTAAAGAGAGATTGGATAGGACATGTAACAGCAGCATCATATCATTCAAAAGCCAGAGGAGTAGCTATATTAATCAATAAAAAATGTACCAATCAAAATAGAAGAGGAAATAATAGATCCAGCAGGGAGGTATGTAATGATAAAATGTCAGATATATTCAGAATTTTGGAATTTACTCAATGTATACGCACCTAATGAAGAAGATCAAAAATTTATGCAAGATATCTTTTTGAAGATCGCAGATCCGCAAGGGAATATTCTAATAGGAGGGGATTTTAACCTTAATTTGGACTCAAACATGGATGAAACTGGAAAAAAAGACTAACTGAAAGAACAAAGTAATCAAATTTATAATTAAATCGATGCAGGAAATGCAACTTTTGGATATATGGAGAAAACAACACCCAAAGGAAAAGCAATATTCATATTATTCGAGTAGACATAAAACATACTCAAGGATAGATCTATTCCTGTTATCAGCCCACATTCAAGGAAGAGTTAAGAAAACGGAATATAAAGCTAGATTGTTATCGGATCACTCACCCCTGTTATTGGCAATAGAGCTAGAGGACATCCCACCAAGAATGTATAGATGGAGATTAAACTCCATGCTACTTAAAAGACAGGATTTTAGAGAATTCATTGAGTGACAAATTAAAATGTACTTTGAAATAAATACAGAATCAGTGAAAAATAAATTTATACTATGGGACGCAATGAAAACATTCATCAGAGGACAGATAATAAGTTATGTAACTAAGATGAAGAAGGACTACAATCGAGAAATAGAACAGTTGGAAAGGGAAATAACAAACACAGAAAAAGAATTAGCAATAAAGGAAGATACAACTAAAAGAAGAGAATTGACAGACAAGAAAATAAAATATGAAACACTATAAACATATAAGGTGGAGAAGAACATAATGAAGACAAAACAGAAATATTATGAGCTAGGAGAAAAAACGCACAAAATATTAGTGTGGCAGCTTAAGACAGAACAAACTAAAAGAATGGTATTGGCATCAAGTAAAAAGGACAAACAAATTACATATAACCCAACGGAGATCAATGAAAACTTCAGGGAGTTCTACGAATAACTATATCAAACTGAAAATGAAGGGATAGAAGACAAAATAGATGAATTTTTAACTAAAATTGAACTACCGAAATTACAAACAGAGGAGCAAAATAAATTAATAAAACCATTTGAAATAGAAGAAATACAGGAGATATTAAAAAAAACTACCGAACAATAAAACACTGGGAGAGGATGGACGCCCAATAGAATTCTATAAAACATTCAAAGACTTATTAATTCCTCCCCTCCTCGAAGTAATCAACCAGATTGACAAAACACAAAACATACCAGATTCATGCAAAACAGCAATAATTACAGTAATACCAAAGACGGGGAAAGATCCACTAACACTCGCATCATATAGACCAATATCTCTACTTAACACAGATTATAAGATAATAGCTAAACTATTAGCAAACAGATTGGTGGACTGTGTACCAAAAATAGTAAAACTAGACCAAACTGGATTTATTAAAAAAAGACGAACAACAGACAATATCTGTAAATTCATTAACTTAATCCATGCAGTACAAGGAAACAAAACTCCAACAGTAGCGGTTGCTTTAGATGCAGAGAAAGCCTTTGATAGAGTAGAATGGAATTATTTATTCAAAGTACTACAAAAATTCAACCTACCAGAGAAATATATTAATTGGATTAAAGCATTATATAAGGGACCATTGTCGAAAGTTACAGTAAATGGATATATATCAAAACAATTTAAATTAAGCAGATCAACAAGGCAGGGATGTCCACTATCTCCCTCACTGTTCGCGTTAGCTATAGAACCACTAGCAGAACTGATAAGAACAGAAAATAAAATACGAGGGATAAAAATAAAAGAGAAGGAATATAAAATCAGCCTATTTCCAGATGACGCTATAATATACTTAACAGAACCAGAAATATCAATAAAAGAATTACATAAGAAATTGAAGGAATATGGAGAAGTATCAGGGTACAAGATCAACGCAAACAAATGTGAAACAATGCCAATGAATAATGCGGATTTCACAAAGTTTAAGGAAGAATCACCATTTAGATGGCAAACACAAGCAATTCGATACCTAGGTATACAACTAAATAATAATCTCGGCCATCTATATAAACTAAATTATCAGCCATTAATGAAAAAAATTACAAGACCACTTAGAGCACTGGAAAGACTTACCACTAACACTGATAGGAAGGATAAACAGTATTGAAATGAACATCTTCCCAAGGGTACAATATCTATATCAATCATTACCAATTCACCTAACAGAGAAATTCTTCAAGGAGCTAAAGAAAATAATAAGGAAATTCTTATGGAAAGGGGGGGGAACCAAGGATAGCACTAGATAAATTAACAGAATGGTACAAACAAGGAGGCTTACAACTACCAAACTTTAAGAATTATTATAGAGCAGCACAATTAAGATACCTATCAGATTTTTATCAAACAAGGGAAAAACCAGATTGGACCAGATTAGAGCTAGATAAAATAGGGGAGAAGATACCTGAGCATATACTCTATAAGTGGGATGAAAAATTGGTGCAACGTAGGAATTCACCAGTATTGCACCATCTGCTCAACATTTGGAAGAAGATTCACGTAGAAAGGAATAAAATAAATCATCAACTACCAAAATTAATATTGACACAAAGTCAACTAATCCCCTTCACAATAAATAACCTTTCCTTTAGACAATGGGAGAGAAAAGGGATCAAAAGAATAGAAAATTGTTTTTTGGGAAATAAATTATTATCTTTTGAACAAATGAAGGACAAATATAATATAACTCATGATACAAGGTTTGCATACCACCAACTGAAAACCTACTTGAAGGACAAATTGGGAAACAGTCTGAGGTTACCAGAAGGAAGCAATTTTGAATATGTGATTACAGACACAATGATAATTTAAAAATTTATAACAAACATGTACATCAAACTGCAAGAAAAGGAGAATGAGGAAACGAACTGTAAACCTAAACAAAAATGGGAACAAGATCTAAACATAAAGAATGAAACATAGGAAAAGCTATGCTCCAGAACTATGAGAAATACAATAAACATGAGGTTACGCATGATACAATATAATTGGTTACACAGGCTATATATCACACCCCAAAAGTTAAATAAATGGGACCCAACAGTATCAGACAGATGTTTTCGCTGTAAAAAGGAAATGGAAACAACAATACATGAAATTTGGACATGTGAGAAAGTGGAAACATTTTGGGAAGATCTAAACCAGATATTAAATAAAATCACAAAAAGCAATGTACCAAAAAACCCAGAGATCTTCCTTCAAAGTAATATAAGAAATAAAGAATTTGGATGGAGCACAAAAAAGATTTATTATGATAGCCCTATCTGTAGCAAAAAAATGTATTATGTCAACCTGGAAATTAGAAGACAACTTGAGAATACAACAATGGTACATAGAAATGAATAAATGTATTCCATTAGAAAAAATAACATATAATTTAAGAAATAACATCACAATATTCGAACAAATATAGGAACCATACATGAAATACAATAGAGAAATCCTTCCATGAACCTCCACCACCTAAAAAACAGAAGACAACAAAATGAACTGACTCAGTATATAAAAGATAAAAATTTCTTGTTTATTTTATTAAGTGATGACATTGTTTAACAGATTTAATATATCTTATAGATTGAACTTTGAATAAATGGGAAGGGGGAGAGGGAGGGAGGGAAGGGAGGGGGAAAAAGGGGAGAAATGACACTGTATATAGTCAAGAGAAAAATGTCTGTATGTATTTTGGTCAGTAAGGTTTATTGTGTGAAAAATTTTAAAAAATTTAAAGTTTATCATCCCCACGAACTTTGATTGTACTGGGCTTCAGGAAGCTGTAGATGGCCTCCACCTTGTCAGGCAGTGGTGTGGCCCCATCCTTTGTAATCCTGTGGCCCAAGAAGTCGATGATGTTCAGGCCAAACTGGCATTTGGTCAGGTTGATGGTGAGGCTGAATTTTTGCAGACGACTACAGGTGCTGAAGGTCTTCCTGTCAGGTTCTACTTGCCACGAGGATATCGTCGGGGTAGATAAAAGTGCCGTCCAGGTCTCGGCCCACTGTGTCCATCAGTCACTGGAAAGTCTGTGCCACATTTTTGAGCCTGAATGACATCCTCAGGAAATCGAACAGCCCAAATGGAATGATGATGGCTGTCTTAGAGATGTCATCAGGATGCACCATGATTTGGTGATATCCTTGCACAAGGTCCACTTTTGAGAATATGGTTGCTCCATGCAGGTTTCCCGCAAAATCCTGGATGTGTGGCATGAGGTAACGGTCAGGGGTGGTGGCCTCGTTGAGCCGACAATAGTCGCCACATGGTGTCCAGCCACCAGTTGCTTTGGGCATCATGTGGAGGGGCAAAGCCCATGGGTTGTCTGACCATTGAACAACACCCAACTTCTTGAGCTTGCGGAACTTCTCCTTGGCCATTCGGAGCTTCTCCAGGGGAAGTCATCTCGCCCTTGCGTGAAGAGGTGGGCCCTTGGTCAGGATGTTATGTCTGACGTCGTGTCGAGGCATCTCCGCTGTGAACTGAGGGGAAAGGATTGCTGTGAATCCCGCAAGAACCTTGGAGAACTCATCCTCTGAGCTGTTGACGGAGTCCAGGTGCACTGCTGGAAAATCAGCGCCCCTCAGTCTGATTGGTCTCGGTGTGGATGAGTCGCTTACCCTTAAGGTCCACTAGGAGGCTGTGGGCTTGCAGGAAATCCACTCCAAGAAGTGGTTGTTCCACTGCAGCCAGCGTGACCTCCCACGAGAAGTGACTGCCCCCAAACTGCAGCTCGGCCCTACGAGTGCCATAGGTCCGTATACTACTGTTGTTGGCAGCCCTTGACATGGGTCCCACTACCCTGCGCCTAGTGACCAAACCTGTCGGGTTATTATGCTGACCTCTGCTCCTGTATCCACTAGGAAGCATCTGACGGACAAGCGGTCCCAGACATACAGGAAGCTCTCGTGGTGACCAACCATCATGGCCATCAGCGACGGCTGGCCTTGTTGTTTTCCTGGAACTCACTGGGGGACTGGCATTGGTGGGCCTCGGTGCCCCATCTCTGGTGGTAGAAGCACCATCTGTCACTAGACTTGCTCCTGCCTTTCTTCTGCTGTTCCTTGCTTGGAACTGCTCTAGTCTGATTGTGGGACTTCTTTACAAGCCCCACGGTAGCCGAGCACTTCTGTTTCTCTTTCCACTGAATGTCTACCTGTGCTGTGACTTTCTGGGGCCGGTGAAATCCGTATCTGCCAGGAGCAGTTGGATGTCTTCAGGCATCTGTTCCAGGAACACCAACTCGAACATAATGCTTGGCTGCTCATCTCCCAGGAGGGCCAGCATATCATTGATAAGTGCCGATGGGGATATGTGGAGCAACTCCCTATATTCTGTGGAGCAAACGTGCTCCTTGCTCTCGCCGCGAGAGTCCCAACGTCTCGGTTAATTGCTCTTTGAAGCCAGTGTAAGTGCCTTCTGATGGTGGACTGTGGATAAAGTTCACCAGTCTGTCTGCAGTCTGCGGATCCAGGGCACTGACCACATGGTAGTACCGGGTGGTCCCTGCTGTAATGGCCCGAATCTGGAACTGAGCCTCTGCCTGGTCGAACTACACGCCAGATCGAACAGTCCAGAGGTCAGGACCTTCAGGCCGACTGCGCTAATTGCTGCTTCGTTCTCCATCACTAGGTTTAGATTCCTTCTAAACTATCGGGGTCGGCAATTGTAGCCGACTCCTGAAAAGAAACACACACACACAGTGTGGTAGGTTAAGCTCACTCTTTTATTAGGGCTGGAAAGGCTGCTATTATACTGTTTTTGCTGATTGACTGAGTCAGCCATATGAATAACAATAGCGAGCGGGTACATCCATGCATATGAATGCCCTTCTTCCCCAGCCTGTTTCTGCTGAGTTAGCTGGGCAGCTTGACCAATGCCATTTTAGAGCTATTGGTCTGATGCTGTCCCAGATTCTACCCCCGCTGGTTCGTGGTCCTGGGAGTCGCATTAGCGATCTCTGTCCGTGTCTGCTGCCGTGCAATGTGCCGGCCTGATCTCCGCAATTACGGGCCACCACACTCTATTGATTTACTTAACCTAACTTAACCCCTTTCTAATTCTAAGCGCACGTGTATGTAATGTGTGTATAAGTTCAGAAAAGTTCCTTGGTTCACAGTCCAATCTCACTTCTCATTCCTCCAAGTTCACTAGTTGCAGGCAATTCTTATACTGTACAGAGAATTTAACATTTATAAAGTTCACCAGGCTTTGGTGCTTGAAAGGTATATGGTTACGACTCAGGAAGGTTCTTGTTGGCTTTCAGAGAGAGATGTGTTGTTCCAGGACATCCACAACTGATGTACTTCCATCAGTCACCTCAGTGACTTACTGATGAAACTAGCCCTGTCAGGGTTCTCCAGATGATAACCTCTTTCTTTCAGGTCACCATAGAGTTCCTTTTTGTTTCACTTATTCCAAGTGAAACATTAGACAGCCAGTCCTCTCCTCTTGCATGAATCACAAGGGCTTTGACTAGGCCATCATCCAAACAGGCTTGCCAGCTTATCCTGTTCCAGTTCCAGCCATATCTGCTGGCTGCAGCATTGTACAAGTGATCTGTGTGTGTGTGTGTGTGTGTGTGTGTGTGTGTGTGTGTGTGTGTGTGTGTGTGTGTGTCTCTCTCTCTCTACTGCTCCTTAGCGAGCTGGAGCTAGATGAGCTCTGCATCATTTTGGAGACAGAGAGGGTGATGGACAGAAGGTATAAGGAAAACAGATAAATAGGTGTTAGGAGAGGGAAGAGAAATAAGAAGACAGTGCAGAGCACCCCTGTGGCTGTTCCCCTCAACAATAAATATGACACTTTTGGATACTGTTGGGGGGATAATCTACCATTTTGGATACTGTTTGGGGGGGGGGGGATGATCTACCAGGGACAAATTGTAGTGGTCAGGTCTCTAGCACAGAGTTTGGCCCTTTGGCTAAGAAGGGAATGGGGTAGGAGGAGAGCTATAACAATTGAGGATTCGATAGGTGGATAGGAGGGTCTGTGACGAGGGAATATAGGGAGTTGGCACTGTGATGCAGCCACAAAACAACAAATTTAGTGACATGTTCATGACAATATATCCAATTCTGATGACTGAGTGGGGTTCTCCGGTTTCCTCCATGGATGTGCATTGGTAGGTGAATTGACCACTCTGTATTACCTGCAGTCTGTCAGTTAGTGGTGAAATTTGGGGAGAATAGGTAACAAGGGAATTATTGGAAACATTGGGATTGCTCACAGCAGATTTATAGATGCAAATATCTCTTCCTGAGGTGTAAAGAAATACAGAATATAGAACTAAATATTGGTCTCCACATTTACAGACGAATATGAATCTATCGGCAGCACTGAGAACTTTCGCCAATATCTGGAATGGGTCCACCTTCTTTTGCAGTGGACATTTGCAGGTTAGAGTGGACATTGTCACCCTTTCCCCTAGCCCTCACCTCATCAGGCCCTGCCAGTGTGCGTGCGAGGCAGGAGCAGAGGTCTCTGAGGATTCAAGGAGCTGAGTTTCAGTCAATGTCCACTGGCCGATCCAGGGCAAGGTGAGTGGGAGTGTGCGCCCTGGCAAAGTGATGTTGCGGAAATGTTTACTCTTCATGGAAACAAATGCATGTTCTGGATTGCTGCTACCATTGTAAAAAAAGATACAGGAGCCTTAAGATGAGCACTCAAGTGGCATGAGGACAGCTTCTTCCCCTCTGCCATCAGATTTCTGAATGAACAATGAACCTTATCTTTTTCTTGGACTATTTTTACTCATTTTGTAATGAGGTTTATAAAAATGCTTGTGCTGTTATGCTGTTGCAAAACCACAAATTTTCTGACCTGTTCATGATCATTGATTCTGATGGGCTTCTCCTGTTTCATGGGCGTGCATTGGGAGATTAATTGACCACTCCAAATTACCTGCAGCGTGTCAGTGAGTGGTGAAATTTGGGCAGAGGAGGTCAGAAGGGAAATTATTGGAAAGATTGGGATTGGTCTGAGAGCCAGCAGATTTATAGGCGCAAAGACCTCTTCCTGAGGTGTGAAGAAACACAGGACGACATCCGGTGTACTATATTAATCTCCACATTTACGAGAGAAAACGAATGCATCGGCAGCACTGGTTGATACCTGCAACGGGTTCGTTTTCCTTTGAGGAAAGATTGCAGCGGACCTCGCCAGCCCTGCTCCTCCCCCTCCGAGCTCCGCTCCGCCTGACGTCATCTGGCCCGCTGGTGCGCGTGCGCGGCCGGAGCAGAGGTCACCCGGGGGTCCGAGTTGCCCCGGACGACGCGGGACCAGGTGAGTTGGGAGCCTCGGCGTCATTTCGCGGCGTGGCGGATTCTGCGTGGAACCAAATGCATGTTTCGGACCGGCGACTGCGAGAAAGGTGACGTGCAAACCCCAGTTCTTCATTTTGTGCAAATATTACCCCAACATTTTAGTATCTGCAGGTTGTTTGATGTTTATTCATGGAAGTGACCAGGGTAGAATATAATCTTCAGTCAGCAATGGCACTGGACTGAAAGTCACGCCGGATGATTGACATATTTCCTAATATGCCTTGAGTTGGACTTTCCACGTCGTTATTACACTCTGCGTTTTCAGTGCAAACAAAGCGTATTTATCTTTCTGCCACAGTCACGTTCATAGGAATGGGCTGACAGGCCACCTTGTCCATAACCGAGCTCCTTTAGTGGAGTTAAACTAGAAAGTCTTCAGATATTGGGGCCGAGGGCAATACGCAGACTTGCTGGAGAAACTCAACGAAGGCCGAGGCCCGGCCCTATGGAGTCTTCACATTGACGGACCTGCTTTAGTTCCACTTGCCTGCATTAATTAGGTCCAGACCCCTCCACCTCTGTGTCTGGCAGCTTGTTCCACGTGCCCAACGCACACGGAGTGTCCCTTGTGTCTTTTCTAAATCCCCCTTCAACATGGAGTTAGACCCTTAGACATACAACATGACAGCACTCGATGTTGCGCCCACCCATATATTCCAAAAAAAATACAAAACCCTTCCTCTTCTATAACCCTCTTCCATCCATGTGCCTCTCCAAGAGTCCCTTAAATGCCCCTAATGTTTCACCATCCCTGGCAAGGCATTCCAGGTACCCTTTTTTAAAAAAAAAACCCTGATGATTTCCCTAAACTTCCCTCCCTTCACCGAAAAAAAAAAAAAAAAAAAAATCCACCCCTTTCTTTAAAATGTGTGTACTATTTCTGAATGGGGGCCTTAACCCAGGGAAGAGAACCATCTTCTGATAAATCAATTTCGTGCTGAAGTAAAATTCTAATTGGGTCTCCCAGGCCCCCTGGCTGCATGGTCTGCTGGACCATCGAAATCACTAGGCTGCGCAGACAGGGAATAAGACAGGGTAAAACAAGCTGGAGGAACAAAACACCCCCGATGACCCACAATAAGGTGTGCCACCAGGTTCCTCCAAACCATTTGTCCAACCAATTTAATTTTGCGAAAGGATGCCAGGTCTGGACTGGTACATGGGACAAAGTGCGAATATTATCAGCGATTTTTGCGAACGGCTTGGCCATTATCATCAATCTTTAAGCAGCAGTTAGTCAAATTAAGCTTTCCACACACACCCCCTTCTGTAGCCAGCAAATAGTCCAGGGCCAGACGGTTCTGATAGATAGCAGAGCGCATCTGACCCTGCTGGGATGCAAGCAATTGCAGGGCTAGAGCCGTTTGGTTTGTAACAATCTCAAGGACCGCCTGCAAGCGAATAATGCGATTTAGCATATAAATAGGAGTACGGTAACCCCAGGATCCATCTTGGGCCCATGTAGCGGGACCATAATATTCAATTATTCGTTCCGGAGGCCAGTCATCTCCCCACTGTCCCAAATGCACCGTGCTAGAGCGGGGTCGACGGTGTAATGCATCAAAAACCTTCACTCCCAATCTATGACCGTGATCGTGGGGTAGGAGGAAAAATTCTGGGCGAATTATTCCCAGGAAACAAGTTCCACTCCACTGCAAGGGGAGGCGGGTATACGCTTTATCACCACACACCCAGAATAACCCACTTGGGGAGACCCCATATCCCCGTTCCCAAACCCTTTTAAGGGTGGGGTTTGATTGGTATGATCCTGTGATGGTGGAGCTGCTACAATTCCAAAGCTGAAAACTGCTATTAGACAGGGGTAGGCAATCAGTCTTAAAAACAGTGGATAGGAACCAAGTCAGGGGTTTAGGAAGCCAAGTGAAATTACCAGGCGAAATGCGGATCCATACAGCCTTGCAGGGACTTTTTCCTACCGGGTACTTGCCGGCTTGTGAGAGGCAATAAAAACCGGAGGGGACGTTGGAAAGAGACCAATTCTCCCTTGACCTTGTTCGGTTAGTGGTCCAAACCCGGGAGATCATGGTCCATGAGTCGAGGGACTCCCCCCACCAAGGCCATTGCCCTGACATCCGTGGACCTCCGCAAACCCAACAATTAGTTACATTAAAAGTTCCTGCAATTCTAGTTGCAAGATCAACAAAAAGGTTGTCTCCCCCAATTGCGTGGCCGAAACTTTCGTGGCCATTTGGATGGACCTGAACCAAGTCCGGATGCCCCAAAGGGGCAGGCACTCCCGAGTGTGGAGTGGGACTCTCTACTGGAACAGTACGCTGGTGTATGCAGAACCAGAGTCCATCAGGGCATGGTGGGCCTGACTCACCCTCCCAGGGCCAACCGTTAAGAGGGAAAGGAGTACTATTAGGAATCTGTATATAATGACCCACACTACTTCCCTCATTCTCCATACAAGGGGTATATGGATGTTGGGTGGTATTTTCTGCCCAGCATTTCTTAGGAACTGAGGTATGGGAAATGAAACTACCCTCCTTTCTTTCCCAAGTGCGGTCCTGAAAAAGGACTACTGTGTCTCTGCACTTCTTACACTTCAGACCTGACAAAGACATAGGCAAACCAAGAAAAACCAAAGCATATAACAATAACATTGTCAATCAAGTCTTCCTGCGAAATCGCAAAGTAAGAGGTTTGTCTCCAGGAACACAAGTCCAATCTGAGTCCGTATCAGGGTCCTGAGGCGCCTCTACAGGTCCCTTAAACCTGGATGCGTGCGTCCACCCCTTCTCTCTTGTTCGTATTGCAGCCTCTGAAGTCAAGAGAACTTGGAATGGACCTTCCCACTGTGGCTGGAGTTTTTCAGTTTTCCAGGTTTTGATGAGAATCCAGTCTCCCGGTTCCACCTTGTGTGAAGAAAAGTCTAGAGGTGGTGTTTGTGCTAATAGTCCCCTCTTTCGTAAATCTGTAAGAGAGCGTGACAGTGCCTGTAAATAGTTCCTAACAAAAATATCCCCTTCCCCCAAGGTGGGACACCCCTCAACTATACTCCAGAAGGGAAACCCAAACATCATCTCATAAGGGGACACCCCCACATCCCTGCGTGGGGCAGTACGAATTCTCAATAAGGCCAGGGGCAGACTCTTTATCCAAGGCATTTTAGTTTCCACCATTAATTTTGTCAATTGCGTCTTTAGGGTTCCATCAGGCAGCTGGCTTGTGCCCAACTGAGCCATGTCCTTTTCTTCCTTAGCAGTGAAACTGGGAGCTTTTTTATACCTTGTCTTATTGGGATTAAGGTCAGCAAACGGACTTCCTGTTGCATAGCCGCCCTTTTGGCCTCTTCATCAGCCAGTTTGTTCCCAATTGCGGTCGGGGTATCTTCCCTCTGATGGCCTGGTATGTAGACCACTGCTATTTCCCGGGGTAATGTCAGGGCTTCCAAAGTCAGAGTAATCATCTGTTCGTGTGCCAATTCCTTTCCTCTTGATGTAATCAGACCGCGCTCCTTCCAGATCTTACCAAAGGTATGCACTACCCCGTATGCGTATTTGGAGTCAGTGTAAATTGTTCCAATTTTCTCTGCCAGTACTCTGAGGGCTCTCTGCAAGGCATATAGTTCGCAGGACTGTGCCGACCAGCTTCCGGGTAGCCTCGCGAATTCTACCACTTCCCAAGCATCTCCTTCTATTATGGCATACCCGCTTCTCCTCATTCCGTCAACACATCTGGCGGAGCCGTCAATGTAGAATTCATATCCCTCTCCCAGGGGAGTATCGCAAAGGTCCTCTCGGGTCTTGGTCTGGAGATCCGTCAACTCGACACAGTCGCGCTCCACTTCTTCCCCTGTTTCACCGTCGTATAAAAACTGAGCTGGGTTGCAACTATTATTCTTAGCAAACTGTAAGTCTTCTCCGACCATTAAAATCAGTCAGCCATCGATGGCCGGTTTGTGCTAATAGAACACTCACAGAATGGGAGGTGTACACCGTCATCCTTCCTCCAAAAGTGAGTTTGCGTGCCTCCTCCACCAACAGAGCAGCAGCCGCTACTCCCTGGTTACACGTCGGCCATCCGCGAGACACTGGGTCCATCATTTTGGACAGGAAAGCCACTGGGTGTCGCTGACCGCCTTTTTCCTGTGTCAAAACTCCCACAGCTGTTCCTTGGTTATGAGTAACAAATTGCTGGAAGGGTTGTTTTAAAGAGGGCAGAGTGAGTACTGGGGCCCGCGTCAGGCGATGCTTCAAGTCCTCAAGCCATCCGTTCTCCTCCTGGGCCCATTTCAATGGATATTCATCTTCATTTGTCAGCTTTTCATACATAAACTTCACCAACGCTGAGTAAGGGTTTTGTTTCCTTTCCCCTCTGGACTCGGCATTTATCTGTCGGATAGTCTGTACCATAATCTTCGCTGCCCTCTTTTGACCTTCCTCTTCCCTCTGCACATATACTCTTTGCGCCTTTTTTAACAGGTCGCTCAAGGGTTTTTTCATTCCAGTCCTCCTCCTTTTCTAGTTTCTTCCTAATGTCCTGCCACGATTTGGACACAAATTCGATTCGAATAAGCTGTTCACCTATTGGTGTACTAGGGTCTACATCCGCATACTGTTGGACATTCTTTCTCACCCTCTCCAAGAAATCAGTAGGGGACTCATCTTTCCCCTGGTGGTTCCCAAATGCCTTGGCGAAATTGTGACCCTTTGGCACAGCCTCCCGTATTCCTTTAATCGTCCACTCTCTGTATTGTCTCATACTTGCCAATCCATCGGGTGTTCGTTTGTCCCACCTGGGTTCATTCAGGGGATATTTTTGTTCATGGGGTCTGGGGTCCCCAGGTTGTTCACGTTCCCACATGAGGAGGGCAGCCTGTCGAATCATCTGCCTCTCCTGGGGTGAGAATAATATTCCCATTATTGCGTGCATCTCTTCCCAGGTATATGTGTTTGGTCCCAGGAACTGGTCGAACTGTTCGGCCAGTCCCATGGGATCTTCCAATAGACTTTTCATTTCCTTCTTAAATCCCCGCACCTCAGTACTGGTTAGGGGAACGTTTACATATCCCGTTCCCCCTCCCGGTCCTCCCATAGGAACTTCCCTCAGGGGATTTAGGCTTACTGGAGCCTTCGATGGTCCTGGACCAGTCTGGGATCTGGTCCAGGGTCGGTTTACCGGTGGAAGTTTAGGGTCCGACTCCCTTAATTCATCCCTTCGTTCCCGGCCCCTTCCGGGACAATCAGATTCATCACCTTTCCCCTCCAGCAGCGACCTTCCCTCGGGCGCTGTGGGCACCGGGGTAACATAAGGAGGGGGAAGGTTGTCCAAAGGTTCCCACTTCTTTTCTCCCGCTACCCTCAATTTAAAACATTTTGTTAAGGATCCTGGCCAGGGAACCCAACAAAATGCATACGCCGACTCTTCTTGATTCACCTTTTGTCTCGAGTTTACATATATGTTTAATGCTTGTCTAACCCAATCCGCATCAGATCCAAATTTCGGCCACCAGACCGAGGAACCTTTGATAGGCTGTTTCGACCAAAGAAGACAATATTGAACCATCTTTTTCTTGTCTTTGTCTCGATATCGTTTACTATCCCAATTTTCAATCATTCTCCCCAAAGGGCTGTCAAGGGGAACCCCCCGGAAAAGTCCTGATCTTTCAGACGAGCCCTTAGATTTTGATCCTCCCATTTTCCCGCCTAGATCCGTTTATCGTTGCTGAGGACCCCCCCCGTTCGGGACCCTACTCCCTTTCATCTCGGACGCCTCGTCGGAGGTACTATCCCTCCGCCGGTTCCCGCCGAGGTTTCCCTGGGGTCTATCCTAAGGTCCCACGACAGGGTCCTCACGCCACGGCAAAGGCTCTACACCTGATTTATCGTTTTATATTTTTTTTCCCCGTCATGACCGTTACCTGGGTGGTCTCGTCCGTCAATCCCCACGCCACAATCGTAAGTCGTCACTTACCGGTGTCTTCCTGGGGATTGAACCATCACCCCTCTCCTTTTCGTCTTGTCATGTCACCTTGTCCGGATACCACTCGCTCAAGCTGCCCGAGTCACGAGCAAGGGACTAGGAGCCGCTGAACTCAGCGGGGTGCACCACCTTCGATGTCCCCCTTTCTCGCCTCCTCCCACGACTGGAGTGTAGATCCCGGACGAGACCCCAGTTGTCAGAAGTACAAATTCTCACACATGAGTCTCTTTAAAGTCGGTGACACGACAAGCTTTATTAACAAGTCTGCAGAGTTGGACTCAACTGGCTTCTCGCCAAGTCAAGCCCCGATACATACAGTGCATTGATTTTTATACCTTTTTTGCTTGTCCTTCCCCTCCTCTTTAACACTGTTTTAATTGGTTAGTTTGTGCAAAATCATTCTAAGTACATTTGCAATTATCATATTAGTTACGTACACTACGAACTCTGCACACACTAAATTCTGTTTTTCACTCTTTTATCAATCTTTGGCTCCTACATGTCTCTTTGTGTCCATGAAAGATCTCTGTTATAACATTGTCCAGCTGAACTTTTATGGTAAGCTCCCTGTCTATTCTGGCTTCCCCTTTTATGATTAATCATCACATTTTAACTTAAGCCCTTTTTAACCTAAATTCTCTATCTATAACAGTACATAACTTCCCTGGTGTTTGCTGATCCTGCCCTGGGAAACAGGTGTTGGCGGTCCATAATCTTGTAGACCTCTATTCAGTCTGATCCTTCTACGGTCCAAAGAGAAAAGTCCAGCTCTGCAAACCTTGCTCACAAGGCTTATCTTCCATTCCAGTCAACATCCTGGAAAATATCTGCACCCTCTCCATAGCTTCCACATCCTTCCTATAATGAGGTGACCAGATCTGAACACAATTCACTAAGAATGGTCTTACCTGAGATTTGTACAGTTGCAACATGACCGCTTGAACTCAACCCCACCCCCATTCATGAAGCCCAACATCCCATTGATCTTCTTATCTATCCTATTAACCTGTTTAGCAACCTTGAGGGATGTATGGATTTTGACCCCCTGTTCATCTACACTTTTGTCCTTCCAAAATAAATCATTTCACAGTTATCCAGATTGAACTCCATCTGCCACTTTTCCCCTCAACTCTGCATCCTATCTCTCCTTTTGTAACCTACAACTTTGAGCACCTTTCACAACTACTCCAACCTTCTTATAATTTGCAAACTTACTGACCCATTCTTCCCTATACAGATCCTTGCAGAACTCTACTAGTCACTGACCTCAAGGCAGAATACTTTCTTTCAACAACTCTGTTTTTTACATGCATGTCAATTTTTTTTATATACACTGCCAAGCCTCCATGGATCCTAAGCTTCATGACTCTCTGAACAAGTCTCTCTTGAGGGACCTTGTCAAATGCCTGACTAAAATCCATATAGACCACATCCCTCAGCCTACCCTCACCAATTCCTTAGTTACTTCCTCAAAATAAACTCAGTGAGGCATGACCTTCCTTTCACAAAGCTGACTATCCTGAGTAGACTGTACTTCTCCAAATGCTCATAGATCCTATTCTTAAGAATCCTCTCGACTCACTGATTTATAATTCCCAGGTTTCTCCCTATTACCTTTTTTTAAACAAGAGACCACATTTGCCATTTTCCAATGCTCTGGCACCTCTCCTGTAGCCAAGGAGGATTCAGATATCATAGCTACTGCCCCATCCATCTCTTCCCTCACTTCCCACAGCAACCTGGGGTATATCACATCTGGCCCCTGAGGCATCAATCTTAACGTTTTTTAAGAAATCCAACACTTCCTCTTCTGTAATCTCAACATTGTCCAGCACACAAGCCTGTCCTATTCTGACTTTGCCTTGCCCTTTTTCTTGTGAATACTGAAGCAACGTATTTATTTAGGACCTCTGCCTCCAGGCTCATGTTGCCTCCTTTATCCCACCTTCATTCTCATCATCCTTTTGTTCTTCACATACGCATAGAATATCTTTGGGATTCTCTTTAATCCTGCATGCCAAGGCCTTTTCGTGCCCCCTTCGAGCTCTCCTAAGTCCTTTCCTAAGCTCTTTGATGGTTACCATATACTTCTCATGAGCCCTTCCTGTTTCCTGCTTCCTCTTGACTAGCTGCCTCACTTGTTTTGTCAGCCATGGTTCCCTTTTCCTACCATCTTTTCCCTATCCCAATGGGACAAATCTATCCTGAACCCAGCACAAGTGGTCCCTAAATTTCCTCCACATTAGTTCTGTGGTTTCTCCCTTGAACATTGTTTCTAATTTATGCTTGCTAATTCCTTTTTAATCCCATTGTAATTAGCCCTTCCCAATTAAGCACTTGCCATATTTGTATGTTTTTATCCCTTTCCATAGCTATGCCAAAGATCAAGAGATAAATCATGAAAATCTGTAGACACTTTGGTTGAAGTAAAAATACAGAATGCTGGAGAAATTCAGCTGGCCAAACAGTGTCTTTTTATTTGGCTTGGCTTCGCGGATGAAGATTTATGGAGGGGTAAATGTACCAAAGGTAAAAATACTTAACTGGCATTTTAGGCTTGACCCCTTCATCAAGGTATGAGAGAATGTCAGGAGGTGTCCAAACAAAAAGATGGGGGTGGCAAAGACAGGCGATGATAGTTGGAAAGGGAGGGAGGGGACAGCAGTGATGAGGGGAAGTAGGAATAGCTAAGTTGGTGGAAAGGGAAGGGAGAACTGGAAAATGCGAGCAAGTTAGCAGAAACCAGAGAAGTCGATGTTAATGCCATCTGGCTGGAGAATTCCCAGATGGAAAATAAGGTGGTGTTCCTTCAAAGGTGGTCAGGGTGGGATAGTACATGGACAGACATGGGAGTGTGACTCAGAATTGAAATGGTTGGCTACTGTGAGGTCTCTTGTGGTGGACAGAGTGAAGATGTTGAGCGTGGATAGGGTGCATCATCCCCGGGGTTATCTGACACCTGCATGCCTTTCAACCTGCCCATTTTTGGCACATGGGAAGAAACTGTAAACCCAGATGAAACCCATGTTGTTAAATGGAGAACATCTGTCATCCTTGACTAGTCTGACTTCAGACAAAGATCAATTAGTTCAACTAGGCTAAAGTCAGCCTAGTTTCCTTCAGAGGGAGATCTTGCCTGACATACATAATGGGATTATTTGAGGAAGTATTGAGCAAGGCTGACAAAGAAGAATCAAGAATGTTGTTTGCTTGCATTTTCAGAAGGTCTTTTACAAGATGCCACACGTGAGGTTGCAAGATAGGAGCCCATGCTAACATGGATAGAAGATTGTATTCTGGTAGAAGACGAAAAGTGGGAATAAAGGGGGCTTTTGCTGGCTGGCTGCCGGTGACTAGTGGTATTCCGCAGAGGTTGGTGTAGGTCCAGTACTTTTCACACTGTATCAAAATTACTTAGATGATGTAATTGATGGCTTTTTGGCCACTTTTGTGGATGATACATAGATAGGTGGAGGTAGTACTCAGGAAGCAGCTGGTCTGCAGATGGACTTGGCAAGATTGGAGCATGAGCATAGAAGTGGCAGATGTAATACAGCATGTTAAGTGTGTTGTCACGCACATTGGTAGTAGGAATAGGGAAGTGAACTATTTTTTCTAAATGGGGAAAGAATTCAGAAAGGAGATATCCAAAGAGACTTGGTAGCCCTATTACAGGATTTCCTAAAGGTTGAGTTATTAGTAAGGAAGGAAAATGTAATATTAGCATTTATTTTCAAGAGGACTAGAATATACCGGTAAAGATGTAGTGCTGAGGCTTAACAAGGCATTGATCAGTCCACATTTGGAGAATTGCGAGCAGTTGTCTCCATATCTAAGGAAGGATGTGCAGATGTTGGAGAGGGTCCAATGGAGATATATGAGAATGATCCCACAAAAGAAAGGGCTAACATTCAAGGAGTGGTTGATGGCTCTGGGTCTGTACTCACTGGAGTTAGAAGAATGAGGGGTGATCTCAAGGAAATATTCTGAATATTGAAAGGATTGGATACTGTGAAGAAAATGTTGCTAGGAATGGGATATAGTGCAGAACCTCAAAATAAAAGGATGTCCCTTTGGAACAGAGATGAGAAGAAGATTTTTCAATCGGAAAATTGTAAATCAGTGGAATTTATTGCCACATACAGCTGTGGAGACTGTCATTGGGTATTTTTTTTTAACTTTATTTATTTAAGAAAATTGTTAATAGAAAAACAATATACAGTCCAATATAAGTAATTTTATATAATTATATATCAACATGATTATCCAACTGCACGAAAACCAACAAGGTCGGGTCAGATACAGCAATGAGCTCTCTGAACCCTTCTCGATTAACAATGGCGTGAAGCAAGGCTGTGTTCTCGCACCAACCCTCTTTTCAATCTTCTTCAGCATGATGCTGAACCAAGCCATGAAAGACCTCAACAATGAAGACGCTGTTTACATCCGGTACCGCACGGATGGCAGTCTCTTCAATCTGAGGCGCCTGCAAGCTCACACCAAGACACAAGAGAAACTTGTCCGTGAACTACTCTTTGCAGACGATGCCGCTTTAGTTGCCCATTCAGAGCCAGCTCTTCAGCGCTTGACGTCCTGCTTTGCGGAAACTGCCAAAATGTTTGGCCTGGAAGTCAGCCTGAAGAAAACTGAGGTCCTCCATCAGCCAGCTCCCCACCATGACTACCAGCCCCCCCACATCTCCATCGGGCACACAAAACTGAAAACGGTCAACCAGTTTACCTATCTCGGCTGCACCATTTCATCAGATGCAAGGATCGACAATGAGATAGACAACAGACTCACCAAGGCAAATAGCGCCTTTGGAAGACTACACAAAAGAGTCTGGAAAAACAACCAACTGAAAAACCTCACAAAGATAAGCGTATACAGAGCCGTTGTCATTCCCACACTCCTGTTCGGCTCCGAATCATGGGTCCTCTACCGGCATCACCTACGGCTCCTAGAACGCTTCCACCAGAGTTGTCTCCGCTCCATCCTCAACATCCATTGGAGCGCTTTCATCCCTAACGTCGAAGTACTCGAGATGGCAGAGGTCGACAGCATCGAGTCCACGCTGCTGAAGATCCAGCTGCGCTGGGTGGGTCACGTCTCCAGAATGGAGGACCATCGCCTTCCCAAGATCGTGTTATATGGCGAGCTCTCCACTGGCCACCGTGACAGAGGTGCACCAAAGAAAAGGTACAAGGACTGCCTAAAGAAATCTCTTGGTGCCTGCCACATTGACCACCGCCAGTGGGCTGATAACCCCTCAAACCGTGCATCTTGGCGCCTCACAGTTTGGCGGGCAGCAACCTCCTTTGAAGAAGACCGCAGAGCCCACCTCACTGACAAAAGGCAAAGGAGGAAAAACCCAACACCCAACCCCAACCAACCAATTTTCCCCTGCAACCGCTGCAACCGTGTCTGCCTGTCCCGCATCGGACTTGTCAGCCACAAACAAGCCTGCAGCTGATGTGGACTTTTTACCCCCTCCATAAATCTTCGTCCGCGAAGCCAAGCCAAAGAGAGAAGATATATTAAAAAAACATAAGCACAAAAAAAGAAAAAATATATATCCCTCTTAGGGAGATCTTAAAAAAAAGGAAAAATATATAATATCTCAAAGTACATCTAAATGCATATATTCCAAGTACGCGAACCATTTAACAAAAAAGATTATCATGCAAATTGTATTTAATTTTTTTCCATAACAATACAAGCTTTCAATTCATTATGCCATCGCATTATATTAATCACTATGTTTTCTTTCCATGTACTTGCTACACATTTACGAGCTACAGACAGTACTAAACGTTCAAATTCAATCTGAAATTTATCCAACCCTAGTCCTTTTAAAAGTACCATGTAACCCATTAAAAAAAAAGATGGATCTAATGACAACTTAATATTATATAATTTTTCCAAAATTAACTTAATTTCTTCCCAAAATGGTTGTACATGAAGACAAGACCAAACAGCATGTAAAAAAGTACCAGTACATACACCACATCTAAAACAAGAATCAGAGTTGCTAAAACCATATTTTTTCGATTTCTCTTGAGTTAAATATAACTGATATAAATAAATTATAATTAACCATTCCATACCGTACATTCGTCAATTTAGTTGCACTGTCGTAGCACATATCTGCCCCAATAATCTTCAGGAAAAACAAAAGCTAAATAATTTTCCCAATCCGGTTTATCCATATTGTCTTGTAACACTTGATACATAACAGAAATATATCCCTTTTTTGGTATAGAAGAACTCAAAGATTCAAATTCCGTCAATACAGGTAAAGTCATCTCTCTACCATACATGTCTTTCACCAGAGCTTGAAGTCGATAATAAACCAACAAAGAATTTTCAGCAATATCAAAACATTCCCTCAATTGATTAAAGGAAAGAAACTGTCCTTCTACAAAACAATCCTGCAATGTCTTTATACCCTTAAAATCCCAACTCTTTAAATACTTATTAAATATTTAAAAAGGAAAAAGCTGATTATTATATAATGGGGTTAAAATTGACAATTTACCTTTTGATCCTAAAATCTTATTTCTTTTAGTCCACACCTTTCTTCTTTGGCTAGGCTTCGCGGACAAAGATTTATGGAGGGGGTAAAAAGTCCGCGTCAGCTGCAGGCTCGTTTGTGGCTGACAAGTCCGATGCGGGACAGGCAGACACGGTTGCAGCGGCTGCAGGGGAAAATTGGTTGGTTGGGGTTGGGTGTTGGGTTTTTCCTCCTTTGCCTTTTGTCAGTGAGGTGGGCTCTGCGGTCTTCTTCAAAGGAGGTTGCTGACCGCCAAACTTGAGGCGCCAAGATGCACGGTTTGAGGCGTTATCAGCCCACTGGCGGTGGTCAATGTGGCAGGCACCAAGAGATTTCTTTAGGCAGTCCTTGTACCTTTTCTTTGGTGCACCTCTGTCACGGTGGCCAGTGGAGAGCTCGCCATATAACACGATCTTGGGAAGGCGATGGTCCTCCATTCTGGAGACGTGACCCATCCAGCGCAGCTGGATCTTCAGCAACGTGGACTCGATGCTGTCGACCTCTGCCATCTCGAGTACTTCGACGTTAGGGATGAAAGCGCTCCAATGGATGTTGAGGATGGAGCGGAGACAACCTTTAATAAATGCTTTAATATCGGCATATTATATTCCCGCATCAAATTTATATTCCATCGATATATTGATGCAATTCAATTTCAGAAATGCATGCCATTTCAACTTTCGCCCAACTTTGGGGTTGGTCCAAAATCCATCAATCTACTAATAAATTTTCATCTTAATACAATTAACTCGACCAATTAAAGTTAACGGGAGATCTTTCCTTTTGATTAAATCTGCTTTAATCTTTTTTAGTAAAGGAACATAGTTTAACTTTATATTGATGATCAGCATTTACAATTATTCCTAAATATTTAATTTTATCAGACCATTTCAATTTTATAATATCTTTATATTCTGAATAATCTCCAACCGGAAAAATTTCACTCTTATCCCAATTAACCTTCTATCCAGATAATCTTCCATATTGCAATAAACGTTCCTGCTGATGAGGCAATGATCGTTCGCGGTCTGTCAAGTATATCAAAACATCATCTGCAAATAAATTAATCTTGTATTCATCATCTTATCTGTTCATTCTGTCTTATTGTTTGAGCTAACGGTTCAATAGCCAATGCAACAAACCTGGTGAGAATGGACACCCTTATCGAGTTGAACGTGTCAATTTTGTTATTATTTGAGCTAACGGTTCAATAGCCAATGCAAACAAGGCTAGTTACAATGGACACTCTTGTCGAGTTGAACGGGTTAATTTAAACGGTAATGAAACTTGACCATTTGTCACCACCCTGGCAATCGGGTTTGATATATAAAGCTTTAACAATAACAAAAGTGCCAAATTTAAACTTCTCCAACACTTTAAATAAAAAAATTCCCATTCAACCCTATCAAAAGCTTTTTCCACATCAAGAGCAACCATTTGGATGGTTGGGCTGCTGTCGATGTGCATTGACCAAAGTAATCAATTGAAGAATATTATCTGATGCATTTCTATTCTTAATAAAACCTGTTTGGTCAATATGTATCAATTTAGGTAAATACTTAGCAAGTCAATTTGCTAACACTTTTGCTATAATTTTATAATCTAGAAAAATAGATCTTTATGAAGACAGTTGCAATAGATCTCGATCTTTTTTTCGGAATTACAGTAATTAAAGCACTGGAGCAAGATTCCGGTAACTCGTGCTCTTCAGTTACTTGTTGTAATACATCCTCAAACACAGAGGCTAAGTCTTCATTAAAAATTTTGTAAAATTCCACAGAAAATTCGTCATCCCCCAGTGACTTTCCATTTGGCATTTCCTGTATAGCTTCCTTGTTTTTTTTCAACAACATTGTAGTAAATCTCCATCTTTAAGATGAAAGTACCACCTGAACATACAGAAGAAAAAAAATAATAAAGAATGGTCCGATATAACCTTAATTTTATATCCCACCTGTAATACTCTTGTAAATATGCCGATACTAAAAAAAATCTATTCCAGAAAATGAATCATGTCGAGACGAATAAAAGGAAATATCCTTCTCCATAGGATTGACCCTTCTCCAAATATCCACCAAATTTAAGTCTTTCATCAAGGCCTCAATTTGTATTGCCATCTTTGATTTCTTTATATTTTTAGGAGATCTATTTAATAATGGATCCAAAACACAATTGAAATCTACCCCAACTAAAATATTTTCATTAGCCCGATTTAACAACAAAAAAGCATCAGAAATAAAATGCTCATCATCTACGTGCATAAGCATTAAGCGAAGTCCAAGATTCAGCAAAAATTTTACAATTCACCCTTAAAACTCTCCCAGCATTTCCTTCCATAGATTGTAATTCAAAAGGCAAATTTCTATGAATTAAAATCTCTACACCTCTTGCTTTGGAATTAAATGAAGGAAAAAAAACACAATCTCTCTTCAATTTCAAATGTTTTTTTTTCAGTCATGTGTGTTTCTTGCAAAAAAGCAATATCAATTTTCATTTTTTTTAAATGAGCCAAAACTCGTTTTTGCTTAATCGGATTATTTAAACCCCTGAACATTAAAAGTTGCAAATTTCAGATTAGACATCCCTACAAATTAACAATATAATCATTCACTACAAATCACTGCCCTTAAATATCTTAAAATCACTGTCCCTTCCCTAAATATTTTTAAAAAAAAGAAAAAAATTCCAAAACAAAATTTTTTTATTAACCAAAATAAAACTACCCAAAGGTAGTAACACCCTAAAAAAAAAACTGGGTGTGGTAAACCCCACTAGTGGCAGATGACTATCAAAGATTTCAGTGCCATCCACCCCCACCACCCCCCTCGCCAGATATACATTATTCACATCAACATAATCAAATATAATCAATATGTTCAACCCATTGACTCCAATCCCAATGATTGTTCAGGGTCTTCAATGTCAATAAGACTTTGAGTTAATACTTCTTTCTTTCCATTCTTCCCATTTCTCCCATTCTTCCCATTCCCATTTCCATTGGTCTTTTAGGCAACGGCGGCGAAAATCGACCATTTCCTCGCAACTCTGGTAATGAATTAGCAAATATTAATGCATCATGGTCATTTTCAAAAAAATTGAGATTGAAAATGACCATAAAAGACTTTTAACACTGCAGGATAACGAAAAGTAAATTTGTAACCCTTCCACCACAACACTTCTTTAGCCGAATTGAATTCCCGACGTCGCCTAATAATTTCCTGACTCAGATTTGCTTTAAATACTCTGTTATTTTGAATCATCATTGGAGATTGACTGCACCATCGACCATCGTATCATTTCTCTGTCCTGATATTTCAGACAACGGATTAAAACCACTCTTGGCGGTTGTCCCAGAAGCGGTTTCTTCCTCAACCCTCTATGTGCCCGGTCCAACTCTAGGTCTTCTGAAAAAAAATCTCCTTGCCCAACATCTCGGGAATCCATTTCTTAAAAAATTTTCTTCAATATCTTCTGGAAGACCCACAATCTTCACATTATTTCTTCGACTTTGATTTTCCAGTGAATCATTTTTTTAATAATTCCTTCTTCTGAATTCCCCAATCCACAAAAGAATTTTCCACTTTCTCCATTTTTTCCTTCAACCTGATTTTTACATTCAAAAAAAGCTTAAAATTTTTTTTTAAATTTTCTTGCACTGTAGCCGCTGATTTAATACATTTATTAACTCTTAACTGCAGTCATATCTTCAGACATAGTATTCATTTTAGCTGTTACTTTCAAAAATCCTTGAGTCATTTGTTTAAAATGTTATCTATTTGATAAGCAATCCCTTCCAAAACAGCACACATAGACTCTATTCCAGATTCTAGTGCCTCTTCTCTAGTTTCCACTTCCTGTTGCTCCTGCATGCTGCCCAGTAGAGGTAAGTCTTCTTCCTCTTCAGATATCATTGGTCCCTTTCCGGTGTGACTGCGGGTCTGAACACCTGACGACGGCACCCCAACCACGTCGGGATGCCGCTGCTTGGGCCCCCCCACAGCCCACACCTGATCCAGCAACTCCTGAACCTTAGAGGCACCACGCATGCCCGGTAAGGCCAGGGACTGTGCAGGTACGGCTTCCAACGCCACTCTGTGCGTCCCTGGCCCACCCAACGGCAGCATAGGCTCACAGGCTCCTCTCTTGGCTGAATCGCCTGCGCCCGACATCACGGGTGCTCGGTTCGGCACTAACGGAGCTCTTTGTCAAGCCGGCGCCATCTTGCGAAGGCAGGATCGGCACCGGTGTCATACTCAGCTGGGCAGGGGTCCTCTGTGCTTTAGGAACTCCCGAAATCGACTCCGTGGTTTCAGTTAAGCAGGTAGGCCTCAATTCTTCAGCACTCTTAAAAGGTAGTTTCTTCTGCAATTGAGTTTTCATTTTTTTTACATTAGTAGCCATTGTAACCCACTAATGTTCCAAACAATAAAAAATATATAATTTGTAATCACTTTTATAAACTTTAAAAATGGGTACTTAAAAAACTAGCTGAGGAAGGGTGGGATTGCACGTCTGTCCTCTACGCCATCTTGCCATGCCCCCTATTGGGTATATTTAAAGCAGAAGTGGATAGGTGTTTGATTAATAAGGGTGTCAAAGATTATGAGGAAAATGGGATTGCATGGAAAGATAGATATGCCCATGATTTGAAAAGCGGAACAGTCTCATTGGACTGAATGGCCAAATTCTGCTCCTATATCTATGGTCCATCTATAAAATGCATTTGGAAATGATCCAGCAAACCACAAGTCATGTGAAACATTCAATGCATTATAGGAGTATGTTGACCACATGACTTGTGGATGTTCTAAAAGGCAATGCTATCTCCTTGAGACACATGGGACTGCAAATGCTGGAATCTGGAGCAAAAGACAGATTGAGGAACTCAGCAGGTCAACCAACATCTGAGAAGGGAAAAGGTTGGCCGACATTTTGGGTGGAGACCCTGCATCAGGACTAAGAACCTAGAGGGATCAAAATGCTTTTTTTTAAAAAAAATGTTGCTCCTAACTGCAAAAATCTTTTAAAATAGTTTAGCATGTTCATCTGAGCCACCAGTTGGCTTACTGCTCTTATTTTCCACGAACCACAACAGTGAGCTAGGTGACTCAGGTACATGACTTAGATGTCTAACTCAATATTTTCTCATTCTTTAAACCTGTTTCCAGGGTGGCACCATAAACCTTCAAAAATCTCTTAGATTCTCCTATTCCATGAAAATTATGGAAACTATTAACCTTACCTATGCTTATAATTTTATAGATCTCATTAAGATCCCTTTCTACCTCTTATGCTCTAAAGGAAGCAGGCATTGTTTTTTCCAGTCTTGCCTGATAATTCAACTTCCTTAATTCTGGCAACCACTTTATAAACCTCTTCTGTTCCCTTTCCAACTTTATAATATCCATCCTATGGCAAGGTGACCAAAACTGCACACAATATTCCAAGTTTGGCCTCACCATTGTCTTGTTTAAATTCCACACAATGTCGCAATACTTGCATTCAGTGTACCAACCAAAGAAGACAAGCATCCCGAATGTTCTCTCCACTATTCTGTCTACGTGTTTTGCCATCTTTCAAGAGCTATGTATCCGTACCCCAAGGTTCCTTTGAACCTATAGCTCTCTTTAGGGCTCAGCCACAACAATATAAGTTCTGCTCTGTTTCAATTTACCCAAATGCAGCACCTCACACTTTTCTGAGTTGAACTTCATCTGCCATTCCCCAGCGCAGTTCCCCATCTGATTGAGATTACAGTCTACCATTGTACATATTTTCACGTCGTCGGCAAACGTATTCATCTTGCCGCAAATGACCTTGCCCAAATCATTCATGTTATTACAAAAGCAAGGGTCGTAGCACTGAGATACTCTATTGGTAACTGTCCTCCAGTCTGAAAAACTGCCCTCTGTAATCACTCGTGACTTTTATCACTAAGACAATCTTTATCCAGTTGGCTTCCTAGCCTATGTGTCCTAACCTTCCACACAGGCCTACCATGTGAGAACTTGTCAAAAGCTTTACTAAAATCCATATAAATAAAGTCAACTATCTTGCCCTCATCCACCCCTTCAAAATGTTCCATCAAGTTCACGAGATGATTTCCCGTTTACAAATCCATACTGGCTGTTCTTCATTTTCCTTTCTCTTTAAATAATAGATTCTAATCCTCTCCAGCAGTTTTTCTATCACAACGAAAAAGTCTGTAGTTACCCAGATTATCCTTGAGGCCCTTTTTAAATAAAGGCACCACATTTGTCTTTCTCCAGTTCTTCTGACCTCAGCAATTAGTTAAAAATGTTTCTCAATTTCTTTCCTGCCTTTTCACAACCTTCTGGGATGCACCTGATCTGGACTTCAGTCCTCACTACATTCTATAGAGGATGTATTGACAGCATTCTGAGCAATTGCATCACCGCCTAGTTTGGAAGCTGTACCACCTCTGACCAGAAGTCAGCGGAAGAGATCATCGAGGGCTCTCCTCCTACCATGACAGATATCTACAACACATGATGCATGCGGAAAGCAATAAACATTGTTAAGGACTTCACACGCCCCTCGTGTAAATTTTTCTCCCTTCTGCCATCTGGTCGGAGGTACCATAGCACTCGGGCCCTTGTGTCCAGATTGGGCAATAGTTTTTTTCCCCTAAGCCATCAGGCTTCTGAATTCCCAGAACATATGTGGATTGTGTACTGTGGACTTTTATTGTATATGTCTTAATATTTGAACATATTTATGTAAATCTGCTCCGTAGTTCTGGAGAAATGCGTCTTTTCCATGCAATGTATGGTATGAATGACAAATAAAGGTGACTTGACCCAGAGATTTAACCACCTTGAAACAATCTAAGACTGCTAACAACTACACTACTGATGCAGGCATGTTCATGGCTATCTTTAGTTACTTCCTTCATCTCCCACTCCTATTTATCCTGCTCCACAGTAAACAATTTCATAAAATAATCACTTAAGGCCTTCCCCATTTTATCTTGAGCTATGCATAGGTCCCCTTGTGATCGTTAAGGGAACCTTTTCTTTCCTTCGTGACCCTTTTATTCTTAATGTGCAAATAAAATCTATGGATTCTCCTGTAAACTGCCAATACTATCTCAAAATCTGCCTTCAACCTACTTTCTTTTTATCCTTATCTGTGCTTCTATATATCTTGTTAGCCAGAGTAACTGCTCTTTACCCAACTGGGAACATGTTCATCATGAACCTTCTTTATCACACTCTTAAATGCCTCTCACTTAGTATTCATGTTTTAACCCACAGTAAATGATTGGCCCAGATGGAGTTTCTGGGCATGTTAAATTGGAGTCTGTGCAGACTGTCCCACCAGCTTCAAGATCAATGTCATCCCAGTGCCAAAAATATACTTAAGTGACTATCATCTGGTGGCTCTGGCATCCACCATAATGAAGTACTTTGAGAGGTTGGTTATGGCAGATTAACTCTAGCCCGCCAACCATCCTCGATCTTCTCCGATTCACCTACTGCAACAAAAGGTCCATGGCTAATGCCATCCCAGAGCCCTATATGCAGTACTGGAATACCTGGACAACAAGAACACCTATAATCAGACAACTATTAATTGGCAATAGCTTTGCCTTAACACAATAGAATGAAATAAACTCATCCCAAAACTCTTAATTTGGCCTCAGCACCCTGTCTGCAGGTTAAACTGTGGTAACCGGTGTATTTTAACATTTATGAAGTTCACCAGTCTTTGGTGCTTGAAAGGTAAAAATGGTTACCGCTCAGGACGGTTCTTATCAGTTTTCAGAGAAATTTGTTGTTTGCTGGAAACCACAACTGATTCCAGACACTTCAGTGTCTTGCCGAAGAAACTTGCCCATCAGGGTTTTTCAGATGATAACCTCTTCCTTTCAGATCGCCACAATTTCCTTTTTGTTTCTCTTATTTCAAGTGAAATATTAGGCAGCCAGTCCTCTTCTCTTGCATGAATCGCAAGGACTTTGACCAGACTGAACGAAGCACCCTGTCTTCAAATTGGGGTTTTTCCACAAGCTTGCCAGCTTGTCTTGTTCCAGTCCCAGCTCTTGCTGCTGACTGTAAAACTGTAGAACTGATCTCTCTCTTTCTCAGAGAAAAGCCTGTTTGACTCCCTCTCTGCTTGCAAAATCACATGACCCTCTTAAACAGCAAGCAGCACTCCCAGACAGCCTGCAGCTCTGAACCTACTCCTCCGAGTTCTTTCATCTGTTGTTTTTCAAAACAACAATCTATTAGTGAAGTCCCTTGAGCACTCTTCAAAGTTTGTACAAAGGTTCTCAGATCCAGTCAGTCTAGCTTGAGCAGAGCTCCAGTATTTTTAATGAAATCTGTTTTGAAATGTTTGTTTGTGACCTACATTAAAAAAAACTACCTAATTTTATCTCCTTTAAAACATATCTATAATCTGTCACAGGTGTATTTTATAGAACTGCAGTTTAAACTGTGGTAGTCGGTGTATTTTATAGAACTGTAGGTTAAATTATGGTAATCAGTGTATTTTATAGAACTGCAGGCTCACCTGTGGTAGTTGGTGTATTTTGTAGATCTGTAGGATAAACTGTGGTCATCAGAGTATTTTGTAGAACTGTAGGTTAAACTGTGGGGGCTGGTGTATTTTATAGAGTTGCAGGCTAAATTGTGGTGGCCGGTTGTGTAACTGCAAAGAACAATCATTTTTTTTGGAAAAGTTTTGCTATATAACTGCAACGCTATTAAAGGAAACTGTAACGTGAATAAAGAAAACATGTACATACACCACGCCTGAGGAGGGACTCGTGTACTATCTACAACAAGCTCCTATCAACCCCAACAATTGGTGTAGACAGCAGTATCACAAGACAGTGAATGTAGATCAACCAATTCCTCACAGTCTTGAGGTAAAATCTGCTCATTTAAAGTGTTCTGCACAGTGGTTCAAATTTGCCTACTGCAGCAACTGTCTATGGAGATGCCATCTTCCTGGCTCTCCACAAAATCCTAGAACATCTGGATAGCAAAGTTGCATACCCCAGGCCCGCAGGAAAAGAATCCCAGGGTTTTGTGTGATGTCAAGAATGTACTCTAAGAATAAATCTGAACTGATATGGATCCAGGAAAGGGCCTCTGAGTATGACTCCAGGAATTTAAATTTGCTCACCCTCTCCACCTCTGATCCTGCAATGATCTTTGGATTGTGCACCTCTGGTTTTCCCGTCCTACAGTCCACAATCAGCTCCTTGGATTTGGTGTCTGAGTGTGAGGTTGTTGTTGGTATGCCATTTGATCAAGTTTTCAATCTACCTTCTGTATGATCACTCAAATCCCTTTTTTTGTACAGCCCATTGCCATGGTATCGCCAGCATATTTTATATGGTATTGATGTATGAGCCATGTAAAGCAGGGGCTAAGTATGCAGCCCTGTTGTGGTCTGGTGCTGATGAATTGTGAAGGAAATGGTCTTGCCAATAGGCACTGATTGGGGTCTGGAGGTGAGGAAATCCAGATCCAATTACACAATGGGTGATTGAGGCCCAGGTGTTGGAGTTTACTGATCAGTTTTGAGTGGATGATGATGTTGAATGCAGAACGTGGTCAATAAAGAGCATCCTAATGTATATATCTTGCTGTCCAAGTGTTCCAGGATTTTGTGGAGAGCCAGTGAGATGACGTGTCATAGATGTTACTGCAGTAGGCGAATTGGAACAGATCCATGTCACCACTCGGACAGGAGTTGATGTGCTTCAACACTGGCTTCTCAAAACACTTCATCACTGTGGATGTTAGTGCCACTGGTCAATAGTCATTTAAGCACCGATACAATTGAGGCCTGTTTGAAACAGGTGGGTATCATACCTTGTCAGAATGAAATGTTGAAGATATCCATGAATACATTGGCCAGTTGGTCACCACAGATTTTCAGTAGTTGGTCAGGTACTTCATCTGGATCGGATACCTTCCTTGGAATTAATGCCATTGTGAAGAAAGCCTATCAACGCCTCTACTTCCTTAGGAGTTTGCAGGGGGTCAGTATGTCATCGGAAATCTTGATAAACCGTTACAGATGTGTTGTGGAAAGTACGTTGACTGGCTGCATCATGGCCTGGCATGGGGGGGGGGGGGGGGCGCCAATACCTCTGAATGAAAACCCTGCAAAAGGTAGTGGACACAGTCCAGTACATCACAGGTAAAACTCTCCCCACCATCAAGAACTTCTTCATGGAATATTGTTGTCAGAGCAGCAGAAATTACCAAGGATTGAGACCGCCCAGGACATGTTCTGTTCTAGCTGCCTGTAATGGCACAATACCCAGACACTGGAGCTCACAAACAGATTTTGAAACATGCTGAACAATAACATATCTATATAAGCTACACTTGAGGCGGGTGACCAAGGACTTCCTTGATGTAATGCATCGGACCGTGTCTCCCATGGGCAACTCACTCGGAACGTCCTCGTTATTACAAATCCAAGTGTTGGCACCAAAGCAGCTGTTAAGCCAGATCACCAGGAGCGTAAAACAGAGAACCTGGAACAAAGAAGCCTGACACATGTCACTCACGATACCATAAGCATTCAGTGTTTAAACAGACTAAATCATCCTGTCCCTCAATAGCTACCCACCGAGTGTTACCCTGGGCAGGTGTCACTATTTCTCCTTTTACAGGAGGGCCACTACCTGGTGGTGCCACCCATACCTTTTGTCTGACATTCTCTAATTCTGGAGTGGGGGTCAATGATTGTTTTTCCTCTGGAATAGGCTGTAGTTCAGAAGCGTGAAGAAGTCGGTGGAAAGATGTACCTCCCTTCAAAGGGCGATGATTCAAATTGTCGATTGCCTGCTGCAGTACATGGCACCACCCCTTCAGGGTACCCAGTGGTGTTAACAAACGAATTTGTTCCTTCAGTAAGCCATTCATTCGTTCAACTAACCCAGCAGCCTGTGGGTAATAAGGAATATGATGAACCCATAAGATACCGTTGTCATTTGCCCAATCACAGATTGCCTTCCCGAAGAAGTGCGAGCCATTATCAGACTGAATCTCCTCTGGAACATCATAACGAGAAATTAAATGATTTAGTCCTTGGATAGTACTAGCTTGGTCAGCCGTCTTGGTGGGAAAGGCAAGGAGTAGAACCCGATCCATATCGTATTCATGCCATGATAAGGAATGGTGATGATCCTGATGTAATTGAGGATTGGGATGGGAATATATGGAATGATGACCATGGTAATAATGCAGATACTCCTCAGCATGTGTCTAACATACTACCCTCTCCACCTGCTGTTCACGCCCGCCCCATAAGGCAGCAGATTTCCCAAACAGACAGAAGGGGAGATGATGTAAGGGTAGAGATGGAAGGGATAGATACCTCTCAAGTGGACCAAGGGGAAAATACCCAAACCCCTGCTTATGCTCTATGGCCTACTCCCTCTACAGGATGGCCTCGGAATCCTCCCCTAGACTGGGTGGAGGGCCCTGCGGGCCAAAGTGGGAACAGGGGTCGGAAACAGTCAATGATACGTGACTTCTCTATAAAAGAGTTGGCTGCCATTGGAGATCGATTTAGGCAAAAGGCAGGAGAAACTCTGGCAGCCTGGCTCCTGCGTGTCTGGGAACAAGCATGTATTTTTAACCCCTGAGGAATTGTTGGGATTAGGAACATTGTCTACTGATATCAGGGTCACTGCTGAGCTGCGGGGTAGAGGGAGACAGGTGGATTACTTACTACTCCAGGGGTTGTCCTGCTAGTATACCCATCACCAGTAAATTGGGATTTACATTTGCAGAACAATTGGAGAACCCCAGAGGAGGGAATAGCAGTAATTCGTCAACAGGCCCTGGCCTCTGCCTTGTATGCAGGGCGTTTGAGGCTGTGGGTACACGGGGGGAGCCCTGATGAAGAGATATTCACGGCCGGAATGCATACCAGATTGGTTCGTTCCGCCCAACCCACTACATGGGGGCTGGTTCTGTCTGTAACTAGTCCACTAATTGGGCACCCTGTATCTGAGGTGGTGCATGCCTTATCTGGGCTTCGAGAATTAGAATTGGGAGGTAAAATCCACTCACGTACAGCCCAAGTTACATCAGACAAGCAGGATGAAAAGAGAGGGTCTGCTACTAATAACGGACTGACAAGAAAGGACCTTTTTCTAACCTTGTTAAAGTTAGACGTACCTAAAAGTGATATTGATGGGAAACCTACTGCAGTCTTTTATGCCCTTTGTAAGAGAAAAGCAGGGGAACATCATCCCCAGCTGCTGAGTCCTCCTGGCCCAGCTCTGCCCTCTGCTCCCCCTGCTGCTTCTATCGAGCAGGCTTCTCTTGCTCCAGTTACACATGATGAGGTACAACAAATGATTAACAAGGCTCTTATGGATAATAGTGGCATGTGGGCCTGGAAGCCCCCGAACCCTACTAAAGCATGAAGGTGTGGGCAGGGCTCCCGTGTCTACACCATTGAGATACGGCGGATACATGAGGACCCATGGCCCTACATACCGTTAACAATCCATTGGGGTGGGGGTAATGACCACTAATATTTGGCCTTGGTTGATACCAGTGCGGAGCACTCGGTGATTCCGGGTAACCCTGACCTCTGGACTGGACCGACCTTTCGAATAGAGGGGTTGGGAGGAGCAGTCACTCTGGCAAAGGAAATAAAAGTCCATGCCACAGTGGGTGATAGCCCTTCCCCTATCTGGTTACATGCCCTGGTGGCTGCTACTGACAAGTGTATCCTGGGTATTAATATGTTGGCCGGTACGGCCCTTAATACTAGCCAAGGGGGATTTGCATTTGGAATTCGGACTATTACAAAAAAACTAGTAGTGGGTCAGGCTAAGTGGGATCCTGTGATGGTGCCACTCCCCATGAAACCAGTGTGCATTCCACAATATCGCCTCCCTGGAGGGCAAGAAGAGATTACTGCCATCATTGATGCTTTGCAAGAAGAAGGGGTAGTGAGGTCCGCAACGTCGCCCTTTAATAGCCCTGTTTGGTCGGTCCAGAAGCTGGATGGTTCCTGGAGAATGACAGTTGATTATCGCTTTTTGAACAAACATGCCCCACCACTTGCTTCAGCAGTTCCGGATATTGTTACCCTTATTGAAAACATTGCTACTGGGAACTCAGGAACATGGTATGCTGTCATTGATCTCGCTGCGCCAATTGTCTTGGGTAAACTTGTACCTCTCATTCGTTTTAGATTGGTCACAGTGTTTGAGTTACCGAAAGAAAATAGACACACACATCGAGAGCAGTTCAGATTATACAAATGTTTATTACAAATTCAAAAGCTGATTTCACACTACAATATGCAAGCCCTTCCCAACTATACTTATCAACGCTTGGACTGGTCCCAACTGCCGAAGCGAGGCAACGACTGCACACTTGTAGTAGGTTGTCAGGGCGCTGGTAGCAGTTTCTCCACCTCCCCTGACCGGGACATTGGCTGGACCCTAGAAGTTCTTCTTGCTGAGAGATGTTGCCACCTCTCGGAGAGTCTCTCTCTTCAGCAGCGGGACCATGTCTTGTATTACCCAAAAACTGCTTACCCAAGCACCTATTCCAAGCACAGCAAGAAAGATAAGCAAGCAAGCTAGCATACTAGGTTTTTAACTAGTAACATAATTTTCAGCTTATCACTTTGAATACAATGGTTTATTCTACATCAAGGCTAGGTCTCTGACAGTCTGTGACCAAAACAAGCAGGAAGATTAAATGTTCTCGGTACACAGATGTCCTTTCTTCAGATAACAGCATCTCTGGCCCCTCGGTGGAATTTTGCTTACTTCTGCTGAGTCTAAAAACAATTAGGTTCTCAGCCTTGCAGAACCCAAAGCTGCAAGTTTTTTTTAAAAAAAAAGGTCTCAGCTCTGCAGAACCAAGAGCTGGAAATTAAGAAAAAAAAGGTTAAAAAATAGATTAGAATCTTCCATTACACTGCCCCATCAGGAAAGAAGTACAGGTGCTCCAGAACCTATATCTGCAGGTTCAGGAATAGTTTCAAACATCAGACTCGTGAACAACAGATTCATTTAAGGCCTCGTTATTTATTACTGATTATTTATATTGTATATTTGCACAATATGTTTGTTTACATTTTTTGTTATTTCTTTTCTTCTTTGAGTGTAGTTTACTGTTACACATGATTACAAATTCTTCTGGCTCACAGGAAAAGAATCTCAAGCTTGTATGTGATGTCCTTTATCTCCCGCATTATTTGTATGTGATGTCCTTTATCTCCCGCATTATTTGTATGTGATGTCCTTTATCTCCCACATTATTTGTATGTTGATGTCCTTTATCTCCCACATTATTTGTATATGGGGTCCTTAATCTCCCACATTAGTTGTTTAGGCAATTGAACCATTGGCACAATCAATAAGGCAAGATTTTAGTATTAAAGGAATTAAAGTTGATAAGGAGGAATACAAGATTATGTTTGCAGATGATGTATATATCCAGTACTGAAAATGTTTTAATTTTAGATTATGGAGGAATATCTGGCTACAAAATTAATTGGGATAAAAGTGAAGTTATGCCATTAGTTGAAGGAGATTATGATTGATGTAAATTTAAATGGACACAATTTAAATGGACACAAAACCCAACTAAATATTTAGGTATTAGAATTGATAGAAATGTAGATAATTATATAAATTAAATTATGTACAGGTATTTAATAAAATTCTCTCTTTTCTTCTTTCTTTGGCTTGGCTTCGCGGACGAAGATTTATGGAGGGGGTAAAAGTCCACGTCAGCTGCAGGCTCGTTTGTGGCTGACAAGTCCGATGTGGGACAGGCAGACACGGTTGCAGCGGCTGCAGGGGAAAAATGGTGGGTTGGGTGTTGGGTTTTTCCTCCTTTGCCTTTTGTCAGTGAGGTGGGCTCTGCGGTCTTCTTCAAAGGAGGTTGCTGCCCGCCAAACTGTGAGGCGCCAAGATGCACGGTTTGAGGTGATATCAGCCCACTGGCGGTGGTCAATGTGGCAGGCACCAAGAGATTTCTTTAGGCAGTCCTTGTACCTTTTCTTTGGTGCACCTCTGTCACGGTGGCCAGTGGAGAGCTCGCCATATAACACGATCTTGGGAAGGCGATGGTCCTCCATTCTAGAGACGTGACCCTCCCAGCGCAGCTGGATCTTCAGCAGCGTGGACTCGATGCTGTCGACCTCTGCCATCTCTAGTACTTCGACGTTGGGGATGAAAGCGCTCCAATGGATGTTGAGGATGGAGCGGAGACAACGCTGGTGGAAGCGTTCTAGGAGCCGTAGGTGATGCCGGTAGAGGACCCATGATTTGGAGCCGAACAGGAGTGTGGGTATGACAACGGCTCTGTATACGCTTATCTTTGTGAGGTTTTTCAGTTGGTTGTTTTTCCAGACTCTTTTGTGTAGTCTTCCAAAGGCGCTATTTGCCTTGGCGAGTCTGTTGTCTATCTCATTGTCGATCCTTGCATCTGATGAAATGGTGCAGCCGAGATAGGTAAACTGGTTGACCGTTTTGAGTTTTGTGTGCCCGATGGAGATGTGGGGGGGCTGGTAGTCATGGTGGGGAGCTGGCTGATGGAGGACCTCAGTTTTCTTCAGGCTGACTTCCAGGCCAAACACTTTGGCAGTTTCTGCAAAGCAGGATGTCAAGCGCTGAAGAGCTGGCTCTGAATGGGCAACTAAAGCGGCATCGTCTGCAAAGGGTAGTTCACGGACAAGTTTCTCTTGTGTCTTGGTGTGAGCTTGCAGGCGCCTCAGATTGAAGAGACTGCCATCCGTGCGGTACCGGATGTAAACAGCGTCTTCATTGTTGGGGTCTTTCATGGCTTGGTTCAGCATCATGCTGAAGAAGATTGAAAAGAGGGTTGGTGCGAGAACACAGCCTTGCTTCACGCCATTGTTAATGGAGAAGGGTTCAGAGAGCTCATTGCTGTATCTGACCCGACCTTGTTGATTTTCGTGCAGTTGGATAATCATGTTGAGGAACTTTGGGGGACATCCGATGCGCTCTAGTATTTGCCAAAGCCCTTTCCTGCTCACGGTGTCGAAGGCTTTGGTGAGGTCAACAAAGGTGATGTAGAGCCCTTTGTTTTGTTCTCTGCACTTTTTTTGGAGCTGTCTGAGGGCAAAGACCATGTCAGTAGTTCCTCTGTTTGCGCGAAAGCCGCACTGTGATTCTGGGAGAATATTCTCGGCGACACTAGGTATTATTCTATTAAGTAGAGTCCTAGCGAAGATTTTGCCTGCAATGGAGAGCAGCTTGATTCCCCTGTAGTTTGAGCAGTCTGATTTCTCACCTTTGTTTTTGTACAGGGTGATGATGGTGGCATCATGAAGGTCCTGAGGTAGTTTTCCTTGGTCCCAACAAAGCTTGAAAAACTCATGCAGTTTGCCATGCAGAGTTTTGCCGCCAGCCTTCCAGACCTCTGGGGGGATTCCATCCATACCTGCTGCTTTGCCACTTTTCAGTTGTTCGATTGCCTTATATGTCTCATTAAAGATGATTTAAATAGATGGAATGACTTACCTATTACTTTAATAGGTAGAGTGAACTGTATTAAAATTAATATTTTTCCAAGGATTCAATTTTTTTCAGTCTATTCCTTGTCCAATACCTCAAAAAAAATTTTAAAGATCTTAATTCAATTGTAAGGAATTTTTTTATGGAAAGGGAAAATGAATAGGGTACCTTTGGAGAAATTAACTTGGAAATTTAAATTACGTTGTTTACAACTTCCACATTTTCAGAATTATAAAGCTGCACAATTGAAATTTAATAATAGCCACTTTCAGGTGCTCAGACGCAGATAATGCACAGGCAGTCACGGCTTGAGGAGTGCAGCTGCGACACTCGGGTGGCTTCGGAGAAGACCCCTTTCAGTCACCTGAACGTGCTGGCCGTAGTCCCACTGCTGCTTTCAGGTGCAACGGGGGATTCTCTGAGCTGGAGAATATACCTACCCGAGGAGGGTTAGGTAAGTGCTCCTCCTGGCTGGATTCTCCAATTTCAGGTGGCCACTCGACAGCCACATTGGGGTAGAATAGGTGGCTTTATAGTCGGGTATTCTGGCCAGCTGAAAACGGCTAATGGAATGTTTGATTTAAATCTTCAATTGGGCAAGTATAGAGTTAGATAAAATTGATGAGAAATTTATGTCAGAATTTATTTATAAATGGAATGCAAAATTGCTAATCGGTAGAGACCCACCAATATTGAAGCATTTAATTGAAATATGGGATAACATTTATCATGAGATAGGTAGAGAAGGAAAGATTTCAGCGAAAATGCCTTTATATCAAAATAAACTTTTTCCTTTTACTGTCAGTTTTTGAAGATATGGAATCAATGGGGATTTTAAAAGTTGAAGATTGTTTTGAAGCAGGGAAGTTTGTGTCTTTTAATTAGATGGAGGAAAAATTTTGAGTTCCTAGTAATAACTTTTTTGGTATTATCATGTAAATAAGACTCTTATTGGAAAAAAATTAGATCATAGTTTAAAATTACCTGGACAATCTGCTTTAGAATTATTACTTACTAAAGAAGAAACAAATAAGTTTATTTCTGAAATGTATAAGTCATTACAAAATAAAATGGGGTCATTGTTCATAAATCAAGATTAAAATGGGAATCTGACTTAAGCAGGAAGATAGATGAAAATGGAGAAATTTATGCAAGGATAGTATGACTAAGGTTATAAATGTAAGATATGGATTAATACAATATAATTTTCTACATCAACTATATTTAACCCCTCAAAAATTAAAGAATTTTAATTTCTTCGGATCTGCGTTTTAGATATGAAGAGATGGGCACTTTTTTCATTGGATTTGGACCTGTTCTAATGTTGGGACTTTTTGAATACAAGTTGAATTATTATTTGAAAAAGTGTTAAAAGTGAGTCTTTTTGATCCAATGTTGTTTTTATTAGGGGACATTAAGTCGATTGCTTTAGGATTAAGATTGACTATGTATCAAATTGAATTTCTATGTTTAGCTTTTGCTGTTTCTTAAAAAGAATGTTTGGCCATCACCTGGAAATCTGATTTAGTTTTAGGAATGTAAAAATGGCATGCTGAAATGAAATCCTGTATTTCTCTTGAAAATATGATGCATAATTTGAGGGATAAATACCATTTTTTTGTAAAAGTATGGAGCCCATACCTAAAAAATCTTGGTTTGAAGATTTAGTCTCTCAATCCATTCCGATGTGGTGTCTTGGTTTTCACAGCTAAATAGTTGAATGTTTTTTTAAATAATGGTCTCCTTTCTACTTTCATAGTGGGTAGAAAGGGGACAAGGGTGGGTGTTGGGTGGGGAGCGAATTGGGGTTTATTTAATTATATACCCTCTGTATGAATATTATAATTGATGTTATACGATTTTAAAATTATAAATAAAATATTCAAAAAAATTTGTATGTGATGGCATGTATGCACTCTGACAATCAATTTGAACTTTAAACTTTTTCGATGGACCTGTAGCTTAAGGGCATCTCAATCTGCGAGGGTTAAATGTCCCAAAGCAGCTCTGTTAGAAAAATGTATGGACCAAGATCCCAGATAGGGTGCAATAATTTGACCAGTGGAAAAGAAATCCAGAAAATATGGTCTTGAGAGTGTTCTACCCACAGTAACTGATGTTGGTACCTAAGAATATTGTGTGGACTTGGATATTAACACCATAGGAACAAGACTAACCACAATGAAAAAGGAGTAAAAAGAGTGCAAGGGACTACTGTTACGAGCCCAGAGGACACCAAAACCCAGCAGCAATAGATATTCACCAAGACAAATGGTTACTTAAACAAAAGTTGCTTTTAATTATCTTTAAACATGAAAACAGAATCACACTTTAACTTATCACTATTGACTTAACTAACCTAATTTAACCCCCTTCTAATTCTAAGTGCACATGTATGTAATGTGTGTGTGTGTAGGTTCAGGAGAGTTCTTTGGTTCACGGTCCAATCTCACTTCTCATTCCTCCAAGTTCACTGGTTGCAGGCAATTCTTATACTGTGCGCAGCATTTAACATTTATAAAGTTCACCAGAGTGTTGATTACACTCCCCTGGTGTGCGCGTCTTCTTTCTATCTTGAGCAATAACCGTAGCGAACCCTGCTAAAAAAAAAAATAAAATAAAATAAAGTTTTTTAAAAAGTTCACGAGGTTTTGGTGCTTGCAAGGTAAACCTCAGGAAGGTTCTTGTCGATTTTCAGAGAGAGGTGTTATTCCAGGGCATCCACAACTGATGTACTTCCATCAGCCACTTCAGTGTCTTGCTGAAGAAACTTTCCCCCTCAGGGTTTTCCAGATGATAACCTCTTTCTTTCAGGTCACCACACAGTTCCTTTTTGTTTCTCCTATTTCAAGTGAAACATTAGACAGCCAGTCCTCTCCTCTTGCATGAACCACAAGGGCTTTGACCAGGCTGAACTAAGCACTCACAATCCGTCTTCCAAATGGAGTTTTCCACAAGCTTGCCAGCTTGTCCTGTTCCAGTCCTAGTTGCTGCTGCTCTCTCTCTCTCTCAAATAGAGAGAAACCCTGTTTTACTCTCTCTGCTTGCAAAACCACATGACCCTCCTAGAACAGCAAGTTCCTCTCCAGACAATCTGTGGCTCCATCAAGTTCTTTCATCTGTTGCCTTTTGTAAACAACAATCTATTAGTGAAGTTTCTTGGGCACTCTCCAAAGCTTCTGGGGCTGATATGTCTAGCATTAACAGAGCTCCAGTATTTTAAATAAAATGTTTTAAAGTATTTGTATGTGACTTACACTAAAATACCTACCACAATTTATCTCCCAAAAACATATCTATATTTTGTCACAGTGCTATCATCAATTTATGTTAGATTGACGTTAATATCAGAATAATTTCAAACTATTTGTTGTGTAATTGCAAAGAACAATCTTAGTTTTTTAAAATCTTTTCAATATATCTGCAATGCTCAAAAAAGAAAATGTAATTCAAATAAAGGAAATGTATATCCTCACATCTGATTATGAACTCATCTGTTATCTATAATAATCTCCTCTCAACCCCAACACAATGAACAAATTTTCAAAAGCAGATCCTCCAAATATTTTTGAACATTATTTTCTGAAGGTCATTCCTATACAACTGAAAAATGCTTTCCTTACCCTCCACAACCAGCCTCTCCCCACACCCACATGTGTTTTTCACCCAATACTGCAGAAACTGACACTCAATCCGTGTAACTTTGGAGGCTAAAATTTTCAGCTCATGAGTTTAATATGCAAATACAAATTGCGGGGAGCAGGGCAGATGACAATAGAAAATTGCTGTGCCAATGTGCATCCAAAATGCTATTAATTTTTTTAAACAGCTCATTTGAGCAATTTAGACCAAATATTTTGGGTGTTTTGTAGTGTTCAGGGATGCCAAGATGTCTTAAAATTAAATATTTTTTTGAGTTGTGGTCACATTGTTAAGGAGCATATTGACAACAACTTCCTGTAGGGAATACAATAAAGGCCACATAGCATTAAGATAATCCCTTTTGGTTGATTTGTATGTAATCAAGTTGTTGAGGATTACTTCTCAAGACTTGACTCTCAGGACTGACTCTCAAGACCAACTCCCAATAATTTTCCTGAAAGTTATTTCTCAATTTCACCAATTTTCCCTTCCAAAGCAGAATTACCAAGATAAATAGGATACTTGGTTATATATTTTTTTCCTTTTGTGTGATTAATTAATCCTCAACAGATTCTAATACTTTACCCTATGCATCCTTATTTTACAATGTTCACCTGTTCCATTCTGTCCACAGCAAATTTGTCAAACATGACCTGCCCTTCCTGAATCCATGCTATGTCTGCCTAAAGTCTCTCTATTGCTTTCTTCATAATAGCTTCAATCATTTTCCTGACTAAGGATATTAACCAAACTGGCCTATAGTTACCTGTCCTATACCTGCATCCTCTTTTTTTTAAACAGTAGTGTGACAGTCTTTCAATCTGCTAGAACCTGCACAAAGTCCAAAGAATGGTGGTAAAATATCATAAAAATCTCTACTCTAACTTCCACCATTTTTTCCATTATCCTGGGCTGCATTCTATCAGAACCAGGTGAGTTGTCTATCTTTAGACCCACTAGTTTGATCAGAGCTACCACGTTATTTATGGTAATTATATTGAGGTTCTTGTCTCCCATTGCATTGTTAACATCACTCTTTTCATGTTTGGTGTGTTTTCCACTGTGAAAATTGACACATAATAGCTGTTTTAGGCCTCAGCCACTTCCACATTGTCCAATATTAATTTCCCTATTTTCTTCTTCCTGACTTCATTTTACCCACCCTTTTCTGTTTTATACCAATGGAGAAAGAGAAGTAAGAGTCCCTTCGGAGACACTATTTGTCCAAGGATTTGCCTCTTGTGCTCCTGTAACTTCTGCAGCTGAGTGGCCTCCTGTTACGTTTCAGTGATGAACCTGAGCTCTTGATTTGCCTTTAAGGAGCATAGCTACCATCAGCCCTCTCATGAATCCAAGTCCCAAACCTGATTCCCATGAGCCAGTCTTGAGCAGCCTGAAGGGAGACTACAGCCTGATATGAATCCTTCTACCTCCAACCCCTTGTGGTCTGCTATTGTGGTCACGTTCCTTGTGGGCTCTTCTCCTAGATTACTTCTACACTGGTGCCCTGTGTGGGTTTGCTGGTCCCCAGGAGATCACCATCATTTTACACACAGACCTCTGGGAGTTTGCTGTTGTTGGGGTGGGGGAGAAACACCATTGGGCCCTTTTATAGGGCACTTAAAACCTTTACGGGTTGTCATCACAAAGACTGGGCAGTAGGTCCCAACAGAGGCCACTATTCCCATGTCAGCACAAGTACAGCGCTAGTATACAGCAGCTCTGGTACTTATTGAATAAATAAAGAACTTTCTTTACCTCAGAGCCAAAACACAATGGCTCTAGCAGGAATCCGTGTCATTGAACTCGCTGGTCTGGCTCCTGCTCCTTTCTGTGGAATGATTCTCTCCGATTTTGGTGCCAAGGTAGTGCGCATAGATCGAACAGGGACAACTACATCAGTTGACGTGTTGGCAAGAGGCAAACGTTCAGTTGCTTTGAATCTGAAGAAACCAGAAGGAGTGAAAGTGCTGAAGCAACTTTGTAATCTGTCTGATGTTCTCCTTGAACCCTTCCGTAAAGGTAAGATGCAAATAAATGTTATTGTGCTGCCTTGGGTGCCAATTTTACATACATGTATAAATATATTTTGCATTTGTCCCTATGCCTTATTCTCAGCATGAAAAAAAAAAAGGCAAAACTGAAAATAAGGTTTAGATCGAGATGGTGGTGCTGCTGGTACGGGCCTGGGAAGAGCAGAGGAGTGGGACCACGGTCTTTCACCGTGCTCCCACAGGGTTCTGCTTCCTGGCTGTCCCACCTAATGGACATGGAGGTTTAAATCACAGGCAGAGTTGCTCCAGCAGCAGTTTTGACATCGAAGGTCCTCAGAGGTCTGGATCTAAGATGACAGCACTCCATGCTCAACGGCCCAGACCTCGAGGGTTGTGGGCTCTGAGGAAGTAGCGGACACCACAGTGGGAGAACATTCCCCCTACTAAGGACAAGCCTTGGGATTGACCTCCAGAGTCAGAAACCACTGCAGTGGACTTTGTTCCACTGCAGGGCTTGACAGCTGAAAGCCTCATATCAGGCCACAGGCCACTAGCGACTGGCTTCTGGGAACCAGGTATTGGGACAGGGATTCGTGAAAGTGGCAATTGTAAGCAGGTAACCTGAAGTCCTTGGGTGCAAACAGCTATTGGTGGGAATCACTACCTATCCCTGTGACCACAGAAAATGCTACACTTGAGCTTGCACCACCTCCTTCACCACCATTTGGGCTCTAAAACAGTCGTTCCAAGTGAAGCAACACTTCATTTGTGAATCTGCAGGGGTCACCTACTGCCTCCGGATCTTCTGATGTATCCACATCGTTGAGACTGGACATAGACTGGGAGATCATTTTGTTGAGCATTTCACTCCTTCCACTGGGCCTACCATTTTAATTCCACAGCCCCATTTTTACACTAACATGTCTATTTTAATTCCACACACCATTCCCAGACTGATGTCCAAACCGAGGTTACCCATAAATTGGAGGAACAGCAGCTTGTATTCCATCTGATCACTCTCCAACAAGGCAGTATTAATGTCAATGTCTCTAATTTCTGTTAAACTTCTCTCCTGAGTCTCCCTCTTTCTCTTTTCCTATCTTCATTCCTCCAACTCCCCACGCCTTTCCCTCTCCTATCAGAGAGCTACCCTCTACACCAGGGGTGTCAAACTTAAATTCACAGAGGGCCAAAATTAAAAACTTGGACTAAGTCGAGGGCCAAACTAAATACTTATTGAAAATTTTCAACAACATCTGCATGTTTTCTCTTCTTTCAACATATATAATGTTAAACTTTTTCTTATTAAAATAAATGTTTAATAATAGTTTTGGTTAAATTCTTTCCAGAAGAAGCATTAACAAATGAGAAATAAAATTTTCAATAAATAATATTTCTCTACAGCCTTTAAGCTCCTTTTAAATGTTTTTTTTTCACAAGCCAACAAGTCAAAAAATAACAACTTGCTTCAATGAAAATCCAATCTTTCAACTATGAACAGTCCAAAGTTAACCAAAGAAAATATTAATCCAAGCTTAGCTTGCTACACTGTGATTTACTCTGATGCACCTGGGTCTAAACCAGATACTTGGCATCTCTTCTTTGATGCAAGTTCATCAAACTCTGGGGTCAGAATTTGCCTCCCACCTGTCTTGAAAGGTCCTGTTTTCTGTCTTTCGTTTGGCCATTTTTCGTAAGGGGTTTATTACACGTGAGTTGGGCGACAGGTCGCAGATGCTAATGAAAGTAAAGAGAGGAGGTGGGGGCAATTAGCGGGCTGACGGGCCGGCGCCAATGCATTTGCAAAGTATTCTGGGATTTGTAGTATTAGCTGTGCATGCGGCGCGGCAGCCAGCGGGCCAGCTCTAATACATATTTGATATGATCTTGCGGGCCAAATATAATTATATCATGGGCCTGAGTTTGACGTGTGCTCTACACCATCACTTCCGAGTTTTTTCTCTTCTACTCTCTCACATGTAACCACCTTCCACAACTTGCTTATTAGCCTGTGCTCCCTCCCATTTTCCCCCTACCTTTTTATTTAAGCAACTGCCTGCTTTTTGCTTATAGCTTGACAAAGGGCTCACGCCTGAAACGTTGGTTACCCTTTTACTTCCTATAGATGTTGCATGATCTGAGTTTATCCAGCACATTTGTGTTTGCCCTCGACCCCAGAACTTGCAGACTTCTTTAACTTGTTAAGAGTTGGGATGAGTAGTGGGAGAGGTCTTGTTGCTCCTCCCAGAGAATGCTGGAAAACTTTCCTCTACTTGATTAGGTTTCCCTAAACCTGAAAACCCATGTAGATGCAGCGTTTATTTTTATTCAGATGCTGAAGTGCACTGCACAAATTGAAATTTTCTCAGCTAGGCCCTATTCACAAAAATAAAGCATCACTGTGAAGTAATACACAATGACCCATCAGTTTACTCACCTGGTGCCTGCAGACTTTTGTGTTTCACCCCAGTTAGTATTTGCCAGGGCTACTTTAACTCAGACCTCCATAGCTTTGATCCAAACATGAGCCACAGAGCTAAATTTCAGAGGTGTGGCAATAGTGATTGTCCTTGGCATTTGACTGAGCATGGTATCCAAGGCAAATGATAAAAAATAAAGGCAGCAGGGATTAAAGCAAACACTCTGCAATGCTTAGAGTCTTAGTTCATGAACTATTTTCTGCCTGGTTATCTCTTAAGAGAAAATTAGTTTTGGGTGTCTTGCGGTGAACATACAAGAAATGTTGTCTGATTGTGTGTAACTAGGGCCTCGATACTGAGAATCTTGACACCAAAACAAAAGTTAACCAATCTTCAGTCATTGAGATGAGTCATGAATAGTCAAGATTGGAGTTGAGCTTATTGAATGGGGATTGGAGAAAAGCAACTTCTTTTTGCAGTAATTTATTAATGTTGGCATTGGATGCAGGTTCAATTTCGATATTCACAGGGCAGCTGGATAAGTATTTGAAAGGAAAAAATTTGCAGTCCTGTGTGAGTGAATAGAAGAATGGAAGTAGAGTACAACTTCGATTATCCAAAATCGGATTCTCCTAAATCCTCATTTCATCCTAATTTTTCGGAACTGAACTGAGGTCATAGGTTGAAAAAAAAATGCACTCGATATGAAATTAGAATGACAATTGTCCTCATTTTAGGTAACTCCCACTTTCCAATTCTCCCCCTTAAACTGCATGCTACTCTCTCCCAGCCGCAAGTGGTCAGAAGAATCCCTTGACCCTGCGTCATCAAGGAAAGTAGCCTCCTAGGCAGGACCGGGACCTTGGGCTCAGTGATGTCCCTCCCCTTTCCTCCTATCCCCCTTCCCTCCTCTCATTGTCTTTGAACTCTCCCTCGGCCTACTATCGTACTCACACGTCGGCCCAGGAAGCCTCCCCGGAAATTAGCGGCAGCAGTGAGGATGTGTCGGGGATTGGCGGCAGCAGTTGGGAGGTCTTGGTGATTGGAGACAGTGGTACGGCCAACATTTTTTTGGTGAGAATTAAACATTATTTTAAAAAGCTTTGCCTTTTTGTTTGTCGTTTTTTAAACATTGATACAAGTGATTTGCTTTTGCTACGAGGCTGTTTTTAAAAATTGGCCAGTTATCCAAAAAAATCATTTTTCCGACATAGACCATTTTTCATAACCATTTTGGATTATCAGAGTTGTACTATTATTAGATTTCATTTACATGGGGCCAGTATATGACTTCCATCCATATTACAGTCATTTTGTGAGTGGTAGATCTGTTAACAGTTGATATCTGCTGTTTTCATCTTAAAAAAATACAATCATATATTTATGACTAAACCAATACATGTGCACAAAAAGTACTTAGTTAATTGTACAAGACAGAAAAGGCCATTCAGTTTTCTGCTTTTAGAGTTCAACAAGGATCCAATATGTCATATATTGGTATTTCTAATAAGCAGCACTTTTAATTTGAAATATTTTACTTCTTACTCATACTTTACTTTAAGGAATTTTTTAAAAATGTGAATAAGAATTAGATGGTTAATCTAAATGCACTGAGCTTGTATCTTTTTGCAGGTGTCATGGAAAGGCTGGGTCTTGGACCTGAAGTTCTACTTGAACAGAATCCAAAGCTCATCTATGCCAGGTTGACTGGATTCGGACAAAGTGGTACATATTCAAAATCTGCTGGTCATGATATCAACTATATTGCTGTCTCAGGTAATTCCAATGATTTTACTATTAGGATCAAGAGAAATCGATTAATGTTACTCCAGTGACTTCAGCAGTACACCTTTATTTGTAACATGAAACATTGGTTTCCATTTTTCTTGAAGACCTGATGGGTGTATTGATAACTCATTGCTCAGTTATCTCTCCATAAGTTCAACAAAACAAATCCTCCTTTTGTTTTAAAAAAAGATTTGCTGGAGAAACTCAGTAGTGCAGGCACCATTAATAGAGAGAAAAATAGAGTGAATGGTTCATCAGAACAGTTCTGATAAACTCATCATCCTAAACTGTTAACTCAGCTTCTCTCACCACATTAAACAATTTTATTTTGGGTTTCCAACATCAACAGTTCTTTGCTTTTTAATTACACTTGTTTTAGCGCTAGGCTATTGTATGTTAATTCTCCAGAACATTCAGCAAAATCTCACAACACCAATCTCACACTTTGACCTTCCAGAAGGAAAGAGGCAGTTGATTTGTGGAGGTGCCAGTGCCTCCAGGCTCTGCACGGAAGAGCTACCTGACCTGTATTCCTCCTGGACTTTGGTGGACTACGCTAGTTCCCCATCATCTGCAGATTTCTTGATTACCTCAGCACACAATGTGCTACCTTGGGTGTACTTTGCTGTTTCTTCATGGTTGTTGAGTCAAGATAGCTTATACATAATAATGCAATTGGATCTTTGCCAGCTTAAATGGGCATTGTAATGAGTACCATTCCTTCATTCCTTATTTTTCGGCACCGTATTCATTCTCACACATCTCTATCAATTCTCCTTTTCTTTTTTTGCCATTAACCTATATTAAGGGGTACAATTAACTTACCAGCAGGTCTTAGAGATGTGGGAGGAAATCCATAATGTCAAGGAGAGAATGTGCAAAATCCAGATGGATATTGCTTAGGATCAAATTTGGGACCCTGGAACTGTGAACCATCAGTGAAACTTGTTGCACAAAACTACTGCAGGTGTATAGTGCCATCACCACATAGTTTTCAGTTGTCACTGAGTGCCAATAAATGCTGAGTTACTGGTGAAACCCATAATCCAGAGAATGAATTAGAACAAAAAACGAAAACATTTCTCCTGATGAAAAATTTGTAAGTTTTTAGTCAACCAATTTACTAATGACATTTATTTGGACATAGGTCTACTGTCAAAGTTTGGCAGGAAAGGGGAGAATCCCTATCCACCATTAAATGTGGTGGCTGACTTTGCTGGAGGTGGGGTTATGTGTGCTATGGGTATAATCCTAGCACTATATGAGAGAATGCGATCTGGAAAAGGACAAGTCATTGATGCAAGCATGGTGAGCTGCTGCTTTTCAAATTATTTCTTGTTGCAAGCTATTAGTTGTTTATATAACTACAGAAAACGCTTCCCCACAATTCAGAAGCATGGAAGAGTTTACTTGTAGATATCTGCTGAGACTTGGAACCTTGAGGTATTGTTTTTTTCTAATGGCAAGGTGTGATTAATTCAATTTTCATTAAGGTCCTCAAAAAGAAATGCATTGTAGAAGTAGGCTCTTAATTCCATCTAGTCCATGCTGACCCTCAACTATGTATTAATCCAAGCTTGCCCATTTTATTACCCCCCCTCCCCCACTACATTTAGAGCAATTTTTAGTGGTCAAATAAGCTACCAGGTTGCAAATGTTTGATTTGAAATGCAGAAGCACGGGGCAAGGCACCATATCCTCACCATGTGAGGGCGCACCGTACCCCTCCACTTCGGCAGCAACTGTATCACGTGGACGTTCACAATTGCAGCTGTGGTGCAACCGCTTCTAGGAGCAGACTTCCTGCGAGCCCACTGCCTGCTGGTGGGCCTTAAAGGATAGCGATTGGTGCATGCCAGGACTTTTCAAAGAATGCCCCGGGGGAAGCCAAGTTACCTTCCCCGCACCTCGACTCTGTTGAACTTTTCGACAACACATTCACGTGGATCCTAGCAGAGTTCCTTTCGATCATGGTGCCACAGTTTTTCATTGCCAAGCCGAAGCATGGAGCAAAGCACCATATCCTCAAGTGACCTCTGCTCTACATGAGGGCGCACCGCCTCCCCCAACCACCCCCCCCCCCCCGACCTTGAGAAGCTCACCCTCAACAAGGGGGAGTTTAAAAATGGAAGAACTGGGGATAGTGCGGCATTCCGACAGTCCCTGGGCCTCCCCCCCCTGCACGTGGTTCCAAAGGCAACAGGAGGGTGGAGGCCATGTGGTGACTATCGCTACCTCAACAAGGCCAGCACCGTGACAGGTACCCCGTGCTCCACATCCAAAACTTTACCCCTAACTTAAAAGGGGAACGGGTGTTTTCAAAAGTCAACTTCATCAGGGGCTGTCATCAGATCCCAGTCCATCCGATGACATCCCCAAAACTGCCATCATTACCCCTTTCAGATTTTGAATTCTTGAGAATGCCCTTTGGTTTTAAGAATGCAGCCCAGACCTTCCAGAGGTTTATGGATGCGGTGGGTTGGGATCTCCCATTCGCATGCATCTATTCGGACGATATTCTCATCACCAGCCACATAAACACAGAGCACGCTGAACACCTGAGGCAACTGTGCACCTGGCTGCAGGAATTCAGGCTTCTATAAACCCTGCTAAGTGCAATTTCAGGTTGGAAATGATAGACTTCCTGGGGCATTGATCAACAGGCACAGAGTGAACTCCTGCCCTAAAAGGTAGAGGCTGTTTGGCCTTTCACCAAGCCCCACACAGTGAAGGGGTCGCAAGAATTCACCAGTATGATTCAACTTTTATCACCGATTCATATTGGCAGCAGCTCGCATCATGCGCCCCCTTTTCATGCTTATGGTAAGGACATTACCTGGGACAATGAGGCCTCAGAGATATTCCAGAAGGCCAAAGACACACTGGTCAATGCCACCCTTCTGGTACACCCCAGGCCAGAGGTGCCAACTGCCCTCACAGTAGATTTCTCCAGCACAGCAGTAGGGGGTGTAGTGGAACAATTCATCGAAGGGCAATGACAGCCCTGGTCTTCTTCAGCAAGTACTTCTAGCCACCCGAACTCAAATGCAGTTCCTTTGACCAGGAGCTATTGGTATTGAACCTAGCTGTCAGTCACTTCTGGTATTTTCTGGAAGGCAGGCAATTCAAGGTCTTCATGGACCATAAATCATTAATCTTTGCCTTCCACAGGGAGGCCAGGCAGCATTGACACCTCCCATACATATCTGAATTCACCACGGACATCCAACACATTGCGGGTAAGACCATCGTGATGGTCGACGCACTGTTCTGCCTCGCGATTGAGTCCATTAAGGCCCTGTCCCAGGGAATAGACTATTCCACCCCAGCCAAGGCACAGCAGGAGGACCCTGAGATCCTGGTGTACAGAACACCAGTTTCTGGCCTCAGACTTGACGATTTCGCCATCGGTCCTGGCAACCAGATGCTCCTCTGCGACACCTCCACCTGCAAACCCTGCACCATCGTGAAGATGGCAGGTTTTCGACACGATGCACAACCTGACTTTTGTTAAAATGGTGGCCAGCAGGCTTGTCTGACACGGCCTCTGGAAACTGGTCAGTCAGTAGACCAAGACCTGCATGCGGTGCCAGGTGTCTTAAGCAGGGACGCACATCAAGGCACCCCCCCCCTTGACTTGCGAGCCAGTGCGATGTCGGTTCAGCTATGTCCATATTGACATTGTAGGGCTGCTGCCAGTTTCCCGTGGTACAAGATATCAATGTGATTAACCGCTCCATGAAGTGGCTGGAGGTAGTACCACTTGCCAATACAACCATCAAGTCCTGCACCAGGGCACTGATTAACATCTGGGTGTTAAAGTTCGTAGTCTCGGAGCTTATGACCTCCAATAGAGGTGCACAGTTCACTTCAGGTCTCTGGGCAGCGCTGGCCAAGTTGTTGGGAACCCAGTTCCACCATACCACGACTTACTACCCTCAGGCCAACAGGTTGGTGGAGCAGTTCCACAGGCACCTAAAGGCAGCCTTGATGGGTCGGCTCAGGCTGAACCGAGCCGACAAGTTACCCTAGGTCCTCCTGGGAATCCACACTGCGCCGAAAGAGGACTTCAATGCCTCCGCAGCCGAGATGGTATACAGTACACCGTTGGTAATACCGGGTGAGTTCTTGGCCACTGCCAAGGACCTAGAGCACCCTACAGCCTCATTGACTAAGCTGAGAGAAAAACTGGGCACTCTATTACTTCAGCAGCCTCCGCCGCATGATCAGAAGTAAGTTTTCCTTCGGGGGGGCCACACTGAACACTTCTACAAAGGCTGTATGAGGGGCCGTATAAATTAATTAGACACAACAGGTTGACATATGCTGGATATCACCGGTAAGGAAGAGACTTTCACTATCAACCACCTCAAACAAACACACCTCGACGTTAACCTACTGGTCTTGCAGCCCCTGCATCGCAGAGGTAGAGCACCGAAAGCGGCAAACGTCGCTCTGGTTGTTGGTTCGGGGGGGCAGGCATTGTGTAGCGGCCCTCTAACTGTGACGTGATTCAGTACACAAAATGGCCAACGAACGCAGCGACAACGCAGAACCTGTGGGGGGGGGGTCAACAACCTTCATCCCAGGTGACCACCTGCAGGACAGAAAAAAAGCAAGCAACGGTGATAACACCATCCATTCGGAGATTGGCACTGCAGTGATGTCACTCCCAACATCAGCAGTAAGTAGAGCTGCCAATGCAATAAATCAGACTTCGACTCCTCGTGTGTGTGTCTTCTTTCCACGCTTGCAGTAGCGCGCACGTTATAATACCTTAAATTAAAAAGATAATAAATACAAGGGATGGAAAGGTAATAAATGTTCACAGTTAACTTAGTGCAAGGGAAAATAAATAGTAATACAGTATTACAGACAGTCTTTTTGTGATATTGGAGCAGTCCATGTTTGATGTAACAAAGAATTCATGAGGAACTGAGGATTTTATTCTTGTTCCTATTTTCGCATTAAATGTTATAGAGTAGCAAGTAGAAAGACCAAAGGAAGGATCATCGAGTCTTACAGCTAGCTGTTTGCCCAACTTGTCCATGCTGAAGTTGTCCACAAAGCTAGTGCCATTTACCTCCAGTGCCCATAATCCCTCAAAAGCTTTCCTATCCATCTTATTAAAAAGTTTTAGACTCCCTTATCCTGGGGAAAAAAATAATTTGACAATTTACCTTTTCTATTCTCGTCATCATTTTATAAACCTCTGTCAGGATCCTGCTTCAGCCTCCTACATCCCAGCCTCTCTAAGCCTTTTTATAATTCCTGTGTACTTTGTCTCCAGCTGAATAATCTCTTTCCCTTGGCTTTCTGATTTTATTTTTCCTGGATGCTCCAAGATATGTTCATTACAAGGCTCTGAACCGTTGTGTTGGAAAGAAAGAATTACATTTTTTGTACCTTTCAATACAGTCAAAAGCACTATCCAGGAAAATAAAAAGTAGGCACTGTGGTCAATGGGGGTGTAGTTCCACACTTGGCAAACTCCCACAAATGACAAGCAGCCCAGTCTGAACTCAATTAAACATCTATGTGTTGAGCCTCATGAGATAGGGAGATCTTAAACAGTTTTTTTTTTCATCAGTATTTACTCAGGAAACTGGCAAAGTGTAGAAGGAAGGAAGGGAAACAAGTAGTAGTGTCATGGAACATAAAGAGATTAAAGAGGAAGAGGTGCTTGCTGCCTTACAGCGAATAAAGGTAGATAAATCCCCCGGGCCTAACATAAAATTCCCTTGGACCTTGAGGGATGCTAGTGTAGAAATTGCAGGGGTCATGGCAGAAATATTTAAAATGACCTTAGCTACAGGTAAGGTGTCAGAGGAGTGGAGGGTACCTCATGTTGTTCCATTGTTTAAAAAAGGCTCCAAAATTAAACCAGGAAATTACAGGCCAGTGAGCCTGATGTAAGTAGTAGATAAATTATGGGAGGATGTTCTGAGAGATCATATTTATAAGTATTTGGACAGCCAACAGATGATTAATGATAGTCAGAATGGTTTTGTGCATGGTAGATGGAGTTTTTCGAGGAGGTTACTAGAAAGTAGATGAAGGAAATAATGTGATGTTGTCTACATGGACTTTTGTAAGAGCCTTTGACAAGGTCTCACATGGGAGATTTATTTCAGAAGATTCAGACATTTGGTATCCATGGTGAAGTTGCAAACTGGATCCAGAATTGGGTGAATGGGAGATGACAAAGTGATGGTGGTTGATTGCTTCTCAGACTGGAGGCTGTGATTAGTGGTGTGCCTCGGATCGGGGCTGTGACCATTGTTATTTGTTGTCTGTATATGATAATGTGGGAAATTAGATCAGCAAGCTTGCAAAGGGATACTAAGATTGGAGGTGTTGTGGACAGGGCGGAAGGCATTCAAAGCTTGCAGAGGGATACTAAAATTGGAGGTGTTGTGGACAGGGCAGAAGGTAGTCAAAGCTCGCAGAGGGATACTAAGATTGGAGGAGTTGTGGACAGGGCGGAAGGCATTCAAAGCTTGCAGAGGGATACTAAGATTGGAGGTGTTATGGACAGGGCGGAAGGCATTCAAAGCTTGCAGATGGATCTGGACTAAATGGAAATATGGAACAGAAAATGGCAGTTGGAATTTAATTCTGACAAGTGCAAGTTGTTGCATTTTGCAAGAGCAAATCAAGGAAGGACGAACACAATAAATGGTAGGGCACTGAGGAGCACGGAGGAACAAAGGGATCTGGGAATACAGATATTAAATTCTCTGAAAGTGGCATCACAGGTAAACAAGGTGAAGAAAGCTTTTGACATCTTGGCCTTCATAAATCAAAATAATGAGTATAGGAGTTACGATGTTATGGTGAGGTTGTACAAGACATTGCTGAGGCGAAATCTGGAGTATTGTGTGCAGTTCTGGTTGGGTAACTACAGGAAGGATATCAATAAGATACAGAGATTTACTAGGATGTTACCAGCTGTTCAGGAATTGAGTTACAGGGAAAGATTAAACACTTTAAGACTTTATTTCTTGGAACGTAGAAGAATAAGGAGAGATTTGATAGAGGTTAACAAAATTATGAGAGGTATAGACAGATTAAATGCAAGTAGGCTCTTTCCACTTAGATTAGGAGAGATAAATGCAAGAGGAGATGGCTTTAGGGTGAAAGGGGAAAGATTTAGAGGGAACATTAGTGTAAACGTCTTCACTCAGAGAGTGGTGGGTGTCACATTTGTGGCCCGAAATGTGAAGTTAATAAAACATTAAACACAAGTTTATCAGGTAAACTTCTTAGTGTCTTTTTATTCTCCGGTTTCCTTTGTTCTCCTGCTTGTGTTCTTATCTCTCTCTCATACCACGTGACTTCCGGTACATCTCATACATATTCATTATCATGACATCCCTCCTTTAATCAGAAATAAACTTTACCTTCATTTACCAATATCCCTCGGAAACTTACAAACATCGTAACTAATGGTAATACTATAACTCAACTACATAAAATTTACTTCCTACAGCATTCATACATGCACTTTATGATATAAGATTAAAATACTGTCCCAAAGTTCTTATTAAAACTATGGCACAAAGTCTTCGTATCGTTTGGGCACTTTCTGGTTTCGTTTCGGCCTGCCTGCGATATTGTCGTTGCTTCTCGGTTGTTCACTCTTGGCGTCGGAAATACTGCTCACCACGGCTTCGGGTGTTTCTGGCGCTCTAGTCACTTCATCAGGAGTGCTGGTAACTGCCTCTGGAATATCATCAGGTCTCTCAGTTTCAGCATCTCGTATTGGCCTTTCAACCTCTTCGCTCGATGTATCTCTGTACTGGTACCTTTTTTACACCTGATACATTTCTCTTATACAGGACTCCAGTCGGAGACTTGACTGTCACCATACTGCCACTTCTGGATACGACAGTATAGGGTTGATGGTAATAAGGTGTATCTAGCTTACCACCAGTTTCATGCCTCCCGGCATGATGTCTGAGTGCTTGGCTCCACGTTTCGAATCTGTGTACAGCTTTGCTGCACCTTTCTTTTCAGCATCGTGGTCCCTCATCTCCTGGTCGTCTCGGATTTCCTTTATTTCTGGCATTTTTGTGCGGATTTTTCTCCCAAAAAATGCTTCTGCAGGACTTTTTCCAGTGGTTGCATGAGGCGTTGCTCGATAGACAGACACATAAGATAGCAATGCTTCTCGCCAATTTTGTCCTTCTGCGTGTGCAATCCTCAATCGTTTTTCAATGGACTGATTTTGTCTCTCTACTTCTCCATTGCCTTGCGGCCATTTCGGAGTTACTTTATGATGGTGGATACCTGTGGTCCTCATGTATTCCGTAAATGTCTCTGAAATGAATTGTGGACCATTGTCAGAGTATAATGTAACAGGTAATCCATATCTTGCGAATATCTCTGCTAACGCTTGTATTGTTTTTTCAGTGGTTGTGGACTTCAACACCACGTACTCATAGTATCTGCTGTAGTAATCTATCACTACCATAATTGATTCACCCGTCGGTAAAGGTCCAAGAAAATCAACAGCTACGTCGATCCATGGTCCTGTTGGAAATTTCGTACTCCAGATCGGTTCTGACGGATTACTCCTACTTGTGATTTGACATCCGTGACAAGTTTTAACAAATTTCTCTGCGTCTTTATCGCAACTTGGCCACCATACCTTGGTCCGGAGGTTTTGCTTGGTACCAACAATACCTAGGTGTCCTTCATGCGCTAAGGATACGATCTTCGGTCTCAATCTTTGCGGAATCACCAATCTGCAACCTCTTAATACACACTGTCCGATGCAACAAAGTTCGTCTCTAATGGGAATGTAAGCCTTGTGAGTACACTTGTCTCATTGTCCACTCTGTATGCATTCTCTTACTTCCATGAATTCTGGATCACGTTCGGATTCTCTCTCGACTTCCTTCGTAGTCACAGCTTTCGGTGTCGCCTGAATAGCTACGAAGCGTACAAAGCTCTCTGTTTCTGTTCCCAATTCTGACTTGGATTGTGGACCTCCATCCTTCACCAATCTGGACAGCGGATCTGCAATGTTTGTTTTCCCTGCAATGTGGATTACTTTATATTTGTAGGGTTGTAGTCTGAGTACCCATCTCTCTATTCTGGCACATGGTTTGGATCTAGGTGCATAGATCACCTCTAATGGCTTATGATCTGTGATGAGTTCAAATTCAATGCCGCATAAGTATGCATGGAACCTCTCACAGGCCCATACAAGTCCGAGTGCTTCTTTCTCTGTCTGAGAGTATCTTCTTTCCACATCTGATAACGATCTGCTGGCATAGGCAATGATTCTTGATCCTCCATCATGCATCTGGACCAACACGGCTCCTAAACCAACCGGGCTGGCATCCGTTATGACTTTGGTTGATGCCGCCGGATAGTAATATCCAAGAGTTTTTGCATCTGTCAGGCTTTGCTTCAGCGCTGTGAATGCTTTCTTCTGCTCAGATCCAAAATGAAATGGTACACCTTTCCTGGTTAGTTTCCTTAGTGGTTCTGCCACTGTAGCAAAATTAGGAATGAACTTTGCACAAAAGTTGACCAATTCCAGGAAACTCCTCACCTCTGTTGCGTTCTGAGGTGCACGTGCCTCTGCAATACCTTTCACCTTGGCCTCTGCAGGGTTTAGTCCTTTCCGTGTCAGTCTGTGTCCCATGAAGTCCATTTCTGACATACCGAACTGGCACTTGTTTCCATTCACGGTAAGGCCTGCCTCCTGTAGTCTAGATAGTACACGCCTCAACCGTTTGTCGTGCTCTTCCTTCGTTGGTGCATGGACTATGATGTCGTCAGAAATGTTGGCAACTCCAGGAATGCCTTGAATCACTCGATGGATTTCATACTGGTAGATCTCCGAAGCTGCATTAATTCCAAATGATAGTCTCTTGTAACGATACAATCCACAGTGAGTCACAAATGTTGTCACATCTCGGGAACCTGGATCCAGCTCTTAATTGATAATAGCCCCATTTCAGATAAATTTTTGAGAATACCTTGCTGGTAGTTAGTTCTTGAAGTATTTCCTCCACTGTTGGTATAGGGTGTTGTTCTCTAATTATAGCTTCATTGTCCATTCTCATGTCAACACATAGTCTTATGTCACCCTTTGGTTTGGGCACAATCATTATGGGACTGACCCATTGTGTCGAATGTTCCACCGGTTCAATAATGTCTTGTTCGATCAATTCTTTAATTTTGGCTTTGACTTTCCCGCGAAGTCCAAACGGAGTTCTGCGCATTGGTTGTGCCTTGGGTTTGACCGTTTCATCTACCACTAGCTTCAATTGTCGACCTTTCAGCTTTTCTACTCCTTGGAAGACTGCGGGGAATTCTTGCTTCATATCCTCGTATGACTGAATCGAATTGACACAAGCTCCAATATGAAGTATTGCCAGGTCTTGCGTTGTGCTTCTACTCAGCAATGGTTCTCCCCTCTCTTCTATGACCATAAACTCTGCTTCGGTGTACTTATCTCCAGCTTCAACAGTTGCAGTAAAACATCCAATGGTCTGCAATGGCTTGGTTGCTGTGTATGGATACAGTTTCTTGGAACACTTCTTTGAGGTACAGATGATCTTTTTCCTTTTCAACTTCTCCCATAAATGTCGATCAATCACATTACTGTCACTGCCTGAGTCTACAATGACCTGCACTGTCACTCCACCAATGATCACTGGGACCTTCTCATGATGTACTTCATTCAACGTAAATTGGTAACAACTCTGTTCCTCCTGGGTATCATCATCGTCACCGTCTATCTGACGAATGGTATCTTTCTTTCCAGGATACTTTCCTTTCCCCCAGGCTTTGCCTTTGGAAGTTGTACTCTTCCTCTTCTGGTCTGCATTGGACTTGCTTTTGCACTTCTTTGCAAAGTGGTCTTTACCTCCACACTTTCTGCAAACTTTGCCTTTGGCCGGGCAATATGTGTCTTTTCCAAAATGACCTCGGTTTCCACATCTATAACAATCCACGTCATGTGTCGGCGTATATCTTGGCTGATTATGGCGATGTGAGAGCCTCTTAATTTGCTGGCTTGAGTTGTCTTTCAGGGTCATGGTATGAAATTGCCCTTCAACAGCCTCTAATGCAGCAGCAATGGTTAAAGCATCGGTGAGTTCCAACTCACTCCCTCTTTCCAGTAGACGTCTTCTGAGTTTATCTGATCTGCCGTGCTGTACGACTTGATCCAATAATTGGTTGTCCAAATCAGCTGGCATGTAATTGCATCCAACAGCTAGCTGGCGTAGTCTCGTCACGTACTGAGCAATTGTCTGGCCATCTTCTTGTCTCGTTCTCCGAAACAAATGACATTGAAATGTAGCATTCGGTGTCACTACATAATGTGCATTTAATGCATCTACCGCTTTCTGGTACTCATCCTTTCTTCCAGTATTCAAAAGTGTCTTAAATGTTTCCCGAACTGCGGATCCTGCAGTGAAAAGAAGTAACACCCTCCTCTGCGCTTTTTGTTCAACTGTACCGGTATCTAGAAATAGGCCACGACTGTCGGCGTAGGATTCAAATTCTTCCAGCCATGCCTTCCACTTCACACTTACAGTGCTTGCATCGCCAGTCGGGTCAAAATGAGCAATTCCACTATGTGTTAGAAAGTCACTGTTTGCACCAGCCATGAGGAAATATTCCAGCCCCAAAAGTACTGAGACAAGAGAAAATTCTTATCACCTTGAAGTTGTCTGTAAACCTCTGTAATCTTGTTTAGTCTTTAATTTTCTTCAAGCTTATCCCATCCTCGTCGCCAATGTCACATTTGTGGCCCGAAATGTGAAGTTAATAAAACATTAAACACAAGTTTATCAGGTAAACTTCTTAGTGTCTTTTTATTCTCCGGTTTCCTTTGTTCTCCTGCTTGTGTTCTTATCTCTCTCTCATACCACGTGACTTCCGGTACATCTCATACATATTCATTATCATGACAGTGGGAGTGTGGAGCGAGCTGCTATCTGACATAAATGGGGGAATAACTCTTAAGTTTTAAGAATAAATTGGATAATTACATGGATGGGAGAGGTCTGGATGGTTATAGAATGGGTGCAGGTCAGTGAGACTAGTGAAATAATGTTTTGGCACAAATTAGGCCAGAATGGCCTCTGCACTGTAGTGTTCTATGGTTCTAACATCTGTGGGTCAACGGCCTATACTGTGCTGTAGTTTTCTATGTTCTGTCTCATCAAAAAGGCAGCACTTCAGACGTAGCAATACTTTGTTAGCACTCCATGAGAGGGTCACAGAGCATAGAACACTGCAGCATAGTTCAGGCCCTTCATCCCTTGATGTTGTGTCGACCCATATATTCCTTCCTTAAAAAAATACTAAACCCTCCCTACAACATAACCTTCTATATTTCTTCCATCCATGTGTCTGTCAAGGAGTCTCGTAAATGCCCCTATGTTTCAGCCTCCACCCACAGCTCTCTTGTGATTTAAAAAAAAAACATTTAACACTGATGTCTCCCCTAAACTTCTCTCCCTTCATTTTGTACTCGTGTCCTCTGGTATTTGGTATTCCTGCCCTGGGAAACAGGTACTAGCTGTCCAGCCTATCTATGCCTCTCATAATCTTGTAGACCTCTAACTCTTCTCTCATCTCTGCTCCAAAGAAAACAGTTCCAGCTCTCCTAACCTTGCCTCATAATACTTATTTTCTGATCCAAATAACATCCTGGTATATCTCCTCTGCACCCTCTCCATAGCTTCCTGTAATGAGGTGACCTGAATTGAACATAACGCTATTAAGTGTGGTCTCACCAGAGATTGGAAAGTTGCAACAAGACCTCTTCTCTTGAACACAATCCCCCTATTAACGAAGCCCAGCATCCCATAGGCTGCCTTAACCATCTTATCAACCTGTGCGGCAATCTTGATGGATATATGGATTTGGATCACAAGGTCTCTCTGTTCATCCACACTCGTAAGTAACTGACCATTAACCCTGTACTCAGCCTTCTGGTTTGTCCTTCCAAAATGCATCACCTCACACTTACTGAACTCAACTGCCACTTTTCCATCCAACTCTGCATCCTGTCTATATCCTTTTGTAACCTTCAACTACCTTCAGCTCCATCCACAACTCCAACCTTCATTCATATCATATGCAATTTACTGACTCGTCCTTCTGCCTCTTCATCCAGGTCATGTACAAAAAGTAGGGGTCCCAGAACAGATGCTTGTGGTACTCCACTAGTCACTGACGTCCAGGAAGAATATATTCCTTCCACTACTACTCTCTGCTTTCTACCTGCAAGCCAACCTTTAAATTGATAAGAACACTTCCATTTAAGACATGACTCATATTTCTCCCAGTTTGGTTGCTTTGTGAGCTGCTCTCTTGTTTCACAGTCCAAAGAAGACGACTACTGCTTGAGTATTTAAGTATCTGGTCACAGTATTGTCAGGAATCAATGGATGAAAGATCCTTTTTTATTCAGAGCAACGTGAGGTAGTGAATTCCCACTGTGTGGTGTGCAGTTGAGTTTAAAACCACAGTACTGTTATACGAGCTACACCTTATAGATTTCTTGAACACAAAACAGAAATTCTTTTTTCAAACATTAGTTTCCATTGCTTCAGTAATCTGTTTCTTAAGAAATTAATGTGACATTTAAAAGAGTGGAATAATGTATTGATCCTGTGGAAAAAGTAATTGACTTCATTTAAAAAAAAACATTTGGACTTTGTTATTCTTTAGCATTATTAATTTTAAATGTTGTGGTCATTCAAAATCCATCTTTTATAAGAATTGTGCATTATTGTAATTAGCATACAGATCTTGGAGGATGACTCGATAAAAAGCTGTAAAATTTATAATGGAGCCTTTCATTTCAATTGATGTGAATTTGATCAGTTTCATTATGCTGTCTGCAAAAGCATATTTCTTCTTTGATTTTAAGACTCATTAATGTGTAATAGGTTGAAGGAGCAGCTTACTGTTGCTCCTGGCTTTGGAGATCACAACACTTAGGAATGTGGGATCATCAAAGAGGTGGAAATGTTCTAGATGGTGGAGCCCCATTCTATGAGACCTACAAGACTTCTGATGGAAAGTACATGGCTGTTGGTGCACTGGAGCCACATTTCTACAAAAAGCTGCTGAGAGGCAAGTTTAATTTTTAGTCTCAAATACAGAGGAGTTTCACTATTTTCTTGCTTTCGAAGTTGAATGTTTATCTCTGGATTGTAAATTCCTTGTGGTATTATTCTGGTGTTTTTCAGGCAACTGCCTGCTTTTTGCTCATAACTTGACAAAGGGCTCGGACCTTTGCTTCCTCGAAATGTTGCTTGAGCTGCTGAGTTCCTCCAGCATTTTTGTGGATTGCACAGCATCTGTAGACTTCTCATTTAACTCCCATCATTTGTGTTTAATTTAGTGATACAGCACCGTAACATCTGGCCCACAGCCCGTGCTGCCCTAAGAAACCCATGGGTCCAATTAATGTAATAGCCCCATTCATTTTTGGAATGTGGGAGGAACCTGATGCAGACACTACAGACACAGGAAGATTTATACAAACTCCTTACAGACAGTGGCAAATTCAAACCCAAGTTGGTGGCGTTGTGTTAATGTTGGCTGTGCTGCTAACCATGTTACATTAACTATACATTGAAAACCTCTGGGTGCTCAGAATTCCTCCCACATTCCAAAGATGTATGGGTTAATAGGTTAATTCAGCCATTCTCAATGGGGGGCCTTGCCCATGGTTGGGGGGGTGGGGTGGACACTGCACATTTAGGTAAAACATTGTTTTCACCTCATATGACACAAATCTTTTTGATGTTTTTTTTTAATGTAGTCAGGAGGAGAGAAGTGTGGAAGAAATCAAAACGTGGCAGGGAAGGGAGCCCATAAACTTTGAGCAGAGTCCTGGGGGGGTGGGGGGGGATAGCCAAAAAAAATTGATAATGATTGGTTAATTGGTCACGTGTGTATTTGGGCAGGACGGGCTGGAGGGACCTGTTACTGTGCTTTATTTCTTCATTTAAAAAAAATTAAATTCATAAAATGTTTAGAATGAGATATATAGTTATGGTACTTGTATACTGAAAACTCTGGGGGGGGGAAAAAACCTGAAATTAGCGATTTCTTGTTAAGTGCAGAGGTAGGCACACACCTTGCTGGACAGTGTTGCAAGGAATTGCTGGTGAGTGAGTGTTGGGAGGTTTCAAAAGCCAAGAAATTGCGGAGTTACTATCTGAGCTCCACGGGTATTTTTATTGGGGAATATGATTTTAATCATGACTCTGGCTCAGGAGAACTAGGTATTGGAATCAGAATTTGAGAGGGTTCTGAGAGCAAGGGCACTGAAGCCATGAACCGTGGGTGCTGAAGCCTTCCTCATTGTGTCAAGGTTTGGCTCTGGGTTCGGGTTGCCGATGGTCTGAACTGAACTGGTTCTTTGCTGCTGCAGTCTGAGGGAGGGCTTGAGGTGAATCCGAAAACACACACTGACTGGTGGGGACTCTTTTTGCTTCTCTTTCTTTGACTATAAAGGGACAATGTTAATGATAATCTTTGCCTTTTGGCATTCTAAAGGCAATTTCATGTAATATTACATTTCTGTTTTGTTAACATGACAATAAATTGTATCTGATCTGATTTTGGATCCTGTGAGAGATGACTGGTGCAGGACCTATTAGCCATTTGATTGAAATCAATTTGGGAGGACTAGGCTGAAGAAAGGAAAATCTAAGATAATAAAACATAAATAATTTAAGTTGTTGACCAATATTTAGATTTTTAATTTTTTAAATTTTCATTCTTTAGGATTTAGATTGCTTAAGTTTAATATTTAAATGTCTCTGAAACATTGACAGCTTTAACATTACTTTACATTTCTTTGCAAGATGGGAACCAGCCATTCACCCCAAATATGCTGGTTCAGCAATATCTCATTTCCTCCCTGACCCTTTTATTTTCCTGCAATCCATTTTCTCTTACGCCCATTAAACTTTTCAGCTGCTCTTTTGCACCAGGAGCAACTTTAAGCCAACATTGATAAAGGTTCAATTATTGTCACATAATACTTTTTTCTTTGGCTTGGCTTCGCGGACGAAGATTTATGGAGGGGGTAAAAAGTCCACGTCAGCTGCAGGCTCGTTTGTGGCTGACAAGTCCGATGCGGGACAGGCAGACACGATTGCAGCGGTTGCAAGGGAAAATTGGTTGGTTGGGGTTGGGTGTTGGGTTTTTCCTCCTTTGCCTTTTGTCAGTGAGGTGGGCTCTGCGGTCTTCTTCAAAGGAGGTTGCTGCCCGCCAAACTGTGAGGCGCCAAGATGCACGGTTTGAGGCGTTATCAGCCCACTGGCGGTGGTCAATGTGGCAGGCACCAAGAGATTTCTTTAGGCAGTCCTTGTACCTTTTCTTTGGTGCACCTCTGTCACGGTGGCCAGTGGTGGACATACATTAAATTCTTTAACTTTGTCTCCTGTAAAGAAGGCAGAGAGTCGCCACTTTGTCCAGCGCCCCTCACAGAAATGAGGCCCCCCCAGCAAGGAACGAACTCATGACACCTGACCAGTGCTCTCACCTCTGAGCTATTGAAGCCTTGTGTGATCAATGGGTCAGGGATAGCATCCATGGAGAGAAATGATAGGCCTATTTTTTAGGTCCGGACCCTTGCTTAAGATTAAAGTGGGAAGAGGAGATGCAGTAACTAACATGAAAAGGAAGTGTTGGAGAGAAAAGTGAGAACAGGATCAGGTAAAGGACAGATGGAAACAATGGAGCAGAATTGGAATGAGGGTTTCCTTCACAGTAGTCAATTAACATAATGACTAGCATGTTTTTAGAACTTGAAAGGAAACCAAAGCAACAGGGGAAATGATGCAAACTTCACAAAGACAGCTTGAGAGACCAGAATTAAACCTATATATCCCTGAGCTGTGAATCAGCTACCCATTGACAGCTGCCAAAGCCTCCAGATAGGCATTTAACTTTGGCCTCCCATGTCACTCGATGCACCACGCACTGATGTACTATGACTCAGGGTACCACTGCTCATTTGGTGAATGTAGGCTTGGAGCAATAGAAAATCAGTGTGGTCAGACCAATTGTTTACATAGGTTAGCACAACATAGTGGGCTATGTGCTGTACTTTCTATGTTCTATGCCTTGGCTAGATTGACAGAAGTGGGGGAAAAAATCCTTAGTTGTTCTGAAGAAATTAATTTGGAGAAAATACCTTTTTCCAATTATCCATTATTACAAAATATTACAGATACTAGAAATCTGAAAATAAAATAACAATTGCCGAAAATATAAAGACTACATGAAATAGAAATAGGAGCAGCAATACACCATCTGCTCTGTCGAGCTTATTCTATAATTAAATAAGATCATGGTTGATCTGACCATGAACTCAGCTCCACCAACCTGCCTTTTCCCTATAACCTTTTATTCCCCTACTATTCAAACATCTATTGTTTTATAAAAATGAAGTAGTCTCTATCATTTCCTTGCGCAGAGAATTCCACAGGTTCACTGCTCTCTGAGAAAAGCAGTCCCTCCTCATCCAGACTTTGAGGCTACGTCCCCTAGTGCCAGTGACACCCACCAGTAGAAACAACTTTCCTGCCTTTACCTTTTCATAATATGTTTTTATTAGATCCTCTTTTATTCTTTTGAAATCCAGCTAGTACATTCCCACATGAATTAATATCCCCTTATTTCTGGAATCAGCATGGTGAAGTTCCTCTCCACAGCCTCCAAAACAAGTACAGTGAAAACTTGTTAGAACACTATTCGTTAATCCGCGGAATCGGTTATAGCGCAGGTGTCTGTGGACCCCAAACATTGATTTTAGGAGGCCAGTGGCTAATGGCCACAAACTCAAAAATGGATTCTTATGACTCATTGACAAGATGTGTATGTTAACATGTGGAGTTTAAAGGTCTTATTATAGGGTTTGAGTCCCAGTATTCTGTTTTCCTGCTTCCTGGATCATGACGTATATGCATCTGTTCCGCGACTCAGCTGTAACACAGTATGAAATCTTGGACCTCAACTACCGTGTTCTATCAATGTTTTAAGGAGACCTGAACTGGACACTGTGCTCAAGGTGTGGCCTCACCAGTACCCTGTACGTAAAATCATAGAAGAACCTGCCTGCCCTTAAATTTAAACCCTTTTCCAATGCCCAACATTCTATTTGCCTTCTTGATTAACTGTTACACCTGCAATCTAGACTTTTGTGATTCATGCACAAGCACTCCCAAGACCTTCTGCATAACAGCATTTTGCAGTCTTTTAACATTTAAATTATAACCTGATCTTCTGTGTTTCCTTCCAAAATGGATGACATCACCTTTACCAACATAGTACTCCATCTGCCAGACATTTGCCCACTCACTAGCCCCTCTGCATCCTCTGCACAGTTTGCTTCTCCACTAAATTTAGTGTCATCCACAAACTTAGATGCACTGCACTCAGTCCTCTTCCAAATCATTAATGCACATCATGAACAGTCACAGGCCCAGCACTGACCCATGCGGCACTCTGCTCACCTTTGATTGGCAACCAGAGAATGCCTACTTATCCCAATCTCTGCTTTCTATTGGTTAACTAATCCTCTATCTATGCTTATACATTACCCCCTTATTCACTCAGTTGGGCATTATCTGTGGAGACAGAAGCTTAAATGTAAAAAGAATCTTAAGAAAGAAATAGAAAAGCTAAAAGAAGGTATGAGATGGCTTTAGCAAGCATGGTGAAAATAAATCCAAAGGGTTTCTACAAATATGTAAATAGCAAAAGGAAAGTGAGAGATAAATTGGACCAACAGAGAATCAGGAAGGACAAATGTGTGTGGAACCAAAAGAGATGGGGGAGGTCTTGAACAATTTATTTTCCTCAGTATTTACTGAGGAGAAGGATATTGAACTGTGCAGGGTAAAGGAAGCAAAGGGGGTATAAATGGAGACTATAGAGAATAAGAAAGAGGTAGTACTGGAGCTTTTGAAACATATAAAGGTGGATAAGTCTCCAGGTCCTGACAGGATTTTCCCTAAGACCTTGAGAGAATTTAGCGGAGGCTCTGGCAGTGATTTTTCAAATGTCATTAGAGATGGGTATAGTGCTGGAGGATTGGCGTCTTGCGCATGTGGTTCCTTTGTTTAAAAAGGGTTTGAGGAGCAAGCCTAGCAATTATAGGCCTGTAAGTTTGACGTCTGTGGTAGGTAAATTGATGGAAAGTGTTCTTAGAGATAGTATAAGTATATGGAGGGACAGGGTCTGATCAGGGACACTCAAACCAGATTTGTGCGTGGAAGGTCGTGTTTGACCAATCTTGTTGAATTTTTTGAAGCGGTGACGAGAAATGTTGATGAGCGTAGAGCAGTGGATGTTGTCTATATGGACTTTAGTAAGGCCTTCAATAAGGTTCCGCATGGGAGGTTAGTTAGGAAGGCTGAGTCCTTGGGTATTAATTTGGAGATAGTCAAATGGATTCAACAGTGGCTGGAAGGAAGGTGCCAGAGAGCAGTAGTAGATAATTGTTTGTCAGGATGGAGGCCGGTGACAAGCGGTGTACCTCAGGGTTTGGTATTGGGACCGTTGTTGTTCGTCATATATATTAATGATCTGGAGGATGGGGCGGTAAATTGGATTAGTAAATATGCAGATGATACTAAAATAAGGGGCATTATGGATGATGAAGAGGGTTTTCAAAGATTGCAGAGAGATTTAAACTGCTTAGAGTGGGCAGAAAGATGGCAGATGGAGTTTAATGCTGATAAGTGTGAGGTGCTTCATTTTGGAAAGAATAATCAAAGCAAGTCATATGTGGTAAATGGGAAGGCATTGAAGAATGCAGTGGAGCAGAAAGATCTAGGAATAATGGTGCATTGTTCCCTGAAGGTAGGAGCGCGTGCGGATAGGGTGGTGAAGAAGGCCTTTAGTATGCTTGCCTATATAAATCAGTGCATAGAATATAGGAGTTGGGAAGTAATGATGAAACTGTACAAGGCATTGGTGAGGCCAAATTTAGAGTGCTGTGTGCAGTTCTGGTCACCGATTTATACGAAGGATATTAACAAGATCGAGAGAGTACAGAGATTTACAAAAATGTTGCCTGGGTTTCAGCATCTGGAATACATGGAGGGATTGAGCAAATTAGGTCTTTATTCCTTGGACTGTAGAAGGCTGAGAGGGGATTTGATGGAGGTGTTTAAGATAATGAGAGGGATAGATAGAGTTGATGTGGAAAGGCTTTTCCCATTGAGAGTAGGAGAGATGGATACAAGAGGTCATGGGTTGAGAGTTGACGGGCAAACTGAGGGGGAACTTCTTTACTCAGAGAATGGTTACTGTGTGGAATGGGCTTCTGGGAAAGGTGGTGGAGGCAGGGTCAATTCCGTCATTTAAGAAAGAGTTGGATAAGTATATGGATGGGGGAATGGAGGGATATGGGCAGAGTGCTGGTAAGTGGGAATAGAGGAGGGTACTTGGATCAATGTGGATGAGAAGGGCCAAATTGGCCTGTTTCCGTGCTGTAATTGTATTGTTTTATGGTTATTTGGTTAAATCCTTTATATTCAGGATAGTCATTGGGCTATTTCACCAAATCTTCTGCTCATTGTCAAACTAAAATTTTTAATTCTCTCCACACTTTTTCTCCCCTTGTCTGCATGGGTTTCCTCCAGACACTCTGATTTCCTCCCACCCTTCAAAATATATGGGAGGTCAGTAATTGGGGCACTTGGGCAGCATGGGTTCATGGGCTGGAAGTGCTGTTACGATATGTCTAATTTTTAAAAAAATATCTAAAACACCCAGAAATAACATTAAAATAAGCAAAACGAAGCTTTTCACTGCATCTCAGTACATGTGGCAGCAAAAAATTCATTTCAACAAACATTAAAGATCTTTTCATTCAGTCCTAGTCTTAGAAAGACTAAGACTAGTCTTAGAAAGACTCTCCACTGATGTTAAAAGTTTTTCAACTTTCATGTTGTGGTTTCATATATTATCTTAATTCTGTCCAAATCAAATACGTGACTAATAATTCATTATTTGCCCAGTTCACCTACTATTTTGTCTTTTAAACAATTATTCCAGAAAGCCTAATTAATTGCAATTTTAGCTTTATTTCCAGAATACCAGGGAGTGTCATATTTAAATACTTCTAATTTAATATTTGGTTTTATCAAAATACGCCATCCTGTTGTTCCGCAGAGAAAAATAGATTCTCTTAATTTGAAAGTTGAAAGATAGAACCAAATTAGGCCAATTAGAACATAGATCAATACAGCGCAGTACTGGTCCTTCAGCCCTTGAATTTGTGCCAACTTGTATATTCATTCCTAAAAAAAAGTACTAAACCCTTCCTTCCCCATGTGTCTGTCCAAGATTCTCTTAAATGCCCTCAATGTTTCAGCCTCCATCACCATCCTCAGCAAGGCATTCCAGGCACATAACTCTTATGTATGAAAAAAAAATCCCCTAAACTTCCTTCCTTAACTTTGTACATATGTCCTCTGGTGTTTGCTGATCCTGCCCTGGTGGTTGTCCACCTGATCTTTGCCTCTCATAATCTCATCTCATCCTTCTACACCAAAGAGAAAAGTCCCAGCTCTGCTAAGTCATAAGACTTGTTTCCCAATCCAGGAAACATCCTGGTAAATCTCCTCCACACCCTCTCCATAGCTTCTACATCCTTCCTATAATGATATAACCAGAACTGAACACAATACTACTCCAAGTATGGTCTCAATAGAGATTTGTACAGTTGCAAAATGACCTCTCTACTGAATTCAATCCCCCTTATAATGAAGCCCAGCATCCCATAGGCCTTTTTAACTATCCTACTAGCCTGTGCAGCAACCTTAAGGGATGTATGGATTTGAACCCCAAGGTCCCTCTGTTCATCTATACACTTAAGTAACTGACCATTAACCCTGAACTCAGCCTTCTGGTTTGTCCTTCAAAAATGCATCACCTCACACTTATCCAGATTGAAATCCATTTGCCACTTTTCTGCCCAACACTGTATCCTGTCTATATCTTCTTGTAACCTTCAACAACCTTCAGTTCCATCCATAGCTCCTCCAACTTTTGTGACATCCGCAAACTTACTGACCCATCCTTCTGCCTCTTCATCCACATCATTTATAAAAACGCAAAGAGCAGAGATCCCAGAACAGATCCTTGCAGCACTCGACTATTCACCGACCTTCAGGCAGAATACATTCTTTCCACCACTACTACTCTCTGCTTTCTTCCTAAAAGCCAACTTTTTTTCCACCCAGCCAGTTGTACTAATGCCATGCCTCTTGACCTTCTGGATGAGTCTCTTGTTGGGGACCTTATCAAATACCATTCTAAAATCTATGTACACCACATCTACTGCCCTACCCTCATCAATTTATTTTGTTACCTCAAAAATTTCAATTAGATTTGTGAGGCACATCTTTCCCTTCACAAAGCATACTGACTATTCTTAAGTTGACTGTACTTCTCCAAATGCTCAGAGATCCTATCCTTAAGAATCCTCTCCATTAGTCTGCACACCACTGACGTAAGATTCACAGACTATATTTCCCAGGATTCTCCTGATTACCTTTTTTAAACAAGTGTTATGGACCAAGAAGACCCAAACCCAACAGCAATATAAATTCACCAAGGCAAATGGTTACTTAAACAAAAGTTGTTTTTAATTATCTTTAAACATGAAAAAAGGATCAAACTCCTCCAAGTTCACCGGTATCAGGCATTTCTTATACTGTGCATAGAATTTAACACTTATGAATTTCACCAGGCTTTGGTGCTTGAAAGGTAAATAGTTACCGCTCAGGAAGGTTCTTGTCGGTTATCAGAGAGAGATTTGTTGCTTGTTGGACACCCACAGCTGATCAGCCATGTCAGTGTCTTACTGAAGAAACTTGCCCATCAGGATTTTCCAGATGATAACCTCTTTCTTTCAGATCACCACAGAGTTCCTCTTCGGTTTCCCTTATTTCAAGTGAAATATTATACGGCCAGACATCTCCTCTTGTATGGACCACAGGGACTTTGACCAGGCTGAACTAAGAACTCACAATCCATCTTCAAAATGTTTTTTTCCCCACAAGCTTGTCAGCTTGTCCTCTTCCAGTCCCAGCTGCTGCTGCTGACCTGTAGAAATGAATTCTCTCTCTCTCTCTCTCTCTCAGAAAATCACATGACCCTTTTAGAACAGCAAACTGCATGCATACTGCGGCACCAAGCCCCAGTCTTCCGAGTTCATGCAACTGTTGCTTTTCGAAACAATAATCTATTACTCCACAGCATACTCAATTGACACCTATTGGTGAAGTCCTTATAGGCATTCTTCAATGTTTTTGCAAAGGCACCCAGAGACTGGCCTGTCTGGCTTGAGCAGAGCTCTGGCATTTTAAATGAGATCTGTTTTGAACTGTTTGTATGTGACCTACACTAAAAGACCTGCCGCAATTTATCTCCTTTTAAAACGTATCTATATACAGTATAAAATGTAACATAATCAGTCACACAAGGGACTACATTTGCCATTCTCCAATCCTCCGGCTCCTCCCCTGTGGATAAAATGGATTCAAAGATCATAGTTACTGCCTCAGCTATCTCTTCTCTCACTTCCCACAGGAGCCTGGGGTATATTGTGTCTGGCCCCAGGGTCTTATCAATCTTGAGGTTTTTTAAGAAGATCCAATGCTTTCACTTCATTAATTTCCACATTGTCCAGCACACAGGCCTGTTTAATTTCGACCTCACCATGATCAATGTCCTTTTCTCTTGTGAATACAGATGCAAAGTATTCATTTTGGACCTCCTCAATCTCTTGTCCCTCCAGGCACATTGCCTCCTTTCACCTTTAACGGCCCCACCTTCATTCTCTTCACCCTTCTGTTCTTTACATATGCACTGAACGCCTTGGGGTTCTCATTAATACTACAGGCCAAGGCCTTCTCATGCCCTCTTTGAGCTCTTAAGCTTCTTCCTGGCTACCATATACTTCACATGAGCCCTTCCTGTTTCTTGCTTCCTATATCTAATGTAATCTTCCTTCATCCTCTTGACTAGTTGCCTGTCCTGTTTGGTCAGCCATGGTTCCCTTTTCCTCCCATAATTTCCTTGTCCCAGTGGAATAAACCTCTCTGAACCCTGCATAAGTGGCCTCTAAACTTCCTCCACATTATCTCTGAGCTTTCACCATCCCTTCATAATTAGCCCTTCTCCAATTCAGCACTTTTTCATTTTGACTGTTTTTATTCCTTTTCCATAGCTATGTTTTTTTTAACTTTATTTATTCGTTCAAAAAACAAATAATATATGACATATACAGCAATTAAACATGAACATTAACATTTTTTTAATATATAGAAAAAAAAATTAAAAAAAGAAAAGAACCCCCCCACCCCTTCAGCCAACTCTCCTCAGGAAAGCCATAAAAAAAGAAAGAATATATAAAAAAAGTTAAATGTACATATTAAAATCTAATCAATATAAATTGAAATGTAAATATTCTGAGTATAACAGCCACTTATTAATTAAAAAGTTATAATTATCATGCGAAACGCAAGTAATTTTTTTCCATTATTAAACAATATTTCATCTCATTATGCCATCTATTAATATCAGTCATATTTGTATCTTTCCACGTACTAGCAATACATGTTTTTGCTACAGATAAAGCTAAATATACAAAAGCAAGCTGAAACTTATCTAATCCCAAGCCTTTCAGAGGTTGCAAACTACCCAATAAAAATACTGTTGGATCTAAAACTATTTTAATCTTATACAGATATTCTAAAAACGATTGAATTTTCTTCCAAAAAGATTGTATATGCATACATAACCAAACAGCATGAAAAAAAGTTCCAACGGTATCACCACATCTAAAGCACAAATCTGATTCATTAAAACCATTTTTTTTTTAAATTTTTCAGGTGTCAAATATAATTGATGTAAAAAAAATTGTAATTATTCATTGCATAACGTGCATTTATCAATCTAGTTACACTATCATAACGGATATCTAACCAATCCTCTTCAGAAAAAGTAAAACCAATATCCGCTTCCCATTTAATTTTAGATCTATCCCAACCCTTTTTATCCATACCATCCTGTAATATTTGATACATAAATGAATTTCCATAGCTATGTTGAAGGTAAGGGAGTTGTGGTCACTCTCACCAAAATGCTCCCCCTCCGAGAGGTACGCCACCTGACCAGGTTCGTTCCCCAGAACCAGATCCAGTATGGCCTTTCCTCTTGTCGGCCAATCCATGTACTGTGTCAGGAATCCTTTTGTACACACCACTTGACAAATTCAGTCCGGAGGTGCCAGGCAATATTAGGGAAGTTATAATCACCCATAACAACAACCCTGTGTTTCCAACACCAATCCAAAATCTGCCCACAGTGTCCCGACTTTGGGGGTTGTAGGCAGTGCAGCACAGTGATAGCTCCCTTCCGATTTCTGACTTCCACCCACACTGACTCAGTGGACACTCCCTTTGCAGTCTCGTCCCTTTCTATAGCCGTGATGGTATCTCTGACCAGTAATGCTACTACCCTACCCCCCCCCCTTTTCTACTTCCCATCCTATTCCTTTTAAAAGACTAAAACCCGATACCTGCTTCAGTCAATCTTGCTCTTCCTCCAACCAAGTTTCAGTAATGGTCACAGTATTGTAGTTCCACGTACTGATCCATGCTCTAAGTTCATCCCCTATATTCCTAATACTCCTAGCATTGAAATAGACTCACTTATGCAGACGATATGCAGACGATACTAAGATAGGTGGAATAGTGGATAATGAAGAAGGTTTTCAAGGATTGCAGAGGGATTTGGGCTGCTTAGAAAAGTGGGCTGAAAAATGGCAGATGGAATTTAATGCTGATAAGTGTGAGGTGCTTCATTTTGGTAAGAAGAATCAGAATAGGACATATGTGGTAAATGGGAGAGCATTGAGGAATACAGAAGAGCAGAAAGATTTAGGAGTAACGGTACATCGTTCCCTGAAGGTAGAAACTCACGTGAATAGGGTGGTGAAGAAGGCTTTTAGTATGCTGGCCTTTATCAATCATTGCATGGAATATAGGAGTTGGGAGGTGATGTTGAGATTGTATAAGACGTTGGTGCGGCCTAATTTGGAGTTCTGTGTGCAGTTCTGGTCGCCTAATTATAGGAAGGATATAAACAGAGTGGAGAGAGTGCAGAGAAGGTTTACCAGAATGTTACCTGGGTTTAACCATCTAGAGTATAGGGAGAGATTGGACAGATTAGGTCTTTATTCTTTGGAGCGTAGAAGGTTGAGAGGGGATTTGATAGAAGTATTTAAGATTATGAAAGGGATAGACAGAGTGGATGTGGATAAACTATTTCCGTTAAGAGGAGGAAAGATTAAAACAAGAGGACATGAGTTAAGAATTAAGGGGCAGAGGTTTAGAGGTAACATGAGGGGGAACTTCTTTACTCAGAGAGTGGTAGCCGTGTGGAATGATCTTCCGGGAGAAATAGTGGCGGCGGAGTCAATTGTATTATTTAAGAAAAGGTTGGACAGGTATATGGATGAGAAGAAAATGGAGGGTTATGGGCATTGTGCAGGGAGGTGGGACTAGAAAGGGGTGTTTGGTTCGGTGCGGACTAGAAGGGCCTAATGGCCTGTTTCCGTGCTGTAATTGTTATGTTATATTATTTCAAACCCTTTAATTGGCTGCATTTATGTTTTGTCCCCTGCCTGCACTTCCTCGCCAACTCAGAAGACATAGCATCATGCTTTTGTCCTTCTACCATAATGTCTGCCCTCACATTCTGATTCCAACTGCCCCCGCCCCTCCCCCAGGCCATACAAGTTTAAACCCTCACCAACCTGCCAGGATATTGTCCCCCTCCAGTTCAGGTGGAACCTGTCCATTTTTGTACAGGTCAGACCTTCCCCAGAAGAAATCCCAGTGATACCGAAATCTGAAGCCCTGCCCCTTGCACCAATCTTCAGCCACTCATTCATTTGCTACAGCTTCCATGGCAGAGGCAGCAATCCCGAGATTATCACCCTTGAGCTCCTGCTTTTTAACTTATTTAATAACTCCCTATATTCCCTCTTCAGGACCTCATCCCCACTCCTATCTACGTCTTTGGTTCCCACATGGACCACAACATCTGGCTGCTCACCCTCTCCTTCCAGAATGCTGTGGAGTCGATCAGAAATGTCTCTGACCCTGGCACCTGGGAGGCAACATACCATCAGGGAGCCTCCATCTCATTCACAGAATCTCCTATCTGTTGCAAATGTATCATTGTTCTCATCTATTATTGATATCAAAATGAAGGGAGAAAGAATAAAGGAAATTATAGGCTAGTTACAGTGACATCAATAGAAGAAAAAGTCTGTTATTAAGGAAATAATGACATGGCTATTTAAAATAATATTAACTTCAAAATCCTGATATATGTTTATTCCTGTGAACAGCCAAACTAGTTTCATCTTCCTTCTGCTTTTAGTATTTGTTCTTATGAGGCTTATGCACTGTTGATGCCGTTCATTTCAAAACTTTGGATCCTACATTACCATATCAAATGATTTTTGCTTTCTGACAAATTTACAGAATCACCTGTAACAATCAACAGCATGTATAGTCAAAATAGTGACTAGTGGATTTTTAGATAATAAGGGAATGGAAGGATGTGTGTTTATTGCAGGGAAGTTCAAAGATCAGCTATGGAGCAGACAAGAGAGAACTGGATTCCTCTTAATTTTATTTGCTATGTACATGTTTTAATATTTGTGTAAATGTAGGCCTTGCATGTGGTGCATTGACTAGTTGCATCCATCAATACTGCTTGACAATTTTCCAGTCATACATTTTGTATCAACATTAATATAAAATTTCCTGCTCAGATTATGTAAAGTCATTTATTTGGTTCCCGCTTAACTCAAAGGCAGATAGTCAAAGCTTGCATGTGTCCCTGAAAGTGGAGACACAGGTAAACAAGATAGTCGAGAAAGTGTATGACACATTTGTCTTCTTTGAATGGGCCCTGAGAACAAGAGTGCTGCAGTTATCCAAGATTTTGGAGAGACTGCCCTTGCAGTTCTCGTTGCCATAGTTCCACAAGGATGTAACTAAGACAGGAGTTCTTTAATTATAAAGTGGGATTGGATAGGCTGAGACTATTTTTCCTGCACTATAGGAGAAGAAAAGGAGTGACCTATTTGAGGTTTCTGAAATCATAAATGATTTCACAGTATAGGGTAGGGGAGTCTGGAACCAGAGCTCATAGGTTTAAGGTTAAAGGAGAAAGCTGTAAAGGATGCCGAAGGGACATGTTTTTTTACACATTTGGTCGTTAGGATATGGAACAGGCTGCAATTCAAAGTGGCATAAAAGGAATTAGCAAAGATCCACCAGACCGATTCCAGTGATGCCATATCCAGTGACGCTGTTAAGAGAGAAAAGATTGGTTGACTGTTTTCGTGTTTTGAGCAAAGATTGAAATGAACAAAATTCTAAAAGGCTAGACAGACTTCATGTGGTGAGATTTTCACTGCCCAAGGTTCCTGGATGTAAAACAAGACATTTAGGTCTAAGATTAAAGGAAATGTCTTCACTCTGATGCCAGTGAAGCTGTGGAATTCACTACACCAGAGACAAAATTGCTGGTAGATAGGTTTCTAAGTTCAAAAGACTGGAAGGGATGTAGAGAGAGTGGAAATATGATATAAAGATAAAGGATCAACCATGATCACTTTAAATAATGTAACAGGCTCAAAAGAGGAAAGAATTACTCCTGATTTTATCTTTCTAAGCCACCCCTTCCCTCTCCTCCTGTGAGCTAATTAATCGGATGCAAAATTGACTTGATGGAAAGTATCATAAGGCCATAAGACATGGGAGCAGAAATAGGTTATTCAGTCCATTGAGTCTGCCCCACCGTTCAATCAGAAGCTGATCCATTTTCCCATTCATCCCAACTGCCTGGCTTTCTCCTCATAACCTTTTTTTTTAATTTTTATTTTTCACACTATGAACCAGATTAATCAAAATACACACAAACATTTCCCTCTTGAATATGCACAGTGTCATTTTCTCCCCTTTTTCCCCCCTCCCTCCCTCCCACCCCCCTCCAAACCCATTAATCGTTCAACATATACAATACAATAAACCCATTAAACAATGTCATCACACAATGAAAATAAACAAGAAAATTATGTCATCTACTTTTACACATTGGGTCAGTTCATTTCGTCTTCTTCTCATTCTATCATTTTAGGGGGTGGAGGTCCATTGTAGGCCCTCTCTGTTGTGTTCCATGTACAGTTCCCAAATTTGTTCAAATAATGTGACTTTTTTTTTTAAATTATATGTTATGTTTTCCAATGGAATACATTTATTCATTTCCATGTACCATTGCTGTACTCTCAGGCTCTCTTCTGATTTCCAAGTTGCCATTATACATTTTTTTGCTACCTAAAGCTATCATAATAAATCTTTTTTGCGCTTCATCCAGTTTGAGGCCTAATTCTTTACTTTTTATAGTACTTAGAAGAAAGATCTCTGGATTTTTTGGTATGTGGCTTTTTGTGATTTTATTTAATATCTGATTTAGATCTTCCCAAAATTTTTTCACTTTCTCACATGCCCAAATTGCATGTACTGTTGTTCCCATTTACTTCTTACAGCGAAAACATCTATCTGATAATGTTGGATCCCATTTATTTAACTTTTGGGGCGTGATATATAGCCTGTGTAAACAATTATATTGTATCATGCGTAACCTCGTATTTATTATATTTCTCATAGTTCTGGAGCATAACTTTTCCCATATTTCATTTTTTAATCTTTCTTTAGATCTTTTTCCCACTTTTGTTTGGGTTTATAGCTTATTTCATCATTTTCTTTCTCTTGCAGCTAGATGTACATGTTTGTTATAAATCTTTTAATTATCATTGTGTCTGTAATCACATATTCAAAGCTGCTTCCTTCTGGTAATCTCAGTCTGCTTCCCAATTTGTCCTTTAAGTAGTTTTTCAGTTGGTGGATGCAAACATTGTACCATGAGTTATTCCATATTTGTACTTGCCTTTGATGCCCTGCCTAAACAAGACCCTATCAATCTCTCCCTTAAATACAGCCAATACCTTAAATACAGTGACAATAAATTCTACTGATTTGCTGTCCCCTAGATTCTCCCACCATGGAAACAATGTGTTTGCATCTACTCCATCTATTCATTTAAACATTCAAAATGTTTCAATGAGAATCCCCCTCAATCTCCTAAATTCAAACATGTAAAGGCCAGGAGCTGACAAGCATTCCTCATACGATAACCCTTTCATTCTCAGAATCATCCTTGTGAACCTTCTCTGAACCCACTCTAACACTACCACATCCTTTTTTAAATGAGGAGCTCTAAACTGCTCAGAAATCTCCAAGTGGGGTCTCAGCAGTGTGTTATTATGCACGTAAATAAGAACTACATTTCCCAACATGAAATGCCCTTGGTTGTGCAGAAACCAGAAGTAGTATATGACAGGAGTCACAAGCATTGTCGCTGGAAGTCGGTTGAAGCAGCTCAAAGAAAATAAAGTCGGTTAAATGTTAAACCCACCGAAAGCCATTCTTGAAAGAACAAACATAACATGGTGTCAAAAATGGAATGAGTGAGTAAGAGAAGACAATATGCATGGATAAGTTGAGTACTCCCACACCGATGCAGTTTACTGGCAATCTAGCCGATAATTGAAAACAGTAATTTGACATTATTTAGAAGGTGGTGAAATGGGAGAGACCGACAGAAAATGGAAAACATCTATGTTTTTGCTCGTGATGGTGAAGATGCCTTGAATATCTGTAATGGTTTTCAAATTAATGAGATAGGTTTTACATTGAACACTGATGACAAAATTTGAGGAGTACTTTGTTCCAAGTAAAAACAAGGTATGAGCTTTGAGCAATACTTAGCCAAGCTTCTTACACTAAGTCCTGTGAATTTGGAGATTTGAAAAATTCACTCATTAAAGACAGAATAGTTTGCAGAATCCCACCGACACAACACTCATGGAAGAGTCATTGAGGGGCTTGGATGTTCCCCACACAAGATCCACGTAGATGAGACAATGGTTCCTGTTGTCCATGCATGCAGGAAAGTTCTGTTTCCACTTAGAGACAAACTTATACAAGAACTAGCACGCATGGAACAGATGAAAGTCATCTAGAAAACTGAAGAATCCAAAAATTGAGTCCGCTCACTAGTCATCATGCAAAAGGAAAATGGAGCATTGTGTATATGTCTGAACACAAGAGATTTCAATAAAGCCATCAAGAGAGCATTTTAAATTACTGAAACGGGAGGAAATCATGTCCTGGTGTGAAGGTGCCAAGTGGTTTAGTAAGCTTGACGCGTCATAGGGGTTTTGGCAGATGAAGTCAATGAGGCAAGTTCAAGACTATGCACTTTCAATACTCCACAAGGAAGGTACCACTTTCTTGTGGGATCTTGTCCGCACCAGAAGACTTCCATAAAACCATCCACATCTTCTTTGAAAGTATACCTGGAGTTGAAACCATGATGGATGACATCATTTTATGGGGATCCACCAAGGATGAACATGATATGTGACTAAGGCAAGTGCTTCATGCGGCATGGAATGTCAATTTGAGATTAAATAAAGAGAAATGTGAGATCAGCGTAAGGACACTGACCTTCATAGGAGTTGTCTCATCTGAACAGGGAGTGAAGCCTGATCTAAGAAAGATATCAGCCATTGAGAATTTTGTGAGGCCCCAAAACAAAGAGGAGATGAGACATTTCTTGGGGATGGTGACTTACCTGGCTAAGTTAATCTCTCATCTGTCAACTGTGTCAGCATCATTCAGATCACTTCTTGAGCAGACAAATGAGGGGATATGATTGAACAACCAAGAAGAATGCTTCCAGGCTCTCAATAAAAGTCCTAACAGAAGAGCCTGTACTAAAATTTTATGATCTGAATAGACGCACTATGATCTTGGCATCCCGACATGGGAGCAGTACTACTACAGCAACATGGACACATGGCATCCTGTGGCCTCTGCATCAAGGACTTTAACAAATGCAGAAGCCAACTATGCAGAGAGAGAGAGAGAGAGAGAGAGCTTCTTGCCAGCACTTAAGCATGTGAAAGGTTCCATCAATATATTTATGGACAAGCTTTTTAAATGGAGACAGACCATAAATCACTGGTCTCAATTCTATCCAAACCACTGAATGTCTGTCCCATGAGAGTACAGCACAAGTTGATAAGGCTGCAGAAATGTGAAAATGATCTGCATGCCAAGAAAATACATGTTTGCAACTGATGCACTGTCTCGAGCAGTTGACAAGAAAGTAAGATTGACCAAGAGGTTAATGCGGAGTTACAAGCCTATGTTGACATGATTATCTCCTCACTTCTATTATATTGGGACAGAATAGAGCAGATCAGGAAAGCAATGACAGAAAGAATTACTGTCCAATGGGTATATGGGATTATTGGACTTGCAGAGATGAACTGTCAATTGTGAAAGATATGGTCTTCAAGGGGAACAGGTTTATGATTCCAGTGTGGTATACAAGGAAATGCTCCAGAAGATACACAAAGGGCATCTTGGTGAGGAAAAATGGAAACGTGGAGCTCACAGGCCACACTTGAAAGTTAGAGTCATTTTTTTTCACTATAATGGGAAGAGTCATACACAGGTAGGTGCCACTTAACATCCATTTGGGCAACGTCCAACCACATGGTGTCTGTGGTCCATAATTATACAGTTACCCCAAACAAGTCCATAGCAACTTAGAAAAAAGTGATCACTACCAAAAGGAAATTGTATATTGTATACAATTGCCCCGCTCTCTCCCCACAGCCCTGTATAAGTCCCAACCTATCCCACTGCCCCGCTCTCTCCCCACAGCCCTGTATTAGTCCCAACCTATCCCACTGCCCTGCTCTCTCCCCACAGCCCTGTATTAGTCCCAACTTATCCCACTGCCCTTCTCTCTCCCCACAACCGTGTATTAGTCCCAACTTATCCCAATGCCCCACTCTCTCCCCACAGCCCTGTATTAGTCCCAACTTATCCCACTGATCCCACTCTCTTCCCACAGCCCTGTATTAATCCCAACCTATCCCACTGCCCCGCTCTCTCCCCACAGTCCCGTGTCAGTCACCGCACTGATCCCACTCTCTTCCCACAGCCCTGTATTGGTCCCCACACTAATCCCACTGCCCACTTTATCCCTACAGCCCTGTGTCAGAACCCACACTAATCCCTACTTAAAAATAAAAAAGTTTACAGTCTCCTATATAGTTTTGCTAAGTATAAAATATGATGTTTGCAAAACATCCACATCGCATACCCAGAAGGTATCATGGATATGAAGCAGTACTATCTGTAGTAATAACAGACTATTTTTCCAATTGCCCAAAGGTAACAACACTCAGTCAACATCTCGCAAAGTGGTTATCGTTTGTGAGGCATGGAGTTCCTTGTGAAGTAGTATCAAACAATGGTCCACAATTTTTGAGCAGTGAATTTGAGTTCTTTTTCAATACTGGGAGGCTCGGCGGGTAACTTCAAGCCTGTATGACCCAAAGTCTAATGGCCTACCAGAGAGTTCTGTCAAGGCGATGAAGAGCCTCGGGAAGAAAGTGCATGATGGACAAGAGGATTTTCACTGAAGTCTAATGATTTTACAGAAGTGCACCACTACAGAATGGCCTTTCTCCTGCCCAAATGCTGTTGGGTCAATGCACCAACCTCCCAATGCATGAAAATCTGTTGACACCAGAAAGAAGCACACAAGGTCAAACAGGCTAAAGTGGAAGAGAAAATAAAACAAAACAATTATCATGACAAGACTACAAAAAGCCTACCAGTCCTGAACCCTGCAGTTCCAGTGCGCATCCAAGATCACAATTCTGGCACATGGGCCTCGCCAGGATATGTGCAAACAGAAATATGAGATCTCCTATGAGATCTAGGCAGAGAGAGGGAATCCCTCTGTAGATCTATGACCACAAGCTCCAACCCATTGTTGTGACCTGTCAGTACACAAAAGGGTCCAGGAAGAAAAGGGATGTGGTTCAGAGACCACAGAAAGACACTAAGTTTAATGCAACAAATGCAAACAGCACTCCAGTGGAAACACAAAACAGACCAAAAACGACTATTAAACTACCTCAGAGACTAATTGAAAGCAGCTGAGTAGAAAGAGACTAGCCACGAAATGTAGATACTTTTGTTATGTCGACACAGTTTTGTGTTTGTGTTTTTTTTTTAAAGGGGAAAGATGTTATGGGGGTGGGGGTGGCGGTGGGGGTGAAACTGCATTTCCCAGCATGCGGTTGGTAGAACCCGAAGTGGTATATGACAGGAGTCGCAGGCATTATTGCTGGAAGTTGAGTGAAGCAGCTCAAGGAATATGATATATCTTCAAATACTTTTTTTTCTTATTATCAAATTAAAGCTGTATTGTTGCATAATTTTGGACGTGCTTCACAGTTACCTAGACGGTTTAAGTTTGAAATTTTATTTACTGAGGGAGGTAAGAAGGGATTTATAACTGAAATGTATGCTTTATTACAGAATAAAATGCCTAAGTTGGATTTACATAAATCTAGGTTGAAATGGGAGAAAGATTTAGGTATACTTATTCCTTAGGATGATTGGATGAATTTATGTAGGGATAGTCTAACTAAAATTATAAATGTAAGGTATCAATTAGTTCATTATAATTTTATTCGTCAATTATATTTAACTCCAGAAAAATTAAGGAGATACAATTTTCTTTCTTCAGATTTATGTTTTAGATGTCATAAAGATGTAGGTTCTTTTTTCACTCTACTTGGTTATGTGAAACAGTAAAATCTTTTTGGAATAGACTGAAGGAATTCTTAGAAGTTGCATTGAAAGTGAAACTTTAGATCCTTTAGTATTTTTGTTAGGTAATATTAAGAGGTTAAGTTTAGAATTAAGATTAAATGGATTCCAAGTTGCATTTTTGAGATTAGCATTAACTGTAGCTAGAAAATGTTTGGCAATTACTTGGAAAAATTAGACTGATTTGAGTATTCAGGGATGGCTTATGGAATTGAGATCTTGTATTCCTTTGGAGAACACAATATATAACTTGCGTGCTAATTATTTTTAATATCCTAAAACTTGGAGCCCTTATTTGGATTATAGGGGTTTGAGTTTTCGAACCCCCGGCCACACAGTAGTGGTGTTACTCCAATCCATGGTAATTAATTGATGAATTCTATTGTTATAGTTGATCTCTTTTTCTTTTTTTCTTCGGGGTAGGTTATGGGGGGGGGGGTGGGTAGGATTGGGTTAGGGTGGGGGATTGTAGGAGATTAGTTTATTGAAGATATCATGTACGTATTTTTGTAATTGTTTTTATGTTTTCATTAATTGTACGTTTCAATATATGCATCATAATTAATAAATAAAATATTCAAAAGAAAAGCAGCTCAAGGAAAGTAAAGTTGGTTAAGTGTTAAACCCACGTAAAGTCATTCTTTTTGAAAGAACAAGCATTACAAGCAATGCCTTGAAGTCTAAACATCATATCCCTGCTCTTATATTCTATTCCTCTTGAAATGAATGCCAGCATTGCATTTGCTTCCTTCACTACCAGCTCAATCTTAAAGTATGCCTTCAGGCCAACCTGCAAAGGTACTCCCAGGTCCCTTCACAGCTGGGAATTTTTAATTTTTTTTCCGCATTTATAAAATAGTAGAGAGCATACTGTCCCTCCCACTCATACTCAATATTTGTCAGATGTAATTGTATGTCTTTCTCTAGAAATAAATGTGGTGTTCTACCACTACAATGGATTTTAACTTTCTCTTCGGGTTCTTTTCTCAATTATTTTCCAAATTTATAGATTAACTATATTTGTTTTTTTAAATCTCAATGTCATTGTTACTAATATTTTTAGTAGAGGACTCCCTAACTTAGCCAGCCGCCCTCATAGGGTGGAGCTAGATTCTTAATTTAGCAATACGTATTTTTTCTTTTTTTTTTCATTTTAATAACATTGGTTCATGTGTACTTTGTTCACTGTTATTTGATATTTGTAATTTGATAATTAATTTATCATTATTAATTTGGGTATGTTAAAATCAATAAAATGATTGAAAAAGAAAGAAAAAAGTCTGCCCATTTATTTCTTTCACCAAAGTGTACAACCATATACTTTCTTAATTGAATCTCTTTTGCCACTCTCTGCCCATTTTCCTAATTCAGTGCTTCACAACCTTAGGATAGGATAAGGTATAGGTCAGGGGTGTCAAACTCAAATTCACAGAGGGCCAAAGTTAAAAACTTGGACTAAGTCGTGGGCCAAACGAAATATTTATTGAAAATTTTTAACAACATCTGCATGTTTTCTCTTCTTTCAACATATGTAATGTTAAACTTTTTCTTATTAAAATAAATCTTTAATAATAGTTTTGGTTAAACTCTTTCCAGAAGAAGCATTAACAAATGAGAAATAAAATTTTCAATAAATAATATTTCTCTCTAGCCTTTAAGCTCCTTTTAAATGTATTTTTTTACACAAGCCAACAAGTCAAAAAAGTAACAACTTGCTTCAATGAAAATCCAATCTTTCAACTATGAACAGTCCAAAGTTAACCAAAGAAAATATTAATCCAAGCTTAGCTTGCTACACTGTGATTTACTCTGATGCACCTGGGTCTAAACCAGATACTTGGCATCTCTTCTTAGATGCAAGTTCATCGAACTCTGGGGTCAGAGTTTGCCTCCCACCTGTATTGAAAGGTCCTGTTTTCTGTCTTTCGTTTGGCCATTTTTCGTAAGGGGTTTATTACATGTGAGTTCGGCGACAGGTCACAGATGCTAATGAATGTAAAGAGAGGAGGTGGGGGCGATTAGCGGCGCCAATGCATTTGCAAAGCATTCTGGGATTTGTAGTATTAGCTGTGAATGCGCTATACTGGCGCGGCAGCCAGCGGGCCAGCTCTAATACATATTTGATATGATCTTGCGGGCCAAATATAATTATATCACGAGCCAAATTTGGCCCGCGGGCCTGAGTTTGACATGTGTGGTCTAGGTGTTCTGTGGTTAGAAAAGGTTTACTTGAAATAGTATGTGAGTGGAAAGAAAAAGGTTGAGAGCCACTGCAGCCTCTCTGCTTCCTCAATATTGCCTGCTCCTCCACCTACCATCATCTCATCTGCAAAGTTGGCTACAAAGGCATTCACTCCATAATCTTTTTTGGCTTGGCTTCGCGGACTAAGATTTATAGAGGGGTAATGTCCACATCAGCTGCAGGCTCGTTTATGGCTGACAAGTCTGATGCGGGACAGGCAGACATGGTTGCAGCGGTTGCAAGGGAAAATTGGTTGGTTGGGATTGGGTGTTGGGTTTTTCCTCCTTTGTCTTTTGTCAGTGAGATGGGCTCTGCAGTCTTCTTCAAAGGAGGTTGCTGCCCGCCAAACTGTGAGGCGCCAAGATGCACGGTTTGAGGTGATATCAGCCCACTGGCGGTGGTCAATGTGGCAGGCACCAAGAAATTTCTTTAGGCAGTCCTTGTACCTCTTCTTTGGTGTACCTCTGTCTCAGTGGCCAGTGGAGAGCTCGCCATATAACACGATCTTGGGAAGGCGATGGACCTCCATTCTGGAGACGTGACCTACCCAGCGCAGTTTAATCTTCAGCAGCGTGGATTCGATGCTGTCGGCCTCTGCCATCTCCAGTACTTCGATGTTGGTGATGAAGTCGCTCCAATGAATGTTGAGGATGGAGTGGAGACGACGCTGGTGGAAGCGTTGTAGGAGCCGTAGGTGATGCCGGTAGAGGACCCATAATTCGGAGCCGAACAGGAGTGTGGGTATGTTCCTCAACATGGTTATCCAAGTGCACGAAAACCAACAAGGTCGGGTCAGATACAGCTGACCCTTCTCCATTAACAATGACGTGAAGCAAGGCTGCGTTCTCGCACCAACCCTCTTTTCAATTTTCTTCAGCATGATGCTGAAACAAGCCATGAAAGACCTCAACAATGAAGACACTGTTTACATCCGGTACCGCACGGATGGCAGTCTCTTCAATCTGAGGCGCCTGCAAGCTCACACCAAGACATAAGAGCCACTTGTCCGTGAACTACTCTTTGCAGACTATGCCACTTTAGTTGCCCATTCAGAGCCAGCTCTTCAGCGCTTGACGTCCTGTTTTGCGGAAACTGCCAAAATGTTTGGCCTGGAAGTCAGCCTGAAGAAAACTGAGGTTCTCCATCAGCCAGCTCCCCACCATGACCACCAGCCCCCCCACATCTCCATCGGGCACACTGAACTCAAAACGGTCAACCAGTTTACCTATCTCGGCTGCACCATTTCATCGGATGCAAGGATCGACAAAGAGATAGACAACAGACTCGCCAAGGCAAATAGCACCTTTGGAAGATTACACAAAAGAGTCTGTAAAAACAAAAAAACAACCATAATCTAAATCATTGATAAACAAGGTAAAAAGAAGCAGCTCCAACACCAACACCAACCCCTCTGGAACACTCGTAGCAGCTGGCAGCCAACCAGAATATGATCCCCGTATTCCAACTTCCTGATTCCTGCCAATCAGTTAATGCTCTACCCAGTCTGGTACGTTTTCTATAATGCCATGGGCTCTTATCCTGTTCAGTAGCCTTGTATGCAGCATCTTGTCAAAGGCCTTTTGAAAATCCAAATGCACATTATTCATTGCATCTCCCCTATCTATCCTGCTTGTCACTTCTTCAAATAATTCCAACAGGTTTGTCAAGCAAAATTTCCCTTAAGGTAACCATTCTGGTTTGGCCTATCATGTCATGTGGCTCCAAGTACTTTGTAACCTCAATCTTGGCAATCTCTGTCTCTTCCCAACCACTGATGTCCGGCTATCATTTCCTTTCTGCATCATCCCTCCCTTAAGTAATGGGGTGACATTTGCAATTTTCCAGTCTTCCAGGATCATGCCAGAGTCTATTGTCCTGTGTTACGAGCCCAGAGGACCCCATAACCCAGCAGCAATAGATATTCACCAAGACAAATGGTTACTTAAATGAAAGTTGCTTTTAAATATCTTTAAACATGAAAACAGAATCACACTTTAACTTATCATTATTGACTTAACCTGATTTAACTCCCTTCTAATTCTAAGCGCATGTGTGTGTAAGTTCAGAAAAGTCCAATCGTACTTCTCATTCCTCCAAGTTCACTGGTTGCAGGCAATTCTTATACTGTGCAGTCCTCTCCTGCACTCACTTTTCTTCCCTGATACCCTTGGACATCCAGCACACTATTAATATCTTCCACAGTGAAAACTGATGCAAAACACTGCTATTTCCTTATTCCCCATTATTATTTCTCCAGCATCATTTTCTTGTGCTCTTATAGCTACTCTCACCTCTCTTTTACTCTTTATATTCTAAGAAAGTATTTTTGTATACTCTTTGATATTATTTTCTAGCTTACTTTGATACTTCATCTTTTCCCTCCTTATGAAGTTTTATTAGTGGCTTTCTACAAGTTTTTAAAAACTTGCCAATCCTCTATCTTCCCACTACTTTTTGCTTCCTTGTGTGCACTCTCTTTTGCTTTTACGTTGGCTGTGACTTCCCTTGTCAGCCACAGTTGTGACATCTTACCATTTGAATATTTCCTCTTTTTTAATAAAATCCTGCACCTTCCTCATTTTTACAGAGACTCAATCCATTGCTGCTCAGCAGCCTTCCCTACTTGTAACCCCTTCCATGTTACTTTGGGCAGTTCCTCTCTCATGCCACTCTAATTCCCTTTACGCCACTGAAATTCCAATACATCTGATTTAATTTGCCCTTGTTAAATCTCAAATTGAACTCAATTATTTTGTGATCAGTACCTCCGAATAGTTCCTTTACTCTAAGATCTCTAATCACCTCAGCACCCAATCCAGTACAGTTGGTCGCCTTGTCAGCTCATCAATAAGTTGCTCTAAAAGACATTTTAATAGGAATTTAACAAATTCTTTCTCTTGAGATCCCATCGCAACCTGGTTTTCCCCAGACAGACCCTTACACACAGAAACCATTTTGGAAATGAAAATATCTCTTGATTCATTGTTCAGTTAAAAAAAAACTGTGTAAAGATGCCATGGAATGAGAACATTAAAAATTGAAGTACTCAAGAAGGACTGCTGGTTAAACAAGAGACCATCTGTTGATTACCTGTGTTGTTCAAATGGAAATTTAGAGGCATCTGTTCAAACAAGCAGGACTTTTGATTCAATGGCCATCAGACAGGCCAGAGTCCTTTTCTTATGATTCATACTTTTGAAGTAACTGAAGAAACTTCAAAAGACAGCAATGATGTCATGTCACATGATTAAAGACATTTTAAGAGAAGATATTACTGAAAACCAGAGACGTTTACGAGCAGAAGAAGTTGCGTGATCATTCTGTAAGTCACACAGGGTAGAAGATGCAGTAACCAGAAAGGAATTGTTACGCATTACTACTGATCAGAGGAGAACATTTCCAACAGTCTCTTTCAGAGAGAGAAGGCTGTTCTACTGTGTATATATCTCATGGCACTTCATGCAACCCTTGCCTGGGTTTCTGAAATCATCGTGGAAGAAAACATAAGTACTGAAACTTCATATAAAGGGGGAAATCATGTGTATGAAGAAAGAATTCTCTGAAAGCTACTCTATAAGAAATTTGTGAGTTTTGAGAAGTCTGAAGCTTCACACCTACTCCATAATTGCTGTTGAACAACAATTTAAAGAATTTGAGTTTCAAAACAAGACTGATTTAACTTTAAAAGTCATCTCTTATGTCATCAGAATTATGCCTGATCTGTAATGGTTCTGGTTTTGCCTCACACACACACACACACACACACACACACACTTGCACATAATTAAGTTAAGTTTAGAGTTAAGAAAGAAGTGATGTTATTAATAAAACACACACACACACACACACACTTGCGCATAATGAAGTTAAGTTTAGAGTTAAGAAAGAAGTGATATGTTATTAATAAAACACACACACACACACTTGCGGATAATGAAGTTGTTTAGAGTTAAGAAAGAAGTGATATGTTATTAATAAAACACACACACACACTTGCAGATAATGAAGTTAAGTTTAGAGTTAAGAAAGAAGTGATATGTTATTAATAAAACACACACACACACTTGCGGATAATGAAGTTAAGTTTGGAGTTAAGAAAGAAGTGATATGTTATTAATAAAACACACACACACTTGCGGATAATGAAGTTGTTTAGAGTTAAGAAAGAAGTGATATGTTATTAATAAAACACACACACTTGCGGATAATGAAGTTGTTTAGAGTTAATCAAGAAGTGATATGATATTAATAAAACACACACACACACTTGCGGATAATGAAGTTAAGTTTAGAGTTAAGAAAGAAATGATATGTTATTAATAAAACACACACACACACACTTGCGCATAATGAAGTTAAGTTTAGAGTTAAGAAAGAAGTGATATGTTATTAATAAAACACACACACTTGCGCATAATGAAGTTAAGTTTAGAGTTAAGAAAGAAGTGATATGTTATTAATAAAAATTATTGTTTCGAAGATACCATTGTCTTGGTAAATTTCTATTACTGCTTGTCTAGTACCGAACAATGTTAAAATCCCCCATGACTACCATAAAAATTTCCATTCTGACATGCCTTTTTTATTTAGAAATAAAACACAGAATTCTGTGGACACTCTGGTTGAAGTAAAAGCACAAAATACTGGAGAAACTCAGCAGGGCAAACAATGTCCTTTATGTAGCAAAGGCAGAGATACATAACTGACATTTCAGGCTTGAGTCCTTCATCAGAGTATGAGAAAATGCTGGTGGGTGTCAGATCAAAAAGAGTGGGGAGGGGTTGGGAGGGCAGGAGAAGGGAACGAGAGGAAGAAGGGCTGTTTTTTATTTTCTATTTGTTATTGTAATTTGTCGTCCACATCCCGGCTACTGTTTGGTGGTCTATTATAACTGCCAATTGTCTTTTTATCCTTGCCATTTCTTAACTCAACCCACAATGATTCTATATCTTCTGATCCTATGTTACCCCTTTCTAATGATTTAATGTTATTCCTTACCAACAAAGCCATGCTATTCTCTCTGCTTACTTACCTATCTTTTTGATGCACTGTGTATCCTTGGACATGCGGCTCCCAGTGACATCTATCCTTTAGCTCGGTGACCAAAACTGAATACAATGTTCCAAATAGGGCCTCAACAACATCTTATACATAAGAACACAAAAATCATCCCTTAAGTAAGGAGACCAGAACTGCAGACTCTATGATGTCCACAATATCATATCTGCCAATCTGTAACTGTTTTACAGGATCATTCACTTTATTTCTTATACTGCTTGTGTTTAAATACAAAACCTTTATCCCTGTATATTTTTTTTACCCTGTTGCATTGCAACTCATCCCCCTGGCTGCAATTTTGCTCTATTTGTCTGTCCTTCCAGACAAACTCCCTAATAGCTGTCCCTATTTGTACACCAGCCATCTTTTCTGGTTCTTCACTCTGGTTCCCACCCCCCTACAAATCAGAGGGTGGTAGTAGGGCATTTTCTTTTCAGATTGGAAGCCTCCAGGATCAGGCTGGGGCCACTGTTATAATTGATATTAACAGTTCAAACAAGAATGTTTGTGGCACGTTGAATAAATTTGCCCATGACACCAAAATTGATTCTCTAATGGACAGTGAGAAAGGTTGCTTAAGTCTACAATGGAATAGTGGGCAGGAATGGCAGATGGAAGTAAACTCAGGAAAAATACAAGGTAATGCATTCTGGGATGTTAAACTAGAGTAGTTCATGCACCATGAATGGCAGGGCCTTAGGTACTGTTGTCAGAGTACCAGTGCATAGTTCCCTGAAAGAGGTGGTAAATGGTGAAGAAAGCATTTGGCACTCTTTCCTTCATCAGATGGGTCAGTGAATTTAGAGTAGAGTTGTACAAGATATTGTGAGACTGCACTTGGAGTATGATGTGCAGTTAAAGTTTCCATTCTGTGGGAAGGATATGATTAAGCCAGAGTGGATGAAGGAAAATGTCACAAGAAAATTGTTAGGATTGAGGAACTTGATGGGATAAGCTGGGACTTTGCTCCCAGGAACAAAGGGGACTGAAGACTGTCCTGAAAGAGGTTTATAAAATCATGAGAACCTTTAATAGAATAGATTATCACAGTCTTTTTCCCAGGATAGGGAAGTTGAGAACTAAAAAGCGTATGTTTAAGGTGAAAGGTAAAAAATTTAAAGGGAACCTGGGAGGAACCCATTTTATTATGAGGGTGGTAGATAGATTGAACAAGATGCCAAAGGAAGTGGTAGGAGCAGGGACAATTACAAAATGAAAAGACTTTTAGACAAATAAACGTGCAAGAAAGGTTTTGGGGGAACATAGCCCTAATTCAGACAAATGGGGTGAGTTCAGAAAGACACCTTGGTGGACATGGATGAGATTGGCTGAAAGCTGTTTCCACATTGTATCTTATAACTCCACCTCCACAGGCTTCAGATTTATTGTCAGAGTACATACATGACATCACATACAACCCTGAGATTCTATTTCCCGCGGATGCGACAGAATTACCACTAATTGGTAGTTAAAAAAAAAACAAAGAGATAATGAATGTAAAGAAACTGTGCATTACAGAAAGAATAAAAAAAGAAATTCAATAAGCTGTTCCGCTGTTTAAGGGTCTAAATGTAAACCTGGAAATTATAGGCCCGTGAGTCTGACGTCTGTGGTGGGCAAGTTGATGGAAAGTGTTCTGAGAGATGGTATTTACAATTATTTGGAGGTACAGGGATTGCTAGGGAGTAATCAGCATGGTTTTGTCAGGGGTAGATCATGCTTGACAAACCTGATTGAGTTTTTCGAGGGGGTTACAAAAAAGGTTGATGAAGGGAAAGCTGTGGATGTTGTCTATTTAGACTTAAGTAAAGCTTTTGACAAAGTTCCCCACAGGAGGTTAGGAAAAAAGTTGGAGGTATTAGGTATAAATAAGGAGGTAGTGAAATGGATTCAGCAGTGGTTGGATGGGAGGTGTCAGAGAGTAGTGGTAGAAAATTGTTTGTCCAATTGGAGGCCAGTGACTAGTGGAGTTCCTCTGGGATCGGTCCTGGGTCCACTATTGTTTGTTATATATATTAGCGATCTGGAAGTAGGGGTGGAGAATTGGATAAGCAAGTTTGCGGATGATACAAAGATTGGTGGTGTTGTGGACAATGAGGTAGATTACCGTAGATTAAAAGGTGATTTAGGAAGGCTGGAGGTGTGGGCTGAGAAATGGCTGATGGAATTTAATACAGATAAGTGTGTAACATTTTGGAAAGGCAAATCTAAATGGGTCATATGCATTAAATGGTAGGCTATTGAGATGTGCAGAGCAACAAAGGGATTTAGGAGTTGTGGTAAATAGTACCCTCAAGGCTGATACTCAGGTAGATGGTGTGGTGAAGAAGGCATTTGGAATGTTGGCCTTCATAAATCGGAGTATTGAATTCAAGAGTAGGGAGGTTATGATTAAATTGTACAAGGCATTGGTGAGGCCAAATTTGGAGTACTGTGTACAGTTTTGGTCACCAAATTATAGGAAAGATAAACAAAATAGAGAGAGTGCAGAGAAGGTTCACGAGAATGTTGACAGGATTTCAAGGTTGTGCAGACTGGGGCTTTTTTCTCTGGAGCGTAGAAGATTGAGAGGGGACTTGATAGAGGTGTTTAAGATTTTAAAAGGGACAGACAGAGTAAATGTGGATAGACTTTTTCAATTAAGAGTGGGGGAGATTCAAACTAGAGGGCATGGTTTAAGATTGAAGGGGGAAAATTATAAAGGGAACATGAGGGGAAATTTCTTTACGCAAAGGGTGGTGGGGATGTGGAATGAGCTTCCGACAGACGTGGTCGAGGCGGGATCATTGGTTACATTTAAGGAAAGACTAGATAGTTACATGGATAGGAGAGGACTGGAGGGGTATGGACCGGGTGCTGGTCAGTGGGACTAGGAGGGTGGGGATTTGTTACAGCATGGACTAGTAGGGCCGAACTGGCCTGTTCTGTGCTGTAAGTGGTTATATGGTTATGGTAAGTGCACAAGTAAGAGTCCTTAAATGAGATTGAGATTGTTGTTGAGGAGTCTAATGATGGAGGGGTAGCAGCTGTTCCTGAACCTGGTCATTTGAGTCTTGTGGCACCTATGCCTCTTTCCTGATGGCAACAGTGAGAACAGAGCATGTGCTGGATGGTATAGATCTTTGATGATTGCTGTCGCTCTCTGACAGCAGTGTTCCCTGTAGATGTACTCAATAGTGGGGAGGGTTTTGTCTGTGATGTCCTGGGCTATGACCACTACCTTTTGGAAGGCTTTATGCTTGGGGCTATTGCTGTCCCTATACCAGATCGTAATGCATCAGTGGTCTCAAGAACTTCTGCAAATCCATTTTATTCTCAGAGTAAAAGTCTTTGTGTGATTCAAGTGAAACCAATATTAAAAATAAATCAGGTTCATTTATTTGATTAGATAAGAAGCATGTGACAGTAAAACCCCAGCTATCTGGAAATCAAGTGACCAGCAACCTCAAGCAACCAGCAAAAAAAATTTGAGGAAAATAAATATATAAAATTTGAGTAAATAAAATGTTAAATAAAAGTTTAAAATTCTAGATGTTGTTACGAGCCCAAAGGACCCCAAAATCCAGCAGCAATAGATATTCACCTAGACAAGTAGTTATTTAAACAAAAGTTGTTTTCAACTTTAAACGTGAAAACAGAATCAAACTTTAACTTATCTCTATACGTAACAAGCCCAAATTAACCCCTTCTAATTCTAAGCACACGTGTATGTAATGTGTGTGTAAATTTAAGAAAAGTTCTTTGGTTCACAGTTCAATCTCACTTCTCCTTCTTCCAAATTCTCTGGATGCAGGCAATTCTTATACTGTGCACAGAATTTAATATGTATAAAGTTCACCAGGCTTTGGTGCTCGAAAGGTAAATGTTTACCACTCAGGAAGGTTCTTATAGGGTTTGCAGAGAGATTTGTTGTTCCAGTGACTGAGATTTGAATTTAAATTTTGTACGTTACAGGAATTACTTGATTAAGGTTTACTTTACATAATTAAGGAGTACAACACTGATTTTTTTTCAAATTACTTTATATTTTGCACTGTCTTTTGTCTTTTAAAATCTTTATTCTTAATGCTGATGTATTAGTTAGCTTTTTCAACTTCACCAATCCCTGCAGGTGCTGGATACCAGAAGTTTTACTGTATTTGTAACTTGCGCTTCTACAGAAACTCTCTTCATGCACAGTACATAATTACTCTGTTTTCACCTTCATTATTTAGAACCTTTTTTTACACAGTTTTGTCAGTGTCTAATCAGTGATCTTTTCTAAGCAAGGTGTTCTTTATTGCTGATTTACTTATGAGAGCTCTCATTTAATAGCTATGAGCTAGCAGTACACTGAAAAAGAAATTCAGGAGATTGGTGACAATGTGAGTTGCTACCTCATGGATGAATTGAGATGATTAGCTCAGGTAATTTTTAAGTCGATGTACAGGTAGTCCCTGACTTACGGCTGTAATTGGAACCGAAGGATCAGTTGTATCTTGAAATGGGCATAAGTCGGAATTTTGCCCACACACTTGGAGTGCCGAAGTCTTAAACTTTTTAATGATATCTGTTACTCATCATAGATTTGTCGATAACAACTTTAAGCTTTCTGAACTTATCGATCAACTTTGATGAATATTTCCACATTCTGGTCCATGCTTACCTTGTTAGTCAGGTCCCAGGATCTGTAGATTGGTCATAGCCATCATGATTCTACATGCACACAGAAATCAAGATGGCCACGCCCAGCCTACAAAACCCAGGACACCAACCAACAAGGTAGGTATGTGCATTTTTGGCTCTTACGTGCCCTGTATCCCTGTTATAGTTTGTCAAATACCACATAATCCATGTAAATATATTTTTCTTTATATCTTTTAAATTTTCAGTTGTATGTGTGAATGGACGTAAGTCACACGTGTCACAAGTTGGGAAGAACCTGTACCACAGGGAGAAAGGAACAGGAAGCCATTGATTAGTGTGAGTTTGGGTAAATAGAGTAGGAGGAGCCAAATGAACTGCTGTTGCACTGTGTTTTCAGTTTATTTCTATGAACTCAAGCTTTGTGCCACCAGATGGCAGTCTACATCCTTATAATTGAAAGAAATATAGAGGCTGAACCTCTGAGATAAAGATACTGTGTTGGAGACACTTGGCAGGACAGATGGCATCTTTGAAAAGAAGAGAGAGGAAGAGAATACTAATGTTTTTGGACAATGAAACCACATTAAAACAGAGGAAGTAAAAAAGTTTGCAGAATATAAGGAATAAAGGGAAGGTGTTGATGAAGATGAAGGTTGTCCAGGCCACACAGATATTCTTGGTGCCATCTGATGGAGAGAAAGAATGCTGGTTAATCATAGTTGCTATGTCAGGAAGAGAGTATTATTGAGCACAATGAATGAGTGAGGATAGTACAGGTGTGTGTGGCGGGGGGGGGTTGTGGGAGATGCAGAACAAAGTCTACTTGTCTACTGCCTAATTGTATTCATCCAGGGCACAGAAAGACATGGTGGAAGTTATAGCAGTCTAACAAGGTAAATTATAGTGTTTGTGGTAACTTATCAAAATTGTCTGGAGTCTGGGAAGGTCCCAGCAGATTGGAAAACAGCACATTTAGCTCAAAGAAAGTCGAGAAAAGGGAGTTAACGCAGAATTGGGAATAAGGTTAGGAGATTTGTTAGCCAATAAGAAGACAGAAAGTTGGGATAAATGAGTGTTTCTCTAGTTGGCAATTAATAGTTGGTAGGGTGCTGGAAGGATTGACCATTGTTCACAATACACAAATAATTGTTTGTGGAGGGAGCAAGTGTCACATTATCTCAATTTGCTGATGAGATTAAATTAAGTTGTAAAGCAAATTGGGTACAGGCAGCAGAGAATCTGCAGACAGATATGGATTAAATGAGTGGGCAGGGTTCTGGGGGATAGAGTAAGTGTGAGGTCATCCAATTTCCAAGGAGTTCAAACTATTATTTAAATGGTGAAAGATTGCAGCATACTCTTGTACAGAGAGACTTGGGAGAGTTTATGCATGAATTGCAAAAAATTAGTTTGCAGGTGCAGCCAGAATCAAGAAGGCAAATGGCATGTTGGCCTTCATTGCTCTAGGGGTTGAATTAAAGAACAGGCAGGTTCTGCTGCATCTGTACAGGTGAGGCTGCATCTGGAACATTGTCTGCAGTTCTGGTCTCCTTACTTAAGGGATGATTTTTGTGTTCTTACTTATAAGGTATTGTTGAGGCCCTATTTAGAGGATTGTATGCAGTTCTGGTCTCCTTACTTAAGAGATGATTTTTGTGTTCTTATGTATAAGATGTTGTTGAGGCCCTATTTGGAACATTGTCTGCAGTTCTGGTCTCTTTACTTAAGGGATGAATTTTGGGTTCTTATGTATAAGATGTTGTTGAGGCCCTATTTGGAACATTGTCTGCAATTCTGGTCTCCTTACTTAAGGGATGATTTTTGTGTTCTTATGTATAAGATGTTGTTGAGGCCATATTTGGAACATTGTCTGCAGTTTTGGTCTCCGTGCTGCAGGAAATGTGTTATCATGATGGAGAACGAACAGAGAAGTTTTATGATTTTGCCAGGACTTTAGTGGGGGGGGGGGGGGGGCAGAGAGCTGAACTATAGAGAGAGACTGAGCAGGATAGGGCTTTATTCCTTGGAGCACAGGGGAATGAGGGGTGACCTCATAGAGATGTACAAAATCGTAAGATGACTAAGATTGGGGGAATGCACAGAGCCTTTTGCCCAGTGTAGGGATATTGATGACCAGAGATCATAGGTTTAAGGTGCAGGGAGAGATTTAACAGGAACTTAATGAGTAACATTTACTCTGCGGAAGGTGATGAGTGTATGGAATGGGCTGATGGAGGAGGTGGTTGAGGCAAGTTTGCAATGTTTAAGAACAATTTAGGTGGAAGAGACATACCATGATAATGTCTGGATTCAACATAACATTTCAATCCTGCACTCAATATTTTGATTAATGAAGGTCAATGTGCCAGAGCTTTCTTTTTTTATTTTTTTATTTTTCACACTATGAACCATACTGACCAAAATACACACAAACATTTCCCTCTTGAATATACACAGTGTCATTTTCTCCCCTTTTCCCCCCTCCCTTCCCTCCCTCCTTCACCCCCCCTCCCCACCCACTCAACGTTCAACATATATGATACATTAAACCCATTAAACAATGTCATCACACAATGAAAATAAACAAGAAATTTGTGTCTTCCACTTTAACATATTGGGTCAGATCATTTCGTCTTCTTCTCCTTCTGTCATTTTAGGCGGTGGAGGTCCGTGGTAGGACTTCTCTGTTGTGTTCCGTGTATGGTTCCCAAATTTGTTTAAATACTGTGATGTTATTTCTTAAATTACATGTTATTTTTCCAATGGAATACATTTATTCATTTCTATATACCATTGCTGTATTCTCAGGCTATCTTCTAATTTCCAGGTTGACATAATACATTTTTTTACTACAGCTAAGGCTATCATAATAAATCTTTTTTGTGTTCCATCCAAATCGAGTCCAAGTTCTTCTTATATTACTTAGAAGAAAGATCTCTGGATTTTTTGCTATATTGCTTTTTGTGATTTTTTTTAATACCTGGTTTAGATCTTCCCAAAACTTTTCCACTTTTTCACATGCCCAAATTACATGTAGTTGTTCTCATTTCCTTCTTACAGCAAAAACATCTGTCTGATACTGTTGGGTCCCATTTATTTAACTTTAGGGGTGTGATATATAGCCTGTGTAACCAATTATATTGTATCATGCGTAACCTCGTGTTTATTGTATTTCTCTTAGTTCCGGAGCATAGCTTTTCCCATGTTTCATTCTTTATCTTTATGTTTAGATCTTGTTCTCATTTTTATTTGGGTTTACAGCTTGTTTCCTCGTTCTCTTTCTGTTGCAGTTTGATGTACATGTTTGTTATAAATCTTTTAATTATCATTGTGTCTGTAATCACATATTCAAAATTGCTTCCTTCTGGTAACCTCAGCCTGCTTCCCAATTTGTCCTTCAAGTAGGTTTTCAGTTGGTGGTATGCAAACATTGTACCGTGAGTTATACCATATTTGTCCTTAATTTGTTCAAAAGATAATAATTTATTTCCTGAAAAACAATTTTCTATTCTTTTGATTCCTTTTCTCTCCCATTGTCTAAAGGAAAGGTTATCTATCGTGAAAGGGATTAGTTGATTTTGCGTCAATATTAATTTTGGTAGTTGATGATTTATTTTATTCCTTTCTACGTGAATCTTCTTCCAAATGTTGAGCAGATGGTGCAGTACTGGTGAATTCCTATGTTGCACCAGCTTTTCATCCCACTTATATAGTACATGTTCAGGTACCTTCTCCCCTATTTTATCTAGCTCTAATCTGGTCCAATCTGGTTTTTCTCTTGTTTGATAAAAATCTGATAGGTATCTTAATTGTGCTGCTCTATAATAATTCTTAAAGTTTGGTAACTGTAAGCCCCCTTGTTTGTACCATTCTGTTAATTTATCTAGCGCTATCCTCGGTTTCCCCCCTTTCCATAAGAATTTCCTCATTATTTTCTTTAGCTCCTTGAAGAATTTCTCTGTTAAGTGAATTGGTAACGATTGAAATAGGTATTGTATCCTTGGGAACATATTCATTTTAATACAATTTACCCTTCCTATCAGTATTAGTGGTAAATCTTTCCAATGTTCTAAGTCATCTTGTAATTTCATTAATGGCTGATAATTTAGTTTGTATAGATGGCCTAGATTATTATCTAGTTGTATACATAGGTATCGAATTGCTTGTGTTTGCCATCTAAATGGTGATTCTTTCTTAAACTTTGTGAAATCCACATTATTCATTGGGATTGCTTCACTTATATTTGCGTTGATCTTGTACCCCGATACTTCTCCATATTCCTTCAATTTTTTATGTAATTATTTTATTGATATTTCTGGTTCTGTTAAGTATACTATGACATCATCTGCAAATAGACTGATTTTATATTCCTTCTCCTTTATTTTTATCGCTCTTATTTTATTTTCTGTTCTTATCATTTCTGCCAGTGGTTCTATAGCTAACGCGAACAGTAAGGGAGATAGTAGACATCCCTGCCTTGTTGATCTGCTTAATTTAAATTGGCTTGATATATATCCATTTACTGTCACCTTCGCCAATAGTCCCTTATATAATGCTTTAATCCAATTAATATATTTCTCTCGTAGGTTGAACCTCTGTAGTACTTTGAATAAATAATTCATTGTCTACTCTGTCAAAGGCTTTCTCTGTGTCTAAGGCAACAGCAAATGTTGGCGTCTTGTTTCCTTGTACTGCATGGATTAAGTTAATGAACTTACAGATATTGTCCGTTGTTTTCTTAATAAATCCAGTTTGATCTAGTTTTATTATTTTTGGTACACGGTCAGCCAATCTGTTTGCTAATAGTTTAGCTATTATCTTATAATCTGTGATAAGTAGAGATATTGGTCTATACGATGCTGGTGTTATTGGATCTTTCCCCATCTTTGGTATTACTGTAATTATTGCTGTTTTGCATGAATCTGGCATGTTTTGTGTTTCTTCAATCTGGTTCATTACTTCCAGGAGAGGAGGAATTAATAAGTCTTTAAATGTTTTATAGAATTCTATTGGGAGTCCATCCTCTCCCGGCGTTTTATTGTTCGGTAGTTTTTTTAATATATCCTGTATTTCTTATATTTCAAATGATTTTATTAATTTATTTTGCTCCTCTTCTTGCAATTTCGGTAGTTCAATTTTAGCTAGAAACTCATCTATTTTGTCTTCTTTCCCTTCGTTCTCAGTTCGATATAGTTGCTTGTAGGATTCCTTGAAGTTTTCATTGATCTCCGTTGGGTTATATGTAATTTGTTTGTCCTTTTTCCTTGATGCGAATACTGTTCTTTTAGTTTGTTCTGTCTTAAGCTGCCAAGCTAGTATTTTGTGTGTTTTTTCTCCTAGCTCATAATACTTCTGTTTTGTCTTCATTATATTCTTCTCCACCTTGTATGTTTGTAGTGTTTCATATTTCATTTTTTTGTCTGCCAATTCTCTTCTTTTTGTTGTATCTTCCCTTATTGCTAATTCTTTTTCTGTACTTGCTATTTCCCTTTCTTGCTGTTCTATTTCCGTGAAGAGACATATAAGGCAATTGAACAACTGAAAAGTGGCAAAGCAGCAGGTATGGATGGAATCCCCCCCCAGAGATCTGGAAGGCTGGCGGCAAAACTCTGCATGCCAAACTGCATGAGTTTTTCAAGCTCTGCTGGGACCAAGGAAAGCTGCCTCAGGGCCTTCGTGATGCCATCATCATCACCCTGTACAAAAACAAAGGCGAGAAATCAGACTGCTCAAACTACAGGGGAATCACGCTGCTCTCTATTGCAGGCAAAATCTTCGCTAGGATTCTCCTAAATAGAATAATACCTAGTGTCGCCGAAAATGTTCTCCCAGAATCACAGTGCGGCTTTCGCGCAAACAGAGGAACTACTGACATGGTCTTTGCCCTCAGACAGCTTCAAGAAAAGTGCAGAGAACAAAAGAAAGGACTCTACATCACCTTTGTTGACCTCACCAAAGCCTTCGACACCGTGAGCAGGAAAGTGCTTTGGCAAATACTAGTGCGCCTCGGATGCCCCCCAAAGTTCTTCAACTGCACGAAAACCAACAAGGTCGGGTCAGATACAGCAATGAGCTCTCTGAACCCTTCTCCATTAACAATGGCGTGAATCAAGGCTGCGTTCTCGCACCCACCCTCTTTTCAATCTTTTTCAGCATGATGCTGAAACAAGCCATGAACGACCTCAACAATGAAGACGCTGTTTATGTCCGGTACTGCACGGATGTCAGTCTCTTCAATCTGAGGCTCACACCAAGACACAAGAGCAACTTGTCCATGAACTACTCTTTGCAGACGATGCCGCTTTAGTTGCCCATTCAGAGCCAGCTCTTCAGCGCTTGACGTCCTGTTTTGCGGAAACTGCCAAAATGTTTGGCCTGGAAGTCAGCCTGAAGAAAACTGAGGACCTCCATCAGCCAGCTCCCCACCATGACTACCAACCCCCCCCACATCTCCATCGGACACACAAAACTCATAACGGTCAACCAGTTTACCTATCTCGGCTGCACCATTTCATCGGATGCAAGGATCGACAACGAGATAGACAACAGACTCGCCAAGGCAAATAGCGCCTTTGGAAGACTACACAAAAGAGTCTGGAAAAACAACCAACTGAAAAACCTCACAAAGATTAGCGTATACAGAGCCGTTGTCATACCCACACTCCTGTTCGGCTCCAAATCATGGGCCCTCTACCGGCATCACCTACGGCTCCTAGAACACTTCCACCAGCGTTGTCTCCACTCCATCCTCAACATTCATTGGAGCGACTTCATCCCTAACATCGAAGTACTTGAGATGGCAGAGGCCGACAGCATCGAATCCACGCTGCTGAAGATCCAACTGCGCTGGGCAGGTCACGTCTCCAGAATGGAGGTCCATCGCCTTCCCAAGATCGTGTTATATGGCGAGCTCTCCACTGGCCATCGTGACAGAGGTGCACCAAAGAAGAGGTACAAGGACTGCCTAAAGAAATCTCCTGGTGCCTGCCACATTGACCACCGCCAGTGGGCTGATATCGCCTCAAACCGTGCATCTTGGCGCCTCACAGTTAGGCGGGAAGCAACCTCCTTTGAAGAAGACCACAGAGCCCACTTCACTGACAAAAGACAAAGGAGGAAAAACCCAACACCCAACCCCAACCAACCAATTTTTCCCTGCAACCACTGCAACCGTGTCTGCCTGTCCCGCATCGGACTTGTCAGCCACTATAGAGCCTGCAGCTGACGTGGACATTACCCCTCCATAAATCTTCGTCCCGCGAAGCCAAGCCAAAGAAGAAAGAAGTCCTTCTTCATCTTAGTTACATAACTTATTATCTGCCCTCTGATGAATGCTTTCATTGCATCCCATAGTATAAACTTATCTTTCATTGATTCCGTATTTATTTCAAAGTATATTTTAATTTCTCGCTCAATGAATTATCTAAAAATCCTGTCTTTTAAGTAGCATGGAATTTAATCTCCATATATACGTTCTCGGTGGGATGTCCTCCAGCTCTATTGCTAATAGCAGGGGTGAGTGATCCGATAACAATCTCGCTTTATATTCCGTTTTCCTAACTCTCCCTTGGATGCGGGCTGACAACAGGAACAGATCTATCCTTGAGTATGTTTTATGTCTACTCGAATAATATGAGTATTCTTTCTCCTTTGGGTGTTGTCTCCTCCAAATATCCAAAAGTTGCATTTCCTGCATCGATTTAACCATAAATTTGGTTATTTTGTTCTTTCTGCTAGTCTTTTTTCCAGTTTTATCCATCTTTGAGTCCAAATTAAGGTTAAAGTCCCCTCCTATCAGTATATTCCCCTGTGTATCTGCAATCTTCAAAAAGATATCTTGCATAAATTTTTGATCCTCTTCATTAGGTGCATATACATTGAGCAAATTCCAAATTTCTGAATATATCTGACACTTTATCATTACATACCTCCCTGCTGGATCTATTATTTCCTCCTCTATTTTGATTAGTACATTTTTATTGATTTATATAGCTACTCCTCTGGCTTTTGAATTATATGATTCTTCCATTACATGCCCTACCCAGTTTCTCCTTCATTTCTTGTGTTCCACTTCAGTTTGATGTGTTTCTTGAACGAATGCTATATCAGTTTTTTCTTTCTTCAGTAAATTTAACAGCCTCTTCCTTTTGATTTGGTTATGTATTCCGTTAATATTTATAGTCATATAGTTCAACATGGCCATTTCATACTTTGTTTACCTTTCATTTCCGCTTCCTCATCACCACCTTTCCTACTTATCCATTTCTGTTTTCTTTTTTTGAACACACTGTAAACAACACTTCTAAAACATAAAATATTTCCACATCCAAAATTTCCTTAACCCCAAATGTCCCCCCTCCTCTCTGAGTTGCCCCTTGTCCCTTGCCGGGCAACCACATCTCCCCTCTCCATTTGGATTGCAAACCCCCTCGCACGCATTCAACTGATTTCACAGTGACTGTTATTCTCTCCCACCCAGCCCTCTCCAGAAAAGACTTTTATCTTCACATATAACAAAACTCACACTCTTAATTGTGCCAGAGCTTTCTTTACAACACTAGGAATTAATTTAATTTTAATTTTGACATACAGCACAGTAACCGTCCCTTTTGGCCCACGAACCCGCACGACACAATCACCGGTACGACTTTCAAAGATGGAGGAAACTGGAGCCTCCGGGACAAAACTCTTGCAGACACGGGGAGAACTTGCAAACTCCTTACAGACAGCATGGGGTCCAAACCCCAGTCCCAATTGCTGGCACTGTAAAGGCATTACTCTATGCCAACCGTGCTGCCCAAATATCTGAGAAAGTTTTTTTTTATATACAGAGTATTATCTGTGCTGGAGAGGTTGTCAATTGGGATTTCAGTGAAATCTGGTAAAATCAGTTTCCTGCATCTGAAAGTTAAATTCCGTAAGTTTCAAATGTAAACTGGAGAGCTGTTGTATCAGGTAGATTCTAAGCAGAAGGTTTAAGATCCTTGAGAAGGATCCTCTGGCTTCTCCCCTCCAGCCATTGTTGAATCCAATTCACTACTTCACTATGAATACCAAGCATACTAACCTCCCATGTTGGACTTGTCAAAGGCCTTGCTAAAATCTATGTAGATAACATCACAGCCTTTCCTTTGTCAACATTCCTGGTAACCTCAAAAAAAACTCTGCAAGATTAGTGGAACACAGCCTACCACACGCAAAGCCATGTTGACTATCTCTAATTAGTTTCTGGTGAACCGAATAATTGTATATCCGATCTCTTCAAACACTTTCCAATATTTTACCTACCTTATTGACATTGGCCTCACTGGCCTATGATTTCCAAGGTTACTGTAAATATTCATGTATAATGCGACCCCCCCCCCCCCAATTTTTAAGGGGAAAAGGGGGAAAAATTTTACCCCGTATATAATATGAACACCCCCCTCCCCTCACCCACCTGAATCGCGTTGCCGTCTCTCCGGCCGCTCACCCACCCGAGTCGCGCTGGCGTCTCTCACGACCCCCCTCCCCTCACCACCTGAGTTACACTGGCATCTCTCACAACCCCCCCTTTCCTCAGCCACCTGAGTCACGCTGATGTCTCTCACGACCCCCCCCACTCATCCGCCCGATTTGTGAATTCATCCCTCACGAACCCCCCTCCCCTCACCACCTGAGTCGTGCTCCTGCTCGGCTGCCCGAGTCGCGCTGCCACTCACTTGCTTGCCTGCCCGGCCTCCTGAGTCACGCTGCTGCTCGCCTGCTCATCCACCCAGCTGCCCAAGTCGTGCTACTGCTCGCCGGCTTCCCAGCCCGAGTCGCACTGCCGCTCCCCCCACCCACCCACTGAGTCACACTGCCACTCATCTGCCCGCCCGAGTCGCGTGCTGCTTGCCCGCCCAGCCGTCCAAGTCACGCTGCTGTCTACTGCACCCACTCGCCTGCAGAAAATTTAAAAATTTTACTCTCGAGTGTAATGCGACCCCCCCCCCCCCCCCCCCTATTTTTGTGGGGAAAAGGGGAGGAAATTTTTTACATTATACTTGAATATTTATGGTACTTCGTAAGATACTCTCCAATCCTCCGGCGCCACACCTTTGGGAATGGTACTGAAAACCTTAAGTTCATCAAACAAATTCCCGTATAAATGGCTCAAGGAGGACCCTTTTTGAAACTCCATCAGCTATCCACCTGTACCCTTAGGCTGTTCATTGGGAATGGGAGTGGGATTGAGAATGAAAGAGGCATACAACGGAAAGCTCAGGATCATCTTTCAGACTGATCTCAGGTGCTCCCCAAAGCAATCACCCAGTCTGTATTTGGTTCGATGAGGTCAATATAGTGGAGTTTTCTATTGAATATGAAGAACTCAGCACTTGGTGATCATGGTGGAAAGCAGACATGTTGCTATGAAATGTGGCAATAAACATTTTGGCTGGAGGAAACCATGCTTCCTGATTCCAATGTGGATTACTGTACGAGTTAACCTCGGGTGATCTGATTTTTTTCCCCACATCCCAAAAATATCTTAGTGGGAGGTTAATTGGCAACTACAAATTACTCCTCGTGTAAGTGGGTGGCCAAAATATCTGGAGTTGAAAGACATAACAGAACGATTAAGGGTAAGAAAGTAGGGAAATGGAACTTCACTGAGATCTAGGATAGACTTAAGTGGCCAAATGACCTTTCTCTATCAGAAGGAAATGAAAACAAGAAGTTAGGAATGTTTCTTTTCAAATGTGGGTTTTACACTTTCCCTTTTGCAGATTCTGTAACCACTTTGTTTGCCATTATAGGTCTGGGATTAGATCCTGCTGTACTTGCCCTTCAGATGAGCCAATCTGACTGGCCAGAGTTGAAAAGAATTTTTACAGAAGCATTTGCTGCAAAAAGTCAAGAAGAGTGGACGAAGACCTTTGACGGAACTGATGCTTGTGTGACTCCTGTTTTGTCTTTCCAAGAAGCTCTCAGGCATCCACATAATCAGGAAAGAGGATCTTTTATCACAGATGAGGAAGGACGAGTCAGTCCCAGGCCAGCTCCAGTCTTGTCCCGGACCCCAGCCACTGTCAGTCTAGAAAGAAATCCAGAAGTGGGAGAACACACAGAACTTGTGTTAACTGAATATGGTTTTAGTAAGGAACTTATAAATAAACTGCAGTCTGCTGGGATTATTGGATGTAGCAGATCAAAATCTAAATTGTAATAAATTTATGTGCATAATTTCATTTTATGGCAATTCTATTTTGAGCCTTGTTACAATGAAATATTTAGCAATTAAATAACTCTTATGAAAAAGTTAAAACTGTTGAGCCAAATGTTATCCTGTATAAATAGCTGCACGTATTAATTCTAATATGCTGTTAAAAAAAAAGATTAGAAAGATGAAAGATTTTGTATTAATTTTTCTCCTCAGATTTGGCTGGTTTTCATTATTAAACATGAAGCACTTCATAGTGTCATGTGTCTTAAGCCTCAGATATTTGAACAGAATATTCACATTACAAATGGTAATACTATCTACTGTATTTGCAATTGAGGGACATTAATGGTGGCAATGAATTTATTGTCATACATGTTGTACAATATATACATGCACCCAAATTGTTACTTGCTGCAGTATGTAGAGTCACAGTATGTAAAGAGGGCCTTTAGAGCTAAGCTGGATTGGCACATTTGAATCAATTATTATGATCAAATCAGGTGACATTGGGAAGTGAGTATCAGCTGAAAAATGAGTAGACAAAGGATTACTGATGAACTCAGTAGGTCAGACAGCATCCATGGGTGGATGCTCTCCACTCTCTCCACTACCAAGTTATTGATGTGAAGTGGAGGGTGCTCATTCCTGGTCCTCCTGAAGCAACGCACCTGGGGCGTTGGTGTACACCTGATCCAGTCAGAACCCTTTTTCAAGATGAAGAGTAAAATCACATCTATATAAAGGGGGAAGAGTATGGGTGGGAGGGGGGCAGGGAAAAAGTGATAGGACAAAGTGTGTGAAGGGTGAAGAGTCGGGGAGAAGCCATCAGGAAAAGGAAGTAGAAAAGAAGTAGGTAAATAAGAGATAGAAACAGCGATCAGACCACTATGGGTTTTACCTAAAATTATAAAACTCAATATCCATGCAGTTAGATTTGAAGCGCTCTCGTAGAAATGTGACAAGTTCCTCAAGTTTACATTTAGCCATCCTCACAATGGATGAGGCCGAGGACAGACATCTCACTGTCAGAATGGTGGAAGGAATTAAAATGGTTGGTTACAGGAAGCACAAGTTTAGACCCATAAACAGAATGTAGGTGTCTGGTGGAATGGTCACCCATCTGCATTTGGTCTCACCAATGACTTACCCAATCATTCTACATTCTTTGTAGTTTCTTGTTATATTTATATAGTTTGTATGACATATTAGCAGTAATGGTAGTTTCCACAAACTTTCAAAAAGAATTCTGAATTGTGCTGCTCTGAGAGTCATGACTAGTTTGGTCTTGGGTGGACTGGTTCAGGACCAAACACCTATCGAGTACCAGGAGTGAATACCTTCAGAATGGCACGTTTGAATCAATTATTATGATCAAATCAGGTGACATAAGTGGGAACTGAAAGCTAAGGTAGCGCTGTAGTATGACAAGATACAACCATGTCAGAGGATGAGAAATATATAACAACATTCCTGCAGAAACAGATAACGCTATTTAGTTAGCATGAAAAAACAGCAGTTGAAAAGGAAACAGCAAGTGTGAAAGTTTAAAGGAAAAATCTTCAAGAGAAATTTTAGAAGAGAGAAGCTCATGAATGAATTGTGAGGGAGTAATAAAGAGAAAGGTAGTTTGGAAACATGGAGCTGAGTTATAAATCTCAGTACAGAAGGATATGGATAGCGAATGGGAAGAACATAATTGGTTGTTTCAGGAGTTCAGTCTTCCAGGTGGTGTGAGAGCTGTAAAAGCAAGTTCAAGATCATTTATCATCTGATTGTACAAGTAAACTCAATGAAGCAGTGTTATCTGGCCCTCTGTGAAAACACAATATACAGATTTTAAAAATAAATAAATACTGTTTAATAAATAGTAGAGTCTTGAATGGTTAGTTTGAGCACTTCATTTAGTGGTTCAACAGTCTCACTGCCTGTGGGAAGAAGCTGTTTCTCAGCCTGGTCTGATATTCTGAATCTATTTTCCAGCGGGAATAGCTGAAAGATGCTGTGTGCAGGGTGGAATCATGTCAATGGGGGAAGGGAGACCCTAGTGATCCTCTCTGCTGCTTCTGTGGTCCTGTGGATTGACCTCTGATCCAATTCTCTTCAGCAACCATACACACAGGTGTGGCCGGCCGGGATGATCACAGTAGAGCTCCTGCAGAAGGTTGATATGGTGGTGGCCAGTAACCTTGCCCATTTTAGTCTTCTCAAGAGAAGCAGTTGCTGTTCCTGACCAGTGAGATATTGTGTCCAGGATAGGTCACTTGTTAAGGGGACCCTGAGGAACTTGTTGCTCTCCGCTCTCTCCACTGCCGAGTTATTGATGTGAAGTGGAGGGTGCTCATTCCTGGTCCTCCTGAAGCAATGCACCTGGAGCGTTGGTGTACACCTGATCCAGTTGAGACATGATGAATAATCATTATGTGAAGAAGAGATTGAGCATTTTTGACACAAGGTTCTGATACAAGAGATCTCATCCATGCTGTGACAGGAGCTGCAGAGGATGGGAATGCTTTAGACCAGCCACTTTCAATGGGGGCCCTATGCCTCACCCCACCCACCTCCACCCTCCTCCTGGAGACCATAACACTTTTAAGTAAAAACCTTGTTTTCTTTTTTAAACATCTATATTGATTTTAACATATAGCCATGCATAGTAAATGACAATTACATAATGAATCAATTGTATACAAGTCAATGAATAGAGAATGGAGAAAAATAAAAAATATGAATAAGAAGATTAAGAGTTACTTATAATAACTCAATCTGGTAATAAACATAATGTATGCAACCATGTCTGACCCATTTATTAAATTGTTATATTAAAATAATAAAGATAAAATTCTTAAAACTAATGGACTAATCGAATCTACCCACCCTCTCTAATGAAAGTTACCTTTTATTGTAATGAAAAAAATAAAATGAATAATATTGTGGAATCACTGGCAACCACTGGAGAACAGACAAAGAATTACTGGAATGAATAATAATTATAAAAAAATTCTAAAGATAGGCCCCATCATTTCATACATTGAAACTTCCTATCTTTAACATTATATCTGATTTTTTTTACCCCAACTTAAATAGGACATTACATCATATAGCCATTGCATATGAATAGGGGATAAATCCATTTCAATAAAATAGCTTATCTGCCTATCAAGATTTCACCTCATTAATATTTCTTTTATATAATCGGTAGGGGAGGATTACAGAAGAAACTAAAACGTGACTGCTTCACAGGGAAAGGCCCATAAACATGTATTAGAGTGCTAGGGAAGCTGGGAAAAGGTTGAGAAAGGCTGCTTTAGGCTCATGATGGAAAAGCTGAGATTCAAGAACTGTGGTAGGTTAAGGGGAAAAAAATGTAGAACAAGGAAATATCTGATACATATCTGCAGTTCACGGAGTTTAACCCTGAATAAAGCAAGTTCACCCAAAAACCATCAAAGGATACCTTAACATTCCAATTCACTTCTCTGGCATTCACAACAAAAATCTTTTAGAGATTTCACAGCTTGGAATTATTATCTCTTCTCTTTGGCTTGGCTTTGCGGACGAAGATTAATGGAGGGGGTAAAAGTCCACGTCAGCTGCAGGCTCGTTTGTGGCTGACAAGTCCGATGTGGGACAGGCAGACACGGTTGCAGGGGAAAATTGGTGGGTTGGGGTTGGGTGTTGGGTTTTTCTTCCTTTGCCTTTTGTCAGTGAGGTGGGTTCTGCGGTCTTCTTCAAAGGAGGTTGCTGCCCGCCAAACTGTAAGGCGCCAAGATGCACGGTTTGAGGCGATATCAGCCCACTGGCGGTGGTCAATGTGGCAGGCACCAAGATATTTCTTTAGGCAGTCCTTGTACCTTTTCTTTGGTGCACCTCTGTCACGGTGGCCAGTGGAGAGCTCGCCATATAACACGATCTTGGGAAGGCGATGGTCCTCCATTCTGGAGTCGTGACCCACCCAGCGCAGCTGGATCTTCAGCAGCGTGGACTCGATGCTGTCGACCTCTGCCATCTCGAGTACTTCGACGTTAGGGATGAAAGCGCTCCAATGAATGTTGAGGATGGAGCGGAGACAACGCTGGTGGAAGCATTCTAGGAGCCGTAGGTGATGCCGGTAGAGGACCCATGATTCGGAGCCGAACAGGATTGTGGGTATGACAACGGCTCTGTATACGCTTATCTTTGTGAGGTTTTTCAGTTGGTTGTTTTTCCAGACTCTTTTGTGTAGTCTTCCAAAGGCGCTATTTGCCTTGGCGAGTCTGTTGTCTATCTCGTTGTCGATCCTTGCATCTGATGAAATGCTGCAGCCGAGATAGGTAAACTGGTTGACCGTTTTGAGTTTTGTGTGCCCGATGGAGATGTGGGGGGGCTGGTAGTCATGGTGGGGAGCTGGCTGATGGAGGACCATATAACAATTACAGCACGGAAACAGGCCAATTTGGCCCTTCTAGTCTGCACTGATCCAAGTACCCTCCTCTAATCCCATTTACCAGCACTCAGCTCATATCCCTCTATCCCCCTCCCGTCCATATACTTATCCAACTCTTTCTTAAATTACAAAATTAACCCTGCCTCCACCACCTTTCCCGGAAGCCCATTCCACACATTAACCACTCTCTGAGTAAAGAAGTTCCCCCTCATGTTACTCCTAAACCTTTACCTGTCAACTCTCAACCCATGACCTCTTGTATCCATCTCTCCTACTCTCAATGGGAAAAGCCTTTCCACATCAACTCTTATCTATCCCTCTCATTATCTTAAACACCGCTATCAAATCCCCTCTCAGCCTTCTACATTCCAAGGAATAAAGGCCTAATTTGCTCAATCTCTCCTATTCCAGATGCTGAAACCAGGCAACATTTTTGTAAATCTTCTCTGCACTCTCTCTATCTTGTTAATATCCTTCCTATAAATCGGTGACCAAAACTGCACACAGTACTCTAAATTTGACCTCACCGATGCCTTGTACAGTTTCATCATTACTTCTAAACTCCTATATACTATGCACTGATTAATATAGGCAAGTGTACTAAAGGCCTTCTTTACCACCCTATCCGCACGCACTCCTACCTTCAGTGAACAATACACCGTTAATCCTAGATCTTTCTGCTCCACTGCATTCTTCAATGCCCTCCCATTTACCACATATGTCTTGCTTTGATTATTCTTTCCAAAATGAAGCATCTCACACTTATTAGCATTAAACTCCATCTGCCATCTTTCTCCCCACTCCTCTAAGCAGTTTAAATCCCTCTGCAATCTTTGAAAACCCTCTTCATCATCCATAATTCCGCTTATTTTAGTATCATCTGCATATTTACTAATCCAATTTACCGCCCCATCCTCCAGATCATTAATATATATGACAAACAGCAATGGTCCCAATACCGAACCCTGAGGTACACCGCTTGTCACCGGCCTCCATCCTGACAAACAATTATCTACTACTGCTCTCTGGCACCTTCCTTCCAGCCACTGTTGAATCCATTTGACTATCTCCAAATTAATACCCAAGGACTCAGCCTTCCTAATTAACCTCCCATGGGCAACCTTATCAAAGGTCTTACTAAAGTCCATATAGACAACATCCACTGCTCTGCCCTCCTCCCCCATCTCTTTTGGCTCCACACACATTTGTCCTTTCTGAATCTCTATTGGACCAATTTTATCTCTCACTTTACATATTTGTAGAAACCCTTTGGATCTATTTTCACCCTACTTGCTATAGCCACTTCATACCTTTTAGCTTTTCTAATTTCTTAAGATTCTTTTTACATTCAACATAATACCCAAACATCTTTTTTCCCTGTTTCTTATATTTATTGTAGTACTCCCTCTTTTTTCAAACCAAGTTTCCAATATCCCTTGAGAACCATGGCTCTCTCAAACTTTTGACCTGACCTTTCAACCTCACAGGGATATAAAGATTTTGGACTCTTAAAACCTCTCCTTTAAAAGACCCTCCATTTCTCTGTGACATCCTTCCCAGAAAACAAACTGTCCCAATCCACCCCTTGTAAATTCTTTCGCATCTCCTCAAAACTAGCTTTTCCCCACTCAAAAACCTCAACTCTGGGCCCAGACCTATCCTTTTTCATAATTACCTTGAAGTTAATAGCATTATGATCACTGGACCCCAAGTGCTCCCCCACACACCTCTGTCACCTGACCCATCTCATTCCACAACAGTAAATCCAACACAGCTCCCTCTCTAGTTGGTACTTCCAAGTATTGATGTAAAAAGCTATCCTGCACACATTTTACAAACTCCAACTCATCCAGTCCTTTCATGGAATGGGTTTCCCAATCAATATTTGGAAAATTAAAATCCCCCACAATCACTACCCTGTGCTTATTACAAATATCTGCTATCTCCCTACTAATTTGTTCCTCTAATTCGCGTTCCCCATTCAGTGGTCTATAATACACCCCTATAATTGTAACTTCCCCTTTCCCATTCCTCAATTCCACCCAAATAGCCTCCCTGGATGAGCCTTCTATTCTATCGCACCTAAGCACCACTGTAATATTTTCTCTAACAAGTAGTGAAGCCCCACCCACTCTTGCCCCTCACACCCAGTTCTATCACACCGAAAGCAACTAAATCCAGGAATATTTAGCTGCCTGTCACATCCCTCCTGTAACCATGTTTCACTAATCGCTACCACGTCATACTTCCAAGTGTCGATCCATACCTTCAGCTCATCCACCTTCCTTACAATCCTCCTAGCATTAAAATAGATGCATTTTAGAGATTTCCCACTTTTTACTTCCTGTATGCCCCTTTGTGATCTTTTGCAATCGACCTCTGTCCATCTTTGTATTGAGCATCCCCCTTTTCTATCACCTGCCTTTCCCCTCTCAAACACTGTCTACAAGCTTTCTCTGATTGCACTCTAACCTTCTCCTTGCTGTTCTCCTTCATTCTAGTTTAAAGTCTCCTGAGTAACCCTAGCAAATGTCCCCGCCAAAATCCTGGTCCCCCGGGTCCAAATGCAACCCGTCCTTTTTGTACAGGTCACATCTACCCCAAAAATGGTCCCAGTGATGCACTAACTTGAATCCCTGCCCTTTGGTCCACCCCTTCAGCACACATTCATCCTCCATCTCATTCTATTCCTGCTCTCACTGTCGCGTGGTACAGGCAGTAATCCCGTGATTACTCCCTTTGCGGTCCTTCTTTTTAACACTCTACCTAACTCCCTGTACTCACTTTTCAGGATCTCTTCACTATTCCTCCCTATGTCGTTGGTACCTACATGTGCCACGACTTCTGTCTCATCTCCCTCCTCCTTTAGGATGTCCTGGACTTGAGCAGCAACATCCCGGACCCTGGCACCAGGGAGGCAAACCACCATCTGGTTCTCCTTGCTCTGTCCACAGAATCCCCTGTCTGTACTCCTGACTATCGAGTCCCCTATGACTATTGCCCTCCTCTTCCTTTCCATACCCTTCTGAACCTCAGAGGCCGACCCAGTGCCAGAGGCACAGCCACTAACGCTTTCCCCAGCTGGGCTGTTTCCCCCAACAGTACCCAAAGAGGAGTACCTGTTGTTGAGGGCCACAGCCATAGGGGTCCTCTCTACCACCTTACTATTCCTCTTCCCTCTCCTAACTGTGACCCACCTGTTCTCCTCCTGTGGCCCTGGTGTGACCACCTGGCTGTAACTCCTATCTATGATGGCCTCACTCTCCCTGACCAGAGCGAGGTCATCGAGCTGCAGCTCTAGTTCCCCAACACAGTTCCTGAGGAGCTACAGCTCAGCACACCTGGTGCAGATATGGACATCAGGGAGGCTAGAAGACTCCTCGAATTCCCACATCTGACACAGAGAACAGCAAACTGCTCTCACACTCATCCTTTCTCTCTCATCCTTCCTCAGATAAGTAGAAATTACTAAAGAATACAAAAGCAATTAAACAGTCTTACCTTAACTTGACAAGCTCGACCTCAGTCTCTGCTTGCCGAAGCCTCTTGAGCCAAAGCCTGAATTCCCCACTCCTTCCCTCCCCACTCACTCCCTGGCCGCTCCTCGCTAGCCGCTCTTTTACCTTAACCTCTTTTTATTTGCCCTCTCCCAGTTAACCCTGTCAGTCACTCCTCACCTTGCCTCCCCTGGATGCCTCTGAGCCCGACTCCAATGGCTCCCTGCTCGACCCACTAGGCCTGAGCCCTGGTAAGTACTTTGATTACAGTACTTACCTGTCCTCTTGCCGACCTCCTGCTCCTCCGACTCCTTGACACACAAGGCCCGACCACCGGTAGTTCTTTAATATAGTGTTTACCCGTCCTCCTGCTCCTTGACGCACAATATAAAAAATAAAATTGTCAGCGGATGCTTTTTTTAAATTTTTTAACTATAGTAGTTTGTTTCCCTCAGTTATCACAAAAATGTGCAACATACTTGCTTAGACCACATCCCTCCGATTTGCCTTTGGTGACATGAACATGACGAAAGAAAGTAATCAATTATTTCATAATCTAGTCTTTAAAATCTCTCTCCTTATATCCCATTCATAATACAATGATGTGCCTGATGATAAATGTGAAAACTTTACTTGTGATCGCTACATTTGATCATCTGTTGAGATTTTCCTGATGTTCAATTCATCACACAGTTATTTTGATCTGAGTATTTGGTCACCCCGTTAAATAATTGCTTCTCCAGTGCCTAACAACATTGTTTGAAGAACCAATACAAACATTATCAAAACACAATGAGTTTTATTCCCAACCACCTCTCTGGGCGAGAAAAGTTTTCTGCATCTCCGCTGGTACTTCTAATAATTACTTTAAATTTGTAGCCTTGACTTGTTTTCCATTCCGCTGAGAGGACTATTTTCTTCCTATTTATTCTACCTGAGATCCTCAATTTCAATCTCCTATGTTCTAAATATAATAAACCTGATCACACCATAGTACATCATCCTTATTTTTTATTCATTTCTGGGAATATCTTCACCAGCCTCTGCTGCACCCTCTTCAATGCAATCTTATCTTTCCAGTCATATCTTTGGCTTGGCTTCGCGGACGAAGATTTATGGAGGGTTATGTCCACGTCTGCTGCAGGCTCGTTGGTGACTGACAAGTCCGACGCGGGACAGGCAGACACGGTTGCAGCGGTTGCAAGGGAAAATTGGTGGGTTGGGGTTGGGTGTTGGGTTTTTCCTCCTTTGTCTTTTGTCAGTGAGGTGGGCTCTGCGGTCTTCTTCAAAGGAGGTTGCTGCCCGCCGAACTGTGAGGCACCAAGATGCACGGTTGGAGGCGATATCAGCCCACTGGCGGTGGTCAATGTGGCAGGCACCAAGAGATTTCTTTAAGCAGTCCTTGTACCTCTTCTTTGGTGTACCTCTGTCTCGGAGGCCAGTAGAGAGCTCGCCATAGAACACGATCTTGGGAAGGCGATGGTCCTCCATTCTGGAGACGTGACCCACCCATATATTGACCAGAAAAATGCACAGTACTTGAACTTGCTCTAACTTGTGCAAACAATGAGAAGCTGGAGGAGCTCAATGGGTTAGGCATCATCCATTAGTGAAAATGGTCAGTCAACATTTCAGCTCAGTACTTGAAATTATGATGATGAGTGAATTTCAGAGACACAGGTACAAGAGGAACAGAATTGGCAGCTCAATATTCCTGGGATTCATTGTTTTAGACAGGATGTAGAAGGGGGTAAAAGAGAATTGCTGCACAGGGAGAATGTCATAGCTGCACTCAGAGAAGTCCCAATGATGGGCTCAACTACTGAAGCAGTGTGGGAAAATATTAGAAATAACTGGGGGCTCTGGTTTCCTCCCACCATTCGAAACGTACCAGGCGTGTAGGTTAATTGGTGAAAATTGGGCGGCACCGTCTCATGAGCCGAAATTGCCTGTTACTGTGTTGTATATCTAAAAGAAAATTTTAATTTTTAAAAATTATCAGAGTGCGAGACCTTAATTTCTCCAATACTGACTAAGACATCCTTAGTGCCAAAGGTTTGGATGGGACAGAATTTATTAAGTATATCCAGAAGAGTTTCCTGAAGCAGCATGTAGCTAGTCCAACCAGAAATGGGGTCAAAGTATACCTTATACAGTAAAACCCCTGGTATCCGGCCCTATGGGGATTGGTAGATACTGGATAAGTGTATTTTCTGGTTGCTTGGGATTTACTCTTAAAATAGTTAACTAATACCCCTGCATTAAAAATAAACAGTTTAAAATACAAAAATATTATTCTGTACTTACACTGAACAAACTTCACTTGCATGAATATATAAACCTCAAAGCATTTTTACTTTATTTTCCATCACATTCTTTGAAAATAATTAGCCATCGCTGCAACTGCCAGTTCCTCCCCCTCCACAGAAAGACAAACAATAACAGATATTAACCGCCTCCTTCCCCCAAGTTTACAGATAAAGCCTATAACCTGGGCAACTCTTACTAAGCAAAAATAAGGAGTCAACCCAAAGGCGAGCAGCATCAACCAGCTCTTCATCCTGGGTGACGCCATTGCTGTTTCACACAACTTTATTGAACAGCTGTTAAGAGCAAAGCATGACCAAGGTACTGCACTGGCTGAATATTTTCTCCCATCTTCATTAAAGGTTTATGTGTTACTTCGGAGAGCATTCACTTTAACTATGTTAAATTTTTGTATTTTTATCTACTACTTTATTCTATTTTTTTTTTTAAATTTCCTTTATTTATTTTGCCAGATACTTGAGGCTGCCAGTTTGGTTGAATTCTGGCAACCAGGGGTGTTACCGTACTGTGAAATGAGCCAGGCTAGGTGATCAGAATTTCAGTGGGGAAAGAGATAAGTTTCAAAATAATTTTGCACTAAATTTGGGGAAGGGAAAATTATGACATAATTAGACCAAAGCTAGCAAGCATTGACTGGGCACTGCTGTTAATGGGTAAGCCCACAATTGTCATGTGGGAGTTTAAGGACCATCTAATTAAGAGTCCAGGATCAGCATGTTCCAATGTGAAGGCAGGATAAGGATGGCAAGGTAAGAGAACATTGGAAAATGAGAGGCCATGAACTCAGTCAAGAAGAAAAAGGAGACATTTGTAAGGTTCAGAAAGATGTGATCAGACAGGGCCCTGGACGAATATAAAGATTGCAGCAGCGAGTTCACGCAGAACATAGAAAGGCCCAAAGGGGCCATGAAATGTCTTTGAAAAGCAGGATTAAAGCAAATTCCAAGGAATTTTACACATTAAAAATGACTCAGGAGAGGATAGAACCACTCAAGCACAAAGGATTGAATTTATGCTTGGAATCAAGAGTACACAAAGTACACATTTAGTGTCAGTGTTTACCAAGGAGAAGGACCTGAGCAGTGACAGGGAGCAGTGTTGGGGTATTTTGAGATCAGGAAAGAGGTGATGGTTGGGTTTTTTGAGGAGCATTAAGATGGATAAATCTCCTGGGCCTGATGGGATTCATCCCAGTTATTGAAGGGGGCAAGTGAAGATATTTCTGGGGTTAAGCAGGAAAGTTTGCAGATGCTGGGGTTGTAATGCAACACACAAAGTGCTGGAGAAACTTTGTAAGTCACGCAGCATCTGTAGGGAGTGAAGTCTAACCAACATTTAGGGCCTGAGTCCTCATTAAGGTATGAGCAAAAAGCAACAGGCACCTGAATAAAAAGGTGGGGGCGGAAGAGGGGAGGAAGGAAGGGGCAGGGAGAGGAGCACAGACTAACAGATCATAGGTGCATACAGTATAGGTGAGAGGGTCGAAGGGATTTTTAAAAAGTTGAGAAGTGATAGGGGTGGGGTATCTCTGAATGGAGAGGGGAGAGGGTGGGTTAAACCTTTCCCCATCCCTCTCTTTCCATAATCATCTGTCTCCTTTCCTCCAGTTCCTGACCAATTATTGAATGTTATTATCCTCATATCAGATCCACCATAGTAACGTAAACAATGTTTATTGTGATCTATTAACATTAGCACTTATGTGTCCCAAGTTATTCAACTTAAAATCAAGTTTTATTTAATTAACACTTTTCAAAAGAGGCAGGACAGCCTCTGTATTCCTTCTCATCTTTGCAAGACAGAGCTTCTATTTGCTAAACTGCTATTGTATTGCTACCACACTTTAGGGCAGAATGATTAATGTAACACAGTGGTTCTCAACCTTTTTGCTCTAGGCCCCACTTTAATTTTTCAAAAAATTGTATGCCCCACCATTAGCAGAAAAAAGTTATATAATGTAGTGGCCTATCTGACGGCACTAACTCACGCAAGTGGCAATAAATGACACTGGAGACAGTAGAGTCAGGAATCAGTGGCCTTATTGTGCTTAACCACAGCTTTTATAGTTCCCTCTGCGTGTTTCACGCTGAGCCTTCTGGAATGTGGTAGTGATGTCACTTTCCAGCCTCGGGTGTCAGGTGCCATAAAAAGTATGGGCTCTTATTTGTGCACTTTTCCTAATTGCTGGTGCCTGGCTTGTAGCTGGAGGACTGGGACATCGTTGGAAGCTATGCACTCTGGTGATGCGCTTGCTAAACTGCTGTGGCTGTGCGCGATTCTGTTGTACGCTTGGGGCTCCCGCTACAATATTCAAAAGAAGTTTTAATTAAATCATTTGCTGCAAGTGTATTTCAATGGAATTAAGGTCAGGTATACACTGAAACACATATTTCATATTCATCTACTACTTCAATATGTCAACCATCTCAAACACTCATTCAACAATTGCCATCACTTCAGTGGGAACTTTCCCCCTGATGCTGGATGCAGATTTTTTTGATTTGAGGGACTAATTTTGTTAGTTTCAACCCTAAATCTCCACGTTTTGTAATTTCCAGTCAGTTTCTCTTGGCTTATAGCAAATCATTAACAGCACTGAAACCACATTCTAAATAAGACGACGGAAAATGTATCAATAGTTCCCTTGCTGAAGTAGTCGAGTTTGTTTTTTTTTATCTTATTAGACAGCCACATCATGGCTCATTTCACCAATTCATCATGTTGCAACTCAGATAACTCCTCTTAGCATTCCACTGGAACTTTAGATAAGTCCATCAGCAATGGCTGAGTTAACCAAGAGGGAAAATCCATTGCCTTTAAATCACAAAATCATGAAGTCAGTAACCAACATTTTCAAATGGTCAACAATGACATTTGTAGCAGCATTAGTTACCTCACACTTATTCAACCAATATTTCTTGAAGAAATATTCCTTTGCCATAATTCTAGAAGTGTCATGAATCCAAATATCTTTGTTTTTGCATCAACAGGAGTCATATTTGCTACTTGGAGTTGCTTGTTCAATGTACTTAGTTTCTCAAAAATGTCTGTCATGAACTCACATAAGCTTTGCCATTTGTTATTAACAAGAGCTTCGTTTCAGGTTTGTCCTTCAAAAACTTGCTAAGGAGATCAAACAGTTCCATAAACCTTTTTGAAGCAGTTTCCCTTTGACAACCACCTTACTTCAGGGTGAAGCAATAATCTCACATTTTCTGCATTTTTATCAACACAAAAAATTGCTTAAACAGATGCTCACATTTGGCACTAGCTTTGATGGCATTGATACACTTGATCAAATAATGCAGTATCTCGTGTAGAACAGGGGAAACTTTCTAGGCGACTAAGTTTTCTTGATGGATAAGACAATGCACAAACAAGATGTTTGGATTTTCATCCTTCATTAATTTTAAACATCCTGTTTTTTTTAACCCATCATAGCAGGTACACCATCTGCAGCACAAGATGCAATGTTTCCTTTTGGTATTTCATTTTCATCCAAATAATTTTTGAACTTGCTGTAGATATCAACTGCAGTAGTAATTGTTTCTAATAATTTCCACACAACATCCCTTCTTGAAACTCTTCCTGATCAATATATCTGCCAATAACTGAGCCTCACTGTCCCGTACGGTAGATTCATCCAGTTCAATTGAGAACTTTTATGATTTCAAATTCTCAATAAGCTGTTTTTCAACATCTTGACCCATGTCATCTTTTCTGTTGCAGACAGTATTATTACTCAATGGCATTGCTCGGACATCTTTGTCATCCTTTTGCAGAATGTCCTGATAAACAATGATATTGTGGGTTTAATCAGTTCCTCCCCAATCCAATGATTCTTCCTATGTTTTGCTACCAGTAGAGAAACTTCAAGGGTACGATTCAGGGCTGTAGTTTGCACAGTGAATAATGAAGTGATTTTTGACCTATTTTCAAACTTCTCTTTCAGTGATTTAAAATATTCCTATTTCAAATTGACGTGGTTATGATGTTTTACCCTCAAATGAACTTCAAGATGGCCTGCTTTCATTGATTCATTTATCAAAGTATGTTGGCATAATAGGTGCACATTCATCGTGTACAGAACCCCACAGAATACTGATGAACCTTTTGTAATAGTACAGATCTATCACCAATGTATATAGTGTATATAGTTACAGTATCTAGACTGTGCTTACAGCGATTGGCTGAGAGCTAAGCCACGCCTACTGTCTGGGCCTTAAAGGATTGTGTCCCTAGCCAGGTCAGATCATTCCGGACTGGTCAGCCACCTGTGAAGAGCTCCTGTCTTTTGCTAATAAAAGCCTTAGTTTTGATCAACAAGTCTGATTCTTTCAACGAGCTCTACAATTTTATTAGCAAAAAGAATTTTTTTGAAAGGGATGGAGTGTTTAACTCGGCCAGAAAAACTTGATATCGACCCACAGTCAGCTACAGCCTTCAAAGCCTTTAAGTTCTGGCTGCTGAACTTTGAAAACTTCCTGAGATTCATTCAGGTAGAGGAGGATAACCAGCGTCTAACAGCATTGCTGTCTATGGTGTCCTTGAGAGTCTACGAGAACATCCAGGATGAGACCACTTACACCGCAGCCATAAAGTAATGAAAGGACAGTATGATCAACTGGTGAACAGAGTTCATGCCCGGCTCGTGCTTGCGTCGAGGAAACAACAGCCCGGCGAGTCCAGCAGGGCATACTTACAAGTATTAAAGGTGTTGGGCAAGGACTGTAACTGTGTGGACAAAACTGCTGCTGAGATCACAAACGATCTCGTCCGGGATGCTTATGTGGCCGGGCTCCGATCGAACGAAGTGAGACTGTGCTTGCTCGAGCAAGGGGTAGAAAAATTAGAGGACGTGGCCTGGATTGCAATCACAATGGAGGATGCAGCCTTAAAGTCCTCTGAGTTCTCTAGGGACTGGACCCCTCGTTCTGATGTGAATAGAGTGCCCTTCTACCCTACCACCCCCCGAGATACTGACGGCCTGTCGGCTGCTGCTACACTGCCCCCTGCGAACCCAAAATGTTATTTCTGCGGGAGGGACAAGCACAGCAGGTCCCAGTGCCCAGCAAGAAAAGCCAGGTGCCTTAAAAAGGGCCACTTTGCTGCAGTCTGTAGGTCTAAAATGGCCGCCAGCAAACACAGTGCCTCGTGTGAAGCCCAATCGCCACTATCCCATTCAAACTCTTCTTCCCCAGAGCTCTCGTCCAATGAGAGCGAGGGATCCCCTGCATGGCAACTCCTGACGTCACGGAGACACCGAACCCGGAAGGGGAAGCCCACCCTCGCAACCATGGTGTTGGTCCACCTCTCGCCCCCGTGCGGAACACTCGACCCGGCCTCGGTCCCAAATGTGGCAACCACTGCTGCTGCTGCCGCCATAGCCACCCCCGGGGCCGACGCTGCCGCCGCCACATCCACCCCCGCAGCCGACGCTTCTGCTGCTGCTGCCCGCTCCCTGTCTACTGCTGCCTACGCCGCCGCCGATGCGGCCACCACGACCGACTGGAGGGCCGCCGCGGCCAACCAAGTACTCACCCTAGCGTCCATCGCTGACGACCGCCGGGGCCCGACCGCCACAACCGACGACCTACCCACTGCCAACCGCGAGCTTACCTTTCATCCGCCGACGCCGCCACAACAGCACTTCCGGAATGTCCTCCAACCTGCTCCTCCAGCATTGACTATGTCTATTACATCATCCCGTTGCATGACGTCATCACGCAGAACTCCCCTGTCAACTGCTTCAATAACACTAAACCAGCAATGCTCTCATCCCCTCACCAGAGCAATGGAACTGATTAAAGTGCATGGATACTACACCAATTGCTTGTTTGACTCTGGGTCAACTGACAGTTTTATCCAGCCAGATCTGGCCCTCCGTTGGGGACTTGACATTATCCCCACTTCCCAGAGGATCTCATTAGCGACGAGGTCGCACTCGACCGGGATAAAGGGGTATTGCATCGCCACGCTGGAAGTACAGGGCGTAACGGTCACCCACTTCAAATTATTTGTCCTTCCTCAATTGTGCACCCCAATGTTGCTGGGATTAGACTTTCAGTGTCAGTTCCGAACGGTGTCCTTACACTTTGGGGACCCCACGCCCCCCCTCTCGGTCTCCCATCGCCCCACCCCCGAAGCACCCGAGCAACCCGCCCCCGTGCCCCGGGGCCAATCCTGCGGCCTTTCCACACTCCGGATTGCCCCGCTAGCACTCTTCGCAAACCTCACCCTGGCTGGAAGCCTGTGGCCACCAAAAGTCGGCAATATAGTTACGAAAACAGGCAATTCATTAGGAGTGAGGTGCGTATATTGCTGGATGAGGGCATCATCGAACCCAGTTCAAGTCCCTGGAGTGCCTAGGTGGTGGTTGTCAAGAATGGGGAAAAACTACGGATGGTGGTTGACTATAGCCAGACCATTAACCGCTTCACAGTCCTGGATGCGTACCCCCTGCCACGCATCACGAATGTGGTGAACCAGATCGCCCAATACCGCATATTCTCCACCATTGACCTACGTTTGGCCTACCACCAGCTCCCGATCCGCTGTGAGGACCGACCATTCACGGCCTTTGAAGCGAATGGGCGGCTATATCAATTTTTCAGGGTACCATTCGGGGTCACGAATGGTGTCGCGGTCTTCCAGCGGGAAATGGACCGGATGGTGGACCAGAACAGGCTAACTGCTACCTTCCCGTATCTGGACAATATCACCATCTGCGGCCATGACACACAGGACCACGACGCCAACCTAGATAAATTTCTTCAAACTGCCCGTCGGCTGAACCTGACTTACAATTTGGAAAAGTGTGTCTTCCGGACCACACGACTCGCTATTCTAGGTTGAATGGTGGAGAACAGGATAGTCATGCCAGATCCTGACCGCATGCGTACCCTAATGGACTTATCCCCCCCCCCCCCCCCATACCCAGAAAGCGCTCAAATGCTGCCTGGGCCTTTTCTCGTATTACGCCCAATGGGTTTCACACTACGCCGACAAGGCACATCCTCTTATCAAGACCACCTCCTTTCCCCTCTCGACCAAAGCCAGAGCGGCTTTCGATCGAATCAAATCCGACATCGCCGCTGCGACGCTGCACACAATCGATGAGTCTGTCCCGTTTCAAGTCGAGAACGATGCATCCGACTTCGCCCTGGCAGCCACCTTGAACCAGGCTGGTCAGCCTGTAGCCTTCTTCTCCAGAACCCTCCAGAGTCCAGAGAGTAGACACTCCTCGATCGAGAAGGAGGCCCAGGACATAGTTGAAGCGGTGCGTCGTTGGAGACATTACCTCGCTGGGTGGTGCATTACACTGTTGACTGATCAACGCGTGGTCTCCTTCATGTTCAGCAACACCCAGCGTGGTAAGATAAAAAACGACAAAATCGTCAGATGGAGAATCAAACTCTCCACCTTTAACTATGACATCCTGTACCGGCCTGGTAAGCTCAACGACCCGCCTGACGCGCTTTCCAGGGGGACGTGCACCAGCATACAGATGGACAAACTACAGAAACTCCATGAGGCGCTCTGTCATCCAGGGGTCACTAGGTTTGCCCACTTTGTGAAGGCGCGCAACCTACCCTATACAGTCGAGGAGATCCGCTCCATGACCCGAGCCTGTTCGGTGCGCACTGAATGCAAGCCCCACTTCTTCCATCCGGATAACTCCCACATTATCAAAGCCACCCGCCCCTTTGAGTGTCTTAGCGTAGACTTTAAGGGGCCCCAACCGTCGACCAACCATAATAACTACATCCTTACGGCCATCGACGAGTACTCCCGCTTCCCGTTCGCTGTGCCCTGCCCATAGACCACTGCCACCTCAGTGATACAGGCCCTTCACAGTATTTTCGCCATTTTTGGGTACCCTAATTCCATCCACAGTGATAGGGGGTCCTCATTCATGAGCGCAGAGCTGCAACAGTACCTTCTGGAGTGTGGTATCGCTTAAAGCAGGACCACGAGCTCTAACCCACGCGGTAACGGCCAGGTCAAGAGGGAGAATGCCACCATATGGAGAGCGGTTACACTGGCTCTCTGGTCTAAAGCTCTCCTCACCTCTCACTGGCAGGAGGTTCTCACTAGTGCCTTACATTCCATCTGCTCCCTCCTATGTACGCAACAAATGCCACCCCCCACGAAAGGATGTTCCTTTTCCCAAGGAAATCCAAATCAGGAACCACTGTAGCAGCATGGCTCACCATCCCTGGCCCCGTCCTTTTGCGACGCCACGTCTGGCACTCAAAGAACAACCCCTTGGTCGACCGAGTGACTCTACTCCACATGAACCCACATTACGCCTACGTTGAGTTCCCTGATGGGTGGGAGGACACTGTTTCGGTGCGGGACCTAGCTCAGGACACGGTAGACGGTAGACCCAATAATACTATTTTCTCACTGAACTCGGGGAAAGCACCAGGTCCCGATGGATATTCTGTGGAATTTTATAAAGCTTTTTCTTCTACTCTCTCTCCCTGGATGATTAAGATGTTTGATGAATCTATCACATTGGGTAAACTACCACAATCATTTTACAGAGCTACGATTTCTCTAATCTTGAAAAAAAATAAAACCCGACCGAATGTTCTTCTTATAGACCTATTTCTTTGTTGAATGTTGATTCTAAGATCTTCTCTAAAATTCTAGCGACAAGGCTAGAGAAGATATTACCATATATTATCTCTGAAGACCAGACTGGATTCATTAAAAATCGTTATTCCTCCTTTAATATTAGAAGATTGATGAATATTATTTACACTCCTTCACATAAGTCTTCAGAATGTGTTATTTCACTAGATGCTGAGAAGGCCTTCGATAAAGTAGAATGGCCTTATTTATTTACAGTTCTTGAAAAATTTAATTTTAGTCCGATATTTATATCTTGGGTTAAACTTCTTTATAATTCCCCAGTTGCCTCGGTTTTTACTAATACCCAAAGATCGCCATATTTTCGATTATTTCGGGGCACCAGGCAAGGGTGCCCCCTTAGCCCTTTATTATTTAACTTAGCTTTAGAACCTTTGGCAATTGCTATCAGAGAAGCACCCAATATTACTGGTATTATTCGTTGCAGGGATATTCATAAAGTATCACTATATGCAGATGATTTATTGTTATATATTTCCAATCCTGAAAATTCTATTCCTGCAGTTTTATCTTTATTAGCCCAATTTAGTAATTTTTCGGGATATAAACTGAACTTAAATAAAAGTGAACTATTCCCTTTTAATGGATTGGTTCCTATTTATGATAGTTTACCTTTTAAAATAGCTAGAGACCTTTTTATATATTTAGGGATTAAGATTACTAAAAAACAAAGATTTGTTTAGGACTAATTTTCTCCCTCTATTGGACCTGATCGGCAGTTTACTTACCAATTGGTCACCATTATCCCTATCCATGATAGGCCGAATTAATGCTATTAAGATGATGATCTTACCTAAATTTTTATATATATTCCAAGCTATACCTATTTTTGTTCCTAAATCTTTTTTTTGATAAGGTCGATTCTAAATTGTCCTCGTATATCTGGCAAATCAAGAATCCTAGATTGGGGAAAAAATATTTACAGAAATCTAAACTAGAGGGAGGGTTGGCATTACCCAACTTTAGAATTTATTACTGGGCAATTAATATTAGTTACTTAAGGTATTGGTTGAATTATTCAGAATTATCTCTAAATCCCCATTGGGTAAATTTAGAAATTAAACCGATACAAAATTTTTCAATTAGCTCTATTTTGGGAGCTGCTCTCCCTTTTACTCTTACTAAACTATATAAACTAATTGATAATCCAATGGCTAAACATACACTACGTATATGGTTTCAATTCCGGAGATTTTTTGGCCTAAGTCATTTTATCTTGGAAACTCCTATTGTACTAAATTTCCTTTCTCATCCCTCTCTAATTGATCAAGCTTATTTACTCTGGAAAGTTAAAGGTATAACATGCTTTTCGGATTTATTCTTGGATAACTCTTTCATGTCATTTGAACAATTATCCATGAAATATGATTTACCTCAATCTCATTTCTTTCGATATTTGCAGATTAGGAGTTTCTTAGTTTCGACTTTACCCTCTTTTCCCAATCGGGAGACTACGACTGTTTTAGAGGATATACTATATTCAAAATTCCCTCCAAAAGGTGTGATATCTAAATTATATAATATAATTACAAAAATAAATTCTGGGACTTTTGAAAAGTTTAAAAATGATTGGGAAAGAGAACTCAACCTTCATATTTCTAATGAAAATTGGAATAAAATTCTGCGACTGGTAAACTCTTCTTCTCTATGTGCAAAACATTCACAAATACAGTTTAAAGTTGTTCATAGAGCTCATATGTCTAAAGATAAACTCCATCGCTTTTATTCTCATATCGATCCTATATGTGATAAATGTCAATTGGAAATAGCTTCCCTTACACATATGTTTTGGTCCTGTCCCTCTTTACAGAATTATTGGAAGGAATTTTTTTCCATTATATCTACTGTTTTGAATATTGATTTACAACCACATCCCATTACTGCAATTTTTGGATTACCTATGATAGATTTGACTTATTTATCTCTTCCTGCGGATCGTATGATTGCTTTTCTTACACTAATGGCTAGAAGATCTATACTATTGAATTGGAAAGAGGTTAATCCTCCCACTGTTTTCCAATGGTTTACCCAAACTATACTATGTTTAAATTTAGAGAAAATTAGAAACTCTGTCTATGGATCCCCTTCTAAGTTTGAGTTAACCTGGCGACCATTTATTCAATATTTTCATTTGTGGTGAGTTGATCTGGCTCTGTTTTCTTTCTATGATTATGTATGATAATTGGGCTGTAAGATGAGATCGGAGTGATCGGCGTGGTTTAGCTATATCTGTAGGTTTTTTTTTAAGTTTTTTTTAAAGTTTTTTTTAATTCAGATTTGTATTTTCTTATTTTTTGGGGTTTTTTTCTCTTTTTTCATATATTGTTATTAATTATATCTTTTTTTTAGAGATAGTTCACACCCTAAACTGATCTAAAATTTTTTTTTGATATATTTTTATTCTGTAATATTATTGTTTAATATCTCTGTATTAATTCATTACTTACTATGTAATTTTTATATCTCTTTGAACTGTATGTGTTTATAAATTATAATAATAATAAAAAGATTGAAAAAGAAAGGAAGAAGAAAATCACATTTTGAAAATGAAAAGGACCAAGTGATTTTACTTGGAAGTTACCACAATTGTGTTGTAATGACAGTGTTGTCAAGTCACATCTTTCACACCAACATAACGAGTTTATTCTTTCAAACAAACATTAATAATTTTCCAAAATATTCCTATACCCCACTAAAATATTCTTAATCAAAATTACACGTCTATCAAACGCCCACCAGATGCCCCATGCCCCACCAAAATCTTCCCAAGCCTCACTGGTGGGGCATATGCCCCACTTTGAGAATCTTTGAAGTAGCATTTAGCACAATGCTATTAAAGCACCAGCCACCCATGTTCAAATCCCGCACTGCCTGTAAATAGTTTGTATGTTCTCCCTGTGCCTGCATGGGTTTACTCTGGATGCTCTGGGTTTTTTTCCCACCCTTCAAAAACATACAGGGGTTTTAGGTTCATTGGTGTATTTGGGAGAATAGGCTCGTGGGCCAGATATGTCTAAATTTCAATTTAAAACACTTTTACTGATTCCTCAAAAAGTCAAGGACACCACAACAAAAACAATGAGCCCAAAGTTAAACGAGAAACCCCAAAATCTGATCACCGTCAGCTGAATTGTTGGGAAACTGTAGTAAAACATGGAATTATGTGGATTAGTGATGGCTTGTCCATAGGGAATCAATATCAACAATTAAAATCCCATATTTATAACTAAATCCTTTGTCTTCTAAATATTAAAAGCCTGCTGTGTTCATGTTTCCATTTCAATGTTCCTTAATTCTGTATTTTTCGATTTAGCTTATAGAATGAGCTCACACTACCTCAGTACTGAATTCTTGTTAGCAGCCTTCTCTCCTCTCATTGAGAACTTTATCAACCTTTCATTCAACTGATTATTCATTTTATATTGATTTCAACTGAGGGAAATTTGTTGCAGAACCTGTCAAGAAATTTATCTGTATCTTTGTAATAAGGAGATGTGTGTTTATTTAGAATATTTTTCAGAAAGGAAATACAGTGAGACTTAAATAACTTTGGCAAGAACATATAAATGGTAAAATGAATTGGTCATCCATTTGCAGCTGACTGAAATTTAAGGAAAATCAGGGAGGCTGAACACCAAATAGTGAATTCAAAATTGCTTTATTCTAAAGTTCAAATTCCAGCAGCTATCTTTTCACAATGTTGCATTCTCTTGGCGGAGCTCAAGTGATGTAACTTGCTTATGTAGAGTAATTGAAGCTGTGACTGGTATTATCACATGCTGAGCAGCAGATTGCAGTGCACAATGCATTAAGTTCAATATGATCACACCACTTTCCAATCTGAAATAATAACAGAAATGCTGGAGGAACTCAGCTGGTTTCACATCTTCCATAGGAGGTAAAGATATATTACTGACATTTCAGCCTGAGTCCTTCTTCCAAGGTATAAGAAAAAAGCAGACAGGCTTCTGAATAAAGACTGGGAAGAGAAAGAGAGAAGAATGAAGGGAGAATAGTCCAGACCACTAGACAAAAAGTGTTAATTGGGTACAAGGAGAGGAAATGTGAGAATTGATTTTGGCACTAGCTGTGAAAGGAGACAGAGGGAAAGGGAAGAGAGAGACAGAGAGAACTAGATGAAAAGAGATGCGGGGGAGCAGTGGGGGATTAACTACCAACTGGGCCCTAAGCTGAGCTTTATTTAAGGCCCCCCATGCAGTGGCAAATCTAGAGAAAATGGCGTGTATGGCAACCACTGAAATTGCACCCACCCCCCCACGTTATTGCAAGTTACTTACTTCAACCCTTCACCCTGCAACCATCCCTTGCTGCCACCACGCCATCCACTTCGCCTTCCCTACCTGTCCTCGTCACTGTAGAACCATAAAACAGTCATATCCAATGTGGTATATATTGAGATATTGGAAAATATTGTACACCTTAAAAAACCTTGACAGACATTTCAATTAAAATAAACCCTCTCCTAAGCCTACTACTGCCTACTACTGCTCACACACAGTGAGCGGATGTGGTAAACACAGAGCAGAGCAGCACATGACTTGCGAGGGACCACAGAGTTTGCCATCATCCTCACCTCCAGTGGAGGCACCCACTCCGGGATATGGTTGTGGTCTGATTTTATGGTGAGATGAGGCAGGAACTAGTGAGAGTAAATTGGAAACAATGTTCAAGAGAGAAAGCACAGAACTCATGTGGAGGAAGTTTATGGTCCATTTGTGCTGGGTTCAGGATAGGTTTGTCCTACTGGGGCAAGGAAAAGCGAACCATGGTTAACAAAACAGATGAGGCAGCTAGTCTAGAGGAAGAAGGAGGCATATATTAGACATAGGAAGCAGGAAATAGAAAGAGTTCATGAGAAGTATATTGTAGCCAGGAAGGAGCTTAAGAAAGAACTTAGGCAAGCTCGAATAGAGCATGAGAAAGCCTTGGCATTAGGATTCAGGAGAAATCCAAGGCGTTCTATGCGTATGTAAAGAAAAGAAGGATGACAGGAATTAATGTGGGACCGCTAAAGGTTAAAGGAAACCACATGTGCCTGGAAGCGGAGGAGGTTGGGGCGGTCCTAAATGAATACTTTGCTTCAGTATTCGGAAGAGAATAGGACCTTGACAAATGTGAGGTCAGAATAGGACAGGCCTGTGTGCTGGACAGCGTTGAGAGTAAAGAAGTGGAAGTGTTAGATCTTCTTAAAAACATCAAGATTGATAAATCCCTGGGGCCAGATGCAATATACTCCAGGCTGTTGTGGGTAGTGAGGGAAGGGAGAGCTGGGGCAGTCCTTTTGGCCACGGGGAGGTCCCAGAGGATTGGAAAATGGCAAATGTAGTCCCCTTGTTTTAAAAAAGGTAATAGGGAGAACCCTGGGAATTATAGACTGGTGAGTCTTACATCAGTAGTGTGTAATCTATTGGGGAGGATTCTTAAGATAGGATCTATGAGCATTTGGAGAAGTACAGTCTACGGAAGGATAATCAGCATGGCTTTGTGAAGGTAAGGTCGTGCTCATGAGCCTAATTGAGTTTTTTTGAGGAGGTAACAAAAGAAATTGATGAGGATAAGGCAGTAGATGTGATCTATGGTGATTTTAGTAAGTCATTTGACAAGGTCCCCCATGAAAGACTCATTCAGAAAGTCATGAGGCATGTGATCCATGGAGCCTTGGCTGTCTGGATAAAAATTGGCTTGCAGGTAGAAAGTAGAGTAATAGTAGGAAAAGGAAAGTATTCTTCCTGGAGGGAAGTGATTAGTGGAGTGGCACAAGGATCTGTTCTGATTTGGATGAATCGACGGAAGGATGGGTCAATAAGTTTGCAGGTGATACGAAGGTTGGAGGAGATGTGGATAGAGCTGAAGTTTGTTGAAGGTCACAAAAGGATGTAGAAAGGATGCAGAGTTGGGCGGAAAAGTGGCAGATGGATTTCAATCTGGATGAGTGTGAAATGATGCATTTTGGAAGGACAAACCAGAAGGCTGACTTCAGGGTTAATGGTCGGTTACTTAAGGGTGTGAATAAACAGAGGGATCTAAGGGTCCAAATCCATACATCTGTCAAGGTCGCCGCACAGGTTGATAGGATTTCTAAGGTGGCTTATGGGATGCTGGGCTTCATTAATAGGGAGATTGAATTCAAAAGTAGTAAGGTCATGTTGCAACTCAACAAATCTCTGGTGAGACCCTCCTTAGTGCAGTGTGTTCAGTTCTGGTCACCTCATTACAGGAAGGATGTGAAAGCTATGGAGAGGGTGCAGAGAAAACTTACCAGGATACTGCCTGGATTGGGAAACAAGTCTTATGAGGCAAGGTTAGCAGAGTTAGGACTTTTATCTATGGAGTGCAGAAGGATGAGAGGAGACTTAATAGAGGTCTACAAGATTATGAGAGGCATAGATAGTGTGGACAGCCAGTGCCTGTTCCCCAGAGAAGGAAGAACAAACACCAGACCTGAGTACAAAATGAAGGGAGGGAAGTTTAGGGGAGGCGTCAGTTGTAGGTTTTTTTTAATCCAGAGAGTTGTGGGTGTCTGGAATCCCTTGCCAGAGATAGTGGTGAAGGAAGAAACATTAAGGGCATTTGAGAGACTCCTCAACAGCCACATGGATGGAAGAAAAATAGAGGGTTATGGGGTAGGGAGGGTTTAGTACATTTTAAAGAATATGTGGTTTGGCACAACATTTAGGGCCAAATGGCCTGTTCTTTGCAGTAGTGTCCTATGTTCTCTATTCTATCCAGCTGGTCAGCACACTTTCCACCACACATCTGTAGAAATTTGCGAGGGTTTCTACAGTCATACCAAACTTCCACAAACTCCTGAAGAGGTAGACATGCTAACACGTTTTCTTCATGATGCCTTTAGAGTTTTGAGTCCAGGAAAGATCCTCCGAGATAGTGACTCCCCAGAACTTAAATTTGCTCACTGGATCCTGGGTGGATCCAAATTCTGAAGGAATTTCAGTTGAATTCCAAGTGGAATGAGCTGGAAATGGGAACATTTGCACATGAAAAAGATGTGGACATAGAAACATGAAGGTATAGAATAAAAAGAGAAACAGAAAGAATTGTATGTCAATAATGCAAAAATAACAGACACGGACATCAAGAAGTTTTCCACAGCCCTGTAAACCTATGTCTCTATGGCATTTTCAGTCTGTCCTATCTATCCTTTGTATCTCTATCTCTAATCAATCTACAGGGGTAGTGAAATGCCTATCATCATAATTGCATGAAAGTAAGTATTTTGGTGGCTATGTACAGTGTCCTATGTATATGATAATGTACTCTGAATATGTTTCTGTTAACCTGGGTGACTAAAGTGAGTAGGATCTACAGCAGAGCATTTTTTATTGATGGCGCCTATCCTTTATGGATCTATATTACAGCATCCAAAATCTGATTCCCAATCTTTTAGGCCATTCCAGAACCACATCAAAGATTGGAAACAAAGTTGGTCAAGAACTCATAAGCAGAGTGGCAATAACACTTCTGCATCAGGTTTGGGGTTGGGGAGGGGGGTTGGAATGAGGAAGTGAACCGCATAGGTGCTTCCCAGATTCCGAAATAAGCATTTAAAAATATAAATACATAATTGTAGGATAAGTGATAAACATCACCTAGCAATCGTTTACAGAAAGTAGGTTAAATATGAATTATGCAAGAATCGATTAAAATATCCAGTCCTGGATATATATAATTGCACTCTATTTTTGTGAAAGGGCAGGGATTTTTTTTTCCCTTGAACTCACCCCCCCCCCCCCCCCCCACTTCCCCCACCCCCTTTCTCCACTTCAGATCTCTGGGAATATCTGCGTCACTAAAGGGGTACAAGAGTCAGTTGCTGTCAACTTGGGTGGACTTCAGGAGCGGAAAGACGAACCATGTCACGCTCGGCAAGGGTGTCCCGGGACGAGTTATCTCAGGTGCGGGCAGGTCACCACCACTCGAAGGCTTTGGCGGAGCCTCCGAGCAGGTCTGCGGTCCGGCTCCTCATGCACAGCGCAGCGATGTTCGGAAGGGAGTTCTGCTATGCCGTCGAAGCGGCTTTCGTGACCCCAGTGCTGTTGAGCGTCGGACTGCCCAAGAGCCTGTACAGCACTGTTTGGCTGATCAGCCCCATTCTGGGCTTTATCCTTCAGCCCATCGTGGGCTCGGCGAGCGACTACTGCCGATCCAGGTGGGGCAGAAGGAGACCTTACATCTTGGCCATTGGAATCCTGCTGCTGCTAGGAATTACCCTATTTCTGAACGGAGAAGCCTTGGTGACAGGCGAGTGGCATTAACACTAGTTTGATTAATGCGAATTTGAACGGCGTTGTTGATACATCTTTCACTAGAATATTTTGTCGGCTGGAAATCATTATTAACTCGATGTCATTGGCCTTTTACCCTATGCTCGAATAAGTTGTTTAAGGTGCATTAAAGTAATAACAAGTCGAGACTCATGAGAATAGTGTAAATCTCAGATTTGTGAAGAGCTCTGTGGGATTCATCAACTGATTGAAATGTTATTTTAGCCACCATGTCTAACAGGAGGCAGAGGAGAATTTGGGGGATCCTCGTTACTGTTTCCGGCGTGGTCATCTTTGACTTCTCGGCTGATTTCATCGAAAGCCCCATCAAAGCTTACCTGTTCGATGTCTGTTCCCATCGGGACAAAGAGAGGGCTGTACAGTTCCATGCACTGTTAACTGGTGAGCCCGCTTCATTTAATCCTCTCACTTGGCCCTCTGGAACTATCACGAGTTTCTTCTTGACTTCAAAAGAATTTAACTCGTGATTTTGCCCACCAGAGGCAAAATAAAATTCAGAGGGTCACTTTCAAACGTAAAATAATGCTTTCTATCTATTATAAAATTCCTTTGGAACCATAGAACATGACTGTGCAGAAACAGGCCTCTTCGGCCCTTCTAGTCTGTGCCAAACTGACCTGCAACCAGTCCATACTCTTCCAAACCTCTTCTATCCTCCTACCTGTTCCAATTCCTCTTAAATTTTAAAATTGAGCCTGCATTCATCACTTCAGCTGGAAGCTCATTCCACACTCCCACCACTCTCTGTGTGAAGAAGTTTCCCCTCGTGTTTCCTTTAATCCTTTCCCCTTTCACTTTTAACTTATGGCCCCTAGTTTATACCTCACCTACCCTCAGTGGAAAAAGCCTGTCTACATTTACGCTGTCTATCCCCCTCATCATTTTAAATTCCTCTATCAAATTTCCCCCTATTCTTCTATGCTCCAGGGTATAAAGTCCTAACCTGTTTAACCTTTCCCTGTAACTCGGTTCCTGAAGTCCGGGCAACATCCTAGTAAATATTCTCTGCACTCTTTCTATCTTATTGATATCTTTCCTATAGTTAGGTGACCAAAACTGCATACAATAATTATAGGAACATAGGAAGTAGGAAGAGGAGTAGGCCAAAAATGGCCCATCAAGCCTGCTCCACCATTCAATACGATCATGGCTGATCTAATTTATGACCTAACTCCACCTACCTGCCTTCTCCCCATGTCCCCTAATTCCTCTATCATGTAAAAATTTATCTAACCGAATCTTAAATATGTTTAATGAGGCAGCCTCAACCACTTCCCTGGTTAGAGAATTCCAAACATTCACTACTCTCTGGGAAAAACTGTTTTCCCTCATCTCTGTCTTAAATCTACTCCCCCAAATCTTGAGACTGTGTCCTCTCATTTTAGTTTTCCCGGCCAGTTCAAAAAACCCTCCTACATCTATCCTATCCATACCCTTCATAATCCTATATGTTTCTATAAGATCTCCTCTCATTCTTCTGAACTCGAGTGAATACAATCCTAGATGATTTAATCTTTCATCATAAGTTAACCCCTTCATCCCAGGGATCAACCTAGTAAACCTCCTCTGGACCGTCTCCAAAGCCAGTATATCCTTCCTCAAATATGGAGACCAGAACTGGACACAGTACTCCAGGTGTGGTCTCACCAGTACCTTATACAGTTGCAACATTACCTCCCTACTCCTGAATTCAATTCCTCTTGCGATGAAGGCCAACTTTCCATTTACCTTCTTAATAACCTGCTGCACCTGCAACCTAACTTTTTGCGATTCATGCACAAGCACTCCCAAGTCCCTCTGCACAACAGCATGCTGTAGTTTTTCACCCTTTAAATAATATTCAGCTCTTTTATTTTTCTTGCCAAAGTGGATAACCTCACACTTACACATTGTACTCCATCTGCCAGACCTTTGCCCACTCATCCAGCTTAACTATATCCCTCTGCAGACTCTCCACATCCTCATTACAATTTGCTCTTCCACTCAATTTGGTGTCATCCGCAAACTTGGCTACACCACATTTTGTCCCCTCCTCCAAGTCATCAATGTAAATGATGAACAGTTGTGGGCCTAACACTGACCCCTGCGGCACCCCACTTACCACTCTCTGCCAACCTGAAAAATTCCCATTTATCCCGACTCTCTGCCTCCTGTCAGACAACCAATTTTCAATCCAGGCTAATAGACTTCACCGGACTCCACTTTCCTGTAACTTACTGATAAGTCTCTTGTGCGGCACTTACTTTCTGGAAATCCAAATATACAACATCAACCTGTTCCCCTCTATCCACCGCACCCATTATATCCATTATATCCTCAAAGAATCCTAACAAGTTTGTCAAACAAGATCTTTCTTTTCTAAAACCATGTTGCGTTTGCCAGATTGAACCCTTACGTTCCAAAAGTTTCACTATTTCATCTTTAATGACGGCTTCAAGCATTTTTCTAACTACAGACGTCAAGCTAATTGGCCCATAATTTCCAGTCTTCTGCCTACATCCCTTCTTAAACAGTGGCGTTTCATTTGCTGTCTTCCAGTCTGCCGGGACCTGCCCAAAATCCAAATACTTCAAATATGACCTCACCAATTTCTTATACAACATTAACATAACATCCCAACCCCTGTACTCAATACTTTGATTTGTGAAGGCCAATATGCCAAAAGGTCTCTTTACAGCCCTATCCACTTGTGATACAATAGACAATAGGAGCTGGAGTAGGCCATTTGGCCTGTAGGGCCAGTACCACCATTTTAGATCATGGCTGATCATTACCATCAGTACCCCTTTCCAGCCTTATCCCCATAACCCTTAACTCCGTTACCCAGAAGAGTCTTATCTAACTCTCTTTTGAACATAGTCAGCGAATCCGCCTCTACCACCCACTTCTCTGGGTAAAAAAATGCTTTCTCATCTCCGTCCTAAAGGGCTTACCCTGTATTCTTAAACTATGCCCTCTAGTCCTCGTCTCCCCCATCATTGGGAACAAGTAATCAGACTTCACCTTGTCTATCCCCCTGATGATTTTGTATACCTCAATCATGTCCCCCCTCATCCTTCTAAACTCCAATTGATACAAGTCCAGTTTTTCTAGCCTTGCTGCATATGACAACCCTGCCATCCCTGGAACTAACCTTGTAAATCTGCGCTGCACACCCTCTATAGCTAGTATGTCCTTCCTCAAGTTTGGAGACCAGAACTGGATGCAATACTCCAGGTGGGGTCTCACCAGGGCGTCTCTGTTCCTATACTCCAATCCCCTCTTTATGAAAGCCAACATTCCATTTGCCTTCTTCACAGCTTTCTGAACCTGCATGCTAGCCTTCAGTGACTGGTGAACAAGTACACCCAGATCCATTTGCACTTCCCCACTCCCTAGCTTGTCTCCATTTAAATAATACTCAGCTTTCCTATTACTTCCCCCAAAATGAATAACCTCACATTTGTTCACATTGAAATTCATCTTCCATTTAGCCGCCCACTCCTCCAGCCTGTCCAAGTCCCTCTGCATTTTCCTTACATCCTCCTCACACCCCACACTGCCACCCAGTTTCAGGAAATGATCTATTTGTTTCCCAGATCCCTCTGTTCTACTGCACTCCTCAGTATTCTACCATTTACCTTGTATGTTCTTTCTTGATTTTTCCTTCCAAAATATAACATCTCACACTTGTCTCCATTAAATTCCATCTGTCATTTTTCAAGCTGGTCAAGCTTTGAAACCCTTCTTCGCTGTCCACTACATCTCCAATCTTAGTGTCATCTGCAAACTTGCTGATGCAATTTTCCAAATTGTCATCCAGATCATTGATAGAGATGACAAACAATAATGGTCTATTACTAATCCCTGAGGTGCATTTCCAGTCACAGGCCTCTAATCTTAGAAGCAATCATTCCCACTACCCTCTGGCTTCTCCGATCCATCTATTGTTGAATCCAGTTTATTGCTTCACCTAGCGCCTGAACCTTCCTGACTAACCTCCCATGTGGGACCTTGTCAAAGGCCTTAGTAAAGTCCGTATATTCAACATCCACATCCTTTCCTTTGTCAACTCTCCTGGTAACCTCCTCGAAAAACTCTATAAGATTGGTTAAACACAACCTATCACGAACAAAGCCATGTTGACTATTCCTAATCAGTCCATGGCTATCTAAATAATTGTATATCTGATTTTGTACAACACCTTCCAATAACTTGCTACTGATGTCAGGCTCACCAGCCTATAATTTCCAGGGTTACTTTTTAAAAAAAATGGAACAATGCTCTGGCTAAGAATATTTTAAATATTTCTGCCAGAGCCCCTGCAATTTCTACATTAGCCTCCCTCAAAGTCCAAGTGAATATCTTGTCTGTCCCTGTGCTTTAAGACATCAAGCACTTCCTCCTCTTTAATATGTATGGGTTTCATGACCTCACTGCTTGTTTTCCTTACTTCCCACGACTCTGTGCTCTATCCCTGGGTGAATACTATGTTTTGAAAAAATTAAGATCTACCCCATCTCTTTTGGCTGCATACAAAGCTGACCACTCTGATCTTCAAAGGGACCAATTTTGTCCCTTACTAATCTTTTGCTCTTAAGATACCTGGTGAAACACTTAGGATTTTCCTTCACATTGTCTGCCAATGCAACTTCATGTCTTTTTGTAGCCTTCATAGTTTTTTTCTTGCATTTTTATACTCCTCAAGTACCTCTTTTGTCTCCATGTTGCCTATACCTGTTAAACACCTCTCTCTTCTTCCAAACTAGATCCTCAGTATCCCTAAAACAAAACAAGGTTCCCTATGCCTTCTAACCTTGCCTTTGATCCTGACAGGAACACATAAACTCTGTACTCTCATAACTTCTCTTTTGATGGTCCTCCACTTCCCTCACACATACTTTCCTGACAAAAAAAACCCCAATCCACATATTCTAGATCCTTTGTCATTTCCTCAAAATTGGCTTTTCTCCAATTTAGAACCTCAACCCAAAGCCCAGACCAATCCTTCTCCATAATTAACTTGAAACTAATGGTATTATGATTACTGAACCCTAAATGTTCCTCTGCACAGACTTCTGTCACATGTCCTGTCTTATTCCCTAATAGGAGATCCTGTAAGTATTGCACTCGCTCTAGTTGGTACCTCTATGTATTGATTTAGAAAACTTTCTTGGACACATTTAGCAAACTTCCAGTCATCCAGCCCTTTTACAGTATGTGAGTCCCAGTCAATGTGGAAATTTAAAATTTCCTACTATCACATCCTTATGTTCCTGCAGCTGTCTGCTAGCTCTCTCTGCAGATTTGCTCCTCCAATTCTGACTGATTATTGCCCAGTCTATAATACAACCCCATTAGTGTGGTCACAACTTTCTCATTCCTCAGCTCCACCCGTATAGTCTCAATAAATGAGTCCTCTGGTCTGTCCTGCCAAAACACAGCTGTGGTATTTTCCCTGACGAGCAATGCTGCTCCTCATCCTTTCATTCCCAAACCCCCCCCCCCCACACACACACACACACACACACACACACACACACACACACACACACACACACACACACACACACACACACACACACACACACACACACACACACACACGTCCTGCCTCTCCTCCAACCAAGTTGAAATTGATGCACCTGAGAGCATTTCCACCAGGTTCAACCTGTTGACTTTTAAAGGTACATCCAATTTTAGCATAATCTTTTCCCTCCTCCACTCATCTATCTGCTCTAGAACTCTGAATCCCCTCCCCCTGCAAATCTAGTTTAAACCCACCAGAGCAATACTAACAAATCTTCCCACAAGGATATTAGCCCCTTCCAGTTCAGATGTAAACCATCTGGTAGAAACAGTTCCCAAGTTCCCTGGAAGAGAGTCCAATGATGCAGACACCTGAAGCCCTCCCTCCTGTAACAGCCCCCTCCCCAGTTCAGGATAGTCGGTCAGCATGGACGTGACTCCATTCTATTGTGAATAGAAGCCTGTCAGTTTTACATAACTTCCAGTCTTTTGGAGTTACTGATGATGCATCACTGTACTTGCTGGAATTTAGAAGAACAAGAGGGAATGTTTTACAAACGTATAAAATGATGAAAGGCATAGATAAGATAGAAGTAGGTAAGTTGATGCCATTGGTGGAGGAACCTAGAACATGGATTTGCTGGTGCTGTAATAGCATCCTGTTGATGTCTATGTTAACTGTGCTGCTCCTATTCTACTAATCTTATCCAGTCTCCCACCTCCTTCAGCCTTATAGCCCCCTTGTGACATGGGCTGACGTAGTGGGAATTGTTTCTTAAAAATCTTAATTATTACTGTAGTCCCAAGGTTATTAAGAAGCTCTTGGCAGTGCTTGGGCATGAATCACAAAAGGTCGATTTGCAGGGTAGTAAATTCAGGGTAATACGTATAGGACAGAGATGAGGAGGAAATGCTTTTTCCTGAAGGTGGTGAGTGAGTCTGTGGAGTTCGCTGCCCATTGAAGCAGTGGAGACTACCTTCGTACATATATTTAAGACCAGGTTTTTACATTGTAGGGGTGTAGAGCTCGTTGAAAGAATCAAAGACTTGTTGATCCAAACCAAGGCTTTTATTAGCAAAAGACAGGAGCTCTTCGCAGGTGGCCGACCAGTCCGGAATGATCCGACCTGGCTAGGGACACAACCCTTTAAGGCCCAGACAGTAGGCGTGGCTTAGCTCTCAGCCAATTGCTGTAAGCACAGTCTAGATACTGTAACTATATACACTATATACATTGGTGATAGATCTGTACTAACACAAGGGGAAATATGGGATTTGGGGAAAAAGCAGGGAAGTAGAGATCAGCCATGATCTCATTGAATGACAGAGCAGACTTGACGGGCCGGATGGCTGACTCCTGCTCCTATTTCTTAGAGTGACTCAGAATTGCAGGTTAATCTACAAGCAGAAACATCCTTTCCACATTCATCCTGTCAAGACCCTTCAGGATCTTATATGTTTCAATCAAGTCCTCAGCAATTTCTGATATATTCTGGATAGCCAACATTCCTAACTGGAAATAAATATGACAAATACTCAGGACAAAATGTATCACAACAATAGCTTATTATGTGCAGAGATGAAGAACATACAAGACAGAAAAAGTTAATGGATGTAATTGGTAACCTGTGATATAATGAGTATGAATTTTCCCAGGAGTGTCCCTCTGCAGGAATTACTGAAATTACAAATATTCTAAATTCCACATTCTAAGCTTGGCTTTAAGTTTATGAACAAAAGTTGAGCCATTAGTTGGATATATTAAAGAAATACTTAACAGTTTTGTAAAGTTGCAATGATTAGTTCCTACTTTTAAATTCTGACTGAAAAAGGTAAGTATGTCTTATGCTGTCTTAACCACCCTATGTTGGCACATTTGGGAAACGTTGGCGTGAAGGCCACTCTGTTCATCAGTATTTCTTACTCCCCTGCCATTTACTGTGCTGTTGGATTTAGTAAGCTTCCTAACAAATACCAAGATATGACATTTAAGTGAAACAGAAGACACTCATCGGCACTGTCTAAATTATTTAGAAGGTTCTGTTTTTGACTTTGTTAGGGGTTTTTATTGCAAATTGTTAATTTTTTTAAATAAAATTAAATAATTTTATCTTTTTGTTTCCTAGGCATTGGCGGTGCTGTTGGCTACATAGTGGGTGCTATAGAATGGAAGAACACTCCTCTGGGTCGTGCTTTAGGATCTGAGTATCAAGTTATTTATATTTTTGCAGCAATTATTTTCATCACATTTCTAACAATACACCTCTGTAGCATTCCAGAAATCCCACTTGGTCAGGAAGTAGATCCTCAAGAATCATTTTTGCTGGAAAATAATACCACTGAATATGGAACTATTGAGAATCATAAAGATGAACTTCATGATCCATGTGCTGATACAGTAAAATCTTTGATTCCAGTGAAAAAATTGGAATCCAGTTCACTTATCACCTACAATAAACCACATAATGATAAGGTAATTATGCTCCTGTGTGACTATTATTTTAAAATTACGTTATTTCTACTGCTAGGAGAGAAAATTATGCTTTAATGTAGTTTATCCAAAAAAAATTTTGTTCTAAATTCACGCAACTTAACGAAACACAGGTTAGACCGCACCTAGAGTATTGTGTAGTTCGGGTCATCCATTCGGGTCAAAGTAGATTCACCAGATTGTGACTCTAGATTGGCAGACTTTCGCTACAGAAAAAGTTTGGATATTTTGTATTCATTTTCCTGGAACAATTGAGATTGGGGGTGACCTGACAGAGGTACATACCATTATATATATCATTGGAGAGATAGAATCATTTTTTTCATGATTAGGCTAATCAAAAGTAAGAGGACATAGGTTTAAGGTAAGAAAAGGAATTTTAGGTATTTGATATATTTTTTTAATATATATATATATACAAAGTTTATTTGATGCCTGGGGGTGTTGGACTACATTGAAGGAACACATAGACATGCACTTCCTTATTGTCTTTTTCCATAAGATCAATTACATAACTATATACCACGGATGGATATTTTTCCTATAACATTTATATTTATGTTTATCAAATGATTCTGATAATTCTTTTTTAATTATAAAAACAATTCCAAATATATGTTATTAACTGAAACATTTTAAATTCACATTATTGCTTCAACCCATTTGAGGCAATAAACTCTAAAACAGAGGGCTTTTACAAAGATAAAAAAATCATTTTCTATTTATATCACACATTTCCATCTCTGCAAAATATTTTTGCATGTCCATTCTCCACAGCATAAAAGTAACAGTTTGAAGAAGATATTTTAAAGTAAATTGAACAATGACATTATTTCCTTATGTTGTGTTTTCAGGTACCAGGGCTTATGTCCCTAAAATCCTTGATTAAAACACTGCTCAGGATGCCTCCACAATACCGTTCTTTGTGCATTAGTCACCTCATAGGATGGACAGCCTTTCTTTCCACTATGCTGTTCTTCACTGACTTCATGGGACAGGTAAAAAATAAAATCTAGCATTGGCTGATGTGAATTTTGAATGTCCGCTTTATTTTAACACCCATTATTAACTTGTTTCTCCAATATAGAACATAGAACAATACAGCACAGAACAGGCGCTTCGGCCATGGATGTTGTGCCGACTCATATATCCCTTCCAAAAAATGTACTAAACCCACCCTACCCCATAACCCTCTATTTTTCTTTCAACCATGTGTCTGTCTAAAAGTCTCTTAAATGCTCCTAATGTTTTAGCTTCCATTCCCAGCAAGGCATTCCAGGCACCCACACTTTCTGTGGTTTTTTTTTAAACTTACCCCTGATGTCTCCCCTAAACTTCCTTCCCTTCACTTTGTACATATGTTCTCTGGTGTTTGCTGATCCTGCCCTGCTGGCTGTCCACCAAATCTATGCCTCTCATAATCTTGTAGACCTCTATCAAGTCCTCTCTCATCCTTCTATGCTCCGAAGTGAAAAGTCCCAGCTCAGCTTACCTTGCCTCATAAGACTTGTTTTCCAATCCAGGCAACATCCTGGAAAATCTCCTCTGTACTCTCTCCATAGCTTCCATATCCTTCTCACAATGAGGTGACCAGATCAGAACACAATACTCTAAAAGTGTAGTCTTACCAAATATTTGTAGACTTGAAACATTACTTCTCTAGTCTTTAATTCAATCCCCCTATTAATGAAGCCCAGCATCCCATAGACCTTTTTAACTATCCTACCAGCCTGTGCAGTGACCTTGAGTAATGTATGGACTTGAACTTCAGGGTCCCTCTCTTCATCTATATTCTTAAGTAACTGACCATTAACCCTGAACTCAGCCTTCTGGTTAGTCCTTCAAAGGTGCATCACCTCACACTTATCCAGATTGAAATCTATTTGCCTCTTTTCTACCCAACTCTGCATCCTGTCCATATCATCTTGTTACCTTCGACAACCTTCAGCTTCATTCACAACATCTCCAACCTTTGTTTCATCTGAAAACTTATTGATGTATCTATCTGCCTTTTCATCTGGGGTCATTTATAAAAAATCACAAAGCGCAAGGGTTCCAGAACAGATCCCTGTAGCACTCGACTGGTCACTGACCTCCAAGAAAAATACTTTCCTTCCACTACTACTCTCTGCTTTCTTCCTACAAGCCAATTTTTTACTTGTGCAGCTAATTTTTCACTGATCCAGTGACTCATGACTTTCTGGAGCAGTCTCTCATAGGGGACTTGCTAAAATCCATGTAGACCACGTCTACCTATCGCCCTATTCTCATCAATTTCTTTTGTTACCTCCTCAAAAAAAACTCAATTAGACTCATGAAGCATGACCTTCCCTTCACAAAGTCATGCTGTCTATCCTCAAGTAGACTGTACTTCTCCAAATGCTCTTAGAGCCTATCCTTAAGTATCCTCTACATTAGTTTACGTACCACTGAACTATGACTCACTGGTCTATAATTCCCAGGATTCTCCCTATTTCCTTTTTAAAACAAGGGGACTACATTTGCCATTCTCCAATCTTCTAGCACATCCCCTGTGGCCGAAGAGGATTCGAAGATCATAGCTACTGCTCCAGCTATCTCTTCTCTCACTTCCCATAGCAGCCTGGAGTATATCACGTCTGGCCTCAGGAACTTAGCAATCTTGATATTTTTAAGAAGATCTAACTCTTTTGCTTCCTTAATGTCCACATTCTCCAGAACACATGCCTGTTAATTTCAACCTCACCTTGATCAAGGTCTTTTTCTCTTGTGAATACTGAAGCAAAGTATTTATTTAGGACCTCCCCAACTTCCTCCACCTCCAGGCACATGTTGCCTCCCTTATCCTTTAGTGGCCCTACCTTCATTCTTGTCACCCTTCTGTTCTTTACACATAGAATGCATTAGAGTTCAAATTAATACAACTGCACCAGTATTTTAATTTCCATGAGCTGCTCGTACATTGCATTAATATATGCATTATATTTTCTGGTCAAAAACTCTCCACTGGAGGAACTCAGTGGATTGAGGAGCGTCAGTGGGAGAAAAATAAACGGTCAATGTTTTGGGACTGAATGATTGAAGATTCATTTCTAAAACATTGATTTTTTTTTTTTTACTCCCACTGATGCTACTTGACCTCTTTACTCCACAAGATTTTGTTTGCTCCAGACTTTCAGTATTAATGTTTTCCATTCTTTTCTCCCAGATGTTCATTTTTCTTTTTTTTTAATCCCTGAAACTTTTTTTACATGGTGAGGAGAATGAGAAAGGAAATAAGAGATGCAAAACTAGATTAACAGCAGAGATTGGTGAATAAAGTGTTAAGTATACACTTGAGTCTTTCACTCTTGAGGAAGGATTTCAAAATACTCTTAGTTCTCATCACCCTCTGTCCGGGAATAACATCCTGTTAAAAGAGTCTCAATTTTAACTTTAATCTTAACAGCCCTCATCTCAATTTCACCAGTACCTCAGGTGTCTCTATCCTCTGTCTCTACCCCTCAGTTGATTTTTGTGACATGATTATCCTAAATTCATTGTATCTGAATATTTGAAAGATAAAAGCTGTTGTCTGCAGACCCCATCACACTCTCCATTCCCAAAACACCAAATTGGAGTCAACTTGTCTTATATTGAAGACCAGGTTGGATAGATTATTACTTTGTAGGGGAATTAAGGGATATGGGGAAAAGGCAAGTAGGTGGAAATGAGTTCGTCAGCAGACCAGCTATGATCTCATTGAATGGGAGAGCTGATTTGATGGGCTGGATGGCCCACTCCTGCTTCTACTTCTTAAGCTCTTAACTTGGTGTCAGATTTGATCGTGTGGTGTGTGCTGGTTAGTTACCCAGCACTCCTTAAATAGATGTGTGTTTCAGTAGGACCAGATATTAGCTAGCGCTTTGCAGAATGAGCTTACTTGGAGACTGAGAAGAATGTTGAAGGTATGGATCCACTAATTTCATCTTCATATAAGTAACCTTGGTGAAGAAGTGATCACAAAATGTTTTTTTAAGTCTTTTGATGATTTGGTATAATTGTTAACATTTTTGATGAAATTCCAAAACATTGGGGAAAAAACCATGACAAAATTAATGGTACAACTCTTCTGTCAAAACTTTTGAGAGGCCTTTTTTGGTGAGGCTTTTCTTTGCCCGCCATGTTTTGTGGTGAGCCTTGTCTTAGCCCACCATGTGTCTCAATTGCATCAGACAAGATACCCAGTGCATTGTAGGGTTTTAATGCTGCACTCAATTTTTTGGAATAATTAGTTTTTCTCTTGCCAGTCCTATTATAATTAATAATCTTTTTATATCCTCTTTGTCAGATGCAGGTTTTGGGGAGTGATGTAGACTGGGGATTAATAATTTTAAATATATTTTTATTTGAGTTTTTATTGAGCAAATGAGGCCAAAACTTAAATCACCTAACAGTAATTTTTTCAGATATCTACAAATCAGACATTTTGTTCAGTTCAAGTTTTCTGATTTTCCAGATTTCTGAAAAAAAACATTCTTGATTTGCTTTTTGACTTTCAATTTTCCCATAGAGGCTCAATATCGATTATTTATAGTGATCTGATAGATTTGAGAACTGTTTCCCTAGATCAAGAGTGATTGGGAGCATGATTTGTCACTTCCAGGTGAGGACTTGGATATGGCTCTAAATTTGATTAATTAATCCTCCTTTTGTTTGAGACATTTTTGCAATTTAAAGTGGTGCTTAGGGTGCATATTTCAAAACTGGTTATTTCGCTTCTTTTCTGATATTGATCCATTATGTGATAAATGTAAAATTTTTGAGACTTCATTGATACAAATGTTCTGTCTTGCCCTAGTTTAGAAATTTTTTTTTTTTTGGAAAAATTACTTACAAACTCTTATCAACCATTTTTAATGTCAAATTAGAACTTTCCCCCTTAACTGCTTGATTTGGTTTTTCTTAAGAGGGAATATTATCAACTTCATCTCAGATGCAAATTTTAGCTTTTACCTTGTTGGTAGCTAGACGGGCAATTTCGATGAAATAGAAAGACAGCAGCCCACCTACTCATATTCAATGGTTACAGGAGGTTATGTCCTTCCTCAGTTTGGAAAAAAATAAGATGCGTTAAAGATGTAAAGGTGAATTTTTATAAGATGTGGGACCCATGCATAGAGTATTACCAGAATTTAAAGGTTTAGGGTGTTTGGATACTTCTGAGAAGTAAATGTCATCTTTTGTTTTCTATGTGTTATGTCTCTGTGTTACTTGGGAGGCTTCTTAAATAACTTAGGAATGCAAGATTCAAATAACAAGTGACTTTATATACTGATGCCTTCCACCATCTCAGGAAACTGTTCACACACTCACATACTCACAATGGTGCACTACCATCACTACAGTGAAGAAGGATGTATTCTTACGTGGTTACAAAATAGTTTACATTATCCTGACTATAATAACACTATGTATATTAAATATGAATATTAACCTTGTTTAAAGGGAGGGGTTTGATTAATGAGGGGGTGTTTGTTCTCTGCTTTTTCTTTTTTTTTGCTTTTGAATTGTTTTGAAAATGGGGTTGTTTAAGGGTACTTGGCTTTCTCATATATTTCTTCACATATATTGGATTAATATGTGTGTTTGCATTTTTAATTAAACTCAGTAAAAGATACTTTTGAAAGAAAAAGTTTTTCAACTCATGGGAATGGTAATAATACAATGCCTATTAATAAAGTTAGACTGAGTCTCATTTTAACCATATCCAACCTCTGGGAGCCTGTTCGGTAGGCAATTGAAAATGACAAAGAGAAACACAAAAGCTGCAAAATCTGGAATCTTGAGCCAAGAGTTCAGCAGGTCAGGCACCATCCATACTTGAAATGGTCATTCAATGCTTTGTAGGAAAAGATGTCCCACATGATCATTCTTTTTTTTTTGAAATTTTTATTTAATTGTTTGCATCATTACAGGAAAAAAATGAATAAAACATTAATCAAATATCCATCTTCAATTATACAAAAATGATTCTTCCCCCATCCAAAAGTAAGAAAAAAATACACCTACCATTTGATATACAATAATAGTAGCATATACAATCATTGTTATTAAAAATTACTAATTAAGAGGAGTGGATAAGATAGAAGAGGTGGACAGAAAATTATCCATAAAATCCATATATGGTTTCCAAATACTGTAAACATTTTCAACGATTCCTTAAATTATATGTAATTTATTCCAAAGGTATACAATTTTGCATATTATTATACTATCTACTTAATAACACTTCTTTAATTTTTCCATGATGTTGCTATACATTTCTTTGCAGTTGCAATTGCAATGCTTAAAAAAAATTCTTGATATTTGCCCAATTTCAATTTTATATCCTTTTCATAGATGTCTCCAAGTAAAAATAGTCTCGGATCCTTTATCTTTATCCTCATAATTTGTCCTAATAATAAACTCAGTTCATTCTAAAACCTTTCCAGTTTTTCACAAAGAAAATACAATTGATGAAGAAAATTATATTGAACCATTTGATATCTAACATTTACTGTATTCGTAACATTTTCATAACATAATTTTGACCAAATCTCCTCCTGAATTTATATATTTAAATCTTTCTCCCATCGCATTTTTGATTTATATAAATCCTTTTTTTATAGTCTCTCATAATTTTTTATACATATTAGTATTAAATTTAACAAATGTATCTAATATCTTCAAATTGACTTTTAGTCTCAAATCTGCTCCATCTCTTTTTCAAATACATTTTTAATTGATAATACGCAAAAATTGTATTATGTATATTATATTTATCTTTTTTCTACTTTACCAATTGTCAAATAAAGAATTATTCAATGTAAAAGGGAAGAAGCTGATTTTGTTTTAACATTTTTGGTAATTGATCATTCTCAATTCCTTTCTCAATATGAATTCTATTCTATATTTTTAATACATGTTTCAATACGGGAAAAAACTTTTAGTTCCTTTAAACAACTCAATATTCCATTTATACAAAATTTAACTCCGGAATAGTTTCTCCAACTATATTCATTTCTATTTGAATCCCAGCTTGTTTTTCACTCTGTTGATAACAGGACGACAAAAACCTCAATTGAGCTGCTTCAAAATAATTCTTAAAATTTGGTCGCCTTAGTCCCTGATCAAATTTCCACATTAATTTTTCTAAACAAGTTCTTGATATCTTACTTTTCTAAAGAAATTCACGTCTTATTTTATTCAAGTTTCGAAAGAAAAATTTTGGTATTTGAATGGGCAATGATTAAAACAAATATTGTATTCTTGGAAAAATATTCATTTTAATACAATTCACTCTTCCTAATAATAACTCATTGGTAAACCTTTACATCTTTTCAAATCCTCTCCAATATTTTTAACAATGGCAAATAATTTAGCTTAAACAAATTACTTATACTTACTAATTTTAATTCCTAAATATTTAATTGCTTCATTTTGCCATTTAAATCTTGTCAATCTTTTACATTGAGAGCAATCCATATGTGCCTTAGACATTACTACACTTTTATCAACATTAACTTTGTAACCCAATACTAACACATACTCTCTTTAATCTTTCATTAAACTTATTTAAATATATTTCTGGTGTTACGAGCCCAAAGGACCCCAAAACCCAGCACCAATAGATATTCACCAAGACAATTGACTTTCAAACAAAAGTTATTTTTAATCAACTTCAAACATGAAAATAGAATCGAACTTTAACTTAACTCTATACTGTAGTCTATATACTAACCCAAATTATCCGCTTCTGATTCCAAGTGCATGTGTATGTAATGTGTGTATAAATTTAAGAAAAGTTCTCCAGCAAGACAATGGTCAAGCATTTTATGACATCAGTTCAATTAACACCTACTTGTGAAAGTTGCTTACATTCTCCAGAGATCTTGTAATGTGAATTCTTCAGTTTTTCAATAAGATCTGTTATAAAATGTGTGAATGTATATTTTCTTTAAAGTAATTGTAACTGAGTTAAAATTCAGTAATAACTAAACTGTCTTTAAATATCGAAAAATATAACAATTCACAATATCTTTCTTTCTTTGGCTTGGCTTCGCGGACGAAGATTAATGGAGGGGTAATGTCTATGTCAGCTGCAGGCTCGTTTGTGGCTGACAAGTCCCATGCGGAACAGGCAGACATGGTTGCAGCGGTTGCAAGGGGAAATTGGTTGGTTGGGGTTGGGTGTTGGGTTTTTCCTCCTTTGTCTTTTGTCAGTGAGGTGGGCTCTGCAGTCTTCTTCAAAGGAGGTTGCAGCCCGCCAAACTGTGAGGCGCCAAGATGCGTGGTTTGAGGCGATATCAACCCACTGGCGGTGGTCAATGTGGCAGGCACCAAGAGATTTCTTTAGGCAGTCCTTGTACCTCTTCTTTGGTGCACCTCTGTCTCAGTGGCCAGTGAAGAGCTCGCCATATAACATGATCTTGGGAAGGCGATGGACCTCCATTCTGGAGACATGACCTACCCAGCACAGTTGGATCTTCAGCAGCGTGGATTTGATGCTGTCGGCCTCTGCCATCTCGAGTACTTCGATGTTGGTGATGAAGTCGCTCCAATGAATGTTGAGGATGGAGCGGAGACAGCGCTGGTGGAAGCGTTCTAGGAGCCGTAGGCAATGCCAGTAGAGGACCCATGATTCAGAGCCGAACAGGAGTGTGGGTATGACAATGGCTCTGTATACGCTAATCTTTGTGAGGTTTTTCAGTTGGTTGTTTTTCCAGAGTCTTTTATGTAGTCTTCCAAAGGCACTATTTGCCTTGGCGAATCTGTTGTCTATCTCGTTGTCGATCCTTGCATCCAATGAAATGATGCAGCTGAGTTAGGTAAACTGGTTGACCATTTTGAGTTCAGTGTGCCCGATGGAGATGTGGGGGGGGGCTAGTAGTCATGGTGGGGAGCTGGCTGATGAAGGACCTCAGTTTTCTTCAGGCTGACTTCCAGGCCAAACATTTTGACAGTTTCCGCAAAATAGGACGTCAAGCGCTGAAGAGCTGGCTCTGAATGGGCAACTAAAGCGGCATCATCTGCAAAGAGTAGTTCACGGACAAGTTGCTCTTGTGTCTTGGTGTGAGCTTGCAAGCGCCTCAGATTGAAGAGGCTGCCATCCGTGCAGTACCGGATGTAAACAGCGTCTTCATTGTTGAAGTCTTTCATGGCTTGTTTCAGCATCATGCTGAAGAAGATTGAAAAGAGGGTTGGTGCAAGAACGCAGCCTTGCTTCAAGCCATTGTTAATGGAGAAGGGTTCAGAGAGCTCATTGCTGTTTCTGACCCGACCTTGTTTGTTTTCGTGCAGTTGGATAACCATGTTGAGGAACTTGGGGGGCATCCAAGGCGCTCTAGTATTTGCCAAAGCCCTTTCCTACTCACAGTGCCGAAGGCTTTGGTGAGGTCAACAAAGGTGATGTAGAGTCCTTTGTTTTGTTCTCTGCACTTTTCTTGGAGCTGTCTGAGGGCGAAAGCCGCACTGTGATTCTGGGAGAACATTTTCGGCGACACTAGGTATTATTCTATTTAGGAGAATCCTTGCGAAGATGTCATAATACATGTCATAATAAAGTAACAATGTTGACAGCATTATATACAAGATAAAATTTAACATCTTAATATAACACTATTATATTGTTTAAACCTGATATGAACAATTTGCAAATTATATTCTTGTAATATCAAACTCCAGTTTAATAATCTTCTGATCTTGTTCTTCATTTTATTCAAAAACACCAGAGGATTGTGGTCAGTAAATACCACAATTGGTTCTTGAGATGTACTGAGATACACATCAAAATTCTGCAAAGATAACACAATTGCCAATAATTCTTTCTCAATAGTAGAATAGTTCCTTTGATGAACATTGAATTGCTTTGAAAAGTAGGCAACTGGATGGGCGATTTCATTATGTTTTTGCAATAAAACTGACCCTGCTGCTACCTCACTCGCGTCTTCTGCTACAGAAAAAGGTTTATCAAAGTCAGGAGATTTTAACACAGGATAATGACATAGTATCTCCTTTAAAATTTCTGAAGCTGTCTGACACTTTTTAGTCCACACAAATTTCTCCTCTTTCTTCAAAAGGTTGGTTAAAGGAAGAGCAACCTCAGCAAAATTTCCTATATCCTGCCATTCCTAAAAACCTTCTCACTGCCTTCTTACCATCGGGAATCGGAAATTCAGAAATTGCATTCATTTTTGCTTGAATAAGTCAACTTTACCATAACCAACTACATAACCTAAGTATGTCACAGTGACATTTGCAAATTCACTCTTCGCTAAGTTAACAGTTAAGTTTTGTCGGACTCTAGCTTTACCCTACCCTCAACTTGGTCTATGTGTCGGCTGAGTCCAGTGTGCTCATTGAATGAAGCACTAGGATAACGTATTCGGTTTCACAATCAGTTTATTACATAGCACAAGAATAAAGCTTAACAGAGCTCTGGTTCAGTCATTAGTTCATAGGTCACCTCAGTGAACTATTTTCCAAGACTGACTCCTACCGTCCAGTCTCTTCTGTTTATATAGATCAACAATGTTACACTGACCAAGAGTTAGCTTTCTTTGATAGGCTCCTTGCATAAGATTTATCTCAAGCAATTTCCTGTTCTGCAATTGTCTATCTTAATCCCCAAGGCCAGAACATCCTGTTGTTTTGATCAGAGGTAAATCCATACCCCAGATATTTCTAATTATTGCTTTGTTCTCGTCTTGACCATATCTTCTGTTCTAATCAACACCTCCCGTGTACCCTTATGACTCAAATGTGGTTTATCCATTTTGTTCTACTCTGACATTCTTTGTACTTTTCCATGATTACTTAACTCCTTGGTTCCCACAAGTCCCTCTTTTGGTCTCATGAAACTTCTCCCTCATATTTTAAGGCGAGTAGTTTGGATCGAATTCATACCGCCTTAGTACGATCCTCCACTTCAGCAACCAAACCTGTTACTGTGGCAATCTGCCTTCTAACTCTAATTCCCAATATACATGTTATTATAATTAAAAGGATAAGAATTATTCCAATTGGGTGTATAGCTAATCTAAAAACAGCTGACGCTTTTGGAGATCATCCATAGAATATGTCCCACCAATGATGGACGGTGAGGGAAGTGACTTTGTCTGCGATACGCACCAGCTGGCCTTCCTTATAACTCATTTTAAGAACAAGCTGATGCAGTTCTCTTCCCTCACGGGCAAAGCTTGGGTGACTTCTTTATTGGCTATCATCAGGTCATGCAGCCTAGTAAGATTAATCACCGGAGGCACAGGATCTATGGAACGAACTGTCATATAGCGTTTTACCTGTGACCAATGGCCAAATCTATGTGTCTTTTCCATCCTAGGATCAAATAAAGTGTATACTGCTTTTACACATTTGTTTATCGGGGGTTTGTGGAGAATACCATCTAGATATATCACCCACATTCTCGACACACATACGTGTTGCGGTCCAATTTCGGATATAACAGTGTAATTTGAGGGTCTCAGTTCCCACTGGCAAGTGCCTACTGAGTTTTCCATAGAACATGGCTCATAAACGGCTGTCTGATTATGGACATACCATCCCAAATGGCCAGTGGACACAACCTTTCACAGAATGGATCCTATTCTGAACATCTACCCATTTTCCTTGAAATATTGGATACCAAAAATTATTCCCAAACAGCTGGGGCAGTATCCGATACTGACACCAAATCTGAGCATTCGTAGCACTAATCATTTCCATAGTAATGTTGCATCCTTTCTTATCACAGCGAGGATATAGGACGAGGTCGGACTGTCAAATTCAAAGTTTCACCCCTCTGCTTAATCCCCAACATTTGCTCCCAGGTCTGCGAGTGAAAGGGATAAACCTTTTGTTCTAATTCTGCTCATAACAGTTGCCTTTCTACTCCTTTCATCATACAATATGTATAATTATTATTCAGACTTGTCTGATTCTTTATCACTTTCTCCAATTCCTTCTCTACTTGCGAATTCTGCTTCCATGTCATAACGTCCATGAGTTAGTTCGACACCTGTTCATGCTGCAATCTCTTATCCCACACATTCCGCAGCTTTATTCCTTCACCAACTAATCCTCCCACAGTCTGTAATTTATCCTGCAGGGTCTCTATGTCCATGGAGTGTAGAGCTCCTATCCCTGTTCCAACCCTGCCTCAGAACTAGGGGTCACAGCCTCAAGATTCAGGGTTGTAGATTAATAGAGGTCTATAAGATTGTGAGATGCATTGATAGGGTGGACAGTCAGCACCTGTTTCCCAGGGGAGGATTACCAAATACCAGAGAACTGATTCTTTATTCAAACACACAGAAGGGAGTTGTTCTAGTGAACTGGTGTGGACTCGAAAGGCCGACATGGCCTGTTTCCGCTCCGTAAATGGTTATATGGTTATGGTTAACACCGTTCCCAACAAGTCCCTTTTACTTCTAAATTTGTTAGATGGTTTTTCCAAACTCATCTCTATCTCAGTTACATTGCAGATTCCCGAAGTCTGAGTTTCATATTCTATTTGGACTGTTACATTTAACACATGGGGGGAATCTAACTACTGGAGTACGTGGTAAGCATGCGTCTCAAATGTCCCATATTAGTTTCTTCCTGACGTGCCGACCTGACCAGCCATCCTACCACCATTCCTTGTCTCCCACTCATTTCAGTGTTGTTTTAAAGCCATACCACTTGGTCCCATTTAGCACAACAGTATGCCTATCACTGTTGGTCGAGTTTTCTTTCTTCTTTGACCATTCCCTTAGCCATTGCTTATTCTCATATTGGGAAGAGTTAATGTTGACTTCACAAAATATTGTCACTTCTGCTTCCCATTTTCTGGTTCATCAGGTTAACTCATTCCCCCTTACACAGAATATTTTCAGCGTACCATTGATGGGAAGATACCCCACATCCTTCACAGACGATCATTCTAATCCCAATCATGCATCTTTTACCAGCTGCGCATGTAAAATTTTCCTGTTTCCAATTCCCATTCAGTTTTTCCCACCCAATTATTGAAGTGTGCTGGTTCAATGTTGGTGGCAGCATCGCGGCTATGACCCGGACCACTATTGTCAGAACCAATGGTATTACAATCAACCACATCATTCTGTCAACTTCAATATAGATATATCACTTCAAATACTGATATACAGTAACCATAATCCAATAGTATCTTTAAAGGGACCCGTAAAAAAAATTCTTAGTCCACAGTTTCTTCACAGGGCCTCAGTCATCTCCGTTCGAGTCTGTTCCAGTGTCCGTCTAAGTGGGTCCGTTGCTGGACACTGACTCCAGTGATACCAAGTCTCTCCTTTTCCTTGTAGTCGAACTGCGTGTGATGTTCTTTGCACCACTCTGTAGGGCCCTGTCCACCTGGGCTCCGACCACTTTCTTTTAATCACCTTTAGCAGAACCCACTCCACAACGGATGGTATCGGGGTTTCATCTTTTGTTCGGTACTTGTAACCTGTTGTGAAAAAGCTGATACCAGAGCTGTTGGTTTATCATAATAAAGCTTACATCTCATGGGGCTTATTTCTTCCTTCATGGTCTGAATCCCTGCTCCAGGTCCCAGAAACTGGTGTCCCGTTTGTAGTTCATACGGAGTAAATCCTGTCACAGAACTTACCGAACTCCTTATTGACATCAATGCAGGGGTAACGCATCCACCCAATTTAATTTGGTCCGTGCCTGCACTTTCCCGATCTAACATTTTATTGTTTGGCTCATCCTCTCCTTTTTTCCTTGGGATTGTGGATGATACACTGTTCCAAAGGCATGTTTTAATCCCAACACCGCTTCTACCTCCTGTAAATCTTTACTCTTAAAATGTGTCCTATTATCCGACCTAATCTTCGTAGGAAATCCGTGTATAGGAATAGACTGGTTGATTAGGAACTTAATTACCGTCTTTGCATCTTCTCTTTTGGCAGGGATTGCCTCCAGCCAACCTGTATACACATCTACTGCTACTAAGAGGTTTTGATATCCCCTTACCCTCTCTATCATGTCCGTGTAATCAATTATAATTTCCTGACCTGGTAACCTAGGCAACAGAATCTGTCCTTCATGAGGTTCCACAGTCGCCCTGACATTATATGTCGTACATACCTTACACTCTCTGATATGATTCTCCACCATCGCCGGCAGGAAGGGGTGCCACCAATGTATCAAATACCTTATCATCTGTTTCTTCCCGCAGTGGGTTAACCCATGCGCCTCCTCCAGGAGGGGGTTCATGAGTCCAGATGGCAATACTGGCCAACCGTCCATTGATCTCCAGTCCTTGATCTTCGGTTTCCCCCCTTTCTTTCCATACCATCATTTCCTTGGGTGAGGCCTTCACTTGTTCCTGAATTACTACTCTAACCTCACAAGGCGGCAATAAGTCTTGTGCCATTCTCTCTGCCTGCATCATAATAAACTGAGGGCCATACCCTGCTGCCCTTTATGCAGCCGTATTCGCTTCCTGATTTCCCGAGCTACCATCGTATCCATTTTATCATGGCCCTTACATTTAATAACTGCAACTGCCCTTGGTTTCAGGAGGGCCTCACCCAATTTCCTAAACATCCTTCTCGTGTTTAATTGGGGTCCTTGCTGCTGTTAAAAATCCACTTCTAATCCATTGACTAAGCTCAACCTGTATTGTCCCTACCACATATGCTGAATCTGTATATATATTTACCTTCTTTCCTTCTGCCCATTCTAATGCTGCTATCATTCCCTGTAGTTCGGCCAGTTGTGCTGACTCCTTTCCTTTCACTGTCCCTGTAATAATTTCTTCAAATCCTTCTGTAGTTTTCCGTACTACCGCATAGGCGGCTTTTAATCTGTCCGTGGCGTGTCTGTAACACAACCACCTGTAAATAAGGTTTCGTCTGGTTCTTTCAAGGGTGTGGCCTGTAAATCAGGTCTTATTTTAATGTCCCTTAGTACCCTCTTTTCACAACAGTGTGGTTCTCCCTCTCCCATATTGTCTGCCATGTTAATGCCTTCATGGTTAAACATAATATTTGGGAGCATTCAAGATCTTCTCTAGTCTTGTCTGCCGCAGTGACGTCATTGTAAACGCCATCGAGTTCACAAATGTGACAACACTGTGGGTTGTTAATACCGTCAGGGCATGTCCCATCACTATGTGCACCACCTTTTGTAAAATTTTTGCTACCCCTCCTGCATGTCTTGTACATGGTGGGTGTCTGTCTTCAGTCGGATCCAGTGTGATACTCACATACATGAGCACACATCTTCCACCCTCTTTTTTCTGAAAAAGGACACCATTAATTGTGTGTATTTTTTCAGAAACATCCAAAAAGAAAGGGTCTCTATAATTTGGAATCGCCAAATCTATGGTGGTTGTAAGAGCTTACTTAAGTAGAATAAAACTCATCTCAGCCTGTGCAGTCCAATCAAGTGTAGCCCCCAGATTCCTCATCCCCTGCTCATTTACCAAAGTTTGCAGTGGATGTGTCAACCCACCATATGATGGTTAAACTGCCTACTATAACCCGTCAAACCCAAAAATGAAAGCATTTCCTTAACTGTCTTTGGTTTTGGATGATGTAGTAACTCTGTTCGATGCACAGGGGATAGTCCTGTACCTTTCGCTGAGACCATTCTTTCTAAAAAGGAGACCACTTGTCTGCAACATTGCAACTTTAAACGAGAGACCTTAAAACCTGCCGTGAACAGCTGCATTAGCAGGAGCCTTGTGGCCTCCAGACAGGAGACATGATCAGGTGCTGCCAATAAGATGTCATCTACGTACTGGATCAGAACTATCCTACCTGGCAGTACTAGACCCCCAGTTGTTCTTTCAAAACCTGATTGAAAATCCCTGGGGATAAGATAAAGCCCTGCGGGAGTCGAGTATAGCGTAACTCTATACACAAAGGAAAATACATCTCTTAATTGCTCGGCCAGAGGTAAGCAAAAGAAAGCATTTGCTAAATCTATACAAGAGAACCACTTGTGGTCAGGGGTTAAAGCAGTCATGGTGGTATATGGGTTTGGTACCGGAACTGTGGGTGTTCGCACAATACATTGATACGCCTTAAATCATAGGCCATCCGATATTTGCCCGTGTCCTGTTTCGGAACAGGTAAGATGGGTGTATTCCAACTCGAATATGAATGCTCCGACACCCCTGAATACATTAGGCCATCAATGTTATCTGCCAGACCCGCCTCAGCCTTGGGGTTATGGGGATACTGTGTCTGCCAAGTGGGAGTATAATCTGAAAGTTCAAAGGTTATGGGGATCAATCTGCTGGTCCCGCTGACCAAAGGTCCTCAGGGAGAGAATCTAATATAGGGGCAGAGTCGGGATGATCCATCCTTTCTCTACCATGAAAGCATTCAATCTGTCTATGCTGTACACCTGACCAGATGGAGAAAATGACACCGTCGGTATTTGAGTATCAGACCAGTCTCTCAAGAACATCGAGTTCCGACACATTGGTCCCAAATCCTTTGCCTGGTGATTAGTGCCGATTGCAAGAGTAACATGAGGGACGGCCTCACCGGCCATCGCATACCACTCAAGCTGCTCAGATGTCAGTGCAACCGTAGCGGCCACTCCCTCCTTTCCTAACACTATGTTGTCCGAATTAATTTCCCATTGCATGCCCGCTACCTCTTCATAAAAGGCGTGCTGATAAATCTCATCCCCATCTCTATCGTAAAAGAGTGTAACATGGAGGGGGTCCGAGGGAGGGGTATACAGGTGTAACGTCTGGATCCACGGCTTCCATTGATTGTAAAGCATTAGCAGCCCTCCCCTCTGTGGGTCCTCCGGTTCCAGCAGTCCCCAGTAAATGTCGGCCCACAGTCCCTTAGATGCGGATCCTCCAGCGGCTGACAACATCTGAGAACTGGAACGAAGCGTAGTTAATGAACAGTTCACTGAATATTCATTTGGAAAGGTGACCTCTATTCCGCAAAGGACCGATGCTCCACACGTGACCAGCAGATCTCTGCCCAAAAGATTAGTGGGGGACATTGCCGACAAAATATATTGGTGTGCGAAAGTCTGTCCTGCCACAGAAGTGATTAGTGGCATAGAAAACAGTAGATTTTCTGGTGTACCCGAGAACCTTATCAACTGGATGCTAAGGGATGATATTTTAGATTGGAACTTAGCGCCGGTAAGTGTCGAAAATCTAGCACCCGTATCTACTAAAAAGGAAGTGAACCGGTACGGACTTGAAGGGCCGACGTGGCCTGTTTCCGTGCTATAAACGGTTATATGGTTATATGATACTTCCATGTCCATCACTTTTATCTGCAGGAAGGGGTCTGCCAACCCAGCCTGCTCCTGGGTGCTCGGGCCCTGTCACTGCTGGTACCATTGCTCCTCCTCCGTCAGCAATGAGAATTGTCCTGTTGGAGCTATAGCCGCATGGGGTGCCTGATGAACCGGGGGTGGCACTGACGATCTCTGGGGCTGGACCCAAGGGTCATGTTGTGGTGGTCTATATCCCCTTCCCATAGTGCCCTGAGGACCCCATTCTTGGGGGCACTCTCTTTTCCAGTGTTCTGGTTAACCACATCCAAAACATAAAGACGACTGCATTCATGGAACACCTAGGCCTCGTCCTCGCAATCCCCCCAGTCCTGCCCCCATAGGTGGGACCCGGTGCCCAATTTGGGACCGGGTGCCAATTCGTATTATTCCCTTGTGGCGGCTGCTGAACCATCTGGTTTGCACCCTTTGAGGGATTCTTTTTTGCCTCGTTGGCCTTTTTTCTAGCCTCTTCCAATTGGAGCTTAAGGAGTTGCAGACTCCGTAGTTTGTTTGTCCTCCTCTTGCTTAGCCCTGTCAAATGCTTTACCCATTGCTCAGTCGAGCAACCAGGGATATCGGGATTATTCTCTAACGCCTCCCTGACTACAGCTGGCAACCCGTTCATTACGGCAGACAGTGTAGTTTGCAAGGGTCCTGTGTCCGGGTGTACTCCGGCTTTATCCGTCCAAATCTCTTTGCATCTACTCAAGAAGGTCGAGACCTCCTCATCCTCCTTAATGGAAAATGTCAGGGACTGCATGACACCGGGGCGAACGGGAAACTTATCCCGCATTGCACCTCCCAGTGCCGTAGCACATTTTGCAAATGGTTCGGGATCAGGGCACATAGTGGTTCCTGCAACCATTTCTTCTTGCTGTATTTCCCATAACCCCAACTGTTTGCCTAGTAATGCTCTCCAATCTCCCATTGCAATCTTATGTCCCATGGTATGCTGGCAAAACTTTCTCATCCTGCTCCTCCTCCCTCAGTAGGAGGTGGCATTTGATCCAAAACAGAATTCATATTGGTGAACGAGAAGGGTTGATACCTCTCGCCTACTTGCGGTCCTTTATAAATTAGCGGCATCAGTCTATACCTTTCTGGAGGACATAATTCATCCCGATCTCGCAACCCATATCTCCGAGGGGAGCGAGCTCTTCCCTGACCCTGTCCTTTGTGTGCAATCATTCTTCCCCTAATGGTGACTGACTGTTCCTCATCCTCGCTCTCCACACTTACGCCCGCTATCTCACTTTCCTCGTCCCGGACTCTTTCCCGCTGCCATCTTACACTCACTGGGTCACCTCCCCTCATTGCCTCCTCTTCTTCCTGTTGTCTATTATGAAGGGTGGAGTGATCCTCTGGCATTCCTAACGAGAAGGCATTCTCAAGTGTTTGTTCTTGTTCTCTCTTATTTATTCTTTCCAGTCGCATACTATTTTCCCTTACTTTACACACATCGTCCTGTATTCCCTTCGTCAATTCCTTCATTGCCTCCACACTTCCCTGCACAACTATCTTAAGTCTCTCCTTCACCTCCTGGAGTTCTTGTCTCCTATTTCAGTGACATTCACTATTCCCTCATTTATCTGCATCACTGGCATCTGGGGAATCAGATAAGGTGGTGGCAACGTCTCTGGTAACTTTGGATAGAGTGGAGCTGATGGCTTAACCTCCCCTGTCACCTCCTTCCCCTTTTTTTACCTTTTGCATAGGGGATGCCTTTAGTAGCATGCTGAAGGTTTGTTTCCACAGCCATGCAAGCCAATGTCATATTATGTAAATTTGCCCTCCTCTGTTCCTTCGTTTCTTTCTGTTGTTTAAATTTTCTTCTATTTAAGATAGACCCTTGTCCCTTTTTCTCATGTACCTGTACCTCCTTTGCCACTTCCCTTTCAGCTTCTCCAAGGTACAAAATGAGCCTGATTTTTTCTGAGTCCGGCGGCACTTTTCCCTGATCCCGCATCTCTTTCCATATCTGATCATACCATTTCATAGCCTTTACTTCCTCTCCCTTTGGTAGGCCTCCCATCAATTGACTCCATGTTTTTTCCCACTGCTGGTTTACAGATGGAGGAATCCATCCACCTCCCCCGTACTTTTGACAGTTATCCCCAAATTCTCCTTCCATCTTATGTTCCGACCTTTTCCCCTTCAGACCTCGTATGTAATTTAATGAGCATCTCACCTGGTAGAATTTCGCCATCAACCTACTTGGAACCTTCACGCTTTCTCGTAAACACAAAAGAAAAACTTTGCACAATACTAAAACAACTAACTGTTATACAATATGTTAACTAATTCTTATTTGGCAAAGGACTTTAACCCTTACCTCTATGTCTCTACCGGGGGACTTTAACCCCTATTCCTTTAAGGGAACTCTAACCCCTGTTTTTCTAGAGGGACTCTAACCCCCGTTTTCCTTCCAGGGGACTCTAACCCATGTATTTCCTTATGCTTTATTCATTGGCTTCTACTAGGACTTTTGCAAATGACAACACACAATTCTATCATTGCTAATAGCAGAACTTCGTTTAAACAGGCATCTGCTTACCTCCTTTTGTCGAGTGGCCACTTGTTGTTATCACCACACCACAATCGACTGTTGTTTCGTCTCTTTCTCTTCCGTCACTTCTCCATCTTCATCATGTCAGGGTCACCAAATTGTCGGACTCTAGCTTTACCCTACCCTCAACTTGGTCTATGTGTCGGCTGAGTCCAACGTGCTCATTGAATGAAGTGCTAGGTTAACGTATTCGGTTTCACAATCAGTTTATTACATAGCACAAGAATAAAGCTTAACAGAGCTCTGGTTCAGTCATTAGTTCATAGGTCACCTTCTCAGTGAACTATTTTCCAAGACTGACTCCTACCATCCAGTCTCTTCTGTTTATATAGATCAACATTGTTACACTGACCAAGAGTTAGCTTCTTTGATAGGCTCCTTGCATAAGATTTATCTCAAGCAATTTCCTGTTCTGCAATTATCTATGGTGTAGACCTCCTATCTTAATCCCCAAGGCCAGAACATCCTGTTGTTTTGATCAGAAGTCAATTCATACCCCAGATATTTCTAATTATTTCTTTGTTCTTGTCTTTTGACCATAATCTTCTGTTCTAATCAACACCTCCCGTGTACCCTTATGAATCAATGTGGTTTATCCATTTTGTTCTACTCTGACATTCTTTGTACTTTTCCATGATTACTTAACTCCTTGGTTCTCACACTTTGCTTTGGATAATCGTGCAACAATTTGACCAATTCTTTCAAATGTTCTTCCCATGTGTTACTTTTTATGACCAAATCATCAATATAAGCATCTGTATGTGTTTAACCCTTGGATTACCAAATTAATCATCCTTTGAAATGTTGCAAGGGAATTTTTCATGCCAAAAGAATAACACATTGTTGTCATATAAGCCAGGTGGAGTAACAAAAGCTGAAATATTCCTTCCTCTCTCAGTTAAAGGCACACACCAATAACCCTTCAACAAATCCAACTTAGTCAGAAATTTAGCTTTTCCAATCTTATCAATACAATCATCTGTTTTAGTTACTGCATTAACCTTCCTGTAAACTGTACAAAACCTAAGAGTTCCATCTGGTTTTGGTACCAAAATACAAGAACTCCAGTCTGAGTTTGAAGGTCTAATAATATCATTTCTCAACATATATTCCACCTCCTGATCCATAATTTTCCTTTTCTGAATGTTTATTCTGTATGGGTGTTGCTCCCATCTGTTGTTAGATCAACAAAATCCAGGAATGACCTTCCTAATGAGCACTTTGGAGAAAGGGTACTGATAGACATCCTGACTCCAGCAAGACAATGGTCAAGCATTTTATAGTTCAATTAACTTGTGAAAGGTGCTTACATTCTCCAGAGATCTTGCAATGTGAATTTTTCAGTCTTTCAAATAAATCTGTTTTAAAATGTGTGTATGTATGTGACTTACTCTAAATCTTATAAATTCTCCCCAAATTAATATAACAACACAGTAAATTTCTGTTTTATAAAAACATTTTCACTTAATCTCTTTATTTACATTTTTCAGGTTGTGTACCATGGTGATCCATTTGCTGAACACAACACTACTAGATACATTATCTATGAACAAGGTGTTGAAGTAGGATGTTGGGGCTTGTGTATTAATGCAATTTTCTCAGCAATATATTCATGTAAGTCTTAAAAATTGTATCCTTCAATGTCTATACTGCATTATTTTACATATTTTGTCTGTTTCCACAATTCTTCCATGTTTGTTATCTACTTCATCTTTAATGGAACTCCTATGGTCTGAAAAATCATTTTAAGAGACAATAGAACATTTGCTGAATATTCTGTTGAACAAATTTCCCTCAAACAATACAAGAAAAGCTGATTGATGTATAACAAAAATACTCACACAACAGACTGCAGGAGCAGAATTATGGTATAAGGAAATAGGTATTTTGTGCAGTTATGTGTTACCACAGCACAGGTACTCTGTCCTCTTTTTCTCTCTGTCTCTCTCTCCCCCTCTTTCTCTTTCCATCCCTTTCTCTCTCCCTCATCTTTCCCCCTCTTTATTGCTTTCTCTCTTTTTTCTTTCCTCTTTTTCTTTTCCTCTCTTTCTCTGACTTTCTCCTTTTCTCTAATTCTTTCTCTCCCTTTCTCTCTCATTCTTTCTCTCTCACTCTCTCACTTTCTCTCCATCTTTCTCTTTCTTTCAGTATTTCACTTGTTCCCTTTCTCTCTTTATCTCTCTATCTCTCTTTCTCTATCTTTCTCCCCTTCACACTATTTTGCACACTCTTTTGCATTTTCTTTGTGAGAAACAGAAGGACCTTCACAGATTTCGCTCGAGACAAAAATTGAAAACAAAGAACATTTATTGTACAACAGTGCAAAGTTGGGTGCTTCCCCTTACCATGGGAATCACCCAAAAAGATCCCCCCCCCCCCTTAACATTCTCCTGCCTCCTGGATTGGTTTGGCATTTGGTAATTCTGTCTGCCTACCTGCAGTTTCTGTAAACTTGAAAGACCATGGGGTATCCTGTCTGTGTCCCATCATTCCTTATTCATGATTCTGTCTTTGTTCTTATTCAAACATCTCAACCCCCAGGAGTTACTAAACTATATGCAGAATTTGCTAATTCTTTCTATCACTATGACCTTTCTTCTATTATACTTGCGTAACCCTTCTTCACACTCTTATCGGAATTCATCCCTATTCAGCACTTACTTAACTTCCTCTAGTCTAGTCTATTATTCTTTATTTTATTCATACTAACTTTACTTCCTATAATCTATCACAATCCCCACTTTTTCTTTAGCTACGCTTAGTAAATTCTCAACTGGAAACTTGGTCTTTTTCCCAGCGAGTCAGTAAACGAACTGTAATCTCAGCATTATCAGACGGAGTTTGGGAAACATACATCCTTTGGGTTGTAGTGATCTGACGAAGGGTCTGTTGAATTAAACACTGCACACAAGTCATTAGGCAGGGAAGTTTCATGATGGCTAAAGTAATGAGTCCAACTGCTATAAGGGGTGTGTGTATCCACCTCCAGTCACCAGTAAAAAGTTCAACCGCCTGACCATTGTGACCGTTGTCATCAATCGATCTTCCACAAACGGTGCCCTCAGCAGCTAACAAGTAATCGAGAGCCAGGCGGTTTTGATAAGCTGTAGCTTATTGTTCTTCAGCCAATAAATCCAAGGCCATCGCTGTCTGTTTGGTGATAATCTTCAAAACTGCCTGGAGTGTGGTTAAACGGTTTAAATGCCCAACAGCTGTGGTATTCTGGAGCAGCTTGAGCCGTTTACAACTCAAATCCACCTTATAGTGATTGCCTTTAGCCTTCCGAATGTATTCGTGACCCAAAGGATGATTTACAAGATGCCAAGTTGGGGGGGAGCGTTTATTGTTACCTAACCTGTGAGTAGCAGCTTGTCTGCGAGCATTAGCATATATACCCCCTTCATCCCTACTCCAGGTGTCGCCCTGACTAATGTTCTGCCTATCATTTTCCCACCATCTTCTTTGTACCATATTTTTAGCACTCATCTCTTTAATATCTGTAGAGGCCAGGATGCCAACCCAATCCACTCCCCTAGGGCAGGTCTGTTTCCCTGGTCCATGTTGGGATCCTAAATTAAATCATACTAAATAAGGTACCCCACTATGAATAGAGTCTATACCTGTGCCCTGTCTGCATTCTAAAGGTAAACTTGTCCATTCCTCAAAGTAATTATCACCTCTGCTCCCCCTATTCCAGGAGGACTTAATACATTGTGTACAATTGGGTGGTTTCCCAAAAATTGGGAACCAGCAGAAAAACAATACAGCAAATAATAAAAATAACATTACAGCACTTTTTCCCGGCGTAGCGTAACTTACAGACCAGAAGGATGCGAGACTGCACGCCAGGTGGAAGGTGTATTATCAACGTCTTTAGTTTGTGGGTTAGCTTGTTTAATGCGTTGTATGTGAGTCCACCCCTTTTCTTTTGTTCGCACTGCAGTGTCTGTAATCAGAAGTACACAATAAGGGCCATCCCATATCGGTTTTTGTTTATGGTCTTGCCACGCTTTTACATATACCCAATCACCAGGTTTAACAGAATGAATAGGATACTCCAGGGGTGGGTTTTGAGCTAATAAACCCTTCTGTCTTAAGTCATACAGAGAAGTAGAAAGTCCTGTAAATATTTAGATATGTACTGGTCATTAGCCTCAGGGGTAGGGATATCAGTGTGGAATCCCATGTAAGGAAGACCAAACATCATTTCATATGGTGAGACAGCAAGGTCCTTACGAGGAGCTGTGCGAGTCCTAATTAAAGAGGCCAGTTTCCTCATGAAGTCGAGAGAGTTGATTTTTCAGGGTCTGATTCATCCGTTCAACACGGCCTGAACTCTGGGGGTGCCATGGGGGTATGTAACTGCCAATCTATTCCCAGAATTTTACACACACCCTGAAGTACCTGAGAGGTAAAATGTGTACCTCGATCTGAGTCAATGGTTTGAATAATGCCATAGCGCGGAATAACAGACTCTAATAATATCTGGATAACAGTGCTAGCATGATCATTAGGGGTCGGGAAAGCCTCAATCCATCGAGTAAAATGATCCACCATCACCAGGAGTTATTTATAAACCCCTATCTTGGGTAATTCCGTGAAGTCAATCTGTATTTGTTGAAACGGGTGTACGGCTATATAGCGACCGCCAGGCATTACCTGGCGCGTGACTTTCTTATTCACTCGCTGATAGATTGGGCACCCCCGAGTTCTTTGCTTGGCTATGGTGTATATTCCCGAACAATTAAAGGACCGTACAAAAGCATCAACAAGTGCCTGTGTTCCCCAATGTGTCTGCTGGTGGAGATGATCAATAATCTGACGAGCCAAGGCTTTGTTCAGTACTTGGCATCCCTCTGCCGTCCACCACAACCCACTGGCAGTTTGACGCATTCCATGGTCTTTCATATAAACCTCTTCTTCCCGTGAAAAGATGGGAGTCTTTTGAACCTCATGTGGGGTGGGGAGTAACAGCTGCATGTCTATTTTTTCTGTGAGTGCAGTCTGTTTGGCAGCTTCATCTGCCCGTCTGTTCCCCTGTGCTTCAGGACTGTCAATAATTTGATGGCCCCATACATGAACTACAGCTATCTCCTCAGGTAACATAAGAGCATCTAAGGATTGAACAATTTAGTTTTCATGTATCAACTTTTCTCCTTTCCCAGTTATCATTCCCCGCTCTTTCCAAATCTTTCCAAAGGTGTGCACTACACCAAAAGCATACTTTGAGTCGGTATAGATTGTGCCCACCTTTCCCTCTAAACCCTGGAGAGCTCTCCAGAGGGCATATAATTCACAGGTTTGTGCCGACCAATGACCGGGAAGATGACCGGCTTCAATCACAACTCCTTCATTCCCATCCACTATACTATACCCGCTATAATGAATGCCGTCAATGCAGCGGGAAGATCCATCAATAAACCATCTCTCACCCTCCCGTAGAGGTTCATCACTTAAATCATCTCTAATTTTTGTCTGTAAATCTATCACTTCTAAACATACATGCTCTAAATCATATTTCACTCTCTCTCCCCATCTCCCCTCTCTCTCCCCTTCTCTCTCTTCCTTTCTCTATCTCTCCCTTTCTCATGCACTCTCTTTTTCTCTTGCTCTTTCTGCCTCTCATTCTCCTTCTTTCTCTCTATCGCACTCATTTGCACTATTTCACACACTTTGTCACTCTATCTTTCTCTTTTTCTCTCTTTCTCTCTCCTTTTCTCCATATCCCTTCTCCCCTCTCCTTCCTATCTCCTCTCTCTCTCCTCTCTCTCTCCCCATTCCCCTTCTTTTGCCCTCTCATTCTCTTTCTTCCTTTCTCCCTCTTTCTCTCTCTTTTCTTTCTCTATCTTTTACCCTCTCTTTCTCCTTCCTCTCTCTCTTTCTTTCTTTTTCTTTCTTTCACTCTCTCATACTCTCTCTCGTTCTCTCTAGTTCTCTCTCTTTCTCACTCTTTCCCTCTTCCTCTTTCTCATTCTCTCTTTCTCACTCTTTCCCTCTTTCTCTTTATCTCTCTCACCCCTCTCCTCTCTTTCTCTTTCTTCCTTTCTTTCCCTTGCTTTTTTTCTCTCCCTCTCTCTCACTCTCACTCTTTCTCCTCTCTTTTTCTCTCTCTCTCTAATTCCTATCTCCCCTTCCTCTTTCTCTCCCTTTCTCTCTCTCTCCTCCTTCTCCCCTTCTCTCCCTCTCCCTTCTTCTTCCCTCTCTCTCCTCCCCTTCTCTCCCTCTCCCTTCTTCTTCCCTCTCTCTCCTCCCCTTCTCTCCCTCTCCCTTCTTCCCTCTCTCTCTCCTCCCCTTCTCTCCCTCTCCCTTCTTCTTCCCTCTCTCTCCTTCTCCCCTTCTCTCCCTTGCCCTTCTTCTTCCCTCTCTCCCATTCTCTCCTCCCTCTCTCTCCTCTCCCTCCCCCCTTGCTCTCTGATATGCCATAGACATGGACCAGACAAGTGTTACAGCCATAGCCAATAGCAAGCAACTTCATACATGAGAAGCAGTCAGTATAATACACACCCCATTACATCATCACATTCTCTCTTTCTCTCTCTCTCTCTCCCCTTCTCTCTCTCTCCCTTTCTTTCTCTCTACCCTTTTTTGTGCTTTCTTCCTCTTTCTCTTTTTCCTTTTCTCCCTCTCTCTCTTTCTATTTTACCTTTCTCTTTCTCTATTTCTCTGTTCCCTCTCTTTCTATATTTCTCTCCTCTTTTCCTCTTTTCTCTATATCTTTCTCTCTCTGTCTCCCTTTCTTTATTTCTCTCTTCACACTATTTTGCAAACTCTTTCACTCTTTCTCTTTCATTTTCTTTCTCTCTCATTCACACTCTCCCTCTTTTTCTTTCTCTCTATCTCTCACTTTGTCTCCCCTTCTTATCTCCCTTCATCCCTTCTCCTACCTCTCTCCTCTCTCTCCCCATACCTCTCTTCCCTTCTTGCTCTCTCTTTCCCCTCCTATCTTCCCCTTCTCTCTCTCTGTCCTTCTCCCTCTCTTTCCCTTCTCTCTCACCCTTTCTCTCTCTCTCTCTCCCTTCTCTCTCTATCTCCCTCCCTTTCTTGGACCCTTTCTTTGACTCTCACCCTTTTTCTCCCTTTCTGCCTCCCCCTCTCTTTCCCTTTCTCCCTTCTTTTTCTCCCTCTTCCTATCTCTCTCTCTCACTCCCTTTCTCATTATCTCTCTTTCACACTCATTCACACTATTTTGCACTCGTTATCTATAAATTTGGCTACTCCTATATTTACTTCCTTCCTCTAGTCTAAAACATTGACAAAAACATTTTCAGACCCAGTACTGATGACAAGTTGCCAACCTAAAGATGACTTCATATCCTTACTTGCTGCTTCATCCTGTCAGCCATTCCTCTGTCCATGGCAATATATTGAATCCAACAGTTTATCATAAAAGTTAGCCTTTTCTGAGGCAATTTGTTGAGTGCTTTCTGGAAATCCAAAAACAATAGATCTACAACAAAGAATGTGAATATAATAAGAGGAACATTAATTTCAGATGAAGTAAATTTTCCTCCAGTTGCATTGAAGGATTTGTACCTGCTTCATAGCTCCAGTGACCTGGATTTGATTCTGAGCTTTGTTACTGTTTGTCTGCAGTTTGCATATTGTCACTGTAACTGGGTGGACTACCTTCCACATCCCAAAGATATCGTAGTAAATTGGTCAATTGGCTACTATAAATTACTCTGAAATACAGGTGAAAGGATCAGGGATTGTTAATAGATATAGCTGAGACAACTGGTTACTGGGAAATAAGACCATAAGACATAGGAGCAGTAGGCCATTGAGCCCATCCTGTCTACTCCACATTCCATAATGAGTTGATCCATTCTCACACTTAGACCCACTCCCCAGAAGAATAGTATTGTTCTGATAGCTGGTGTAGACTTGATGGGCTGAATGGCCTCTATGTTCTAAGAACATATATAAAAAAAAATTAAAATGTCTCTATTATAGAATGGATAGCCAATTGAGCTTGGTAAGAAGAAACTTTACCATTTTATATTAGATGGCATTTGACATGAGATAGCTTGGCAAAATGGAAGCTTTGGAAAATGCATCTTAATCAGAATGACAGCAGTTTCTACTGTACTTTACCCATTTAGTGCACTGGTGAAGGATTATTCCAGATCTAATTATGGGAAGTTAAGCAGGAGAATCTGCTGCTTCAACATTTCTGGATAAAGAAATACTGAATATGAATCATACCTTCATCAAGCTAAAATAGCCTCTCAAATTCAGTTACAAAATTGGCTAAGCTATAAATTACACTGAAGTGGACCAATACTAGATTACGGTTATATTAGTTGAGTCACTATGAAAACCTTTAAGTAGTCTTAGTAGATTTTTTATCTTTCACAATCGGGGCCTTAGTTTAAATTGATGTTTGAAACTTGGCAAATCTAATGCACATTTCATCCAGATTAATTCAAACGATGTCATAGAATATTTACCTAAATTCTCTGAAACCCCTGACCTCTGAGCCAGACTGAATTGTTCAAAGGAGTGTGGTCAGGTAAAAGGTTCCTTTATTATTCCATGTTAATAATTTTATGCTAGTATTTTCCTGGTTTTTGTTTATCTACGAAAAATGATTTTTATATTTTTTCATTAGCTGTTAAGATTAATGCATCTGAAATTAGGTTTGTCTGTTTTCTTATTGAATAAACTTGTCCTAATTCCAAACATCAAAATTTTGTCAGTAACCACCAATTCTCCTCTTTTAATTTACCATTTTGAGATAAGCATCAGTTAAATCTGATGATATATGAATGTTACATACATTTGGTCTGTCCAGGACAAGTATCTCATTTACATCAAACCCCTTGCTTCTTTAAAATAATATTCTAAATTCATTAAATGTAGAAGTGCAACACTATTATGAAGTGCCCACTACAGCAGGAAATCCACACTAATCAATTTAAACCAACAACCATAACAGACTAGATTTGAGTTTGCTATTACAAGTGGTAAATTCATTTAAATGATTCAAGACTTTGGAATTAAATTACATCGATCTAAGTAGCTGGAGTCATATTCTATTATTGCTTAAATGACAGAAACTAATGGCCTCCTGATAATCCTTACTTTGATGAAGAGCTTGCTTTGGCTTCATCATTCAAAGTATTTAAAGTGGAAGCAGATACATTTTTGAAAGATTGGGGAATTGAGGGCCTTGGGGAACTTGGCGCAAAAGAGGATTTGAGCCCAGTAGAGAATAGTAGGACCATCAATAAGGTTAGGATTATTGAAATCCAGACAACTGGCAAATGAAGTTAAACAAGAAAATCTGCAGGGCGATACACGTGTGCTGGAGAAATTCAGCAGGTCACACAGCACCTATAGAAAGTAAAAAGGTAACCCACATTCCAGACCTGAGCCCTTCATCAGGAATAATGGAAAACTGGTAGATGTGTGAATAAAAAGGTGAGTGAGGAGAGGAGGAGGGAAAGGGAAGCAGGTGTAGCAAGGACTAAGAGATGGATGCAGGTGAGAAGATAGAAAAGGAAAGAAGCTGAAACGTGATAGGTAGGGAGGGCAGACCACTAAGAAGGATAGGTCTGATAGGAGAAGGTGTGGAGAGCCAGAGAAAAAGAGACTGAGGGTAGGGAAAGAGAAAGACCAGGAGTGGTGGTTAATAAAAATAGAAGTTGCTGTTATTACCCTCTGGTTGTAGACTTCCAAGACACTCCTCCAATTTGCCAGTGGCTTCAGATGGGCAGGTTACAAGGACATGGACAGACATGTCAGTGTGGCATTGGTGTGTGGAATTAAAATGGTTGGCCGCTGGGAGGTCCTTGTTGTTGCAGTGGACAGAGCAAAGGTGCTGAAAGGAATGATCTCCTAAAAGAGTTGGATAAGTATATGGATGGGAGGGGGATGGATGGATATGTGCAGTGCTGGTAAGTGGGATTAGAGGAGGGTACTTGGATCAGTGCGGACGAGAAGGGCCAAATTGGCCTGTTTCCGTGCTGTAATTGTTATATGGTTATATGGGTTATCTGCGTCCAGACTCCCGATGGCCACAAATGGAGCTTCCTCCTAATAAGTGTGAAGTGTTGCATTTTGGGAGTACTAATGAAAGCAGAACCAATATCGTGAATGATGCTGGATCACCAGTGCTCACTAACAAGCACAAGGACTTGGCCTAGCTGGCCTCCTGGTCAGAGCCTTCCTGTACAACAGAAATATCACCCACAAAGTCTGTTATCCCGGAGATATGACTGTAGTGGAGTGGAAACAGTTGCCCATCTCTTCGCAGAATGCAGATTTGCTAAGAGTATCTGGAATAGAATGCAAAGATCCTTGTCATGGTTCATCCCCAGCACCAGCAGGATAGAGGACTCTCTTATTTACGGGCTGTTTCCAGGGACACGTGCAGAGGCAGACATCCAGAGCTGCCTGAACATCATCAACTAGGTGAAGGATGAACTTTGATCTGCCTGAAACTTATTGGTCTTTCAACACAATGAGAAGTCAATGAGAGAATGCTGCTTACTGGTACATTTGAGGCTGCAGGACGACATGCTAAGGCTTTGTGCAGCCAAGGCGAGGGTGCAGTGGGCAAGGACCGCAGACTAAACCCCTTCCCTTTCAGGGCATTGAGGGCATGAGACTAAGGAAAGCTTCTCAAGCAACAGAGGGCGAGTAAAGACGTGGCAATTGTATAATTAAAAACTATCTGTAACTGTACACTCATGGAAATGTCTGGATATGACACTAAAGATGGGAAAAGACGAACAGTTTTCTTTATTGTAAATAATTCATTGTGAATAAAGATTGCTTTTGGAAAATAAATGAATGGGAGAATCCAAGGAAGTATTGAGGAACAGAGGGAGCTTGGTGTGCAAGTTCAAAGATCCATGAATGTGGCAGCATAGAAAAGTAACAGAATTAAGAAGGCAAAAGAGGTACTGAGTTTCTTTAGCCAGGGAATTGAATCCAAGAGCAGGGAGGTTATGCTCCAATTGGTTGGATCTCAGCTAATGTGCTGTATGCACCCTCCACTCTATTGGATGGATGAGGTGGAACTAGAGGGCGTGCAGAGAAGACTCGTCTGGATATTGCCTGGAATGGATTCTTTCAGTCTGACAAGACTGAAGAAACTAAGTTGGTTTTCCCTTGAAAGGAGGTTAAGAGGTGACATATTTGAGAGACTTAAAGTTACCAGGAGTACCGATAGGAAAGATGGCAGGAAGCTAGCCCACATATCAGAGATGAATAAATGTACAGCTCATAAATTTAGATTAAGGGGTAAGAGAACTAAGAGACATTTTTTGAACCCAGACAGTAGTAAATACCTGAATCAACTGCCATAGAAAGTGCTGGAAACAATTTAAGAAGCTTAGGGATGAACATTGAAATTGCCTTAGGATAGAAGACTACAGGCCAAGGGCTGGAAGATGGAATTAATATAGATAGGTGGCCACTGATTGTTGCGAACATGATGAGCGAATGGCTCGACTCCATGTCATATAACTATCAGCCATTATCATGTTGCTGCCAACCTCTGCTCCCATTTTCTTTTGTTCGCTGTTTATCCTTGGCCAATTAACCCCACTGGGAACAACAGTAACCAACATTCCTTTAGTCACTTATGTACTCCTACTTGGCAAGATTTTATTGACAATTTAGCAGAAAGAAACAATATATGTTTTATTCTCTCTGGGTTTTGGGAAGGGAAAAGAGACAAAAAAAATCTTGACAAGGTTGACTAAAAATGATTAATATTCGGTGGGCAAGGATGAATTTTGAAGCTATTATCTTTTGCAGAGAATCTTCCAAGAATCGTAAGGTATCTCTATTGTCGACATCAGTGTGTTCACAGCCTTGATTGACAGCAAACTTGCACAATAATGTTCAATCTAACTGGCTGAAACTGTTAACATTGCAAACTTGGTTTCTATTAGCCTCATGATGCAGACCTATTTTCTGCTCTTAGTCTTTTCTGCCACAAAATTCCAATAATACTTCAAATATCCCATATCCTATTACATCTTATCAATGTCGTAGTAATTTCTGGCTAATGAATGGAACTGCCAGAATTTAGCTCTGTAAATGAAAGTACCTCCAAACCTTCCAATGAACTCCCAGACTAAATGACAGATGCTGCACGTCAAATCCATGAGCACATTTCGATGTTGAATTGCATGTAATATCTATGAGTGAAAATCAGTCTCACTGAATCTTGTTGAATTTATGCCAGGACTAGCCCCACTCAGGATCTCAGACTCTGTTGGTTTCAGTGAGGATTATAGAATGTAAACACAGAGATAAAGGAAAAGCTAAATTCCTTTTAGTATATTGTTTCAGTATATTCAGTGAGAGGTGATTTATTTAATTTTTTTAAAAATTCTTTACATTTTAAAAAAATGTTGAAATGCAACTGAATGGCAGAGACATTTAATCTCTTTGAAGCTATTGGTAACCGATACTGGCAGGAGTAATCCGGAGATAGCTAACAAACAACAGTGCTTCCTCACTGTACTGAGACTGTCCAGCTCAAGCCTTTCATACGTCTGCCGAGCATGATACGCACGTTCCATCTGGGCCAGTCAAGTACTGGTGCAGAGAGACTGCAGGCATTAATGCTAGACAGAGGGAAGACAGTCACCAACTTCATTACATTTGCAACTCTTGCTTGTGAAGATTATTTTTAAAATAAACCATATATGGTTAAACCCTGCTATCCAGAATTCAAGCAATTGGCAATAAATTAATAAACATAAAGCTAAATAAGAATAATTTAAAAAATAAAGAAAAGTCTAAAATGATAAAAAGTAAATGTTTTCTGAAGTAACATATAAACCTTTGGTGAAGATAGGAGCAAATATTCAGCCAGTGGAGGGCCTTGGTTGTGCTTTATACATAGCAGCTATTTGAATAAAGTTTAAATAAAGTTGTGTTGGAATAAAATGGCATCACCCAGGATGAAGAGCTGGTTGATGCTCCTGGCTGCTGGGATAAATCTCTTAAAGTGTCTCCTTATTCTTGCTTAATAGGAGTCTTCATCTTTATATTATTAAGTATATTAGAAAAGATTTACCTGTAAACTTGGTGGGGGGGGGGGGTGGGGGGGAGAGGAATGTTATTGTTCAACTTTCGGGCAGCTCTGTGGAATCTGAACATGCAGTGATGGTTAAATGTTTTCAAAGAATGTGACGGAAAATAAAGTAAAATGCTTTAAGGTTTATGTATTCATGCAAGTGAAGTTTGTACAGTTTAAGTACAGTATAGCATTTTTATTTTTTAAATTGTTTATTCATAATGCAAATATATTAGTTACGCATTGTAAAAGTGAGTCTCAAGCCACTGGAAAATTCACTTATCCGGCATCTACCAAACCCCGTAGATGATGGATTAGCGGAGGCTTTACTATATAATATACTGCCACTGGGGCTTGGGCAGGAATAGGATACAAAAAAAATCTTTACAAAGTTGACTTAGAAAGGTGAATATTCAGTGGGGCAAGCACAAATTTTAAATCTAATGTAGCTGTGGTGAATATGTACATAATAGCCTGCACGGTATCTCACTTACCAATGCCATTATGATCACATACAATTGAGAGGAATTGTCACTGGATCTTAGGCAGTGAACAAATCTTTACAAAGCTGACTTAGATCAATATTCTGACCCATAAAATCATTACATCACAGAAGGAGCATTGAGCTATTGGTAGCTCTTTGTAAATCATTGCTTGTTCATTCTTTCCCTGTAGCACTGCAAACAGTAATCTTCAATAATCCTTTGTAAAGCCACAATTGAATCTGCACCCATATAACCTTCAAGTAATGAATTTGATAGTACAGGAATTCCAGAAAGATTCTGAGCTAAAAAAAAATCAAATACGAGAGAGGAGATGGTGGTCTTTTTTAATTGATTATAAATGCTTCATGTGTTTTAAGTGCCAGAAGTATTTAAAATCAGTTAAAATCCTCAATTTTGTCAATAAATGGCAATGCTTCACCATAAACCTCTGTCAAAGTCCATCAGGGATTTTGTCAAGTCAGGTTCTCTGCAGTGTGCCAACTGAGCTTAAATCCACTACTGAGATTTCCCTGCCTAATGTAAGTGGATGGGGGCCCAATAAGATTGGGTTTCAGCATCAGGACCAAACAAGTGCATAAGCCATGAATGACGATTTTGGGCCACAGGGCAGATCCAGCTGAATCCCAACCATTAAAATGCCAGGCTCTTCATAAGGATTAAGTATGAACTGCTGGAGGAATTTAGCGAATCAGACAACATCCATGGGTAGAAATGATCAGTTAATGTTTGGGTCAGGTCACTTTAACATTTGTAGTGGTATCATTTGAATTACCACTTCAAATGTGACACATGATTAAGTCACAAATTTCTGAGGATGGAACATAATAAAATATGAACCATATTTCTTCCCCCTAAGGTTGCCTATATATTTATAATATTTGTGTAATTAGTTCAAATGTCCAGTATCTCCAGAATTGTGTCATCCAGTGATTATTAAATTATTAATTGTGTTTTTTTTTGATCTTCCAGATTTGCAGAAGATCATTTTGCCTGTAATTGGATTTAAAGGATTGTATTTTTTGGGATATTTTCTATTCGGGCTTGGGACTGGATTGATTGGACTCTTTCCCAATGTTCTCTCCATCCTGCTCCTGTGTTCAATATTTGGAGTAATGTCAAGTACACTTTACACTATTCCCTTTAACTTGATAGCTGAGTACCACAGAAAAGAAAAGGTAAGAAAATGAAATGTAAGAGAAAGACTGGATATTGTTTTAAGTCAGATTCATATTGTTTCTTCTGGGTGGTTGCTTTCAATTTACTTCAAACCATGGGAATAAGACTAGTCTTCTTTGTCACATTTAAATCCAACACAGGAAAAGGGGAGGAGGAGTAGGCCACCAGGTGGCTCATTCCTGCCTCACCATAATTATGGTCAATAGAATCCTAGTTTAGAACAGCCATTCTCAACGAAAATGCCTACGACACATTAAAGGGTGGGGGGGGGGGGGGGGGGGGACAGCATATTTAAATAAAACCTTGAGGTTTTTTAAACTCACATGACAATTTTTTTTTGTTTTTTATGAAGCTGGTAGGAGAGAAGTATGGAAGAAACCAAAACTTGACTGCTTCACAGGGAAGGGGGCCCATAAACCTACAGCAGATTCCTAGGGGTGGGGGAGGGGGGAAAAGCTGAATAAAGGTTGAGAACGGCTAGTTTAGAAGATGGAAGAGTTACATAATTGATCAGGGAGAATGTCACAACCGTAGTCACGAAGAATGTACTGGAGAGACGTATGAGTAGAACTCAAAAAGTTGTTATTACTATGCTAGGGTTTTACTGTTGGACTCCCAATAGCCAGCAGGAGATAGAGGAACAGATATGTAGGCAGATTATTGAAAGATATAAAGATAACAGAGTTATCACTGGTGGGTGACTTTAATTTCTGCAAGAAGCATAGATGGATCATAGTATGTTAGGAGATGCAATAGACTGCAGATGTTGGAATCTAGAGCAAAAAAAAATTGGATGCTGGAGAAACTCAGCAGGTCCAGCAGCATCTGAGGATGCAAAAGGATAGTTGACATTTTAGATTGAGATGATGAATCATGTGTGAGAGCATAAAGGGGAGATAGTCAGAGTTAAGCAGTAAGGGGGATGAATGAAGCAGCAGCTAACAGGCGATGGATGGGTGGATCTAGGTGAGGAGGAGGTGATGGGTCAGTTGGAGGAGGGATGCATGAAGACACCAACAGAGGCTGTGAGATGATTAATAGAGATAACAATGGGCTGCAAATTGTTGAAGCTGATAGAAAAAGGTGAAGGGTGGAATCAGATAAGGGAGGAATGGAGGGAACAGTAGGGGGTACAGAGCCCAGTGAGTTGAATGTATGGGTATCACCCGAAGGAGCTAGGGAAAGAAACTGGGTAACACTTGAAAATGGTTTGTGGGGTACCCAGGCAGAATGTAGGGTGTTAATGTTCCAGCTTGCATTTGATCTCACCCTGCAGTGGAAGAGGGTGAAGATAGGCATTTTAGTGTGAGAATTGAGTGGGAAGGGGAATGGAGAGCTCAAGATGGCCATTGTGGACAGAGCATCAGTGTTTGCCTTGTCAGCACTTTGTTTGACTGATGAGAATTTGTTAGGTGCATCCAAGAGGGTTTCTTAAAACAGTGCATAGACCAACCAAACAGGTAAAGGGAAATACTAGATCTTGTATAAGGAAATGAGCCTGGCCAGGTGATTGGGGTTTCAGTGGGACAGTATTTTGATGACAGTAATCACAACTCCTTGTTTTAAGATAGTTATGGATAAGGATAAGTATGGGGGAAAATGCTGATTAGAATTCAAGATCAGCATGTTCCAGTGAAGAAGAACGGCAAGGATGGCAGGGTTCAGGAATCTTGCATGACAAGGGATGTTGGAACTTACATCAAAAAGAAAAAAAGCATTAAGGATTAGGGTGCTTAAGAAATTCAATATTCATTCACCAAGAAGAAGGAGATAAAAAATAATGAGATCATTATTAGGCTATGCTAAGACTCAAGAAGGAGGAGTTGTTAGGTCTAATGAAGAACATTAAGGTGGATAAATCCCTGGGCCTAGTGGGATCTATTCCAGGTTATTGAGAAAGGCTTTATAGAGTTCTTTGTATCCTCTCTTGACACAGTTGAGATCCCAGAAGAATATCAATAGGTAAAGTTGTTCCTTTTGTTTAAGAAGGGCAGGGGAGACAATCATCAAATCATTGGTTCAGTGGTAGAGATAATGTTTGATTCTTTGGGACAGGATTTGCTTGATATTAGAAAAGCATCAGCTGATTGAGAATAGTCAGTATGGCTTTGTATAGGGCAGATTTTGCCTTGTGAACTGTTGAATTTTTTAATAGGTGATTAAAAAAATTGATGAGGCAGTGGATATTGTCCATATGAATGTTAGTAAGGCATTCGACAAGGATTGTAGGCTGATCCAGAAGATTCAGACGCATGGTATCTATGATGACTTGGTTCAAAATGGGCTTGGAGATATGGAAGATGGAGAGTAGTGGTGGGGGGAGTGTTTTTCTGATGAAAATGGATGAAAATGTAGATGGTAGTAATTTTGAAGACGATACAAAAATTAGTGCAGTTAAGGATTGTGAACCATTTTGTTGAAGGATACAGCAGAATATAGATAAGTTGAAAATATGGACACAGAAAAGGCAGTTGCGCTTTGGGGATCAAATATAAGGGAGAGTGTACAGAAATGGCCTTTAAGAGATTGAAATTGAGGGGTCTTGGGATGTCAGTCCATAGCTCTCTGAAACTATCACACAAGTAGAGAACATATTTCAAAACATATTTCATGCTTGCCTTCTTTGGTGAGGGAATTGAATAAAAGAGGAAAATTGCATTGCAGCTTTATGTAATTGTAATTAGACCACACTTGGAGCATTGTGTGCATTTCTGGTTATCACATTACAGGAAGAATGTACAGACTTTGAAGAAGCTGCCCGAGAGGTTTGCCAGTATGTTATGGGGTAGAGAGTATTAACTATAAGGACAGACTGGACAAGCTAGAATAGTTTTCCCTGGAGCTTTTGAGGCTGAGGGGAGACCTGATTGAAGTATATCAAATTATGAGAGGCAGAGATCGATTAGATAGATTATTTTCCCAGGGTGGAAATGTCAAATTCTAGAGGGCATAATTTTAAGGTGAGAGAGGGAAAGCTTAAAGGAGAAATCTGAGGCAAGATTTTTACACAATGCTGTGTGCCTGGAACATGCTGAGAGGAGGAGGTAAATACTATTTTAATGTTTAAGAGGTCCTCTCCCTCACTTCTCAGCGAGGAGGTGTTCTCTGGTATGTTGCCATGTGCCAGTCCTTTAGACCCTTGGACCCGCAACCCTTATGGTCTGGGCTGCCAAGACTTGGAGACTGACCTTTGTGGGTTCTCCCATGAAAAGAGAAAAACAATTGGCCCCATTCTAAAGGCAGTTTAAAGCTGTCCCAGGCCGCAGGGCACAATGACTGGGCAGTAGGACCCCCACAGAGACACTAGAAGAAATGTCCCTGCTCCTCCCAGAACTGGACCAGCAGCATGCTGCCATTAGCTCAATAGCATCAGCACCACCACCTTTATAAATTATTGAGGGTTTTGCAAAAATTACTTCCAGTTCTCTCAGAGTTAATAAATTCTCATCCATCCATCCCTAATTTCTCAGAGCATCACCAAGAACATGCTTACCACAGAAAGCAACTTTACCTCATGTAATTAACCTAACAAAAAATATCAAGGCCTCTGTTGACACACCCTGAAGAATAACATATTTTATTCAATCAAATATTTTTAATCTTCTAAAATCATACACTGTTTGGAATTGTTTATTCAGATTAAAGAGTTGAAAATATGGCCCCCTTTGAAGAAAGGAGGGTGAGAGAGATTAGGAAACTACTGACCTGTTATATTAATGTCCTTAGTGATAAAAATGTTGAAATGGAAATAACAATAGGATTGAGTTCAGACTTGTAAAAATAAAATCAGGTTTGGTTAATCCACTGAAGGATTTTTGAGGGTGTATCTAGTCAAATAGATAAGTGGAACCAATACATTTTATGCTTGGATTTTGATAAGGAGGTTGTTCAACTAGAATAGGGCAGGTGGAATTGGGGCTAATATGACGTGGATAGGATAGAATGCAAATCCGATAGTTAGGCTGTGACTGATTGGGTGTCATGATCAGTGGGCCTCAGTTATTCACTATTTTTATGAGAAACTTTTTTTAGACCTACAGGCCATTTTACCCCACAAGTCAATGCTGCCCAATTAACACCTCATTAACCTACACCCCGTTTTGAAAGCTGGGAGGAAAACGCGGACACAGGGAGAACATACAAACTCATTACTTCTTATACTCCTGTCCTGATCGCTAGCGCTGTAAAGGTGTTGTGCCAGTTGAGAATAAATCATCATATTTCAATTTTGCTGGTGATGCCAAGTTCAAAAAAATGGCATTGATTAGGCTCAAGGAACCAAACATACCCAGAAGGAGGCTATTTAATCCAGCTTCCAACAGGACAATTCCATCAGTCCTCGTTGCCATTCCCCAAAGGCAAATCTGCTTTTTTTCCCTCAAAACAAGTCTATTAACCTCTCCTTTGGATTCTTTTGCTAATTTACGCCAATATACATTAGCCTATTAATCTACCAGTTTATCTTTGCACTATGGAGGGAACCTACTCTCCTTTTTCTTGTATTCTTGAGTTCTTAAAAAATAATTTTCTCGAAGGTCAAAGCATTTGTAATGTGTTCATAAAATCACACAGCTTTGCACATGAATGTACTCTTTTTCTGCTTTCAGCTTGAAAGAGCAAATGACGGAACAGCGTTGAACGAAAACAGAGGTAAAGGTATTGACTGTGCTGCTCTCACTACCATGGTGCAGTTGGCACAAATCATAGTTGGAGCAGGAGTTGGAGCTCTCGTAAACCTGGCTGGCACTGTGAAGGTGGTAGTGATTACTTCATCAGCCATCTCCTTTTTGGGCTGTTGCTTTGTGGCAATATTTGTTCATTATGTTCACTGAGATCCACAGAAATAATACAAGAATTGTAACCATTTATTTCTCAATTTCATAAAACATTTCAGTGTTTCTCTTTGAGTTCCATTCTGCCTTTGCCAACGACACTGACACTTTATTAACTCTGACATTGAGTGATGAATGATCCTGACAGGATCTCATTCTTAAAATAATATTTTTAGCTGTTGCAAGCTTCCTTGAGACTGGTTAAAAAAGCGGAGGGGATGGGGAAATTCTGACCCATTCTCTAATATCATTGAGCTTCCAGACCAAGAAGTCATTCACTTTCATTCCCAATCAGGGATTTATCAGTTCATCTAAGTTAAACAGTAAAAATGCTCATTGCTATTTGTTGAAAAAAATATGTGGTTACCTAGCTGTAGCAGTTACAATTGTTGATTACCTCAATGAAAGTGGTTAAAAATCAAAATCAAGAAATTGTACAATTAAGATATTTAGATCCCACACAATTCAAGAGTTTAAAATGGGAGTCTCTACTCCCTTGATTTCCTGATCAGGACTCTCTGACAACATTGTGCCAGTTTACCAATTCTGTTGTTCAGAGCTATAGAAATTAACTAGGGTCAAAAATTGATTAAAGCCTGCACTATTTGCGCAGAGATCTGTGCTAACCCAACTAGTGCAACATTTGCTGTCTCACCTTGTAGTAATGTCAGCTGATAATGATTCCTACTGACATTTTCCCTGATTTGGGGATATTACTTACTAGACCAGCAGCAATAGAAATTTACCAAGACAATGGTATCTTCAAAACAATTTTTATTAATAACTATTAATATAACACTTCTTACTTAACTCTGAATTAAAAAACAAATTATTTAAAGTTTTTTTCCATAAAAGATCAATATATACAATAAAAATTTAGGAAAGTTGCAATCATTACATGATGGTTACAATGTTTCCCCCCCTCCCCCTCCGCACACACATACCCTCCCCACTAATCGCCATCCCCAAATAAATTTATCTATAAGGAAAATAATATATAATAATATAAAAGAAAAAGAAAAAAAAACCTCAAGGATTGCATGGAGGATCGTTATCCAACACACAGGATTCCACAAGAGTTTCGAAATAATTAATTTAGAGAAGATTAACACAGGTCTTGAGGAGCAGGAAGAACACTGCAACATTTTTATATCTGAAATTTGCATATATGGGCACTATAAATACATATTTATTTCTCCAAGGGAATACAACTTTGAATTTCAGCATTCCATCTTCCCATATCTCAGTGTGAATCTGATTTCCAAGCAACTGTAATGCATTTTCTAGCCACCGCTAATGTAATTTTAACAAATTTCAAATGGTATATTGATAGTTTTAACTTAGTCTTGTTCCTTCTATATTCCCAAATAAAAATAAATTTGGGTTTTATGGAAATACAATGCCTGTAACCTGTTCTAAAAATAAATTCACTGTTCACCCTAATGCCTGTAACCTGTTCTAACAAAAAAATCCAAAGTTCACCCAAAAAGGTCTTTACCTTCAGACATGACCAAGTTCAGTGCAAGAAAGTTCCCATCTTCTCACCACACTTAAAACATTCATCTGATAAATCTGATCTCATTCTATTCAATTTTTATGGTGTAAGGTATAAATGATATAAAAAATTATACTGAACTAGTCTATATCTTACATTTATAGTATTTGTCATACAGTCTTGACAGAGATCTGACCATCTTTGCTCATCAATTATAATATTTAAATCCAACTCCCACCTCTGTTTAGACTTATGAACTCCATATTTAGGAGTTGTTTGTAATAAAAGATACATTGCAGAAGTAAATTTCTTAATGATACCCCTCCTAATGAGATTGTTCACCTCACTACAAGTTAGTAATGACATAGCTAGACCTAACTTTTCCCGTAAATAGCCTCTCAATTGAAAATAATAGAAGAAAGTGTTATTAGTTATTCTGTGGCTGTGCACATAATTACAGTGGCAAACCGGCTCCGCTTGTCAGCAGGGCAGCCGTGGCAAAGATGGCATCATGGGTCTTTCTCTTCTGGTGCAGACTGGAAGTGCACATAAGTGCTTATGTCAGCGTGATGTAAGTTCCAGGACATGAAGGGTGGGCTCCAGATGGCCTAAAAGGCTGCAGCACGAATTTCAAAGTAAATCAGTTATGCCAAACACGCTCACAGCTTGCTGTCTCAGTTCTTTCACTGCCCTTACATGCAACGCACTGCACTGGTGACCCCAACAAGTCTCCACATTCTGAACACGCAGCACAATGGACACCACAGCTGTAGACGCCATTGTGTTAAAGCTGCCCACTTTCTGGTCAAACAAGCCCTGCTAGTGGTTCGGCAAAGCAGAGGCCCAGTTCCAGATCAAGTAGATGACCTCGGATTGGACAAAATACTTCTACATCATCAGCACACTAGACCAGGAAGCCACTTCCCAAGTTGATGACCTCATCCAGGTGCTACCAGAGGAAGGTAAATACATGGCTCTAAAAAACGTCCCCATTGGCTTTCACGACACTAAAGGGCTGCCAGGCTCCTTCACTTGGTTGGCCTAGGGGACAGGACACCGTCTGCTCTAATGCACAAGATGTTCACCTTGGCAAACACAAGCCCTGCCTCATGTTCGACCAGGTGTTCTTCGAACAGATGCCCGAGGACATTAGGCTGCTACTGGCTCATGCGGAATTCAGCAACTCACGTAAGTAGTGGCACGGGCAGACATCCTCCACTGCTCCAAACATGAGCCCACAGACACACTCAACTGTGTTACAAAGCTGCCACCCAAGCCAACATCCAAAGCTAATCCAACACATGAGCAGGATCACCCCCCCCCCCCCCATGAACTGAAAGGTCCAATCCAAAATGGTGCTTCTGCCATCAACAGTGGGGTGCGGGAGCACGCAGGAGCCACCAGCAATACTCATTTCAAGGAAACAACAGGGCCAGCCACTGTTAATGGCCACAGCAGCTGGTCAACTGAACACCCTACTCCATGTCTGGGACAGGATCTTGGGCAGCAGATTCCATGTCGACAAGGGTGCAGAGATAAGCATCATTCCCCCTACGTTGCTCAAGACATGCTCAAGACCTCACAGCCCCACCCTGCGCACAGCCAACAATACGGCCATTAAAACTTTTGTCAAGAGATGCATTCCTGTGCATTTTGGTGAGACCACTTTCAATTGGTTATTCACACTGGCATCTGTAGACAAGCCTCTGCTAGGTGCAGCTTTCCTTTGTGCACTCTGTATATTGGTAGTCCTCCAGGGCAAAAGACCGGTCCACTCAGAGACCTTCCAGACAATACCCCTCGGCATGCCTAATGAGACAACCACCCAGCTCACCTCTGTGGAGACTTCACACAACCAATACAGCCACCTCTTGCCAGCTATCCCTGCATCCTCTGCCCCAGCTCACCATCGCCATGCTGAAGCATGGAGTCCATCACAATCTAGCGACCACAGGCCCACCAGTGAATTCTCGAGCCTGACATCTGGCCCCTGACAAGCTCAACCTCACCAAGGAAGAGTTTAAGCGCATGGAAGAACTCGGTATCGTTCGCCAGTCCGATAGTCCATGGGCCTCTCACCTCCACTTGGTGCCCAAGTCCAGCAGCAGCTGGAGACCCTGTGGAGACTATAGATGCCTCAATGATGCAACGACACCAGACCGCTACCCAATCCCCCACATTTGAGACTTCACAACAAATCTCTTTGGCCCATGCATCTTCTCCAACATTGACCTGATCCGGGGATACTACCATTTAACCGGACAATGTCTAAAAGACCACTGTCATCATCCACTTTGGCCTTTTTGAGTTTCTTCTCATGCCATTTGCCTGAAATACATTGCCCAGGCCTTATGGCACCTCGTGGATGCAGTTGGAAGAGACTTGTATTTCTTTTTCATCTACCTGGTAGCAAGGAAGACTCTTGAAGAGCACATCTCACACCTCACCAGCTTTTCAACTGACTTGCTGAGTTTGACCTCACTATCAACCCGGTGAAGTGCTGGTTCGGCCTTGAGAAAACTGACTTCTTGGGCCACAGAATCACCAAGGTCGGTGCCACTCCTTTACTCGACAAGGTGAAAGCTATACCACACTTTGCCAGACCAACGACTCTAAAGGGACTACAAGAATTCATGGGCATGGTGAATTTCTACAACAGTTCTTCCCCGCAACTGCCAGCATCACGCTTTAATGTCTGACTCCAAGAAAGAACTCAAGTGAATGATGAGGTGCAGGCTGCTTTCCAGAAGACCAAGGAGGCCCTCGCTGCCACATTGATGCTTGTCATCCATGCATGGACATGCCCACATCCCTCATGTTTGACACATCCAACACAGCAGTGGACGGTGTATTGAAACAGTTCATGGACAACACTTGAAGGCCCCTCGCCTTTTTCAGCTGTCACCTACGAACACCTGAACTGAAGTACAACGTGTTCAACAGAAAGCTACTAGCCATCTACCTTGTTGTCTGCCATTTCTGCTACTTTTTGCAGGGGCAGTCTTTAACGGTCTACATGGACTGCAAGCCATTGACGTTTTCATTCCCCAAATCTTCTGACCCGTGATCTGCCTGCTAGCAACAGCACATATCGTACATCTCTGAATTCACTCTCTCCATTCTCCACCTCTTGGGCAAAATAAAAATGTTGTCGCTGACGCACTCTCCAGGCTGGCTATTTACACCCTGTCACAAGGCACCAGCAATCATGACCTGGCTTGAGCCCAACAGAATGATCTCAAGACCCACAGTTTCAGGTCGGCAATCACGAGTCTGCAGCTCAGAGACCTCCCACTGGACACCAATGGCATGACATTACTCTGCGTCGTCTCCACCGGCCAACCCCAACTGCTCATCCCTGCCCAATGGCAATGAATGGTTTTTGACATGCTACACGACCTTTCCCATCCCTCCATTTGAACGACAGTACAGATGATAGCCTCCCGTTTCATCTGGCATGGGTTGCAGAAGCAAGTTAACGAAAACCTGCATGCACTGCCAAATGGCGAAGGTTCAGTGGCACACAAAACACTGCCTCCAACAGTTCAACTCTCAGGTTCCAGCTCGATATAGTGAGCCCCTTGCCAGTCTCCTGAGAGGTGCACTACCTGCTCACGATAGTGCATAGATTCACATGTTAGGCGGCTGTTCCAATTTTCGACGCCACCATCGACAAGTGTGCCAAATCCTTCCTCTCCGCCTGGGTCTCTGACTGGGGGGCCCAATTCACCTCTACCCTTTAGAATGAACTCTCCAAACTCCTGGGCACCCAAATGCCCCATACCCCTGCCTACCACCCCAGTCCAACAGACTAGTTGAATGTTTCCACCGCTACGTTAAGTCAGCACTGATGGCGAGGCTTGAGTGTCCAAACTGCCATAGCTCCTCCTCAGTACACGCATGGCACCGAAGGATGACCTCAAAGCAAAGCTTCCTCAGCAGAGTTAGTTTATGGCAAGACCCTTGCAGTCCTAGGCTAATTCCTCCCTTCACCACCAGGCCAAGTCTCTGACACCACCATTGTACTGGAAAGACTGAGAGACAAATTGGTAACTCTCGCACCACCTCCTGACATCATGACACTGTCACCCACCCTCCAATTACCCCGCAAACTTAAAGTCCTGTGACTATGTTTGTTCGCAGGGTTGGACGCAGTTCACTCGTCCAGTGTCCCTATAAGGAACCCTACAAGGTGAACCAGAGAAATGCATTTACTTTCATTCTCAACATCAGGGCCAGAGAGGAACTTTTCACACTGGAGCACCTAAAAGCAATCCACTTGGACTTGTCACAGCCAGTAAAGGTCCTGCCACCAGTACATAGAGGTCAGCCACCGAAGCAGCATATCTCACCCACGACACACCGTGAGACCACCAGCACCAGTTCTGGTGGGGGAGGTTGTGTGGCAGCACACATTCTTGCAGCGGTGAACTATCCCCGCTTGTCACACACAGTCAGTGGGGCAGCCATGGCAAAGATATGGAAGTCTCTGGCTCTGAAAAATATATTAAGCATCATCTTCAAATAAACTAATTTTATGTTCTTCTTGACCAACCCTAAATCTCTTAATTTCCAAATCACTCTTAATTGCCTCAGTAAGTGACTCTAGAGCTAACATCAACAAAGCTGGGGATAAGAGACACCTTTGTCTACTAGATCTTGTCAATTGAAACAGTGCAGATATTTGTCCATTAGTCACTACTTTAGCTTTAGGATTATTATATAATGTCTTAATCGAATTTATGAAAGTCTGTCCAAATCCACCTTAAAGAAAAAGTGCCACTCCAATCTATCCAACACTTGTTTTTGCTAAACATATAATACTAAATAATCCAACCACATTATTAGCCGATTGTCTCTTTTATACAAAGCCTGTTTGATTCATTTAGGCAATGATTTAATCATTCTATTTGCCAAAATTTTGCAAGCAATCTTGTAATATGCATTTAACAATGAAACAGGTCTATAAGATTAGGTTTTAAAGGGTCTCTGTCCTTTTTTTTTGGTATCACAGTCATTATTGCTGTTGAAAATTATTCTTGGAAAGTATGAGTTATTGATGCCTGATCTAACATTTCCATGAAAATAGGAATTAATAAATCTTTAAATTGTTTATAAAATTCAGGTAGAAATCCATCTTCTCCCAGAGATTTATGACTTTGTAATAAACATATTGCCTCCTTCACCTCTACCTGTGTGAGGCAGGCACTCAATTCTGTCTGTTCTATACTCAATCTTGGTAAACTTATCTGAGTTAAATATATATCTATTTTATTATTATCCTTTAAAGATTCTGACCTATTTAGTTTAGAACAAAAACTCTTAAAAGGTTCATTTATTTCTTGAGTTTTATAACTAATAACATTGGAGTCATCTTTAATTATATTAATTGTTCTCGAAACCTGCTCTGCTTTTAGTTGCCATGCAATTTGTACACCTAATTTATAATACCTTTGTTTAGTTCTTGTAATCTCTCTCTTCTGTAGGTTTACAATTTATACATTTATACATTCTGTACATTTTATACTGAAGTTTTTTGTTGATTAACTGTCTATGCTTATCTTCAGAATCTCTCCTTTGAAGATCCTTTTCCAAAACCATTATTTCATTTTCTAATTGATTTATCTGTTTCCTTTTGATTTTTGAAGTAAAACATAATTTGCCTTCTCAAATACACTTTCAAACCATCCCATATTACAAATTTATCTTTCATAGAGTTCAAGTTTGAATTACAAAATATCTGAATTTATCTTCAAAATAAAATCACAAAAATCTATTCTTTTTAGTAATAATGGATTCAGTCTCCATCTACAAACCGATTTCTCTTTATCAGGCATTACAATCATCATTAATAAAGGTGAATGATCAGACAAAATTCTAGCTTTATATTGTGCTTCAAAATCCTACATTGCATTTGTGATGAAATTAAAAGTAAATCAATTTGAGAATAAGAATCATGCCTACTTGAATAAAAAGCATAATTCTTTTCTCTAGGATAAATTCTCTTCCATGCATCTAATACATTCAAATCTCTCATTAATACAATGGACCATTTGCTGCTTTAGCTCTTGTCACTCCTATAGTAGATCTATCTAAAAATAGATCCAAACAATAATTAAAATCTCTTCCTGTTAAAATATTTTCTTATGCATCTGCTAGATTAAAAAATGTTTCTTGAATAAATTTATTATCGTCAAGACCTACATTAGGTGCATAAAAATTCAAAAGAGTCCATAATTCCAAATATATTTGACAGTGTACCACCACATATCTCCCAGCAGGCAGCAGGATCAGTACTTAACTTGAACTTACACTCACACGCGCACACACACACACACACACACACACACACACACACACACACACACACACACACACACACACACACACACACACACACGAGTTTTTCCTGGTATGATGGTGTTGAATGCCGAGCTTTAGTCAATGTGGTCTATGTCAGCCATTTTCAATCTTTTTTTGCCTTTGGCCCTCTTAGGGTTCAGCTCAAAGTTTATGGGTCCCATACCCTGTGAAGCAGTCAAATTTAGTTGGTTTCTTTTACTAACTACATAAAAAACATAAAAATAATTTTATGATTTCAGTCCATGGCCCCCAGCAGAGCAGTATGGATCCCATTGAGAATAGGTGATATGGATGATCTAACAGAGCATCGAGGTACTCTGAAGTACTTCGGGAATGTGAAATCTCATTTTATCACAAATTAGGTGGATTAAAAGCTTATTTAGCATTTGATACTGATGTTATTTCTACAAAATGTAGCAATTACACAACTCAGTATCGCACACTCCAGTCTAAATCTGTTCTTAACGTTACACAACTGAAAACACTTTCCATGGCATAAAGGAGCTTTCTTATCCTTTCCTCAGTTAACTGTACATTCAGAGTCTACATAAACATTAGTTTCTGAATATTACATTTTTATTGTATTTCTGTACATTTAGCAAAGTTTATGACCTCTATAAGCAGTGGCCTTTGTCCTGTTGAATTAACTATTTAATGGCCTAAATAACCATTGACAAAATAAGATGACCTTTTGGCATCAAGTATGATTGGAAGGGAAGGAGTCACGTGATGGAGTAGTGGCCGGTAGGAGAATACCAGCCCTCTCCAGAAAAGAAGAAATAAAGTGAAGAAAATACAAAGTTCAAGAAACACAAAACAAAACAAATAAAAGATAAAGTTGTGGAGAAAAGAAAGAAAATGGCACCCAAGAAGGAAAAAGTAAAAACAACGGGAAAAAAAGAAGAAAAGACGCCATTATTTGGAATTCCATCAACTGGCAGCATCAAGTTTAAAATTGGCTCTCCTTTGAGGTCAGTTCACCAATCCATGTAACACGCAATCTCAAGTAACCAGAAAATTCACTTATCCAGAATCTACCAATCCCCATAGGTGCCAGATACTGGAGATTTTACTGTACATAGAATGTAGTACGCTAGAGTTTTTAAAAAATGCAAACAAATTATTGCTCAATCTGGGTGGACTGTTTCTATCTCTGAATGGTAAAAAAGGACAGAATGAAAAGCCAGATCTTGAATACCCAGTAAAAACACAATGCTGGAGAGTCAAAGCTTGAGCCCTTCATCGTTGGTTATGTATCTTTATCTTTGCTCCACAAAGTACACTGCTGGACCTGTTAAGTTTGTCCAGCATTGTGTTTTTACTTCAATCATGGTGTCTGCAGACTTCTGTATTTTACTCTTGGAAACTCAGTGCTTGCCAAGGTAAATGCTATGCAAAGAGGAATATTGCTGCTGAACCAGGGAGTCTTGATGGGAAGGTTGTTTCATAGTCATGTTACAAGACCATCAGCCAGGATTCTAAACCACTGGTCAAGAAACACAAGTTTGAATCCCACCCTGGCAGCTGGGAGGAATTTAAATTCAACAATGAATAAGTGCAATTTTTAAATGATAAGCGTAAGATTATTAGATTCTGGGAGAGAAAAAAAAAATCACTTACATCAATATCTGTCAGTGATGGAAATTTGCTGTCCTTGCTCACTGACTTAAATATGATTCTGGACCAATCAATGAGGTTAGCCTTTCGCTATCTTTGCTGCCTCCTCCGTGAGATCTGGATAATAAATTCTAGCTTTGCCAGCAATATGTTAATCCTGTAAATGAATAATTAAAACCTCTCGGAATCTTCCCACAAAAGAAAGAGTACATTGAACATGAGGAAATCCATCCTCAGAAACTATAAGGACATGATTGTAAATGCAAATATATCAAACAGATGAGTTCACAGGTAGTGATGTATTACAATGTTATAGAAGACGCATCTTTGCTTTACTTGAATTCTATATGCAAAAATAATGGAATGGGTATTTCAACATGAGTGCCTTTTCAGGCAGTCTGCAAAGACATTGCAAATCAATGATGCTGGTGGGAAATCAAAGTTTTAATCACACTATCTCAAATACGAAACAGGCATTTCGTATTTGAGATAGTGTAATTAAAAAGAATAGAAGAAACAGTAGCAGAAATAGGTCATTTGGTCCCTCATGCCTTGCCCACCTTTCAATAAGATCACAGCTGATCTGTCAACTCTGTGCCACTTTTATTGTATTAATTATATATCACTGATTCCCTCAAATGCTAAAAAATGTTTCATCCCTGACTTGAATATACTTGAGGATACAATCATCATCTCTTGGGCAGTGAATTCTAAAGATTACTGGTAATTCCCCTCCAGGTGAAAAGAACATTCTTCTCATCCTTGTCCTGAGTTGGCAATGCCTTTCTTTGAAAATGTGCTGGAGGAGATGTAGCTACGAGAGGTTTGTGCAAGTCCAGACATCTGTCTGAACCCACCTCCATTCTGCCCAATATTTCTGAATTATGATTTTTTTTTCTTTGCAAAATATTTATCAAGAGAGCATGCAAGAAAAGTATTTCAATGCCTGTGATACTAATTAACCTGATTTGCATGGTTGACTGCAATGAAGTACCTGGTCTACACCCTATTGAACCCAAGGAAGATTTGAAATAGTGCTTGCAGCTTTTTATTTTCTCCTGAAAGGTTAGATGGCATTTTAGATCTAGAAGCTCCATAGGCCAGAGTGCCCTCAATAAATCAATACATTTTTTTCAGAGACTGCCAAATATTAATACTGTGACAGGGATTTTATTTAACTTGGATTTTCCAGATCAACATCCAGTGAAAGGCTTGTTCTTTTGGAATAAATAATGCAAAGCAGCATTGGCCAATAACCCTCATGTCATGTTAACGCATGAGCCATGCAGAAAATAATTCATTTTGACAGCAGATGACTATGGAAGAGAGTTCAGAAGCCATTTATAGAGTTTTGAGGAATAACATCTAATTCATGAAATTCTCACTCAAATTAAAACAGAATTTATGGTGGGGGAAACTTGTGCAGATGCTAAGTTGGTAGAACTGTTAACTCAGAGCACCAGAGTCCAGGATTCATTCCTACACTCGGGTGCTGTCTGTGTGAAGTTTGCATGCTCTTCCTGTGTCTGAATGATTTGCCCTTCAGGTCGAGTTACCTCCCAAAGTTGTGCCTTGAACCCATCAAGTTTGACCTTGGAAAGAAGGCAGGGTCCCCAGACCCTGTTCCAGTTGCAAATCTACCTGCATTCCTCACCCCTTGTGTTCTGAATCCCAGTTCTGACTCCAGATGCACACACAGACCTCAATCTGTATATATATCCCACATGAACACTGGATTCCTGGCCCATGTTACACAAAAGAATAGTAAATAAACCATATTGTTACAGACCCTACAATGTAATGGTACATTGTCAAATATTTTCAGATATGTGGACATTTTTGGATCTGTACGCTCCAAACATTGAATACGAGAAATTTATTCAAGATCCTTTTTTAAATTTATCAGAGGCACATAAAAATATCTTAATAGGAGGGGATTTTAATTTTTTTCTTAGACCCATTGTCAGATAGGTCCACTCAAGAAACGACGAGAGCAAAAGCTGCTAAAGCTACATTGGGTTTGATGAGAGATTTGAATTTAACTGACGTATGGAGAAGAATTCAGTCTGGAGAAAAGGACTATTCATTTTATTCTAGTAGGTTTAAAATAATACATTATTATAATGTCATTATAATATATTACAAACTTATAGGACTTTCTTTGGCTTGGCTTCGTGGACGAAGATTTATGGAGGGGGTAAAAGTCCACGTCAGCTGCCGGCTCGTTTGTGGCTGACAAGTCCGATGCGGGACAGGCAGACATGGTTGCAGCGGCTGCAGGGGAAAATTGGTTGGTTGGGGTTGGGTGTTGGGTTTTTCCTCCTTTGCCTTTTGTCAGTGAGATGGGCTCTGCGGTCTTCTTCAAAGGAGGTTGCTGCCCGCCAAACTGTGAGGCGCCAAGATGCACGGTTTGAGGCGTTATCAGCCCACTGGCGGTGGTCAATGTGGCAGGCACCAAGAGATTTCTTTAGGCAGTCCTTGTACCTTTTCTTTGGTGCACCTCTGTCACGGTGGCCAGTGGAGAGCTCGCCATATAACACGATCTTGGGAAGGCGATGGTCCTCCATTCTGGAGACGTGACCCATCCAGCGCAGCTGGATCTTCAGCAGTGTGGACTCGATGCTGTCGACCTCTGCCATCTCGAGTACTTCGACGTTAGGGATGAAAGCGCTCCAATGGATGTTGAGGATGGAGCGGAGACAACGCTGGTGGAAGCGTTCTAGGAGCCGTAGGTGATGCCAGTAGAGGACCCATGATTCGAAGCCGAACAGGAGTGTGGGTATGACAACGGCTCTGTATACGTTTATCTTTGTGAGGTTTTTCAGTTGGTTGTTTTTCCAGACTCTTTTGTGTAGTCTTCCAAAGGCGCTATTTGCCTTGGCGAGTCTGTTGTCTATCTCATTGTCGATCCTTGCATCTGATGAAATGGTGCAGCTGAGATAGGTGAACTGGTTGACCGTTTTGAGTTTTGTGTGCCCGATGGAGATGTGGGGGAGCTGGTAGTCATGGTGGGGAGCTGGCTGATGGAGGACCTCAGTTTTCTTCAGGCTGACTTCCAGGCCAAACATTTTGGCAGTTTCCGCAAAGCAGGACGTCAAGCGCTGAAGAGCTGGCTCTGAATGGGCAACTAAAGCGGCATCGTCTGCAAAGAGTAGTTCACGGACAAGTTTCTCTTGTGTCTTGGTGTGAGCTTGCAGGCGCCTCAGATTGAAGAGACTGCCATTCGTGCGGTTCCGGATGTAAACAGCGTCTTCATTGTTGGGGTCTTTCATGGCTTGGTTCAGCATCATGCTGAAGAAGATTGAAAAGAGGGTTGATGCGAGAACGCAGCCTTGCTTCAAGCCATTGTTAATGGAGAAGGGTTCAGAGAGCTCATTGCTGTATCTGATCCGACCTTGTTGGTTTTCGTGCAGTTGGATAATGATGTTGAGGAACTTTGGGGGACATCCGATGCGCTCTAGTATTTGCCAAAGCCCTTTCCTGCTCACGGTGTCGAAGGCTTTGGTGAGGTCAACAAAGGTGATGTAGAGTCCTTTGTTTTGTTCTCTGCACTTTTCTTGGAGCTGTCTGAGGGCAAAGACCATGTCTTTGGACTGAGAAAACTATTATTAGCTGAGAGATTGCATAAATTATTAGCATGGCAATTAAAAGTGGAACAGACTTCAAGAATAATTAATGCTAAGGGGAGTCATATGATGGAGTAGTGGCCGGCAGGGGAATACCAGCCCTCTCCAGAAAAGAAGAAATAAAGTGAAGAAAATACAAAGTTCAAGAAATACAAAACATAACAAACAAAAGATAAAGTTGTAGAGAAAAGAAAGAAAATGGCACCCAAGAAGGAAAAAGTAAAAACAACAGGAAAAAAAGAAGAAAAGACGCCGGAAGAGAAAGGAGAAGGCCTTACCTGCATGAAGAAACAGGGAGCAGTTGTGGAGAAGAGAGCCCGTTCTCAGAGGTTGGTGACGACCCCGCAGAATTGCGAACCCTCGAATGCAGGACTGCAAAAATGGTTCTCTGAGCCAAACAAAAGTGCGCCAGTGCGCTTACTAAGGAGAAGGAGAACACCGACGGGAGGGGGGCTCAGCTGAGGAGCAGGCAAACACAACGCAACCAGCTGAGGGATGCTCGACATCAGGGCTCTCAGCTGGGAGAAGAGAAAAGCGACAGATAAGGGAGTGAAAGGAAAGAAGAGCAGCAGCAGTAGGCCCAACAGATGAGTAGCCCAGAAGAAGAGGACAATGGCAAGAAGCCAAGCAAGAAGAAGCCCAGCAAAATGAGACAAGCAACTCATCAATGTCAGATACAAGGAAGAGAAGAAGAAGAAGACACAAACACAGGTGGACACAGAAGAAGAGGAAGAAGAAGACCAAGATCTGCCCAGAGAAATAGAAGGTAAAACAGATGGACAGAATATAGATTTAAAAACATTTCAAGAACAAATGAGAGCATTAAAAGAATGGTTGACATTAGAATTTAGTGAAATGAAAAGTACAGAAGAAAAAATGAGTATAATAGAGCTGGTTATGACAGAAATAGGGAAAAGATTAGAAAATGTGGAAGAACGAGAAACGGCTGTAGAAATGGAAGTGAATGACTTAAGAAGAAAAATTGGAAGAAAGTGACAAAAAAAATGAAAGAGTCACAAGAGTTGTTAGCTCTGAAAATTGATATGATGGAAAATTATAGTAGGTGAAACAACATAAAAATAGTGGGCATAAAGGAAGATGAAGAAGACACAGCTATGAAGGAATTTATAAAAGAATGGATCCCAAAGGTCCTGGGAATGACAGAAATACAGGAAGGAATGAAATTAGAAAAGGTACACAGAACACTAGCCCCAAAACCACAGTCACAACAAAAATCAAGATCCGTTTTAGTAAAATTTTTGAGATATACGACATGAGAAAATATACTGCAGCGGGCAAGGAATAAAATTAGAGAAGACAAAAAGCCATTGTAGTACAAGGGTCACAAAATATTTTTTTACCCAGACATAAGTTTTGAACTCTTAAAGAAGAAGGAGTTTAATACAGCAAAATCGATTCTATGGAAAAAAGGTTATAAATTTATGTTAAAATATCCAGCTGAGCTTAAAATATTTATCCATGAGGAGCAAAACAGACTGTTCTCGGATCCGGAAGAAGCACGAGAATTTGCAGAACACCTGCAGGACAGAAGGAGAGATGAAGAGATGTAACAAGAATGAAGAATGGCGATAAAATACATATAAAGATGTACAAATAATGTATATGTAAGAACTAAAGAAGGGAAAGAGAAGGGAAGAAAGGAAGTAAGGGGGAAAAAAGAGGGTGAGCTTTGTTATATGTGGAAAAAAAAGTCTTTTCTGGGGGGGTTGGGTGGGAGAGAAAAACCATCACTGTGAAATCAGTTGACACTTGCGAGTGGGTTCACAATCCAAATGGAGAAGGGAGTTGTGGTTGTCCGGCAAGGGATAAGGGGAAACTCAGAGGAGGGGGGGGGGACATTTGGGGCTAAGGGAATATTGGATGTGGGAGTTGTTGAAGTATTTTATGTTTTAAATGTGTTGTCATACATTAAGTTTAAAAAGGGAAAACTGAGAGATGAAAATGGGGAAAAGAGGGATTGTGGTGGTGAAGAAGTGGAAATGAGGTGTAAAGAGGGTATGAGATGGCCATGTTGAATTATATAACTATAAATATTAATGGAATACATAACCAATTAAACAAAAAAGGCCATTAAATTTTCTGAAAAAAGAAAAAAATAGACACAGCATTTGTGCAGGAAATGCTTCTAACTGAAGTGGAACATAATAAATTAAAGAGAGACTGGGTAGGGCACGTAGCGGCAGCTTCATATAATTCAAAAGTCAGAGGTGTAGCTATATTAATTAATAAAAATATACCAATCAAGATAGAGGAGGAAATCATAGATCCAGCAGGGAGGTATGTAATGATAAAGTGTCAGATATATTCAGAATTCTAGAATTTGAACAATATATATGCACCTAATAAAGAGGATCAAAAGTTTATGCAAGATATTTTTTTGAAGATTGTAGATATGCAGGGGACTATATCGATAGGAGGAGATTTTAACCTTAATTTGGATCCAATGTTGGATAAAACTGGACAAAAGACTAGCAAAAGGAATAAAGTGGCCAAATTTATGGTTAAATCAATGCAGGAAATGAAACTTATGGATATATGGAGGAGGCAGCACTCAAGGGAGAAGGAATACTCATATTATTCTAGTAGACATAAAACATACTCAAGGATTGACATGTTTTTGTTGTCGGCCCATATTCAAGGGAGAGTTAGGAAAACTGAATATATAGCTAGATTGCTATCTGATAAAAGAGAACCCCTGTTATTAGCAATAGAACTGGAAGACATCCCATCAAGAACATTTAGATGGAGGTTACCGCTAACGTTGTAAGGAGGGTAAATTGCATTAAGATGAATGTCTTCCCAAGGATACAGTACTTATTACAATCGTTACCAATTCCCTTAACAGAGAAATTCTTTAATGAACTAAAGAGAATAATAAGGAAATTTTTATGGAAAAGGGGGAAACCAAGAATAGCATTAGATATATTAACACAGAGGTACAAACAAGGTGGTTTGCAGTTACCAAACTTTAAAAAATTATTATAGAGCAGCACAATTAAGGTATTTATCAGATTTTTATCAGACAAGGGAAAAACCAGATTGGACTAAGACAGAACTAGATAAAATAGGGGAGAAGGTACCGGAACATATACTTTATAAGTGGGATGAAAAGCTGATACAATATAAAAGCTCACCAATATTGCATCATTTATTCAATATATGGAAGAAGATTCACTTAGAAAGGAAAAATCAAATTACCAGCTACCAAAATTATTATTGACGCAAAATTAACTAATCCCTTTCACAATAGATAACCTTTCCTTTAGAGAATGGGAGAGTAAAGGAATTAAAAGAATAGAAAGTTGTTTTTTGGGAAATAATTTATTAACATTTGAACAAATGAAGTACAAATTTGGAATAACTCATGGTACAATGTTTGCATACCATCAACTGAAAACCTACTTAAAGGATAAAATGGGAAGCAGACTGAGATTACCAGAAGGAAGCAGCTTTGAATATGTGATTACAGAAACAATGATAATAAAACGATTTATAACGAACATGTACATCAAGCTGCAAGAGAAGGAAAATGATGAAATATTCTATAAACCCAAACAAAAGTGGGAAAAAGATTTAAACATAAAGATAAAAAATGAAATATGGGAAAAGTTATGCTCTGAAACCATGAAGAATATAATAAACACAAGATTACGCATGATGCAGTATAATTGGTTACACAGTTTATATATCATGCCCCAAAAGTTAAATAAATGGGATCCAACATTATCAGATAGATGTTTTCGCTGTAAGAAGGAAATCGGAAAAACAGTACATGCAAAGTGAAAAAGTTTTGGGAAGATCTAAATCGGGTATTAAATAAAATCACAAAAAGCAACATACCAAAAATTCCAGAGATCTTTCTTCAAAGTAATATAAGAAGTAAAGAATTAGGCCTCAAACTAGATGAAGCGCAAAAAAGATTTATTATGATAGCCTTAGCTGTAGCAAAAAAATGTATAATGGCAACTTGGAAATCAGAAGAGAGCCTGAGAGTATAGCAATGGTACATGGAAATGAATAAATGTATTCCATTGGAAAAAAATAACATATAATTTAAAAAATAAAGTCACATTATTTGAACAAATTTGGGAACCATACATGGAACACAACAGAGAGGGCTTGCCTCAGACCTCCACCCCCTAAAATGATAAAATGATAAGAAGACAAAATGACTTGATCCTGTGTGTAAAAGTAGATGACACAATTTTCTTGTTTATTTTCATTGTGTGATGACATTGTTTAATGGGTTTATTGTATTGTATATGTTGAACGTTTAATGGGTTTGGAGGGGGGGTACAAAGGGGGGGGAAGGGAAGGTAGGGGGGAAAAAACGACAAAATGCCACTGTGCATATTTAAGAAGGAAATGTTTGTATGTATTTTGATTGATATGGTTCACGGTGTGAAAAATATTTTTTTTTAAAATATGATTGGAAGGCAAGCTGCAGACAGAGGAATTACAATGACATCCTACACACAATGACTGGAAACTTCTCCAACATTATCCTGAAAAATATTAGTGTGCAAGTTGTGAAATGTAATGGTTGCAACAGGGATAAACATGCGAGTCTGAGGTAAATCAAGGATTTAATAGAGCTTGATAGTAGGTGAGCATTGGGGTGTTTTTCCCTCAGGTTGTTAAGATAAGAAAAATAAAAGTAGAAAGGGAAGTATTACTGATCGTTATTTTCCATAATTTTCACTAGATCTCAAGATATAAGAGCAGAAGTAGGCCAATCGACCCATCGGTTCTGCTCTGCCATTTAATCATGAGCTGATCCTTATCATTCAGCTCACTCCTCAGCCTTCTCCCCATAATCCTTGATGCCCTGACTAATGAAATACCTGTCAATTTCTATCTTAAATACACCTAATGACCTCACTTCTACTTCCGCCTGTGGCAACAAGTTCCACATTCTCACAATCCTCTGGCTAAATAAATTTCTCTGCATTTCTTTTATAAAAATAGGCCCTTTTATTCTGAAATTGTGGCCTCTTGTCCTAGACTCCCCTACCATGGGGAACAACTTTGTCATTTCTAATCTTTCAGGCCTTTCAGCAATTATCCTTCTTCACTCCAACGAGTACTGTCCAAGAGTCACCAAATGTTCCTCATATGCTAATCCTTTCATTTCTGGTATCATTCTAGTAAATCTTCTCTGAATTGTCTCCAGTGCTAGCACATCCTTTCTCAAATAAGGTGCCCAAAACTGCACACTTTACACTAAGTGAGGTCTCTCCTTTGACCTATAGATTCTTAACATTATTGCCTGGTCTTGTATGCTATTCCTCTTGAAATTAATGCCAAGATTACATTTGCTTTTTTCATTGCCGTCTCAACCTGGAGGTTAACCTTTATGGATTCCTTCAGGAGGACTTCCAAGTCCCTTTGCACCTCCAAATTTTGAATGTTCTCCTTATCTAAATAATAGTTTGTCTGTCTATTTTTGTACCAAAGTTTATGACTGTACTCTTCCCAACATTGTATTCTCCTTATCTATCCAAGTCTCTGCAGCCTTTCCATCCCCTCAGCACCACCAGCTCTCCCACCTATTTTGGTGTTATCCACAAATTTAGCCATTACCTAAATCATTTGTATACAATATAAAAGGAAGTGGCCCCAACATTGAACTACGCGGAACATGACTAATAACAGGCAACCAACCCAAATAGGATCACTTTTTGCTTTATTCCCACTCTCTATTTCCTGCTTATTAACCAATTCTGTATCCATGCTAGTATCCTTCCTGTTAAGAGCCTTATATGTGGCACCTTGTCGAAGGCCTTTTGAAAGTCCAAGTACAGAACATCCACTGCTTCTCCCGTGTCTATCCTGTTTGTTACCTCCTAAAAACATTGTAGTAGATTTGTCAAGCATGATTTTCCTTTAACGAGACCATGTTGACTTGGACTTATGATGCTCTTCTAGATACTCCATAACCTCATGTTTGACAATTGATTCCATCATCTTCCTAACCACTGATGTCTGACTAATAGCTCTGTAGTTGCCTTTCTGCACCCTTCTTCCCTTCTTAAACAATGGAATGACATTCATGATTCTCCAGTCCTCTGGAACCATTCCAGAATTCATTGATTCCTAGAAGATCATTAGCATGCCTCCATAATCTCTGCACCAACCTCCTTCAGAACCCAAGGGTGCATTCCATCTGGTCTAGGAGACTTAGCAACCTTTAGACCATTTAGCTTCCCAAGTGCCTTCTCTCTCATGATCTTCATAGCACTCACTTCAGGGCTGCATAGTTGCCATTGCAGTTAGCGCAGCACCTTTACACCACAAGCAATCAGGACAGGGGTTCAAATCCCATGCTGTCTGTAAGGAGTTTGTACGTTCTCCCCTAGTCTGCAGCATGGACATGTTGGACAAAATGGCCTGTTACTGTGCTGTATGTCTAAAATAACAATTTTTAAATTTAAATTCCCAGAGGCCCTTGAGAGTCCAGTAAGCTACTGTCTTCTACTATGGAGACTGATGCAAAATATTTATTCATTTCCTCTACTATTTCTTTGTCTCCCTTCACAATCTCTCCAGCAAAATTTTCTAACTGTCCTATGCCTTCTCTTGTCTCTCTTTTGCTCTTTATATACTTAAAAAAAGCTTTTGGAATCCTCTTTGATATTATTTGCTAACTTCCTTTCATAATTTCTCTTTCCTTCCTAATCACCTTCTTAGTTGCCTTCTCTAAGTTTGGAAAAGTTTCCCAGTCCTCTATCTTCCCACTAATTTTGCTCTCTCTTTTGCTTTTACTTTGGCTTCAATTTCCCATCTGCCATAATTGTCTCATTTTTCCATTGTTACGGGTTATATTCTTCTTTCTTCTTTCTTTGGCTTGGCTTCACGGACGAAGATTTATGGAGGGGGTAAATTATATTATATTATATTATATTATAATTATATTATATTATATTATATATAAATATGCTTTTAAGAGAGATAGATTGTGGAGGGTTTAGTGTAGGTCACTTCACAAACAGATAGTTACACTTCATATCTCATTTAAATTGAAAGAGCTTTTCTGAAGCTAGACATTCAGGTTCTGTGACTTTGCAGAGACAGTGGAACTGCTTTGGGAAAGAATTTCAAAAGCAGGTGCAAATGAAAAAGTCCAAGCTTTAAGTGCTGATAAAGATCTTTCAAGGATTGGGTTTGGAGCCCTGCAAAAAGTCATTTTGGGTTTTATAAGTAAAAGGAGGAAAAAACAAACAGGATTCTTCTGAGAGAGTGAGAGAGAGGTCAGTTCAGCAGTTGAGGCTCCAACATGGCAAGCTTGTTAAAACCCCATTTTGAAGATGGGTTGTGAATTATGAGTTCAGCCTGTTGAAAACACTTGTAGTCCTTATAAGAGGAAATAGCTGGCTAGAGTGTTTCACCTGAAATAAGGGAAACAAGAGGAACTCGGTGGTGACTTGGAAGAAGAAGTTATCATTTGGAAAACCCATGATGGGGCAAGTTTCTTTGGCAAGATACTGAAGTGACTGATCGGAGGGAATCAGTTTTTGTGTGTCCAACGAGCAACAATTCTCTCTCTGAAACTTTCAAGAACCTTCCTGATCAGTAACCATTTAGCTTTAAGCACCAGAGCCTGGTGAAAATTCATAAATGTTACATTCTGTGCAGAGTATAAGAATTGCCTGATACCGTCACAGTGCCAGACTCATTGCCATAGACTTGGTCACCATGGTTGTCCTCTGTTAGGTCATCCTCAGCAATACTATCCAGGATGATATACCAGTTTCTGAGGGGGTCACCCTCTCTACTAACTCCCTGTAGGTCCTGTCTATTATCTCTTCACTTTCTAATGAGCAGAGGCCATCGTCACAGCTCCAGTTCCTTAACGCAGTCCCTAAGGAGATGTGTGCCAGTACGCCTGGTGCAGATGTTGACATCGGGGATGCTTGAAGTTTCCCAGGGACCCCACATCTGACATTCATCACAGAGCACTAGCACTACAGACATACTGCCTTGTCTATTAAGAATTTAATAAGTAATACACAATTCACTTACTTACATTATAACCCTAACCTCTTACATGTTCTTGATGAAGTCTGTTGAGCCAAAGCCTTACCACTCAGACTCAGACAACTCTAATGACGACTTGAGTATTGGCAAAGTGGTGATGGACAGGAAAATGGCTAGCATAATACCATTGTTTAAAAAGGGGGAAAAGGATGGACAGCTTGATGGTGGATTCAAACTACTGAATTAATTCTCAGGGACAACTCTGAAAGGCTTACATTAATCAAAGAAGTGTCCTTAGAATTGTTGACAGTATGCCATGTCCGATCACTGAATATTTTGAGTAATTACAAAGGAGGATAGACAAGGGTATCACAGCTTATTTAGGCTGCAAATCTTTTAACAAAGCCTTTGATTAGAAGAATGAAAGCCTATGGGTTCCAAGGGAAAATAAGAAGTTGGGTTCAAAATAAATTCAGTGGAAGGAAAGAGAGCAAAAAGGAATACATGTGATACTAAAATTTCAATACATTGAATCAACTTTTGCCTTTATATTATTAATCATATCCTGATTCCAAGGAGTTGATAAGGTTCTCTGAGGTTCAGGGGATACCTTTCACAGACTAATACCTACAATATGTAAATATGGGCACCAGATTTAAAAACATATATAATATTTATTTCTTAAATTATATGCAATTTTCTCAAGAGGTATACAACTATCTATTTCAGTATGCCATCTGTTCATCCCCAAATGTGAATCTCTTTTCTATATCACTGCTATGCATTTTCATGCAACCGCCAATGCAATTTTCACAAATTCTTTTTGAAAGAAATTAAGTTTCAATTTTGGTCTTATCCCTGCTATATTACCTAATTTTTTTTTTAATTGGCCCTTGATTAAATATGACTCCAGTAACCTGTTCTAAAAATGCTACTAATTCTGTCCAGAATAGTCTCAATTTTGGACAAGACCATGTGGAGTGTAAAAAAAAACCTATCTCTTGATAACACCTGAAATATTTATCTAATAAATCTGATTTCAGTCTATTTAATTTCTGTGGGGTAAGATATAACTGATGTAAAAAAGTTATGTTGAACTATTATTTTGTATCCCATACTTATTTTTCAAATGATCAAATGACATTTAATTTCCCCCTTCAAAACAATCCACTATTCTCCTAATTCCTTTGGAAAATCAAATATTGAAAATTCCGATTATTCATTGTAAATGGAATAAGTCGCAATTTTGGTTCAATGGCATTTTAGGTATCACATATTTCCTCATTCCTATTTCAACATTTACCTTGCTCCATATATTAATTAAATGTTTCAACAGTGGAGTATCCCTATCTCCAGTTATTAATCTCATATCTGATTTATTTATAAAACCTTCGGGTGTTGTCTCTTCTATTTTACCCATCTCTATCTTAATCCACGCTGGTTTCTCTCCTTATTCGAAAAAAGAAGGGAGAAATCTCATTTGTGCTGCTTTATAATAATTTTTAAAATTTAAAATTTGTAAACCTGGCAATTCAAATTTCCACATTAATTTTTCTATTAAGACCCAGAACCCTTCCAAAGAACCTTTCTTATGCATTTATTCAATTCCTGAAAAGAATCTGTAGAATAAATATAAGCAATGTTTGATTTTTTGTTTCTTCCTTTTCCAACATGTATCAAAATTTCAGATAAATGAACCATTTATCGATGGCACTAAAGTTGGCCATATGAGAAATAGAAATAAAATTGTAGACTTCAAGAAGTTATCGGTGGACGGATAAGTGGACAGAAAAGTGATAACTGTCATGATAATGAATATGTAGGAGATGTACCGGAAGTCACGTGGTATGAGAGAGAGATAAGAGCACAAGCAGGAGAACACAGGAAACCGGAGAATAAAGACCCTGAGAAGTTTACCTGATAAAACTTGTGTTTAATGTTTTATTAACTTCACATTTCGGGCCACAAATGTGACATTGGCGACGAGGATGAAAGAAGCTTGAAGAAAATTAAAGACTAAACAAGATTACAGAGAACTTCAAGGTGATAAGAATTTTCTCTTTGACTCAGTACTTTTGGGGCTGGAATATTTCCTCATGGCTGGGGCAGACGGTGACTTTCTAACACATAGTAAAATTGCTCATTTTAACCCAACTGGTGATGCAAGCACTGTAAGTGTGAAGTGGAAGGCATGGCTGGAAGAATTTGAATCCTACGCCGACAGTCGTGGCCTATTTCTAGATTCCGGTACAGTTGAACAAAAAGCGCAGAGAAGGGCATTACTTCTTTTCACCGCAGGACCCGCAGTTCGGGAAACGTTTAAGACACTTTTGAATACTGGAAGAAAGGATGAGTACCAGAAAGCGGTAGATGCATTAAACGCACACTATGTAGTGACACCGAATGCTACATTTCAACGCCATTTGTTTCGGAGAACGAGACAAGAAGATGGCCAGACAATTGCTCAGTACGTGACGAGACTACGCCAGCTAGCTGTTGGATGCAATTACATGCCAGCTGATTTGGACAACCAATTATTGGATCAAGTCGTACAGCACTGCAGATCAGATAAACTCAGAAGACGTCTACTGGAAAGAGGGAATGAGTTGGAACTCACCGATGCTTTAACCATTGCTGCTGCATTAGAGGCTGTTGAAGGGCAATTTCATACCATGACCCTGAAAGACAACTCAAGCCAGCAAATTAAGAGGCTCTCACATCGCCATAATCAGTCAAGATATACGTCGACACAGGACGTGGAGTGTTATCGATGTGGAAACCGAGGTCACTTTGGAAAAGGCCCACATTGCCCGGCCAAAGGCAAAGTTTGCAGAAAGTGTGGAGGTAAGGACCACTTTGCAAAGAAGTGCAAAAGCAAGTCCAATGCAGACCAGAAGAGGAAGAGTACAACTTCCAAAGGCAAAGCCTGGGGGAAAGGAAAGTATCCTGGAAAGAAAGAGACTATCATTTGGAATTAATGCAGCTTCGGAGATCTACCAGTATGAAATCCATCGAGTGATTCAAGGCATTCCTGGAGTTGCCAACATTTCTGATGACATCATAGTCCATGCACCAACGAAGGAAGAGCATGACAAACGGTTGAGGCGTGTACTATCTAGACTACAGGAGGCAGGCCTTACCGTGAATGGAAACAAGTGCCAGTTCGGTGTGTCAGAAATGGACTTCATGGGACACAGACTTACACGGAAAGGACTAAACCCTGCAGAGGCCAAGGTGAAAGCTATTGCAGAGGCACGTGCACCTCAGAACGCAACAGAGGTGAGGAGTTTCCTGGGGTTGGTCAATTTTTGTGCAAAGTTCATTCCAAATTTCGCTACAGTGGCAGAACCACTAAGGAAACTAACCAGGAAAGGTGTACCATTTCATTTTGGATCTGAGCAGAAGAAAGCGTTCACAGCGCTGAAGCAAAGCCTGACAGATGCAAAAACTCTTGGATATTACGATCCGGCGGCATCAACCAAAGTCATAGCAGATGCCAGCCCGGTTGGTTTAGAAGCCGTGTTGGTCCAGATGCATGATGGAGGACCACAAATCATTGCCTATGCCAGCAGATCGTTATCAGATGTGGAAAGAAGATACTCTCAGACAGAGAAAGAAGCACTCGGACTTGTATGGGCCTGTGAGAGGTTCCATACATATTTATACGGCATTGAATTTGATCTCATCACAGATCATAAGCCATTAGAGGTGATCTATGCACCTAGATCCAAACCATGTGCCAGAATAGAGAGATGGGTACTCAGACTACAACCCTACAAATATAAAGTAATCCACATTGCAGGGAAAGCAAACATTGCAGATCCGCTGTCCAGATTGGTGAAGGATGGTGGTCCACATTCCAAGTCAGAATTGGGAACAGAAAGAGAGAGCTTTGTACGCTTCGTAGCTATTCAGTCGACACTGAAAGCTGTGACTACAAAGGAAGTCGAGAGAGAATCCGAACGTGATCCAGAACTCATGGAAGTAAGGGAATGCATACAGAGTGGACAATGGGACAAGTGTACTCACAAGGCTTACATTCCCATTAGAGACGAACTTTGTTGCATCGGACAGTGTGTATTAAGAGGTTGCAGATTGGTGATACCGCAAAGATTGAGACCGAGGATCGTATCCTTAGCACATGAAGGACACCTAGGTATTGTTGGTACCAAGCAAAACCTCAGAATCAAGATATGGTGGCCAGGTTGTGATAAAGACGCAGAGAAATTTGTTAAAACTTGTCACGGATGTCAAATCACAAGTAGGAGCAATCCGCAAGAACCGATCCGGAGTACGCAACTTCCGACAGGACCATGGATCGACGTAGCTGTTGATTTTCTTGGACCTTTACCGACGGGTGAATCAATTATGGTAGTGATAGATTACTACAGCAGATACTATGAGTACGTGGTGTTGAAGTCCACAACCACTGAAAAAAACAATACAAGCGTTAGCAGAGATATTCGCAAGATATGGATTACCTGTTACATTATACTCTGACAATGGTGCACAATTCATTTCAGAGATATTTGCGGAATACATGAGGACCACAGGTATCCACCATCATAAAGTAACTCCGAAATGGCCGCAAGCCAATGGAGAAGTAGAGAGACAAAATCAATCCATTGAAAAATGATTGAGGATTGCACACGCAGAAGGACAAAATTTGCGAGAAGCATTGCTATCTTATGTGGCTGTCTATCGAGCAACGCCTCATGCAACCACTGGAAAAAGTCCTGCAGAAGCATTTTTTGGGAGAAAAATCTGCACAAAAATGCCAGAAATAAAGGAAATCCGAGACGACCAGGAGATGAGGGACCACGATGCTGAAAAGAAAGGTGCAGCAAAGCTGTACACAGATTCAAAACGTGGAGCCAAGTACTCAGACATCATGCCAGGAGATAATGTTCTAGTGAGGCATGAAACTGGTAGTAAGCTAGACACACCTTATTACCATCAACCCTATACTGTCGTATCCAGAAGTGGCAGTATGGTGACAGTCAAGTCTCCGACTGGAGTCCTGTATAAGAGAAATGTATCAGGTGTAAAAAGGTACCAGTCCAGAGATACATCGAGCGAAGAGGTTGAAAGGCCAATACGAGATGTTGAAACTGAGAGACCTGATGATGTTCCAGAGGCAGTTACCAGCACTCCTGATGAAGTGACTAGAGCGCCAGAAACACCCGAAGCCGTGGTGAGCAGTATTTCCGACGCCGAGAGTGAACAACCGAGAAGCGACGACAATATCGCAGGCAGGCCGAAACGAAACCGGAAAGCGCCCAAACAATACGAAGACTTTGTGCCATAATTTTAATAAGAACTTTGGGACAGTATTTAATTTTATATCATAAAGTGCATGTATGAATGCTGTAGGAAGAAAATTTTATGTAGTTGAGTTATAGTATTATCATTAGTTACGATGTTTGTATGTTTCCGAGGGATATTGGTAAGTGAAGGTAAAGTTTATTTCTGATTAAAGGAGGGATGTCATGATAATGAATATGTATGAGATATACCGGAAGTCACGTGGTATGAGAGAGAGATAAGAGCACAAGCAAGAGAACAAAGGAAACCGGAGAATAAAGACCCTGAGAATTTTACCTGATAAAACTTGTGTTTAATGTTTTATTAACTTCACATTTCAGGCCACAAATGTGACAATAACATGCATTTGATCTGAAGAAGTACTGTCGGACTATGACTCTCTGTGTGGCCCAATACATTTGGAAAAGATAACAATGTAGAAAATGGTTGGTTACTGAGAAATGGAAATGCACAAAGAAATCTTTCAGTAAATGTTCATGGCTCTCTGAAGTATCAAGATTGATAGACAAGCTGTCTACAAATACAAAGAGGTACATCTGCCTTTATCAGCATAGTGATATCCCAGGCAGAACTGGCTGGAATCATATAAGGCACTCAGTAGCTCCCTGTGGAGTACAGTTCTGATCAACAGACTACACAATTAAAAAAACTAGAGTTGAGGTTGTTGACAAGATTTTTAAATTTTGAATGAAGTTTAACTATGCAGGCATCGGAAAGAGCAAAATAAGAAGAGATATGATGAAGAGGAATAAAATTTTTTTCAGCGATTGCCTTAATTAGAGAGCTGACAGAAGTAGAAAAGCAAATCATGGGGGATAGAATCTCACTGCCAGGGGGGCTGAGAGACTGGTGGAGATTGAAACACTTTAAAATGACATGCTGTAACCTACAGTGCCACAGAACAACAAAAGGGAAATGGATCACCCTGATTACCCTGTTTTTTCCTCAACTATCACAGTTTTTGCTGGTGGCCTTCCAGAGAGCCCAGCATGCTGCTGCTCATGCCACAGTATATTGCGAGGTGTCTGGGCCCAAAACAATTTTAGGTTGTGGTCCAATGCCAGGTGTTGTTTCTTCTGTTGAATGCCAGCAGCCTTCCACCAGCCACACACGAGCCATGGTGCATGAGCATTAGAATGAAGTCACGCAAAGGAAATGCACAGGGCTGACAAATTGACTGTTCCATGCATTATGACATTAATTGACATGCATTTAGCATTGAATATTAATCTTGTGTTGCCTTTTATTTTTGCAGTAAGATCAAGTAGATGTGTGGGAGCTGGCAACAAGTGGTCTGAAGATTTGGAACTCTTGGCGAAGGGCAATTGGGGTACACTTATCAGTGTCACAGTTGAATGAGTTCTTTACAACAGGGCAGCTGGAAAAGTGGACACAAAAGTATACAGATGCTGGAATATGAAGCAAAAGACAACCTACAGGAGTTGTGGAAGGAAAGGAATGGTCAATATTTTGGGTTGAGATCCTGCATCAGCACCAAGCTTGGGAGGGTAGGTAGTCAGTATAAAGAGGAGAGGGGGAGAGCTGAGGCAGCAGCCAGTATGTGACAGGTGGACCAGAGATAGTTGAGGATTGATGAACAAATGGAAAAGAATGTGCAGGGAATCAAGTACAACCAGCAGTTTTACTTTACCTTGGGCATCATAGGCATGCCAGCTGGTAGGTGGGGTGGGGGAATGGGGATGCCCTTCAAAATTAAGTTAAAACAGTGGGGAAATGTGCAAAGCCAGGGAGAACTAAATCTCACCTTCCCTCCCTCTTTCTCTCCTCTTCACAGCCACAAGAAAAGATGATTATCTGCCCTCCACTCCCCAAATCCCCAGCCTGGACCCTAACCTGCCCAACTGGAAGAGAAACTAAAATCAGACGTTAAATGATGTCATGGCTGGCACTACCACTACTTACTTTATTAGTCAGCATCCCACAGTCCGTTGAGTAGCTGGGCGATGCCATCTTGATTTTTTGCGTATGCACAACTGCCAATTAGTGCATGCATGTATTGGAGCTGGCAGGCACATGCATGTGGGCTCGCAGACAGGGAAATGTTTGGTGCGGCTATGCGCAGGTGCATAGTTCAGGCGGGAAAAGCATGGAGTGCAGTCCTTCAGTCGATGTCAAGTGGAGTACTGTGTAACAGTGCAGGGCTTTGAAGGTAGGCCGCAACAGGAGGGAGAGGGAGGGGGTGGCCAGTAGATGACAGAACAAGGGGGAGGGGGAAGGACAGAACAGAGGGGAGGCCAGAATAGGGGGGAGGTTAATGGAGGACAGAACAATGGGGAAGGCCAGAACTGGGGGGGGAGGGGTTGGGGAACAGAATGGTGGGAGGACAGAATGGAGGGGGAGGAAGGACAGAACAGGAGGGAGGTCAGAATGGGGGAGGATGGAACAGGAGGGTCAACAGAACAGGTGCGCATTACAGGAGGAAAGTCAGAACAGAGGAGGACAGAAGGGGGGGGGAGACATAACAGGGGGAGAGGCCAGGGGGAGCACAGAACAGGGGGTGGTCAGAACAGGGAGGAGAGGCCAGGGGGAGGACTGAACAGAGAGGATAACAGAATAGGGGGGTATAACAGAACAGGAGAGAGGTCAGAATGGGGGGAAAGAGTGAATGGGGAAGAGGCTGGTGGAGGACAGAACAGTGGGGGGGGGGAAGAGGCCAGGAGGACAGAACAGGTGGGAGGACAAAACGGAGGGAAGGCACTACAGTGGGGAGAAGCCAGAACAGGGGGAAGGCCAGGGGAAGGGGCAAGGCGGAGGCCAGAACAGAGGGGGAGAGGGGAGGGGAGATGCTAGAAGAGGGTGGGTGGGGGGGAGGAGAGGGCAGAGCAGAGAGGGTGAGGCCAGAACAGAGGTGAGGGGGAGATTTTTTTTAATAGTGGTAGTAATATTTTATTTTTAACCAATGTTAAACAAGTTAAAGAACAAAATATTACACACTTACATTGATTCTTGTTATATTGGTTAATATCAAATTATTACTACCAATATTATATAATCTATTGCTCAGTGAGTGAAAGAAAAATTACTGACTCATATATAAAGCACTGATTACAAAAGTGATCCGTTTGACTGTTTTTTGTTTGTTTCTCTGTCTGACTGTAGGCAAAACATGATCTTAACATGACGGGTTGGTTACAACACGTAATCTTAAATATATTCTTGCAATTTAAAGTAAATTTAGCAGTTTCAAGATCTGTGCTTTTCATTTTTTTCTACAAAACATATTTCTGAAAATCGAGTGGCAATTTTTTTTTTGCAGGAGTGCAAGTAGGTGCCCTTGCCTAGGGCAAAAAATAGTCTGGCACTGACCCTGCCTGATGTAGATTTTTTTCTGGTCTGGATAACTTGCCGAGAACTCACTTCAGTGGCGTTTTAGAAGGCCACAGTTTGCGCATGCATCTAGCGTGCAATATGTCTGTTGGCAAAAGTGTTGAACAAATGATTGATATTTTTCCTGCTAATGGAGAAAACTATATTTCTTTTAAGTTGCATGTTGTGTGATTTGTGCTAACTGTGTATCATCGATGGATAAAAAGACTTTGGATTAGAATTTGATACTTGTGTTGTTATCTGTGGATAGCTTCGGGCAAATCAACCCCCCAGACCACCTTAACCAAATCCCAAAATTACTATTTTGCCATTATTCTCCATGGAGATACATGAGCCAAAAGGCCTGTTCCATTTGTGAACTGTTCATAGTTTTATTTAAAATGTCTTCTATTCCCACCCTTTCCTTGTTCCATGTGATGAGCTTTCCTTGCTATAATTGTGCAGTGGTGGACACCATTTAAGAACAGGGTTTAGTACCAAGTTCCTGTGTAGAAAGTAGGTTCCTCTTCTGTCATCTGTTTCTTGTGTGGTGTGTATCTCTATTTAAGTCTTCAACCTCCAGGACTGGAAGTAATACAACTAATCAGCATCATCTGTGGTGGTGATAAAGGAAGTCAGAAAAGACCCTGCTGGGAGGTGACACTTTGTTTTGCCTCTTTCTTCCAATGTAACATGCACATCATTTGGTTTCAAGATTCAGTTACTGAGGGAGGCACAGACTTCAAAGAAAATGCCACACTGGAATCAGAAGATCCTGGCTGACGTTTTTTTAAAAAAAATCTCAAGGTATGTTTCATGTGCAGATTGGGATTGGAAAATGTTGACGTTTAAACTACCGAAAGCAGGTGAGATGTTATGCCAGTGAATGATCCCATTTTGTCAAACCGCAAATTAGGAGAATGGAATATATAGCTGGAGGGAGATTAGGGTTTGTAATACACGTGCAGTATTTTGCAAAGCTGCCTGTTGACATTGCGGGGCTCTGATTGGCTGCAAATCTCCTCCCCTTGCTGCAGCGATGACCTCCTGAAGGTTTCACAGGACAGGTGACGGGGTGGATCAATGGCAGGATGTGGGGTTTAGAATACAATGTTGATCGGCGACTGACTCCTGCAGCTGGTAGGCAGATTGGGTGCAGCTCAATTCGCCCAATCATTACTAGGATATTTCGGTCCCCGGCCTTGTCCATTGTCAGGCAGAGACCAAACATGAAAATCTATTCCTGTATTTTCTCTCTCTAATTTTTCTTCCCCTATTTCCACCCCTTTCTAGTGGTCTTTCCCTCAGTCCATCTCACAAACCTTCTGCCCTGTACCCAAAAACATCTTAACACTTTGCTTGTTTCCACTTTTATACACATCACATGATCTCTCCCCCCATTCCACCCCCCCCCCCCCACACACACACACACACCTTGTTTACTTTGGTCTCGATAAAGGGTCCAAACCTGAAATATGACCATTTCTACCCATGGCTAGTCTCTGACCTGTTGAGTTCATCCCACAATTCTTAGTTTCCTCAAGGTTCCAGCATCAACAGTCTTTGTGTCTCTGAGGTATGATCATCCTGGCTCCAACTAAAACACCATTCCTTGATCAAGGGTTGATTGATTTTTTTTTAGCCTTAAGGGAAGCAAGCCAGTGCAGGAGAGTGGCACTGAGGTAAAACATCAACAACGATCTTATTGAATCCTGGAGCAGCATTTCATTTGTTCTTGTACACACAACTTGTGTCCATTTGTCCTTTGACTCATGCCTTGTAATCCTTCCCAACATGTTACTTTAACTGGCAAATACTTCAGTTATATTTACCATATTTTCTATAACCCATCCACTTATTTAAAAAATCTATTTTATCATCTTTTGTTATTTCTCTAACATGAAAATTGATTACTTTTTCTCTCTGCTGTGAAGTATGTATACTTTGAATAAAAGTATAATAATAAAGTCAAGTTATAATTGTAAGTGATGCGTTAGAAATTGGGATTTACATTTCTAATAAATTCTCCATTTATTGGATGATGAATAACACTGTACATTAAACATAACTGGTGAAAAGAACTGCTCTTAATACACAGAAGCAAATATTGTAGGCATATACTTTGAAGACAGACAGTATTTTAAATGACCTAGACTACAAAGCATTAATTGACAATCATTGATTGTTAACTCACACCTCGGGAAAGAGCATCCTAATGCCTAATATCACTTGGCACTGGGAACTGGGAATGCGCAAGGAGAGATGCTTTCTGAGAGTATACGAGGCACTCAATAACAATTAGAAGGTATCTGTGAGAGAACGTGCAAGCGAAACGGAGACTTACACTCAATGATCCATTTGCAACTGTTTTAAAAATGTAAGATAGAGTTATATTTCGGAAAACGTGTGACTGAGATCAATAATATCGGTGCTCGGTGGGGTTGGCTGGCAAGCTGTCATACTGGCTATTGTGCATGACAACCCCTGGCGGGTAGTCCGAAATATCTGGCGGCACGGAGTTGATCTGAACGATGGTGCGCCTCTGGGCTTCTTGCTCTGGTTTGGGGGTGACCGTGAGAGGACGCATGTTGACGATGGTCGGGGAGGCCACCCTCCAAAACATGCCCTTCAACGTCGTCCTAAACTCCCTCCTCATCAGGCAGTAGAGAACAGGGTTCAGGCAGCTGTTGGTGTGAGCCAGGCAGATGGTGATGGGGAAGATGTAGGAATGCGTGTTGTAGTATTCGTCGCTGAAGTGCAGGACGTTGAGCTTGATCAGGACACCCCAAAAGGTCAAGGCTTGATTTGGCAGCCAGCAGATGAAAAAGGAAAGAACCACGATCTTGACCGACTTGGTCACCTTCGACCTCTTCGTGCTGGAGCTGCCCATGTTCCTCTTGGTAACGTAACGCAGAAGGAGCAGGTAGCAGACGCTGATCACGATAAGTGGCACCACGAAGCCCAGCAAGATCTTTTGAATGTGGTACACACCGAGCCAGAACTGCGTCGAGCCGTGGTGTTCGGGAAACTTAAGCAGGCAGAACTCTTCGTTGAAGAGCGTCTTGGTTGTGGAAAATATGGCTTGGGGGGTGATGGCCAAGATCGCCGTAATCCAGATCAGGACACTGACCCATTTAGCGGAGCATCCGGAAAACCGCCTCCTGGGCTTCAGGGCGGACGCCACCGACCAGTACCTCGCCATGCTCATCGCCGTGAGGAAGAACACACTGGCGTACATGTTCATCGTGGTGACCGAAGTGACCACCTTGCACATCAACCTTCCGAAGGGCCAGCTGAAGTCCAGGGCAGTGTCCACTGCCCAGAACGGAAGGGTCAGGACGAACTGGAAATCCGTCACCGCCAGGCTGGTCACGAACAGGTTGATGGAGGACTTCTTCCATTCGCGTCTGCTCTTCATCAGGTACAAGACCAGCAGGTTGCCCACCAGCCCCAAGGCGCACACCATGGAGTAGACGATGGAAATGGTGATCCGCATGGCGGGGGACCCCCTCCCAATGAGGCCTGGCTCGTCCCCATCGAAGTGCTTCAGCAGCTCGTGCAGAGACTGGTTGTTTTTGTCGAGCACCAAAAGTTTCTCCAGGAAGTCATTGGCGAGCATCTCCTTTCGGTCCTTGTCCAGGGCGGCCGACTGGTTGCTTGGGGTGAAATTGGCATCCATCCCATTTCTAATTCGCTGGGCTTGAAGGGCTGTTGTTGTTATTCCCGAGACGCTCTTCAGTCGGAAAGTACTCAGCAGGGCAGCCGGACACGTCCTTATATCTCACTCTCGACCGCCCGTCAATTTACGCCTGCAAGTGTGGGGAGGGGGGGTCGGTTCCGCGCATGCGCGCGCGGCTCCCCATCTCAGGGAACGGGAGGGTCTCTCTCTCTCCTCCGGTGTTCCGTGAATGCAAATCAATTCATTCCGGCAACTTCAGCCTACCTTTCCAAAGATACCGCGCTTTCCGGACAAACGAGCCGCCAGCCGGACACTGCAGACCCGTAATCCGGAGACACACTCTTGCCGGTGGAACTCATTATAAACCGAAACGTTGACCCTTTTTATTCCCCGTCTGATGCTCCTCGAGCGGTTGAGTTGCAATGCAAAGTTATCCATTTGCAGCGAGATGCCAGCAGGATTTGAACAACACTGCTGTGGCCGCGATGCTTTCATTCCTTTGCAATTGAAACATCACTTTGTAACGATTGACTTAATTTTGTTGGATCATTTTGGAGCTCGCGTCCTTGATTAATTGATACTATTTTAAATGATTTGATTGCACACATCTCCGGTTTGCTATTTGAAATAGCAATGACTTATGCTTAAACGTCCCGATGGCAACACACTTCATCACTTTGTCACCGCTCGGCGTGGACTCGTTCGAGTATAGGAAAGGTTTCCGAGCATATTCTTGGGACTTGGCAGCACACGAGATGGGCAGTTGTTCTCTTGCATCCAGATGCATGATTACACGAATGAATTCCATCGTTCCCGAGACTAACCAGGTGTGCTTGTCTGCTAAGGAGAACCAGTATTATCTTTTATATTTCGGATTCACAGCAGTGGGTAGCGCTTAGTTTAGCAGTCTCGTTTTGTTTATTTCGCCTTCCCACAAAGTTTAACATCTTTAACTTTTCTATCATGTTCCATGTAGCAAATCGTATTTTGTTTATGGTATCAAATTTTTCTATGAAATGGAAAGACAGCACTCCACTCAGTGGTTACAGGAGACAATGTCCTTCCTAAATTCGGGGGAAAAAACCCATCAGATTATAATGTTAAAGATGCAAAGGTGAATTTTTCGAAGACGTGGGGCCCATTCATGGGTATTACCAGAATTTAAGATTTAGGGTGTTTGGATGCTTCCAAACAGCATTGTCTGGTTTCTGAATATCATCTTTTGATTCCTATGTATATTAGATATGCAAGTTGACCTTGTTTAGAGAGAGGGGTTTGATTAATGGGGGGGGGGGGGGAGTACTTTTTAAATTTTTCAATATAATGGGTTTGATTGGGAAGAGTGGACTCACTTTGAACTATGTACGATCAAGGTTTTATTTGAAATGTACCAATTATCTGTCTTTTCTTATATTCCAACTTATCTATTGGATTTGTACGTGTATTTTGTTTTTCAATTAAACTCAATAAAAATATTTTAAAAAGAAATAAATTTTCTCTCATTTGTAATTGTACATCAAACACCAAATTAGTTTGGACCATCAAATTTAGAAGAGTGAATGGGGATGAATATGGCAATAAATCCTCTTGACCTGGTGATCTGCAACCCAAGGTTTTGAACCAGGAGGCTTTGCAGGTAGTGGCACATGAATTATAATTTTCTAAAATCCCATAGAATCTACAAAGGGTTCCACAAATTATAAGGTAGCAAATGTTCAGTTCAGGAGCAGGTAAATGTAAAAAAAAAACTGTTATTATGGAAAGTGTAATTGTTATAACACTTGGATTGAGTTGAGTCCAACATTGAATGGTGGTATGGAAATCACATTTGATTGATTATTGGAGTTTTTCAGGTTGTAACTGACAGGACAGATGAGGATGAACAAGTGAGTGTGATATATCTGGAATTTCAGAAGGCCACATGATGAGTTCCTGAACAGAATATATTAGATTCGGGCCAATATATTGGCATCGATTAAAAACTGGTTCTCTACACAAAGACAAAGAATAAAGGTAATCTTTCACTTTGGAAGGAACCACAGGTGTCAGTGATGGGGTTCCAGTGGTTCATAGATTTCAGATTTACTGTCAGAGTAAGTACATGGCATCACAAACAACCCTGAGATTCTTTTACCTGCAGTCAAGACAGAAGTAGTGCAAAACAAAACTGTACACAATGTACATGTAAACAAACAAAGAAATTAAAACAAACTGCAAGAATAAAAAAAATCAACAAAGAGCAAAAATGGGAGTGCTTAAGTGAGCCTCTGATTGAGTTTATTGTTGAGGAGTCTGATGGTGGAGAGTAGCAGCTGAACCTGGTGGTTTGTGTCTTGTGGCACCTATACCTCTTTCCTGATGGTAGCAGTGAGAACAGAGCATGTGCTGGGTGGTGTGGTTCCTTGATGATTGTTGCTGCTCTCTGACAGCAGCTTTCCCTGTAGATTTTCATAATGGTGGGAAGGGTTTTGCCTGTGATGTCCTGGTCTGTATCCATTACCTTTTGCAGGGCTTTACACTCAGAGGAATTGATGTCCCCTTACCAGACCATGATGCAGCCAGTCAGCACACCTTCCATCACACATCTGTAGAAATTTGTCAGGATTTCCGATGTCATGCCAAACCTTGGCAAACTCCTGAGGAAGTAGAGGCACTGTCATGCTTTCTAAATAGTGCCATTTGTGTGCTAAGTCCAGGAAATATCCTACGAGATAGTGACTCCTAAGAACTTAAATTTGCTCAACTCTGATCCCCCAGTGATCACTGGATCGTACACCTCTGGTTTTCCCTTCCTGAAGTTAATAATCAGCTCCATGGCTTTGGAGACATTGGGAGTAAGGTTGTTGTTGGTGCACCATTCAGCCAAGGTTTTAATCTCCCTCCTTTATGCTGACTTAACACCCTTTTTTTATACAGCCAACTATCGTGGCATCATCAGCGAATTTGTAGATGGTGTTGTCATACCAAGCCACATAGTCATGGGTGTAAAGCGAGTACTGTAGAGCAGGGGGCCAAGAACACAGCTCTGATATGGATGGAAATTGTGGAGGAGATGTTCTTATCAATCCTTGCTGATTGTGGTCTGAAAATCCAGGATCCAATTACACAGTTTAATCCAGGATCCAATTACACAGTGGGGACACAATCCAGGTTAATGATTTTAATGAGGGTTCTAAATGTAATATCCAATTTGTTGATGATTGGTTTTCAAGAAGGATGCATAATGTTTTAATGGAATGTAGGCAGAATAATGGAATGGAACTTGGCAAGGCAAATGGAATTTACTGCAAAAAAATTAGGCAATTTTTTTCTACCAAATTAAAAAGTTGAGTATTTTCTGAAGAGTGAAAAATTGAAAGGTGCTGCTGTTTACAGAGATGTAGGAGTTCTTGCACATGAATCACTGAAAGTTAATGAGCAAATGCAGAATGGAATTCAACGGTCAAATGCGTATCAACCTTATAGGCAAAACGATTTAAACACAATAAGTAGAGATATTTTACTGGAAGTTGAGACCACAACTAGAGCCTTATATTCTAGTCTACTCACTAAAGAGAATCTGCAACAAAGATTCACCAATTAGCGAAGGCTGGGGTTGATATTTATCTCCTATAAAGACAAACTAAACAAATTATTAGAATGAAAACTGATTTTACTGATGCATAAATCTACAATGGGGCTTGAGTGGGTGTAGACATGGATGATCTTCTCCTTGCCACAGTAATTAGGACCAGAAGCCTGTTGAAAAGAAAAGGGCTGGCCATTGAATGCTGACATTTATTCCCACTGGGGATACTGAATTTTGGGAACTCAAGGAGTGAGTATATCCTTCCATTTAATAGATCTTCAGTGTTTAAAGGAAATAAGGGATCTGTAGTTAATGCAAGAAAGTAGCACTGAGATTAAAGATCAGTTGTTGAATGGCAGATCAGATGTGAATCACTGAATGGCTGACTCCTGCTTCTGTTTCTTGGGTTTTAATCAAAACTAATCCTATCCAACCCATTATAAGAATATTGATATCAATTATTGATTTTCGGTTTTACTGGAACATTTTTGCATCAGCTAAGTAAAACTTCTACAAGTGCACCATTTAAGATACATGAAGGAGGCATGACAGCATGGTATGGGAGCTGGAGCGGTGTACGACGTTTCAGCGGCCACTTTGACTCCTCGTAATTGTGAAATCCCTAACTTGCTACGTTGTAACCCATACAAGGCAGCAGGACCAGACAACATACCTGGTCAGATACTGAAGGACTGAGCAGACCAATTGACAGAAGTCTTCATAGACAACTTTCAACACTTCACTGCAACTGTCCAATCATTCCTGCAGGGTCCAAGACAGCCACCATCATTCCAGTACCCAGAGAATGACAATAACAGGCTTCAATGATATCGCCTGTGGCACTGACCTCCACCATTATAAAATGCTGTAACAATATTAATATTTGGGGAGAATTTGTAAGATTTAGAATAGGTCACATGCATACACACATTTTAAAACAGATCTTATTTGAAAGACTGAAGAATTCAGTTGCAAGATCTCTGAGAATGTAAGCACCTTTCACAAGTAGCTGTTAATTGAACTGACCTCACAAAATGCTTGACCATTGTCTTGCTGGAGTACTGCTGTGTATCAGTACCCTTTCTGCAAACTGCTCATAAAATCCACTCCTGGATTTTGTTGATCTAACAACAAATGGGAGCAGAGAACTCCTGTTGTTTTGCTCAGGAAGTTGGGGGGTTTTGCAAGACTTGAGTCACATGCTTTCTTTGGAGTTTCAGTTGGAAGAGAGAGAGAGAGCTGAGTTAACAGCTCAGTCAGTCAGTCAGTTAGTGTGGGACACTGACAAGTAACTGAAAAGTGCAATCCAGGGAAAACTGTTTGAAACTGATGAAAGCAAGTTCCAGAGCAGTAGATGGCTGGAAGTGCTATCTGTCTGATGTTTCTCTTGAAATAGAGGAAGGAATGGAACTCTGTGGTAGCTTGAAAAAAAAGGTTACCATCTGGAAGACCCTGAAGGGGCAAGTTACATCAGCGAGACCCTGAGGTGACTAGTGGTGGTACCTCAGTTGTGGAAATCCTGGAACAACAAATATCTCTCTCTGCAAACCCTACAAGAACCTTCCTGAGCGGTAAACATTTACCTTTCAAGCACCAAGCCTGGTGAACTTTATACATGTTAAATTCTGTGCACAGTATGGTGATTGCCTGCAACCAGAGAACTTGGAAGAAGGTGAAATGAGATTGAACTGTGAACCAAAAAACTTTTCTTGAATTTACACACACATTACATGCACGTGCTCTTAGAATTAGAAGGGGGTAATTTGGGTTAATATAGAGTATAGTATAAGAATAGAGTTAAGTTAAAGTTTGATTCTATTTTCATGTTTGAAGTTAACCATGTTAGAAACAGAAGTACCAACCATATAACCATATAATCATTTACGGAGCGGAAACAGGCCATATTGGCCTTTCGAGTCCGCACCGGTTCACTCATTTTGTGCGCCCTCTTCAGGCATTGGTCCCGGTAGAGTTGATTAAAAAAAACTTTTGTTTTGAAAGCCACTTGTCTTGGTAAATGTCTATTGCTGCTGGGTCTTGGGGTCCTTTGGGCTTGTAACAATGATTTGAGCATCTGGTGATGGAACACATAAAGCACACCTCCCAGGGATGCTGGATCCTTTTCAATTTTCCTATAGAAGAAACTGTTCCATAGATGATGCTATAGGCTTGTTGCTTCACTCCATCCTAGCCCACCTGGAGAACAACATGTCATAAACCAGGGTGCTGTTCATTGACTTCAGCTTGACGTTTAATACAATAATTTTCCAGAGGATGGTGGAGAATCTGTCCTCGCTGGGATTTAACACCCTTCGCTGTAACTGGATCCTGAACTTCCCTACAGAAAGACTACAGTCTGTCTGGGTCAATAGCAGAATATTGAGCACTCTCACACTGGACACTGGCACACCTCAGGGCTGTGTGCTCAGCCCACTCCTGTTCATGCTACTGACTCATGACTGCATTGCCAGATCCAGCTCCCACTCTGTTACCAAGTTGGCTTCATCGCAATAATGATGTTGATGCATTACAGAGACAAGGTGGAAAATCTCATGAAATGGTGCGAGACTTACAACCTTAGTCTCAATGTGGACAAGATGAAGGAGATGACTGTGGACTTCAGGAAGACCAGAGATGAACACCTTTCGCCACATATCTGTAGTGGAGAGCATGAAGTTCCTTGAAGTTTACTTAACTAGTGACTTGTTGTGGACACTCAACATCTCACTTGTCAGGAAAGCGCCACAGTGACTGCATTTCCTGGGAAAACTGAAGTGAGCAAGGCTACCAGCCACCATTATGTCCACCTTCTAGAGGAGCTCTCTGGTAGGCTACATCACTGTGTGGTACAGTTGCTGCAGAGAAATGGATCAGAGGTAAATCCATAAGAATATAAGAGTGGCAGAGAGGATCACTAGAGTCTCCCTCCCCTCGTCAATGTGATCTATCAGGATCGTTGTCTGAAGAGGACACGAAAGATCATTGAGGACCCCTCCCATTTTTCACACAGCATATTTCAGCTGTACAGGAGTATCAGAGCCAGCACCACTGACCAAGGAACAGTTTCCTTCCAGGGACAGTGAGAATGCTGTACGCCCAAATGATCTGCTCACACTAAAGATCTGAGCTTCCATGGTTAGCTGAGTGGTGTGCATAGGCTGTCCTGGTTAGACTTGTTTTGTTTGGTCTTGTTTGTTAGATTGTTTTTGGTTGGGCCTTGTCTCGTGTTTGTGGACACCATTTCAGAAAAAAAACTTTCATTTTTATCCTTTCAGTATGGAAATAACAATAAAGTGATTCTGAAACTGACATGTATAATATAAACTTGTATTGCATAGGTATTATTTGTCTGCATGGCTGTTATGTCTGGATTCTTTTGCATTAATGACTGCAGAATGCTGTTTCATTGGGTTGTACTTGCACAGTTGACAATAAACTTGACTTGCTCTGCTCAAAATCGGAATAAACTACAGAAAGTGGTGAAAGCAGTTTAGAATATTGTGCAAACTTCCCTCCCCTCCATCTACATCTCCTGCTACCTTGAAAAGACAGCCCACAGACTGAAGCATCATCTCTTACTGTGGAGAAGAGTGTGAAACATGCACCAAGGCTTAAAGACAGTTTCTTTTCCTATAGCCATCATGAACCTGAATGAACCCCATTAATCTGTGATTATGCTGCCCTTGGTTTTTTTATTTTTTTTTATTTAAATTTTTTATTTTTCACACCATAAATCACAATAGCCATGATACACACTTTTTCCTTTTCACACATATACAGTGACATTTTCTCCCCCCCCCTCCCTCCTCCCAACCCACCCCCCCACCCCCCCATCCCATCCATTGAAGGTATACAATCTAGGTTACATTAAACCAGTCAGACAATGTTGTCATTCAACAAAAATACACCAGAAATTCTACTGAGTCCATTCTGCCCTTGGTTGATGTTAATTGATCTTTTTCATTAGTGTGTGTGTGTGTGTGAGAGAGAGATTAAGGTTCGGTCACCTCATGCATATTAATCTCATCTTCCCATACTTAGTTTGTCACTTCTATACCTAGACAATTTAAGTGATTATCTAGAAACTTCTTAAATGATGTCAGTGACAATGTTTCCACCACTCTCTTCAGAAGTGTATTCCAGTTAATGACCATTTTCTAGTTGGAAATGATCCACTTCAAATCCCCTTTAAATGTTGTATTCCTTACCAGATATCTAGGTCCCCCAGTTTTACCTACCTCTGATATGCATAAAGGTTTCCCATGGTCTACCTATACTCCTCATAATTTTCTTAAGAACAGGAGAGTTGGACTAGTTGGATTGTTCTCGCACAGAACTTATAACAGAACAGTTGAACCAATTAACTTCTTTCCTGTTGTCAGCATTCTGTGATTCTGCAACATTAATAAATAAATGCTCAGTTGGCCAATCCATTTCTGGAGAGAGAACAAGCAGGTTGACATTTAAAGAGGGCTATGGGGAATTGTACATTCTCAACCTGTGCTGACCATTGGTTACCAAGGCTAATATGTAGTTACTGAAGGAGGGCAAAATATGGAGATAGAAGTTTAGTTGCCATTGCCAAAGGCCCACAAAACCTAAACATTTTCTAGTGGCTCTCCTGTTTCTGCATTTAGTTTATATATAGACTTACTTTAGCTGTGCAGAACAAGATCAGTTTAACAGCAAAATTTTAAAAAATGCAAGTCTAAGTAGAACCTCTTGAGAGAAAGGATGAAATGTTTATGAAGTACATGTCTAACATCAGGAAAGTAGAGTGGTAATAGACTGTTGATGAGCAGAAAGATCCAGGTGTCCATATCCATAGATCCCTAAAAGAGGCATTACAGTTGGAGACGAAGGCATGAAGTTGAAGAATGGTTTAAAGCTCTTGTCACTGTATAGGAAAGATATTGGAATAAGGACAAAGTATGTGGTCCAGATTAGAGGACTTTCGTTAGGAGAGATTGGATAAGGTGGGCTTGTTTTTCCTGGAGAAATGAAAGCTGATGCTTGAGTTGTTCAAACAACATATGATTGTAAGAGGGTAGATCATGAATATCTCTTTCCCCATGGCAGGAGTATCACAAACAAGCCAGCATAGGTTTAAAGTAAGAGGAAGGAATTTTAAAGAGGGTCTTCAGGGTAATTTTTTTTTTTTTGCCCAGAGAGAGGTTGATATCTGGAAGACTGCCAGAGGCGGAGGTGGAATATGAAACAGTTACTACAATTAAGAAGCATTTACAGATACTTCACTAAGCACGGCATAGAATGAAGAGGAATAGAACCATCCTGCATGACCCATTTTTTCTACCTGCTCCTATCTCATTGACCTCATCTCTTGGTACCTCAACACATCTAATTCCACCCCCCCCATCTCATCTAGTTCCTTTCCACATACTTCCCACCACTCACACTATCTTCCCCTTTGAAGAATTCTAATTCTTTATCATTATCATGGATGTGCATGTTTTGTGGAGACTTTCAATCTCGGTTTTTTGAGAATGAACATGAAGCAATGAGTTTTGCTGATTCGTTGCCAGATGTAAGAGGACAAAGACGTAGCCCACCATTGTCTCCTAAAGAAAAATCTGGTTGTCCTGGAAATGGAAGAAATGGCAGAAATGAGAATGGAAAGAGTCCAATTCCTCTTGAAATGGGGTCACTGAGTTTGGAATCTCTTGGATGAATAGAAGAACTTTTTTATACTTATTTTATTTTCATGTCATTATGATATTTTGTTGTCATTCTTTGTTTGGCTGGGGAGGGAGAGATTCGTTCTATATTCTGTTAGTCATCAGCCACTGGTGGGTGATCCACACCCAAGTTTGTTTGGGGATTGCTACCTCTTGGTAGTTTATTTTTGGGGGGGGGGGGTTTAACTTTAATTTTTTTTATTTTATTTTATTTAGTCTTTAATTTGTGGGTTTTTTTCCTCCTATTGGAGGGCCTATTTACGTTGATCTGAGTCTTTATATATTGATATTATTAGTTTTTAGTAATATTAGTGGATATGTCAAAGTTGAAGTTCACTACTTTTAATGTTCGGGGTTTAAACAGTCCGATTAAGTGTAAGCGTATTTTGGCGTATATTAAGAAAATGAAAATTGATATCGCTTTTTTACAAGAAACACATTTGAATATCAAAGAAAGTATGAAATTGAAGAGGGATTGGGTAGGGCATGTATATGCTTCTTCATTTCATTCCAGGGCTAAAGGTGTAGCAATTTTGATACATAAGAATTTATCTTTTGAACTACAATCAATGGAGGAAAAGGCAGGATGTATTCTTAAATTGAATTGTAAGATTTTTAGTGAATTTTGGACTTTACTTAATATTTATGCCCCAAATGAAGATGATGAAACATTTATCTCAGATGCATTTTTATATCTGGGTCAGGCTAATGAGAATGTTTTAGTTGGTGGTGATTTTAATTTTTTTAGTATCGGCACATCTACAGGGGAAAATACAACAAGCGGAATATAAAAGTAAAGTGATTTCAGATCACTCTTAGTTATACTTTACATATATAACTTCTGAGAAAGTTCAAGTGGCTTATCGTTGGAGGTTTAATATAATGCTGTTAAAAATGTGGAATTTATTGATTTTTTGAAAGAACAAATTAATTTTTTTTAAAGAAAATTCTAAATCTGTTCAAAGTAAATTTGTAGTATGGGACGCTATGAAAGCTTATTTGAGAGGACAAATAATTAGTTATACTTCTAAAATAAAAAAGAATCAATTGAATCAGAGTATTGAGTTAGATAAACAGATTAGTGAGTTAGAAAAGGAATTTCAGAGAGACGTTACAGAAGATCAGAAAATAGAATTGTCCAGGTTGAAATTGGAATATAATACTTTGCAATCTTATCAATTTGAGTGTATGATTAATAGGACTAAACAATGATATTATGAATGGGGAGAGAAAGCACAAAAGGTATTGGCATGGCAATTAAAGAAAGAACAGGTTTGGAGGACTATTAATGCCTTTAGGAATTTGAAATACATCAATTTTTGTTTAGATGGAATGTAAATTTGTTACAGCAAGATAATGTGCCTATACTAAAACATTTAATGAAGTTATGGACAGAAAAAGAAAATGATAGGTTCTTGTGGTGAATTTTCGGCCTTGACTCCATTGTATAATAATCAACTTATTTATTTTTCAATACATAATCGAAGTTTATTAAATTGGAGATTTAAAGGTGTGGAAAATTTGGGAGATTGTTTTAAAGAAGGTAAATTTTTATCTTTTGATCAGATGAGAGATAGTTATGGTATTGATAAGAATTTTTTGTTTCTTTATTATCAAGTTCGATCTTTGGTAAAACATGTGTTTAGTAGAGATATGATTTTACCTGAAATGACTAAATTTGAGACTTTTCTTGTGAAGGTACCAGAGAAGGGTTATATTTCAGTTATGTATCAAATATTGCAACTTGGTATGGATAAAACGGGTTGGGATAAATCTAAAGGTAAATGGGAAGTGGAGATTGGTTTTATTTTTTTCTGAGGATGATTGGTCAGATACTTGTTATAATAGTGTAACTAGACTGATAAATGCACATTATGCGATGATTAATTATAATTTTTTATCAATTATATTTAACACCTGAAAAATTGAAAAAATATGGTTTTCAGGAATCAGATTTGTGTTTTAGATGTGGTAATGCTGTTGGAACTTTTTTTCATGCGGTTTGGTCATGTGTATATATATATATATATATATATACAATCTTTTTGGAAGAAAATACAATTGTTTCTGGAATACCTGTATAAGATTAAAATACCTTTAGATCCGACGGTATTTTTATTGGGTAGTTTGCAACCTCTGAAAGGTCTGGGACGTGATAAATTTCAACTTTAGTGCTATCTGTAGTGAAAAACTGTATTGCTGGTACGTGGAAAGATACGAATATGATTGATATTAACAGATGGCATAATGAGATGAAATATTGCCTAATAATGGAAAAAATTACATATGTTTCACGTGATAACTATAGTTTTTTTATTAATAAGTGGTTGTTATATTCAGAATATTTACATTTTGATTTACATTGATTAGATTTTAATATGTATGCTTCACTTTTCTTTCTTTATTTTTCTTTTCTTTATGGCTCTCCTTAGGAGAGTTGGCTGAAAGTGGGGGGTTTTTCCTTTTTTTTCTCTTTTTATATAAAATATAACGTTCATGCTTTGTTTATTGTTATATATGTTACTTATTATCTGTATTTTGAATGAATAAATAAAGTTTAAAAAAAATTATCATGGATGTGCAATTGCTTTACACACCGATTCCATTCCCCAACAGGGAGGCCTCAGGATCCTCTGGTTCTATCTTAAATGCAGAGCTACCCAGTCTTCACCCACAGACACTCTCCTCCATTTGTCAGAACTTTTCAGTACAACAACTTCAATTCCTCCAATTTCCTACTAATCCAGAATGTAACCATGAGCACATGTATAGGTCCCAGGTATGACTCGCTGTTTGAATTGTTCCTGTTCCAATTGTACTCAAGAATGACTCCCAACACTTCCTCCATGACTTCAACAACTTTATTGCTGCTAATTCTTAATATGTGTAGAACTCAGCGGTTTCATTACCTTCATTTTCAACTTTTACCCTGCCTTTAAATTTATTTTAGACTGTTTCTAACTCCTCTATCTCATTCCAGAACCTCTCTCTCCAAACTATTCACAGACATTTGTTACAAGCCCTGCAACTACCATAGCTACTTCGATTAAACCTCTTCCCACCTGTCTCTTGTAAGAACGGTATCCCTTTCTTCCAATTCCCCTGCCTTTGTCACATCTATTCCCAAGATGACAAGTATTCCACTCCAGGATATCTGAAATGTCCTCTTTCTTTAATAAATGAGAATTCCCCCTTACTGTCATTGACAAAGACTACACTTTTATCTCCCCCTAAGCACAAGGACAGAGTCCCTTTGGTTCTTAATTTCCACCCCATCAGTTTCTGCACCTAACACATTGTTCTCCAATGCTTCCGACAACTTCAGTCTGATCCTACCACCAGATGCATCTTCCCCTCACCACCACTTCCTGCTTTTCACAGATTCTCCATTCTTTCTGATTTGCTCTCCCCCCCCCACCCCCCCCCCCCCCACCCTTTAGGCATTTCCCACTGTAAATGCAAAACTTATCCCTCACCTCTATTCACAGCCACAAGCAGAACTTCCAAGTAAGGTAAAACTTTACATAGCCATCATCCAACTTATTCTACTACATACAGTGTGGCCCCTTTACATTAGTGAGACCATACGCAGACAGGGTAACTGCTTCGCTGATCATCTGTGGTCTTTTCATGGGTCTAGGCTAAGGTTCCAGCAGGTAACCATTTCAATTCCCTTCACCATGACCACACTGACATATGTGTCCTTCGCCTCATCCGTCCTCAGGGCTAGGGCAAACATAAATTTAAGAAACAACACATCATATTCTTCCAGGTCAACCTTAAACCAAGCAGCATGAATATTGATTTTTCTACTGTTAGGTAATCCCACCTCTATCTGGTTTCAGAGCTTCCATTTCATTTTTTTACCCAGTGCTGCTGCTTCTTCGCTCTTCCAATTCCCATCTTAATAGTCTCTCCTTCTTGTCTTTCCACCTCTACCACCTTTTGTTCAATATCGAATCACCTTTGTGTCACCCCCCCCCCCAGCTTCTTGCCTCGTTCATGTACTGAATATTACCCCATTTTACTTTAGTCTCGATAAAGAATCCCGAAGCAAAACTATGACCATTTTTGTTGTCTTACTCAGAGTTCCACCAGCCCATTAAAAGGGGTAAAACTGTCGGCGTAGAGTTGGTGGACTAGAGCCGGGACGTATCTAGGCTCTGGCAGGCACGGCATGTGGCCTCCTTGTCGCCGTGTAGATTGACGCATTGGCCACCCCTGCCATAGGCGCTATTTTCCGTAGATACGCCCTTGGACTCAAGCGCTGTTTCTGGACAATACAACGATGTTACTCTATTTGAAAAACAGTGTGTACAATCTAACTTGTTTCACAGAGTTTATTATACAGTTCTACTTTCCCTGTCATCCTTACAGAAGGAGGCCATTCGGCCCAATGCTTCTCTCCCACATTGTTTCACCAAATCCTTTCTCCCACCAGTCCCCTCTCTGCCCTCGAGTTATTTTTTTTAATCCAGTTCCTTTTTGCAGCCAATTAAATCGGGCTTGAGGACAAAATATGAATTCAGGACAACAAGCCAATCTCCCTGGCTCCTTTTCAAGCACTGGCGCACCTCCCGCCTTCGGCGGCAGGTCGGGGAGAGCTCCGCTCCCTCCCTCCCCGTTCACTGGAGGCGTGAGCCGTGCCCACACCCTGGAACGTGGGCTCATTTCATGGGGACCTTTCTGGCAAGCCCGGATTGACGAGCTCGTTCAATACTATTAGCTTTCAAAGGGCGTAATTCAAATGAAGAAAATCTGCAGGTTTGGAAATCACAAATAAAATCCCTCCCCCCAGCATTTCAATTTGTATTGATGATATTAAATTGGGACCCCTCACTATTCTCCGACGTGCTCTTGTTTTCTGTTGGGATGGGACTTTCACGTCTGCAAGGATTTTTGTTTCAAAGTAGACGATCTGGTGACGGGATTCTCCTTATCAAACATTGGCGCAGGGAAGTGAATATTTCCTATCGATTTACTGACTTTGCGCTTTGGAAGAAACGTCAAGGTGGCTCATACCCTCCTCTCCTTTCGAATGAGCTCGGGGCTCTCATGCACCGAGCGATAAAGGGACTCGCGTTTAAACTAGGACCAGTCGCAAACGAAGCGCTCGAATTTAAACACCACGAGAGAGCGGAAGAAATGAGCAAGATTAAAGTAAGAGGGAAAGGAAAGGGCATCTCCCAGAGAATGCGAGTATTGGGAGAGAGCCAGGACAGTGGGGAAACGATGTCAGGGTCCCTATTGCCCTCAGTGCTTGCAAAACTCACACACCGATAAACAGTACAAAGCATTTTTATGTGTTTAAATTTAGAGTATAATAAGAGGCTCTTTCTGCCCACTCGTCTGTGACGGCCAATTACATCCAATTCCCACATACGGTGGGAGGAAACCGGCCCGGGGAAACCCACGCAGACATGGGGAGAACGTTCAAATTCCTGACTGACTTTGAACCCTGGTTCTGTTACCACGTTGAGCTAACCTTGCCATCCCAGACACTCTTGGTGTAATATTCCTATATAAAAATGTAAAGGTTCCATTATTGTCACCTAATTCTACATTTGGAATGTAACAAACATGAAATTCTTTAACTTTTGCCTACCTTAAGGCAGACGGAGTCGCTACTTTGTCCAGTGCCTCTCAAAATTTGTTACTTAAGCATTAATTTTTGCTGCAGAACACCACTGAAACTAATATGCCCCCCCCCCCCCCAGGGTTACTCCCCCCTCAGATGTTCAAAGGGCATTCCCATCATTTAGGTCTCACTCTAAGTCCTCCCTGCAAAGCCTTTGTGTTGGTTGACCCAATCTCCACTGAGCCCCTCAGCATGTACTCCTGCAGCCTGGAGTGTACCAGTTGGCAGCATCTCTCACTTTTTCGTGCAGACCAAAGAGCCCCTTCCATCAAGACCAAGCCAGTCGAGATCCTGGTCCTTGTTAGGGAGTTCTGGGGATGAGGCGTTCATCTGGCAGAAGATGACCTGGGCAATCCACTCAGGAAACCACCATAGAGTAAAAATACACAGAAATGCTGGAGGAACTCAGCCATCCTGCAGCATCCATAGGAGATAAGATATATGACCAATGTTTTGGGCCTGAGCCCTTCATCAAGATCGAAACAAAAAACAGGAAAGTGTCAGAAAAAAAGACTGAAGAATGGGAGGGGGTGGAGTCCAGATCAACAAAAGGTGTTAATTGGATATGATAATTTGAATTGATTTTGGCTCTGTGAAAGAAGACAGAGGGAAAAGGAAGAGAGAGAGAGAATGGGAGGACTGGATGCAGTAGATGATGCCTGCAGATTCTCATGTGAAATGTTGCTTCACTTGGAAGGACTGTTTGGAGCCCTGAATGGTGGGGAGGGAGGACGTGTAGGTGCAAGTGGAGTGTTTATTTTCTCACTCCTTTTAAAGATTAAACACATTGCAACTGTTATGAGAAGTGCTATTTGTGTTTTTAAAAGTACCAATTGAATAGAATTTTATTGTTATAATGATGTTATTTGATCGACTTTGCCAGTTTTATTCTTAGTGTTTTGCTTGAAAGAATGCAAATGATTAAACTCTGTCTAACTGTTTTTATATAAAGGATCTGAATTACAGGTAAGATGGATGGAACTTTGGTTTTCAAGAGATATTGAGACCCTGGTTAAGAAGAAGAAGAATGGGACGCACAAAATCAATGAACTGGTGTGGACTCAAAAGGCCAACATGGCCTGTTTCCACTCTGTAAATGGTTATATGGTTATATCTCCTGCGGTTACAGGGATAGGTGCCAAGGGGACGATTCATAGGGAAGGAGCAGACGAGGGAGTCATGGCGGGAGCAGTCCCTGCTGAAGGTGGAGAGATGTGGAGAGGAGGAACAACTCCTCACCTTCTGTCTGGGCAGCCTCCAACCAAATGGCATTAACCTCAACTTCTGCAGTTTCACTTAAACAACCTCCCCCCGCCCCGCAACTTATTCCCTCAGTCACCTCTCCCCAGCTATCTCTCTTTTCCCTCTGTCTCCTTTCACAGAGTCAAAATCAATTCCAATTATCATATCTAATTTTCATCTTTTGTTGCTCTGGAACACCCCCACCCCCCCTCCATTCTTCAGACTTTATTCTGATGCTTCGCTGTTCTTTGCTTATACCTTGAAGATGAGCTCAGGCCTGAAATGTTGGTAATATATCTTTACTTCCTCTGGACACTGCGAGATCCATTGAGTTCCTCCAGGATTTTTGTGTGTTTTTATGACAATCACAGTATCTGCAGACTTTCGTGTTTCACAACCACCCTATGGTATCCATTGAGTTCTTATCCCTCAGTCCTCAGTGTTGTCATAAAACATAGAATGTTGCAGCACAGTACAGGCCCTTTGGCCCACGATGTTGTGCCGACCTATGTCCTGATGCTTTCCTTCAGAATGACAGCAGTGCCACAATTGAATTCATGTTGAATTCATGTCTTTATTAACTAACCCTTCAATCAAACTTTTGGTCACCCCTTTTGATTGTTCTGTTTGTAAGAGATTCCCTCTTAAAACACTCCTGAAGCTCTTTAAACTTATTTTCTATGCTAACAAATGCAGGTTGTTGTTACCTATTCTTGTGCACTGAGGAGTATTTACATACTATTAGTAGTTTGCATGGAATTTACATTATATCTGCATTTATGGCTAATGGGGTTTCTTCTGGGATAATGCAAATGTTCAGTGCTTTACAAAGAAAACTATGGGAGATTTCTTGGGAATGGGAAATTGCCTGAGTTTGTTTTCTCCCTGTGCTACTATTGAAGAACGAATTAGTGACTCTTAGTTTGTAGTAGGATAGGTAATGATATGATAATAAAAGCTAAATTGTATTTGAATATTTACTATATGGAATACACATTTTAAAATAAGATTATGGAGATCAACTAGGAAATTCTCCATGACTCATTAACAAGTAAAATAAACATAAACTCCTGCTGCCTTTTCTCTTTCCTACAATTGCCATCACATAAAAGCAAGGAGCTACATTGGACTGAAATGCTAACTCCAAATGTGCGCATTTATGGCAAATGTTTACCACTTCAACCGTCATGAAGTGCTTTGAGTGACTGGTAATAGCCCACCTCGCTGACAAAAGACAAAGGAGGAAAAACCCAACACCCAACCCCAACCAACCAATTTTGCCTTGCAACCACTGCAACCGTGTCTGCCTGTCCCGCATCGGACTTGTCAGCCACAAACGAGCCTGCAGCTGACGTGGACATTACCCCTCCATAAATCTTCGTCCGTGAAGCCAAGCCAAAGAAGAATAGACTGCATCAAATTACAACTTCCAACAACATTGGACCCATCCCAATTGGCTAATGTCCAAGCCGGCTCACAAATGTTGCCATTGCCTTGATCTTCGACTCTGTCCTGACTCACCTAGAAAATGTTGCCTCATACACTAGGCTGTTATTCATTGACTTCAGCTCATGTTCAACATGATCGTAGGTCAGAGACAGGTGGATAAACTGTCCTCGCTGGAACTCAACTATTGTTGCACTCTTGACAATTGGTCTTGGTTTGTAGCAAAATCTCAAGTCCCATCACACTGAGAGCACTGGTGCACCTCAAGGCTGTGTGCTCAGCCCACTACTGTTCATGCTGCTGATTCATGACTGTACTGCCAGATTCATCTCCAACAGAATCATCAAGTTTGTGGATCATACAACAGGAGTTGGCCCCATTGACAACAATGATGAGTCAACTTACAGAAAGGAGCTTGGGAGGCATATGGAATGGTGTGAGATCAACGGCCTGAGTCTCAAAATGGACAAGACAAAGGAAATGAGTGTGGACTTCAGGAGGACAAAGGTTGACCATTCTCCACTGCACATCAATGTTCATGTCATGGAGAGAGTAGAGACCACAAGGTTCCTTGCTGTGCATATAACAAATGACCTATCCTGGTCACACAATGCTGCCTTATTAGTCAGGAACATGAAGTAGCACCTACACTTCCTTATGAGGTTGAGGATGGCAAGGTGACCAGTCCCCATCTTGGCAACATTTTTCAGAGAATAATCAAGAATGACTGCTGCATTGTGTGATTTGGTAGTTGCAAAGCATTGGACTGGAAGTCAATACAAAGGATCATCAACATGGGATCTCATTGTTTACTGGGAGCGTTGCTTAAATCGGGGTCAAAGAATTATTGAGCGCCATTTCCATCAAGCTCATCTGTGACCCAAGATGGAGATACAGGAGCATCAAAATCGGGACTATCAAGCTGGAAAGTAGTTTCTTCCCACAGGCTGTGAGACTGATGAGTAAATCATCCAAAAATATTTATATATATTGATGTATATATGTGATTATTTGCTGTGCATTTTCCTTTCTTGTATGTGCACTGGAGAAACACTCACCAAATGCCTATGCACAGTTAAGTGATAATAAACTTGAACTTGAAAACCCAGGGAAAACCCAGGGGATGTGACTGAAAGACATATACAAGAGTTTGAAAGGTTTAGCCTTGGAATTTTGGGGACTCAGAAGAAAAATTTGTGTCTTTCCCTTTTTATCATTCATTTCAAATTAAATCTTTGACAAGAGTTCCTCCCTTTTATTATTGGGGCTTTAATGTCTAGGGCATCTGAGATGTGCATCGTTCCCTCTGGCTTTCAACAATGTTTTGAGCGTGGGTGTGAGAGTGGGTGCAGCATAAATGCTCATGCCGTCTGGTGACCAGAGCCTGGACTGGAAGGGGTGGGGAATTTTCAAGCAGTGTATGCTCAGAGCTTTGATCTTTGGAGGGGTGATGGCTTTGATGGTACACATCATGGTTCAGTGAAGAGGGATGAGAGGTCTACAAGATTCTGAGAGGCATAGATAAGGTGCAGAGCCAATGCCTTATTCCCAGGGCAAGAATATCAAACACCAAGGGACATCTCCTCAAAGTGAAGGGAGAAAAGTTTAGGGGAGACATTAAGGGTATGTTTTTTATACAAGGAGGTGTGGGGTGCCTGGAATGTCTTGCCAGGAATAGTGGTGAAGGCTGAAACATTAGGGGCATTTAAGAGTCTTTGAGACAGGCACATGAATGAAAGAGAAATAGAGGGTTATGAGGAAGGAAGGTTTTAGTATTTTTTTATTGGTAGAAATATATAGGCTGGCACAATGTTGAGGGCTGAAGGGCCAGTTCAGTGCTGTAATGTTGTATGTTCTTCCCAAAGGCTGGTTCATGTTTAGACCAAGGATGTGATCAATTTGGAGCTTCATGTTCTTGAATGTGTGCATTTTGTTGAATTAATACTGCTTGATAGTAACCTATCAAACAAAGACAGCTTCCATCAGTTTTATGATGATTGATGACAGACTGATTTGGCAGTAATTAGCTGGATTTGATTTGTCTTGCTTGTTTTGGAACAGAATATATACCAAAAAAATTCAACATCTTTAGCTAGATGCAAATGTTGTAATTGCATTGGAATGGCTTGGATTGAGGTGCAGCTATTTCTGGAGAGCATGTCTTTAGAAGTAAAATTGGGATGTTGGCCAGAGCAAAATGCAATCTGCTGGAGGAACTTAACAGGTTGAACAGCATCAGTGGGAGAAAAAGAATGGTCAATGCTTGGAACCTTTCATCGAGACTCCAAGAATGTGTCATCAACATTTTCATGCTGAACGACCCACGGGAACTGCTCACATTAAATATCTAAGACTCTCATATGTAAAAAAAAATATTTATTTTTTTGTATAGATTAGATAATTGTCCGTATGTGCTGTCTGCATGTTTTGCACCGAGGACCAGAGTGCACTGTTTTGTCAGGTTGTACTTGTTCAATTGGATGACAATAAACTTGACTTGATCTGGGAGTTTTGTCATCTTTGCTGTGTCCAGTGTTCTCAGCTGATTCTTATTTTCCATTGGAGTGTATCAAGTAATGAGGATCTCAGGTGGATGCCAAGATCGATCATACATTCTGCACTTCTAGCTGAACAAAATTGTGAATACTTCAGCCTTGCCCTGCCCTACTATGCATGATTGAGTTGTTTCTGAAACTACTCCATCTATTAGCTGTTTAATTGTCCACCCTTCTTGACCAGATATTTTAGAATTGTTGAGTTTTGATCTCTCTTTTAGTTGTGAGATTGCTTGGCTTGCAAATTGTCCTGTGTATAACCTCATAGAATGCCCCTCTTTACTCTTTGATGAACCAGGATTAACCCCCTGGTTGAATAGCAAAGTAGAAAGAGGAATTTCCCAAGGGATAAGGCTATATATTATAGTGGACATATTTTTGCAGTTACTACTGCTCCTTGGCAGCTTTCATATACCCAGTTTTGAGTTGCTGAATCAATCTCATTTAGTATATTTGTTGTGGCACACAATACAATAGAGAGCACTTGAAACATACATTTATGTGAAAGTTCTATTTTGTCTTCTCAAGGACTGTGTGGTGGTCATTTCAAATGATGGATTATATTTAGATACATTGGTGAGACCTAGGGAAGTGCATGTCCTGTCAGTTCACCAACAACACATCACTGATACAATGCATCAACTACATGGAGTTTAACTGTCTGAAACCTACTACTTAGACAACATATCTTATTGTAGGAGAGATACTTATCAAATAATCAACAAGGGGTAATACAAATTGAAAATGTCAATCAAATATCAAATTGCTATGGAGCTCAGATGCGAGGCTGCTGAATAGGACTTATTTTGACCATATATTCTACTAATGACCCAGACTGGAGTTAGATTTCTATTCATATAATGTAGGTCACAGGATTATCAGAAAGAAGTTCAATCTTATTAATAATGCAAATGGATTTGTTGTGGACACACCCTCCCATGCTTACTTCCATTAGTTTTCCTGCTGTTTACAATCCACTCCCTCAAGGAGCCCTGAGAACAATGGGCTGCAAAATGGCAGATGGAATTTAATGAAGACAAATGTGAGGTGTTACATTTTGGAAGGACAAACCAAGGAAGGACGTACATGGTGAATAATAGGGCACTGAGGAGTGCGATAGAACAGAGGGACCTGGGAATACAGATACATAATTCCCTGAAAGTGGTGTCGTCGGTGGATAGGGTTGTAAAGAGAGCTTTTGGCATATTGGCCTTCATAAATCAAAATATTGAGTATAACTGTTATGTAAAGTTGTATAAGACATTGGTGAGGGCAAATTTGGAGAATTGGGCACAGTTATGGTCACCTAACTACAGGAAATGAATCAATAAGATAGAAAGAGTGCAGAGAAGATTTATTAGGATGTTTCCTGGACTTCAGGGAAAGGTTAAACAGATTAGGACTTTATTCCCTGGTACATAGAAGAATGAGGGGAATTATGAGGGGGATAGACAGAGTAAATGTAGATAGGCTTTTTTTTCCACTGAGAGTAGGTGAGATACAAACCAGAGGACATGGATTAAGAATGAAAGGGGAAAATTTACAGGGAATGTGAGGGGGAACTTCTTCACACAGAGAGTGGTGGGAGTGTGGAATGAGCTGCCAGCTGAGGTGGTGAAGGTGGGCTCAATTTTAACATTTAAGACAGTTACATGGATAGGAGAGGTATGGAGGGCTATGGTTGGGGTGCAGGTCAGTGGGATAAGAGAGAATGATATTCTGATACAGACTAGAAGGGCCAAAGGTCCTGCTTGTGTGCTGTAATGATCTATGGTTCTAAGAAGAAAACCCTGACTATTTTTGTCAGAAATAGATACAGGTGCATGTGATTCGTTCTGGTTTTTGAGTCAAGAATAACCAGCAAAATCATTAGCTGAACTAAAAGCAGCTCTGGTGCAATTCTCACCATTCAGCGTTTGATAACGTGCCACACAAGAGACTTATCAGTAAGTTACAGGAAAATGGAGTCCGGGAAAGTATATTGGCCTGGATTGAAAATTGGTTGTCTGACAGGAGGCAGAGAGTCGGGATAAATGGGAGTTTTTCAGGTTGGCAGAGAGTGGGAAGTGGGGTGCTGCAGGGGTCAGTGTTAGGCCCACAACTTTTCATCATTTACATTGATGACTTGGAGGAGGGGACAAAATGTGGTGTAGCCAAGTTTGTGGATGACACCAAATTGAGTGGAAGAGCAAATTGTAATGAGGATGTGGAGAGTCTGCAGAGGGATATAGTTAAGCTGGATGAGTGGGCAAAGGTCTGGCAGATGGAGTACAATGTTAGTAAGTGTGAGGTTACCCACCTTGGCAAGAAAAATAAAAGAGCTGAATATTATTTAAAGGGTGAAAAACTACAGCATGCTGTTGTGCAGAGGGACTTGGGAGTGCTTGTGCATGAATCGCAAAAAGTTAGGTTGCAGGTGCAGCAGGTTATTAAGAAGGCAAATGGAATGTTGGTTTTCATCGCTAGAGGAATTGAATTCAGGAGTAGGGAGGTAATGTTGCAACTGTATAAGGTACTGGTGAGACCGCACCTGGAGTACTGTGTCCAGTTCTGGTCTCCATATTTGAGGAAGAATATACTGGCTTTGGAGACGGTCCAGGGGAGGTTTACTAGGTTGATCCCTGGGATGAAGGGGTTGACTTATGATGGAAGATTAAATCATCTAGGATTGTATTCGCTCGAGTTCAGAAGAATGAGAGGAGATCTTATAGAAACATATAGGATTATGAAGGGTATGGATAGGATAGATGTAGGAAGGTTTTTTGAGCTGGCCGGGGAAACTAAAACGAGAGGACACAGTCTCAAGATTCGGGGGAGTAGATTTAGGACAGAGATGAGGAAAAATAGTTTTTCCCAGAGAGTAGTGAATGTTTGGAATTCTCTAACTAGGGAAGTGGTTGAGGCTGCCTCATTAAACATATTTAAAATTCGGTTAGATAAATTTTTACATGATAGAGGAATTAGGGGATATGGGGAGAAGGCAGGTAGGTGGAGTTAGGTCATAAATTAGATCAGCTATGATCGTATTGAATGGCGGAGCAGGCTCGATGGGCCATTTTTGGCCTACTCCTGTTCTTAGTTCCTATGTTCCTATGTATTCAGAAATGTGACCGAGCTCCATGTTGAATTCATGTTAAATTCTAATTCACTGTTAAAGGTGGGCTCAATTTTAACACTTAAGAAGAATTTGGACAGGTATGTGGATGGGAGAAGTATGGACAGCTATGGACTGGGTGGAGGTCAGTGGGACTAGGCCAAAAAAAAAGGTTCTGCATAGACTAGAAGGCCTGAATAAGCCTGTTTCTGTGCTGTATTGTTCTATGGTTCTAGCAAGTTGGACACTGTAGCAGTTTGTGGCAGGATTTTGCATTTGGGTTTCATTTATCAGGTCCTCTCAGTTTTAAAATTTAGTTTTGGCAGAAATGAGACCATGTGTTATAACCTATCAAATTTCTCTACATTGAAGAGATTGGACACAGACTGGGAGATCACTTCACTGAGCACCTTTGCTCTGTCCGCATCAGTGACAGGGATCTCCCAGTGGCTAGCCATTTCAATTCTGTGATCCACACCCATGCTGACATGTCTATCCATGGGCTCATATACTGTCAAACTCAGACGACCTGTAAATTGGAGGTGCAACACCTAACTTTTCATCTGAGCATTCTCCAATAAGATTGCATTAGCATTGACATTTCTGGTTTCTGCTAGCCCACTCCCCATTCTCCCTTTTTTCCACATCCCTCTGTCTTCTTTCTTCCAGCTTTCTACCCCCTTCCCTCTCCATTCACAAAACAATCCCACCTCCCCCTTGTTTGCTGGTTTGCCCTCACTCCCTTATCCACCCATTAATCCCTTTGGGATTGTGCTTCTTCCACTGACTCTCTTCCCCCCCCCCCCCCCCCCCACCATCTTGTTTGGGATTCTGCCTACATTTTGGTCATACCTTGATGAAGGGCTCAAGCCAGAAATGTTGGTTATGTATCTTTATATTTGCTACATAATGTACACTGTTTGACTTTCTGAGTACTCCAGCATTGTTTTTTTAAACTTTATTATAACTTACCTTATTTTCTTTCTTTATTAATTATATATTTAACTATATTTGTCTTTTTGATAACTATGTGCTGCTCTTATACGGTATTGGCTAAACCTTCTGGCAATATTCTTCCTGGATACAAGGTGAGGGAAAATCTGAAGGCCTTCCACAGATATATTAAGAGGAAATTGATAATATAGGACAAAATTGGTGAAGATTAGTGCAGTCAGCTGGTTAGAGCCAAAAGAGATGGAGAGATCTTAAATAGTATTTTTTTGTAAATATACTCAGGAAACTGGTAAAGAATCTATGAAAATTAAAGCAAGTAGTGAGGTCATGGAATCCATACAGATTAAAGAGGACAAAGTGCTTGCTGTCATAAGGCAAAAAAAGAGGATAAATCCCCAGGGCTTTACAAGGTTATTCCCTCAGACCTTGAGGAAGGGTAGAGTAGAAATTGTGTGTAGGGGGGGGCAGATATATTTATCATGTATTTAACAGCTGCCATTGAGGTGCCGGAAGATTGGAGGGTAGTTCATGTTGTTCTGTTGTTTAATAAAGGTTATAAAATTAATCTGGGAAATTATAGGACAGTAAGCCTGGCATCAATAGTGGGTAAGTTATTGGAAGGTGTTCTAAAAGATTGAATATACAAGTATTTGGATAGGCTGGGTCTAATTAGGAATGATCAACATGGTGCATGGTGGATTATGTTTAACCAATCTTATTGAGTTTTTCAAGGTTACCAGAAAAGTTGATGAAGAAAAGGCCATTGATATTTTCGACATAGACTTTAGTATGGCCTTTGACAAGATCTCTTGTGGGAGGTTAGTCAGGAAGGTTCAGTCGTTTGGTGTTCATGATGAGGTAGTAAATTGGATTAGAAATTGGCTGGAGGCCTGTGACGAGTGATGTGCCTCAAGGATCGGTGCTTGGACCACTGTTGTTCTTTATCTATATCAATGATCAAGAAGCTTGCCGATGACACAACAATTGAAGGTGTGGTGGACAGTAAGAAAGATCTTCAAAGCTTGCAGAGGGATCTAGACCAGCTGAAAACTGGGCTGTAAAATGACAGATGGAATTTAAAGCAGACAAGTGTGAAGTGTTGCACTTTGGCTTTTTCCACTGAGGTTAGGCATTAAATCTAGAGGGTTGAGGGTGAAAGGGGGAAAGTTTAAAGGGAACATTTGGGGGAATATCTTCATGCACAGAGTGTGGGAGTGCAGAACAAACTATCAGCTGAATTGGAAAATGCAGGCTCAATTTTGATTCCAAAAAATTTCGATAGGTACACGGACAAGAGGAGTATTGAGGGATATGGTCCAGGTGCACATGGGACAAGAGAGAATAATTGTTTGGCTCAGAAGAGCAGAAGGACCTGTTTCTGTGCTGAGTGCTCTATCATTCTATTGTTTTGGATGTGGCCCTTCTCAGTTGTCTTGAAATATACCTACAATAAATTGAAATTAAGCAGGGTAGTGGCTACAGCTTTTCTACTGGATGTATCAGGTGGAAAAATATTTCCAGTGTTTAAAAAAATCCTTGTGACATATAATAGATACTACAAAAGAAAAGTTTTTTTTGGGGAGGGTTACTTCCTGCCTCGGAGAAGCTTGCAATGTTCTTCATCTCTTCTCCCGAGACTTAACTTCAAGTTAACTCTAGTGGGACGTCACCTTCTGTCAAAATTTTCATCCATTGACCATCTATGGTTACACCTGATTTTCCATCTGGGCACTCTCCAACTTCTCCAGTTTCTGCTAACCTGCTCTCTTTCCACCTCCTTTCCCTTCCCCTTGTCTTCTTTCCCTCAGCTCTCCATCCCCTTCCCTCTCTATTCATCTTGCCATCCCTCCTCCCCTTGCTTGCTGCTGTGCCCTCCCTCTGTTCTTCGCCTATTACAACTATGCTCCTCCCCTCCTTACCTTTTTATTTGGGTGCATGTCGACATTTTTCCATACTTTGATGTAGGGCTCAAGCCTGAAACATCAGTTATGTATCTTTAGCTTTGCTACATAAAGAACACTTTTTGACCTGCTGAGTTTCTCCAGCGTTTTATGTTTTTACTTGAACCATGGTTTCTACAGACTTTTGTGTTTAATTCCTAAGCTGCAGAAGGTATTTAGCATAGCCAGGTCCATCACAGGCTCTGACCTCTCATGCATCGCAGACATCTAGGTGAAGGGCTGTCTCAAGAAGGCAACAAACATCACAAAGGACTCCCACCACTGTGGTCACAACCTCTTCTCACTACTGCCTTTGGACAAAAGGTACAGAAGCCTGAAAACCAGCACCTCTAGGCTCAAGAATAGTTTATTTCTAATGACTTCTTTGGTGCACCAATCATAAGCTGCTCCAACAGCACAAAAGGACTGTTTGCCCTATTGCAGTCACTTTTTTTGCACGAGGATCTTAAGTATTTATTGTTGCTATTTAATTTAGTTCAATTCATTTTCTGTTATAGTTTTTCTTTACTTGTTTGGCTGCTGCAAATAAGAAGAGTAAAACATGACTATGGATGCAGTGATTGTAGTAAGAACACACACAAATGCAGGTCTAGCTGCCAGAGTTCTTCCAGCATTTCCGTGATATTGCACCTATACAGTATACTCGGCACAATGTGTATGACAATATACTCATCATCAAATAAATGAACAGGGGGATCTGGGAAGTAAAATAAATCACATTATAAATCAGAATCAGGTAAGGGTTTTTTTTTAAATATAAAAGATGTTTCTCTGCATTTGATGTCATTCTAATCCTGGAGTATTACCTTCTCACAACTGCACTGGCTGCGATTTCTTGCACGAATTGAGACGGCCGCCAGGGGGCGCTGATGACCGATCCTTGATGTTGCAACAACTTAGCCCGAAAGATTTACTGACCTTGGAACACTCTGGAGGAATATATAAATTTCGTGTTGAATGTATTTTAGAAGCTCACCCCCCAACTCCCCCATCACCACCTTTAATGCATGTATGTCTCTTTGGCTTGGCTTCGCGAACGAAGACTTATGGAGGGGTAATGTCCACGTCAGCTGCAGGCTCGTTTGTGGCTGACAAGTCCGATGTGGGACAGGCAGACACGGTTGCAGCGGTTGCAGGGGAAAATTGGTTGGTTGGGGTTGGGTGTTGGGTTTTTCCTCCTTTGTCTTTTGACAGTGAGGTGGGCTCTGCGGTCTTCTTCAAAGGAGGTTGCTGCCCGCCGAACTGTGAGGTGCCAAGATGCACAGTTTGAGGCGATATCAGCCTACTGGCGGTGGTCAATGTGGCAGGCACCAAGAGATTTCTTTAAGCAGTCCTTGTACCTCTTCTTTGGTGCAGTGACTTATTACACAGCTGCGTCTCTCTGTTGTGAACGAATTTGTAATATAGTTATTTGGATTAATAGCGTGCATCTACTCTTTGCAGATGATGCCGCTTTAGTTGCCCATGCAGACCCAGCTCTCCAGCGCATGATGTCCTGTTTTGCGGAAACTGCCAAAATGTTTGGCCTGGAAGTCAGCCTGAAGAAAACTGAGGACCTCCATCAGCCAGCTCCCCACCATGACTACCAGCTCCCCCACATCTCCATCGGGCACACAGAACTCAAAACGGTCAACCAGTTTAACTACCTCGGCTGCACCATTTCATCTGATGCAAGGATCGACAAAGAGATAGACAACAGACTCGCCAAGGCAAATAGCGCCTTTGGAAGACAACACAGAGTCTGGAAAAACAACCACCTGAAGAAACACACAAAGATCAGCGTGGACAGAGCCATTGTCATACCCACGCTCCTGTTCGGCTCCGAATCATGGGTCCTCTACCAGCATCACCTACGGCTCCTAGAACGCTTCCATCAGCGCTGTCTCTGCTCCATCCTCAACATTCATTGGAATGACTTCATCACCAACATCGAAGTACTCGAGCTGGCAGAGTCCGCAAGCATCGAATCCATACTGCTGAAGACCCAGCTGCGCTGGGTGGGTCACGTCTCCAGAATGAAGGACCATCGCCTTCCCAAGATCATGTTATATGGCGAGCTCTCCACTGACCACCGAGACAGAGGTGCACCAAGGAAGAGGTACAAGGACTGCTTAAAGAAATCTCTTGGTGCCTGCCACATTGACCACTGCCAGTGGGCTGATATCACCTCCAACCGTGCATCTTGGCGCCTCACAGTTCGGCGGGCAGCAACCTCCTTTGAAGAAGACCGCAGAGCCCACCTCACTGACAAAAGACAAAGGAGGAAAAACCCAAAACCCAACCCCAATCAACCAATTTTCCCTTGCAACTGCTGCAACCGTGTCTGCCTGTCCCACTTCGGACTTGTCAATCACCAACAAGCCTGCAGCAGATGTGGACATACCCCTCCATAAATCTTCGTCCGTGAAGCCAAGCCAAAGAAAAAAAAGAACAATACAGAACACGACGTTGTGCTGACCTATCTTAAACCTATTCCATACCTCTATCTTCCCCCTTATGGCTCATAAATTTCTATTTTGTTACATCCATCCATGTGCCTATCCAAGAATCTTTAACTATGTCCAGGCACCCACTAGTCTGCATAAAAAAAAAACTCCAGCTTCTGACATCTCCCCTATACTTTCCCTCACTCACTCACCTTAAACAAGTGTTCTATAGTATTGGCCATTGCTGCCCTGGGGAAAATATGCTGGCTGTCCACTCTATCCAAGTCTCTCACAATTTTACATTGTATTAAATCTCTCAAGCTCTGTCACTCCAAACAAAAAAAAAAGCTTGCTCTCTAATCCAGGCAGCATCCAGTTAAATCTCCTTTGCACTTTCTCTCTCTCTCTGTCCTTTGCACTCTTTCTATGTCCTTTTTATAATGAAGTGACCAGAAATGATCAAAGTATGGTCTAACCAGAGTATCATAGAGTTGCAACATTACCTCACAGCGCTTGAACTCAGTTCTCCGACTAACAAAGGTCAACACACTATTTCACTACCCAATCAACTTGTGCAGCGACCTTGAGGGGTTCTATGGATTTGCAGCCCAAGATCCTTCTGTTCCTCCACATTGATAAAAATCCTGCCATTAACCACATTCTCCATCTATCTTCCAAAATGCATCACTTCACACTTATCCACAACGAAGTCCCTCTGCTACTTCTCTGTCCAACTCTGCATATATCCCAATGTAACCCATGACAACATGATGCACAACATCTCCAACCTTTGAATCTTCTGCAAATTTATTAATCTACCCCATCACTTCCTCATCCAAGATAGTTAAAGTTGAAATTTGTTTAACATTATTTTTAAGGTGAGAAGAAAAGCAATGCTTTGATTTGGAGAGGCTATTGATGATTTTCAGAGATTGGTTACAATTTGTTTTGGCTGGCTGCCTGTGACTGGTGGTGTTCTGCAGGGTTCAGTGTTGACCACTACTTTTCACATTATTTGTAAATGATTTAGATGACAGATTTGATGGCTTTGTGCCACCTTTGCAGATGATACAAAGAGAGGTGGAGGGCCGGGTTGTGTTAAGGAAGCTGGAGTATGCAAAGGGACTTGGACAGATTGGGAGAATGGGCAAAGAAGTGGCAGATGAAACACAGGGTAGATAGAAGGAATAGACCATTTTATAAATTGGAAGTGAATTCAAAAAAGCAGAGGTCCAAAAGGACAGAAGAGTCCTTGTGCAAGTTTCCCAAAAGGTTAACTTGCAAGTTGAGTCAGCTATAAGCAAGACAGGCAATGTTTGCATTCAGTTAGAGAGGACTAGAATATAAAAGGAAGCAAGTAATACTAGGGCTTTAGTGGAGTACTGTGAGCAGTTTTAAGACCGTTATCTACAGTAGGATTTGCTGGCATTGAAGAGGGTACACAGGTTTATGAGAATAATTCCAGGGATGAGGGAGTTAACATATGATGAGCATTTGATGGCTTTCAGCCTGTTATCACTGGAGTTTAGAAGGATGAAGCTGGGATCTTATTGAACCCTACTGAATATTGAAATAGCTGGATAGAATGGATATGGAGAAGACATTTCCAGTAGTGGGAGAACCTAGGACCAGGGCGCACAGGCTCAGAATAAAAGGATATCCTTCTGGAGCAGAGATGAGGAAACAATTCCAGCCAGAGTGGGGTGAATGTGTGGAATTTGTTGCCACAAACAGCTGCAGTGGACAAATCATGGGGTATATTTAAAATAGAGGTTGATAGACTTTGGGCTGTCTTGTCATGCAACTCCAGGTACTCCATAACCTCATCCCTGACAATCGACTCTAACAACCGTCCTACTACCAATGTTAGACCATCAGGTCTATAATTTCCTTCCTGCTGCCTTCCTCTCTTTTTAAATAGTGGAGTGATCTTTGCAATTTTCCTGTCCTCTGGAACCATTCCAGAATCTATCGACTCTTGGAAGATTGTGACTAATGCCTCCGCAATCTCTATAGGTACTTCTTTCAGAACCCGAGGGTGCATTCCATCTGGTCTGGGTGACTTATCTATGTTTAGACCTTTCAGCTTCCCAAGCACCTCTCTCTGGTGTTTTGACTGCACTTACCTCTTTTCCGTGATAGCCTTGAAAGTCTGGTATACTGTTAATGTCTTCCACATTGAAGACTAATGCAAACTACTCATTCAGTTCCTCTTCCATCTCCTTGATCCCCATTGCAATTTCACCAGCATCATTTTCTATCAGTCCTACATCTACTTTTGCCTCTCTTTTAATATATTAATAAAGCTTTAAGTACCCTTTTTGATATTATTTGTTAGCCTCCTTTCCAAATTCATCTTTTTCTTCCCAATGTCCTTCTTAGTTGCCTTCAAAATACTTTTAAGTGCTTCCCAGTTCCTCTACGTTCCCATTTTTTTGTATCCATCTCTGTCCTTTCTTTTGCTTTTATTTTGGCTTTGATGTCTCTCGTCAGCCACATGGAAGGATCTTTATTCTTGCTCTGTTCAGGAGAAGCCGATGTGACAGAGATGTGGAAAATAAACGGAATATGGGTAACGTCTCTGTCAACTATGGTGGAGAGGGAGTCATGATATTGGAACATCTCAGACGTCCCTATGTCTCAGCATCGGAGGAAATTCAACGAGAGTGAGAGACTGGGAGAACGAAATGGAGTCTTGACAGAAAGTGGGTGAGCAGAAGTAGAATTGAGATGGGTGTTTCTAGGTTTGTAATGGATGTTTGTTGCTGGCTTATCTACTGAAGTAGAGACAGGGAGATCCAGGGTCAAAACAGTTAGGAATGGATATGTTCAACAGAGAGCAGGGTGGGAATTGGCAAAAAAAAAGTGGGGAAATTTTCCAGTTCTGCATGAGTTCAGGAAGCAGAACTTATTCAGTTAAGGAAAAAGTGAAAAGAGGGGATTGTAAAGACAGAAACAAAGAACTGTTTAGAAAAAAACCCACAAAAAGACAAGTGTAGTCATATCCATGTGAGTGAGATAGCGGCAGGTTTGATCTGGAGAACGTGTCTGCATTTGAAGACCTTGTCCACTGCAAAGGGGAAATGATTCTCATGCTGCCAGGCCACTTCCCCATAAAAATACTGCCTCTCCCTCTTACAAGAGCATTCATGCGACTAAACTTGATTTTTGAAATGAAAAAAATCCTCTTCTGTCCAAGATGAGTTTAGATAACCATCTCCACAGTTCCCACGCCCTTAACTATGAGGGAAAGCAGGCTGGAGCGGTCACTAGCGTGGCTGTGGCAGTCAACATTAATCATATTTGACGGGCGGAGATTGGAATCGACTTCTAATCGGACAGGGAGAGAGGAAACGTCGCTTTAATTCCCATATTATGGCGAAGTCTTAATGTAACAAGTGAGAGGCATGAGAGAAGAGGGTGCTGTAAGGCCAGTTCTTTTGCAGACAGGAACTGGTTCACTTCGGACCGATCCAACCTCTAATTTCCCACTTGGATTTTCCTCCCCTCCCCAGGACAAAGGCTGCTTGTGAGCCTTGCGTGAGTTGACCATTCTTCGCGCTGATTCCATTCATTCTCTAAGGAAAGATCCTAAAAAGGAAACGTTTCAAATCAGAGTGCAGCTCGCCAGCATTGGAGGGAAGCGTCTGATATGGTTGGAACCCATGTACAAAGACACTGCATGAGTTAACTCGCACATGGCTGCATTGGAGGTTCATCAGAGCAGGAGTTAACTCAGGGTTGGAAACTGCCATGGGCAGTCATCGAACCCTCCCACTTCTCTCAAGCAAGAAGACGTCCAGGGGTTCCTCTCTCCTCCTCCAGCCGCTCGCTGTTTGTTGAAAGCTCCACCTTCAGTTCCCCCGAGGATGGGGACCCGCGCGTTGAGCCCACGGTCCGCACCCGGGCTGCGTGCAGGAACTCCCCGAAAGAGATGCAACTTTTAACGGGACCATGCTCCGCGCGGGACAGCGCGGGATTGCCCGCATGCTTTTCCTGTTGAAACTCTCCGGCTTTCTGCTGGCAGGTCGCGGCCGTTTCCCGCCCGGCAGTTTGCACTTTGCCGATGAAAAGCAAGGTTTGTGACTTTCCCCGCCAGTGGGGGTTGGGGGGGTTGGGGTTGGGGGTGGGGGGTGGGGGGATGGGGGGTGGGGGGGTGGGGATGGGGGGTGGGGGGGTGGGGGGGTGGGGGATGGGGGGTGGGGATGGGGGGTGGGGATGGGGAGGTGGGGGTGGGGGGATGGGGGGGGTGGGGATGGGGAGGTGGGGGTGGGGGGATGGGGGGTGGGGTTGGGGGGGTAGGGTGGGGTTGGGGGGGTGGGGGTGGGGTTTGGGGGTAGGGTGGGGTTGGGGGGGTGGGGGATGGGGTTGGGGGAGTGGGTTTAAAGAAGAAGTGTTGAAAGAAGTTTAAAGATTTTGTGGATCTGCATAGTTAACGTTCTTCGTTATTTCTCTTTCAGAAAAGTTCCTTCAAACTTTGCAGGGCTATGAACTAGTTCACCCCGTCCGAGTGGACGAAAGTGGCACTGTTCTCTCCCGAGACGTCACGCACCGTGTCAATCACGTCGGAAGGCGGGACCTCAGCAAGAAGGGCCACCGCCTCTATTACCAGATTGATCACCGAGGGCGAAGATTGCTCTTCAACTTGACTGTCGGTCGGCCCTTCCTTTCTCCGGGCTACGTCCTGGAGCGGAGGTATGGGAACGAGAGCGGGGACGTGTCTCGGGCCCGGGCCGAGAGTACGTGTCATTTCGTGGGCAGGGCAGAGCATCCAACGCTGGGCAGCGGGGCGGCTGCCCTCAGCACGTGCACGGGGCTGGTAAGTGAGTGGTCGAACCAGGTGATTGGCGCTGGCGCCAAGCGACGGATCCCTGCAGAGGCTGGGATGGTTGCCCTTTCATTCAAAACCCCATGTCAAGTCTGCAGGTGCTCTGGTCGAGTGCAGTGCACAAATGAGGACCTGACTTGAGGGCCAGGGACCCTACATGTGGGCTACCCTTTACTTCCTACAGATGCTGACTGGACGCAGACTGGGAGGAGATATCCCCCCCCATCAGTGACAGGGCCAACCATTCCAATTCTGTGCCTCACACCCCACGTCGACGTGTCTGTCCGTGGCCTCGTGTACTGTCAACCAAAGATCACCTGTAAATTGAAGAAGCAACACCAAATTTTCCATCTTTGCCTTAACATTGACTTCTTTAGTTCCTGCTACCCTACTCTCTCACTTCCCCATCCCTCTGCCTTCTTTCATTCAGCTCTTCTTTCCCCCCCACTCCTTTCCTCTCTATTAAGAAAGCCATTTCCTCCCTTCTGCTGTTTTCTGGTGTGCCCTCCCTCCTTTATCTACTTATTATCTTTGGGGCTGTGCTCCTCCCCCCACCATTTTGTTCGGACACCTGCCGACATTGTGTTCATACCTGGATGAAGGGCTCAAGCTCAAAACATTGGTTATGTATCTCTATCTTTACTATATAAATAACCCAGCTTGACCTGCTGAGTTCTCTACAGTACAGAACAGGCCAGTTCGGCCCTACTAGTCCATGCCGTAACAAATCCCCACCCTCCTAGTCCCACTGACCAGGACCCGGTCCATACTCCTCCAGTCCTCTCCTATCCATGTAACTATCCAGTCTTTCCTTAAATGTAACCCGCCTCGACCATGTCTGTCGGAAGCTCATTCCACATCCCTACCACCCTTTGCGTAAAGAAATTTCCCCTCATGTTCCCCTTATAATTTTCCCCCTTCAATCTTAAACCATGGCCTCTAGTTTGAATCTCCCCCACTCTTAATTGAAAAAGCCTATCCACGTTTACTCTGTCTGTCCCTTTTAAAATCTTAAACACCTCTATCAAGTCCCCTCTCAATCTTCTACACTCCAGAGAAAAAAGCCCCAGTCTGCACAACCTTTCCCTGAAACTCAAACCTTGAAATCCTGTCAACATTCTCGTGAACCTTCTCTGCACTCTCTCTATTTTGTTTATATCTTTCCTATAATTTGGTGACCAAAACTGCACACAGTATTCCAAAACTTGGCCTCACCAATGCTTCCCTACTTCCAGATCGTTAATATATATAACAGACAATAGTGGACCCAGGACCCTGAGGAACTCCACTAGTCATCGCCCTCCAATTGGACAAACAATTTTCTACCACTACTCTCTGACACCTCCCATCCAACCATTGTTGAATCCATTTCACTACCTCTTCATTTATACCTAATGCCTCCACCTTTTTTCCTAACCTTCTGTGGGGAACTTTGTCAAAAGCTTTACTAAAGTCTAAATAGACAACATCCACAGCTTTCCCTTCATCAACCTTTTTTTGTAACCCCCTCGAAAAACTCAGTCAGGTTTGTCAAGCATGATCTACCCCTGACAAAACCATGCTGATTACTCCCTAGGAATCCTTGTACCTCCAAATATTTGTAAATACCATCCCTCAGAACACTTTCCATCAACTTTCCCACCACAGATGTCAGACTCACGGGCCTATAATTCCCAGGTTTAAATTTAGACCCTTAAACAGCGGAACCACATGCGCCACCCTCCAATCCTTTGGCACTACCCCCGTGGCCAGTGACATCCTAAATATCTCTGTTATGGCCCCACTATCTGTCCACTAGCCTCCCTGATTGTCCTTGGGAATATTTTGTCCGGTCCCGGAGATTTATCCACCTTTATCTTTTTCAACACAGCCTTCACTACCTCCTCGGTTATCCTTATATGCTTCATTACCTCCCCACTATTTTTCTTTACCTCAACTGGTTCAATATTTTTTTCCCTAGTGAATACCGAGGCAAAGAAATCATTCAAAATTTCCCCCATTTCCTCTGACCTCACTTAGCCTACCCTCTCTATCTACAAGGGGTCCATTGTTTGCAAACTTTTGTGTTTTTGTGTTTTACTCATACACAACTGTATGTATACCTAATAAAGGGCCTAGGCCTTAAATGTTGGCTACCCTTTACTTCCTTACAGATTAGGGGTGGCCAAACTGCGACTCGTGAGCCACACGCGGCTCTTTGATTTGCTAAAATATGTTGGCTGAGATAGGAATCGTACGAGCCAGTGCTCACAATGGTTGTTTTAGAGGGCATGGTTTACAATTGTGTGATTGTTGTGGCTCTCAAACATTTGAAGTTTGTCCTATGTGGCTCCTTCGTTCAGCAAGTTTGGCCACCCTGCTGTTGATGCTGTGTGATCTTTTAAGTTTCTCCAGAACATTTGTATATTGCAGTGTTAAAGATGTATAAAAATAAAGATATATGCTGTTCAGCACTAAATCTACCCGATGACACCCTGATCAGATGCTTCAATTTTGTTTTGAAATTATAATTATTTGCACTGAAAGTATGAAAAGATGGGAGATTTGAACCCCATCCAGGAAAAACTGGGTGGACTGAAAATGAACAGTCGTCATTCCAGGCACAATCCTTTGTCAGGTTAACTGTGGGTGCTTTCAATGTTTGCTGGTTATGTGAGAAGCATTTATTTTCATATGTGCCATGTTTAAATGACACACAGCTGTGGCTGCAGTTTTGCAACACAGTTTAAAGCTCAGCTATGCTGTTTGCATACCATTCACAAGCCAAGGCAGCACCATAATTGTGTTTTGAAACTTTAATATTTGAAATCAAAAAGCTGCAGATTCTGGAGGTGCAAATAAAAACCAAAATTGCTGGAAATGCTCTGAGGGATGGGCACTATTCATGAAATGCACTTCAGACCCATGCATCTCTCAGAAGATGCTGCCTGCCCTCAGTTTCAAGTAGTTCCTGTTTTTATTTGTAATTTTAAAGCTGGACCAGATCTACAAATAGTTGTCTAATCCTCCATGATGACTGGTAAATGGAAACTCACAGACCAGGAAAATTGTTGAGATTTGTTGGTTAATCTCAATCTGGTGGTGCAGCTATTCCACATTATGGAAGGGAGCATTAATTATGATTATGGTTCCTATTGGTGGCTGGGGCATATGTGAGCAATTGTAAAAATAAATGAAAAGGCCATGTGACCAAATAGCCTGTTAACACTTGTAACTTAATGATGAGTAATGCCCCTTTAAGCAATGGTTTTCATCGAACGGTGAGATGATTAATTAACATTGCCTTTAGCAAAAGAAGCAGAGTAATTATGTTATTTTTTTAAAGCAAACAATCTCTTCAAATCACTTCCACATTAGAAATCTCACAAGCAGTTGTGAGCCTTTAAGTTGAACGCTGTTAAGAAGGCAAATAGAATGTTGGCCTTCATCGCTCGAGGAATTGAGTTCAAGAGCAGGGAGGTCATGCTGCAACTCTGGTGAGGCTGCACCTGGAGTACTTTGTGCCAAGTCAGTAGATGCATTATAAATGCCATCATAAAACAGCTTGATGAGAAATATTTAATGTCAAACCTATAAGTATTTCTGCAGTTCATGGGATTGTCACATGATTATCAGTTCTCACTGCTGCTTTTCAAAGTTCAGATTTATTGTCGGAGTACATACATGATGTCACAAACTAGTTGAGCTTTTCCTGCGGGTCAGGCAACCTTTCTACTTATCAGTAGTGCAAAAAATGGCACTCCAGAAAGATGCTTTACAAAACAGAGAAACACAAACAAGGAAAGGCATGCAAATAAAATGTCCAAGACCGAAGATGAATATTCAATAATAATGGTGGAGGGGTAGCAACTGTTCCTAAACCTGCTGCTACAAGTCTTGTGGAACCTTTACGTCTCTCCTGATGGTAGCAGCGAGAGTGGAACGTGTCCTGGGTAGTGTGGATCCTTGATGATTGCTGCTAATCGATAACAGCATTTATTTTCTCGATGGTGGGGAGAGTTTCGTCTGTGATGTACTGACTGTGTCCACTACACATTGCAGGGCTTTCTGAGAGGTATTGGTACCGCCATACTAGACCGTGATGCAGCTGGTCAGCACACTTTCCACTACACATCTATAGAAGTTTACCAACGTTTTTGATGGCATTACCAAACCTCTGAAACTCCTGAGAAAGTGGAGATGCTGGTGTGCTTTCTTCATGTGCGTGGGTCCAAGAAAGGTCCTCTGCGATAATGACTCCCAGTGAATTTAAATTTTCTCACCAACTCCACCTCTTGTTCCCCCGTACGATCACTGGATTGCATACTCCTTTTTCTTTGAGTATGAGGTTGCTGTCAAGGGAAGATCAAGAACTTCAAATTCCTGTATGTAAATATCTCTGAGGTTCTATCCTAGAGCCTCCATGTCAATGCAATCACAAAGAGGGCTCAGCAGCGGCTATACTTTGTGAGAAGTTTGAGGAGATTTGGTTTGTCCACTAATAAAGAAGGCTGGTAGACATAGTTTGGGGGTGGAAAGACAGATAATCGAGAAAGAAAAAGATCGATGCAGTGATGGAAGAGGGATGATGGTAATAAATAATAGAGTTGACCATAAAGATAGGGACAAACTGGGAAAGATGTGGGAAATCTCTGAAATGCATTTACTTTAATGCTAGGAGTATTGTAAGGAAGGTGGATGAGCTGAAGGTGTGATAGATACTTGGCAGTGGAGTGGTGGCAATTAGTGAGATGTGGTTGCAGAGGGTTGTGACTGCAGCTAAATATTCTGGGATTTCAATGCTATAGAATTGGAGGGGTAAGACGAGCATTACTTGTCAGGGAAAATATTACAGCAGAGCTGATGCGATATAGATTGGAGGGCTTGTCAAGGGAGGTGGTATGGGTGGAATTAAAAAATGGAAAAGGAGAAGTTACAATTATAGGGGTTTATTATAGACCACCTAGTGAGGAGCAAGAAATAGAGGAGCAAATGTGTAAGGAAATAGCTGAGATTTGTAATAAGCACAGGGTTATGTTCTTGGGGGATTTTAATTTTCCTCATATAGATTGGGAAACATTCTGTGAAGGGGCTGGATGGATTATTATTTGTAAAATGTGTGCAGGATAGTTTTTTGCAGCAATACATTGAGGTACTGTGACAGAGTATATAGATGTGTTTTTGGGAGATAAACTGAGAAAGGTTTGTTAGAGTAGGTTACATACAAACACTTTAAAACAGATCTTATTTCAAATACTGGAACTCTGCTAAAGGCAACAGATAAAAGATCTTGTTGGAGCCGCTTTCTGTCTGGAAGGGAGCTTGCTATTCTAAGAGGGTCATGTGGTTTGGCAAGTAGAGAGAGTCAAATGGGATTTCTCTCTGTGGGAGGGAGAGAGAGAGAGAGAGAGAGAGACACACACACACACACACACACACACACACACACACACACACACACACACACACACACACACACACACACACACACACACTGGAACAGGACAAACTGGCAAGCTTGTGAAAAACCCCCATTTTGAAGACATGTTGAGCCTGGTCAAAGCCCTTGTGGTCCATACAAGAGGAGCGGACTGGCTGCCCAATGTTTCACTTGAAATAAGAGAAACAAAAAGGAACTCTGTAGTGACGTGAAAGAAAGAGGTTATCATCTGGAGAACCCTGAGGGGACAAGTTTCATCAGCAAGACACTGGAGTGGCTGATTAAAAATAAATCAGTGGTGGATGTCCTGGAACAACAAATCTCTCTCTGAAAACTGACAAAAACCTTCCTGAGCGGTAACCTTTCAAGCACCAAAGCCTAGTGATCTTTATAAATGTTAAATTCTGTGCACAGTATACGAATTGCTTGCAATCAATGAACTTGGAGGAATGAGAAGTGAGATTGGACTGTGAACCAAAGAGCTTTTCTGAACTAACACACACATTACACACATGTGCACTTAGAATTAGAAGGTGGTTAAGTTAGGTTAGTTAAGTTAAAGTTTGATTCTGTTTTCATGTTTAAAGATAATTAAAAGCAATTTTTGTTTAAGTAACCATTTGTCTTGGTGAATATGTATTGCTGCTGGGTTTTGAGGTCCTTTGGGCTTGTAACAGTACCCACTAGAGAATGGGCAGTATTGGATCTACTGTTGGGGAATGAGATAGAGCATGTGACTGAGGTATATATTGAGAAGCACTTTGGATCCAGTGATCATGGTACCATTAGTTTCAATATAATTATGGAAATGGATAGGTCTGGTCCAAAGCTTAAGGTTTTTGAGTGGGGGAAAGCCAGATTTGAAGAAATGAGAAGGGATTTGCAAGGAATGGTTTGGGCTCATTTGTTTTATGGGAAAGAGGTAGACAAGAATTGGAGGGCTTTTAAAGGTGAGATTTTGAGGGTGCAGAATCTTTATGTTCCTGTTAGGATAAAAGGCAGAGCCAAAAGTTTGAGAGAGCCATGGTTTTCAAAGGAGATTATAAAGTTGGTTTGAATTAAAAGGGAGGCCTATATTAAATATAAGAAACAGTGGAGCGTGGCAAGATGGCATAGGAAGAGGACATGTAAAACCACCTCTCCCCAGCTGATTAATCAATGCCCGAAAATTAAAGACCATTAAACTATTTAAAATCAGTTCTGATTAAGTTTAAGAGCTACCTGCTGTAATAATGAAGGGAACAAAGGATCAGACTGCAAAAAAACACAATTCAAAAGAGCTGAAAGTGCGGAGGAATTGAGGCCTACCTATTTGAAGGATCCACGGGGGTTGATTCTAGAGGCTCCGAAGGCACAAAGGACTATCCAGGCCAAGATCGCAGTTACACTGGCGCCCTCTTTGCATCTTACCACGCAAGATGGCGCCGGCTAGGTAAGCCATGACTTGGGGAAAGGGGGATGCAAGCGCGATTCATGCTGTGCACCTGAGGACATGGGGCCTCAAGGAAGTGAGGGCTCCATTCTCGAATGCGATCGCAAGCGCGCCGGAGCAGCCGGCAATGTGTCGCTCTCGTGTGCAGAGTTGGGCACAGGGTGCTTCCGGGTCCTGGGTGAATTGGGCATGGGCGGAGATTCGCGCATGCGCATTACCCTTGAATGGGCCCAGGCTGCAGGGATGACTCAATCCCAATGGACTGACAATGTCAGCCCGGTTTGGGAGGGAGTTCGAACCTGCAGTTGAGTGGCCCAGGCCAAGATCGTGGCATTGGATTCAGGTGAAGAAGAAGAAGAAAAGTTTCTTGAGACACCTGAGGAAGAAGAAGCAGCAATTTTAAAGGCTGCGAGAATTATACAAGGTAGCCTTAAAGACTTAAATCATCTTCTTTACAGACATTCCAAACTGTTCCATGGAAGGGGACACTGGATTATCTGTGTCTGAAGAGTTTATGCATCAGATGGACAATATGGTGATACAGGTCACCCAGGGATTTAAGATGCAATTAACCGAATTGAGAGAGTAAGTGTCTGGAATTAAAAAATACATAAGTGTTGCGAGCAGTGGATGTGGTGCAAGATGAATTTAAAGAAATTAAGCAGGCGTTTCGTGATTGTAATGATATAGCGGAGAGATACACTGAGAGAATGGATTATGTGGAACACTTTATTACAGGTTGGGATGTACAAAAACGAGAATCTTTGAAGAACGTTGATTCCTTGGAGAATCAAAGTCGGCGTAATAATGTTAAGATTGTTGGTCTGCTGGAAGATATTGAAGGAATGGATCCAGTGAAGTTTTTTCAAAAATGGATACCAGAGATGTTGGGAAAAAATGCATTTCCAGAAGGATTAGCACTGGAAAGAGTACATAGGGTGATACGGCGAAAGCCTTTTTCAGATCCAATGTGCAGTTCTTATTCGTTGTCTACGGTATCAAGACCGTGAAATTATATTATATTTGGCAAGGAGAAGGCTCATCAGAATCAGAGACCTTTGGTGGTTCAGGGTAATAAAGTTTTTTTTTAATGCTGATTTAAGTCAAGATGTTATAAGGAGATATAAAGAATTTAATCCAGCTAAGGCAGTCTTACGGAAGAAAGTTTACAGATTTGCCTTTAGATATCCAGCTGTGTTGAAAGTGTTTTATGGTAATTTTCAAGCTCAGTTTTTTGAAGATGCGACTGAAGCTTTGACTTTTGCTAATTCTTTACCCAATAATCTACATAGTTTTGAGTTGGAGAAACAATCAAAATCACAGGGATCTCCAAAGAGGAATGGGAATGGCAATGGCAAGAAGAAAGCAGAAAAACAACAATTGATCGAGATGGGAGATGATGGCCAAGTTACTGGTGCTGTTGGTGCTGTGGATCAAGCAGCTGGTGTTATGGGAGTTGTGGATTGAATTTTTAATTATGAACAAGTTTTTTTTCCTGATATTGGACTATCAGCTGGGGAGGGTGGATGGCTCTGATTCTTCCGAAGTCATCTGCCACTAGTGGTTTAGACCACACCCGGAGAGTAGAGGGCAGTTGGTGTTTTTTTTTTGTTTTTACTTCAGAGGGGTTTTTTTATATATATTTAGGGTGGGGGTTTTTCTTTTTTCTTTTAAGTTGTAGATTGTAAGGGTTTTTTTTGGAGCTTATATTTTGTAAAAGTTTGTTAAATCGGGTACCACTTGGAAGGGATGAGTAAATTGAATTTTGCGACATTTGATGTCAAAGGGATGAACCATCCGATAAAAAGGAAACGTGGTGGATTATATCAAAAAGATGAAGGTGGACATTGCATTTTTACTAGAGACTCATTTGACAGAGAAAGATCATTTGAAATTGAGACGAGATTGGGTTGGACATGTGATAGGATCTTCTTTTAATTCCAAGGCTCGTGGTGCAGCAATTTTGATACATAAAAAAGTGCCTTTTGTTTTAGAATCTTTTTCTGATAATGCAGGTAGTGTTTTGAAAGTTGATTGTAAATTATTTTCAGAAGCTTGGTCTTTGATGAATTTGTATTCCCAAAATGAAGATGATGTACAGTTTGTTACTGATGCATTTTTGCATTTGAATCGATCAAATGAGAACATAATGGTTGGAGGGGATTTTAATTGTTGTTTGGATCCACTGATGGATAAATCTCCAAAAATTGTGAAAAAAAAACTAGAATGGTGAAAAGAATAATTGAGTTGATGGGGGATTTAAATTTAGTGGAAATTTGGCGAAGGATTAACCCAATTGAAAAGGATTTTTCATTTTATTCAGCACGCCATGATTCGTTTTCAAGAATAGATTTCTTTTTGATATCAGCACATTTGCAGGGTAGGATCGAATAGGCTGAGTGTAAGAGTAGGATTTTGTTAGACCGCTTATTGTTGTTAATTTCTTGTAATGTTGCTGAGATGGTGGGAAATAGTTATCATTGGAGATTTAATGAGATGCTGTTAAAAAGACCTAACTGTTATGTTTGTAAGAGATCAGATTAAATTTTTTTACAAATGAATGAGAGATCAGTTCAAAGTAAGTTTACGTTATGTAATGCTTTGAAAGCATATTTACGGGGTCAAATTATTAGTTATACAGCAAGAGTGAAAAAGCAATGTAATGTTTTAGAAAAAGAGATTGCAACACTAGAGAAGACGCTTCAGAAAAATGCAACATAAGGCAATAAGATACAGATGTCTAAATTGAAGCTTTGTTATAATACAAAGCAGACGAACAATTTTGAAAAAAAGATTCCGCGATCAAAACAGCATTATTATGAGTTGGGTGAGAGAGTACATAAGGTTTAAGCCTGGCAGTTGAAAAGTGAGCAAGTTTTTAGAACGATTAATGCAGTTCGGAGAAATTCAGGGATAACATATAAATCACAGGATATTAATGATGAATTCCATACATTTTACCAGGATTTATATACATCTGAAGGGATTTCTGATGTGGAGCAGATTGATTCTTTTTTAAATAAAATTAGATTTACCCTTATTAGAGGAAGAGGATATTAAGATGTTAGATAGTTCATTTACTGATTTGAAACTCAAGGAGGTGTTACAATCTATGCCAAATGGAAAATCACCTGGAGAAGATGGATTTATGATGGAACTTTATAAAGAATTTTATGATTTGTTATTTCTGGTATATACTGATGTACTTAAACAAGCCACTGATATAGGTTTATTTCCAGAGTTGTTTTCAAGGGCATTAATAACAGTCATATCAAAGAAAGACAGAGACTCATTAAAAGTAGCATCATATAGACCAATATCTTTATTGAATGTAGATTACAAAATTGTAGCAAATGTTTGAGCAAACAGATTGGCTAACTGTTTACCGAAATTAGTACATGTGGATCAAGCAGGATTTATTAAGAACAGGTATTCGGCATATAATATTATTAAATTAATTGCAATAATTAATGCTTCAAGACAATAACTCAGCCAACTAATGATATTAGTGCTGGACGCGGAAAAGGCCTTCGACCGTGTGGAGTAGAATTTTTTATTTAAGGTGTTAGAAAGATAAAAATTTGGACCACTCTTTACTGGTTGGGTTAAGGCATTATTTACTAATCCTCCTGCTTGGGTAGTGATGAATGGACAGATTTTGCAGGTATTTAATTTGTTTAGATCCACTAGACCGGGCTGTCCATTGTCACCAGCCTTATTTGCATTAGTTATAGAACCGTTGGCACAATAGATCAGTCAAGAAATGAATATTAAGGGAATTATAATTGGTGGACAAGAGTATAAAATTAATCTGTTTGCAGATGATGTGTTGATATATTTGTCTCAACCTAAGAATTCTTTAGAACCATTACAAAATTTGTTAAAACAATATGGGGTATTGTCAGGAAACTGGGATAAAAGTGAGATATTACCAATATCAGATGGAGATTATTTAGATTGTAAACAACTTATGAAGTTTAAATGGACAAATAAAATTAAGTATTTGGGTGTAATAGTGGATAAAGAGTACCAAAATTTATATAGTTTAAATTATATACTGTTATTGAATAAGATTAAGTCTGATTTAAATAGATGGAGGGAGTTACCATTAACATTGATTGGATGGGTAAATTGTATTAAAATGAATATATATCTTCATATTCAATATTGTTTTAATATATTCTAAGTGCTGTACTGGGAAGGTTTTTTAAGGAATTAAATAAAGTAGTTTGTTTGTTTTTATTGAAGGGTAAGTTATCTGGAGTTTCTATGCAAAAGTTGTCATGGAGATATGATCTAGGAGGTCTTCAATTACCACATTTTCAAAATTATTATCAAGCAGCACAATTACAGTTTGTTAATAGGTTGTTTGACCAACCTCTGATGTGGGCAAAAGTGGAGATGGATCAAATTCAGGAAAGATCAATGCATAATTTTATATATAAATGGGATCCTTTGCTTTTACAAGGGTATAAACTGCCAGTATTGAAACATTTAATGGGGGTATGATATAAGTGGAATCAACTTATAGGATTGAAAGGTAAAATTTCAGCTAAAACACTGTTAATCAGAATCAGCTAATTTTATTTTTTATGAATAATTCCTATTTGAAGGATTGGGAATTAAAAGGAGTGATATTAGTGGATGATTGTTTTGAAGTAGATTCATTTCTCTCGTTGATAGACTTAGAGAGAAATTTGGTATATTACCAAATATTTTATTTGCTTATCATTAAGTACGGGATTTATTGTTAGAATGTTTTGGTAGAGAGATAATATTACCTGGGCAAACAAAATTTGAGAGGCTAGTTGTGGATAGGGGGTGGATAGGGGGAAAAAAGGGATTTGTATCAGACATGTACTTGTTATTACAAAGGTGATAAAGGGGGATATATTTAAAATAAAGGATAAATGGAAGAAAGACTTATCTATTCCTATTTCTGTGGAGGAGTGGTTTGATATGTGTTTGAATAGTGTTACAAAATAAATTAATGTACAATATAGTTTAGTCAATTATAATTTTCTTCATTAATTATATTTAACCCTAGAAAAATTGAAAAAAGTATGGATTTAGTGGGTCAGATTTGTGCTTTCGACCAGGCAGGGAATTTTCTACGTTCCGTTTGGGAATGTAAAAAGGTTAAACCCTTTTGGGAAAAAGTTGTTAAATTTTTACGAGATTTATTCCAAATAGATTTATATGTGGAACTATGGGTATGTGTATTGGGATATATGAATACAATAATGGCAAATTTATGTTCGGAGAAACCTCAAATTGCATTTATTCATTTAGGTTTGGCGGTGGCCAGAAAGTGTATATCTGTAACTTGGAAAAGTGATGTCGAATTGGATATCCTAGGATGGCACAACGAAATTCAGTCATGTATTTATTTATTTAGAGAAAATAATATATAATTTGTGAAGTGGTTATTCTTTTTTAAAATTAAAATATGGAGTTTGTATTTGGAATGTATGGGTTTAGATGTTAAGTAAAAGTTTTTTATGTAATGAAAGGTGTAAAAGGATGACACACCATTATAATTTGATATTATTGTGTTTTTTTTAAAAAAAAGCTCCAAGGGGGGGGATGGGTAGCTTTAAACTTTAGATTATTTTGTATTTTTTTGGTTTTGTAAAAGTTTTAAATAAAATTTTCCAAAAAAAATGTAAGAAACAGGGTATTAACGAGATGTTTGGAAAATACATGAATTGTAAAAAGAAGCTTAAGAAATAAATTAGGAAAGTGAAAAGAAGCTATGAGATGGCTATAGCCAACAGGTTGAAAGTAAATCTGAAGGGTTTTTACAAATATGTCAATAGCAAAGGAGAGTGAAGGATAAAATTGGTCTCTTAGAGAATCAGAGCAGACAAATGTGTGCAGAGCTGAATGAGATTGGGGAGATATTGAACGAATTCTTCTCTTTGGTATTAACTAGGGAAAAGGAGATGGAATCATGTATGATAAATAAGAGAAGCAAAAGGGGTGATTATGGAAAATGTAGGGATTAGGAAAGAGTTGGAACTTTTGAGGCATTTAAAAGTGGATAATTCTCCAGGTCCCGATGGGATTTTCCCCAGGACCTTGAGGGAAGTCAGGGAGGAAATAGCGGAGGTTCTGACAGTGATTTTTCAAAAGTCACTAGAGGGGGCATGGTGCCGTAGGATTGGCATATCACAAATGTGGTTCCTCTGTTTAAAAAGGGCTTCAGGTATAGGCCCAGCAAATATAGGCCAGTAAGTCTGACATCGGTGGTTGGTAAACTAATGGAGATGATATGTATAAGTATCTAGAGAGGCAGGGACATGGATTTGTGTGGGAAGATCATGTTTGGCAAATATTGTGAAATTTTTGAGGAGGTGACTAGGAAGGTTGATGAGAGTAGTGGTGTAGATGTAGTCTATATGGATTTCATTAAGGCCTTTGATAAGGTTCCACATGGAAGGTTGGTAAGGAAGGTTCAGGCGCTAGGTATTAATGTTGAGATAGATGGGTTCAATGGCAGCTAGAGGTTAAATGCCAGAGAGCCATGGTGGATAACTGTCTGTCAGGATGGAAGCCGGTGACGAGTGGTGTGCTCAGGGATCGGTGTTGGGTCCCTGTTGTTTGTCATTTACATTAATGATTTGGATGATGGAGTGGTAATTGGGTGAGTAAATATGAGGATGCTACAAAAATAGGAGGATTTGTGGATAGTGAAGATGGTTTTCAGGGACTGCAGATGGATTTGGACTGCTTAGAAGAGTGGGCTGAAAGTTGGCAGATGGAGTTTAATACCGGTAAGTGTGAAGTGCTTCATTTTGGGAAGAATAATCAAAGCAGGACACATGCGGTGAAGGGGAGGGCATTGAGGAATGCAGAGGAACAGAGAGATCTTGGAATAATGGTTCATCGTTCTTTGAAAGTCGAATCTCATGTGGAAATATTGGTGAAGAAGGCTTTTGGTATGCTGGCCTTTATAATTCAAAGCATAGAATGTAGGAGTTGGGAAGTGATGTTGAGACTATTCAAGGCATTCGTGAGGCCAAATTTGGAATACTGTATGCAGTTCTTGTCCCCAAATTATAGGAAGGTTATCAATAAGGTAGAGAGGGCGCAGAGAAGATTTACTAAAATATTGCCTGGATACAAAGAATACAAAGAAAAATTGAGTAGACTGGGTCTTTATTCATTGGAGCATAGAAGATTGGGGGAGGGGGTGGATTTGATAGAGGCTTTAAAAAAAATTATGAGGGGGATTGATAGAGTAGATGCGAATAGGCTCTTCCCCTTGAGGATAAGTGAGAATAGAATGAGGGGTCATAAGTTAAGGGTTAGGGGGCAAAAGTTTAGAAGTAGCATGAGAGGGAGCCTCTTCACTCAGAGAGTGGTGGCTGAGTGAAATGTCCTTCTGGAAGAGGTGGTTACAGCAAGGTCAATTTTGTCATTTAAGAAAAAGTTGGATAGGTGCATAGATGTGAGGAGATTGGTGGAGGCAATTGGGACTAGAGGAGATCATTTAAATTGGTACGGATTAGAGGGGCCGAGATGGCCTGTTTCCATACCGTAGTTGTTATATGGTTATATGCCTCCAAAGACAGTAGAAAACTTCTACAGGTGTACTGTGGAGAGTATTCTGTCTGGTTGCATCCCAGTTTGGTATGGGGACGCCAGTGCTCAGGACCGGAAAGAAACACTAGAAAGTTGTTAACTCGGCCTTCGACATCACAGGTACCAGTATTCACTCTATCGAGAGGCAATTTCTTAAGAAAGCAGCCTCTATCCTCAAATACCCCACCACCCAGACCTTGTCCTCTTCACTCTGCTACCATCAGGAAAAAGGTTCAGGAGCCTGAAGATGAGCACTCGGTTTCACTAGGACAGCCTCTTCCCCTCTGCCATCATATTTCTGAATGAACAATGAACTACAGATGCGACTTTGCTTTGCCTTTTTTCTTTTTCTTGTACAATTTTTATTTATTTTTAAATGTAGTTTCTATTAATGATTCCACTGTGATGCCTGCCACAACAAATTTTGTGACCTGTTCTTGACAATAAATTCTGATTCTATTAGTACACCAGTCAGCCAAATTTTTAATCTCCCACCTGTATGCTAACTCATCGCTCCTTTTTCTACTGTGGTGTCATCAGCATATTTGTAGATGGAGTTGTTGTCGTACCAAGCCATGCAGTCATAGATATAACATGAGTAGAACAGGGGGCTAAGATCACAGTTCTGTGGTGCTCTGATACTGATGGAGATTGTGTAAGTGATGTTCTTAACAATCTGCACTGATTGTGGACTGGAGGTGAGGAAATCAAAGACCCAATTTCATAGTGGGGATTGAGGCCCAGGCTTTGAAGTTTGTTGTTTGGTTTTGAGGGGACCATAGTGTTGAATGCTTAACTGTACTCAAGAAAAAGCATCCTGATGTATGTGTTTTTTCTGTCCAGGTGTTTCAGGGTTTTATGGAGAGCCAGTGAGATGGCATCTGCCCTAGACCTGTTACTGTGGTGGGCAAATTGGAATGGATCCATGCTGCCACTCAGACAGGAGCTAATGGGCTTCAACACCAACTTCTCAAAACAGTTTATCACTGCTTATGTGAGAGCCACTGGTCAATAGTCATATGGACAGGTTATCACACTCTTCTTGGGCACCAGTACAATTGAGGGCTGTTTGAAGCAGGTGGGTACCATGTCCTACTAGGTGAGTTGTTGAAGATGTGTAGCAATATATTTGCAAGTTGGTCAGCCCTGGGTTTCAGTACTTGGCTGGCAGCTCTATTTGGATTGGATGCTTTTCTTGGATTCATTCTCTTGAATGGTATCCAATGGTAGACAATTGAGGAGTGCAGAGCAACAAAGGGATTTAGGAGTTATGGTAAATAGTACCCTCAAAGTTGATACTCGGGTAGATAGAGGGTGAAGAAGGCATTTGGAATGTTGGCCTTCATAAGACTAAACAAAAGAGTTGGGATGTTATGATGAAATTGTACAAAGCATTGGTGAGGCCAAGTTTGGAATACTGTGTGCAGTTTTGGTCACCAAATTATAGGAAGGATATAAACAAAATAGAGAGAGTGCAGAGAAGGTTCACGAGAATGTTGACAGGATGTCAGGGTTTGAGTTACAGAGAAAGGTTGAGCACCTTTTTTCTCTGGAGCGTAGAAGTTTGAGGGGGGATTTGATGGAGGTGTTCAAGATTTTAAAAGGGACAGAGAGAGTCAACGTGGATAGGCTTTTTCATTTAAGAGTGGGGGATATTCAAACCAGAGACCATGGTTTGAGATTGCAGGGGGAAAATTATAAGGGGAACATGAGGGGAAATTTCTTCACGCAAAGGGTGGTTGGGATGTGGTATGAGCTTCCGACAGAGGTGGTTGAAGCAAGGACGTTATTTACATATAAGGAAAGACTGGATAATTACATGGAGGGGAGAGGATTGGAGGGGTATGGACCAGGTGCTGGTCCGTGGGACTAGGAGGGTGGGGATTTGTTCTGGCATGGACTAATAGGGCCAAACTGGCCTGTTCTGTGCTGTATATGGTTATATGGTTATATAAGGCAGTCTGTACATCATTCTCGGATACTTACAGTAGAGGATTATCAGGGGATATGGGAATGCACAGTGGTTCTTCCATTTCTGGTGGTCAAATCAAGAGTTCAGTGGGTGAGTGAAGAATTATTGTTTAGTCTTATTCTTCCATCACTTCTTCAGAAAAAAATTATTTAAAGCTCGGGTTGCCAATGAACCAAAGAGTAATTGGTTTTGTCTTTTTTAGTAGGATGCTAGGTTAAGGAATTGTTTGCTTGATAATCAGAAGTTAGGATTGTAATTATAAAGCAAACATTTCTGGTTAGGGAAATTCTAAGTTTGGAAGTTCATGTGATAGATCAAATCCATGCAACTTTGATAGTATATATGATATTTTACAAGATTTCTAAATATGTGTTATGGGCCCAGAGGACCCCAAAACCCAGCAGCAATAGAAATTCACCAAGACAAATGGTTATTTAAACAAAAGTCATTTTTAATTTTCTTTAAACTTAAAAACAGGATCAAACTTTAACTTATTACTATTAACTTAACCTAACTTGACCCCCTTCTAATTCTAATCTCACATGTATGTAATGTGTATAGGTTCAGAAAAGTTATTTGATTCACAGTCTAATCTCACTTCTCAGTCCTCCAAGTTCATCGGTATCAGACAATTCTTATACTGTGCACAGAATTTAACATTTATGAATTTTCACCAAGCTTTGGTGCTTAAAGGTAATTGGTTACTGCTCAGGAAGGTTCTTGTTGTTTTCAGAGAGAGATTCGTTGCTTGTTAGACACACACAAACTGATTCCCTCTGACCAGCCACTTCATTATCTTTCTGAAGAAACTTGCCCCATCATGGGTTTTCTAAATGATAACTTCTTTTTCCAGGCCTTCACAGAGTTCCTATTGTTTCCCTTATTTCAGGTGAAACACTCTTGCCAGCCTTTTCCTCTTGTATGGACCACAAAGGTTTTCAACAGGTTGAACTCAGAACTCACAGCCCATCTTCAAAATGGGGTTTCAACAAACTGCCACCTTGCAATGACTGCAGAAAACCTGTTCTCTCTCTCTCTCTCTCTCTCTCTGCTGTTTGGTCTCCTCTCTGCTTGCAAAAATCACATGACCTTCTTAGAACAGCAAACTGCAACCAGATAGATTGTGGCACTGGACCTAATCTTCTGAGTCTGTTCATCTGTTACTCTCAAAATACTAATCCATTTACACCTGCTTTTGAAATTCTTTAGCAAAGCAGTCTCCTTGTTTAATTCTCTTTGCAAAGGCTCTCAATGCCTGCATGACTGGCTTTCAGCAAAGCTCTTGCTTTTTAAATGAGATCTGTTTTGTGAAGTGTTTGTGTTTGTTTGTGACCTACACTATTCTCACAATCTATCTCCTTCAAAAAAAATATCTATATACAATATAAAATATGATATAATCCGTCACACAAGAAAACTAATATTTAAAATTTGCAGTGCCCAAGAGTAATTTATTCCTTTAATGGACCACAAAAGCCCAACAATTGAAATAGAGGCATAAACCAATAGATTGATACAACATGGAAACAGTCTCACTGCCCCCTAATTCTGTGGTGTCAATCAAGAACTGATCAATACCTATCTCACACACAACTTCTATTTTATTCTTCTAACATTCCCATCAACTTTTTCCTCTCAACTATATACAATTTACAGTGGTCAAACAGCTGACCAAATGTACAATTTTCAGACGTTGCAGTAGCTGGGGAAAACCTACATAGTCAGAGAGCATGGAGATCAAGATTGAAGCCAGGTCATTGGAGTTGTGAAGCCAGGTCATTGGAGTTGTGAAGCCAGGTCATTGGAGTTGTGAAGCCTTGCCTTGACCCACATGGTGCAATAAAGATTGGTCTCAATAGTACTCCTCCTTTCAGTGCTGTGCAATTGAAGTCACCATTTTCACCAGCATGAGTTGTGATAACCATTATTTTCATTTTGAAATTCAACAAGGCATTTTTCCAGTCTGAGAATGAGAGTTGCACTTGTGTGACAGATGTACGCTGACTGATATCACTCCTTAATGAGCTAAGCCAAGGAGGTATTGCAAGGTTAATTCCTGTGTTGTGGGGAGCAACCATCATTATCAGACTAATAATATTCAAACCTTCTTAACTGGCCTAGGACCTCACATAGGAACATCTTATCACTTGCACTTTACTATACTTTTCCATTGACCTCAACTTCCAGTGTTCAGATTATTCCGATGCCAGGCATTACCTCTCCCACCCGACCTCTAATTGGCATAACTCTGATTGCACGTGACTTGATTGCAAGTCAATGCCTCTGACCTCCTGGCTCCAAATTCCCTGTTGGAAGCCCTATCTGGACCTCTGACTGTCAGTCTATTCTCTCCTTCCCTCAATGTTTTTACCCTTGCTTCTTACACATGCATTGGGTCATTTCAGTCTTCAATATCTAATGGCAATTCATCAGAATCTGACACCTTGGCCTCAAATGTACAGGTATTTGCAGTAGCACTAGTGACCAAAGCAATCATTTGGTGCATTGGCAGTAAATGCATAGTATGCCCTTCAGGTGTAGTATATTCTCCAGACCTGTGGTTTTCAAACTTTTTTCTTTCCACTCAGATACCACCTTAAGTAATCTCTACTCCATAGGTGCTCTGTGATTCATAAGGGATTATTTAAGATGGTATGTGAGTCGACACCGTGAGCAGGAAAGGGCTTTGGCAAATACTAGAGCGCATCGGATGTCCCCCAAAGTTCCTCAACATGATTATCCAACTGCACGAAAACCAACAAGGTCGGGTCAGATACAGCAATGAGCTCTCTGAACCCTTCTCCATTAACAATGGCATGAAGCAAGGCTGTGTTCTCGCACCAACCCTCTTTTCAATCTTCTTCAGCATGATGCTGAACCAAGCCATGAAAGACCCCAACAATGAAGACGCTGTTTACATCCGGTACCGCACGGATGGCAGTCTCTTCAATCTGAGGCGCCTGCAAGCTCACACCAAGACACAAGAGAAACTTGTCCGTGAACTACTCTTTGCAGATGATGCCGCTTTAGTTGCCCATTCAGAGCCAGCTCTTCAGCGCTTGACGTCCTGCTTTGCGGAAACTGCCAAAATGTTTGGCCTGGAAGTCAGCCTGAAGAAAACTGAGGTCCTCCATCAGCCAGCTCCCCACCATGACTACCAGCCCCCCCACATCTCCATCGGGCACACAAAACTCAAAACGGTCAACCAGTTTACCTATCTCGGCTGCACCATTTCATCAGATGCAAGGATCGACAATGAGATAGACAACAGACTCGCCAAGGCAAATAGCGCCTTTGGAAGACTACACAAAAGAGTCTGGAAAAACAACCAACTGAAAAACCTCACAAAGATAAGCGTATACAGAGCCGTTGTCATACCCACACTCCTGTTCGGCTCCGAATCATGGGTCCTCTACCGGCACCACCTACGGCTCCTAGAACGCTTCCACCAGCGTTGTCTCCGCTCCATCCTCAACATCCATTGGAGCGCTCACACCCCTAACGTCGAGGTACTCGAGATGGCAGAGGTCGACAGCATCGAGTCCACGCTGCTGAAGATCCAGCTGCGCTGGATGGGTCACGTCTCCAGAATGGAGGACCATCGCCTTCCCAAGATCGTATTATATGGCGAGCTCTCCACTGGCCACCGTGACAGAGGTGCACCAAAGAAAAGGTACAAGGACTGCCTAAAGAAATCTCTTGGTGCCTGCCACATTGACCACCGCCAGTGGGCTGATAACGCCTCAAACCGTGCATCTTGGCGCCTCACAGTTTGGCGGGCAGCAGCCTCCTTTGAAGAAGACCGCAGAGCCTACCTCACTGACAAAAGGCAAAGGAGGAAAAACCCAACACCCAACCCCAACCAACCAATTTTCCCTTGCAACCGCTGCAATCGTGTCTGCCTGTCCCGCATCGGACTGGTCAGCCACAAACGAGCCTGCAGCTGACGTGGACTTTTTACCCCCTCCATAATCTTCGTCCGCGAAGCCAAGCCAAAGAATGTGAGTGGGGGAATAAAGGTTGAGAACCATTGCTCTAGACCCAATTGTTATTGTAACACTTTGCTTGAGAAAAATTGCCATTGGAACATTTTCTTTGAAGTTATGAAACTGTGCACATAACAAGTCAATTAGGTACGTGCATAGGGATTACTTAAGGTGGTATGTGAGTGGAAAGAAAAAGTTTGAAAATCACTGGTCTAGACTAGCAGGTTAAAGTAGAAAGAAGAGCAGGCTTTCAATACTATGTTAAGCGATGTGCGGTTCTTTAAATAATACACAGTAATTGAAGAAAACTGCTGGAGGCAAGAGCTTGATATGTATGTGCAAATATATATTTTTTGTTGCATTTACATGATGGAAATGATCATGTATATAAACATATTTGCAAATGGACTATTTTACTGCTTCCTGGTGTCACTTCTTGGTGGGTTTATAAAGGAAGTGGGGACTAGTAGCCAGAAACTCATTAATGTCCATAGCAAAGAGTAACAATAGCATGTTCAATAGGGGATGCTTTTGTCAAAGGAAGCATTAAGATCTTCATGGTGAGTCTGGGATTAACTTGAAGCAGATTTCCTGCTGAGACAATGTTTGTCATGAATTAGAATGAGTTTTTCCAATGAATGTCGATTATGCGGTGGAATTTTATTAAAAATTAACAATCCTATCACTTGTGCTGAGAAAAAGTTGGCTTTAGTTAATGTGTTCATTGTTGAAAATCTGAGCATATCTAAATACGAGCTGTTAGTGATCTGAAGTGTTTAATTGCATTGGGTGTTTGAGCAGGTAAAGAATATGGGGAATGACCTTTTGTTCAAAATATTCATGTCATATAAATGTCTAAATTGAACTGTTATTTTAAAAAAAACATAGAACCATTATTTTGGGTATCTGTACCTTCTCTGTTGCTCTGTCAATTTTAGTCACGTAAAACTGAATCTTAACCTTTCATTCTTGTGAGAGACAATATATATTTCTTTCAGATGTATATGCAAATATACATTGATGACAAACTATTGAAGCCCTCTGAAATGTGCATGATGTGCTACAAGTTCTGAGAGTACAGCTACACAATCCTTTATCTGGAAAGCTCCAAATCCGGCAAGTGGGGAGAGAGACGGCAGTGCGAGTCGGGCAAGCGGGAGACCGGCAGCGCGAGTTGGGTGGGGGAGGGGGGAAGTCCGGCAATGTGAGTCAGGTGGGTGGGAGACCGGAGCGCGATTCGGGCAGGCGAGTGGGGAGACCAGCAGCGTGATTCAGGCGGGCAGGAGGTCGGCAGCGCGAATCGTGCGGGCGAGGGGGGAGACCGGCAGTGCGAGTCTGGCGTGTGGGGGGAGACCAGCAGCGTGAGTTGGACGGGCAAGTGGGGAGGGGGGATACGGCAGTGCGACCGGAAGTGGGTAGGGGTAGATATGGCAGCATACTTCGTGTGGGCTTAAATCTGGATTTCCAAAATCTGGAAAAATCCGAAATTCGGAATACACTGTCCCACAAGGGTTCCAGATAAAGATTGTGTACCTGTATTATTTTGGCCTAAAACAATCTTACTCAGTAACACTAACTCAGTGTTAAATAAATGTTACATAATTAACTTAGCTTCTTTTTTGCACTATGTGTGAATGTGTGATCTCCACAATAAACAAATGTATTGAAGTAGTGTCAGCAATCCTAGGTAGTTTGTACATCATGGCTCTGTTACTTATGCTTACATTTGCTAACAATCTTGTTCAATAAAGGCTTCCAAAATTGCTACAAGACACTGCACTTGGGTTTATGTCAAATGCGCCAAGTTTTCTTCTCTTCCCTTCACTTTCTATGATGGGATAATGCTGATTCCTGAAGCATTCCCCAGCTGGCATGCCAGAAAATGAGATGAATAGCAGAGCCTCTCAGCTTTGACAAAAAGCCAGAGCATTACAAGCCTTAAATAGAAACAGATAAAACAGCAAATATGCCAATGGTCACAGATATGGTGGGAAACTGGGACCATAAGCAGTTCATGAACAGTGTTTCTTAACATGGATTTTATACTTGGCTTAACTTTTGATCTGCTGTGCGATTAAGAATTTGGGAAGTTGATCAAAATCACAGAAGCTATTTAATTGTGAACTTGGCTTATTGAGGTATTTTTGCTTGTAATGCATTATCCATTAATTATGACTATTCAGTTCATTTGCAGTAAATGACCCAACATATTTTGATTTTCCATAATAAAAATTTAGCCAAATCTATTTGGGGTTGGCAAGTAAAATGGATGAGCTTTAGACTTCTGATATACTTTGATATCATTTCCAATTTCCTGGAACTGTAAAGCTACTTACATTGAGGATGAGAGTAGAAAAATCTGGAATGTTAGGAAATCTATTGCATCTTTTTTGAATAATGAGATATTGTTGTTGAAAAATAGAGGACCAAAGAAAATAATGGACAACTTGGGTACAACTAGAGCAAAGGTGAAAGGTAAATGCAATGAAAATGCCATATTTCCTCCATTTTGAATCTCCAAGAACAATTATTGTCTCTGTCATGAAAAGATTAATTGGCTTTGCATTAACAGTTAATGCATTGTTGAACATGTTCTTCGCCTGTTATTAATGAACCCTAGTTCCTGCAATAATCCAAAAGAAATGCTGCAGATGCTGGAAGTCTGAAATATAACTAGAAATTATGTAAATACTTGACATGTTAGAAAACTTCTCAAAAGAGTGCAACAGAGGAAATGGTCTTTCATTAGAACTCGAAAAGTGCTTTAAGTTGGGTGGCAAGGTTGGCGTAACGGTTAGTGCAATGCCATTACAGCGACAGTGATTGGGACTGGACCTGGGTTTGAATCCTGTGCTCTCTGTAAGGAAATTGTACATACTCCCCATGTCTGGGTGGGTTTTCTCTGGGGGATCCAGTTTCATCCACCTTTTAAAAACATACTGGGAGTGTAGGTTAGTGGGGTATAAATTGGGTGGCATGGATTGCAGGGCTGAATTGCCTATTAAAGAGCTGTATGTCTAAAAAAAAATTAAACCAGATTATATTCTAACTATTCCTAATCTTGATTGACTGGACATGGTAATTTCATTTTCCTCTTAATATTGGCAAAACTTAATGCACAATCACCATGCAAAATTCATTAAATTATAAAACAAAAGGAAAATGCTGAAATACAATTGTATGACATCAGTAGTGAGGTGTCTCCACTCGTTTAGTAATTTGTAAAGTTATACAACTTGCTGCATAAATAATGGGCCTCTAACAAATGAGGTGTTTCTGCAGTATCAACAGCATGCATTGGGAACCTGTCATCCTATTTTCATGAAAATTTGACAAGTTCTGCCTGTTCAAATATATTTTGATTGGTGGCTTCTTTACTTTTTGGAGGACGTGATATTTAAATGCACTTAAAAAAAAAACTGTCCATGGATCTTAATTTGGTTGAACAATAAATATAATCACCAGAGAGAAAAAGACACATCACTGGAGTTTCATGGATGGTTAGTATATGACCTCCATTAAAGAGGGCTTGAGATAGATAAAGTTTAATATAACAGCAATATAGAGGCTTTAATATTGTTAAATTATCGTCACTTCATGGCTATCAAACAAAACGCCATGGCTTGCTGTCCCTTTACGGGAGACGTCAGGGGTAAGTTTTTTTTACATTAATTTGTGGGTTTCTGGAATGCCTTGCCAGGGATGGTGGTGGAGGCTGAAACATTAGGGCACACATGTCAAACTCTGGCCCGGCCCGCGATGTAATTATATTTGGCCCGCAAGATCATATCAAAAATGTATTAGAGGTGGCCCGCTGGCCGCCGCGCCAGTATAGCGCATGCACAGTAACCGCTGTGTCCCAGGGTGAGAGGGAGAGAGAAAAATCCTGGTCCTTGAAAAGTAGCGGTGGGTGGTTTTATAAACACGCTGTTGTGTCCCCCCGCCCACCCCACCACCGCAGCAAGGTCTGGCCGGTGTCAGGGGAAGCCAAGGCCGCTTCCCAGCACCCGCAACCCCAGTGGCACAGCGTTTCTTGGAGGTGCAGATGGAGTTGGGACGCCGGAGGGAAGATTGGGGCTCCCCGCCGGGCGATGGGGGCGCCGGCCACCAGCCACCCTGCGCCTTCCCACCGGACCAGCGGCGGGTGCCTGGAGTACACGTTGAGAGCGAGGCTGGTCGGGCAGGTAGGGTGGAACCCCCCCGCCAATCTCGGGAGTGGTGTGGGCTGGATTGGGATTAGCTGCACTCACCTGCTCCTCCACCGCTGACCGGGATCCCAGCGCGGTCCTGAGCGCGGAGACTGCCCTGGAAAGGTCTTGGGACACCGGCATGGAAAGAAAAGGAGGTCCGGGAGAAACTCAGCAGGTCAAGGGGGGTCTGGGAGAAACTCAGCAGGTCAAGGGAGGTCCGGGAGAAACTCAGCAGGTCAAGGGGGGGTCCGGGAGTGTAGAGCTCGTCGAAAGAACCAAAGATTTGTTGATCCAAACCAAGGCTTTTATTAGCAAAAGACAGGAGCTCTTCACAGGTGGCCGACCAGTCTGGAATGATCCGACCTGGCTAGGGACACAACCCTTTAAGGCCCAGGCAATAGGCGTGGCTTAGCTCTCAGCCAATCGCTGTAAGCACAGTCTAGATACAGTAACTATATACACTATGTACATTGGTGATAGATCTGTAATATCACATTCACCCCTTCTTGGAGAACTGACCCTGGAAAAAAAACCAAAACAAAACGAGGGAGAGAATGAAAGGAAGGGGTAAGTCAAGAACTGTAGTGGTCAGGGGGTCTGACCATCCGGCGTGACCGCCGTGGTGCTGGGATTGGGGTCGCTGGGATGGTGTCGCCAGCGGGCTCGTCGGGTGCGACTGCTCCGTTGCTCAATTCCCCAGTCGTATTGTCGGCAGGGTGGCCCGGGTCGTTGGGGTGCTGTTGGTCCTTCTGTTGCGGCACGGGACCTGGGGAATAACGAGTTGGGGAAAGTTGGGTTGGGAGGTTTGCTGGGTCTACCGCGTCCAGAGCTAGGTCCCGCACCAAAACAGTGTCCTCCCGCCCGTCTGGGAACTCAATGTAGGCGTAATGTGGGTTCGCGTGGAGTAGAGTCACTCGGTCGACCAAGGGGTCGTTCTTTGAGTGCCGGACGTGGCGTTGCAAAAGGACGGGGCCAGGGACGGTGAGTCATGCCGGTAGAGTGGTTCCTGATTCGGATTTCCTCGGGAAAAGGAACATCCTTTCGTGGGGGGTGGCATTTGTTGCAGTACATAGGAGGGAGCGGATGGAGTGTAAGGCACTAGTGAGAACCTCCTGCCAGTGAGAGGTGGGGAGACCTTTAGACCGGAGAGCCAGTGTAACCGCTCTCCATATGGTGGCATTCTCCCTCTCGACCTGGCCGTTACTGCGTGGATTATAGCTCGTGGTCCTGCTTGAAGCGATACCACACTCCAGAAGGTACTGTTGCAGCTCCGCGCTCATGAATGAGGACCCACTGTCACTGTGGATGGAATTGGGGTATCCGAAAATGGCAAAAATACTGTGAAGGGCCTGTATCACTGAGGTGGCAGTGGTGTCTGGGCAGGGCACAGCGAACGGGAAGCGGGAGTACTCGTCGATGGCCGTAAGGATGTTGGTATTACGGTTGGTCGACGGTAGGGGCCCCTTAAAGTCTACCCTAAGACGCTCGAAAGGGCGGGTGGCTTTGATAATGTGGGAGTTATTCGGACGGAAGAAGTGGGGCTTGCATTCAGCGCACACCGAACAGGCTCAGGTCATGGAGCGGATCTCCTCGACTGTGTAGGGTAGGTTGCGCGCCTTCACAAAGTGGGCAAACCTAGTGACCCCTGGATGACAGAGCGGCTCATGGAGTTTCTGTAGTCTGTCTATCTGTATGCTGGCGCACGTCCCCCTGGAGAACGCATCAGGCGGGTCGTTGAGCTTACCAGGCCGGTATAGGATGTCATAGTTAAAGATGGAGAGTTTGATTCTCCATCTGGCAATTTTGTCGTTTTTTATCTTACCACGCTGGGTGTTGCTGAACATGAAGGAGACCGTGCGTTGATCAGTCAACAGTGTAAAGCACCTCCCAGCGAGGTAATGTCTCTAACGACGCATCGCTTCAACTATGGTCTGGGCCTCCTTCTCGATCGAGGAGTGTCTACTCTCCAGACCCTGGAGGGTTCTGGAGAAGAAGTCTACCTGGTTCAAGGTGGCTGCCAGGGCGAAGTCGGATGCATCGCTCTCGACTTGAAACGGGACAGACTCATCGATCGCGTGCAGCGTCGCAGCAGCGATGTCGGATTTGATTCGATCGAAAGCCGCTGTGGCTTCGGTCGAGAGGGGAAAGGAGGTGGTCTTGATAAGAGGATGCGCCTTGTCGGCGTAGTGTGGAACCCATTGGGCGTAATACGAGAAAAGGCCCAGGCAGTGTTTGAGAGCTTTCTGGGTATGGGGGTTGGGGGGGTAAGTCCATTAGCGGATGCATGCGGTCAAGATCTGGCATGACTATCCCGTTCTCCACCACGCAACCTAGAATAGCGAGTCCTGTGGTCCGGAAGACACACTTGTCCAAATTTTAAGTCAGGTTCAGCCGACGGGCAGTTTGAAGAAATTTGTCTAGGTTGGCGTCATGGTCCTGCGTGTCGTGGCCGCAGATGGTGATATGGTCCAGATACGGGAAGGTAGCGGTTAGCCTGTTCTGGTCCACCATCCGGTCCATTTCCCGCTGGAAGACCGCGACACCATTCGTGACCCCGAATGGTACCCTGAGAAATTGATATAGCCGCCCATTCGCTTCAAAGGCCGTGAATGGTTGGTCCTTGCAGCGGATCGGGAGCTGGTGATAGGCCGAACATAGGTCAATGGTGGAGAAAATGCAATATTGGACGATCTGGTTCACCACATCCGTGATGCGTGGCAGGGGGTACGCATCCAGGAGCGTGAAGCGGTTAATGGTCTGGCTATAGTCGACCACCATCCGTGGTTTTTCCCCGTTCTTGACAACCACCAGCTGGGCTCTCCAGGGGCTTGAACTGGGTTCGATGATGCCCTCATCCAGCAATCTACGCACCTCACTCCTAATGAATTGCCTGTTTTTGTAACTATATTGCCGACTTTTGGTGGCCACAGGCTTCCAGCCAGGGGTGAGGTTTGTGAAGAGTGCTGGCGGGGCAATCCGGAGTGTGGAAAGGCCGCAGGATTGGCCCCGGGGCACGGGGGCGGGTTGCTAGGGTGCTTCGGGGGTGGGCCAAGGCAGACCGAGAGGGGGGCGTGGGGTCCCCCAAAGTGTAGGGACACCGTTCGGAACTGACACTGGATGTCTAATCCTAGCAACACTGGGGCGCACAATTGGGGAAGGATGAATAATTTGAAGTGGGTGACCGTTACGCCCTGTACTTCCAGTGTGGCGATGCAATACCCCTTTATCCCGATCGAGTGCGACCTCGTCGCTAATGAGATCCTCTGGGCAGTGGGGATAATGTCAAGTCCCCAACGGAGGGCCAGATCTGGCTGGATAAAACTGTCAGTTGACCCAGAGTCAAATAAGCAATTGGTGTAGTGTCCATGCACTTTAATCAGTTCCATTGCTCTGGTGAGGGGATGAGAGCATTGCTGGTTTAGTGTTATTGAAGCAGTTGACAGGGGAGTTTTGCGCAATGACGTCACGCAACGGGATGACGTCATGCAACGGGATGACATCACGCAACGGGATGACGTAGTCAACGCTCGAGGAGCAGGTTGGTGGACCTCCCGGAAGTGCTGTTGTGGCGGCGTCGGCGGGTGAATGGTAAGTAGTGGGGTTTGTAGTTGCTCGCGATTGGCGGTGGGTAGGTCGTTGGTCGCGGCGGTCGGGCCCTGGCGGTCGTCGGCGATGGACGCTAGGGTGAGTACCTGGTTGGCCGTGGGGGTGGCTGTGGCGGCGGTAGCAGCAGCGGTAGCGTCGTCCCTGGGGGTGTCTGTGGCGGCGGCAGCAGCGGCGGTAGCGTCGGCCCTTGGGGTGTTTGTGGCGGCGGCAGCAGCGGCGGTAGCATCTGCCCCGGGGCCGTCCGTGGCGGCGGCAGCAGCGGCGGTAGCATCGAGCGTTCCGCACGGGGGTGAGAGGTGGGCCAACACCATGGTTGCGAGGATGGGCTGCCCCTTCCGGGTTCGGCGTCTCCGTGATGTCAGGCGTTGCCGTGCAGGGGAGCCCTCACTCTCATTGGATGAGAATTCTGGGGAAGAAAAGTTTGAATGGGATAGTGGCGGTTGGGCTTCACATGAGGCACTGTGTTTGCTGGTGGCCATTTTAGACCTACAGACTGCAGCAAAGTGGCCCTTTTTAAGGCACTTCTGGCACCCGGCTTTTCTTGCTGGGCACTGGGACCTGCTGTGTTTGTCCCTCCCGCAGAAATAACATTTTGGGATCGCAGGGGCAGGGTAGCAGCAGCCGACAGGCCGTCAGTGGTAGGGTAGAAGGGCACCCTACTCACATTAGAACGTGGGGTCCAGTCCCTAGAGAACTCGGTGGACTTTAAGGCTGCGTCCTCCATTGTGATTGCAATCAGGGCCACGTCCTCTAGTTTTTCTACCCCTTGCTCAAGCAAGCGCTGCCTCACTTCGTTCGATCGGAGCCCGGCCACATAGGCATCCCGGACGAGATCATTTGTGATCTCGGCAGCAGTTTTGTCCACACAGTTACAGTCCTTGCCCAATGCCTTTAATACTTGTAAATATGCCCTGCTGGACTCGCCGGGCTGTTGCTTCCTCGAAACAAGCACGAGTCGGGCATGAACTCTGTTCACCGGTTGATTATACAGTTCTTTCAGTACCTTTATGGCTGCGGTGTAAGTGGTCTCATCCTGGATGTTCTCGTAGACTCTCAAGGAGACCATAGACAGCAATGGTGTTAGACGCTGGTTATCCTCCTCCACCTCAATGAATCTCAGGAAGTTTTCAAAGTTCAGCAGCCAGAACTTAAAGGCTTTGAAGACTGTAGCTGACTGTGGGTCAATATCAAGTTTTTCTGGCCGAGTTAAACGCTCCATCCCTTTCAAAAAAAATTCTTTTTGCTAATAAAATTGTAGAGCTCATCGAAAGAACCAAAGACTTGTTGATCCAAACCAAGGCTTTTATTAGCAAAAGACAGGAGCTCTTCACAGGTGGCCGACCAGTCCGGAATGATCCGACCTGGCTAGGGACACAACCCTTTAAGGCCCAGACAATAGGCGTGGCTTAGCTCTCAGCCAATCGCTGTAAGCACAGTCTAGATACAGTAACTATATACACTACGTACATTGGTGATAGATCTCTACTATCACAGGGAGAAACTCAGCAGGTCAAAGGGGGATCCGGGAGAAACTCAGCAGGTCAAAGGGGGATCCGGGAAAAACTCAGCAGGTCAAGGGGGGGGTCCGAGATAAACTCAGCAGGTCAAGGGGGAGGGGTCCGGGAGAAACTCAGAAGGTCAAGGGGAGGTGGTCCAGGAGAAACTCAGCAGGTCAAGGGGGAGGGGTCCGGGAGAAACTCAGAAGGTCAAGGGGAGGTGGTCCAGGAGAAACTCAGCAGGTCAAGGGGGAGGGGTCCGGGAGAAACTCAGAAGGTCAAGGGGAGGTGGTCCAGGAGAAACTCAGCAGGTCAAGGGGGGTCCGGGAGAAACTCAGAAGGGGAGGGGGTCCGGGAGAAACTCAGCAGGTCAAGGGGGGTCCGGGAGAAACTCAGCAGGTCAAGGGAAGTCTGGGAGAAACTCAGCAGGTCAAGGGGGGGTCCGGGAGAAACTCAGCAGGTCAAGGGAGATCCGGGAGAAACTTAGCAGGTCATGGGGGGTCCGGGAGAAACTTAGCAGGTCATGGGGGGTCCGGGAGAAACTCAGCAGGTCAAAGGGGGATCCGGGAGAAACTCAGCAGGTCAAAGGGGGATCCGGGAAAAACTCAGCAGGTCAAAGGGGGGGTCCGAGATAAACTCAGCAGGTCAAGGGGGAGCGATCCGGGAGAAACTCAGAAGGTCAAGGGGAGGGGGTCCAGGAGAAACTCAGCAGGTCAAGGGGGGTCCGGGAGAAACTCAGAAGGTCAAAGGAAGTCTGGGAGAAACTCAGCAGGTCAAGGGGGGTCCGGGAGAAACTCAGCAGGTCAAGGGAGGTCCGGGAGAATCTTAGCAGGTCATGGGGGGTCCGGGAGAAACTCAGCAGGTCAAAGGGGGATCCGGGAGAAACTCAGCAGGTCAAGGGAGGTCCGGGAGAAACTCAGCAGGTCAAGGGGGGTCCGGGAGAAACTCTCAGCAGGTCAAGGGGGGTCCGGCAGAAACTCAGCAGGTCAAGGGGGGTCCGCGAGAAACTCAGCAGGTCAAGGGGGGTCCGGCAGAAACTCAGGGGGGGCCTGACCTTGCCAGGACCGTTGCCCACTCCCCCTCCCTGCCGCAGGTCGACCCGCGACTCACGGTGACGGGGCCGCTGATCCGCCGAGATGCCGCCCTGTAGCGAGAGCCGATGTCCCCGCGCTGTCGTTGTCCAACCCGATCGCCCGCAAATCCCGCCCTCCCGCACACAGGCCTGAGTAAGTATTATGAACTTTAATCTCAGGATAAAACGATCTTCCTATAGTTTCATGTCACAGTGATAAATATATTCCTGGTGAAAAATGGTCCTGCACCTGGATACAAGCTCATTAGGCATAAAACTTGAAAAGTGTGTCAATCAAAGGATATCTGTACCAATGGAAAAAGGGCATTGCAATTAACCCTGCTAGAGTTCATGCCCACAATCAGTCACCCATTTGATTGTTTCAGGAATCATGTTATTCTCCCACATTCTCAATAGCCCTCAGATTTTACTATTCGACAGCACACTAGCAACATTTGACAAATCCTCTATAGAGAAATATTATTTATTGAATATTTTATTTCTCATTTGTTAATGCTTCTGGAAAGAGTTTATCCAAAACTATTATTAAACATTTATTTTAATAAGAAAAAGTTTAACATTACATATGTTGAAAGAAGAGAAAATATGCAGATGTTGTTGAAAATTTTCAATAAATATTTAGTTCGGCCCTCGACTTAGTCCAAGTTTTTAATTTTGGCCCTCTGTGAATTTGAGTTTGACACCTCTGCATTAGGGACATTTAAGAGACTCTTAGACAGGCACACGGATGAAAGAAAAATAGAGGGTACAAGGTAGGAAGGGTTTAGTTTTTTTGTGGTAGGAATATACAAGTCTGCTCAACATGGATGGCTGAAGGGCCTTCACTGTGCTGTAGTGTTCTGTGTTCTATATTTAAGTTAATGACCAGCAACCTCGGTCATTGACAGATGTTCTAATGGGGAGGGGTTCCTGAAGAGGAAAGAAAATTAGGGAGATGGAGAGGTTTGAGATATGAATTTCCAAGCATGTGGTGTGGAAACTGAAGGTATGACTGCCAGTGTTGGAGCAATTAAAATTATTTTCACTCAAGGAACCCAAATTAGGAAGAGCAGATGTCAAGGATTGTTTTAAAATGAGAGGAAAACTTATGAGTAATGTGAAAACATTAAAAAAATTGTATTTTAGAGACTAAAGCAAACTTAAGAGAAGTCTTGGATCAATGAGCCCCAATGAATTGGAACATAACTTCCATATTAAAGGCAAATTCATGGCGAATAGATGCAGGAAGGGAGGTGTTTGAATAGTCAGATTCAGAGATGGCAAATATGTGATTGAGCAATTCAGTAGCAATGATCATGTAATATTGTCCCAGAGGAAACAGTCAATAAGGGCCCTTTGATATTTCATCTGAAAATTAAATGAAACACCCAATAGAGTGTTCAAGCAACCAGCAACTGGCAACAAAAATTTGTGGAAAATAAATAGGTAAAAAATATGAAAGTTTAAATTTGGTGCACCCTTGTGACCAGTTTGCCAATCCAAGCAACAGGCAACTCAAGCAACTGGGAAATTCACTGAACCAGCATCTACCTTCCCCATAAGTGCTGGATACCAGTGGTTTTACTGTAGTTCGAAAGGTGGAAGTGGAACATATCTGTGTCATGCACCATATTTTCATTTCCACTAATGTTAATGCAGGTACAATCCCAAGACTAGGGGGATTCTGACTGCCTATTCATCTGGATCTTGTGAAGGTTATCTATCTGCATTAATGGCCAGTCATTGTTAATTACTTAACCAGCTTTTGTTCCTTTCAGAATGCTATATTTCATTCATTCTTGCTGGTTTAATATTTTATCTAAATTTGCAGGGTTTTATAAGGCCAAGATTTCAGGCATCAATTTTACTAATTTAGTTTTGATGAGAGTGAGGGGGTTAGTGAATTCTAAATTAAGGGAAAGGTACTTCATGCAGAACCTCCACTAATTTATCCCTTAAGGAATCTCAAATTGCTCCTGGAAACACAAATGACCCTGTAAATGTTCCTAGTTCAAGGACTTGTGACATAATTCGATGCTCAGTTGTAATATACAGTTGCATAAAAGTTTCTGATTACATGTCCAACCAAGTTATCAGGAGATTACCAGGCCAAATCAAGTAGAAGCTCAAGTAGAATTGGTGACTTTTCAAAAGGATTTGTTGCTGACATTCCACTCATAATTATTGTTTTGATTTTAACTTTGAATTCATACTGATTTTCATGACATCAGGATGTTCTGAAGATGAAGAAATATAGTTTGTATAGGATGAAGTTTGCCAGCTTACCTTCATACACTGAGCTCACACAAGCAGCAGTGTAATAATGTTCAAATGTTCAGATAATTTACTCAACCTTTCAAGGTGGACCACTGAATAGATATTTTTTTGCACAGACCAATGGTTTTACCTGGATCAAAATTTCTTTGGCCCCTGCCTCCTCTGAATGGGAGATAGGGTATACCACTAAATTTTGTTTGCTAATCTGTATGGATTTCCTTTTTGTGCTTCTCTATGTTGATGTTCGGACAAAGTCTTTAAGATATTGAAAGATGAATGGGGAAGGGTTAAAACCCCTTCTAACATAGCAAAATAAACAAAAAAAAAGAAACAACGACGAAAAAAAAAAGAAAATGGCTAGGCAGCCTAAATTGAGAGTTTCTTACAACAGATCGATACAAACTATTTATCTGGTCCTGCCAATATATCAAAAAACAACAGAAATCCAAACAGTTTGGAAGCTGAAGTCAAAATACAGATTAACTCATACAAAATAGTTTATAAAAGGACACTTATAAAACTCATCAAACTTAACAGAGGTATCTAATTTTTTCTAAATTTAAACATGGCATAACTTGAGAGAACCATTGAATCAAAGTAGGTGAATTAGGATCTTTCCATTTAAATAGTATGATCTTCTGGCCAACATTGTAGTAAAGACAACAACCTAATGTGCAGAATTGGTAACTTGACCCACTTCTGGAACTATAATTCCAAAGATAGCAGTCAATGGATTAGGTTGCAATCTAATACCCAGTATAATTGACAAAGTCTTGAAAATATGTGCAATACTTCTCCAATACAGAGCAAAATGCATTAATGTGGCCTCTTGTGATTTATATCTATCGCACATAGGACTAACATTAGGAAAGATATGGGCCAATTTATCTTTCGACGTATGAACGCGATGTACTACTTTAAACTAAATCAATGCAAGAGGTATTGATCATTCCAAAAACCTTTTCCCAAAGTTACGCTGGGAGAAGTGACTGAAATTCCAATTCCCAAGCTCCTCTAATTATAATCATTAGGGATCAACTGTAATTTTAATAAATTATTGTAAATATTCCCAATTAAACCCTTATGGGAAGGATTCAAATGAAGAAGAATATCAACCAAATCAGGTTGAAATGATATAGGAAAGGTCGGTAATATCTTGTTAAAAAAACTCCTAACTTGGAAATACCTAAAAGAAATGTGACTTGGACATATTTGTTAGATATTGTATCAAAAGACATTAAACATCCATCTATAAACAGATCTGAAAAAGGATAATTCCTTTGCTTTTCCAAAATGAAAAGGCTTGATCCATTATAGACAATGAGAAAAAATAGTTAAAATAAATTAAAATTTTAAAAATCAAAATATTTGCAGAATTGAAACCAAATCAGTAATGTATGTTTAAGTTTTGGGTTAAAGGTATGTCTATTAATCGTAGAAATTGTAAAAGGAAGAACAGCTCCAAATAAAGAAGCTAATAAACACCTGTGTATGGATTTCAATTCCAAATCTGTCCAATGAGGGCATTCAGGTTTGTCAGAATAATATACCCAGAAAATAACATTGAATATTAACTGTCCAATAATAAAGTCTAAGATTGTGTAAAGCCATACTAATGTCTTTCTTTAATTTCTGCAAGTGAAATTTACTCAACTTAGCATCCTTATTCCATATATAAGAGGAAAACTTGGAGTCAATATTATCTAAAAATGATTTTGCAAATAAAACTGGAACTGCTTGAAATAGATACAAAAAATTGGGTTAAATTATCATCTTGATAGCATTTACATGATCTAATAAAGTTATGGTCAATGGAAACCATTTAGAAAGTGTTTGTTTCACATAGTCAAATAAGGCGAGAAAATTAACTTTGTATAAATCTTAAAAATTTTAGTGATCTTAACCCCAAGATATGTAAAATGTTCTTTAACCACTCTAAAAGATGAATGCTCATAGGTAAGTACATGCATATTCATTGGAAATAGTTCACTCTTGAGGAGATACAATTTGCTATCCTAAAATAATATTGAATTTTGACAGACATCTTCAGAAGATGAACAAAAGGTCCTCCTTGTTTTGAAGATAAGTTACGCAGCTGTTCAAGAGTGAGATATAGATATAAAGGTTGAGCAGTGCCGTAAAGCAACTTACCCCATGCACTGCTAGTAGGAGACCTCCTCCAGGGCTTAGCACAGAAATAAATATTGTGTTCATGTGGGGAGTTGGTCTAACAGCTTTTAAGTGTTTTAAGTGTTTTAAGTGTTGTGGATCAGATGTGATTAAAGGCATCCTGCTGGGACATTGTTGACAGGAAGCCACTGGCTCCTGTTACAAGAATATCATCTAGAAGAAATGCATGGAGATAATGGGCATGGGCACAGTCAATAAATGATTTTCTAAATTACAACAATTAGAGAGTAAACAATATTTTTTTGAATATTTTATTTAAAATTCCATACATGCAGTAACGATAGTTATTTTAATACAGATATAAAAAACAAATTGACTACGTACATGATGGTTTTTCACCCCATCCCAAAAGCCCCTCCCTCCCACCCAACCCCCCATTCAAAGAAACAATATGCAAACTGGAAAAAAATTAAACTTTATAGGTGTAGAAAAAGAGAAAGAAAAGAAATCTTTGGATTGCAGAGAAAAATATTGTCCAGTACAAATCTAAAATACCGAGGTGAATCCCACGGGTCTCAGAGGGATAAGAATGATATTGTAGCAGTATGCTTGGAGTGAGTGGGCAGAACCATTGCTAACAGCTCCTGTTTTGTGACAACTAGCCACTACAGCCACAAAGCATAGTGACTCTGCAGCACCCGTAGGTCTACTGAGAAGCTCTGGCCTACTCAACGTAGCTACGTCATGAGGTCGTTAGAACTTCAGATGTCATGACGCCTGGTCACGTGTTGTGTGTCTATATCAAGCCTGATCTTTCTTTGGCTTGGCTTCGTGGACGAAGATTTATGGAGGGGGTAAATGTCCACGTCAGCTGCAGGCTCGTTTGTGGCTGACAAGTCCGATGCGGGACAGGCAGACACGGTTGCAGCGGCTGCAGGGGAAAATTGGTGGGTTGGGGTTGGGTGTTGGGTTTTTCCTCCTTTGCCTTTTGTCAGTGAGGTGGGCTCTGCGGTCTTCTTCAAAGGAGGTTGCTGCCCGCCGAACTGTGAGGCGCCAAGATGCACGGTTTGAGGCGAGATCAGCCCACTGGCGGTGGTCAATGGGGCAGGCACCAAGAGATTTCTTTAGGCAGTCCTTGTACCTTTTCTTTGGTGCACCTCTGTCACGGTGGCCAGTGGAGAGCTCGCCATATAACACGATCTTGGGAAGGCGATGGTCCTCCATTCTGGAGACGTGACCCACCCAGCGCAGATCCAGATCAAGCCTGATAACACTGTAATAAACACTCTTCGCTGGCAGACAACTTCAGGTGTGGTCTGGTTATTTCAACATGATGACATATGAGAACAAACATCCACCACAATATCATTACAAATTTAATCCCATTATTTGGGTGCATGGGCACCAAATTTGTAAAGACATAGGGTATTTATTTCTTCAATTATAAGTGATTTTTTTTCTAAAGGATACAACTTTGAATTTAGGTATGCTGCCTTGGCATTTTCAAAAATGTATCTGTCTTCTAAATAATTGCAATACATTTTCTTGCTATCACTAATGCTAATTTAATAAATTTCAGTTGATAAATTGATAGTAGTAGCGGCTGCTACAACACAGAAAGCACACCACTGAACTCGGTGGGGTTTCCAGTAGAACTGTTTTTTTAAAATTTTGTGCGCGCCCCTTTAAGGCCCGTGGGAGTTCCGGCCCCGCACAGCAGTGACGCCATTCCGTTGCCCGGGGTGTGAACTGTGGCCTAAGCCACGAGGCAATGAGGAAGCCCCGACGGCGCCATCTTCTGCAGCTGCCCCGCCAGCATGGCGGTACAAACGGGGCTGGTTCGCTTACAGAGATGTGTGCCGCCACATAGTTTTAATTTAGGACTTGTACCTTCAATATTTCCTAATCAAAATAAATTGGGACTTTGCCGAAAAGTAATTTCTTTAACTTGTTTTAAAAAGTTATGTAAAGCTGCCCAAAAGGGTCTCACATTGGGACAAGACCATGTTGAATGTATACATCTTCACCACACCTAAAACATTGGTCTGATAAATCTGAGTTCAATCTATTAACTTCTGTGGTGTAAGATATAATTGATGTAAAAAAAAATTATATTGAACTCATCTATATCTTGCATTATTAGTGTTAGTCATACAATCCTTACATAAATTTTCCCAGGTTTGTCAATACTGATAAATATTTTGCAAAGAAAAAAAAAACATAATTCAGAAATATTGGGCAGAACGGAGGTGGGTTCAGACAGATGTCTGGACTTGCACAAACCTCTCGTAGCTACATCTCCTCCAGCACATTTTCAAAGAAAGGTATTGCCAACTCAGGACAAGGATGAGAAGAATGTTCTTTTCACCTGGAGGGGAATTACCAGTAATCTTTAGAATTCACTGCCCAAGAGGTGGTGATTGTACCCTCGAGTATATTCAAGTCAGGGATGAAAGATTTTTTAGCATTTGATGGAATCAGTGATATATAATTAATATAATAAAAGTGGCACAGAGTTGACAGATCAGCTGTGATCCTATTGAAAGGTGGGCAAGGCATGAGGGACCAAATGGCCTATTTCTGCTACTGTTTCTTCTGTTCTTTTTATTCACACTATCTCAAATATGAAATGCCTGTTTCTGTAGATTGGAACTTTGATTTCCCACCAGCATAATTGATTTGCAATGTCTTTGCAGACTGCCTGGAACGGCACTCATGTTGAAATTCCCATTCCATTATTTTTGCATATGGAATTCAAGTAAAGCAAAGATGTGTCTTCTATAACATTGTTATACATCACTACCTGTGAACTCATCTGTTTGATATATTGGCATTTACAATCATGTCTTTATAGTTTCTGAGGATGGATTTCCTCATGTTCAATATACTCTTTCTTTTGTGGGAAGATTCCGAGAGGTTTTAATTATTCATTTACAGGATTAACATATTGCTGGCAAAGCTAGAATTTATTATCCAGATCTCACTGAGGAGGCAGCAAAGATAGCGAAGGGCTAACCTCATTGATGGGTCCAGAATCATATTTAAGTCAGTGAGCAAGGACAGCAAATTTCCATCACTGACAGATATTGATGCAAGTGATTTTTTTTTCTCTCCCAGAATCTAATAATCTTACGCTTATCATTTAAAAATTGCACTTATTCATTGTTGAATTTAAATTCCTCCCAGCTGCCAGGGTGGGATTCAAACTTGTGTTTCTTGACCAGTGGTTTAGAATCCTGGCTGATGGTCTTGTAACATGACTATGAAACAACCTTCCCATCAAGACTCCCTGGTTCAGCAGCAATATTCCTCTTTGCATAGCATTTACCTTGGCAAGCACTGAGTTTCCAAGAGTAAAATACAGAAGTCTGCAGACACCATGATTGAAGTAAAAACACAATGCTGGACAAACTTAACAGGTCCAGCAGTGTACTTTGTGGAGCAAAGATAAAGATACATAACCAACGATGAAGGGCTCAAGCTTTGACTCTCCAGCATTGTGTTTTTACTGGGTATTCAAGATCTGGCTTTTCATTCTGTCCTTTTTTACCATTCAGAGATAGAAACAGTTCACCCAGATTGAGCAATAATTTGTTTGCATTTTTTAAAAACTCTAGCGTACTGCATTCCATGTACAGTAAAATCTCCAGTATCTGGCACCTATGGGGATTGGTAGATTCTGGATAAATGAATTTTCTGGTTACTTGAGATTGTGTGTTTCATGGATTGGTGAACTGACCCGCAAAGGAGAGCCAATTTTAAACTTACATATTTTTTACCTATTTATTTTCCACATTATTGTTGCTAGTTGCTTGAGGCTGCCAGTTGATGGAATTCCGAATATTGGGGATTTTACTGTTTAAGCTTTATCAACAGCTCATCATCACACCTACTGCTCTCCCATCCAAAATGTTATCTATCTATCTATCTTGGGGTGGGGGGAGGGAAATAAATGCAGATTAGATGACAACTTTGCAAAGCAGCTGTTTAGTTCTGCAATGATGTCTCTAAGGTTTCAATGGCCTATTTCTTTAATTCTCCGTGACACACTCTCTCTCTGGATCTATTTGTCTTTTGCCCATTGCAAGATTATAACAAGGCTCAATATATCATGAGAAAAATGATCCTACCACCATTTGATAGAACACAACTTTCTGGGCTTAATAACAGGGTAAACATTTTCAGATAACTTCACTTTCTCTGTCATAGAACCAAAGTTCTGTTATTTGCCATTCATCCATAGTATTAAAGTCAGTTTTTCTCACTTCACTGGCACAGTCTGACTTGCTGGTCATTTCACAGTTTTTATATGTTCTTGTGTTCTCTCAGTCATCCCTCATGAAATTATCAACCAAATAGCTCCATCAACAATGTGTCTCTGAAAGGACAAGCCGGAGATGTTATGTTCTCTTTGTTCTATCTGCCCCTCTTCTTTTTCACTAGAACTTAGACCAAACCTATTTTTAAAATCTTTTCCCAGTTCTCCTGAAGTGTCTTTGACCTGAAACATAGAACATACAGCACAGTACAGCCCCTTACGCTCACAATGTTGTGCTGACTTAATAATCTACTCTAACAACTGATTCCCCTACTGCATAATCCTTCATTTTTCTCAATTCCACGTAGCTATCTAATAGTTACTTAAAAGAGTCAATTGTACCTGCTTTCACATAGATAACATAGGAAGTAGGAACAGGAGTAGGCCAAAAATGGCCCATTGAGCCTGCTCCGCCATTCAATAAGATCATGGCTGATCTAATTTATGACCTAACTCCACCTACCTGCCTTCTCCCCATATCCCTTAATAACCTTACTTTGCAAAAATCTAAACAAACCTTGTCTGAAATATATTCACTGAGGTAGCCTCCAATGGAACATAGGAACATAGGAAGTAGGAACAGGAGTAGGCCAAAAATGGCCCATCGAGCCTGTGCCGCCATTCAATAAGATCATGGCTGATCTAATTTATGACCCATCTCCACCTACCTGCCTTCTCCCCATATCCCTTAATTACCTTACTTTGCAAAAATCTAAACAAACCTTGTCTGAAATATATTCACTGAGGAAGCCTCCAATGGAACATAGAAACATAGGAAGTAGGAACAGGAGTAGGCCAAAAATGGCCCATCGAGCTTGCGCCGCCATTCAATAAGATCATGGCTGATCTAATTTATGACCTATCTCCACCTACCTGCCTTCTCCCCATATCCCCTAATTCCTCTATCACCATCATTGTTGGCAATGTGTCCATGCATTCACCACCTTCCGTGTTTAAAACTACCTCTTGCAACTTCCTTTACAAACTCCTAAGCACCTTAAAGCTATGCCTCCTCGTGTTACCAATTTCAGCACTGGGAAAATGCCTCTGGTTGTCCACGTGATCAATGTCTCTCATCATTCTGAACACCTCTATCAGGACACCTCAACTTGCATCGGTCCAAGGAGAATACCTCAAATTCACTCAACCTCTCCATCATAAAGTATGCTCTCCAATCTTGGAGGTCTCTGCTGCACCCTCTCTATTAGCATCCACATCTTTCCTGTAATAACGTGATCAGAACTGAATAGAATATTTCAAGTGGGGTCTAACCAAGCTACGATATTACCTCATGGCTCTTGAACTCAATCTTGTGGTTAATGAAGTCCAACACACCATACACTTTCTTAACAACACTCTGCTTTGAATGTCCTATGGTCATGGACCCTAAGGTATCTCACTCTGCTCAGTGTCCTCTTATTAACATTATATTCTGATTTCATATTTGTCCTACTGAAATGAACCACTTTATACTTTGACGAGAATGTTGACAGGATTTCAAGGTTTGAGTTACAGGGAAAGGTTGTGCAGACTGGGGCTTTTTTCTCTGGAGCATAGAAGATTGAGAGGGGACTTGATAGAGGTGTTTAAGATTTTAAAAGGGACAGACAGAGTAAACGTGGATAGGCTTTTTCAATTAAGAATGGGGAGATTCAAACTAGAGGGCATGGTTTAAGATTGAAGGGGGAAAATTATAAGGGGAACATGAGGGGAAATTTCTTTACGCAAAGGGTGGTGGGGATGTGGAATGAGCTTCCGACAGACGTGGTCAAGGCGGGATCATTGATTACATTTAAGGAAAGACTGGATAGTTACATGGATAGGAGAGGACTAGAGGGGTATGGACCGGGTGCTGGTCAGTGGGACTAGGAGGGTGGGGATTTGTTACAGCATGGACTAGTAGGGCCGAACTGGCCTGTTCTGTGCTGTAAGTGGTTTTATGGTTATATGGTTACTTTTCTGGGTTAAAGTCCATCTGCCACTTCTCAGCGTAGCTCTGCATCCTATCCATCCTCCAGAATAACCACACCATCACCCATTTTTGTGTCCTCCACAAACTTATTAACCCACTTTTCCACTTCCTCATCCAGATCATTTATAAAAATCGCAAAGAGGAGGGGTCCCAGAATAGATCCCTGTGGAACACCATGTCATTGACATCTATGCAGAGTACAAACCATCTACAACCATCCTTGGACTCCATGCTTCTTTTGTAAATTAGACTTGCACGGGGAAACAACTGAAATCCAAATACACTATATCCACCGCTCTATGTTCATCAATGTTCTTTTATACATCCTCAAAGAATTCAGTCTGGGTTATGAGACAAAACCCTTCCTCCGATGAAGCCATGCTGACTATCCTTGATCTGATTATGCCTCTCTAAATACTTGTAAATCCTGTCTCTTAGGATCTTCTCCAAGAGCTTGCCCACCAATAGGTCTCACTGGTCTATAATTGCCTGGATTATCTCTAACAATTATGATTTTGCTTCCTGAACACTTTTGGGTGTATTTTATGGATCTTGGGCTGCTGATCACGCAAATCAGCTTAGAAATTTCATCATGTACCCTTTTTTTTAGATATAACCTATTTTTGTGTTTCCCTGTCATATTTTAAGTCTAATAGTTTATTGCCTACAAAGCAAGCTGTTTTGTTCAGTCCAAGCATGCTTGGGCATGCACTTAGTGCAGGTGCTATGCAAATGTGTTAGGCCTGGGCATGCTTGGAAGGCATTAAAAGATGTTGTTGAGAATTTTCTTGGCAACTACAGAGCATCAAACTACATACGGTTGACTGACAACAGGCTTCAAGCATACAAAACCGTGAAGTGCAACTTGCTATTGAAAATTCATTTTCTGCATTTGCACTTAGACTTCTTCCTTGCTGATCTTGGTGCCATTAGTGATGAACATGGTGAAAGATTTCACCAGGACATTGTGACCATGGAAAAGCGGTATCAGAGCAACTGGAATCCATCAATGCTGGCCAATTATTGTTGGCCACCTTCACGAGAGGCTGAGGACAAATAAAAGTCAGCGGCAAAACATTTTTAGGTGATTTGAACTAATGCATGCCATACATGCTAAATTCAATAAAAGTTAATTTAATGTGTCTCCAACTTCCTATGTGGTACAGCAAATCTGAAATTATCTTTGTGCTCATCTTGAAGTTGTGTATCATAATCCCTAATTTTCTTTCAGGAAGCAAACCTTTTGGGGGGAAAATGTTGTCTAGTGTAATCCCATTCTTGCACAGAGGAACAACATTTGCAACCCTCTGTTCCTCTGGTACTTCTGTCCCCAGTGATGGTGTGGCTCAGCAATCTCCTCCCTAACTTCCCACAGTAGCCTTGGTAAATCTCATCCCTAACTTCCCACAGTAGCCATGGTAAATTTCGTCTGGTCCTGGCTACTTACCCAACTTCATGCTTTTCAAAAGCTACAACATATCCTCTTTCTCAGTGTTGGTGTGTGGAAGCATTTCAGTCCACTTTAAGATGTGCTCACAATTGCCAATGTTCGTGGGTAGAGCATTGGCTGATCAGCAGGAAAAAGAGAGTGAGAATAAAGGATCCTATTCTGGTTGGCTACTGGTTACCAGTGGTGTACCGCAGGGGTCGTGTTTGGGCCACTGTTAATGATTTGGATTGCAGAATAGATGGCTTTGTGGCTAAATTTACAGATGATACACAGGTAGGTGGAGGGGAAAGTAGTGAGGAGGAAATGAAGACACCGTAGAGAGACTTGGATAGATTAGGGGAATGGGGAAAGATGTGCAATGTTGGAAAGTGAGCAGGTAGAAGGAATAAATGGGCAGACTATTAGTTGGATGCAGACAAAATTCAAAATTAGGAGGTGCAAAGGGACTTGGGAGTCCTCAAGCAGGTTAACCTCCAGGTTGAGTCGATGATGAAGAATGTAGTGCATTGTTGGTATTCATATCTAGGGGAATAAGATATAAGAGCAGGGATTGTGATGTTGAAGCTTTATACAGTACTGGTGAGGCCTCACTTGGAGTTCGGGGTATGGTTTTGGGCTCCTTATTTAAGAAAGGAGGTGCTGACATTGGAGAGGCTTCCGAAAAGATTTACAAAAATGATTTCTGGAATGAATGTTTGATGCTTCTTGGACAGTACTCTTTGGAGTTCAGAAGAATGAGAGCTTACCTCATAGAAGCATTTCTAAAGTTGCATGGCATGAACAGAGTAAATGTGGCAAAGTTGTTTCCCCTGGTAGATGGGTCAATGACATAAGTGCACAACTTCAGGATTGAAGGATGCCCACTTAAAACAGAGACGCAGAGGAATTTGTTTGAATCTCTCGAATTTGCTGGCCACGGATGGGTGTGGAGGCCAGATCATTTGGCTGTATTTAACGCAGAGATTAATAGGTATCTGAATAGTCAGGGTATGGGAGAAGACAGGGGAGTGGGGCTGAGTGGAGGATCAGATCAGCTCATGGTGGAGCTGCTTCAATTGGTCAAATATTCTACTTCTGCTCCTAGATTATTTGGTCTTATGGTCTTTTCTCCAGTGAATACCGAGGCTAAGTATTCATTCTGAACCTTTGCTACCTCCTCTAACTCTGTGCACATGTTTTTCTCCTTAATGGGTCCTATCCTCACATGACCCATCCTATTGTTTTTCACATACTTAGAGAATGTCTTGGGGTTTTCTTTATACTGCTCACCAAGAATTTCCCCTGACCCCTTTTTGTTCCGCTACATCCGTTCATGAGCTCTTTCCTAGCAATCTTGCAATTCTCTCGAGTTATTCAGTTCCTATCTTCCAAAACCTCTCAGAACTTCCTTTTCTTCTTCACTAGAATTTCTGCATCCTTTGTACACTATCACTCTACCCTTCTTTATCTGCCACTTTGGAATAGACTTACACAAAGCATCATGGAAAAGTTCTCTGAACATTCTGCTGTACTTTTCCCTGAGCACATCTGCTCCCAATTTGTGCTCCTAAGCTCCTGCCTGATGGCATCATTTTTTTCCCTTACACAATTAAATATTTTCCAAAATTGTCTACTCTTGTCCTTCTCCAGTGCTATGGTAAAGGAGAGAGAGAGAGTTGTGATCACTTTGTCTGAAATGTTTGCCCACTGAAAGATCTGACACCTGATCTGGTTTATTCCCCAAAGCCAGGTCAAATACAGCCTCTCCTCTAGTTGAACTATCTGCATATTGTTGATTGTGTCAGGAAACCTTTCTGAACACACCTAACAAATCCACTCCATCCAAATACTTCTTGCTGTGATAGTGTGAATCAATATTAGCAAAGTTAAAATCACCCATCTTATTTTTTTGTATAAACTGCCTCCTTATCTGCTCCTTGATGTCTCTTAATGTTGAGGTCAGGGGTGGGGGGTGGGTGGTGGTGGTCTTTGATATACTGTATACTTTTTCTCTTTCATAGGCTTGAAGGTTGTAAACTCTTCAGGTGCTCATCCATGTACTTTTTAAAAATGTGTTGAGGTTTTCTGCTTCTACCATCCTTTCAGGCAATGAGTTCCAGATCTCACCATTTTTTCAGGTACTGGAGAGCTCACTGTCTCTAAAATGGAGGGGATTACTGTAGGAGGCAATCAAACTCCGAGGTGCCATTTGCCAGTTCACCAATTTTCCTTATTATAGAGAGCAGGCCTGTAGTGATCAATCTTTAGTTTGTTGAGACTGGGAGGAGTATGTCTACACCTGAGTTCTCAAAGAATATGTTAAGTTTTGGGGATTTTATTTTCAAAGCTGCTCTAGTCCTGAAAATAACCAGCCTGAATATGGGTCAGAAATGAGAGCAGAAGCAGAATTTTGTTATTGTTGCAATTTATTGCAGGCAACTTCTCCAACTGCTTAAAAAGCAGTCCCCCCTCCCCCGAATAATTTAGGGAAGATCAGCAAGGCCTTCTTCACTTTTAATGTGATAATTGCTCTCACTTTATGGCAAAATAAGTTAAATTTGGATGAGTTCAATTAATGATGTTTGTTTTTCAATTCGATTGCATTTCTGACAAGATACCTACCACTTGGGATTCTTAAATGCAGTTAATTAGTTTTAGTGGCCTGTCAGATGGATGCCCTTTCACGTTTTGCTACTTATTCTCTGATATGTCTCGCATTTTAAAATCTGTCTAAATTCTGACCCCTCTCTGCAATCTTCTCCAGCCACACAGTCCTTTAAGATGTTTGTAATTCTTCATTTGTGGCCATACAATACATCCAAACCTCAATTGCTTCAACTGTGATTGTGTCACCAGGTTCAAGTGTCCTGAATCCTGTAATTTTCTCCGGAGGTTTCTCTTTCACAATAACCTCTCCATCATCCATTGACCTGTTCTGTGACTATGTTTGGCCCCACTTGAAGCAGAATTTCAAAATGTGACTCTCCTCTGGATTAAGAAATGTTCTCATTTGAGGCTTAATTGACTGACCCCTTATTTTGAGACTGTGGCCACGCCTGCTCATTATGGAATCAAATCAGTTTGGTAACATTCCTGTACTTCAAAATGTTTTGCTGTATTGAAAGTGCTTTAAGAATACCAATTAGTACTGTTTGTTGCTGAGCACATTAGATTTGTTTTGCTTTTGGTATTCAGAACAAATTACAGGTGGTTTAATGAGTCAAAATCATTATGCCTTTAAAAATTACTTTAAAAGTTTGCCAAATTGTAAAACATACAAATGATGTAATACATTTGAATAACTTAAATTGCATTTGTTTCTGAAATGTCAAATTACATTAAGTTGGACATCTGCCTGAATTAATTCTAATTCTATTAAACCTGTGTAATGGAGAAGAAAATTAGTGTTTGTTAAATTGGCTTTGTTAGGCTGTACTCAGTGCAGATGTAAATGTTTAGAGGTACTTTTTATTGTCATGTAGTAATACATAAAAATGCAAATTACATGATATACTTAAGATCTTGTCTGCTGTAAGGCAAAGAGGCACTTTTAATTTCTTTATATATAAAAAAATTTGAGACCAAACCACATTAATAGATGATGCTCACCAGATGCAAGTGATATTTTCATAGCAGAGGTGTGACAAATGTGATTCAATTACCACATTTACTTACTTACATCAGGGCTTTGGAATGGGATAGCTATTCATGCTCAGGTAACCGTTAAGGACTTGAACAGATCATCCCACATTAATGCTGTGTTAAACACTCACTCATCACTTCGCCATTGTGTCATGGTATGTCCTTAGTTACGCACTGCTTTATTTTACTCTCAAGAATCTGTGCAGAATTCAGCACCAACTGCTAGTTTTCCTGCCAACAGGCATCAAAGTTTGTTCTGGTTTGCAGGTTCTTGCTCTTCAGAGTTCATTACCGTAATGGTCTTGTTGCTACGCTGTACATTTTTTTTCTCGGAACCATCTCTCACAGCTAATGTAATATTCTTTAACGTTCTGCTTCTGCTAGAAATGGTAAATGTACGAGATGAGGATTTGAGGATATTTGACACAAAGTAGTGTTGCAGAAGAGCACGATTAATTAGATATGTAGTTCATGTACTTTTGGAGAATATTTTGAGAATGATCATGTGAACTACTATTGGAATTATCAACTCCTTGCGAATAACAGTTTGACAAACCTTCATATTGTCATTTCAATATATGTATTATGGTTTTTTTCAACCTCCTGACTGATTCTGAGTTCGTCCAGGTTCAGCTCCTGGATGTGGTCAGTCAAGAATCTGCACCTGGCTGTATTTCCTATGGGTGCACATCTATGTGATAGCCCACATCCAGCAGGAGGAGCATACCTCTGTCCTGACTGACATCCTGTCATTTACTGCAACCGGTGAATCCTCTTTGGCCTTCTCTACATCAGAGAGATCGGTCGCAGATTAAGAGATCACTTCGCCCAGCACCTTCTCTCCATCTGCAACAAAAGTGACCTCCCCGTAGGCAACCATTTTAATTCTGAATCACACTCTCAAGTTCACATGTCTGTCCATGGCCTTTCACACTACCCCACCCTGACCACCCGCAGATTGGAGGAAAAACACCTCATTTTTCATCTGGGCATGCTCCAAACCCAGGGCATGAACAGTGAATTCACTGCATTCCACTAATCAACTCGCTTTCTTTCCACCCTCTTTCTCCTCCCTCCCCTTAACTAGTCATTCCAGTTCCGACTTCCTTTCACTCTCTACCTAGCCTAGACTCCTCTTCCCCCCCCCCCCCAACATATTATTTCCCACCCTCACCACACCCCCAACGCCCTTTTGTTCGGACATCTCTCGTGTTGCCCCACACCTTGATGAAGGGCTCAAGCCTGAAACATTGGGGATGTATCTTTACCTTTGCTACATAAAGGCACTGTTTGACCTGTTGAGTTTCTCCAGCATTTGTTTGCTTTTTCACTTAACCACGGTGTCAACAGAATCCTGTGTCTTACCTCTTGTCAGAGAACAAAACAAAGGACTCTACATCACCTTTGTTGACCTCACCAAAGCCTTCGACACCGTGAGCAGGAAAGGGCTTTGGCAAATACTAGAGCGCATCGGATGTCCCCCAAAGTTCCTCAACATGATTATCCAACTGCATGAAAACCAACAAGGTCGGGTCAGATACAGCAATGAGCTCTCTGAACCCTTCTCCATTAACAATGGCGTGAAGCAAGGCTGTGTTCTCGCACCAACCCTCTTTTCAATCTTCTTCAGCATGATGCTGAACCAAGCCATGAAAGACCCCAACAATGAAGACGCTGTTTACATCCGGTACCGCACGGATGGCAGTCTCTTCAATCTGAGGCGCCTGCAAGCTCACACCAAGACACAAGAGAAACTTGTCCGTGAACTACTCTTTGCAGATGATGCCGCTTTAGTTGCCCATTCAGAGCCAGCTCTTCAGCGCTTGACGTCCTGCTTTGCGGAAACTGCCAAAATGTTTGGCCTGGAAGTCAGCCTGAAGAAAACTGAGGTCCTCCATCAGCCAGCTCCCCACCATGACTACCAGCCCCCCCACATCTCCATCGGGCACACAAAACTCAAAACGGTCAACCAGTTTACCTATCTCGGCTGCACCATTTCATCAGATGCAAGGATCGACAATGAGATAGACAACAGACTCGCCAAGGCAAATAGCGCCTTTGGAAGACTACACAAAAGAGTCTGGAAAAACAACCAACTGAAAAACCTCACAAAGATAAGCGTATACAGAGCCGTTGTCATACCCACACTCCTGTTCGGCTCCGAATCATGGGTCCTCTACCGGCACCACCTACGGCTCCTAGAACGCTTCCACCAGCGTTGTCTCCGCTCCATCCTCAACATCCATTGGAGCGCTCACACCCCTAACGTCGAGGTACTCGAGATGGCAGAGGTCGACAGCATCGAGTCCACGCTGCTGAAGATCCAGCTGCGCTGGATGGGTCACGTCTCCAGAATGGAGGACCATCGCCTTCCCAAGATCGTATTATATGGCGAGCTCTCCACTGGCCACCGTGACAGAGGTGCACCAAAGAAAAGGTACAAGGACTGCCTAAAGAAATCTCTTGGTGCCTGCCACATTGACCACCGCCAGTGGGCTGATAACGCCTCAAACCGTGCATCTTGGCGCCTCACAGTTTGGCGGGCAGCAGCCTCCTTTGAAGAAGACCGCAGAGCCCACCTCACTGACAAAAGGCAAAGGAGGAAAAACCCAACACCCAACCCCAACCAACCAATTTTCCCTTGCAACCGCTGCAATCGTGTCTGCCTGTCCCGCATCGGACTGGTCAGCCACAAACGAGCCTGCAGCTGACGTGGACTTTTTACCCCCTCCATAAATCTTCGTCCGCGAAGCCAAGCCAAAGAAGACACCAAGTTTTAAGATTAAAGATAAACAGACCTCGCCTGTACATCTGCTCAGCTTTCTTACCAAAGCCATGTAAGCTATTTGGCCTCAATCACAACACTATGCAGTAATATGTTATTTTTATTGTCATATACAAGTACAATCTACAGAGGCACCAAAATTCTTTCTTGCTGCAGTGACAGTTACATAATGGTTTCAATTAAATTCTTTCAAGATCCATGAGATATAAAGTGATAATAAGGAGAGATAAAGTTACAGTTACAATTAGTTGAATAAAAGTGAGGCAGGCGGAGGCCCCGGTCCGGGCAGAGAGTTGGAGGTGGCGGCCCCAGTCCGGGCACAAGGAGAGCAGCGGCGGCCTCGGCCTCGGTCCGGGGAGTATGGACCGACCTAGGAGGGGAGGCAGACCCCTCCAGCCCGGGTAAGAAACCTGCATAGGAGAAGGCCACTCCGATATAAAACCTACGACCCAAGGACCTCGCTGCCACGTCCCAGCTTGCTTGGCCACAGCACACGAACCATGGGTGTAAAGGGTGGGGCCAGTACTGCGCGCACTGCACTCCACCTAAAAGCTCCTTTGCGCAGACCCGAGTACAGGTCCATGTCCTCCCCCTCCATGTCCTCCCCCTCCATGTCCTCCCCCTCCACGGCAAAAGATGCTCACAAACTCAAGCTAGCATGCTGGAACATCAGAACCATGCTAGACAAGGCTGACAGCCACCGACCTGAACGTCGGTCTGCCCTCATTGCACATGAACTCCTCAGACTTGACATCGACATAGCCGCTCTCAGTGAAGTCCGCCTGGCAGATGTAGGCAGCCTCCAAGAATGTGGCGCGGGCTACACACTCTACTGGTCTGGCAAGCCTTTGGATGAACGACGCCTATCTGGTGTAGGCTTCATGGTCAAGAACTCCATTGCCTCCAAACTCAAAAACCTCCCGACAGGCCACTTGGACCGGATCATGTCCATGCGACTCCCCCTTCAAAACAAGTGTCGCATCACCCTCATCAGTGTCTATGCTCCACCCTCCAGGCGGAACCAGCAGAAAAGGACAAGTTCTACACTGACCTGCGCAACCTCATTCAACGCACCCCTACAGCCGACAAGGTTGTCATCCTTGGCGACTTCAACGCTCACGTCGGCAAAGACTCAGAAACCTGGCCAGGAATCCTGGGCAAGCATGGTGTCGGCAAGTGCAACGACAATGGGCGCCTCCTGTTGGAGCTCTGCGCAGAACAGCGGCTTGTCATTACAAACACTCTTTTTCAGCAGAGGGACAGCCTGAATACCTGGATGCATCCCCGATCCAAACACTGGCACCTCCTGGACTATGTCCTGGTGCGAGAAAGAGACAAACGAGATGTGCTCCACACCAGGGTCATGCCCAGTGCGGAATGCCACACTGACCACCGGCTGGTTCGCTGCAAGCTCAACCTTCACTTCAAGCCAAAGCCCAGGAACAGTAAAGCCCCCAGAAAGAGGTTCAATGTTGGAAACTTGCAGTCAGACGAAGTGAGAGGAAACCTCCAGGCAAACCTCAAAGCAAAGCTCGAGGATGCAATCCGCCTCACGGACTCGTCCCTTGAAACCCTCTGGGATCAGCTGAAGACTACCATACTGCAATCCACTGAAGAGGTACGGGGCTTCTCCTCCAGGAAAAACAAGGACTAGTTCGACAATAACAGCCAGGAAATCCAGGAGCTGCTGGCAAAGCCGTCCTGTCCAGAGAAGAAACAAGCCTTCCGTCGCGCATGCAGCCATCTTCAGCGCAGACTCTGGGAGATCGAAAATGAGTGGTGGACTAGCTTCGCCAAGCGAACCCAGCTCAGCGCGGACATTGGCGACTTCAGGGGTTTCTACGAGGCTCTAAAGGCTGTGTACGGCCCCTCACCCCAAATCCAAAGCCCGCTGCACAGCTCAGACGGCAAAGTCCTCCTCAGCGACAAGATCTCCATCCTCAGCCGATGGTCAGAACACTTCCAATCTCTTTTCAGTGCCAACCGCTCAGTCCAAGATTCCGCCCTGCTCCAGCTCCCTCAACAGCCCCTAAGGCTAGACTGGATGAGGTCCTCACCCTGGATGAGACATATAAGGCATTTGAACAACTGAAAAGTGGCAAAGCAGCAGGTATGGATGGAATCCCCCGAGAGGTCTGGAAGGCTGTCGGCAAAACTCTGCATGTCAAACTGCATGAGTTTTTCAAGCTTTGTTGGGACCAAGGAAAACTGCCTCAGGACCATCGTGATGCCATCATCATCACCCTGTACAAAAACAAAGGCGAAAAATCAGACTGCTCACACTACAGGGGAATCACGCTGCTCTCCATTGCAGGCAAAATCTTTGCTAGGATTCTCCTAAATAGATTAATACCTAGTGTCGCCGAGAATATTCTCCCAGAATCACAGTGCGGCTTTCGCGCAAACAGAGGAACTACTGACATGGTCTTTGCCCTCAGACAGCTCCAAGAAAAGTGCAGAGATCAAAACAAAGGACTCTACATCACCTTTGTTGTCCTCACCAAAGCCTTCGACACCGTGAGCAGGAAAGGGCTTTGGCAAATACTAGAGCGCATCGGATACCCCCCAAAGTTCCTCAACATGGTTATCCAACTGCACGAAAACCAACAAGGTCGGGTCAGATACAGCAATGAGCTCTCTGAACCCTTCTCCATTAACAATGGCGTGAAGCAAGGCTGTGTTCTCGCACCAACCCTCTTTTCAATCTTCTTCAGCATGATGCTGAACCAAGCCATGAAAGACCTCAACAATGAAGACACTGTTTACATCCGGTACCGCACGGATGGCAGTCTCTTCAATCTGAGGCGCCTGCAAGCTCACATCAAGACACAAGAGAAACTTGTCCGTGAACTACTCTTTGCAGACGATACCGCTTTAGTTGCCCATTCAGAGCCAACTCTTCAGCGCTTGACGTCCTGTTTTGCAGAAACTGCCAAAATGTTTGGCCTGGAAGTCAGCCTGAAGAAAACGGAGGTCCTCCATCAGCCAGCTCCCCACCATGACTACCAGGCCCTCCACATCTCCATCAGGCACACAAAACTCAAAACGGTCAACCAGTTTACCTATCTCGACTGCACCATTTCATCAGATGCAAGGATCGACAACGAGATAGACAACAGACTCGCCAAGGCAAATAGCGCCTTTGGAAGACTACACAAAAGAGTCTGGAAAAGCAACCAACTGAAAAACCTCACAAAGATAAGCATATACAGAGCCGTTGTCATACCCACACTCCTGTTCGGCTCCGAATCATGGGTCCTCTACCGGCATCACCTACGGCTCCTAGAACGCTTCCACCAGCGTTGTCTCCGCTCCATCCTCAACATTCATTGGAGCGCCTTCATCCCTAACATCGAAGTACTCGAGATGGCAGAGGCCGACAGCATCGAGTCCACGCTGCTGAAGATCCAGCTGCGCTGGGTGGGTCACGTCTCCAGAATGGAGGACCATCGCCTTCCCAAGATCGTGTTATATGGCGAGCTCTCCACTGGCCACCATGACAGAGGTGCACCAAAGAAGAGGTACAAGGACTGCCTAAAGAAATCTCTTGGTGCCTGCCACATTGACCACCGCCAGTGGGCTGATATCGCCTCAAACCGTATATCTTGGCGCCTCACAGTTCGGTGGGCAGCAACCTCCTTTGAAGAAGACCGCAGAGCCCACCTCACTGACAAAAGACAAAGGAGGAAAAACCCAACACCCAACCCCAACCAACCAACCCAACCCTGCAACCGCTGCAACCGTGTCTGCCTGTCCCGCATCGGACTTGTCAGCCACAAACGAGCCTGCAGCTGACGTGGACATTTACCCCCTCCATAAATCTTCGTCCGCGAAGCCAAGCCAAAGAGTTTGAGGCTCAAGAGAACTATTGGATAAAAACTGATCTTGAATCAAGTGTGTGGTGAATCTCTGCTAAGCTGCCTGTCTCCCCTCTGGCGAGCCTTGCTGTACTAACATTGGCTGTGCATTATCTTTACCGTTAAAGACACTCCCCTTGGGTCTAACCGTGTATGCACCCATTGTCTTTCATTATTGTACCATATGTTTTTGCTAATAAAAGCCATGATTACTGTTTGACCACATCGTCTTTGTCTACTTCATCAAATGGCACTGCAATTTTATTAGTAGAAATGGATGCAGCACTCAAGCCAGAGCGGCTGATAATCGACCAGTCGGCCCCGAGGGCCAGAGAAATTTCCAACCACTGGATTGCTTGTTTCGATTGCTACATGGTTCGAAACAACGTGATCGATGAGGCGATACAGTGGGGCCACCTGAATTCCCTGCTGGGTGAGGTCCATTTTGCCCCACTCTGGCTATAGCCCGGGAACGTGTGACTGCTTATATGCGGTGCCACGGAATGTGGTGCTTGCTCGACACCAGTTGCTGCCTAGACATCAGAAACCCGTGGAAAGTGATGCTGCCTATGTACTGGCCCTCGATTCACTGGCAAACGAATTTGATGTCAGGGCAGTCAATGTGCAATAACACCGCAATGCCTTGAAGCTGGATGCTTTTGTCAATAGAATCGACTCCAGTTACATCCATCAGTGGCTGCTGGAGACGGAGCCCTTAACCTACGATCGGGCCGTCACTCTAGCCAAAACACTGAGAAGTGGTATGCGGTTGAGTGAAATGCCAGGAACTGAAGGGGAAACATCCAGGAGTGCTGGAACCCCGAAGGAAAGAACCCCTGGTAAATGCTACTTCTGTGATAAGAGGTGGCACCCCAGACAGAAGTGCCTGGCTCGATTTGCTACCTGCAGCTATTGTGGGAAACTCGGCCACTTCGCTAAAGCATGTAAGGCGAAAAGTACTCCCATTGATAAGAAGAAGAAGAGAAGTGCCAAGAAAATTCATCCTGGAGCTGCGGGAATGAAAGACAACTGTAAAAAGGAGGAATCTTCAGACGAGCTGACTGAATCAGCTTGAAGTGATGGTGAGGTGAGGTCAACACAAAAGTAAAATCAAAAACGATAAGATGGCATGCTGGTGAATAGAATTCTCAGCTTACAATTATGAGATCCAGTGCAGACCTGGCAAGTTAAATGATCCCTCTGACACATTTTCACGAGCTGCTGCCGATGCTCAGCTTGAGGGGCTAAAAGAGATCCATAGTAGACTGTGCCACCCAGGGGTCACGAGATTCTTCCACTACATAAGGGCTAACAACCTTCCTTACTCCCTAGAAGAAGTCAGAAAACTGATTAAAAACTGTCCTGTTTGCGCAGAATGCAAACTGTAGTACTTTAAAGTTCCAGAGGCCACTCTCATCAAGGCAACCCGACATTTTGAGAGGATTAGCTTAAATTTTAAAGGGCCGTTACTTTCCAACAACAAAAATGTATATTTCCTCACAGTAATTGATGAATATTCAAGGTTTCCCTTTGCGATAACTTGCCCTGACATCTCGTCAGCGTGTGTCATTAAGACACTTGACAGAATTTTCAGCTTTTTTGGTTTTCCCAATTACATTCATACAGACAAGGCTCAGCATTCATGAAAGGGGAATGCCACCAGGCGTACCACGAGCTACAACCCACAGGGCAATGGGCAGGTCGAAAGGGCTAAGGCTACAGTTTGGAAGACTGTTAACCTTGCATTAAAGACATATGGTTACCCTGTTACCTGATGGCAGGAGGTGCTGCCTGAGGCGCTACATTCTATTCGGTCTCTATTGTGTATTGCAACAAATCAAACACCTTGCCATGTGTCCTAGCAAATCAGGGACTATGATGGACTGGCCAGCCTGTTTATCTGAGCCTGGAACCATGCTGCTGAAGAGCCACGCTCGGACGCATGTTAAATTCCCAGATGGGAGTACTGACACTGTACCTCTAAGAAGTTTGGCTCCGCCTTGTTCACCCCTTCCTCACACCCCTACTCAGAGTGAGCCTGAGAGATTGGACTTATCCCCCCCCCCCCACCCTGCCAACTTGTGACCCCCTAGTAAGCATTCAGATGGCCATGCTGAAGCTCCACTGTCTCATGCTGGCGATTCTGGAGCGGGTCCAGAAGTCCAACCTTCCTACACTACAGACCCAGGACCTGTATCAGTTCCCAAGGTTGCAAAGTGTACAAGGCCTGCACCTGTTCCTCTGAGAAAATCAACTGGAATTGGTAAACAACCTGAGAGGCTACAGTATTTATAAAACATCTCATTATATTTTGATTGCTTTGCTAGTTACTGGCATATTTTGGCTGTCAGAGAATTATCAATGCCAAATATGATATCCATGTATTTCTTGCTCAAGTTTTACCGAGCAGCTGTCCTTTTGATTTTAACCCTTCTTCTGCCGGGGGGTGACTGTAGTGAATCTCTGCTAAGCTGCCTGTCTCCCCTCTGGTGAGCCTTGCTGTACTAACATTGGCTGTGCATTATCTCTACCATTAAGGACACTCCCCTTGGGTATAACTGTATATGCACCTATTGTCTTTCCTTATTGTACCATAAGTTTCTGCTAATAAAAGCCATGAATATTGTTTGACCACATCGTCTTTGTCTACTTCATCAACTGGCACTACAAAGGGGTGCTGGACTTGAGGCTTCTGTACCTTCTGCCGAAAGGTAGCAATGGGAGGAGAGGAATTGTGACCAGGTTGATGGAAATCCTTCATGATGTTGTTTACCATTTTGAGGCAGCACTTCACAAAGATTACCTCAATCAAAGTTCTCATCTCAGTTCCCCCATCACAGTTTTCCAGTTTTTTTGTTGTCATCCTTACTACCTTGTTTATTATCCTTTTTAAGCAAAGATAAGTTTCCTACTGCTTCGATGATCTTCTACTTTTATATCTCTTACCTTCCTTTGGTTTGAGTCCCATGAGCAAATTCAATAGTAAATTCTTTTTAGGTGGGCTTTTATTGTGAACGCAAGCTTCTCTACACTATTTAATTATCTCCACAGCTTCTCCACATTCCTCTTTTTCTGGCTGTCTTTGTTACAATATGCAATGTTTGACTCCCACTCCCGACAATCCTACAGCCAAGTCCTTACACTCTTTTCATTGTCAGGTTTCCTCTGGCATAAGCTGGTCTGTTTTATTATGAACACTGTTCATTGCTATGCAATTTCAGAATATTTAGAGGATTTCTTCTCAGTTACAGCTAACAATTTTGTTGTGCCACCTATTCCATGTGATTCATCGCCATCAAGGGCTTCATTTAATTTATTCTTTCATAAGATATGTTTTCCTGTTTCATTTACATTTAGGTGTCAAGTATATAGGGAAAAATGAGGGGAAAAAAGTGAAGTTAAAACTTCTTATTGAATGCTGGGAATCAAGGAGCCAAAGAGGTTCCTTCTTCTAAATTCCATGTTCAAATGTTCTCACTTTTTGTAGCTTCCTCTCCCTTTTTCATTAAAGTTTTTGGTTCCTCTTGTTTCACCAAGATATTGGTGCTGTCCCTATTTAGGTGGAACCATCCCTTGAGCATGGCTCATCTTGTCTCAGAACTGATGCCAGTGTCCTGAGAAGAAAAACCTTCTTTCTCATTCTAACCCTTTTCCAGGGATACAGAAAAACAGTGGAATGGACTGCTAGGTGAAAAATGTGTCTGATCTAGCCATTACTTGCCAGTTTAGACACGTCGGCATCTAGATCTTAGCTAATTAATGATGATATAAATATTTTTGATGCCATAGTAATAAGATAATAAAGCTTACAATGAATGAAGATTGACAGAGTATGATTAATACCTACCATTGGACTGCACCTCATTGCAGCATAAACTAGTGGATCTCCACTGTGTCAGCTTACATACTATAGCTCGCCTAGCAACTTTCACTCAGTAATGTATGCTTGTTGAGACAGAAATACAATTTTAAGGCTGCTGGTTGCAGGAACATTTTGTTCCATGCATTCTTATTAGTTGCACAATTTTTTTTGGAAAATATTATTTAAGAATTTTACAAAATAAACATATACAATATACTCATCTATAAAAAAATACCCCTACTACCTCCCCTCCTCCCCCCTCCCACCTAACCCACCCCCAACAACCCACCCCACTTCAGAGATTTAAAAAGAAACACAATTATATCGGGTTTTAACAGGTTGCTGTTTGGTGTGCCATCTTTTTACATTTAAAAAAAAACTTTATCCAAACCCATACACTCCAAATACAGACTCCACATTTTAACAAAAAAAGAATAATGAATCTGCAAATTGTAAGTTATCTTTTCCAAGTAAATACATGATTGGATTTCATTATGCCAAATTCAACATCGTTTTTCCAAGTGACAGCTGTACATTTTCTAGCTACTGTCAACCCTAAACGTACAAGTGCAATTTGAGATTTATCCAGTCACAAACCTGTCGTTAAAGTATTCATATAACCTAATAAAAATACCCATGGGTCAATTTGTAGATCTATCGAATAAATCTCGCAAAAACGTAATAATTTTTTTCCTAAAAAGGTCTGACTTTTGTACATTCCCTTCTCACAACACCTTCCCATGCAAACACAGGAGAGGCAATGCCTACCTGTTCACCTCTCACTTTTCCCTATCAAGGGATCTAAAAGCTACTTGGAGATGAAGCAGGGATTCATTTACACTGTTTCTAAAAGCTTATAGCAGTTGGTGCTCATGACATTGTGCCAGCCACATTGGAGAAAGCATTAACAGATTGGGTGACCATTTTGCAGAACACTGTTCCATCCATAAGGTCAACTTTGGCTTCCATTCTCCTGTCACTATAATTCTCTATTCTATTCCCACTCTAACCTTAGCCTCTCACACATCCCTTACAAAATCCAATGTAAACAAGAAACAGTGCATGATCTTCCTCAAACACACTACCACAGGCACTAAATTGAATTCAAATGATATTTTGGACAGATATCTACTTGATCAATAGACATTTGGGCAAATGTATCGAAAAGAGGGACTTTTAAGTTTACGAATCGGATTCAGGAAAATGGGATTAACCCACAATACCAACTTGTTCACCCTGGATGAGTTGAGCTGAAGGACTTGTTCTGAGCTGTATGATTATTCTATCAGATAAGCATTGGTTCCAGGAGGGTCATTTTTTTTCTCTCTCCTTTCATTGTTTATACCTCTTTCAGACAGATCAGCTGCTCTTATCACCACTCTTGCTGGATACCAGTCTGTGAAATTGACTTTCACCCAGTCTTTGGCCTATATGTCTGTTGCAAGCTTTCCCACTTCTAATGGAAACTCTTCATTCAGAACCATTTGTTCTGTTTCTCTCACCAGATGTTGGTTGACCTGCCATTTCAGGCATTTTAAAATAATTTTTAAAGATCCAAATGTATTCTTGTTCTTCCTCTTCAGCATTTCCTTGGAATCCTTGGCATGACTTGTTTCCACTTCTGTGGATTCAGAGGTGATTGATGAGGCCAATGTGGGAAATGCAAGCGAATAACATGACCCAACCAACATACCATGATTTGGACCTCTCTGCTAATGCTGTTGGCCTCGGAGGGGATGCGCTTATCACCACTCTTGCTGGATACCAGTCTGTGAAATTGACTTTCACCTGGTCTTTGGCCTATATGTCTGTTGCAAGCTTTCCCACTTCTAATGGAAACTCTTCATCCAGAACCATTTGATCTGTTTCTCTCACCAGATGTTGGTTGACCTGCCATTTCAGGCATTTTAAAATAATTTTTAAAGATCCAAATGTATTCTTGTTCTTCCTCTTCAGCATTTCCTTGGAATCCTTGGCATGACTTGTTTCCACTTCTGTTCTGTGGATTCAGAGGTGATTGATGAGGCCAATGTGGGAAATGCAAGCGAATAACATGACCCAACCAACATACCATGATATAGACCTCTCTGCTAATGCTGTTGGCCTTGGAGGAGATGCTGATTTTGGTTTTAGATGGTTTTGCAGAGACTGTGTTAGAGATAGCTTTGCAGCATTTTGGGATGCATGTTTAGGTTGTCAAATCCAACCTAGGAGGGTAGAGATTTCTGCTGCCTGTAGATCTTGAGTTTTGTACCAGGTTTGATATTCATACATTCTTTTCACCAGACAGCCATAGCAACCAATAACATTTTAAAAGTTCCTGCTGTTAGATAGCCATCTCTCAACCCTAAAGCATCTTACAATGTGCACTAGAACCTGCACAGATATGTTATATATTCTTATCTGCCCATTGTGTTATCAATACTGTAGTGACAGAATCACTCTCCACTTGTACCTCCAGCATTCCTAACTACATGGAGCTAATCCAACATATACACTTCTTGTCGATCTGTTCAGTCCAGTGCATTTTTATAAGCAGTAAAAATTATAATTTTACTGGAATCAGTGTCCATTTAAGATCCTGTTTGGATTAATTAGTCATGGCTGGAAAGCCTTATTGGTTTAAGTTTCATTCAGCACCCATGGCTTAAGAATTTGAATGAAAAGAAAATGGAAAGCTCACAATGAAGTTGTTTCTGATGTTCATCATGTCTAATCGTGTACTACTTGCTAGAAATTACAGTCGTGGAAAACTCATTCATAATTCATCAAAATAGCAGTTGTATGCAACAAGTTATGGTTCATTTGTGGCTCCTGACAGCTGCATATGAGGAAGATCACAGCAAGAAGCAGAAGAAACCCTTGCCATGTAGCTATGTAAATTTGAAGCAGCACTAGTGCACCTATAATTTAGTAAAACATCAAACAGTATTATCAAACAGAACTTGACACTGCATAAAATGATTTTGGGCATATGTTTAAACCCTCATCTGATTAAATCTTTGAGGTGGTGGACTTGTGTACAAGGTATTTGACTAGGTCCCATGTGGTAGGCTAATTTGGAATGTGCAGATGTATAGGATATGAGTTGATATATTAGTTTCAGAATCGGTCGGCCTATAGAAAGCAAAGGGTTGTGGTGGAAGGGTGTTATTCTGGCTGGAGGCCTGTGACCAGTGATGTTCACCAGGGATCAGTGTTAGGACCACTGTAATTTGTGATATCCATAAATGGCTTGGATGAAAAGGAAGGCGGGTATGTTGGTATGTTTGAAAATGATACAAAGATTGGTGGAGTTGCTGACAGAGTAGAGGCCTGTCAAAGTGTACAGCAGCATATAGATCATTTTCAGATATCAGCGGAGAAATGACAGATGGAGGTTACCAGATGCAAGCAGCAGATTTTTAGTTTGATTTAGGCATCATGTTTGGCACAGACATGTGGACTGAAGGGCCAGTTCCTGGGCTGTACCGTTCTCTGTTCTAAATGTTTTGTATAGCACGTTGGTGAGTTTTAACATGTATTGAGGGAGGAGCACTCGATCAATGAAATAAGCACAGAGAGAATTCCAGAAAATGAGGCTTTTAATTGTTCCCACACATTTTATCCCCATTCTCACTGGAAAGAGAGACACACACAACACAAATGCATGAATAATGACAAAGGAAATAAAATGATCAACAATTGGCACTGATCTCTGAAGATTGTCAGACTAGGGGAGATTACAGAGAATAGAAGGAAAGAAGAAGTGAAGCCATGGAGGGATTAGAAAGCAGGGATGTGTTTGAATGCTCATCATTTCTTTTCTGAAAACAACTTTGTTGTGGATTTTCTTTTGTACTGAATTTGAAGGTAGATTTTAAACTATGTCAAGGGTGTAACTGGCAGCCTTCATCTTGAACCCATCTGGGAAAGGTGAAGTTCTCAGTGGTTACATGAAAAGAGTTGCCATGGAACAGAGAGAGATTCAATAGAGAGATTTAGAGAGATTTTTCTGCTGTAACCTTTTTGGACTCGTGATTCGACAATTAGTGCATATAAAAATATAATTTAGTCTTTCTTTCGACAAGCTTTTTTTCCACAGCGTCTTGATAGATTACGAGAAGTAATACTTTAATTATGCCCAGTGCTGTGTTCTGAGTTATTACAGATGCCAGTTCAATTTAAGGCAACAGAAAGTACGTGGACCACAAGGTATAAACTTTTACAGCTGTGCCAAAATATAATTGATGTGATGAATGCAAATGATAGGAGCTTCAATAATAGAGTGGTGCAATCCAAGGCTTCAGGTATACCTGATAAATTATAAAACTGGTCTTGTGGAATTGGAAAGTTACTTATTGAATTACTCTGGTTCAACATCCTCCATGTGAAAGGGGCAAGCATTTCCTATCAGATGGGAGTAGAGAGTGGTGTGTGATCACAGGATTTTTATTTTAGTTGGAGGAGAAATTTAAAGGGGATGTACTTCTTGGTATAAATGGTATAGATGCATTAAGATAAAGAGGTTAGTCTAGCAAATGTGGGTCCGTTACGGACAGAAACGGGTGAGTTAATCATGGCAGGGTGTCTGAATGACTACTTTAGTTGAGTCTTCACCAAAGAGGACATAACTAATCTTCAGGAAATTGTTGAGGATTGAGGACGTAATGTGAGGGAGGGTATAAAGGAAATTATTGTAAGTTGAAAGGTTGTATTAGTTAAATTGCAGGGATTAAAGGCAGATAAATGCCCAGGGCCGGATGGTCCGCATCCAAGAGTGCTGAAGGAAATAGCCCAGGAAATAGTGGATGTATTAATGATAATTTTTCAAACCTCCTTGGATACTGGATTAGTTCCTGAGGATTGGAAGGTGGCCAACATAACCCCACTCTTTAAAAAGGGAGGGAGAGAGAAACCGGGAAACTACAGACCAGTTAGCCTGACATCGATCATAGGGAAGGGCTGGAATCAGTTAATAAAGATTCAATCGCAGTATATTTGGAATGTAGTGGTATCATCGGATGGAGTCAGCATGGTTTTGTGAAGGGAAAATCATGTCTTACAAATCTAATAGAGTTTTTTGAGGATGTAACCAGTAGAGTGGATGGGGGGGAGTCAGTGGATGTGGTATATCTGGAGTTTATTAAAGCATTTGATAAGGTTATGCACAGAAGACTTGCGTACAAACTTAAAAAGCATGGTATAGGAGTTATGGTATTAAGGTGGATAGAGAATTGATTGATGGACAGGAAGCAAAGAGTAGGTATAAATGGGTTCTTTTTGGAATGGCAGCCAGTGACTAGTGGGGTACCGCAGGGTTCCGTGCTGGGGCCACAGTTGTTTACAATATCTATCAACGACTTAGATGTGGGAATAGGTAGCAGTATCTCAAAATTTGCAGATGACACAAAGTTGGGTAGTGGGGTTGGCTATTTTGAGGACGCTAGGAGGACGCAGAGTGATTTGGACAAGTTAGGCGATTGGGCCAAGATGTGGCAGATGTGAGGTTATCCAATTTGGAGGTAAGAACAGGAAAGAGGACTATTATCTAAATGGTATCCGTTTAGGAAAAGGGAAGATGCAGAGAGACTTGGGTGTTGCTGTGCATCAGTCATTGAAAGTGGGCAAGCAGGTGCAGCAGGTGGCGAGGAAAGTGAATGCTTTGTTGGCATTCATAGAAAGAGGATTTGAGGAGTGCAAAGGTCCTGCTACAGCTGTACAGGGCCTTGGTGAGACCACATCTGGAGTACTGCGTGCAGTTTTGGTCTCCTTATCTGAGGAAAGACATCCTTGCCATGGAGGGGGTGCAGAAAAGATTCACTAGACTGATACCAGGGATGAAAAGACTTGCATATGAAGAAAGGTTGGATAGATTAGACTTGTATCCTCTGGAATTTAGAAGATTCATGAGTGGGAATCTTATAGAAATGTATAAAATTCTTAAGGGTTTAGACAGACTAGATGCAGGTAGGTTGTTTCCAATGCTGGGAAAAACCAGAACCGGAGGGGGGGGGGGGGGTGGGTTACAGTTTAAGGATAAGGGGGAAGTTTTTAGGACTGAGATGAAGAAAAATTTCTTCTCACAGAGGGTGGTGGATCTGTGGAATTCTTTGCCACAGTAAGTAGTTGAGGCCAGTTTCTTGTCAATATTCAAGAGTAGGTTAGATTTGGCCCTTGTGGTAAAAGGGATCAAGGGGTATGGGGAGAAGGCAGGAACCAGGTACTGATCAGCCATGATCATATTGAATGGTGGTGTAGGCTTGAAGGGTCAAATGGCCCAGGAGTTTTTCTATGTTTCTATGATCCAGGGAACCTGAAGAAGAAGATAATGATGCATCTATAAAACTGATGTCCTCCCTGTGTTTACAATAGTCAAGTCATTGAATCATCACAGATTATGCATATATACTGACCAAAGTTTTCAGTAAATGATAAAACATCCCGAGTTCCTCAGTTTGTGGTGAAATTCTTCCATTGGAGTTTGAGAGATAACACGGGTCTTCATATCAGAGATTAGCAGACTCTTCCTTTGCACTCTTTCCTTCCTCAGCTGAATCCCACATGGGCTCATAATCATTCTAGCAGTGTAGCCACAATGTTTTAGTGAGGCATGGCATTGTGACTGACCAAATAGCTTTTCTCTGCCCATTACACCTTTGTGGCTGAGAGGAAATAGTACAATGTTGTATATTCTGCATTGATTGAACACCAGGTTTTTAAAATCCCTTCCTGTCTAGCGTGAGTAATCTGTTCTTTAGCTCGCTTCCCATTTTTTGTCTGAAACCTCTGTCAGCCATTTGATACAATCTTTTATTTCTGATTAATCAATGATAATGGTTACAATGTGGTACACTTCACTCCAGTAAGATTTTGGATGTGAAAGTAATCCAAGGAAATTCCATGTTTACAACAGGATATATTTTAGCTGAGGGAATGAAAGCTTTAAAACCTTCTCACCTTTTGTTGTTCTTGTTGAACAAAGCAAACTCCATACTGTTTATAAAAATTTCTGTCTGTCAGAATATCAAAGAGGATACAGGTTGTCTTCAAGTTATGATGAGGTATGGTCCTGCACTCCCATTGTAAGTCGAAAAAGAATAGTGCACATACTATTTTTTTATAATTGCCATATATTTGGGCATACAAGTTGACTGGTGCACAAGTCGCCTCCCCCCCCCCCCCCCCCCCCTTTTCCAGCTTTACTTTAAGGGTTATATGGAATATCTGGCGTATAAATCGACCCCTATTTTCTGGCTGCCTGACGTGCCCTGTTGACCAATGTACAAGTTGACCCCCAAACCTCATGATGCCTGAGATGGGCGGTTGACTGGTGTATATATCGATCTCCATAGATCATGCGGATTGATATGCTGGGCATTGGCTGGAGGTGATTGCTATCGTGGAGAGTCCATCAACACAATCCAACATATGACAAAAATATGAGGTGAATTTTAAGTTGAAAGTGACAGAAATGGCCAAGAAAACCAATAACAGAGGTGCTGCAAGAACATATGTTGTGCATGAGAAGTTGGTCAGAGATTGGAAGAAGAAAGAAGAGACTTTAAGAAAAATACCAAAAAGGCATGTTCTTTGAGAAAAGGAATCACTTGTTGGAAAATCACGATGCAGAATGGATACGTGAACAGAGTCACCTGAAATAAAATAAGAACCTTTGCACTGAAGTGGGCCAAGTTGCATCCAGTCTTCAGTAAAGATTTTGAGGCTACAGTAGGTTAGTGCATTGTTTCATGAACAGGAAACATCTGGTATTGCACTAAAATACAAAAATTGCACAGAAACTATCAAAAGACTTTGATCATAAAGTTGTAAGTATTCACCAGTTTATTATACAGAACCAGCAGAAACATCAGTTTGCATTGGCAAATATCGAAAACATGGACGAAACCCCGATGAAATTTGACATGATAGGCATAGAACAGTGGAATGGAAAGATGTTAAAACTGTGCAAACGGAAGTACAGGCCACGAAAGGACCAGGTTGACCATGGTGTTACTGTGCATGGCCGATAGGACAAAGTTAAGACCCATGATGATCTTCAAACACATAATTAAACCGAAAATGAAATTCCCTGCAGGTATTTTTATACATTTTCATGAAATGGTGTAAAAATATGGATAGACAATGTATGGAACAGACGGCCAGGTGGTTTATGCAAAGAATGGAGTGTGCTGGTCTGGGATATGTTTTTTTAGCCACTTAACTGAGAAGTCTAAAAGTAGATTAGTACTACATTATTACTTACATGACGGTCATCCCAGGTGGTTTGACGTCTCTATTGTAACCTCTCGATGTCTGCTTGAACTAACCATTCAAAGACCATGTGCGCGAGGAATGGAATTCATGGATATCAAGTGCAGAAAAGTCATTTAAAAATGGTGGGGCTGGGTGACGTAGCATGATGGTGTAGGTTGGAGAAGTAGAAATACACCTCTCCCAGCAGAATTAATCAAAAACTGTAATTAAACAACTTAATTTAAAAAAAAATCAAGATTGTTTTTAAGTTATTGAAGAATGGCTACAAGGAAAGTTAAATCACAAATATCAAAGAAAACAGCTGTGAAAGAAAGTTCTGCAACAGAAGGAGTTGGGCTTCCCTCCATAACAGAGCCTCACCATCAGATTTCTCTTCATCCAAGGATTACATGGGCAATGATAGCAAAGGTACATGCAATTCCAGCGCCAGCTCCCCGGGGAGCCAGGGAAGATGGCACTGGAGTTCAGAAGAGGATTGGAGAACTACAGACTTTGCTTGTACATACGCAAACCAGACCAAATGACGTCAGCTTTAGAGGAAAAGCTCAAAGCAACCATGTCACTAGTCAAATAAGACTACAACAGTCGATTCAATATGATATCAATATTGAATTAACTATATCATCTAGTGATTCTGAAGAGAAAAAATGAGAGAAGAAAACATCTTAAGAAATGGAAAGAGAAGAAAGAGAAATAATTGGAAGGGAGGTAATCCAGTTCAATGCATGCAGTATGATAATTCAAGTAATATAACTCAAGCTATGAACAATTTAGCATAACAAATAGTTATAATGAATGAAAATATGCAACAGTGGTTTGCTGCTTTTAATACTAATTTTAATGAACAATTTCAAATTATCAAAGAAGAAATAAAGGATATTAAACATGATGTGAAAAGATGTACAGATGCTGTGGATAAAGTCATAATTAAAATTCAGAAGATTGAAAAAATAGTTAGTCATTTTGAAGTGGAGAAATGTAAGGATGTAGTTACTAAAGTAGAAGATTCATTTACGGGTTCCAATAGACATATTGGAAAATCATAGTCACAGAAATAATGTCAAGATTGTTGGGTTATCCAAAGATTTTGAAGACAGCAATCCAACTCAATTTTTTGAAAAATGGATCCCAGAGGTTTTGGGAATTGAAAATTTTCCAAATGGGCTTGAATTAGATAGAGCTCACCGAGCTAACAGGAAAAAAAAAACCTTTTCCAGGTTTACCACCACACTCATTGTTAATTAGATGTCTCTGTCTCCGTTATCAGGACAAAGAAATGATATTTAGACTAGTAGTACAAAATGCTAGGAAGAATCAAAGCCCATTAATGATTGGAAATAATAAGATTTTTTAAATGCAGATTTTAGTTCAACAGTATATAGATGGAGATTTAAATTTTCATTCTTAAAAAGAGTGCATTGTAATTATATAAGAAGAGAAATTCAATGTTTTACAAATTAATTCTAAATTGACTAATAATACATTCATATTATGGGAAGCTTTAAAACTTATTTAAGAGGTCAAATAATAAGTTATTCAGCAATAATTAAAAAGGAATATGTTATGGAATTAGATAATTTTTAAAGAGAGATTGAGACTTTGGAAAAAATGTATGTGATGGAAAATCATAAAAAATAAATTAATATGAATTATATTATAATTCAATACAAACATATAAAATGGAAAATTAATTAAAAAAATCTAAACAGAAATATTATGAATTGGGGGAAAGGTCTCATAAAGATTTAGTGTGGCAATTAAAGACCAAACAAACTTCAAACTATAAATGCTATTAAAAATAATTTAAAAAAGAACATAAACCCCATGAAATAAATGATTCTTGTAAGGATTTTTATTTAAATTTATATGCATCTCATTGATAAAGATGTATCTAAGATTGACATTTTTTTGTCTAAAATTCAACTGACTAGATTAGAGTATAATTTTTTTTTATGATGAGAGAAGTTAATAATGCTTTTTAATTCAATAACAAGTGGAAAATCACTGGGGGAGGATGGCATTCCACCAGAATTTTATAAGATTTTTTATACCACCTTTATGGAGGTATTAAAACAAATAACGCCATCCCATTCTCTATCGGAAACCTTTTGAAATGCAATAATAACTGGAAAACCTAAATTAAATAGACATCTATTGAAAACAGGTGCATAAAGACCAATTTCATTGTTGAATGTTGACTATACGATAATGTCAAAAATTTTAGCAAACAGAAAGGTGAGATGTTTACCAGATTTAATAAATCCAGATCAATCAGTCTCTATTAAAACTGACATTCAGCAGATAATATTGCTAGATTGATTAGTTTAATAAATGTAGTTCAAAAGAAAGAGGAATTGGCATTAGTATTAAACTTGGATGCTGAAAATGCTTTTGATAGATTAGAATGGAATTACTTATTTAAAGTTTTAGGAAAATTTGGTTTTGGATCTATATATTGATTGGATTCAAACTTTGTATAAAAAAGCCCTCTGCTAAGGTGGTAGCCAATGGACATATTTCTTCAACATTTTCATTGACTAGGTCAGAAGATAAGGATATCCTCTATCTCCTTTGTGGTTTATTTTAGCGATTGAACATTTATCAGAATTAATTAGATGATACTAATATTGTAGGCATCAAAATTGGAAAAGAAGAACATTAAGTAAATTTATTTGCAGGTAATATATTACTTTACAAGACAGATCCACTAAATTCTTTAAGGCATTACATGCTTTAGATTGAAAGAATAAGCCAAAATATGTGGTTATAACATTAATTCTGATAATAGTGAAGTTAAAGCCGCTTTCAAATGGCCACAACACCCAACGGTAAAGCCACACATTATACTCCTGTGCGGCTGTTGGGTAGCCATCTGAAACCGGAAAAGCCGGGCAGGAGGTCTACTTACCGAACCCTCCTCCAGGAGGTATAATATCCTGCTTTGAGTATCGGTCTGTTGCAGCTGAAAGCGGCCCGGGCTGCCGGGGGCGGGCTGATGATGTCGCGGTGACGTCATCAGCCATCGACTATGTGAGCTTCATCGCCCGGCACCTTCAGCTCTCTGAACTGGAAGCAGAATTGCGGTTTGACGCGCTCGGTAATGAGTTCCCTTCATCCGTCAACCACCGCCGGTTAGGGAGGGCAACTCTGATCACAGCACCCCCAGATGGCCCAGCGGCCGTTGCCCAGCTCCGCTCCTCCCGCCGGCACTGCACTTACCTGCCGTTTGACATTGTGCACCGCGGACACAGGGCGGGTAGGTTTCCCGAGCTGTGCCGGACTCCAAGAGAACTGGGAATGTGATGAGAACTGATGGCCACGACACATCCCCAAGCTGCGACCGATGGGCTATAGCAGATCACTGCGATTTGATGGACCTTTTCGCCTTAAAGTTACAACACTCATCGTGTCCATAAGCCTTTTAAAAAAATCGACAGACCCTTTGACAGCTTCGACTCAGGGTTTGTTCCCCCGGTCAGGTTAACTTCCTCATTCGTCTTGGGTTGAATTCACTCATGAACCAGACAGACTCACCTCTGAGGCTTTAACGTGTGCTAGGAACAGCACCGAGTAACTCACTAACTATGGTCCTCCCAGTTACAGCCCGACGAGTGAAGCTCAAGGGATTGGGAATTAAAGGGGCAATGCCTATGTGATGGTAATATGGTAACATTATTACATTAACCCAACAGTTCTGTTTACACGGATACTTAAATCAAAATGCTAAGGTTACGCAGAGAGAAGGGACTCGAGTCCTCCAGCCACTCCACTTAGTATTCAATAAAGCACTTCAGTATGAAACCAACTCACATACATTAGAATAGATAAGGCCATTCCACAAATAGATGCGTCGGAATAGCACTGACATTCAGTCATCATTCAGGACCCTAACCTTAATGCACCCTGAAGGTTAATTAAAGGAAGTGGTGTTAAGGTTAAAGTCATGACATCCTATTGTAATTGTAGCTTTGAGATTATGGTTGAGACCTATTCTATAAACACACAAAAAGGCAGAAGTCATTGGAGTGGATTACTGTCAGTCAGGAGCTAGGAGAGAATGAGTAGTAATTCCTAGAGAAAGGTAGGCAAACATAAAAACAGAGCAATTTCATGGGCACCAAGCATTTATCGCTATGTGTGAGAAATGACTGATTTACTTCAACAACACAATCATTGCCCTCACCTTAGAAAAATACATCAGTCAAGGGTTTAGTGGTACAGGAGCAGGATTATGTCACTTTAACCAAACGCATAAAACACAATTCTCTACTGCGGGCAATATTGTGAAGCTCGGTTACATGAGAATCCCTGACAGATGCATACTTCGCCTAGGAAGGTTTGGTATAACAGATAAACTGAAGATTGTGAAAACTCGAATTATGTAAAGTTTATATAATTTGGGAGAGTGAGAGTTAAAACTATCTGTAGAATTCGGAAGAAAGCACATCGATGCACTGCTATGATGTGAGGGCAGCGTGGGTTGGAATAGAAACTGTCCTGAGTAGCCGGCTTTTGCTGCTAGGCAGCTAGCAGTCAGCTGGCACGTTTAGGTGCGTGAAAGCCGTCCATTCCGTGGCCACCTAAACGTGCCAGCTGAACTCCTCTAGCCACGCCTGCAGGCACCTAATCTTCTAAACATCTAAAAGAAGCTTATGTCTTTAACTTTACATAGACAGAAGGAATTGGAAGTATTAATAACTAATGGAGGTATTAATGTTTATTTCAGTAATGTATTGATTATTTCAGAAAAATGCTCTGAAATTGGGAATTCATAAATCAAAATTAAAATGGGATTCTGATTTGAATGTTAAAATTGATGAAAATCATTTGAAAGTGATATGTAAACAAAATATGACTAAAATTATTAATGTTAGATATAGGATAGTACAATATAATTTTTTTTTGCATCAATTATACTTATCACCTAAAAAAGTTAAAGAAATTTAATTTGATATAATCAGATTTATGTTTTGGATGTAACAAAGAAGTAGGTTCATTTATAAATTCTACATGTGTGTGCTCCATCACTTGATATTCTGTGTAACTTTGTACTCAAGGCATGGGACAAAGTTAGAGTCTGTGATAAAATCATTTAAAAAAAATGATTGTGCAATTGATGGCACAGAAGATAATTTATTGTGGGACAATGACAATGAATCTGAACCTGCCTCATCAGATACAGATTGGGTCCTAGCTATATGATGTCTGTTTAAACAGTGAGAGTATGGATGTGCTTGTTGCCATCTTTGCCTCATAAGATGATAGTGGGAGTGATTTTGAAGGGTGATAATTGTGTTGTTTTCAATAAAAGATCTCAATGAAAATCTGTCGGCGTTTTTTTCTCACTTATATGCCGAATTAGTTTTTCAAAGGTCGATTTGAATGCCGGATCAGAGCTGATTGGGTTTTGAACTGAAATTAAGGTCTTAAAAGATATCCAGCGTACAAGTCAACCCACATTTTTTGAGAGTTTTTTTGGGTTTCATGACTCAACTTATATGTTGAAATATATACTAAATGTTGAATACACATATTCCACACTGAGAAAAAAAAAACTAACGTACACAGCTGAAAGCACACTTGGCCTGAAGAATGTTTGCAACATTGAACTAAAATTAATTTGATGATGGTGGGAATGCTAAAGTGACAGGGTCATCAATTTCACTCTCTTCTGATGAAGCTTTAGAAAAGTTCGTGGAATGCACTGGGCCATCGACACTTGTTGAAGGCACTGTGGCATTGACACTTGTTGAGATTTTAACAGACATAGTCTTCTTCAGGAAGATATCAATTTTTGACTGGACAGATTGTTTCTTTGAGGATGTTGTCTTTTCTTTGGCTTGGCTTCGCGGATGAAGATTTATGGAGGAGGTAAAAAGTCCACGTCAGCTGCAGGCTCGTTTGTGGCTGACAAGTCCGATGCGGGACAGGCAGACACGATTGCAGCGGTTGCAAGGGAAAATTGGTTGGTTGGGGTTGGGTGTTGGGTTTTTCCTCCTTTGCCTTTTGTCAGTGAGGTGGGCTCTGCGGTCTTCTTCAAAGGAGGTTGCTGCCCGCCAAACTGTGAGGCGCCAAGATGCACGGTTTGAGGCGTTATCAGCCCACTGGCGGTGGTCAATGTGGCAGGCACCAAGAGATTTCTTTAGGCAGTCCTTGTACCTTTTCTTTGGTGCACCTTTGTCACGGTGGCCAGTGGAGAGCTCGCCATATAACAGGATCTTGGGAAGGCGATGGTCCTCCATTCTGGAGACGTGACCCATCCAGCGCAGCTGGATCTTCAGCAGCGTGGACTCGATGCTGTCGACCTCTGCCATCTCGAGTACTTCGACGTTAGGGGTGTAAGCGCTCCAATGGATGTTGAGGATGGAGCGGAGACAACGCTGGTGGAAGCGTTGTACAATTTTTGGAATGGCATAGACATATTAACATTCCCAGTATTTGGAAATATTAGGAAACTTCAGAAGTTTCTAAAGATGTAAAGATGTTTAAGTCATTGTCTCAACAGAAACCAAAGGGAAGAACCTTTGTTACTGCTGTAATCAGATACAAGCACAAGAAAGGACAAGAAGGAAACAAAGAAAAAAGAAAATCAGACTGTTCAGGAAGGCTGTTTGTATTGCAAAGATCAACATGCTTTAGAAAAACTGTTCACAATTGGAGAACAAGTCACATGACGAGAAAATAACCTTTTTATAAAAGAATGGAATTTGTAAAGGACACATCAGCAAAACTTGTAATAAGTGACTCAGTTATGATATATGCAGTTTAAAACATCACAAGTTACTGCATACTCAAGGAAGAAAAGATGAGAAGGATGTCAAACAATCTGAATTCAAGACTAAAGACACAGAGATATGCTTCAGCTTTGGTTCAGACAAACAATCTTACTGAGTCTGGTGACAAAGCCCTCTCAATAGTTCCTGTGCAGGTTAAGGCTAAAAAGGAGAGTTTCATACTGAAGTATTACGTATTTCTTGATCCAGGAAGTACTAAATCATTTTGTACTGTTGAATTAATGAATAAACTTAATTGTCTTCAGTAGGATCTGTGATCTTTTTCCATTAAGGTTAACAATGAAAGGAACATTGAAACTAATATAGTTTCAGGTTAAGAGATTGCTGGATTGAATAGCAATGAATTTTGTGATCTTCCGAGTGTATATACTCCGAAGACTATGCCTGTGAATAAGGAGAATATTCCCTATCAGGATGATCTCAAACAGTGGGCTCAATCTAAAAGATGTTTGCTTAACTAAGATTATGGGGATATGGGATATGAGGATAGTGCCGGAGGATTGGCGCATTGCGCATGTGGTTCCGTTATTTAAAAAGGGTTCAAGGAGGAAGCCTGGCAACTATCGGCCTGTAAGTTTGACGTCTGTGGTAGGTAAATTAATGGAGAAAATTCTTAGAGATAGTACTTATAAACATCTGGATAGACAGGGTCTGATCAGGAGCACTCAACATGGATTTGTGGGAGGAAGGTCATGTTTGACCAATCTGATTGAATTTTTTGAAGAGGTGACTAGGAATGTGGATGAGGGTAGCGCAGTGGATGTTGTCTATATGGACTTCAGTAAGGCTTCGATAAGGTACCACATGGAAGGTTAGTTAAGAAGGTGCAGTCTTTAGGTATAAATTTTGAGATAGTCAAATGGATTGAACATTGGCTGAAAGGGAGAGGCCAGAGAGTGGTAGTGGATAATTGTCTGTCAGGTTGGAGGCCGGACCAGTGGTGTGCCTCAAGGATCTGTATTGGCCCCATTGTTGTTCGTTATATACATTAATGATCTAGATGATGGGGTGGTAAATTGGATTTGTAAATATGCAGACGATACTAAGATAGGTGGAATAGTGGATAATGAAGAAGGTTTTCAAGGATTGCAGAGGGATTTGGGCTGCTTAGAAAAGTGGGCTGAAAAATGGCAGATGGAATTTAATGCTGATAAGTGTGAGGTGCTTCATTTTGGTAAGAAGAATCAGAACAGGACATACGTGGTAAATGGGAGAGCATTGAAGAATACAGAAGAGCAGAAAGATTTAGGAGTAATGGTACATCGTTCCCTGAAGGTAGAAACTCACGTGAATAGGGTGGTGAAGAAGGCTTTTAGTATGCTGGCCTTTATCAATCATTGCATGGAATATAGGAGTTGGGAGGTGATGTTGAGACTGTATAAGACGTTGGTGCGGCCTAATTTGGAGTTCTGTGTGCAGTTCTGGTCGCCTAATTATAGGAAGGATATAAACAGAGTGGAGAGAGTGCAGAGAAGGTTTACCAGAATGTTACCTGGGTTTAAGCATCTAGAGTATAGGGAGAGATTGGACAGATTAGGTCTTTATTCTTTGGAGTGTAGAAGGTTGAGAGGGGATTTGATAGAAGTATTTAAGATTATGAAAGGGATAGACAGAGTGGATGTGGATAGACTATTTCTGTTAAGAGGAGGAAAGATTAAAACAAGAGGACCTATGTTAAGAATTAAGGGGCAGAGGTTTAGAGGTAACATGAGGGGGAACTTCTTTACTCAGAGAGTGGTAGCCGTGTGGAATGATCTTCCGGGAGAAATAGTGGCGGCGGAGTCAATTGTATTATTTAAGATAAGGTTGGACAGGTATATGGATGAGAAGAAGATGGAGGGTTATGGGCATTGTGCAGGGAGGTGGGACTAGAGTGGGGTGTTTGGTTAGGTGCGGACTAGAAGGGCCTAATGGCCTGTTTCCGTGCTGTAAATTGTTATGTTATTGATGCCAAGATCGAGATGTTAATTGTATTAGATGTACAAAAAGCTCTCAAACTTCTAGAAGTAATAAGGAATGAAAATGTGAGAACATTGCTTGGATGGACAATAAATGGACCATTAGGAGGAAAAATGAATAATGATCAGGAGATGTTGAATGTAAATCTCAACTGAATTTTATTTGTCAAACTTTATAATCTGTGGGAACAGCAGTCTAAAATTGATTTTCCTTAATGCCTCACAGATATTCATGAACTGTCAAATGAGGGCAAGCAGTTTCTGGATTTAGTTTCAAATTCTGTTAATGTGTTGATGATTGTCTTACTTCAGTTGTTTCAGAAAAAGAAGCAATAAATCTTTATCAAGAGTTAAAAGAGATCTGTAATAAAGGAGGTTTATTCCTTACGAAATGGATTAGCAACAGTTGAGATCCATTGGCTGTTATTCCTGAGGCAGAAAAAGCAAAGGAAAAAATACGTCTTGATTTGGATTGTGATGTTTTACATGTCAAAAGAATTCTTGGGGTGCAATCGTGTGTTCAATCTGATGCTTTCAAATTCAAAATTGTTTTGAAAGAATGTCCTTTAACAAGAAGAGGTATTCTTTTGATCATAAGTTCAATATATGATCCTTTGGGAATATTGGCATTGGTTTTATTAATAGCCAAGAAAAATCTGCAAAAATTGTGCAGAATAAAATTTGGATGGGATGAAATTATACCAGAATCCATTGCACAAGATTGGATAAATTGGATTGAGAGTCTTTAAATGTTAGAAAGTTTTGTAGTAAACAGATATTTTAAACCAACAGACTTTGGAATTGGCACATTTGCTCAGTTACATCACTTTGCTGATACAAGCAAAGTTTTTTTTTCATAGTTTAGTTATTTAGTACTATGAAATAATCAAGAACGTGTACATTGTGGATTTATAGTGGGAAAAGCTAGAGTGACTACATTAGAGCCAGTCACTATGACCTCAAATGGAATTGACTGCTGCTACTATGGTGAGCAAAATGGACACTATGTTAAAAAGAAAATTACAGATGGAGTTAGCAAACTCTACGTTTTGGACATAAGTGCTTAAATACATTAATAACAAAACCACAAAGTTTCGTACCTTTGTGACTAACAAAGTTAATGAAATCGAGAAGGTTTTACATGTTAATCAATGGCGATATGTTAAAACAGAGGATAATCCAGCTGATATGGCTTCACGAGGATCAAAAGTTCAATCTTTTCTGGAAAGAGCCAACAGATGGGTGTCTGATCCTCAATTTCTTTCATGATCTCAAGAAGAATGGCCTCAAAATCTGGAAGAGTTAAAAGAAATTTCAATGGAGAATCCTGAAATCCAAAATACTACTGTAAATACTATTCAAATATCTAATGAAAATGATCCAATCACTCCATTAATTTGCAATCACTCTTCATGGTTTCGTTTGGAAAAAGTCAGTATCATGGATAAAACCTATGCGTTTAAATCATATCAAGAAAGAGAATCTGAAGAATCGAAAGAGCTGTTACCTAACAGTTGATGAATTGGAAATAATTTGTTTTGGTCAGAAAAATACATTTGATAACGATATCAAAATTGAAGAAGAATCTGAATGTTATAAAGGCAAGTTGTATTTGCAAGCTAAATCCTATTCTTGCAAATGATGTATTGGGTGTAGGAGGAAGATTGGAAAAAGCAATAATGGCAGAAGAAGTGAAACATATTAGCTAAGGAATTCATATTTCTAATTTGATTGTTTGATATATACATGAGAAAACAGGTCATGGTGGTTGTAATGACATGTTTCCAGAACTGTTCCAGAAATATTGGATTCTTGATGCTTCAACATTGATCAAAAGATTTATATCAAACTGTGTTAATTGTCAACATGCAAGTGCTGAACCTGGACAACAACAAAGGGCAGATTTGCTGCAGGACAGGGTTTTCCCTGATGAATCCCCATTTGCAGATTTATTTTGGAAAAGATTAATTAAAGAATATCTCTCATTTTTACAAGAATGACAAAAATTGTTTATAGCTAAATGCAGAATTATTGTGATTATCAGGGATGATTCTTCACCACGAAATTCTTGGTTGCTGGGGAAAATTGAGGATACAGTTCCAGACAAGAAAGGTTACATTCGGCAGATTAAAACCAAGACTGGTTACTTAAATGGACATATTAATAAAATCTGTCTTTTACAGGAAGCTGAAAGTTTTGATTTCTAATCTTATACTTTATTTACTTTGTGTATCTGTAATAGTAATGATTATATATTAGCCACTAATGTCTATTATAATAATTAGGGGCCAGAATGTAAAGGTTAAAACCTTGTGTTTTTAATTCTTAGTTAATTTTGTGCCCATCTCTTTAAGAGAAATATTGTTTGTAGTGTTACCATAGTGACTCTGATGTAATATGTCAAAATATCTACCCAGAATAATGGCTTGCTTATTATTCTACAGGATATGAAGGAAGCATGAGCATGAGAAATTTTTCTTTGAATTTTTGTATCTCTTTAAATATCTTTGTGTATCTCTTCAAAAGCTTTTTATATAATTTTTATCTTTGTATACTTTTTATATCTCTGTTATACAGTAAATACTTTGTTATTCATCATTATGAAAGTCTTAATGCAAAGCTATGCAAAATGTTTATCTGTTTTATCAATGAATTAAAACTACATGAAATAACAGCCACAGAGTTTGATTTACTGGATTAAAGAGATTGAAATTTTGGATATTGTAGATCACACTTTGGAAGGTGAAACTTTGAAATTAGGATATATTAGAATAAGGAAAGTGTTGTCTATAGCATGTATTGTCAGTAGGCAAAGCGGCATCTGCTTTTGTATTTGATTTTCCATCCACGTGACAAGTAATCTTTCCATATCATCAATTGGCCCAGCTTTTTTCTTTGTGATAATGGTGGAATTCACCAATGCTGAAGATTTCACTGCATCACTAATTTGCCTCATCCTTTAAGATGGTCGAGATTGTCATTTGCAAAAGTCCTATCTCACATGCTATAGCCATTACTTTTGGCTAGCTGTCTTCATGCTGAGCAAGTATCTTGAGTTTCATCTCTAGAGTAATTTCTTTCTTCTTTTTCTTCTCACCAGAAGCAGGAGACACACATGGGCATTTAGTAGATATGATAGGTTCCTTACAGAGCACTCGTTCGCAAGATCACTCCAGACACTGTGAGGATGGTTGAGTCAGCATCGTGAGAGAGTATCCTGTATGATACTCATGCACAATGCTGCCATGGCCCAGAATCGTGAGCATGCCGCACATCCCAAGCACGGGAACAGTTCGGAACTCAAAATTGAAAGTACGGATTTGAACCATTGTAACCTCGAAAAATTGTAAGTCAGTCCATTGGTCTGATATGTGTCTTGACAGTGTTACGAAGTTAATTAATGTACAATAGAGTCTGATTAATTATAATTTTTTGCATCAGTTATAGTTAACTCCTGAAAAATTAAAAAAAGTATGGATTTAGTCTGTCAGACTTATGTTTTCGGTGTGGTGAACAGACTGGTACTTTTTTTACATTCAGTATGGAAATGTATAAAGGTTAAACCCTTTTGGGAAAAAGTGATTAAACTTTTGCGAGATTTATTCAAAATAGATTTATATGTTGATCCATGGGTATGTTTATTGGGATATATGAATACAATTACGACAGGTCTACGATTGGAGAAACCTCAAATTGCATTTATACGTTTAGGGCTGGTAATAACTAGAAAATGTATAGCTGTTACTTGGGAAAAAAATGTTGAACTGAGTATACAAAGATGACATAATGAAATCCAATCGTGTATTTATTTGGAAAAGATAATGTATAATTTGTGGAATAATTATTCTTTTTTTTGTTAAAATGTGGAGTTTGTATTTGGAATGTATTGGTTTGGATGTTAAGTAAGAAACATATTTTTAAATTGTGATGAAAGATGTAAAGGGATGGTACACCATATAGCAACCTGTTATAACCTGATATTACTGCGTTGTTTTATATGCTCCAAATGGGTGAGGGTTGTAGGGAGTGGGATAGGTGAGTGGGTGGGGGGGGGGGGGGTAGTAGAGGGTAGTTATAAATTATACTTTGTATTTTTTTTGGTTCTGTAGAATTTTTAAATATATTTTCAAAAAAAAAAGACAAGGTTGGATAGATTTTTAGAAAGTAGGGAAATTAAGGGATATGGGGAAAAGTCAAGTAGGTGGAGATGAGCCTATTATCAGATCAACCCATGAAGGGCAGACCAGGCATGATGGGCCAGATGTCTTACCTCTGCCCCTATTTCTTATGCTCTTCAATTCTTATCGCACTGAGAGTAGTGAATCTATGAAATTCTCTGCCCAGTGAAGCAATAGATGCTATCTCATGAAATGTATTTAGGATGCAGGCTTTTGAAGAGGTGGGGAATTCATGGTGATGAGTTTAAGGCAAGTACGTGGAGCTGAATCCATGACCAGACCGGCCACGATCTTATTAAATGTTGCCTCAAGCTAGATCAGCCAGGTGACCTTCTCCTGATCCCATTTCTTATGCTCCTTAAGTTAGCAGAGCTGATTTTATTTTACATTGAACTAACTTTTAAAATTTAATCAATTTTTTAAACTCTAGACACAGCATGGTAACAGGCCATTTTGGCCCACGTGCCCATGCCATCGAATTACATCAAATTAACCTACAACCCCCAGTATGTTTTGAACTGTGGGATGAAACTGGAACCCCTGGAGGAAATCCATGCAGACACAGGGAGAATGTACAAAAAATACTAACAGACAGCGCAGGATTCGAACCACGGTCCCAATTGCTGACACTGTAACAGCAGCGCTCTAACATCTACGCTAACTGTGCCAAAATTTTAGTTGTATATCAATTTTGGCAATCTTATTGATCGAGCATTTCTTTCTAGCATCTTTGTGATGCCTTCTTTGACTTGGTAAAGTGTTATGTTATACTGATGAACTTTCTCAGAGGTTGACAGAGTCTTACTGTCAATCTATTACTGGTTACTTCCAGACTTCAACGACTATACTTTCACTCTCATTAGTTAACCAAAATAACCTCGCCAGCATGCCTTTAGCACCATCCATTTGTCTTTTTTTTAACCAACAAGGCTCCTTTTAACTGCACGTCACTAATTCCATACAGACCTTCCACTGACTTCCCCGCCTCTATGGTGTCTCAAGCAGTGTTCAGAATCAGAATCAGAATAGAAAATTGTTTTTCAGGAAGTAGATTCTTATCCTTTGAACAAATGAGAGATAAGTACAATATAACTGGAGATACAGCGCTGGCATATTACCAACTGAGATCCTACTTGAAGGATAAATTAGGAAGCAATTTGAGTTTACCAGAGGGAAGTAACCTTGAATATGTGATTACAGATACAATGTTAATCAAAAGATTTATAACAAATATGTATATCAAACTGCAAGAAAAGGAGAATGAGGAAACAAATGGTAAAACTAAACAAAAATGGGAACAAGATTTAAATATAAAGATAAAAAAGGAAACATGGGAGAAATTATGTTCTGGAACGATGAGAAATACAATAAATACGAGGCTACGTATGATACAATATAATTGGTTACACAGACTATACATTACACCGCAAAAGTTAAATAAATGGGACCCAACAGTATCTGATAGATGTTTTCGATGTAAAAAAGAAATGGGAACAACAATTTATGCAATCTGGACATGTGAGAGAGTAGAAATATTTTGGGATGATCTCAATCAGATATTAAATAAAATAACAGAAAACAATATACCAAAGAATCCAGAGATCTTTCTCCTAAGTAACATAAAAAACAAAGAATTTGGAATTGATTTGGAGGATGCACAAAAAAGATTTGTTAAGATAGCCCTAGCAAAAAAATGTATTATGTCAACCTGGAAATTGGAAGATAATTTGAAAATACAACAATGGTATATAGAAATGAATAAATGTATTCCATTAGAAAAAATAACATATAGTTTAAGAAATAATATTGAAATATTCGAACAAGTATGGGAGCCTTACATTAAACACAATAGCGAAAACCTACCGGGAACAAACATTACCTAAGTTGATGGAAGGAGAAGGAAAGAAAAGAATGGACTCTGTAGAATTTCTGGTGTATTTTTGTTGAATGACAGCATTGTCTGACTGAATTAATGCAACCTAAATGGATGAGAGGGGGGGGGGTGGGGGGGTGGCTTGGGAGGAGGGGGGGGGGAGAAAAAGTCACTGTAAATGTGTGAAAAAGAAAAAGTGTATATCAGGGCTAATGTGATTTATGGTGTGAAAAATAAAAAATTTAAAAAAAAAATGAATTTACTGGCATGAACATGTCACAAAATTTGTTGCTTTGCAGCAGCCTCACTGAAAAGCAGTAGAGGCTTTATAAGGTACAGTGAATCAGAATTTATTATCATGAACAAGTCATGAAATTTGATGTTTTGTGGCTCTGCAAGACCACCGTACAAAATCAATAACAGTGCAAGAAAAAGAAAAATTCAAAGTAAGGCAGTGCCTGTGGTTTATTTTCATTCTGGAATATGGTGGCAGAGGGGGAGCTTGTGCCGCTGAGTGCTTGTCTTCAGGCTTCTGTACTTTTTACTCGACCATAGCAGAGTACTTCCTCTATTTCAAATGGTTTTATTAGTTTGTTTTGTTCCTCTTGCAATTTCGGCAGTTCAATTTTAGCTAAAAATTCCTCTATTTTATCATCTTTCCCCTCGTCTCAATTTGATACAATTGTTCATAAAATTCCTTAAAATTTTCATTAATCTCTGTTGGGTTATATGTAATTTGTTTGTCCTTTTTCCTTGATGCCAATACAATTATTTTAGCTTGTTCTGTTTTAAGTTGGCAGGCTAATATTTTATGTGTTTTTTCTCCCAGTTCGTAATACTTTTGCTTTGTTTTCATTATGTTCTTCTCCAACTTGTACATTTGTAATGTTTCGTATTTAATTTTTTTCTCCGCTAATTCTCTCCTTTTTGTTTTAACTAATTCCTTTTCTATACTTACTATCTCCCTTTCCAACTGCTCTATTTCCCGATTGTAATCCTTTTTCACCTTTGTTGCATAACTTATTATCTGGCCTCTAATGAAGGCTTTCATTGCGTCCCATAATATAAATTTGTCTTTCGCTGATTCTGTGTTTATTTCAAAATATGTTTTAATTTGGCGTTCAATAAACTCCCTAAATTCCTGTCTTTTAAGTAGCATGGAGTTTAACCTCCATCTATATGTTCTTGGTGGGATGTCCTCCAGTTCTATTGCTAATAATGGGGGTGAATGATCTGATAGTAGTTTAGCTTTATACCAGTTTTCCCAACTCTCCCTTGAATATGGGCTGACAACAAAAACATATAAATCCTTTTTAAATTTTTTTTATTTTTCACACTAAGAACCATATCAATCAAAATACAGACAAACATTTCCCTCTTGAATATGCACAGTGGCATTTTCTCCCCCTTTTTCCCCCTCCCTTCCCTCCCTCCTTCCCAACCTCCCTCCAAACCCATTAATACAATAAACCCGTTAAACAATGTCATCACACAATGAAAATAAACAAGAAAATTGTATCGTCTACTTATACACACTGGATCAGGTCATTTTGTCTTCTTCTCATTTTATAATTTTAGTGGGTGGAGGTCCGCGGTAGGCCTTCTCTGTTGTATTCCATGTATGGTTCCCAAATTTGTCCAAATAATGTGACTTTATTTTTTAAATCATGTTATTTTTTCCAATGGAATACATTTATTCATTTCTATGTACCATTGCTGTACTCTCAGGTTCTCTTCTGATTTCCAAGTTGACATTATACATTTTTTTGCTACAGCCAAGGCTATCATAATAAATCTTTTTTGTGCTTCATCCAGTTGGAGGCCTAATTCTTTAGTTCTTATATTACTTAGAAGAAAGATCACTGGATTTTTTGGTATGTTGCTTTTTGTGATTTTATTTAATACCTGATTTAGATCTTCCCAAAACTTTTTCACTTTCTCACATGTCCAAATTGCATGTACTGTCGTTCCCATTTCCTTCTTACAGTGAAAACATCTATCTGATAATGTTGGATCCCATTTATTTAACTTTTGGGGCGTAATATATAGCCTGTGTAACCAATTATATTGTATCATGCGTAACATTGTATTTATTATATTTTTCATAGTTCCAGAGCATAACTTTTCCCATATTTCATTTTTTATCTTTATGTTTAGATCTTGTTCCTACTTTTGTTTGGGTTTATAGCTTATTTCATCATTTTCCTTCTCTTACAGCTGATGTACATGTTTGTTATAAATCTTTTTATTATCATTGTTTCTGTAATCACATATTCAAAGCTGCTTCCTTCTGGTAATCTCAGCCTGCTTCCCAATTTGACCTTTAAGTAGGTTTTCAGTTGGTGGTATGCAAACATTGTACCATGAGTTATTCCATATTTGTACTTCATTTGTTCATATGTTAATAAATTATTTCCCCAAAAAAACAATCTATTCTTTTAATTCCTTTTCTCTCCCATTCTCTAAAGGAAAGGTTATCTATTGTGAGAAGGATTAGTTGATTTTGCATCAATAACAATTTTGGTAGTTGGTAATTTTTTTAAATTCCTTTCTACGTGAAATTTCTTCCATATGTTGAGTAAATGGTGCAGTACTGGTGAACTTCTGTATTGCACCAGTTTTTTAAATCCTAGATATAAAGTCTATTTTCTGGTACCTTCTCCCCTATTTTATCTAGTTCTATCTTGGTCTAATCTGGTTTTTCCATTTTTTGATAAAAATCTGGTAGATACCTTAATTGTGCTGCTCTATAATAATTTTTAAAGTTTGGTAGCTACAAACCACTTTGTTTGTACCATTGTGTTAATTTATCGAGCACTATCCTTGGTTTCCTCCCTTTCCATAAGAATTTCCTTATTATTCTCTTTAGTTCATTGTTAAGGGAGTTGGTAACGATTGAAATAGGTATTGTATTCTTGGGAAGATATTCATTTTAATGCAATTTACCCTTCCTATCAGTGTTAGTGGCAATTCTTTCCAATGTTCTAAGTCATCCTATAATTTCTTCATTAATGGCTGATAATTTAATTTGTATAGGTGGCCTAAATTATTATCTAATCTAATAACTAGGTATCGATTGCTTATGTTTCCCATTTAAATGGTGATTCTTTTTTTAAACTCTTTGTAATCTGCATTACTCATTGGCATCGCTTCACTTTTATTTGTGTTGATCTTGTACCCCGATATTTCTCCATATTTCTTCAATTTCTTATGTAGTTCTTTTATTGATATTTCTGGTTCTGTTAAGTATACCATGATGTCATCTGCAAATAAACTGATTTTATATTCCTTCTCCTTTATTTTTATCCCTTTCATTTTATTTTCTGTTCTTATCAGTTCTACCAATGGTTCTATTGCTAAAGCGAACAGTGAGGGAGATAGTGGACATCCCTGCCTAGTTGATACATAATTGGTTTGATACATATCCATTTACTGTCACCTTCGCCAGTGGTCCCTTATATAATGCTTTAATCCAATTAATATATTTTTCTGGTAGGTTGAACCTCTGTAATACTTTGAATAAATAATCCCATTCTACCCTGTTAAAGGCTTTCTCTGTGTCTAAAGCAACAGCCACTATTGGTATTTTATTTCCTTGTACTGCATGGATTAAGTTAATGAACTTACAGACATTGTCCATTGTTCATCTTTTCTTAATAAATCCAGTTTGATCTAGTTTTACTATTTTTTTGTACACAGTCAGCCAATCTGTTTGCTAATAGTTTTGCTATTATCTTATAATCTGAATTAAGTAGAGATATTGGTCTGTTTGATGCTGGTGTTAGTGGATCTTTCCCCGTCTTTGGTATTACTGTCATTATTGCTGTTTTACATGAATCTGGCAAGTTTTGTGTTTCTTCTATCTGGTTCATTACTTCCAGGAGAGGAGGAATTAATAACACTTTAAATATTTTATAGAATTCTATTTGGAGTCCATCCTCTCCAGGCGTTTTATTGTTCGGTAGCTTTTTTAATATATCCTGTATTTCCTCTATTTCAAATGGTTTTATCAATTTGTTTTGCTCCTCTTCTTGCAATTTCAGTGGTTCAATTTTAGCCAAAAACTCATCTATTTTGTCTTCTTTCCCTTCGTTCTCAGTCCGGTATAATTGTTCATAGAATTCTTTGAATTTTTCATTGATCTCTGTTGGATTATATGTACTTTGTTGGTCCTTTTTCCTTGATGCCAATACAGTTCTTTTAGCTTGTTCTGTTTTGTTGCCAGGCTAGTATTTTGTGCGTTTTTTCTCCTAGTTTGTAATACTTCTGCTTTATTTTCATTATGTTCTTCTCCACCTTATACGTTTGTAATGTTTCGTATTTTATTTTTCTGTCCGCCAATTCTCTTCTTTTTGTTGTATCTTCCCTTGTTGCTAGTTCTTTTTCTGTACTTACTATCTCCCTTTCCAACTGTTCTATTTCCCGATTGTAGTCCTTTTTCATCTTAGTTACATAACTTATTATCTGCCCTCTAATGAAATCTTTCATTGCATCCCATAATATAAATTAGTCTTTCACTGATTCCGTATTTATTTCAAAGTACATTTTAATTTGGCGTTCAATAAATTCTCTAAATTCCTGTCTTTTAGGTAGCACAAAAACATGTCAATCCTTGAGTAAGTTTTGTGCCTACTCGAATAATATGAAAATTCATTCTCTCTTAGGTGTTGTCTCATTTCCTGCATTATTTTAACCATAAATTTGGCTACTTTATTGTTTTTACTTGTCTTTTGTCCAGTTTTATCCAACATTGGGTCCAAATTAAGGTTTAAATCCCCTCCTATCAATATATTTCCTTGTGTGTCTGCAATCTTCAAAAAATTCCTGCATAAACTTTTGATCCTCCTTGTTAGACACGTATATATTGAGAAAATGCCAAAATTCTGAGTATATCTGACACTTTATCATTGCATACCTTCCTGCCGGATCTATTATTTCCTCCTCTATTTTGATTGGTACATTTTTGTTAACTAGTATGGCTACACCTCTAGCTTTTGAATTATAGGATGCTGCTATTACGTATCCTACTCAGTCTCTCTTTAGTTTGTTATGTTCCGCTTCAGTTAGATGCGTTTCCTGCAGAAATATATCTATTTTTTTCCTTCTTCAATAAATTTAGTAGCCTCTTCCTTTTAATTTGGTTATGTATTCCATTAATTTTTATAGTCATATCGTTCAACATGGCCATCTTATATCTTGCATCTTATATCTCTTTTCCACTTCTCTGCTACCTCCATCCCCCTTTTCCCCATTTTCATTTCTTAGTTTTCTCTTATTACACTTAATGAACGACAACACATTTAAGGCATAAAGTACCCCCGCAGTTCTCACATCCAATAATACCTTAACCCCACAATTTCCCCCTCTCTCTGGGTTGCCCCAAACCCCTTGCCGGGCAACCACAACCCCCCTTTTCATTTGGGTTGCGATCTTGTTTGCAGCGTTAACTGATTTTGCAGTGACAGTTATTCCCCCTCTACCCAGCCCTCTCCAGAAAACACTTTTTTTTAACACATATAACAAAGCTCTCTTTTTTTCCCCCTTACTCCCTTCCTTCCCTTCTCTTTTCCCTCTTTAGTTCTTTGCGTATACATTGTTTTTACATCTTTATATGTACTTTATCGCCATTCTTCATTCTTGTTACATCTCTTCTCCTGTTCTGAAAACATTTTGTGAATTCTTACGTTTCCTCTGGATCCGAGAACAGTCTGTTTTGCTCCCCGGGTAGAAATATTTTAAGCACAACTGGATGTCTTAACATGAATTTGTAATCTTTTTTCCATAAAATCGATTTCACTGTATTAAACTCCTTCCTCCTCTTTAAGAGTTCAAAACTTATGTCTGGGTAAAAAAATATTTTTTGACCCTTGTATTCCTATGGTTTATTATCTTCTCTAACTTTATTACTTGCCCGTCCCAGAATATTTTCTCTTGTCCTGTATCTCAAAAATTTTACTAAGGTGGATCTTAATGTGCCTGTGGTTTCAGAGCTAATGCTCTGTGTGCCCTTTCTATTTCCATTTCTTCCTACATTTCTGTCGTTCCCAGGACCGTCAGGATCCATCCTTTTATATATTCCTCATGTCTGTGCCTTCTTCACCCTCCTTCAGGCCCACTATTTTTATGTTGTTTCGCCTTCTATAATTTTCCAACATATCAATTTTCTGAGATAAAAACTCTTGTGTCTCTTTAATTTTTTTGTCACTTTCTTCCAATTTTTCTCTTGTCATTCACTTCCATTTCTACAGCCGTTTCCCACTCTTCCACACTCTCTACTCTTTTCCCTATTTCTGTCATTACCAGTTCTAACCTTTGCATTTTATCTTCTGTTCTTTTCATTTTTCTTTTAATTGCATTAAATTCTAATGATAACCATTCATTTAATGATCTCATTTGTTCTTCAAAAAAGACTTTATCTATATTCTGTTCATCAGTTTAACCTTTTATTTCTCTTTGTCCATCTATTTCTCTGTGAAGATCTTGGTCTTCTTCTTCCTCTTCTTCTGTGTCTGTATCTGTGTTTGTCTTCTTCTTCTCTTCTTTGGGTCTGTGTCTCTTCTGTTTTTCTTGATGAGCTGCTTGTATCTCTTTGTCAGTCCTCTTCTTGCTGGGCCTCTTGTTGCTGGTCCTCCACTCCTGGGCTGCTCGTCTGTTGTGGTTCCTAATGTTGATCTTCTTGTCGGTCATCCCTCCGTCTATCTCCCATGTCTGTTTCATCACTCCCTCTTCTGTTGCCTTCATTGTCCTCCAGCTGAGCGCCCTGGTGTCATGCGTCCCTCAGCTGTTCACTCTGTGGCAGTCCGCTCCTCTGCTGAGCCCCACTCCTGCCGGTGTCCTCTTTCTCCATTGATTGCGCACTGCGCAATTTTGTTTGGCTCCGAAGCCATTTTTGTAGTCCACTGGCTGGTGAGTTGTGACTCCGCAGGGCAGGAACTGACCTCGAGGGTCGGGCGCTCCTTGCCACCGCAGCGCCCTGTTCCTTCGTGCAGGTAAGGCCTTCTTCTTTCTTCTCCGGTGACTTTTCTTCTTTTTTTCCATTTGTTTTTTTCTTTCTCCTTCTTGGAAGCCATCTTCTTTCTCTTCTCTGTATCTTTATCTTCTATTTCTTATATTTTATTTTTGTTATGCTTTGCCTTTTCCTAGCTTTTTTCCTATTTTCCTGAAGAGGGCTGGTTTTCCCGACCGGCCACTACACCATCATGTGACTGACCATAGCAGAGTGAAGAGGGCATGGCCTCTGTGTGGGGGGGGGGTCCTTGAGGATAAAGGCTGCTTTCTTAAGATACTGCCTCTTGTAGAGGCCCTCCGAGAAGACTGGTGCCCATGATGTTGCAGGCTGTGTTAACAACCCTCTGGAGTTTTTTTCTGGCCTGGGAGTTGGCACTTCCATACCAGACAGTGATGCGACTGGCCAGAATGCTCTGTAAGTTACACCTTCAGAGGTTTTCAAGAGTCTTTGGTTAATTCTGGCCATGACCAACTTCCCAAAGCATTTTGTCAGTCTACATGTGAGTGAGACTGGACGATAGTCTTTAGCCCCTTTCAGAATGCTAAATAAAGTGGGTTGAACTGGCCAATTTAGTGAATCTATAGCGGGTAATGTAGTGGTCCCAACTGCGCAGGGCAAGTGTTGGGGAAAGTATCAGTGCCCGGCCGAGTTAACTCGTTAATCACTCTGTGGTGGTTTGAATGGTTTTCTCGAATTAAAGGTAAAAGGGTAAAGGTTCCATTATTATCACGTAATACTATATTTAGAATGTAATGTACATGAAATTCTTTAACTTTGTCTACCGTAAGGAACCTCACAGTAATGAGGCCCCAGCGAGGAATGAACTTGTGACCCTGGCTTACAAGACCAGTGCTCTAACCACCAAGCTATGAAGCCTCAATTACCAGATACTATTAGTGACGTTAGTGCCTGCGTGCTTGCATCAGTCTAGTTGTATTTTAAGTAATCTTGAGATGATTTAAAATATAGGTATGCCCTCATAGCCCCGCTGACTGCACAGTTATATTTCTCAGCACGGCTGGTGGGGTTATCAGTTGGGAATCTCTGACTGCAGCAATGAGAGATTGAAAATGTCCATGAACACTCTGGCAAGTTGGTTGGCACAGATTTTCAATTCCTTGCCAGGTATGCTGTCGGCCTGACAGATATCACAGGGTTCTCAGCCTTTGCAGGGCCTCTCAAAGGCACTGTTGAGTTCTACTTTTCAAAGCGGGCTTAGGAGGTGTTCACTCATTGGATAACGAAACATACAGCCATCTATGGTATTCATCCTCACTTTGTAGGATACAATGGCCTGCAATCCCTGCCATAGCTGCTATGTATCTGTCTCCAGCTTCCTCCAGAATTGCTTCTTTGCCGCTGAGATTGCATTTCACAGGTTGTACCTGGACTTCTTGTAGAGGTCTGGATCACCGGCCTTAAACGTCCTTGATCTCATGTCAGCAGGTTGTAAATATCCTGATTCATCCAAGGCTTCTGGTGGAGAAACTCCTGGTATATGCACATGGGCACATACTCGTCCACATAAGTCTTGATGAAGTCGATGATGCATGTTGCATATTCATTCAGGTCTAAGGATGAGCCCTTAAATATGGTCCAGTCTACCGATTCAAAGTAATTCTGCAGGTACTCCTCTTCCTCCCTCGATCATATTTTCATAGTGTTCACCAGTTGGGCTGTAGTTCTCAGTCTCTGCTTGTCCGCTGGGAGTAGAAGGTCAGCCAGATGATTGAACTTGCCAATATGTGGTTGTGGGATGGCTTGGTAGGTGTTCTTCATGATGGTATAGCAGTGGTTGAGTGTGTAGGCTCCTCTTGTGTTGCAGGTTATGTGTTAGTGGTAGTCTGTTAGAGACCTCTTCATGCTGGCCTGATTGAAGTCCCCTAAAATGATTGGAAAGACATCAACACCATCTCTTCATGTTCTTCGAGATCTAGTGATAGAGGCACTGTGCTGTAGACACTAATCCTGATTGCTGTATATCTCAAAGCATTGTTTTCTTTCCCATTAATTATCCCTGTTGTTCCTTTCCTTCTGAGATTTTCTTTTCCAGAATAGATAAATCATATCTATGGACAGTGGGTCTATTCAAGATTATTTTATTGCATGTAATAAAGTAGATGTTATGTTACAAGAAATTGCATTCAGTCTACCAAAAGGCAGACAAAGATTTGCCATCAGCAGAAATTGTTCAGTGCCCCTTACAGTCAAGGAAAGAGAAGCAAAAGAGAGTCCTTTCAGAGTCACTGTGGGTCCATGTATTTGCCTCCAGTGCTCTCGTATCCTCTGCAGCCACACAGACCAGTCCAAACCATTGGCAACCTGGGCTCCAGATCCAAACCTCTGACACAAGCTGCTTTCAGATGGCGAGAATACCCAACTGTAAAGCCGCCTATTCTACTCCAATGCGGCTGCCGGGTGGCCACCTGAAAATGGAGAACCCGGCCAGGAGGAGCACTTACCTAACCCTCCTCCTGTAGGTATATTCTCCAGTTCAGAGAATCCCCTGTTGCATCTGAAAGCACCAGTGGAACTACGACCACAGAACACAGGAGTGGGTGTTTGCTTGGACGTGGCTCTCCTTCAACCGGCACGTTCAGGTGACAGAAAGGCATCTTCTCCGCAGCCACCTGAACGTCCCAGCTGCACTCCCCCAGCCACGTCTGTCGGCGCATTACCTGTGTCTGAGCATCTGAAAGCAGCTATAATCAGGAAGCCTTCAGTGCCTGAGGCACCCTAGGAGCCCCTCGTATCCTGGATCAGATACCTGGTACCCCTTCAGCCAGTCTCGAGCCAGTTTCCTGCTGTCAGTTTCCTGCCTTTTGTGAGTCTACTAACTTCACCACTGTGCTGCCTCTCTGGAATGATTGGTTTAGTGTTGCCTCTCTTTTGGTGTTTGGACAAATTCAGTCAGACTCAAGGTTTGTAGGATGCTCTAGATTGGCGTCAAAATCATCACTTGAAGTTGTGTATCATAATCTGCTTTTATTTTTCAAAGTTATTTTTCCAGCTGAGAATAATAATAGTATGGAGTGCTTGTAAAATCCTTTTAACTTGACTACTTCTATTCCCACATCCAAAGCTTGAGTGCAAAAATGTAGGTTGATGCTCCCTTCCTGGGCTGATGGAGTGCTAACCTGTCAGAACTTAAAATTTCTCAATTAGATCTTTATCTGATGGCCATTAAGTGGGTTATCTTGGTTGGTGGGGGGGGGGGGGTGGTGGAGGTGGAGGGGTGGGTGGTTATGAACGTGTCTGTCTTCTCTGAGTCACTATGGTTGTAACTGACTCTGCTCCAGATGGTGCATTTACTTGTGGCTCCACCTCTTCCAACAAAGTTGGTACAACTTGCTATTCAGGCACTTGAAACCATCCCAATCTTAATCCAACTCTGAGGCAAGGAGAGAGATTGAGTAGTTTCCGTAGGCACGATAAAATGTTTAATTGAACATAAGTAGCTTAATAAATGTTTTTCGCATGTAGTTTACTTCATGCCTATATTTGGTCCACACAGATTGATGTGATGGCTGAAAAAGCATGTGCGCATGCCCTCATGTCTGTCTTCTGCTCAATATTGTCCTTGATATTAAAAATAAATGATCTTTACTTCATCCTATTGGTGTTTTTGGAGACCAATGCAGCGCAGACTCACTGCTTTCTTTCTTTCACCATCAGTTCCAAAGAACCTCATTGGTAGTGAAGTTCCTCGGAATAATTCAAGGTTGCAATAAGATCGTTTGTGTGCGTGTGTGTGTGTGCGTGTGCGTGTGTGTGTGTGTGGTGTGTGTGTGTAAAAATCAAGTCTTTTTCTTAATAACATTGTGATAGACATTGAATGCTTTTTGAAATGTTTATTGCACATATAGAACTGAATAACTGATTCCAGACCATTTTTTAAAAACTTGTGTCAAAGCCATACTGTGCATTCTGATGATGTAATGAAATTCCCCTGAGTAGACTATATTGAAGTGGTGAATATTATTCAAACACAACGGGAGTCCTTTTGTGTTGCAATTCAGATGGGAAATTAAAATAAAGTGGAAGATAACATTAACATGTTCAAAAGCAAATTCAATTAGAAGAGTGATTGATCAGATGAGATTTGCTTGGTGTAGCATATCCAATTTTCTTGGGCCTGGGTGGTTTCACGTGGTTAGAATCACAATGTTTTTGGTTTTCTTTATGAACAATGAAAGGAATGATCTGCAGTTTTTTCACTGTTTTATTGGCTTATGTCTCTATTCCTACTTTTGAAACAAAAGATGCAATTATTTTTCTGTCCCTGATACAGAGCAAAAACTTTTCCTAATTGAACTTTTGTTGTACTCATCTTCCGTCTCATTCATGTTATTGGTTTTCTTCATCTCCACTTGAATATCTGTAACGTAGGGAGTGTCAACATCTCTTGTTTTTCTTTTTAGATTGTAATTCTTTTCAGATTGTCATTTTGCCTCAGAGAAAGAATCTCAGGGTTGTATGTGATGTCATGTACATACTCCGACAATAAATCTGAAATCTCTCTTGTGAGTCAGTCTCTTACTTGAATTGCTTTTAAATAAAAGCCTCATGTCAGAGTGCGAACATATTGGCTTTGGAATCATTGTAGATACATTTCTGGTCTTGTAGTCAAGAGACACGAGTTCAAATCCTGTAGCAGTAAGTTAATTTAAATGTGGTTAAAAAAAGATTTATCAGCCTGTTACCTGGATTGGTGAATATAAACTTCTGAATTGTTATAATAAACCCAGTTTGTTTAAGGAAAGAAAGTCTGCCATCCTTATCAAGTTTGAGATCCAAACCAGTATGACTGAGAATTTAAAAAAAAATTGCTAACTGAAGGTAATCAACTTCCAATTGCTATTACAGCAATAGCCAGTGTAATAATGTATCAGAGGTCATCCCACATGGTGAAGTCAATTCCAATATTTTAAATCTCTTAATATTGAAATAAGGTACATCCCTGTGTTATATCTGTATAGGAACAGCTTGAGACAGACTAGATCAAGAACACAGATATTCAGAATTGCTGTCTGGGACTTCTTGATGCCTGTGTGTGTGTTTTTTTCACCTGTGTAGTAAATGAAAATGGCTGAAAATAGCTTCGCTGATAGTTGGTGTTTCAGAAGGTGTGGAAGTAAGGATCTGTCTAGTGTAGACGGATATAGATTGATCACTTTTAATTAATGTTGACATTTGCCTTGTTTTGTGAAAGAATGCTGAGATGATTGTAAATACTTTGGAGACCTGCGGGGGGGGGGGTGGGGGGCTTGGCATCGACAGCCAAGATGAAATTCCACTAGTCCTGGCCAAGGACTACGAGAAACTCTGTAATGTGTGTTGCCTGATAACACCAGTCTGATAACTTTCCAACAGTCCTGTTCCTCACTAGAATCATGTGATTTACAGGAATCGGGGGAATTGAACTGTTCAAATACCTTAGAGGAGAGGGACACATCTGCGTAATTGGTCCATAATATGGTGCAACATGTCGATGGACATTGCATAGCTTAATGCTGATGGGATAAATGCTCGTTGTCTAAGAGGTGACTGTTTTGATTAATGTCAGATAGCATTGGAGAATTTAAACCCATGCATTTGTATGTTCAGAGAGCTCCTTGATCCTCTACGTGTTTTGAAAGACCTCCCAGCAAGCTTGTGTGTGAATAAAGGAGTACCAGGAAATTAAAGTGTCTGAGCCCTCCATTCCTTACGATACAATTGCTTAAGAAAAGAGCACCTGGATGATGTGGGGTGGGGGTTGAAAAGACAACCTTCATCAAAGGAATGAAAGGAAAGTTTCCCAGAGACAATTGGAATCCATTTCTGCCATGGTTTCAAACATCCCATTACATCCACACTGTGCATATTGAGAACATAGGGATTATCAAGCTCAATATTCAATATATTTTGAAATATATTTGAATGCATGTATGGTTAAAATTTTTAAATAATAACTAAAAGTACACTCAATTTGCAACAATATTTTTGTACTTTCAATTGAGGAACTAAATGTTGCTATCATTCTCTTGTTTAAAATATTGATATTGTAAGCCGCGAACTGTGTAAAATTACTACTCTGTTTTACATTAGAGGAGCTTTAGTATGGTTTATTTTCATTTAAAATGGTTGCTACAGCATAACATCTTGATAATTCCAATTATGATATTCAAAGATAGAGGTATTTAAAATTATGAGGGGGATAGACAGAGTAAATGTGGGTAGGGTTTTTCCACTGAGGGTGGGTGAGATACAAACCAGAGGATATGGGTTAAGGATAAAAGGGGAAAAGTTTGGGGGGGGAACATAATGGGGTTCTTCTTCACACAGAGAGTGGTGGCAATGGGGAATGAACTCCCAGCTGAAGTAGTGAATGCAAGCTCAATTTTAATATTTAAGAAGAATTTTTGATAGGTACATGGATAGGAGAGGTATGGAGGACTGCTGGGTGCATGGGTTCAGCACAGACTAGAATGGCCGAAAAGGCTTGTTTCTATGCTGTGCAATGTTCTATGTTTCGAAGGATGTTGAAATAAATGTAAAATTTGCAAGAGAGAAAATTGTAGTTTTACCTCTTTGAAATGGTTTGCATTTTAGTTAATATTGGGAGTGTATTAATTTTATTAATGGAAGAAAATCCCAATTTGGGAAAAATTATCTTCCTTGTCTATTACCAATAGTTACTTTCATATTTCTATTGTCCTGCAATTGTTTTTTTAAATATTTTAAATTTTAAATCACATAACAAAACATTAATTACAGTATTATTAATACAAATATAACGTGATTTTTTTTATAAGAAAAAAAACCCCAACTTCCCCAACCACCTCACTAATACCCTCCTTCCTTCGTTACCCATCGACAAAAGAGATCATCAATAAATACAGTCATATTCAAACTTTTTGGCTGCGGAAGCAGTGACATCCACTGAAGCAGACTGAGAGATCAAATTATAACACCAATAACTTTCAAATATGGGCTCTAGACTTTAAATAAAAAATATTTATCTCTCAAATTATATGTTATCTTTTCTAAAAGAATACAAGCTTTCATTTCATTATGCCATCTTTTCTTACTTAAAACCGAATCAGACTTCCATGTAATAGCTAAATATTTTTTAGGAACAGCCAAAACCAATTTGATACATAGTCAATCTCAATCCTAATATCCTCTAAAAAAAAACAATGGATCAAAAGGTAAATTCACTTTTAATACTTGCTCCCAAAGGTAAACAAAGACTTTTAACCTTAAGTCAAGTCCAAGTCGAATGAAAAAAAGTACCTATTTCTTGACCACACCTAAAACACAAATCTGAAGAACTAAGTTGAAATGTTTTCAATTTCTGAGGGGTTAAATACAATTCATGTATAAATTATACTGCACCAACCTATAACGTACATTGATAACCTTAGTCATACTATCTTTACATAAATTTTTCCAAAGACTTTCATCTATCTTTCTATTCAAATCCAATTCCCATTTCATTCTTGATTTGTGAAGATCTAATTTAGGCATTTTATTTTGTAATAACTCATACAACACAGAAATAAATTTACTTGAATCATCCTTAGTAAGTAGTAATTCCAAAGAAGATTGGGAGGGACTAGCGGTTGGGGAGACTGCTAGGCGGCTGAGGGACCGGCGGCTGGGGGAGACAGCTGAAGGACCGGTGGTTGGGGGAAGTGGCTGATGGACCGGCGTTTGGGGGAGGCGGCTGGGTGGCTGAGGGACCGCGGTTGGGGGAGGCGGCTGAGGGACTAGCGGTTGGGGGAGATTGCTGGGCGGCTGAGGGACTGGCGGTTGAGGGAGGCGGCTGATGGACCAGTGGTTGGGGGAGATGGCCGGGCAACTGGAAGGGGGTGGGGGTGGATACGGCAGCACAATTCGGGTAGGCTTTCCGAAATCTGGAAAAATCCAAAATTCGGAACACACTGTCCCCAAGGGTTCCTGATAAAGGATTGTGTACCTGTATAGTCATATCAAACATTGCATTAATTAATTTCAATTGTGTTGCTTTATAATAATTCTGAAAATGAGGAAGTTGTAAACCCCCCAGTTCGAATTTCCAAGTCAATTTCTCTAGCGATACCCGATTCATGTTCCCTTTACATAAAAATTTTCGTACAACTAAATTAAGATCCTTAAAAAGCAAGGAATAGATTGAAAAATATTCTGAACTCTTGGAAAAATATTCATTTTAATACAATTCACTCTTCCTATTAAAGTAAAAGGCAAATCATTCCATCCATTTAAATCTTCCTTAATTTTATTAAATAATGGAATATAATTTAACCTATGTAAATTTTCTATAAATTTCTATCAATTCTAATACCCAAATATTTAATCAGATTATTCATCCATCTAAATTGAGCTACATCTTTACAATGGTCATAGTTTCCTTCTACCAATGACATAATTTCACTTTTATCACAATTAATTTTATAACCCGATATTGTACTATAATCTTTCAATTTTTTATATAATAAATCTAAAGAATTCTCCAGATCTTTTATACAAATTCATACATCATCTGCAAAAAGAATAATTATATATTCCTCTTTATTTACTTTAATCCCCTTAATATCAACTTCTTGTCTTATCAATTGTGGTTCAATTGCCAAAACAAACAATGCAGGAGATAAAGGATAGCCTTGCTGACTGTGTTAAAGGGAAAAATGAAGAAAGTTGTCCATGAGTAACTAATTTAGCCAAAGGACTTCTAAATAAAGCCCTAATTCAATTAATGAATTTTGATCCAAATTGAAATTTTTGTAAAACTTTAAACATATAATTTCATTCCAATCTGTCAAAAGCCTTTTCTGCATCTAACAACAAAACTAATGCTGGATCCATTTGTTTTTGAGCACTATATTAAACTAATCAATTTTGCTGTATTATCAGCAGAATATCTATTCTTAATAAATGCAGACTGATCTAAATGAACTAACTGAGGTAAATATTTATTTACGCTATTTACCAAAATTTACTACAATTTTATAAACAACATTTAATAATAATGTATGTCTATAAGATTCCGGCTTAAATAAATCTTTATCTTTCTTAGGTATCATTATTAATACAGCATTTGAAAAGGATTCATATCAAAAACAAGTTACAGTAGCTTGTTTTAATACTTCTATTAGTAAGGGCATCAATAAATCTTTAATTTTTTTATAAAATTCAGAGGTATATCCATCTTCTCCAGGAGATTTCCCATTATGCATAGAATTCAAAGCTTTAATAACTTCTTTCAATATAAATGGGGAATCTAATTCTTTTCGAGCTTCGCAATTCAAAGTTGATAGTTGAAGCTTATGCAAAAAATCATTAATCTTGTCTTCATTATTCAATGATTGAGATGTGTATAATTTAGTATAATATTCTCGAAAAGCATTATTTATATCTTGTGGATTATAAGTAATTCCCGAGTTTTTTTTAAACAGCAACCCTCATGCTTGCTCTGCTTTAAATTGCTAAGCTAACACCTTATGTGCCCGTTCTCCCAACTCAGTATTTTTGTTTAGTTCTATCAATCAGTCTTTCCGTCGTACAAGTCTGAATTGAATTATAATGCATTTTCTTATTCTCCAATTCTAACCTTTTTTTTTTCCGATGGACTTTTTTGTAATTTTTTTTCCAAAATTGCAATTTCTTTCTCTAATTTATCTATTTCCTGTAGATAATTCTTCTTAACTTAAGTAAAAAAAAAACTTATTATCTGGCCTTTCAAATAAGCCTTTAACACATCCCATATGACAAATGTATTATCAACTGAGTTAAAATTCGTCTCTAACTATATCTGTATTTGACTCCGTATAAAGTCACAAAACTCTAAATTTCTTAACCAAGATGAATGAAACCTCCATCTATAAACTGTTTCAATTCTATCTGAATTTAAACATGACATCACCAATGGTGAATGATCCTACAATTCTCGGTTTTCAATTCTTCCTTGCAGATGAGCCGAATGTAAGAAAAAAATCAATTCTAGAATACAAATCGAACTGGTAAGAATAAAATGAATAATCCCTCTCTTTGGGATTCAATCTTCTCCAAATATCCCCAAATTTAATTCTTCCATCAATGTCAATAATTTTTTAGCCATCTTCATTTTAACCAAAGATTTTGTAGATCTATCTAAAATGAGATCTAAAGAACAATTAAAATCTCCACTAATTAATACATTTCTATCTGTTTGTGCCAAATTAAGTAAAGCATCTGAAATAAAGTTATCATCATCAACATTAGGAGCATAAATAATCATAAATACCCAAGAATCTGAATAAACCTGACAATTCACTAATACAAATCTACCAAAAGGATCAATAATTACTGACTGTAATTTAAATAGTAATTTTTTATTAATTAAAATAGCTGCACCTCAAGCTTTAGAATTGAAAGACGGGACTATAACTTATCCCACCAATTCCCTTTTCAACTTTTCATGCTCTTTCTCTGTCAAATGAGTTTTCTATAAAAATGCATTATCTACTTTAATTTTTTTAATATGAGCCAAAACTCTTTCTTTAAATTGGATTTTTGAGCCCATTCACATTAAACATTACATAATTCAAACTTTGTTTTGATATATTATAATTTCTTTAAAAAATATGGAACTCTCCTCTCCACTCCGGGATATCCCAGCTCCACAGCCAAACCAAAACATAACATCTCCAAGATAGAAAGCAAGAAACCCCCAAATAATAAAAAAAAGAGACCACCATCGTCATGCTTTTAAGGTGACATTGAAAATCAAGCCTCAACAGTACACCAGCGCAGATCTACGACATTGCCAGTGGTCATATACAGTACCCCGCACCGTTAAAATCACAATACAGAAACCCAAAACATCCATTGTGTATGACTTGGAAGCCAAGGAGACCTTCTGGTTCACCGGCAGTAATGTGAAGGAGAGGCTTCTGTATGTCCAGATGTATAAACTCTCCATGCTCCCACTATCGAACAAGCAACTCGTCACATGGCCATTTACCTTGATGTTTTGTATCGACCTGGCGAGTTGGTGCAGAGTATCTTGGTTGAGGGTGATGGAGGCCAGAGTTGGGTCGCTGCTGTTGAAAATGGCAGTGTCCAAGATGATGGCCCACACATGGTGTTGCTGGATCAGTAAGATGGCCCTTCTTTCAGCAGATGGAGCAGATTGAACCCTTCACTGAGCAGCATTTCCTCTGATGCTTGCCCATGCTGCAGAAGTAGCACTTTGGGGGTTCTTGGAACACAGCAGCTATGGTCGGGTCATTACCAGAACCGGTTGAATGTGACGGGAAGCTTTTGCAAGGCACTGCTGCTGTAGTTTGGACATTAGTGAAGTGGGGGTGGGGGGTGGGTGGCTATGACCGGGGTAACCACGAGGTGGCCGCGTTGTCGGTCGAGTAGGCCTCCCTGGTCTTGACGGCCACCTCCAGCATACCTGCCACAGATTGAGTTCCCCTTGCTACAAATGTTTTTGTCTGATGTAGTCCAATCTGATCCCCGTGATGTAGGTGTCCGGTTCAGGATCTCTGTATAGTCCACCGCGGACACAGCTTTGCATTCGCAGGCCCATTTTCTGTTTGACTCACCAAGTTGTTGTTTTCGAGTCACTAGTAGATGTCTAGCACAGACAATGTTGATTTTGCACAAGTATTGCTCTTTGAGGATGTCCATGGGCTACTGATATGTTGTGCTGACCCGGGAGTGCAGTACTTTCTGTTTATCGGTCTCTGATCTCACTATGGTAGAGGAAGCCTGCAGTTCAGAGTTCAAAGCTGGTAAATGCCTCAGGCGATTGAGGGACAATTTCCAGCTTTTCTGGCATGAGAATCTATTCCATTGTAGAAAAGTGAATAAAATTGATGCCCCATCAATCTCTCAAAAGACTTTTGTAGAGAAACCAATAGTCTTTTATTCACTTGAGAACTTAGCATATTCCTACTGTTTGGTTGACCTGCACTGAGTAACGGGGCTGTCACCTTTATACAGGAGCCAGTGGGGAGGGGCCACAGGTACAACCAGCCAATAGGTATGCTTGACCAGATAATTATACATGACAGTGGTTTACCACACAGACCTTTGGCATTATGATCTAAATGTAATTGGTACCTTCAACAGTTTTCATTTTACATGTCTGTTTATCAATATCATGTGGAATGAATTGAACTAATGGAGTTCACAACTTCTGCAGTTGTGAACTGAGGAGGATTGGTAATGAGATAGTGTCCCTTGACACTGGAACTGATCCACATTTTTTCAACTGTGCACTTTGAATGGAAAAGGATGGTAGATATCTGTGACTTTCCAAAATAGAAGTTGAGGCTATCCAACTGGAGTGGTTCAGAACATCTGATAATATTCATCTGGAGATCATTTTGATTAGTTCTTTGAGGCTTGCACTGAGAAATCTCTTCAGGAGCTTGATCATGGTGTTGAGTTAATGAAATCACAAAAAGAGTAATTGAATCAGGAGTAATTGAATCCATCCCCGATGGATGGCCTTTGCTGTACGATTAAGGACATAGACCGAAACCAAGGTGAATAGCTCTGGTGACTATGTAGCTTTACTTTATTGCACTTGAAATGACAAAAGTGTCATAAAAATCACCAGTGGTGACCACTTGGTGGCCATGGAGGAAATGCATGATTTATATAAACCATCTTGGGGTCATATAAAGTGGTCCTATTAGTTTGCTGTGTCATAAGCTTTGTTCATGTCAGTCCCTGAAGATCCATAGAAAACTAAGGCACAGAAAACGAACCATTCGGCCCTTCTAGTCTGTGCTGAAGCAACATTTCGCTAGTCCCACTGACTTGCACCAATTCCTTATCCCTCCAGACCTCTCCCATTCTTCATGTTTCACTTGAAGCAATTTCCTCAGACTTTCCTCATGACAAACATCATGTTCATAATCTCCAGCTTAGTCCAAGACTACATGGTGGCTGAATCACTTTGGAATAACTTGCAGTGATTCTTTTCAGTGGAATGCGAGCACGTATTTATTCTGCTCTCCAGAGAAAGGAAATGCCTTTGTAGTTTTAGAGTTTGATTTTTATATCTGCTTTTTTAATGGAGGTGCAAGAATTCTATCATTTAAGTGTTGTAGCATTTGATTATTCTATTTAATGCTAAAAATGTCATAGGGCAGCTCTATAGCCAGAAGTTTATTTAAGTTTCATATGTTCAATGAAATTTGTTAATTTGGTAAAAATACAAATCATGGACACAAGAGGACTACAGCAGGGCATGCATTCTATCACTGAGTACAAAACGTACGAGGGTTGTAGGTCAATTGGGTGTAATTGGGCGGCATGGGCTTGTGGGCCGGAAGTCCCTGTTACTGTGCTGTGTGTCTAAATTTAAAATATAAAAATTTAAAGCAAGGCCAACTAGCACAACACGCAACAGCATAACACTCCCTGATGAGTTAACTAAGTTCTGCACTAACTTCAAACAGGGAGGTGCTTCATGTTGAGGCAAGAAGGGTTAGTAACTTGATTGACTTGTGAGAGTGGGACTCTGGGAGAGTAGAGAGGTTGTTAATTGGGGATTTGTTCAGGGAAGGGTCAACATTCATTGTCACTGAAGACGAGATCCTAGTTACTGGCACTTCTATATGTAAAACTAGGCAACCATTGGCCAGAAAAGGCTGCTTTTAATTAAACAGCACCCAAACAGCCATCATCCAGCTTTGATAAGATTTGGATCTGTTTGATTACTGTCCAGTTCTCAAATATTGCACTTATTGCAAGCCCAATAGACTTTGTGAGTATTTTTGACCTCTGTATATCATCCCTGAAACAAACTTAAGAAACAATATGACCTAATTGGCATGGTTAGTGTAGTGGTTAGTGCAACGCTGTTACAGCACCAACAATTGGAACCGGGGTTTGAATCATGCACTCTCTCTAAGGAGTTTGTCCGGTCTTCCCGTGTCCACGTGAGTTTCCTCCGGGTGCTCCGGTTTCCTCCCACCTTTCAAAATGTTCCGGGGGTTGTAGGTCAATTGGATGTAATAGGGTAGCACGGGCATGTGGGCTGAAAGGGCCTGTTACCATGCTTTAGATCTAAATTTAAAATTTAATTATAAACATAGAATATATTTTCCTTCATTAATTTCTCTTACTGTGGGCAAGTACTGCAAAAACATTGGGCAATGTGAAATAATTTTAGGATTCAAATTCATTTAACCTCACTCCTCTTAATTACTTTGAAGCTCCAACCTCTGTCAGCTAGGGTGATTGTACTTCGTTGCTAAGTGATGTGCAAGCTTGTGCAGCCACATTTGCTGCAATATTGCAATTTCTGACCTCTTTTCTGAAAGGACTTTGTAATGGAGTCATACAAGTTATCAATAGGGAGAATAGATCATTACCCATCAAGTCAAAACTAGCAGAAAGGAGTCAGTGGGTGTTATATAGTCAGGATAATGTGAACTGTTTTGTAACTGTGAAAGAATGCACTTTTCTCACTGTAGTTACTGTAGTGCACCACTGTGGGGTGTATGTATATGTATAGGAGTGTGTGTGAACATTTTTCTGAGATGGTGGAAGGCATCAGTAAGTAAAATCTCTTCTGTTATTTGAATCTTGCATCTCTAAGTTATGTAAGAAGCCTTCCAAGCAACTTGAGACATAGCATGGTGGCAGTGGTATAAGAGAACAAGAATAAAGTCATATAATTGATTGTAAGTCACTGAAATAAGAAAGGGAAGAAGAAAAAAAAAACATTACTGAAAAAATGGCTGAAGCAACAGCAGTTCACCCTATGATAGGCTGGGAGGCTGAAGACGTTGGAATCATTTAAAAGTTTCAGCAGAAGTGAAATTTAACATTCAAAAGCTATTTTAAAAGTGCAACAGCAGAGGAGAAGGTGTGCAAACTCCCAAGACTTGCAGGAAGTGTGGTACACAGCACCCCTTCAATGACTGAAACAAATACCCCGCATATGGTTCTGAATGTAGAGCCTGTGGTAAAGCAAACCACTGGGCGAAGATGTACAAGTCTGGTATGAAGAAAACAGTAATACCAGTGAAGAAAAAAGACAAGAAGATCCACCACATAAAAGGAAACAGCAATGAGGACTTCGACACCCAGATACTGGAGATAGAATCTGTACACCTTCACGAGATGTCAGGTGAGATGAAAGAAGGAAGTGAGTTGCATACAAGGATCCAAATACAGAGGACAATCTAGAACAAGCCTATGATATTTAACCTAAAGGTGAAGCTGGATACTAGATCACAAAGCAACATGCTTCCACTCGGACATTACTGCCAGATGTTCCCAGAGAACATAATAAAAATGTATCCAAAAGACAGTGCATTGGAAACAGAAAATGTCACATTAATGGCCTATGGTGGACCCTTGATCAAGCAGCTTGGGAGAGCTAAGATCAATGGCTGCCATAAGGGAAAGAACATCCTCTGTACATTAACAGAAACACACAACTAAAATAGGAAATGATTTCCACGGAAGTACCCTCCAGGCCATGGTACACAGTGAGAGCAGACTTGTTCACCGAGAATCAAGAGTGGTATTTAATAGTATCCGGTTAGTAACTACTCTACGTTTCCATTCATCAAAAGGGTGAAAGACCTGAGAGCATCAACAATCACCTCAGAAATGAGAGCACTCCTTGCTCAACAAGGAATACCCAAGCAAGTAATATGTGACAATGAAACACAGTTCACATCACAAGAGTTCAGAAAGCTGGGTTTGTTGTCACTACATCATCCCCATACTGCCCCAAAGGACATAGGTTCATTGAAAGACAAGTGCAAACTGTGAAATTCAATTAGTTAAGTGTTGCAAAACAAAAGAAGACCCATGCCTAGTTCTTCTATCATTACGAGAAAGACCTTTAAGGGCTGACATGAAGTCCCTGACAGAACTTCTAAAGGGCAGGACATACAAAACAACTCTACCAAGTAAAATACACCCTCCAGAAGACCAGGAGGAAACCAGAAGAAAACTGGCTGACATGTAAGAAGGACACCACCATTATAACAAACATGTACAAACACTGCCAGAACTCTTCAGAGGGGAGTATGTGCATATTCAAAAGCCAATGTTGGAAACATGGACTCCAGAAAAACTGAGACACCAAGATCATATACATTGTCAAGACAGTCTCTGACAATCAGCTGAGGAGGAACAGAATTCACATCCGGCTGATGCAAGATGTAATGAAACAGAAAGCTTTAATACCAGCAAAGCCTGCAACACCAATATCAAGTGAAGAGACCACAACCACTAATACTGAAACATCAACACAGCAGTTGTCAGGTGAAGCACAACAAGCTACATCACCTACACGTGGACCAGCAACACAGAGCCCAACGGTCACAACCAAAGATGGCGAAGCAACATACTGCCGCCAGTGCGATATCGCTAAGAACTATTTAAAAGTAGTTGTGTAAATAAACTAGTGTACAAGTTCAGTTACTTACATTGCACTGGAAAGAAACTGATAGAGAACACTACATTTTTATTTATCTTGAGAAGGAGGAATGTTATATAGTCAGGATGATACAAACTATTTTGTAACTGTGTAAGAATATACCCTTCTCACTGTAGTAACTGTAGTGCACCACTGCGGGCCATATATATATATATGTGAATGTGTGAACAGTTTCCTGAGATGGTGGATCTCTTCTGTTATTTGAATCTTGCATCTCTAAGTTATTTAGAAGCATCCCAATCAACTTAAGAGACATAACTGTGGGCGTACAGCATCCATGCAGAGAAATGGATAATCAACATTTTGAGATTGGAGCCTTTTTCTAGACTGATTCAATGTTGACTATCCATTTATCTCCATGGATGCTACCTGATCTCCTGAGTCCTTCTAGTTTCTCTTTGCTTAATGTTCCATCATCTGCAATTCTATGTCAAGGATACCAGCCCACAAGGGCAGTCAGCTCATTAACAGCCAGAAAAAAATAACTTGCAATTCTCTCTATTTTCCAATGTGCAATGGCTTAATGAAGACTTGCCTCCATTACTCTCTGGGGACCCAGCATAGCAGCACTATCCTGCTTTGCAGGAGTGTTATCAACCTCATTACTGTGGTTGACTTCAGCCAAGTAAGGTAGATAGGATATAAATCACCACCGCAAAGTCTTTGCTTATTTCTACACTTACAAAGAGTAGAAAGATAGGTTTACATTTCTTGTAAGTTCTGAATGGATTTAAGTGATGGATTTAAAAATGCTTGTCCAAGAAGTATTTTGCCAACTTGGAAAAGGTTGTAATGGGGGTGGGGAAGATTGTGAAGGGTTTAGGTGTTATTTCCCCAGAGTATCATGAAAACTTTTTTAACTAAATGTAATGACTTTTCCTTCAGTTATTTTCTCATGTAATTTCAAACCTTCTGGTGTTAATTTTCCATTGTTTGAATCTTGCATCAATCACATCGTGCTTTTGGAGCAGTTTATCATTAGTTTCTGCACAAAAAAAAACTGTTGGATTTGATTTCACGGCAGCTTGTATTTTAATTGAATAATACAATTGCTTTATAAAACCTCAGATTGAAAAAAAAAGTTAAGCTATAGAAGCTGGGAAATAAAACAGAAATGCTGGAAGAAATCAGGCAGTGAAGTACTATTTGTTGAAAGAGAAACTAGCCAACATTTCTGGTGAATACCTCCGCCCCATGATGTCTGAATCAATACAATTTGCTAAATTAAGGAGTGAAACACAAAGGTCTGCAGACCTTGAGGAAGGGCTCAGAACCAAAACTTCACTAATATATTTTTGCCTTCTATTGACCTGCTGAGTTCCTCAACATTTCTGTGTTTTTACTAAGTTGCTAACTAAAACTAAATCTCTCCTGCTTGCTCGTGATACATAACATTATTCCCTGTGTATCCCATTGTCTGTTCAGAAGCCTCTTACACACGTCTATGTTGGTCAACTTCATGGTATGCTAAAAGAAATGTGTGAGTGTATTCTTTATTTATTTGTAAGCTGGGGTAAATCAGTGCTGTTACAAATGGTGACCCCGTGAGTTCACAGTGCCTTCTAATTTAAAATGGAGAGAGATGAGGATAAACCCCTTACAGGAGTAGTTGGGGAGGTCAAACTAAAGATTTCCCCCCCTTTTTTTAATTAATAATGCACCTGCATGGTTTATGATCCTCAAAATGTCTTTCTCTGCCCTCATTGTGTGGAGTCAGAAGAAAAAATACGATTTACTTGTGGTGCGTCTTCCAGAGAAGATTGCCTGTGAAAGGAAGGATGTCTTACAAGACTGCATACCTTGGTTCATGGGGAGCGGACGACAATGTTCACATGCACATGGTCAAAACGTTGCTGTGCTGGGTCAAAGCTCTAGAGCGGGGCCTTGGTGTGTCTGTGCACTTTGGTCTTAGCCCACAGTGTAACATCGCGGTGGAGGCCATGCCACACGAACTTGTCAGACAGCAGGTGGGCTATGGACCTTATGGAAGGATGTGACAGAGCGTATATTTGGTCAAAACACCCGCCATCACCAGGTCATGTGTAGGATGGGTCTGGGGAAGCCTGTGGACATGTCACACAGTAAAGACGGGCTCCCCGGTAAAGGACAGAAATCGCTAACCTTCAGGCTGATGATGGCAGTCCGGAATGCCTGGAAGTCCGTATCCTCTGCTTGGTCTTTGGCTAGCTGAGCAACATTGAGCCCTCCTGAAGTAGTGGTGATGGCCTGACTGGACAGTGCATCGGCCATCACGTTGGATTTTCCTGTGATGTGGCGAATATCTGTTGTATACTCAGAAATGTAGGAGAGGTGTGGTTGTTGCCTCGCTGACCATGGTCCGAAACCTTGCTGAGTGCATGGGTGAATGGTTTGTGGTCTGTGTAGGTGGAAAACCCTGCATTCTAACACATTCCGGAAATGTCATATTGCCAGATATAGGGCCAACAGTTCATGGTCGAATGCCTGTACTTGAATTCTGGTGTCTGGAGATGTTTGCTGATGAAAGCCAGGGGGCGCCACTGTTCATCGACTCACTGCTTCAGCACCGCGCCGACCACTCTGTCCGATATGTCTGTTGTAAAGGCCTGGGGTAGGAAGAGTCTGGATGGGCCAAAGATGTGGCCTCTGCCAATCCCTTTTTGGTTGCCTGGAATGCTTCAATGGTTTCGCGTGTCCACCGGAGCACCTTTTTGCCAGGTTTGATGAGGCCAAATAGGGGTTGCAGGAGGGTAGCTGCACCCGGAAGTAAATGATGATAGAAGTTCACCATCCCTAGGAATTCCTGTAGGCCTTTGATTGTGTTCGGCCTGGGAAAACGTTGGATGGCTTCCACCTTATCCGGCAGTGATGTGGCCCCCTCTTGGGTGATACGGTGTCCCAGGAAATCGATAGTGTCCAGGCCGAACTGGCACTTAGCCGGGTTCACTATGAGTCCAAACTCCTGCAACCTGTCGAAAAAGCGAGTCAGGTGCATCCTGTGTTTGTTGGCATCTGAGCTGGCGATGAGAATGTCATCCAGGTAGATGAAGATGAAATAGAGGTCCCTGCCAACCATATCCATGAGATGCTGCAACATCTGGGCTGCGTTCTTTAGACCGAAAGGCATCCAAAGGATCTCGAAAAGGCCGAAAGCTGTAATAATGGTAATTTTCAGGACGTCTTTACGATGCACTGGAATCTGATGGTATCCTTTGATGAAGTTCACCTTGGAAAAGATCCAGCCGCCCTGGATTCTCATGGCAAAATCCTGGACACGTGAATGTGGTATCTATCTTGGATGGTGGCATCGTTGAGTCACCTATAGTTGCCACATGGGCGTCAACCTCCAGAGTTCTTCTGGACCATGTGCAGTGGGGACGCCCAGGGGCTGTTTGAGCAGCCAATGATACCCAACTCCTCCATGGCCGCGAACTCAGTCTTGGCTTGAAGATGTTTGTCCTGCAGGAGGCACCATGCCTGTGCATACACTGGGGGCCCGGTGGTCTCTGTGGTGCTTCACGCCATGTGCTGGTTTAGCATCATGGAAGTTGGGTCGCAACAGGGCTTGTCCCACTTACAGTGGAAAACCGTGTCCGCTGCGTGGATTGTGAGCAGGTGGGTACTGAAACTCGGAATGGAGGAGCCATTGGCTGCCTGTAGGGGAAGGTCCTTGGGATTGTGTTTGAGTTCTAAATATGTCAGCAAAATGAGGCATATCTCTGCACCTGTGTTGACTGGGAAACCCTTCTTTGTTCGCTGGTCCCTGAGGTAGAGTAGGCCTTTGTGTATGCCAACTGCCGAGGTCACTATCGGTGGCTGGCCTGTATGTTTCCTGCTGCCACTCTTGACTTGGCATTGAGGTATGAGCATGGAGGGATGCACGTTACGGCCCCATCTATGGTGGTAGAAACAGTAATCGCTCTGTTTGTCTGACCACTCATTATGTTGCGGTTGGTCATAGCTATTGCTGGGGGGCCTGGCGGGTGGGGGGGGGGGGCTGAAGTGGCGGTGCTGATGGCGTAGATCGGTTGCACGTGTATGGGGCTATGTTGTGGGGTGCGGAAAAGTCTGCTTCTTTGGCTACCAGGTGTGGGGCGCTGAAATCCACGTCAGATGTTGCCAAGGATCGTGCACTGGTAGCTTGGAGAGGAACAAGGCCCCGAACAAGAAACAGTTTATGTGTCCATCTGCTAAGGCCACCATTTCGTGCATGAGCTTGGAGGGGTTCCTATCGCCCAGGTCTTGCATATTCAGGATGCGGATGGTGTGCTCATGTTAGCTGAGTTCCAGTGAATTGACGAGGAAACACTGGAATTGTTCGTACTTATGCTCAATAGGAGGATTTTCCATGAAGGAGCTTACTTTGGCTGTGGTAGCGGTGTCTAGGGCGCTGATGATGTGCCAGAACTTGGTATCCTCCGAGACAATACCTCTGACCTGGAACTGTGACTCGGCCTGTTGTAACCAATTCCTGGGCTGATTTGCTCAGAAGGGCAGCATTGGTCATAGCTGTTGTGACTTTAGTAGTAGCATCCTGCATTTTTTCACATTCGAGGTGGGTTCCAAAGATGTTGAAACCGTCAGGGTCACCACTGTAGCATTTGCTAACAGCAGCGCTACCAAAAAGAAAGACATCCACACAGCACGAGGTGAAACAGTAACTGAACTTTATTTTGAATTCCTTGCGCTGCTTGATGTGACCGACCCACTTCCTGTGAGGGTTGCACTGGCCTTAGGAAGTGATATCAGCGTGTTGCAGTGTCACTCCCCGTCCAGTGGCATGAAACACTGAAGCGGTGCCGTCCCCTGGGAAACGCGTTTTGCCAACAGTGGGATTTTTCTTGGAGGGGGGGCCTGCGCCATCTTGTATCGGATGACTGGAGCGATGTTTTGGCCCGTCTAACCACACGGTCGCTTGGCCCGCTACAGTATATAGTCACCAGCATGACTTAAATGTGCATGTTACTAAAAGTGTCAATACATCCAAATGCAGTGATCCAAAATCTCTTGTTACCTCTCCATATCATTTATGGTGCTAACAGAAGACCCAAAGTAATGGCTAATTGATAGCAAAGCAACTTCAACAGTGGAGAAGAATTATTTTCAAAATTGTAGCCAGGAGTTTGGAAGGCAAAGTAAAGTGCTTTTTTCATGTAGACGCAATGTGAATATGCAATTTAGTGACCGATTCCTATCAGATTAAAAATCCTAAACAATATCATAAACCAGACCTGTAAAAAGGCCAGGGCTGTCTTCCAGTCATAAAAATATTTGTTTTTATAATATCTCTTCATTTTAACTTCTGTAATTGGCATCTGTTGTTTTGTTTCTACGAATAATCTTCTTGCACACTGTCACATCTGGTTGACATGCATTAAGACAGCTGGCTATTACATATGGGGTAATAACATGCTTAACTAGGGAATGGAAAAATGTGTAATTTATTTGGTAATGGAAGTGCAATAAAAATGGGAGTTTAATTAAAAAAAACAAATGCATCTCTTACTTCTAATGTCTCATTACATTTTCCATTGTAAATTTTTGACTCCATTTTTTCCGCCTTGTCTTTATTTTGCCTTATATAGAAAAAGTACTTTTTATTATCACTTATCATGTCTTTAGGATGTTCCAAACTGCTGCTCATCCAGTTAAACATACAGTATGATCAATGCTGATTCTTCAATAAACATGGCATCAATTTTTGGAGGCGCTATGGACAGCGAAGACGCTTCCAGTGGGATCTGGACCAGCTGGAAAAATGGCAGATGAAATTTAATGCAGACAAGAGTGAGGTGTTGCATTTTGGAAGGACAAACCAAGAAAGGACATAGATGGTAAATGTTAAGGGACTGAGGAGTGCGGTAGAACAGAGGGATCTGGGTATACAGATAGATAATCCCTGAAAGTGGCGTCACAGGTGAGTAGGGTTGTAAAGAGTTTTTGGCATATTGGCCTTCGTAAATCAAAGTAATGAATATAGGAGTTGTGATGTTATGGTGAGGTTGTATAAGATATTGAAATAGTGCAGAGAAGGTTTACTAGGCTGTTTCCTGAACTTCAGGAACTGAGTTACAGGGAAAGATTAAACAGGTTAGGACTTCATTTCCTGGATTGTAGAAAAATGAGGGGAGATTTGATAGAGGTATTTAAAATTATGAGGGTGTTTAGACAGAGTAAATATAGATGGGTTTTTTCCACTGAGGGTAAGAAGAAGAAGAAAGACATAAATGCTGGAGAAACTCAGCAGGTCAAACAATGCCTTTATGTAGCAAAGGTAAAGATACATCACCAACGTTTCAGGTCTGAGCCCTTCATCAAGGTGTGGGGGAAACACGAGAGATGTCTGAACAAAAGGGGGAAGGGGGGAGTTTGGTGAGGGTGGGAGATGATAGGTGGAGGGGGGATGGAGAGAGTAAGGAAGTAGGAACAGGAATAACTAGTTAAAGGGGGGGGAGGGGAGAAGAGGCAAGATGATTAGTTGAATGCAATGAACTCAATGTTCATGCCATGGGGTTGGAGAGATCCCAGACAAAATATGAGGGTGGTTGGGGTGGTGTAGTGTGAGAAGCCATGGACGGACGTGTGAGCTTGAGAGTGTGACTCAGAATTGAAATGGTTGGCCACAGGAGGTCGCTTTTGTTGCGAACAGAGAGGTGCTGGGCGAAGTGATCTCCTCATCTGCGACTGGTCTCCTACATGTATGGTCTCTCCAATGGCAGAACTGTATTTATCGAGCAATCTTATGGTTTTTGGCACTGAACTATCAAAATATCAAGTGCAGTTTGTGAGGATTGCTCTAGTAGCAGCCAGGAAATGTATAGCTGTTACATGGAAGTCCAACTCCCCTCTACACACTGGAATATGGAAATGCAAAGTTGAACCCACCTGAAAAAGATATCTTAGATAGAAATATGATGTGTTTATTAAAATATGGCAATTTTATTTGAATCTGGCTTTAGGATACAATTAACTTTCCTGAAAAGGTTCAATTAATATAGTTAGGTTATTAGTGTTGAATTTCTGAAGATCAAGATATTTTGACTAATTAATGAAGGCATGCTCAAACAACCCTTCTTTTTTGGACAATTGTTTATTTTTATGTTGGTGGTTGAGAGGGTCGGGGTGATATTTGGGCAATCAAATGAGTCTGTACTTTTAAAATACTATTTATATGATGTATATAATAATCTATATGTGTCTTGGAAAAATCAAAAGGTATTAAAAAAAAGCATTAGCACCTACAGTACACTACATTAACAGAGTGGTGGATTATAATGCAGTCCATCAATTTCTTAACAGTGTTTCAGTGGAACCAAAAGCTCTTGAGAAGGTAGTAGTGAATTCTGAACCACTTCTGTCCTCTGGTAAGGATCACTTTTGATGGCATTGCATGAGAAGTTCCAGGTTTCGATCCCTGTGAACATGAATGACCAACAATATATTCAAGAAAGGAAGCATGCAGGTGGTGTGGTTCCCATGTGCCTGGTGCTCTTAACCTTCTTGGTAGGTTGTGGGCTTGGAGGATGCTGTTGGGGCAGTTTAAACATTTAACCTCAGTGAATTCTGTAGATGGTGACCTCATTTATTTTTTTCTTTGAATGAAATCAACATCATTCTTTTTCAGATTCAATATTCTCCTTCAATAATTTTTACATGCACAAATTTTGCAAAATTGCTTCTGTTGCATCTGAATCATTGTTTTCAAAAACTTAATTTTCTCCCTGTCATCTCCTCTCAGATTGCAGTACGATTGAATTTTTCGTACAGATGGAGGGTGCAATAGTTGATCTAAAGCCAGTGTATTACGCCTACACAGGGGAAACTACAACAGGATAAGAGAGGAGTTGGATAGCATAAAAGGGAACAATGGTTATGTGATGGGGCAATTGAGGAACAGTGGAAGACTCAAAGAGAAATTTCACAATGCTGAACAAAAGTGCTGTATATTCTAGCTAAAAAAAACCCAAAGAGAGTAAGGGCAGGAGAACCAAAGAAAACTAAAATCTAATGGATTCAAAGTCCCCAAAAGCAGTGGGACACTGGAAGACTGTGAAAACTTTAAAAGGCAACAAAGAAACTCTAAAGAAACAGAAAAGAAAGAAAAGATCAATGATGAAAATAAATTAGCACAAAATATGACAACAGATAAGTTTTTCCTCGGATTAAATGGAAAAGGTTGGCTAAAGTGAAAGAAGGTCCCTTGGAAGATGAAGAGGAGGAATTAATATTGGGTAATGTGGAAATGGCCAATGCCTTGAATAACTATCTTGTGTTGGTCTTCACAAAGTAAGACGTGTCTAATTTGTTAAGAAGTTTCTCTTCAATTTCTATCATTAGGGAGGCAATGCTGAGCAAACTAGTGGGTCTAAAGGTAAATATGACCCTTGGCTCTGATGGAATTCATTCCAGGGTACCGAAAGAAATGGCAGAACTTGTACTAGAGGCATTTGTGATAAAGTATCAACAATTTCAGGACTCTGGACAGGTCCCGGCAGATTGAAAGATGGCAAAAGTCACACCACTGTTTTCAAAAAAAGATGTAGACAGAAGGCAGTTAACTACAGATCAGTTAGCTTATCTATATGGGGAAGAAATAGCAAGACGCAGCAGAGATTCAGGAAGAGCAGATCATGTTTGACAAATTTACTGGAGTTCTTTGAGGCTATAATGAGTGCAGTGGATGGAGGGGAACAAATGGATCTTGTATGCTTGGATTTCCAGAAGGTGCTAGATAGGTGCCACAACAAAGATCTATGGATAAGATCAGATGGATGGAGTTCAGGGTAATTATTAGCATGGATTGGTTAACCAATAATAGACGGAGACATGGGATAAATAGGTGTTACTTTGATCGGCAATCAGCAGTGAGCAGAGTGTCGCAGGGATCGGTGCTGGGCCTACACATTTTCATCATATGCAATGGTATGAAAAAGGGGACTGGGCATAGTGTATCTATGTTGATGACACTAAATTGATTGTAAAAGCAAATTTTGGAGGGGATGCAGACAGTCTGCAGTGAGATCCACTCAGGTTAAGTAAGTGGGAAAAGGTCTGGCAGATGGCATACAATGAAGGTATATATGAGGTCATCCACCTTGGAAGGAAAAATAGAAGAACAAATTATTATTTAAATGGTGAAAGGTTGCAGAATGCTCTTGCGCAGAGAGACTTGAAAATGCTTATGCGTGAATCATAAATGGAATGTTGGCCTTCATTACTGGAGGAATTGAATTTAAGAATGGAGAAGTTCTACTACCAGGGTACAGGTGAGGCCACACCTGGAAGATTCAGGGGAATAGATTTAGTACAGAGATGAGGAGGAACTGCTTTTCCCTGAAAATAGTGAATCTGTGGAATTATCTGCCCAAGGAAGCGATAGCGGATATTTCATTAGATATATGTATTTAAAGTGCAATAAAATAGATTTTTGCATAAAAAGGGAATTGAGGCTTATGGAGAAAAATCCGTTAGGTGGAGTGAGTCCACGGTCAGATCAGTCATGATTGTATTGAATGTCAAAACAGGCCAGATAACCTGCTCTTGCTCCCATTTCTTTAGCTTGTGTTAATTGAGTGCATTAACATTTGTGACATCAAGGAAGAGAAAGAAAATGTTCATTTCAAGAGTATAAAAATATTTATTTTCAAATTAAGAATGCAGCTTTCCTCTCTTTGTAGTGGAAAACATGCAAATTATGTTATTGCCCTTGAGTCTGATTGCAGAAGTATTATTTCATGAGATTAAAGCCTGCTTTCTATTTTTTTCAAGGATCATTCTGAAATACCAGCATTTTCTTTCATGGTACTTGTCATTTAAATCGTGCTTTCCTGAACGTGACTGGATACGACTTCCCATTGTGGTTGACATTATGACAACTCAGTGTCTGTTTCGTATATTACGCAACAGAACATTATTAAATATATGAATCTCAGCGTCATTTACTAAATTGATACTCAGCATCATTTCTACCCCACTTTTTATTTCTCATGCCTGGTCTTTTAGAAACATAGAAGACTGCAGCACAGAAAACAGGCCATTTGACCCTTCTAGTCTGTGCTGATAATTACTGTCTCTATTCCCACTGACCTGCACCCATTCTATAACACTCCAGGCCTATCTATCTTCTCCTATTCAATCAATTTTGAATCCAGTTTATAATTTCTCAATGGATACCTAACCTGAACTTTCTTTTTTAAAAATTTTATTTAATTTTTCAAATTACACACAAAAAAAAACATAAAATTTAACCCATCCCCCCTCCCTATAACATAAAAAACCCTACTAAAGATCCAAAAATCTTCCCCCAATCCCCTCTCCCCCCAAAAACTTACAACAAAAACCTGATTGGTGTGCCAAACTTATTACAGTTATTTAATTTCTATAGCCATGTATTTCAAATATAATCCCCACATATCAATAAAAAAAGAATAGTTAATTTTCACATTGTATGTTAATTTTTCTAGATACAAACAAGACTGCAATTCATTATGCCATCTCCGCAAATTTAATTGTACATCATTCTTCTATGTAACAGCTATACATTTTTTTGCTAATGCTAACTTTAAAAAAGTTAAATATGGTTTAGGCATTCTTAAATCGACAAGTGGAACCTTATCATAGCCCAATAAACATAACTTTGATCTAATTGAATATCCATTTTAAACAAATCTCTCAAAAATTTTATAATTTCCTCCCAAAATATTTAATTTTCTTACATGACCAAACTGAATGTACAAAAGTACCTTTCTGTTCTCTACATCTAAAACATAAATCTGTTACACTAAATCCATATCTTTTCAATTTTTCAGGAGTTAAATATAATTGACGCAAAAAATTATAATTAACCATATTATATCTCACATTAATTAATTTTGTAACACTATCAACACACATTTGGGACCATTTCTCTGCCAAAACAATATTTAAATCTTTTTCCCATTTCTCTTTAATTTTATACATATCTACTTTTTCCATTTTTTCCTGCAACAATCTATACATATCAGAAATAAAACCTTTTTCACTTTTGTTTTCATTCAATAATTCAAATTTTGTTTGACCTGGCAAATTTATTTCCTTACCGTAACTCTTCTTTAAAAAATCTCAAAATTGATAATAAGCAAACAGAGAATTTGACACAATACTATATTTCTCTTGTAATCTATTAAATGAACAAAACTTCCCTGCTTCAAAACAATCTATAACATTAACTATTCCTTTATTTTTCCAATCATTTAAATAAGGACTATTCAATGAAAAATGAATTAATTTATTCTGATATATTGGTGATCTTATTGAAATCATCTCTTTAAACCCTATAATTAAATTACGATTATACCAAATATTCATTATATGTCATAAAATAGACAATTCGAATTCTTAATAAGCATTTATAAATAAAATGCTTAATGTTACCTTCCAAAATCTGATCGATCTCTATCTTTGCCCACCTTGGGGATTCTTCAGTATCAAATAATCTATTAATAATTTTAAACTGTGCCGCTTCATAATAATTATAAAAACAAGGTAATTGCAAGCAGCTTAATTCATAACTCCAAGTCAATTTTTGTAAAGAAACTCTTGATAATTTACCCTTCCATAAAAATAACCTAATTGCCTTATTTATTTCATTAAATAACTTTTTTGGTACTATACATGGAATAGATTGAAAAAAATACTGTACTCGAGGATAAATATTCATCTTTATACAATTCACTCTTCCAATTAACGTCAATAGTAAATCTAGATGGTTTTATGGTGGAATTCTATAAAGAGTTTAATGATTTATTACTTCTGTTATATAAAGATGTTTTGAAACAAGCAACTGAAACAGGTGTATTTCCAGAATCATTCTTAAGAGAATTGATTACAGTTGTACCAAAAAAAGAGATCCTTTAAAAGCATAATCATATAAACTGATATCAGTATTAAATATTGATTATAAATTGGTGGTGAAAGTTTTGGCTAATAGGTTAGCGAATTATTTACCAAAACTGGTACATATTGATCAGGTAGATTTTGTGAAAGGTAGGTTTTCAGCAGAGAATATAGTTAAGTTGATTTCATTAATTAATGTGGAAAAACAACAAAAAACTCAAACAATGGTAGTATCTTTAGATGCTGAGAAGGTGTTTGATCATCTTGAATGGAAATTTTTGTTTAGAGTATTGGAAAAATTTAATTTTGGGCCATTTTTTAGAAGTTGGGTTAAGGCTTTATATGCGGAACCGACAGCAAGGGTGTTAACGAATGGTCAGATTTCAAAATCCTTTAATTTATCTCATTCTACAAAGTAAGGTTGCCCTCTTTCACCTGCTTTATTTGCTTTAGTGATTGAACCCTTAGCTCAGGCGGTTCGACAAGGTTTAGGTATTAGGAGAATTAGAGTGAAGGAAAATGAATATAAAATTAATCTATTTGCAGATTATGTTTTGATATACTTAACTAATCCAAAGGTTTCATTAAAGTCATTACAGGATTTATTTAATAAATATGGTAAATTATAGGGATATAAGGTTTTTACAAGAGAGGATACAAATAACCTCCCAAGGATGTTGGGAAACATAGAGACTAATGCAAGGGAGGAACTGAAAGAAATCAGTATCTCTAAGGACATGGTCTTGGGGAAATTGATGGGATTGAAGGCAGATAAATCCCAAGGGCCTGATAATCTACATCCTAGGGTACTTAAGGAAGTGGCCATTCAGATAGCAGATGCTTTAAGAATTATTTTCCAGAACTTGATAGACTCAGGATCAGTACCCATGGATTGGAGGGTAGCTAATGTTACCCCACTATTTAAAAAGGGGGGGTAGAGAAAAAGTGGTGAATTATAGACCTTACATCAGTAGTGGGCAAAATGATGGAATCCATTATTAAGGATGTAATAGCAGAGCATATGACTAGCAGAGAAGGGATCGGACGGAGTCAACATGGATTTACAAAAAGTAAATCATCCTTGACAAATCTAGTGGAATTCTTTGAGATGGTGACAGGTAAAATAGATGGGGGAGAGCCAGTGGATGTAGTGTACCTGGACTTCCAAAAGGCCTTTGATAAGGTCCCGCATAAACGACTGGCTTTTTATTGGGGGAAAAGTATTGATGTGGATTGAGAACTGGCTGGCAGGTAGAAGACAGAGAGTTGGGATAAATGGCTCGTTTTCTGAGTGGCAGGTGGTGACCAGTGGGGTGCCACAGAGATCTGTACTGGGACCCCAGCTGTTCATAATTTACATTAATGATCTGGATGAGGGGATTGGATGTAATATCCCCAAATTTGCAGATGACACTAAGCTAGGAGGGGTTGTGTGCATGGAAGAGGGGGTCAGGAAGCTCCAATGTGATTTGGATAAATTGAGGGACTGGGTAGATACATAGCAAATGCACTACAATGTTGATAAATGTGAGGTTATCAACTTTGGTAATACAAACCAGAGGGCAGATTACTATTTGAATGGCAACAGATTAAGAGATGGGGAAGTGCAGAGAGACCTAGGGGTACTTGTACACCAGTCTCTGGAGGCGAGCATGTAGGTACAGCAAGCGGTTAAAAAGGCAAATGGTATGTTGGCCTTCATATCAAGAGGGTTTGAGTATAGGAACGAGGATATCTTACTGCAGCTGTACAGGGCCTTGGTGAGACCACACCTGGAGTATTGTGTGCAGTTTTGGTCACCTTATCTAAGGAAGGATGTTCTTGCAATGGAGGGAGTGCAGAGGCAATTCACCAGGCTGATACCTGGAATGGCAGGAATGACTTATGAGGAAAGATTGCACAAATTGGGATTGTACTCGCTGGAGTTTAGAAGATTGAGAGGGGATCTCATAGAGACCTATAAAATTCTGGCAGGACTGGACAGAATGGATGCAGATGGGATGTTTCCAATGATGGGAAAATCCAGAACCCGGGGCCATGGTTTGAGGTTAATAGGCAAACCATTTAGGACTGAGATGAGGAGGAATTTCTTTACCCAGAGGGTGGTGAATCTGTGGAATTCATTGCCACAGAGGGCAGTAGAGGCAGGTTCATTAAATATATTTAAGAAGGAATTAGATATATTTCTTCAGTATAAGGGTATTAAAGGTTACAGAGAGAAGGCGGGGATGGGGTACTGAACTTTAAGATCAGCCATGATCTCGTTGAATGGCGGAGCAGGCTTGAAGGGTCGAATGACCTACTCCTGCTCCTATCTTCTATGTTTCTATGTAATTGGGAAAAGAGTGAGATTTTACAATAGCAGAGGAAATTATAAAGATTGTAGACAAATTACTAAATTAAGATGGTCAAATAAAATTAAAAATTTAGGTGTAGTTGTAAATAAAAATTATCATGATTTGTTTAATTCAAATTATGTACCTTTATTAAATAAGATTAAAATTGATTTAGATAAATGGAAAGATTTACCATTGATGTTAATTGGAAGAGTGAATTGTATAAAGGTGAATATTTAACCTAACCTGAACCTTCTGAACTAACGTCCCATGTGGATTTTGTTAAAGGCCTTACTAAAATCCATGTAGACAACATCCACAGCCTTTCCTTTATCTACTTTTTGAAAGCCTCCTCAAAAAAAACTATAAGATTTGATAAACACGACCTAGCATCCACAAAGCCATGCTGACTGTCCTTAATCAGCCCTTGGCTGTCCAAATACTTGTATACCCAATCTCTCAGAATGCCCTCCAATAATTTACCCAATACTGATATTAGGCTCACCAGCCTGTAAATTCCTGATTTAATTTTGGAGCCTTTTTTAAACAATGGAACAACATGAAGTACCCTCCAATCCTCTGGCACCTCACCCGTGGATAAAGATGTTATAAATACTTCTAACAGGGCCCCTGAAATTTCTATACTAGCCTCCCTCAATGTCGGAGGGAATATCATGGCAATCCCAGGAGATTTATATACTTTGATTCACTGTAAGACAACAAGCATCTCCTCTTTCTATGTTCTGTGCCACTACTGCTTATTTCCCTTCTTTCCTTATCCACTATGACAGATTTTTAACTCAGTTTCTCTTTCCCGCACTAATCCAAATATCAGTTAATTCCAGTAATATCTGGAAGTACATTGATTTTTTAAAAATAAAACGTTTAGCAATTGATTGCTGACTGGTCTCTTGGAGACAGCACTGCGAACTTCACTGCTCTTTATGTGATGAATTTATTTTTAATCACAATTCTAGATGGTTAATCCTTTAATCCTCATTCTAATTCTACCTGACAAGGCATAGGTAAAGCCAGCTTTGGAATAATGTGTGCAGTTCTTGTCACCTTGCTTTTGGAAGGGTGCAAAAAAGATTCACAGGGTTGTTTCTGGTACTGAAGTACTTCAGTTCTAAGGAGAAGATGAGATTTTCTTCCCTGGGGAATAGGAGCCTGAGTGGTAACCTTTACAACATTGGGAGCAGTTACATTCCTTTCCCCATGGTCGGAGAGTCTAAAACTGAAGAGCATAGATCTAAAGTGAAGGGGGGTGGGGGAGAATGGAAAAGATGTAAAAGGAATTCTGGGGAGGGGGCAACATTTTCCCCACAGAGAGCTAGACTAGTTTCTAAGCTTTAATCACTGGAGTCTGTAGTTGCCATTTTTCAACATGAGGACCAGAGATGTTCCAATGAAAGTCAAAGAAGCCATTATGAGGCTGAGAAACAAGAATAAAAGAATGAGACATCGCCCGAACCTTAGATGACCAAAATCAACTATTTGAAACATCATGAAGAGGAAGGAGCGTACTGTTGATCTCAGTAACTGCGTAGGGCCTGCTAGGCCTAGGCAGATCTCCACTGCTGATGGCAGAAAAATTCTCATCATAGTGAAAACAAATCCCCTAACACCTGTCTGACAGCTCAGGAACACACATCAGGAGGCAGGTGTGGACGTGTCAATGACTACTGTCTGCAGAGGACTTCATGAACAGAAATACAGAGGCTACACTGCAAGATGCAACCCACCAGTTACCCACAGAATGGATGGCCAGGTTACAGTTTGCCAACAAGTATTTCAAAGAGCCTGCAGAATTCTGGGAAAAGGTATTGTGGACAGATGAGATGAAGATTAAGAGTGATCACAAGAACAAAGTATGGAGGTGTCAAGGAACTGCCCAAAATACCACCTAATCTGTGAAACATGGTGATGGGGATCTAATGGCCTGGGCATGTACGGCTGCCACAGGTAATGGCACATTTATCTTCATTGATGATGTAACTGCTGATGGCAAAGTGAATTCTCTCATGTATGAAAGTTTGAGCAAATGCCTTCAAACTCATTGGATGGTGCTTCATCCTACATCAAGACAATGATCCCAAAGCCACAAAGGAGTTTTTCAAAGCGAAAAACTGGAAAATAACATTGAATGGCCAAGTGAGTCACCCGATCTAAATCCAATTAAGCATGCCTTCCATATGTTGAAGAGAAAACATAAGGGGACAAGCCCCCAAAACAATCAGTTGCTAAAGATGGCTGCATTAGTGGCCTGGCAGAGTATCATCAGAGAAGATACTCAACACCTGGTGATGTCTATAAATCACAGACTTCAAGCAGTCATTGCATGCAAGGAATATGCAGTAAAGTATTAAACATGACTGCTTTAATATACACACTGTTGCTATGTCCCAAAGTTTATGGTGCCCTAAAATGAGGAGCCTATGTTTAAAAAAGTGCTGCAATTTCTAAATGGTCAAATAAAAAGGTATACAAATACCATTGAATAAAATCTGGAATGTGCACTTAAATCACATGTGAAGTGTTTGATTACAAATTTAATACTGTAGAACACAGAGGCAAATAATGTCTTTGTCCCAAACATTATGGAGGGCACTGTATATGAAATGCGCTGTCGGAGGAAGTGATAGAGACAGGTAAAATTATGACATTTAAAATAATTTCGAGGTGAGCTCAAAGCCTTCCATGCTCAATTTGACCACCAGAACAAGGAAGGACCTTCTGAATCAGGAAGAACCACTGCGCGCTCCCAAGATCCCTGATGATCCTGTACTGTCAGGATCCTAAGAAAACATGCTGGCTGCCTTCAGGAGAGTGAAGGAAAGCATCTGGTCTGGCTGAGTGCCATTAACCTATATTGACCAACTGGCCAATGTTTTTATGGGATATCTGAAACACTTCACTCCAACAGGGCATGATGTTCAGCTGTTTAAACAGTGCCTAAGAAGAGTGTGGTAACCTGCTTAAATTACTATAGACCAGATCGACTTTAGAGAAGAACCACGTGCCGTGGAGGTTGGCCGCGAAGTCCTGGATATGGGGGATCGGGTACCTGTCTAGAGTCGTGGCATCGTTTAATTGCCTGTAGTCTCTGCATGCCCTCCAACCACCAGATGATTTTGGGACAATGTGCAGAGGCGACCGCCAGATGATGCCCACCTGTTTTAGTTTCTCCGGTGGCAGCCGTCTAGCTTTGGGGTGTAACAGGGGGCCTTGTGTGGAGATGGGTGGAAAACTCTGTGTCAGGGGAAAGTGACATCAAAACATGGCTCCAGGATGGTGGGAAACTCACTGAGGATCTCGGCGTACTCGTCTGTGTCGGCGGCTACTGTGTCAATTCTGGATCTGTCGTCGTCCGCTGTGCCCAGTCACACTGAGTGAAAAGTGTGAGCATTGAGCAGCCTCCTGCTCCTTGCGTCCACCAACAGGCCATGAGCCCTCAGGAAGTCGGTCCCCAACAGCATGGTGCCTACCGAGGCCATGACGAACCTCCATGTGAACTTTCGATCTGTCTCTGCGCCCTACGGGTGCCATAGGTCTTGATTGCGGAGCCGTTGGCAGCCCACAGGGTTGGACTGTGGGTCCAGGTTTGAGTCTACAATGCTGTTGGGAGGAGGGCGTTCAGCTCGGCCCCTGTGTCCACCAGGAACCGGTGGCCCGTGGATTTGTCTGTGATGTAAAGGAGTGGCCTATCGTTGCAGCCATCAACGGCGGTTGGCGTGGCCGTTTCCCTGAAAATCACAGGGTTGGCAGCACTTGCGGGTTTTGCTCCCCAGCATTTGTGGCAAAAGCATCACGTTGACTGGATTTCCTCCGGCTTGTGCTTGGGGGAATCCTGCGGTCGACGGGGCCCGGGCTGAGGGCCGCCTCGTTTTCCTGCTTTGTGCACCAGAGGGCATTTGCCCGGGTTGCGGCCTTGCAGGGTTCAGAGAAGTCTTCTTTGGACAGATGTAGCTGGATATCTTCTGGCATCTGTTCAAGGAATATCTGGCGGAAGAGGAAACACGACTCATGATCCTCTGCCAGGGCCAGCATCTCATCCATGAGAGCTGAAGGGCTGTGGTCACCCAACCCGTCCAGTTGTAAGAGCCTGGAAGCACACTGCTGGGGAGTGAGCCCAAACTTCCCCAGGAGTAGGGTTTTGAGGACGGTGTACTTACCCACTGCTGGTGGTCAATGAATGATGTCATCCACCCTCCCTGCCGTGGCCTGATCCAGTGCATCCATGACATGGTAGAACTTTGTGGCGTCTGCTGAGATGTTGCGCAAATGAAATTGTGCCTCCACTTGCCTGAACCATGTTCATGGGCGATGGGGCCAGAAAGGGGGAAGCTTTAGGGCCACGGCGTTTACCTCGGCTGAGTCCATCGTTAACTGGGTCCAGATAGATGTCTGGGCCTGTCGGGGTCACCACTGTGGCGCTTGAAGCAGCTAAAGGGAAACACAGTCATCACCCCAATCGTTAACAACTGTTTATTCAAACTCAGCGCATGCCCCTTTAAGGGCAGCTCGGGCTCAGTTGCCACGCATGTGGTGACATCATAATCGCTGCCCAGGGCGTGCACTGGAAGGGAGGCTGGAGTCAGAGAGAAACCCCTGACGACGCCATTTCCCCATGGCTGCCCCGCTATCTCCCCATGGCTGCCCCGCCACGTGGCAATACAAGCAGGGCCAGTTCGCCATGAGGATCTGCGCTGCCACAATCCCCTCATTTCAGGACACCATAACGTTTGGTGTTTAACTGCTTCATTGATGCAGGTATAAGATAGCTAGGCTTGCTTCTATGTTTTTGATGACCTTTGGAGTCTTCTCTGCAAAAGAGTTTATAATTCCCTTTGACTTCATTGGCTATTTTAGAGCACACAAAACTAAAAGTTTTTATAGATATGTAAAGAGGCCGGTTCCATAGCTATATTTAAGAGAGAGTTAGATTTAGTACTTGTGACTAGGGGGAATCAGCGGGTATGGAGAGAGAGCTGGAACAGGGTACTGAGTGGATGATCAGCCATGATCAAAATGAATGACGGTGTAGGCTTGAAGGGACAAATGGCCTACTCTTACACCTATTTTCCATGTTTCTAAAGTGTTAGCAAGTGTGGAGGAGTAATGGAACTGCACAAGATCCAAAGCATACCACCTTAGCCATAATTTTGATCTTGCAGCGTATCCTTGGTATATCTACTTATGAAGTCTTCTGCAGACCGTAGTCATTGACGTATCTACACTTGCCTTGTGACGAATGTTTCTGATCTGGAATTTTTTTTCTTCATTAAGATGAGAATTCTTCAGTCATCAGCAGGGGAGGCCTTCCTTGGAATACCAGTCCCTTTGCAATTACTGAGCTCACCAGAATGCTCTTTCTTCTTAATGATGTTCCAAACAGTTGATTTTAGTGAACCTAAATTTTGGGCGATGTCTCTTACTGTTTTATTGTTGTTTGGTCTCAAAATGGCTTTTTAAAAAAATTTAGATGTACAACATGGTAACAGGTTATTTCTGGCCACGATCCCCTGCCTTAATTACACCCAATTAACCTACACCTCCAGTACATTTCAAACTTTGGGAGGAAACTACAGACATGGGGAGAACATACTGTTATGAGCCAAGAGGACCCTGAAACCCACCAGCTATAGAAATTCACCAAGACAAATGGTTACTTAAACAAAACTTGCTTTTAATTATCTTTAAACATGAAAACAGGATCAAACTCCTAACTTATTACTATTAACTTAACTGCCTTCTAATTCTAAGCGCATGTGTATGTAAGTTCAGAAAAGTTCTTTAATTCACAGTCCAATCTCACTTCTCACTCCTTCACTGGTTGCAGGCAATTCTTATACTGTGCACAGAATTTGGCATTTATGAATCTTCACTTGAAAGGTAAATGGTTACCACTCAGGAAGGTTTTGTTGGTTTTCAGAGAGACATTTGTTGTTCGTTGGACTCCCACAATTGATCCCTTTCGATCAGACACTTCAGTGTCTTGCCGAAGAAATTTTCCCATCAGTGTTTTCCAGATGATAACCTCTTTCTTTCAGGTCACTACAGAGTTTATTTTTGTTTCCTTTATTTCAAGTGAAACATTATGCAGCCAGTCCTCTCCTCTAGTATGGTCCATAAGGGCTTTGACCAGGCTGAACTAAGAACTCACAACCCGTCTTCAAAATGGGTTTTTTCCACAAGCTTGCCAGCTTGTCCTGTTCCAGTCCCAGCTGCTGCTGCTGAACTGTAAAACTGTAGAACTGAATTCTCTCTCTCTCTCTCTCTCTCTCTTCTCAGAGAAAACCACATGACCCTGTTAGAATAGCCAATGTGGCTCCGGTCCTAATCTTCCGAGTTCATTCATCTGTTGCTTTCCAAAACAATAATCCATTACTTTACAGCATGTCAAATTAACACCTACTTGTGAAGTCCTTATAGGCATTCTTAAAAGTTTGTGCAAAGGCACTCGGAGCTTGGACTGTCTGGCTTGAGTAGAGCTCTGGCATTTTAAATAAGATCTATTTTGAAGTGTTTGTATGTGACCTGCCACAATTTATCTCCTATAAAACATATCTATATACAATATAAAATATAACATAATCTGTCACGCAGCATGGGATTCAAACAGTGTTGCGCTAACCGCTATGGTGTGCTGCTTCTTTCATTTTCGTTGGCATAATTCTGGTCCTCATATTGAAAAATGGCAACTAAGGTTCCAAAGGGGATCAAAAGCTTAGAAGGAAGCAGAGTTCTCTTATACATGCATCAATGAAAGCAACTAAACATTCCTGGGTACTCATAAGCACCTGTGAAGCCAAATGTCCCAAACATTATGGTCCCCTCAAATGAGGGGACTATGTAAAAAAACTCTTGTAATTTCTACATGGTCAAACCAAAATATATACAAATAACTATGAATAAAATCTGGAATGTGCACTTTAATTACATGTGAATTGTTTGATTACAAATATAAAACTATGGAGCACAGGGGTAAATAAAGGAAATAAAGTGTATTTGTCCCAAACATTATGGAGGGCGCTGTAAATTGATGGAATTAAGGTAGGGAAAAACAATGGTTGTGAAAACCTTTAGAGTGACTTAACAAATTTGACTAAATTTCAATTTTCTCATGGAATTACTGTTTTTTTCCCAAGTGAAATACAGGCAAGAGAAACCTGAATGGAACTATGATATGTTTGCTAAATATTTTGCCTCAGGACTTCAGAGCTGAGTTGACACCCGAACCTGATGTTTTCTTCATCTCATTGTGAGGCATTAGAGACTTTCTCACTGTCAAACCAATTATTTCCGAACAATTGATTAGTTAACTGGATGCACCATTGAACGAACTAGTGTGCTTCATGTTTAAAGTTTAAGACTGTTACATCTAAATGCAACAACAGAAGACAAATTAAAAGGGTTAAATTTTAACTCTAAATTTATTAATGATTATTAACAATGTAATGTTTTAACACAATTAACCCCGCTATAAGTATCTATAGCAAATATACAGATATCACATATTTATAAACAGCATCTATGTGAAAATACCCAGACCATTATAGTCTGTGCCTAATACTCAAAAAGGAAAAATCCACAAAAAACCCAGGTCAGTCAGACAAGTAAATCAGTCTGAAAACACAGTACACAGAATTAAATCTCAATGTTCAATGTCCAAATTCAATTCTCTAACTGATAACAAAAGGACGTGTATTGAACGTTGGAGAGAGAAATGGCTGTTGTTGCATTGCATTAAGCTTACAAATCCTCACTTATGAACTTATGAGGCTCGTGCATTTCACATAGCTCTTTAGCTGCCCTCTGCAATTGCAGTTCGGCCACTCTCTGCTTCACAGTTGGATTCCTCCTTTCGTCTCAAAAGTTCCAAGCAATTGGCTAGTCAGCACTCAGCTGTACCACAAAGTTGCACAGAGCTCTTACCAGAAATCCATCCTTTATAATGATAGTCCACAGTCCAAAAGGTCAGTCCATAGTCCATAGAAAGATGACATGATATCTTGTTCACATGATATTCACAGGGTTTATTATTTTTATGCTCCACACTAACAAGTTTCTTTATCATTGAACTAATCCATTTGCTGCTTGGAATTTTTTATTGTTTCAAAGTTAACTGAACTGAACTTAAATTTTACTTTTTCTTTTCCATAGCATGGTTTTTTTCGACTGCACAGTGAAGACTATTTTATTGAACCAATATATTTCCACCCACAAAATGGAGAAAAGGAACAGCCACATATTATTTACAAGAGGCAAGTTAGTCACCATTCTCACCAAAAGCACCATGAAGTCATCCCTGGCACCTCTGGAACCTGTGGAATACAAGGTAAGGTAACAGCTGACATACATAATTTCATGAGGTGGACAAAGGGCTCTAAGAACAGTGGAAAGTCATGCTTGTATCTAAGTAACAGATAGGAGTTGTTTCATGGAGGAAACAATGTGTGCAATCAAGGTTCAGACATTAATCTGATGGAATCATCCCTCTGTTTTTTCACCTGGATTGACCACTTTACTGGCTTCAATGGAAAAACCACATTCTTGATCTGATAATTGAGAGGTGATAAAAATATGCCCAGACATGTAATTTTACCATAATTCGTTGTAGAATATGTTTGGAATACTTAGTAGTTCCCGCAACATCTGTGGAGAGAGAGAAAGAGAGTTAACAATTCAGGTTGATATCTTTTGACCAGGAGTAAAACATGAAAGTCTGCAGAAGCTGTGATTGTAGTCAAAATATAGAAATGCTGGAGGAACTCAGCCAGTCTTGCAGAGTCCATAGGAAGTAAAGATATATTACTGACCTTTTGGGCCTTCCTATGTGTGAAAAAAGGCAGGCATCTGAGTTAAAGACTGGGGAAAGAAAGGTGGAAGAATGTGAGGGGAAGGATTGCAGGCCATCAGACAAAAGGATATGATAAGAGGAAAGATGATAATTGATTTTGGCTCTGTGAACGGAGACAGAGAAAAGGACCATGAAAAAGAGGAAAGGCGACGGGGGAAGAAGATGGTGGGGGTGGGGAAGGTAGGCGGTTCTAATGGAAAGTGGAGAAGTTGACGTTAATGCGATTCGGTTGGAGAGTGCCCAGATGAAAAATGCGGTCTATTTCCTCCAATTTGCAGTGGTCTCAGTCTGGCATTACATGAAGCCATGAATAGACATATTAGCAAGGGAATGGGATGGGGAATTGAAATAGGTGGCCGCTGGGAGATCCCTGCTATTGCTGCAAACAGAGCTAAGGTGCTGAACGAAGCGAAGCTGTCTCAATTTATTGTCTCTTGAGGTAACCTGGCAGTGTTTGGGAACTTATTACACCATGAAATTTGAGCCATCCAATGGGGAAAAAGTGCAGTTAGAATAGCTTGTTTCTCATCACATTTGCTTCCACTATAGCTCAAAAGTTATATCAGGCTAATTTGATTGCATGCATGTGTTTCTGCTAAATTTCAGAGCCAATAGGGCATTATTGCATTTATGTTTCACAACTTCCATAAAATTGAACAGCAATTTTTTTTCAAAGAAATTAAACAGATAAAAAACCTTTCTGTACTCAAGAATTTAGAGGCCAAAAATAAGCCAGGTTGAAGGACTCTTCCTAGTCATAGCTGGAGGCTGTGTCTGTTTGTCGAGATCTATTCTGCATACAAATTGGTATCTGATGCATTAAAATTGTTCCTAGTTTAAAGCCCTGCACCATCGCTCCAGGGGTAGCAGTGAAAAGAAGCAGACTTTGAGGTAATTAACGTAAATTACATCCATCACTTTAGCTTACCAAATCTCTGCTCAGTGTTTCTTACTCCAACAACATCCCTCATTGCCCTTACCTTTGCAGCTTATGTTTGGTTCCATACTGCTTGGTGCACAACAGAATAAAAAGTCAAAAGTAGTTCTGGAAAGCAAGAAACAAGATTATTGAATTTGAGCACCAAATTAAACAGGACATTCCTCCTAAATTCTTCCACGATCTACACAGAGGTTGTCAATGCATACAGAAGACTTGGTAAATATGAGAAATTAAATTAGGCCTTGTATTAAATTGCTTCTATATAAAACAGCAGTAGTACACCTATCTTTTTCTTTCATAAACTGTGCATTCACACTCAAACTGTTGCATTTTCTGCATGAAAATCAAAGACAGTTCAGATGTTGGAAATGTGACATAAATCAGAAAATCCTGCAAAATCTCAGCAGATCACACAGCATGTTTCAGGTTGGAAATGTTCGCTGTTTCTCTCCACAGATGCTGCCTGATTGGCTCAGTTTTTCCCCCAGTATTTTCTATTTGCTTGTGGACTTGGCTCTTGTCTTTTCATAATAAAGGAGTAGAATTCTTTGATATGATCGGCAGGGTATGGTTGATTATTGAGGGATTTGTCATGAGATCCTATTTCTGGGGGAAGAAATCTCAAATGGATGTTGGTAATCAATGAAAAATTGGGAACATTTGTGGCCCTTCGCTTAAAGTTAATTTTACACAGTTTGGCTCGTGTATACTTTCAAAAAAACAAGGGTATAGAAATTATATGTCAATGTATTCAACACAGGTGCGTTGAAGTTACTTTGAACTATTTTTGAGCTTAGGGTAGGCCATTGCATTCAATTATGATAAGGATATATGATGTGTTTGTTAAAATATGGCAACCTTATTTGAATCATACTGGCTCAAGGATATAATTAACTTCACCAAAAAGGTTTAAATAATATAGTTAGGTTAATAGTGTTGAATTCCTAAAGATCAAGATACGGACTAATTAATGAAAGCATGCTCAAACACTTCTTTTTGTGGACAATTTTTTTTAATGTTATAGTTTGAAGCAGGGATGTGGGGTGAGATTTAGACAGTCATGAGACTGTAATTTTAAATTCTATATATCTAATGTTCTATATGAGTCTTGGAAAAATTAAAATAAAATATTCAAATTATGATAATAATGTTGATGTAAATTTATTTTCATCGTGCACCAAAATTCTTACTTGCTGCAGCTGAACAGGTGTTACGTTAAATAATAATGACTGCAATAATGTACTGAATTGAATGTAAAAATGGCAATAAAATCCATAGATAGATTGATATGGTTCTCACACTGTAAAACATGTGAAGGGCCTTAAGAGGAGGTGAAGGAGGTTTACCAGAATAATATCAGGAATGAAGGAAGTTGGCTACAAGTTTTATGGAGAAACTGGGGTCATTTTCCTTTGACCAATTAAAGTATTGATATTTTTACAGCAGACAATGAAAATGGTAACTGAAGGTATGAGGACAAGGGAACACAAATTTAATACTCGGGCATTTTTGTACCTTGAGTGGCAATGGCCTTGAACTCATTGCCTGCTGGGGTGATGGAAGTGAAACTGATCAATAATTTAAAAAGAAAATTTGATTGGCTCTTGAGGGAAATAAAGTTGCAGGATTGAGGGGATAGAGTGGGAGGGGGAACTGGATTGCTAATAGGAAGTCCGTGTGCTGGAGATGATGTTCGTCCATGCTGTAATGATTCCGTAGGAACAGAACAACATCCAATGGCCATTTAACTTATTCATGAATAAACATTTATTGTATCATACATGTGGAATTCAGTAAATCAGTTTCACATTTTGTGCTAAATACAAAGGAAGATACTGCCAGTTTTGTTATACATATTACATTGAATTTTTCATCTGATATCTTTGTTCTATCAGTTCTTGACAGAGAATGTAACAACTTTTGTTGTTTTAGTATGTCTTCATAATGTTTAGACTGTAGATTAAAATGATTCATCTATTTGTGTACAGAAGGTTTACAGGAGTGGGTATGATAGGAAGGGAGATATAAAGTGCACAAAGAGGAGTGGGGGTGAGAATGGAAGATTCAGCTGCTACAATTCTTTTGGCTATTTCTACACAGACCAGTTGTCCTTGGCCTCATTTATTCCCAGGCTGAAGCCAAATATAAACGAGGAACAACATTTCAAATTTCACGGGTAGCCTTAAACTCAATGTCATGAACATCAACTTTTCCAATTTCAGATAGATCCCAACTAACTCCCCTTTCATCTTACCTATTCTATCTTTTTCTCTCAAAATCCCTTCTTCCCCTCACTTCCAGTGGTCACTTTCTCCATTTCTCTCTCCATCACTCCTACCTTGTTTTATCCAGTATCTTTTTCCCTCTTGGCTCCTCCTCAGCCCTCACTCCACCCATTTATATGTTTGCTACCTCACCTTCCTATCCTAGTGTTAGAACAGCACAATATGGTCCTTCAGCCCAGGATGTTGTGTTGATCTAAATAAGCCTGTTCCACATCAGTCTAACCCTTCCCTCCCTCAGAGCCCCAAATCCTCCACTTTCCTTCCAACCATGTGCTTCTCTACTGTTTTATGTATCTGCCTCCATCACCACCCTGGGCAATGTATTCCAGGCACCCACCATTCTCTTTTTTTTTAATTAAAAACACATTCCTTTGATGTCTCCCTTAAACTTTACTCATCCTGAACTGGTATTTGTCATTGCTGAACAAGGAAATAGGTGCTGGCTGTCCACCCTATCGATACATTTCATAATCTTAGACATCTCCAATAAGTCACCTCATCCTCCATTGCTTCAAAGAGAAAAAAGTATAGTTTGCTCAACTATTCTTAATAGGACATGTTCTCCAATTCAGGCAACATCCTGATAAATCTTCTGTGCACCTTCTCTAAAGTTTCCACAACTTGCCTATAATAAGGTGACTAGAACTGAATATAATATGCAAATTCTGGTCGAACCAGAGTTTTTATAGAGCTGCAACATCAATTTTTGGCTATTGAATTCAATCTCCTGTCTAATGAAGTGAGTGCTCCATATACCTTATGAACTATCCTACTGGCCTGTAGCCATGGATGTTGCCAGACTGAGATCCTCCAGCTTCTCATTGTTTGCTCAAGATTCCGGCATCTGCAGTTCTTGTGATTATACCTTAATTTTTTTGGTTCCGTGAGGCTATTTAGGGTTCATTATGGTGGTTGTCAGATATGTTTCAGATGCTGTTTGCAATTGTTACACACTTAGAGCATGCAGAGCTGGCAGCTAATTGTGGCCATTAGTGTACTACACCATATAAACATCGTCACTGCTCTTAATCTCACATGGCTGAACACAGTATTTAGCAGAAGGAAGAACACATCCTGGCCCACCAATTTGTGCTCAGCTACATTCAGCTTGGACACCAGTTGATACACGTTTACACGTTTTTGATCCCTTTTATAGTTCTTTCCAGTTTCAGCAGTTTGCAGGGAAGAGTGTTGCAGGTGCTGAATTACCTTTTCAATGACAAAGTCTTCTGCAAAGCAAATGCTCAGACATGTACATACTTGTCATCACAGTCACCTTGAAATTGAATGTATCTGGATGAGTAGTCATGCAATGCAGCAGAAATTGTTAAGGTGGTAGAAGAACGTTTGATAGCACACAGCAGTGGGAGTTATCAATCAAGAACATTCAGTGAACAAACCTCTGACATGAAATGTGCAATAGTATGCTTTGGTAAAGAGAAGGTTACTGAAATCTGCTAGATGCAACCTCAAATATAAAGGCCATGGGCAACAGTTACCAAAGAGTCCATGGATAAGAATGTATATGTAAGTTCAAAGTTCAGATATATTGTCAGAGTACATACATGACTCTAACGTTAGGATTCTTAAAGATAGGATCTATGAGCATTTGGAGCATGCCCAGATGGAATACAAGGTGCTTTTTTTCTCCAATTTACAGGTGGCCTCAGTCTGACAGTGCATGAGACCATGAACATGCATGTTGTTAAGGAAATGGGGTAGGGAATTAAAATGGGTGGCCAATGGGAGATCCCTGCTATTGTGACAGACAGAGATGAGGTGATCAACAAACGATCTCCCAGTCTGCATTCAGTTGCACCAATGTAAAGGAGACCACAACAGAAGCACTGGATGCAGTAGATGACCCCTGCAGATTCACAAGAGGCATTGCTTCACTTGTCAGGACTGTTTAGGGCCCTGAATAGTGCTGAGATGTGGAAGCAAGTGGAGCACCTCCTGTGGTGAAAGTGATAGGTGCCAAGGGAGCAATTAGTAGGAAGAAAGAAGTGTATGAGGGAGTCACGGAAGGAGCAGTCCCTGCAGAAGGTGGAGAGGGGAGGAACAGGGAAGATGTAGTAGGTGGTGGAAATGGCGGAGGATTATGTGGTGTGCTGAGGTAGCAGCGAGCAAGCACAAACTCAAAAGACTGTACAACAGGCTTTATTCCAATAAAAGTCTGAACACCAGTTCAAGCCTTGGTGGCTCCCCATGTGACTGGCTCAGGAGGGGCCGGCTCAGGTTTATATTCAGGTCGGTTGATTGACAGCCAGCCAGGTGGAGTCAGCCCCTTATGTGGTCTTCCTGCAAGTACAGAGATCACCGCTGCAGTAGGCTGGTGGTCGTATCACCACAGATGATATGTTGGATGAGGAGGCAGGTAGATAAGGAATGCTGTCCTTGTTACGCGTTGGGGATAGTGATGTGCGAGTAACAGAGATATGCTGGTGAGGGCAGAGTTGATGGTGGTAGAGGGAAAGCCTCGTCGTTTGAAAAAGGAGTTCACCTCTGACGATCTGACATTGAGAAGCAGGTGTAATAGCGACGGAGGAATTTAGAGAAAGGAATGGAATCCTTACAGGAACTCTGATCGCTCAGTGGTTAGAGCACTGGTCTTGTAAATCAGGGATTGCAAGTTTGTTCCTCACTGGGGCCTCATTTTGGTGAGGGGCACTGGACAAAGTGGCGACTCTGTCTTCTTTATGGTAGACAAAGTAAAAGACGGAGAATGTGGAATGAGTCAAAGGAGAAGTTATTGAGGGTGAAGACAAGTTCTTCAAGCCTTAGAAGAATGGTGGTCGAGGGGGACTAGCTGGATTTAAGTTTGTTGTCATGTGTATTGAAAATGCAATGATAAATGTTGTTTTACTTGCAGATCAGAAGATATCTCCTGCATAGTACAAGAGTACTAAGCGCAGAGTTACAAGGAAAGATCAATTGATGCAGAACAAAGGCAAAAAAATTAATAATTTTAGTGTTCATTCAACCATCTGATAATGGCAGGAAAGAAATGGACCTTGAATCTGGTGGTATGTAACCTCACACTTGTGTATCTTCTTACTGATGTGAGGGTAGTGAGACTCCAAATTAACAGGAGGTATATAGATGGGGTTGACAGAATGGAGGGCATTTTATACGATGGATAAAGCCACATTCACAACCCTCTGCAGTTTCCTACAACCTTGAGTATAGAGCAGTTCCCGTACTACACAGTGATGCACCCTGGCAGGATGTATCTGAGGATGTTGTTAAGAGATGCTGCTAGCATTATAAATTTTCTCAGCCATCTGAGGAAGCAGCATGGTTGGTGGTCTCTCTTGGGCATTTTAACATCTTGTCTAGTCCAGAACAATTCACTGAAGCCATTTATCCCTCAAAACCTACAGCTATATTCAGCTCAGTGCCATTCAGGTGGACTGGAGAGGGAGGTCCATTGCACTTCTTTAAGTCTATAAACAACTCTTTGGTCTTGCTGACATTGAGGGAGAGGTTGCTACTCAGCACCAAGTCACAATATCTGTTCTCCCTTTTGTTGTCATTAGAGATCCTACCTTGTGACCATGGCAAATCATTCGCAAAAAATGGATGGAGTTGGAGCTGTATTTGTCTACGCAATGGTGGGTGTGCAGGGAGCATCAAAGAGGATAAAATGACAGCTTTGTGGTGTTCCAATGCTGAGGATGATCGTGGAGGAGGTCCTGTCACTAATCCTCACCAACTGTGGCTTGCAGGATAGAAAACCATTGATCTGGTTGAAGAGAGAAGAGGGAGAGGGAGAGGGAGAGGGAGAGGGAGAGGGAGAGGGAGAGGGAGAGGGAGAGGGAGAGGGAGATGCTAAGACAAAGCATTGCTTGGGATTAGTTTGGTCCTGGAGCTGATAAACACTAGTCTGTTATGTGTCCCTGTTGTTCAGGTGTTCCAGGGCTAAGTGAAGGGCCAAGGAGATGGTGTCTACTCTGGACGTTGTACGTTTAACAATACTTTTGAAATCCATTTATTTCTGTGACTTACTAAAGTCATGCAAAGATAACATATGGAAATGAGCAACTGTTTCTGTGGTTCTCAAAGCTTCCTCAGGAAATGATATTCCAAGATCCTTGTGTGGTCAGTTATACACAAGTGAAAAATGCAGACCTCCAGCTCAATTCTGACTGTCAGTTCACATTAGCAAAACATTTGCTTTGCAAAGTGGCCTCATGACTTCCACTAGCCAGTAGGGAAGATTTGCACCCTATACACCAACAATAAACAGCTGCAGATTTGGTCCCACAATGGGGAAAAAAAGCATCCCTTCGGATTGGAAATACCAGCTCATTACAGGACCATTTCAATCACGATTATGTTCATCAGGTTCTAATTCCATTGGCAATAGCAGAATTTAGATATTCCATGTACACCCTATTAATTTTGAAGGATTCCAGCTTCTTCCATAAACAATACTTAAAAAGTTGTCACTCATCACAAAGGGTGGAACCAGAGAAGATCATGCATCAGGCAGTACCTGATTCATCATGTAAGCATAGCAGGAGCATTAACATGTCAGAACATTGAATACTCATACCATAATTTTTTTTGCCTAAAAGGAAGCTTGTAAGGTGCCTTCAATTTCAATAAGCTATCACATATAAATTAAATGGCATGTTTTGAAATGAAGAGCAACAAATTATTACAAGAATTTACTGTACTTCATTAAATAGCTGCACACACAATTTTTCCAACACAATTTATCACCTGAACTTACTTCACCCCTATTGCTGATATTCTGTAAAATGTTCTTTTGCACTATATTGCACAATAGCTACAATAAAGCAATTAAGTGACGTTGCAAGTCCATAATATTTTAAATGCATCACAAAACCAATGAGGGATAGTCAATTATATACATTTTAATTAACTAAATGTTGAATAATTTATAGTGTAAGAATGGAAGCAATTTGGAGAGAAAAAAAAGGAGCCTTTCATCATCCTTTTGTAATTAACCTTAGTTACCCACCTTAATCTCACTCATCTTGACTCACCCTGCAGTATCATCTCATTATTCATACTCTCAATTTCTCCCTGTTAGCTAACTATAAGGCCACAGACATCAGAGCCAAATTGGGCCATTTGGCCAATCAAGTCAGTCCCTCCATTCCATACTGGCTAATTTATTGTCCTTTTTAACCCCATTCTCCTGCTTTCTCCCTTTAACTCTTGGTTCCCTTGCTGATCAAGAATGTATGTACCTCCACCTTAAATATTCCCCATAACTTGGTCTCCACAGCTCTTCTTGGCAATTAATTCCACAAATTCACCACCGTCTTGATAAAGAAATTCCTATTCATTTCTGTTCTAAAGGATGTTTCTGTATTCTGAGGCTGTGGCCTCTTGACTCAGACTCCTATTCCATAGGAAACATCCTTTCCACATCCACTCTAACCAGGCCATTCAGAATTCAATATGTTTCAATGAGATTCCTTTCATTCTTCTAAACTCCAGTGAGTACAATTCCAGTGCCTTCAACTTTTCCCCACATAAAAATCCATACACACCAAATCTCATCCTTGCAAACCTTCTCTGGATCTCTCCAATGCCCACACATTCTTCCTTAGATATGGAACCCAAAACTGCTCACAATATTTCAAGTGTGATCTAAACAATGCTTACAAACCTTCAATATCACATTCCTGTTTTGAGATTCTATTCCTCTTAAAATAAACACTAGCATTTCATTTTCCTTCCTTACCATTTCATCTATATGCAAGTTGAACTTCGGTGAGTATTGTACGAGAACTTCCAAGTCCTCCTGCACCTCTGAACTTGTTGCCAGTTTAGAAAATTGTCCACTTTACAACTCTGCAGTTGACACAATACTCCAATGAGTATTTTCATCCCTTTTCTCTTCACCACTCCCTCATCCACTCATCCCTTTTGCCACCCCCTCCCCCACCGCCGGCTCCCTGATAATTATCCCTGTGACCATAAGAAGTGTAACACTGCCACCTACATCAACTCCCTCACCACCATTCATGGCCCCAAACAATCCTTCCAAATGAAGCAACACTTCATCTGTGAATCTGCAGGGGTCATTTACTGCATCCACTACTTCCCATGTGGTCTCCAGTACATCAGGGACACTGGATGCAAACTGAGGGATAGCTCTGTTGAGCATCCTCACTCGGTCCACTACAACAGCAAGGACCTCCTAGTGCCCACCCACTTAACCCTAACCCACTTGAATTCAACACCCCATTGCCATACTGACACATCTGACCATGGCCTCATCTGATCAGGTTGAGGCCACATGTAAATCGTAGGAACACTTGTACTCAAACTTGCCAATCTCCAACCAGACAGCATCAAATATCAACTTCTCCAATTTCCTTTAACTCCCCTCTTCATTCTCTCACTTTCCTTGATCCCTCCGACTGTCTTCCTCCAGCTTCCAGCACCTTCCCTTCCTTCTGCTATAAGACAGCTTCCTTTCTCAGCCCTTTTCCCCCTCCCCAGTAACCTGGAAGCTCCTTCCTGTACTTCCCCCTCCTTATCTGCATTCACTTATTGGCCTACGCTCCTCCCCCTTCCCCCTCTCCACCCTCTTATTTGGGCAATTGCCTGACCTTTCGGACATCTGAAGAAGGGCTCAGGAGAAAAAACATCAACTGTGTTTCACTTTCCATTGATTTTGCATAACCTGTTGAGTTTCTCCAACACATTTGTCTACTTTCATCCTTTTTCCTTTAGTTTTAACATAAAATAAGTCACACATATTAAATTTGTTCCCCTACCTAAGGAAAGCCCATAGCAACCATCAACCAATGTATCATTTTTGAAGTGCATTCACTCAGCTACTAATGGTAACCTAGCATCAAGGCCCAATGAAAAACATACTAACCATGAACAGGCAATCAGATTGAGGAATAATTCTTAGTAGACAACCAGTGAACTTTATCAAACTGTCTTCTGAAATTCTTGATGAGAGGGTAGAGAGATTTCATTTTAAAACCTTGGCCAATAAAACACCTTTCCCGAAAGACATTATTATCCAGAGTCCAATCACTCAGCATATGCCCTGCTCTTGCTGCCACATGACTCACACCACCAGGTTCAGAAACAGCTGCTCCCTCTTCACCATCAGACTCCTCAACAACAAACTCAACCAGGGACTCATTTAAGGACTCTTTCTTTTGCAGTTTATTGATTTTTCTTCTCTCTGTTACAGTCAGTTTGTTTGAACTTTTAAAATTTAAATATGTACACTTTGTACAGTTTCTTTTGCACTATCAAGGAGTGGTAATTCTGCCTTACCCACATTAGGGTTATGATGCACTTTCCATCCACTACTATTCTCTACTTTCTACATGCAAGGCAATTTTTTTATCCACATAGCCCATGTTCTATGAATCCATGCCTCATGACTTTCTGAATGAGTCCCTAATGGGTGACCTTGTCAAATGTCTTAATAATATCCACATAGACAACATGTACCATCCTACCCTCATCAATTTATTTTGTACCTCCTCACACTCCACACACACCCCATCCCCCCCAGTCCCCTTTCCTGTAACACCCTCTCTCTCTCTCACTTACCTTTACCCTCTGTCTCTCACCCTACCAATTCTCACCTTTCTAGTGTTTTTGCTTCCCCATATCCAATTATCACCTTTTTGTCTGTTGAAGAAACACATAAATGCTAGAGAAACTCAGCAGGTCAGACAGTGCCTTCATGTAGGAAAGGTTAAGATACATCACCAACATTTTGGGCTTGAGGCCTTCATCAAGGTGTGGGGGAACTTGAGAGATGTCTGTGTAGGCTACTAGCATCAAACCACACAAGGCAGAGTGCAGGTAAAACACTAGTTTTAATAGCCTGGTATACAGCTAGGCTTTGAGGCCTTGGCCAGAATGAGGGGGAAGGGATCCACCCTGGGCTTATATACAAAGTCACCAGGTGAGCCACCTGGTGACCTAGTGGTGTAATGACATCATGCATGACATACCACCACATTCACCCCCCCTTAAAAAATTGTAACTGGCCCATCCTGTACTGACAATAACCACACCAGCAGTGCAAGTATAAGACAGCTTTAATAAACTAATATGTACACTAAAAGGTCTTGTCTCTCTGCAAGATAAAGCTGGAAGGCTAGTCTGTAGCTCTGGTCTGCTTTTCATACAAGGTCACCAGGGTAATTACATATCACCACACATCTCCCCACCCCCATCCCCTCTGTCTCTTTGCATCCATTCATGTCCAGTATTTGACGTGGTTTCCTCTTCCTTCTGGACCTGTAGGGGGCTGGGGTGGGGGAGGTGGGGGGGGGGGGGGTGCCAGGGCCTGGGGATCTTGGCCCTGGGCAAGGGTATGGTGCGTGGGTGCAGGGCTTTCTGCCCGTGGGGGTGTGTTCATTTGCCGCTCTTCATGCTACTCCATGGGGGTCCGCGACCCTCCCGAGTCGACCGTGGTTCCTTTCTACTGATCCTCCGGAGCCTGTGGTGCTCCTGCGTCGTCTGCTGTCCCGTCCTGCTGATCTGTAGGGATCTGTAGTTCTTCTGCGTTGCTCACGTCTCCTGCCAGTGAGAGGTTCCTGGTGGCCACCGAGTCTTCTCGTCCATCCTTGAACGCGACGTAGGCGTAGTGAGGGTTCGCTTGCCTCACTTCCATGGGCTCCACCAGCGGGTCCGTCCTGTGGCGTCTGCAATGCCTGCGGAGGACGGCCGGTCCCGGCGATGTCAGCCATCTAGGCAGCACGATGCCTGTCGCGGCTTTCCTTGGGAAAGAAAATATATGGTCATGTGGTGTCACGTTAGTGCAGAGCCTCTGGTAACACGTCTTGCCACCTTGCTACTGGTAGGTCCTTTGCTTTGAGAGTTAGCAGAACCGTCTTCCAGATGATGGCATTCTCCCTTTCTACCTGCCCATTCCCCCTAGGATTATAACTCGTAGTGCGACTGGTCGCAATGCCTCTATCCCTGAGGTACCGTTGGACCTCGGTGCTCATGAAGGCAGCACCCTTATCCGTGTATATATAGCTAGAGTACCCACACAAACTGAATATAGATTGCAGGCACTTTATTACTGTGGCTGCAGTGACATCAGGACACGGGATAGCAAAGGGGAACAGTGAGTACTCGTCGATAGTGTTTAGGAAATAGGTGTTCCTGTTGTAGGACGGGAGCAGGCCTTTGAAGTCAGGGGTAAACCGCTCGAAAGGCCTGGTAGCTTTTATTAAGGGGACACTGTCTGGCTGGAGGAACTACAGTTTACAGTCTGCACAGAACACTTTGTACTGGGCAATGCTGTTTACCATGTCTGCGATACGCGGAAGTGGGTATACATCCAGCTGTGTGAATTTGTTGATGGTCTGACTGTAGTCTACGACCATACGGCTCTTCTCCACGGACTTCACTACCACTACTTGTGCTCTCCAGGGGCTGGAACTCTTTTCTATAATGTTCTCCTGCAGGAGTCTACGGATGTCTGCATTGATAAACTCCCTGTCTTTTGGGCTATACCTCCTGCTCTTGGTGGCCACCAGGGTGCAATCAGGTGTGAGGTGCATGAATAAAGGTTGGGGGGGGGGGTTCTATGTTCAGGGCCGTGAGGTTGCAGTAATGCTTCCTTCTGACGATTAATGGGGGAGGCGGCCCATCGTGCACCATTTTGATGCTTTTCAGTTAGCATTGAAAATCCAACCCCAGCAGCACTGGAGCACAGAGGCATGGGAGCACCAGCAATTTAAACTCCTCATACACCGTACCCTGGATCTCCAGAGTGACCCTGCAGAAGTGGTTGCCCTTGGTCACATGGTTGTTAGATGCTATTAGGATCTGATGGTCACTGGGGTACGTTTTTAACACGAGGTGTTCTACCAACCCTTGATCTATAAAGCTCTCTGTACTCCCATTATCCACCAAACAATTTACAGTAGCTTCCAAGGTCTTTCAATGCACTCCCCATTTGAAAGTTTCCTCTTACAGTGAAACTTTGAAAAACACAATCCCCTTTCATTTCGTGGAAAGTTGTTCACTGGAATAGGAGGACCTTTCATTGTTAAATAATCTCTTACATTTTGATTTATGTATGCTGGCCAGTTGGCTGGGTCATCATAAATGTTAATTACAACTGAACTCATAGATGATCCATCATTGCGTGATGCTAGGGCTTGGTCTTTTTCGGCTATAAGTAGACTTTCCACTTTGGCACTGTCTTCTGGTGTATCGAGATCGTCTTCAATTTGATTCACAGCTGCGTCATCCTTTTCTAACTTGTATTCATTTTCATCATTGTATTCATCAACTGTAATTGGACTCAAGGCTGTATTGTCATTTTCTGAATTGTTTTTGTTTTCTTCAACCTCAATACATGGGCGTGACAAGGAATTTCCTGATAGCACCTCTATGTTTTTCATTTTCAGCTACCTTAGCCTTGGCCAGTGCTCATTTCTGGTTGCCGTTTAAATACTTACGCCCTTTGTCTCTATCTCTGCTTGCACTTGCCATGTGAAATGACATATAAATTTTAAGATGCTAGTTCTCTGGGCTATATTTTTAAGGTAAAAAAGGTAAAAGAAGTATATTTTAAAATGTTTAGACTTAAAATTACACAAAAAACTTGACATTAGCAATTTGTTATAAAATTGGACTTGACAACCAACAATGGAACAATGTTGTCACTGTCGTTGGTACAACGTAAGAAACCGACATCAATCCCACGTCATTTTGCTCGTTAGCTTTATGTTGTTCCAACGTCAGCTGCTGACCTTAGAACAACGCACCCAACTCTCAACTTGTGAACGCCACAGAACAGCAAAACAAGCGACCGATTCTGGATTTGTTGAATGACGACAATTTCAAATAAGGTAAGAATTGCCTTTTTTTGATAATGGTTAGGTTAGTTAGGTTAGGTAAGGCTACATTCCAGAATGGGGAATGCACTTTAATTTTGCCGTTTTGTTTAGCTGATTTTCAAATGTCTAGCGCTAGTTTGTCGCTAGATATTTGGCTAGAAAATCGGCGGAAAAACTGATGCGTGTAATGGTTGAAATTCGCTCCCGAAGAAAACAATTTCCGCATGGTCAGGCTAAACTGCACTTGTTCCAAATCACCAAAAGCACGAAGTAGGCTATATTAAGCCCTGGCAGTGCAATAGCATAGTTAGTAACAGTAGGCTAGTACTATTTTGCTACTAAATCAAACTACTGCAAAAATATGAAACAATGACAGAGGCAGCCTTGCTAAGAATATCTGGATCTTGTAAAGATGAATAACCCTGAGATGTACAGTACATGACCCTATAGCTGAATAACCTTGTAAACCAGCTTGTAAAGATGTAGGCTATAACCCCCACAGCGACCTAGCCTAGTAAAGATCAACTTAAACTAACTTAACTTCAGGGTTATTCATCTTTACAAGACCTGAATATCCTAACCAATTCCATTGCTATTTACATTCAGGCTAACTGCATAAGCCTAGGCTATAGGCTAGGCCCTAGGCTAGCATGACACTATCTCAATCTTATATTAAAGTACAAGTTCTCTTATTGATTAGCCTATAGTCTGTTTTGATCTTGATAATAATAAGAGATGCTTCATCAGCTCTGGAATGCATCTATCTTACTGGGTGAAATGAATACAAAACATGAAATTTTTGGCTGGGGAGACAAAGGAGGCCTATAGCCAGTAGTTTAATCGAAGACATATTTCCTAAAAATATTTCACTGAGATAATACGATCAATTAAGGGCAATAACTTCACGAGTTCACTGACAAATCCCTCAGTTTATAAGGCCTATAGTATTATTATTTTCTTACCAGTTTAAACGAAGTCCGTTACAGTGTTCTCTGCTCAAGGCCTGGGCTCAAACACGTGAACCTAACTTCGCCTTGAGGCGTGGGGTCCAATTTGATCAAATTGGTCAAATAGGCTTAAAACCGGCCCTGCTAGGTTAGGTGGAGAAAGAAAAGAAGTGGGAACTGGAATAACTAGTTAAAGGGCGGGGGAGAGGGGAAAAGGCAAGCTGATTAATGTTCATGCCCTGGGGTTAGAGAGTGCCCAGATGAAAAATGAGGTGTTGTTCCTCCATTCTGCGGGTGGTCAGGGTGGAGTAGGGTGAAAGGCTATGCATAGACATGTGAGCTTGAGAGCGTGACTCAGAATTGAAATAGTTGGGCACAGGGAGGTTGCTTCTGTTGGGGACGTAGAGGAGGTGCTGGGCGAAGCAATCACCTAATCTGCGACCGTTCCCTCCGATGTAGAGAAGGCCACAGAGGGTGCACTGGATGCAGTAAATGAGTTGTTTGGAGGTACAGGTAGTGTTGCTTCACCTGAAAGATCTGTTTGGGACCCCGAACCGTGGTGAAGGAGGAGGTGTGGGTGCAGGTATTACACCTCCTACAACCACAGTGGAAGGTGCCGGGAGGGCAATGGGTGGGGAGGGAAGGGTGCACAAGGGAGTCATGGAGGGAGCAGTCCTTACAGAAGACTGAAAGGGGAGGAGAAGGAAAAATGTGTCTGGTGGTGGGGTCCTGTAGTAAGTGCCAGAAAATCTGGCGAATAAAGAGTTGGATGCGGAGGTTGGTGGGGCAGTAGGTAGGTGAGGACGAGGAGGATTCTGTGTTTATTGTTTCTGTGGTGGGGCTAGGGCAGATGAGCAGGGAATGGTGGAGATGCGGGTGACGGCCGAGTTAATAGTGGTGGAGGGGAAGCCACTTTTGTGGAAAAAGGCAGACATTTCAGAAGCTCTGGACTGAAAAACCTCATCTTGGAAGCAGCTGCGGCAGAGATGGAGAAATTGAGAGAAGGGGATGGAGTCCTTACAGGGGGACAGGGTGTGAGGATGTGCATTCCAGGTAGTTGTGGGAGTTAGAGGGTTTATAATAGATGTCAGTTGAGAGTCTGTCTCCTGAGATGGAGACAGAGAGATCCAGAGAAGGGAGAGAGTCATCGGAGATGGACCAGGTCAGTTTGAGGTCAGGGTGGAATTTGGCTGCGAAATTGATGAATTGACAAGCTCATTGCGGGTGCTAGAGGTTGCCCCGATGTAGTCGTCGATGTACCTGAGGAAGAGTTAGGGGGTGGGGCTTGCCTGTGTAGGCTTGTAGCATGTTTTACTCCACAGAACCCATGAACAGGTCTCCAGTACATCCTCCCCTGCTAAATCTTTTATTCAGGGGCTGTTTGCTCTTTTTCACTCCTTGAAGAAGGGCTCAGGCCTGAAACGTCAGTAATATATCTTTACCTCCTAGGGATGCTACAAGACTTGTTGAGTTTCTCCGGTATTTCTGTGTTTTCACTAGTCTGGCACTTAATTATTTTTAAGTAAACTGGTTTTCCTCCCACTATACTTTGCTGCATTCCTCAGTGATCCAGACTCTCTCTTGAATGAGGGATATGCCAGGCTGTGAGGTTACATATTGTAGCTCATGTTTATTTCTGCTGAAAGGGGAATTGTACTATCTGAGCTGGGTGACATAATGTAAAATGCAAGTGGCACCTCATCTCGGGACAACTGATATGTAGCTCCTATCTTCCGGATATCCAAGTTTTATTGTATAGGCATGGAAGTGAGGACTGTGCTCACTTATGAAGTGCAGCTGGCATGGAGATTCTGTGCAGAACCACTGGATGTAGACCATCCACGTTCCATTAACCTGTGGTTCACTTGGTTTAACTTGTACATTCAAATCTGTAGCTAGATAGCATCTTTAATTTATGTGCCATGCCTGTAAATCGGTGACAGGTACTGATGGTTTTTGCCCTCAATAGTTCTAAATATGTTCTCTCGGTATTTGTAGTTCAGTGAACTGTAATGCTAGGGAGATCAGTTTGCATGCAGGTGAGCTGTTTCCAGTTTCATTTTTTGTTCCTGGTAGTAAAAGACAATTGTCCATGGTTATAATTTGAACTATCCAAATTCGTGACCTCAACCCTCACTACCATAATATGCTTTTCCTTCATCTCATATTTTCTTTGTTAATAGATTAATAATGGATTTTTACTGGCAACTTGAAATATGAATATGCTCAGAATGTTTTTTGACTAAACCTCAATAATAATTCATTTACTGTAATTGGATCCCTCTCTGAGTTTTGATGAAGGGTTCCAACCTGAAATGTTGACGATTCCTTTTTCTCACTACTCTTCCTGCGAAGTTCCTCCAGCAGGTTTTTTTTTGAATATTTTATTTATATTTTCACACAAGCTTGTTCAGCCATGTACAGTTCATGCCAACAATGGCAGTTCACATTCAAATATACATATATTCATTTTCTTTATGACTATATATATATATAAAAGCCCATGTCTCGACCAACACCCCCCCCCCCCAACACACACACAGAAAGTAACACTACTCACTCGAACTTCAACCAACAAGAACAAAACTTTAACACCAGGAAAATAAATAATAAGTAAGGGGCAGGGATTGTCGCAGCTCAGTGGGCGGCCTCTGGGCCGATATTAATTCCTGACTTTCCTTTATCGGGATCAGTGCGAGGGAGAGGAAGCTGCAGCATGGAACGGGGAAACCAATCACCACCGTGTGCCTATGTAGTTCATGTATGTGTAATAGAGGATTTAGACCAGCTTATGCAAGAAGGGATTCAGTTGCATCAGAAGACATAATCTAAATTCCACCATGGGGCCCAGGGATGCAGTTGACTAGGAAGACATAATCTAATTTACACTATGAGGCCCAGGGATGCATATGAATTAGTAGATACATCTAAATTCCACTATGAGGCCCAGGGATGCAGTTGAATAAGAAGACATATCTAAACTCCACCATGGGGCCCAGGATGTCTATGAATCAGTAGACATTATCTAATTTCCACCATGAGGCCCAGAGATGTAGTTGTCATTTGTTGGTCGCAGTCTGTCAGGAGACCTTGAAGATAATTTAATCATTTATTCAAAGAGATAAGCTACGAGTAAACAACTTTTGAGTAATATAAGCCATGGTCCCACTGCTGAAGTTTGAGACTCTCCGAGAGGTGGCAACATCTCTCAGCAAGAAGAACTTATAGATTCCAACCAACATCCCGGTCGGGGGAGGTGGAGAAGCTGCTACCGGTGCCCAGAAAACCTACTACAAGTGTGCAGTCATTGCCTCGCTTTGGCAGTTGGGACAAGTCCAGGCGTTGATAAGTATAATTGGGAAGGGCTTGCATATTGTAGTTTGAATTCAGCTTTAGATTTAGGAATAAAGACTTGTATAAACTGAAGTGCTCTCGGTGTGTGTGTCTGTTTTCTTTTGGTGGCTCAAACACTGTGACCAATCTAAACGAACAAAGTGAGAGCTACAACATGGAGAAAGGAATTGTCGGACAAATCTGAAGGAATGTTAGATGGTGAAGTAGACAACCAACCCTCCACAGAACCGGAATCCTTCCACCACTTAGCGACAGGCGGTGCAGAGTTATCACAAGATAAAAAGCGGATACAAAAACAACCATCACAGAAGTAGGGGGTCGACTCCTTCAGTTGATCCATCCACAAACAGAATAAAGAACCGGCAATAACATATTTATATAAGCTGCACTTGAGGCGGGTGACCGAGGACCTCATTGGTGTAATGCATTGGGCCATGTCCCCCACGGGCAACTCCCTCGGAATGTCCTCGACATTACAAATCCAATTGCTGGCACTAAAGCAGCTGTTAAGCCAGATCAGTAGGTGCACGAGACGGAGGATCTGGAACATAGAAGCCTGACATATGTCATTCACGATGCCGTAAGCGTTCAGTATTTAAACAAACTAAATCATCCTGTCAGTCAATAGCTACCCACCGAGTGTTACCCTGGGCACGTGTCACTATTTCCCCTTTTACAGGAGGGCCACTACCTGGTGGTGCCACCCATACCTTTTGTCCGACATTCTCTGGCTCGGGAATGGGGGGGGTAATGACTGTTTTTCCTCGGGAATATGCTGTAGTTCAGAAGCGTGAAGAAGTCGGTGGAAAGGTGTACCTCCCTTTAAAGGGCGATGATTCAAATTGTCGACTGCCTGCTGCAGTACATGGCACCACCCCTTCAGGGTCCCCAGTGGTGTTAACAAACGAATTTGTTCCTTCAGTAAGCCATTCATTCGTTCAACTAACCCAGGAGCCTGCAGGTAATAAGGAATATGGCGGACCCATAAAATACTGTCAGCTGCCCAATCACAGATTGCCTTCCTGGAGAAGTGCGAGCCATTATCAGACTGAATCTCCTCTGGTATATCATAACGAGAAATTAAATAGTTTAGTCCTTGGATAGTGCTAGCTTGGTCAGCCATCTTGGTGGGAAAAGCAAAAACCAGGCCCGAAAAGGTGTCATCCATTACTAGGACGTAGCGTTTACCCATACAGTCTGGCATAGGGCCTATGTAATCAATTTGCCAGACCGCAGCTGAGCGAGTTCCCCGTCTTATTTGGCCGTGCGGACCAGGAGGAACGGTGTGGGACTTCACAAGCTGGCATGCTGGGCATGTACGCATGACCATGCGGACATCGTCCTGATGGACGGGTAAGGCATGTGTACGCGCCCACATAGCTGATCCCTTCTCCCCCAAATGGCCACTCTGTTCGTGTGCCCATCGAGCCAGGGGGACGGTGTCTGTGCGGCTGATAGTGGCAAGCTGATCTGCTACTGCATTGTGTTGTGCCATGTTCGTCGTCGCACTGGTATGGGCATCAACGTCATATATGGTTATCTCACGATGATGGGAAGCATCCCACAACAGCTGCCACAAATGTTTGCCCCATACTGGGTGGTCATGCATCAGCCAGTCATTCTTTTGTCAATCAGGCATCCATACCACTAGTCCATTAGCCACAGTCCAGGAATCAGTAAACAGGTGAAGAGGGTGATCATGGGAGGTCTAGTGGTAGTGACCGCCTTCAACTCAGCATACTGACTGGAGCCACCATCCCCCTCCTCCAATAACTGAGTTCCTGACCAGGGATGATAAGCCACTGCCTTCCACTTCTGCTTTCCTTACACCCACTGGCTACTACCATCAGTAAACCAGGCGTCCTCTTGTTCTGCTGGAGTGAGCGAATCATATGGTTTACCCCACTGAACTGGTGAAGGGTGTAGGGGAGGGGGCAAGGCGGGTTCAACGTCCTCATGATGAGATGGAAGATCAGCCACCTGTTTGTGTATGCGGCCCACCCCTTCAGGCCCTCTGGTTGCACGACTCTGAATATACCACTTCCATTTAACAGTAGAAGACTGCTGAGCCCGCCCAATCTTTAGATTAGCGTCATTAGCCAGAACCCGTTCATTATTGGAAGTGCAGGTCGCAACTGCATCGCCTGTCATTCTTTCAGTCTCCAGTAGGGCCCAGTAACAGGCTAGTAACTGTTCAAAAGCAGAATAACGAGTGGCAGCCTCGGGCATGGTTCATGACCAGAATCCCAGCGGGACTCGGCGGCCCTCTTGTTTCTTCTGCCAGAGGCTCCAGGAGGCCACATAATCAGTAACGGAGACCTGTAGTTCGTAGGGGGTATTTGGGATGCGGGGAGAAATGGGCAGGGCCTGAAGAATAGTCTGCTTGGCAGTCTGGAATGCCCTTTCCTGATCGTCACCCCATAAAAAGTCTGCTTTCTTTCGGGTAATCTTGTATAGAGGACATAAAAGCAACGCCAAGTGTGGAATATGACATCGCCAGTATCCCAATAACCCTAGGAAACGCTGGGTCTCTTTTTTACTAGTAGGAGTGGCCAAGACTGCGATCTTATTGCGAACTTTATCGGGAACCACCTATTCTCCAGCATGCCACTGAATTCCAAGGAAGATAACTGTCTGGGATGGGCCTTGTACCTTAGCAGGGTTAATGGCCCACCCTCTTTGCAGCAGTGTAATTTTGACACTCTCCATACCTTCCTGTACCATCTCTTCCGTGGCCCCTTGGATCATCACATCATCAATATAATTGTGAATCGAGAGAGAAGGCGATACTGGCACCGTCTCAAAATCACGGGCAATTAGGCTGTGGCAAATAGTGGGAGAGTGTACATAGCCCTGAGGGAGGTAGGTGAAGGTATACTGGTGCCCCTTCCAGGTAAAGGTGAACTGATCCTGTGAGACTTCATCTATAAGAATACCGAAGAAGGCATTAGCGAGATCAATAACAGAATACCATGTTCCTGAGTTCCCAGTAGCAATGTTTTCAATAAGGGTAACAATGTTGGAACTGCCGAAGCAAGTGGTGGGGCATGTTTGTTCAAAAAACGATAGTCAAATGTCATTCTCCAGAAGCCATCCGGCTTCTGCACCGGCCAAACAGGGCTATTAAAGGGCGACATTGCGGGCCTCACTACCCCTTCTTCTTGCAAAGCATCGATGGTGGCAGTAATCTCTTCCTGCCCTCCAGAGAGGCGATATTGTGGAATGCATACTGGTTTTGGGGAGGGGGGGAGGCACCATCACAGAATCCCACTTAGCACGACCCACTACTAGTCTTTTAGTAATAGTCCGAATTCCAAATGCAAATCCCTCTTGGCTAGTATTAAGGGCCGTACCGGCTAACATATTGATACCCAGGATACACTCGTCAGTGGCAGCCACCAGGGCATGTAACCATATAGGGGAAGGGCCATCTCCCACCGTTATGCAGACTTTTATTTCCTTCTCCAGGGTGATCGCTCCTCCCATCCCCTCTATTCGAAATGTCGGTCCAGTCCAGAAGTCGGGGTTACCAGGAATCACCGAGTGCTCCGCACCGGTGTCGACCAAGGCCAAATTTTGGTGGTGATTACCCCCACCCCAATGAATTGTTAATGGTATGTAGGGCCACGGGTCCCCATGTATCCACCATATCTCAATGGAGTAGACACGGGAACCCTGACCGCACCCTCATGCCTTAGTAGGGTTCAGGGGCTTCCAGGACCACATGCTACTATTATCCATAAGACCCTTTTTAACCAATTGTTGTATCTCATCACGGATAACTGGAGCAAGAGAAGCTGGCTCGATAGGAGCAGCAGTGGGAGCAGAAGGCACAGCTGGGCCAGGAGGACTCAGCAGCTGGGGATGATGTTCCCCTGCTTTTCTCTTACAAAGGGCATAAAGCACTGCAGTAGGTTTCCCATCAATATCACTTTTAGGTACGCCTAACTTTAACAAGGTTAGAAAAAGGTCCTTTCTTGTCGGTCCGTTATTAGTAGCAGCCCCTCTCCTTTCATCCTGCTTGTCTGATTTAACCTGGGTTGTACGTGAGTGGATTTTACCTCCCAACTCTAATTCTTGAAGCCCAGATAAGGCATGCACCGCCTCAGACACAGGGTGCCCAATTAGCGGATTAGTTACGGACAGAACCAGTCCCTGTACAGTGGGTTGGGCGGAACGAACCAATCTGGTATGCATTCCGGCCGTGAATATCTCTTCATCAGGGCTCCCCCCATGTACCCACAGCCTCAAACACCCTGCATACAAGGCAGAGACCAGGGCCTGTTGACAAATTACTGTTATACCTTCCTCTGGGGTCCCCCAATTGTTCTGCAAATGTAAATCCCAATCTAGTGGTGATGGGTATACTCGTAGCAGGGCATTCCCTGGAGTAGTAAGTAATCCACCTCCCTTCCTCTACCCCGCAGCTCAGCAGTGACCCGGATATCAGTAGTCAATGTTCCTAATCCCAACAATTCCTCAGGGGTTAAATATACATTACCCCCTCCTTGCTCCCAATCACGCAGGAGCCAGGCTGCCAGAGTTTCTCCTGCCTTTTGCCTAAATCGATCTCCAATGGCAGCCAGCTCTTTTATAGAGAAGTCACGTAACATTGACTGCTCTTGACCCCTGCTCCCACTTTGGTCCGCAGGGTCCTTTCCCCAGTGGATGGGACAAGGCCTAGGCCATCCCGTAGAGCGGGTAGGCCATAGAGCATAAGCAGGGGTTCGGGTATTTTCCCCTGGGTCCGCTTGGGAGATCGGGGTATCTATCCCTTCAATCTCTACCCTTACATCATCCCCCCTTTTGTCTGTTTGGGAAGTCTGCTGTCTTATGGGGCGGGCGTGAACAGCGGGTGGAGAAGGTTCTATGTTAGGCACATGCTGAGGAGTATCTGCATTATTACCATGGTCATCATTCCAGATATTACCGTCCCAATCATCAATTACATCAGGATTGTTGCCATTCCTTATCATGGCACGAATACGATGTGGATCGGGTTCTACTCCATGCCTTTCTTTATCTGCACAGAGCTGCTGCCGGAGTTTAATATTACGGCAGATCGTTTGGACATGCTTATCCTCCCATTCTTTAGCTTGTTCCTGACTGGTGCGAACAATCTCGCTCATCATGGAACAATGTTGTCGCAGGGCTTCTAACACCTCATCTAGTTGCTCTCTCTTATGCTGAGATTCTACTTCTCGCTGAACTGATTCTGCTTCACGCTGAACGGAGCGGCGTAAGGCTGTGGCCAGCAGCCAAAAAACGTCCGTTAACGTCCCCTTTTTAACAGGAAATTTACTTTCTCGAAGGAGAGTGGCAACCTGCTCTCCCAGAGGTGCACTTGATGGATCTAACTTCTCATCCCAACTAATGGGTGGTCCCAACAAAGACAGGGTATTGGCCAACATGCCAAACCCATAGTCTTTGGAAGTCCATCCCGGAATCAAGAACTGCTCAGGGCTCACCTCTTTCTTTCGGCGAAGCATCTTGAGACCAACCCTGCTCACAGCGCCAATTATCCTGGGTAAACTTGTACCTCTCATTTTGTTCATTTATATTGGTCACAGTGTTTGAGCTACCGAAAGAAAACAGACACACACACTTCAGTTTATACAAGTCTTTATTCCTAAATCTAAAGCTGAATTCAAACAACAATATGCAAGCCCTTCCCAATTATACTTATCAACGCCTGGACTGGTCCCAACTGCCAAAGCGAGGCAACAACTGCACACTTGTAATAGGTTGTCTGGGCGCCGGTAGCAGCTTCACCACCTCCCCTGACCGGGACGTTGGTTGGAATCTAGAAGTTCTTCTTCTTGCTGAGAGATGTTACCACCTCTCGGAGAGTCCCAAACTTCAGCAGTGGGACCATTTCCCAAAATATTACCCAAAAGTTGTTTATTCATAGCTTATCTCTTTGAATAAATTAATTATCTTCAAGGTCTCCTGACAGTCTGCGACCAACAAATGACAACTGCATCTCTGGGCCTCATGGTGGAAATTAGATAATGTCTACTGATTCATATGCATCCTGGGCCCCGTGGTGGAATTTAGATTATGTCTTCTGATGCAACTGCATCCCTTCTTGCATAAGCTGGTCTAAATCCTCCATTTCAGTATGGCTGCTAGATCTTATGAAAGGTACCGTATTTGTTTCTCAGGTTATAAGTTATTTTCTCCAGGGGAACACAGCTCTGCATTTCCTTGTTCTATCGTTTGATACTAAGACTAGAGTCAAAGTTTCCGCAATTCACTTCCTGGCCACTGCTAATGTGATTAACCCAAATTGGATTTGAAATTTGGACAGCTTCATTGTAAGCCTTATCTCCATTATGTTTCCCAGCAGGAACAAGTTAGGGTCCTGTGGGAATTGCTTGCCTATAATTTTCTCCAGGACTTAGCCTCTATCATCTAAAAGGGCCTCACCTTGGTACATGACCAGGTTGCATACACGAACGTCCCTGTCGTAATGCCACATCTGAAGCATTGGTCCGAGAGTTCTGGTTTTGATCTGTTTATTTTCTGTGGTGTTATACCCTGTACAAAAACAAAGGCGAGAAATCAGACTGCTCAAACTACAGGGGAATCACGTTGCTCTCCATTGCAGGCAAAATCTTCGCTAGGATTCTACTAAATAGAATAATACCTAGTGTCGCCGAGAATATTCTCCCAGAATCACAGTGCGGCTTTCGCGCAAACAGAGGAACCACTGACATGGTCTTTGCCCTCAGACAGCTCCAAGAAAAGTGCAGAGAACAAAACAAAGGACTCTACATCACCTTTGTTGACCTCACCAAAGCCTTCGACACCGTGAGCAGGAAAGGGCTTTGGCAAATACTAGAGCGCATCGGATGTCCCCCAAAGTTCCTCAACATGATTATCCAACTGCACGAAAACCAACAAGGTCAGGTCAGATACAGCAATGAGCTCTCTGAACCCTTCTCCATTAACAATGGCGTGAAGCAAGGCTGTGTTCTCGCACCAACCCTCTTTTCAATCTTCTTCAGCATGATGCTGAACCAAGCCATGAAAGACCCCAACAATGAAGACGCTGTTTACATCCGGTACTGCACGGATGGCAGTCTCTTCAATCTGAGGCGCCTGCAAGCTCACACCAAGACAAAAGAGAAACTTGTCCGTGAACTACTCTTTGCAGATGATGCCGCTTTAGTTGCCCATTCAGAGCCAGCTCTTCAGCGCTTGACGTCCTGCTTTGCGGAAACTGCCAAAATGTTTGGCCTGGAAGTCAGCCTGAAGAAAACTGAGGTCCTCCATCAGCCAGCTCCCCACCATGACTACCAGCCCCCCCACATCTCCATCGGGCACACAAAACTCAAAACGGTCAACCAGTTTACCTATCTCGGCTGCACCATTTCATCAGATGCAAGGATCGACAATGAGATAGACAACAGACTCGCCAAGGCAAATAGCGCCTTTGGAAGACTACACAAAAGAGTCTGGAAAAACAACCAACTGAAAAACCTCACAAAGATAAGCGTATACAGAGCCGTTGTCATACCCACACTCCTGTTCGGCTCCGAATCATGGGTCCTCTACCGGCACCACCTACAGCTCCTAGAACGCTTCCACCAGCGTTGTCTCCGCTCCATCCTCAACATCCATTGGAGCGCTTACACCCCTAACGTCGAAGTACTCGAGATGGCAGAGGTCGACAGCATCGAGTCCACGCTGCTGAAGATCCAGCTGCGCTGGATGGGTCACGTCTCCAGAATGGAGGACCATCGCCTTCCCAAGATCGTATTATATGGCGAGCTCTCCACTGGCCACCGTGACAGAGGTGCACCAAAGAAAAGGTACAAGGACTGCCTAAAGAAATCTCTTGGTGCCTGCCACATTGATCACCGCCAGAGTGCTGATAACGCCTCAAACCGTGCATCTTGGCGCCTCACAGTTTGGCGGGCAGCAACCTCCTTTGAAGAAGACCGCAGAGCCCACCTCACTGACAAAAGGCAAAGGAGGAAAAACCCAACACCCAACCCCAACCAACCAATTTTCCCTTGCAACCGCTGCAATCGTGTCTGCCTGTCCCGCATCGGACTTGTGAGCCACAAACGAGCCTGCAGCTGACGTGGACTTTTTACCCCCTCCATAAATCTTCGTCCGCGAAGCCAAGCCAAAGAAAAAAAAAAAAAAAAATATACAACTGGTGCAAAAGGTTATACTGCACCAGCCTGGTCATGTTTTCCCAGCACAAGTCGGACCAGCATCTCTCATCAATTGCAATGCACAAGTCCAACTCCCATCTTTCTCTTGACCTATGAAGGCCCGGTTTGGGTCCCTCTGACTAGGGCAGGCAATACATTGCTGAAATAAATTTCTCACTGTTCTCCCTTCGAATCAAGGCCTCTATGTTACTGCATCGTGGTAGGGCCATTCTTGGACCCAATACGTCCCACGTAGGAAAAAACCTTATTTGAAGATAGCACTGGAATGTCTTATTTGGCAAAGCATATTTATTTTTTAGCTGCTCAAATGACATTAATTGCCCCGGCTCATAGCAGTCTTCTATGCACCTGATGCCATTATAGCACCAGGTGTCCAGGATCTTGTTACCTACCATTAATGGTATTAATTTATTTGGAGTCAGGGGTGTTTTTGGTGTCAGCTCCACTTTAGCATTCAGATACTAGTTAATTTTGGTCCAGATACTAATCACTTGTTTTAGTATGGGGCTGCCCTTCTTCCCTGACATAATTTTGACATCCCATCTGTAAATAAAATCATCTGCCATCTTCCAAGTGCTCATCAATTTGTGCCCAGGATGATACACCTCCTCCCCGAAAGAGAGAGGTGATATATCTCGACTGAGCTGCCCAATAATATTTTTTTGAAGTCTGGCATTCTCAATTCACCTTGAATATAGTCCCATGTTAATTTTTCCATAGAGACCTTTGGCACCTTTTCACTCCAGGGAAACCTTCTAACCTTATGTAGACACTGTTTAAAGAAATCCCATTGCAATGGCACAGGCAATGTTTGAAAAAGATATTGGAATCTTGGCAACACATTCATTTTGATGCAGTTAACCCTGCCTATCAATGATATGGGCAGAGACATCCACCTCTTAAGGACTTCCTTTACTCTCTCCAGCAAGGGGGCATAGTTTAACTTCTATAGATTATACAAGTTACCATAAATATTAACTCCTAGGTATTTGATCCCCTTCTGTGGCCACTTTAAATTACTATTTTCTTTAAATTCACTATAATTACCCTCGATGAGTGTCATCACCTTGCTTTTTTCCCAATTGATCTTGTACCCAGAAAGTTCCCCATAGTCCTCCAATACTACGTCCAGTCAAGGCAGAGAAGTCACAGGATCTATCAGATATTAATTACATAATCCACAAATAAGTTAATTTTGTGCTCCTCCTTGCCCACTCTATAACTTTAATATTTGGATCCTGACGAATGGCCTCCGTCAGATGTTCCATTGCCGGCACAAAGAGAGCTGGTGACAGCATGCATCCTTGTCTACTAAATCTTGTAAGTGGGAAGGCTGAAGAGACCTGCCCATTGGTTTCAACTTTTGCTTTGGCCGCATAGTATAATGTCCTGATCCAATTTTAAAAGTTGTCCCCAATCCCGTCTTCTCCAGTACCTTAAATAAAAATTCCCACTCCAGTCTGTCAAAAGCCTTCTCTGCATCCAAGTAAATGCCCAATCCCCTCTCATTTCTAGATTGTGCCAGATGCATTACACTCAATAGTCTGCCGATATTGTCCGCTGCTTGTCTCTCCTGCACAAAGCCTGCCTGGTCTTTGTATATCAGTTTTGGCAAATGTAATGCCAATCTGTTTACGAGGGCTTTAGCTAGGATCTTGTAATCAGTATTCAGCGGGGAAATTGGCCTATAAGAAGAGGGCATGAGTAGATCTTTACCCTTCTTCAAAATCGTCATAACAATTGCCATTGTGAAAGATTCCGGGAGGGACCGTGTTTCCCGAGCCTGGTCTATCATTTCCATATACAGAGGCATTTAAGGACTTAATTCTCAATAGAACTCAGGCGGGAATCCATCCACCCCCGGAGACTAGCCTGCTTGTAGTGCACTCAATGCTTTACCCAGCTCTACCTCTGTAAAAGGAAGTTCTAATTCCATCTGTTCCTCTGGATTCAGGTGTGGATGATTTAATCTGGCCGGGAACTCGTCCATTTGATTGGGAACCCCAGTAAATTCAGATTTATACAGTCCTTCATAGAATTCCCTGAAGGTCTTATTAATTTCCTTTGGTTTATACGAGACCTGGCCATTTCCCATTTGTATTGCATTAATTGTTCTAGAGGCTTGTTCTGCCCTCAGCTGTCAAGCGAGGACATTTTGAGCTCTCTCCCCCAACTCGTAATATTTTTGTTTCAACCTCATAATGGTTTTCTCTATACTATACATCTGAAGTGTATTACATTCCAATTTTTTGTTTATGAGAGCTCTATAATGGTCCTCCAAGCCTGATTCCTGAAAATCCTTCTCTAATTGCATAATATCCTTTTCCAATTCCTCCACCTCCCACATATAATTTTTCAAGACTGTCTTTATATTCCCAATTATCAGGCCCCTCAAGTACGCCTTGAAGGTGTCCCATAGAAGAAATTTATCTGGAGTAAAGGGGCAGTCATCCTCACAAAACAGGGCTATTTGAGTTCTTATAAAACTACAAAACACTGGCTTTTTCAATAGCAAAGTGTTAAGACACCACCTGTGTGCTGTGCCTTACTTATCAGGAATATCTATAGTCAAAACCAAGGGGGAATGGTCTGAGAGAAACCTTTCCCTATACTCGGCTTCCATGATCCTACTTTCCAAATGGGCTGAAGCCAGAAAAAAATCTATTCTAGAGTAGGAGTCATGCTGTTTCGAGTAAAACGAGTAGTCCCTCTCTCTTGGATGCTTTCTCCACCACGCATCTATCAAATTCATCTCCCTCATGTAGTCAGTGGTGGCTTTCGCCACCCTGGTCCTAGTTATCCATTTTGTGAATTTATCGAGCACAGGATCCAGACATAGATTAAAGTCTCCCCTATAAGAATATTTTCGTTCCCCTCTGCCAATCGTAGGAAAATGTCCTGTATAAATTTTTCATCATCATAGTTGGGGGCGTACTCATTCATTAGGTCCAGGATTCTGAATATATCTGACAGTGTACCATAATGAATCTTCCCATTTTGTCTGTAATCACCTTCTGCACCTGCATTGGAACACTCTTACCCACTAGAATTGCCACTCCCCTTGCTTTTGAGCTGAATGAGGAGGATATAATCTGACCCACCCACCCCCTTTTTAGCTTTTGATGTTCTCACTTGGTTAAATGTGTCTCTTGAAGGAAGGCCAAATCTATCCCCATTTTTTAAATGTGTGCCAAGACCCTTTTCCATTTCACCGGAACACTTAAGCCGTTGACATTAAATGTAGCAAACTTTACATTCTTAGCCATTATCCCTGGGTTATTCCCCTCCACCACCACCCTTTGCACCCCAATCTCTTACCATCCGTTCTTTGCTCAGCTCTCTCCGAGCTGCGAAAATAATTAGGTAAGGAACAGGGGCGGGAATGAGGACAAAGATAAAAACCCAAATGACAAACCAAAAAAGAATAAAAGAAGGTTCAAGAAACATTCACAGCCTTACCTTCCCTTAACTCCCTATTGCTTTCCCGATATAACCTTTTCCCCATGTTACATTCACCCTCCCCCCTATTCTGTTGCCAAACTCCTTCGGTTGTCAACACCCACCTCCCCCCATAACAGGTTGTGCCACTGGCACCCATCTACTTCTCACTCTGACTCCCGAGCTCCTCAAGAAAAACTGTAATTATAACTTCTTGTCCACTTGGCATAAACCTCTTTTCAGTCCTTTTTTCAATTCAAATGCCAAAATATCATTACAGTCCATAATACAACCCAATGGGCTAAATTCTCAAAGTAATAAAAACCATTGTATATTAATCCCCAGATGGGCTTTACTTCTCCTTTGTACTCCCCAATGTGGGCAGACATTCGGTGAATTCCCGTCCCTTCTCTGAATCTGCAATAAATTTCCTTTCTCCTTCCAGTAATATCACCTTCAGGGTGGCTGGATGTCTTAGTACACATTCGTACCCCTTTTGCTTGATGAGCCTCTTGGCTGGCTCAAATGCCGTCCTGGCCTTCAAAAGTGCCATGCTAATGACCGGATAGAAGAAGACTTTATTCCCCTCTACCTCTAAGGGGGACCCTCTTGTCTTTGCACCCGTCACCACAGCTCCTAATATTCTTCCTCTGTCCTGATAATGCAATGACCTTATCAGGACAGAACGCGGTCTCCGCCCGGGACCTGTTCTTGAGATAAGGGATCTATGAGCCCTTTCTAACTCAATCTTTCCTCTCAATATGCCCTTGCTCAGCACTTCGGGGATCCAGGTCTGAAAAATGGTTTTTAAGGTTTTTGCCCTTCAATCCCTTCCCTCAGCCCAACTATTTTAATGTTATTTCGCCTACTGACAAAAGGCAAAGGAGGAAAAACCCAACCCCCAACCCCAACCAACCAATTTTCCCCTGCAACCGCTGCAACCGTGTCTGCCTGTCCCGCATTGGACTTGTCAGCCACAAACGAGCCTGCAGCTGACGTGGACATTTACCCCCTCCATAAATCTTCGTCCGCGAAGCCAAGCCAAAGAAAGAAGAAGTTCTCAAGGGCATCTAATTTCCTCCAAATATTTTCCCTCTCATTCAGCAGCATCTCCAATTTATTACCCATATCATGTATGGTGTCTTCATTTTTACCTACCCTTTCCTCCACTTTAGCCACCTTATCCATCAGTCCAGATAGGGTACCCTGGACCTTGCCCAACTTCCCTCCCATATCTTGGGCTCTCCTGTTGACAGTCTGGAAGAGCCTGGCATCCATTACATCATGCAGGGAGGGCTCTGAGCCCTCCAGATTGTTTTGCTTTGACAGGGACCTTTTTGAAGTCCCACAGCCCGACGGAGTCTTTTTCCACTGCTGCCTTCATCCTCTTCAGAGCTCCTGGACTCGTCGCTGCTGCCGCCGATGTTCGCCGTCTCTTCCCGTCCATCACTGGACCCGCTAGTTGGTGCGCTCGATCCGACGCCGCTCACGGTTGTGTAGCCAGCCGCACTGTGTGATTTGGCCCCGGACCCACTGCTGGAACCAAGGTGAGTCTCAACTTCCCCCTTGATACCGGAGTTGATGCCGGTTCTTCGCAGCTTCTACTCTGTTTGGGCCGGCCTGCACACTGCGCTCTTCAGGGTCACTGCCCCATGACTGCCACGAGTGCCAACTTCATCCCGCACCTCACACACACTGAGAGGGTGCCCGACCTGGCGTTCCCGCTGGCGAAGGAGGGCTCAAGCTTCTCCCCATCCCCAGGGGCTCCTGAGGGGCTTTCCATGAGTACTTGCCATGTGGCAGCACTGTCTTCACCCGAGTCTTGACCTCCCTGCTGGGTGGGTCGTTCAGCTGAAGCTTCAGCTTCCTCTTCGGAGTGGCCCCGACATTTCCCTCACCAAGAAGCATCTCTAGCTGGATCTCATTTTGATGGAGATTCATGCTCTTATTTGCAAATTTACTCTTCTTAGTCATTGTTTGTTGTAGGCCTCTTCCTCCATCCCTTTTTGGTATTTTGGTAATTCGAGTGAGGATTTTACACATTTTATTCTTAACAATCCTGGGAGCTCTAGGATTCCACCTCCTCCTACTCTTCCTGTATCACGTGACCCCTCCCTCCAGCAGGTTGTTTTGTTGCTCATGATTCCATCATCTGCAATGTTTTTTTTTAATGTTTCCAGGATTCCTCTGTATCTCACCGTTATTAACTTCAGACAAGATTATGTAACAATTGAATGAACAGTTGGTCTCTGGAAACTAATTTTGTGGAAAATTGCAAGCAGGTGTGGAAAAGAATAAACTGAGTATGAATAAGATGATGAATAAAGGAGTGACAATTTGCAAACAAGGTTTTGTAAGGAAGGTAACATTAGAAACATAGAAAATCTACAGCACCATGCAGGCCCTAAAACATGAACCTACCTAGAAATTACTAGGTTTACCCATAACCCTCTATTTTTCTAAGGTCCATGTACCTATCCAAAAGTCTCTGAAAAGACCCTATCGTATCTGCCTCCACCACCGTTGTCAACAGCCCATTCCACGCACTCATCACTCTCTGGGTAAAAAAAACACCCCTGAAATCTTATCTGTACCTATTTCCCAGCACCTTTACCTGGCTCCTCTTGTGGCAACCATTTCAGCACTGGAAACAAGTATCTGACTATGCGTAGAGATCAGTTAAATAATATTACACTAATCCTCATTATACTTTGATATAATATCTACAAAAAAGGAAATAATGTAGGATAATCATAGTTATGTAGTGGCTGCTAACACCAGCACTACTGAAATGAAGTATGTCCAAACAACACGAGGGTGAACCAATAACTGACTTTATTTGAAAATCTCGCGCTGCTTTTAGGGGAAATCCACTTCCTGTCTGGGGTGCTCTGAAATAAAGGAATGACGTTAGTGGGTGGCGGAGTCACTGCCTACCTTGTGACGAGCAACCAGGAAGTGGCGACATCTCCCAGGAAACGCATGTCACCAAAAGTGGGCTTCTCCTGAGAAGAGAAGGGGGGCCCCGCGCCATTTTGTACCAACCGACTGTGGTGGCGATTCAGCCCATCTAACCACATGGTCACTAGACCCGCTACAGTTAAACCCCATAAATCCATTTATCTAAATGAAAAAAACCCTAAAATGAATACTAATCTATCCCCTCCCTCTAATCAAGGTTACTTAATCAAACCACAGGAAAAATGCAAAATGGATCAAGTCATGACCCCCCAGAAGACAAACAGATCAGCATTTTAACACCCATTTCACCTAAAAATGCCAGTCATGACAGTATTCTATAAATGGGCCCCATATCTTTTCAAACTGAAACTTTTTATCTTTTAATGTTATATCTAATTTTCTCTAAGTTTAGATATGACATTAAAGCATGTAATTACTGTGCATGATTTGGAGAGAGTTCATCTTTCCATTTCATTAAATCTACTTGTCTGACTATCAACATGCTAAAAGCTAAAACGTTCTTCAGAGGTGGCGATAAATGTTTATCTCGTTCGCGTGAAAAACCAAACAGGACAATTAAGGGGCATGGATCTAACTTAATCGTAAAAATCTTTAAAAAAAAAATTTATTTAAAAACTTTTAAAAACAACATAAAATCAATAAAAACAACAGAAAAAAAGATTTTTATACAATGTAATAAACTCCCTCCCCCCTCAGCTAGTCCCCTCAAGGAGAGCCAAAAAAACCCATAAAACATATACAATATTTAAAGATATTTCCAAACCCATATATTCTAAATAAGATGATCACATTTTAACAAAAAAAAGAGTAATTATTATGTAAATTATATCTTATTTTCTCCATATATATATACAAGATCTCAATTCATTATGCCAATATACTATATGGTCTTTCCAAGTAATTGCTACACATTTTCGAGCCACAGATAACGCCAAACGAACAAATGCTATTTGAAACTTATCCAACCCCAAGCCAGTCATAGAAACCATATAACCCAACAAAATAAGTCTCTGGATCTAATGGTAATTTAATTTTAAATAAGTTCTCCAAAACCAACCTAACTTTTTATCAAAATGGTTTTTACCCTATCACAAGACCAAACTGCATGCAAAAAGTTCCAGTACTTAACGCACATCTAAAACAAGAATCCGAATTACTAAATCCGTATTTTTTCAATTTCTCAGGAGTCAAGTATAACTGATGCAAAAAAATTATAATTAACCAAACCATATCTTACATTAGTCAATTTAGTTACCCCTTCATGACACATAACCTCCCAATCCTCTTGAGGTATAACATAAGTTAAATTACTTTATTTCTAGATTTCTCCAAATTCGGTTTTTCCATAGTTTCCTGTAACAATCGATACATATCTGAAATAAAACCTCTCTTTGGTATAAAGGAAATCAAAGATTCAAATTTCATTAACTTAGGTAAACTTGGGGAGAAGTCACGTGATGGAGTAGTGACCGGTAAGAAAATACCAGCCCTCTCCAGAAAAGTAAAAAAAGGTAGAGAAAAAACAAAGTCATTAACACAGAAACCATAACAAATTGAAAGTGAAAGTGTGGAGAAAATGGCAGCAAAGAAAGAAAAAGCAAAAACAACGGGAAGAAAAGAAGAAAGAAGGATGTCGGAAGAGGAAGGTGAAGGCCTTACCGGTACGAGGAGGCCCGCCGTGGAGAGAGAGGCCCGCTCCCTGAGGTCAGTGGAAACCCCGAACTCGGGACTACAAAAATGGCTCATGGAGCCAAAAAAAGTGCGCGATGCACAAGACAAAAACAACACCGATGGGAGGGGGGGACCAGCTGAGGAGTAAATCTCCACAGCTGAAACAGACAAGTATAACACGACAGCAAGACTCCCAACAGGAAAACATAGTAAATAACGGGAACAAGAAGGAAGAGAATAAAAGAAGGAAATTAGAGAAACAACAGATGACCAACCCAGAGGAAGAAGACCAACTCCAAGACATCTTTAATAAACATAAAAAGAACAAAAATACCCAACAAACTAAAATAAACAACCCAGCAAGAAGATCAGAAGAGATAGAGGTAAAGGACACAGATCCTGGAGTGGACTCAGAAGAAGAGGAGGGAGAACACAGGGAAATGGAAGATGAAGGGAAGGGCAAGTACATGGATATATATTTTTTTAAAGAATATATGGAAACAGTAAAAGAATGGCAGTTACAAGAATTCAGTGAAATAAAAAGAAGAGTAAAAAGTACAGAAGAAAAAATGAATAGATTAGAGATGATCATGACAAAAATAGGAAAAAGAGTAGACAAGGTGGAAGAACGAGAAACAGCCATAGAAATGGAGGTAGATGACTTAAAAAAGAAATTAGAAGAATCTGATAAAAAAGTTAAAGAAACACAGGAGCTGTTAGCTCAGAAGATAGATATAATGGAAAATTATAATAGAAGAAACAATATAAAGATAGTGGGCCTTAAGGAAGATTAAGAAGGCAAAAATATGAAAGAATTTATAAAATAATGGATCCCTAGAGTCCTAGGAAGACCAGAATTACAGGAAGAAATGGAAATAGAAAGGGCACACAGAACATTAGCCCCAAAAACACAGCCACAACAAAAACCAAGATCCATTCTAGTAAAATTCCTAAGATATAGAACAAGAGAAAATATATTGGAGAAGGCAATGAAAAAAATAAGAGAAGACAAAAAACCACTGGAATACAAGGGTCAAAAATTTTTTTTCTATCCAGATATAAGTTTTGAACTCCTGAAGAAGAGGAAGGAGTTTAATGCAGCAAAAACGACCCTATGGAAAAAAAGGTTATAAATTTATGTTAAAATACCCAGCGGTACTTAAAATAGCTATCCCGGGGCAGCAAAGCAAACTATTCTCGGATCCAGAAGAAGCACGAAAATTTGCAGAACACCTACAAAACAGACAGAGAGATGAAGAGATGTAACAAGAACAAAAATGACAACAAACTATATATATATAAAAAATAGAGTATAAGTAAGAACTAAAAAGGGAAAGAAAGGGAAGAAAGGAAGTAAGAGGGAATTAAGAGAGTGAGCTTTGTTATATATGAAGATTAAAATCTTTTCTGGGGGGGCTGGGTGGGGAAGAATAACAGTCACTGTGAAATTAGTTGACGCTTGCGAGCGGATTCGCAAATCCAATTGGAGAGGGGAGATGTGGTTGCCCGACAAGGGACAAAGGGCAACTCAGAAAGGGGAGGGACTATTGGGGTTAAAGGAATTTTAGATATGAGAATAGTGGAAATATTTTATGTTTTAGAAATGTTGTCATATAATGTGTTCAAAAAAAGAAAGCAGAAATGGATAAGAAGGGAAGATGGTGATGAGGAAACGGAAAGGAAAGATAAACAAAGTATGAAATGACTATGTTGAACTATATGACTTTAAATATTAACGGAATACATAACCAAATCAAAAGGAAGAAACTGTTAAATTTACTGAAAAAAGAAAAAAATTGATATAGCATTCGTACAAAAAACACAACTAACTGAAGTGGAACGCAAGAAATTAAAGAGAGATTGGATAGGACATGTAACAGCAGCATCATATAATTCAAAAGCCAGAGGAGTAGCTATATTAATCAATAAAAATGTACCAATCAAACTAGAAGAGGAAATAATAGATCCAGCAGCGGGATATGTAATGATAAAATGTCAGATATATTCAGAATTTTGGAATTTACTCAATGTTTACTCACCTAATGAAGAAGATAAAAAAATTTATGCAAGATATCTTTTTGAAGATAGCAGATACGCAAGGGAACATACTAATAGGAGGGGATTTTAACCTTAACTTGGACTCAAATATGGATAAAACTGGAAACAAAACTAACAGAAAGAACAAAGTTACCAAATTTATAATTAAATCGATGCAAGAAATGCAACTTTTGGATATATGGAGGAAACAAAACCCAAAGGAAAAGGAATATTCATATTATTCGGGTAGACACAAAACATACTCAAGGATAGACCTATTCCTGTTATCAGCCCACATCCAAGGGAGAGTTAGGAAAACGGAATATAAAGCTAGACTATTATCGGATCACTCACCCCTGTTATTGGCAATAGAGCGAGAGGACATTTCACCAAGAATGTATAGATAGAGATTAAACTCCATGCTACTTAAAAGACAGGATTTTAGAGAATTCATTGAACAACAAATTAAAATGTACTTTGAAATATATACGGAAACAGTGAAAGATAAGTTTAGAGTATGGGACGCAATGAAAGCATTAATCAGAGGGCAAATAATAAGTTACGTAACTAAGATGAAGAAGGACTACAATCGGGAAACAGAACAGTTGGAAAGGGAAGTAACAAATGCAGAAAAAGAATTAGCAATAAAGGAAGATACAACTAAAAGAAGAGAATTGGCAGACAACAAAATAAAATATGAAATACTACAAACATATAAGGTGGAGAAGAACATAATGAAGACAAAACAGAAATATTATGAGCTAGGAGAAAAAACGCACAAAATTCTAGCGTGGCAGCTTAAGACAGAACAAACTAAAAGAATGGTATTGGCATTAAGGAAAAAGGACAAACAAATTACATATAATCCAACGGAGATCAATGAAAACTTCAGGGAATTCTACGAACAACTATATCAAACTGAAAACGAAGGGAAAGAAGACAAAATAGATGAATTTCTAACTAAAATTGAACTACCGAAATTGCAAGAAGAGGAGAAAAATAAATTAATAAAACCATTTGAAATAGAAGAATTATAGGAGATATTAAAAAAAACTACCGAACAATAAAACACCAGGAGAGGATGGACTCCCAATAGACTTCTATAAAACATTTAAAGACTTATTAATTCCTCCCCTCCTGGAAGTAATGAACCAGATTGATAAAACACAAAACATACAAGATTCATGCAAAACAGGAATAATTACAGTATTACCAAAGAGAGGGAAAGATCCACTAGCACCAGCATCATATAGACCAATATCTCTACTTAACACAGATTATAAGATAATAGCTAAACTATTACCAAAAAGATTGGCTGACTATGTACCAAAAATAGTAAATCTAGACTAAACTGGATTTATTAAAAAAAAGATGAACAATGGACAATATCTGTAAATTTATTAACTTAATTCATGCAGTAGAAGGAAATAAAACTCCAACAGTAGCGGTTGCTTTACACGCAGAGAAGGCTTTTGACAGAGTAGAATGGAATTATTTATTCAAAGTACTACAAAAATTCAGCCTACCAGAGAAATATATCAATTGGATTAAAGCATTATATAAGGGGCCATTGGCGAAAGTGACAGTAAGTGGATATATAGCAAAACAATTTAACTTAAGCAGATCAACAAGGCAGGGATGTCCACTATCTCCCTCACTGTTTGTGTTAGCTATAGAACCACTAGCAATACTGATAAGAATAGAAAATAAAATAAGAGGGATAAAAATAAAAGAGAAGGAATATAAAATCAGTCTATTTGCAGATGACATTATAATATACTTAACAGAACCAGAAATATCAATAAAAGAATTACATAGAAAATTGAAGGAATATGAAGAAGTATCAGGGTACAAGATCAATGCAACTAAAAGTGAAGCAATGCCAATGAATAATGTGGATTTCACAAAGTTTAAGAAAGAATCACCATTTAGATGGCAAACACAAGCAATGCGATACCTAGGTATACAACTAAATAAAAATCTTGGCCATCTATATAAACTAAATTATCATCCATTAATGAAAAAATTACAAGATGACTTAGAGCATTGGAAAGACTTACCACTAACACTGATAGGAAGGATAAACTGTATTAAAATGAACATTTTCCCAAGGATACAATACCTATTTCAGTCATTACCAATTCACCTAACAGAGAAATTCTTCAAGGAGTTAAAGAAAATAACAAGGAAATTCTTATGAAAAGGGGGGAAACCGAGGATAGCACTAGATAAATTAACAGAATGGTACAAACAAGGAGGCTTACAACTACCAAACTTAAAGAATTATTATAGAGCCACACAATTAAGATACCTATCAGATTTTTATCAAACAAGGGAAAAACCAGATTGGACCAGATTAGAACTAGATAAAATAGGGGAGAAGATACCTGAACATATACTATATAAATGGGATGAAAAATTGGTGCAACGTAGGAATTCACCGGTATTGCGTCATCTGCTCAACATTTGGAAGAAGATTCATGTAGAAAGGAATAAAACAAATTACCAACTACCAAAACTAATATTGGCACAAAATCAACTAATCCCTTTCACAATAGATAACCTTTCCTTCAGAGAATGGGAGAGAAAAGGGATCAAAAGAATAGAAAATTGTTTTTCGGGAAATAAATTATTATCCTTTGAACAAATGAAGGTTAAATATAATATAACTCACGATACAATGTTTGCATACCACCAACTGAAAACCTACTTGAAGGACAAATTGGGAAACAGTCTGAGGTTACCAGAAGGAAGCAATTTTGAATATGTGATTACAGACACAATGATAATTAAACAATTTATAACAAACATGTACATCAAACTGCAAGAAAAGGAGAACGAGGAAACAAACAGTAAACCTAAACAAAAATGGGAACAAAATCTAAACATAAAGATAAAGAATAAAACATGGGAAAAGCTATGCTCCGGAACTATGAGAAATACAATAAACACGAGGTTACGCATGATACAATATAACTGGATACACAGGCTATACATCATACCTCAAAAGTTAAATAAATGGGACCCAACAGTATCAGACAGATGTTTTCGCTGTAAAAAGGAAACAGGAACAACAATTCATGCAATTTGGACATGTGAGAAAGTGAAAAAATTTTGGGAAGATCTAAACCAGATATTAAATAAAATCACAAAAAGCAATATACCAAAAAACCTAGAGATCTTCCTCCTAAGTAATATAAGTAATAAAGAATTTGGACTCAATTTGGATAGAACACAAAAAAGATTTGTTATGATAGCCCTAGCTGTAGCAAAAAAATGTATTACGTCAACCTGGAAATTAGAAGACAACTTGAGAATACAACAATGGTACATAGAAATGAATAAATGTATTCCATTAGAACAAATAACATATAATTTAAGAAATAACATCACAATATTCGAACAAATATGGGAGCCATACATGAAATACAATAGAGAAATTGGACTTCCACCACCTAAAATGACAGAAGGAGAAGACAACGAAAAGAACTGACTCAGTAAAATTTCTTGTTTATTTTTATTAAGTGACAACATTGTTTAACGGGTTTAATGTATCTTATAAATTGAACTTCAAATAAATTGGAAAGGGGGTGAGGGAGGAAGGGAAGGGAGGGGGAAAAGGGGGAGAAAATGACACTATATATTCAAGAGAAAAAATATCTGTATGTATCTTGGTCAATATGGTTTATAGTGTGAAAAAAAAACTTAGGTAAAGTTATCTCTTTACCATAATTATCCCTCATCAAAGCTCGGAGTTGATAATACACAAATAAAGAATTTACCAGTATAACAGATTTCTCCCTCAATTGATTAAAAGAAAGAAACTGTCCTTCTTCAAAACAATCCTGAATCACTTTTTTTTTAATATCCTGAAAATACCATATCTTTAGATACCTATTGAACATTGAAAAAGGAATAAGCTGATTTTGATATAATGGAGTTTGAATTGATAATTTACACTTTGTTCCTATAACATCATTTCTTTTAACCCATATCTTTAACAAATGTTTTAATACTAGCATATTACATCCCTGCAATAAATTCAAATTCCACTTATAAATAAACTGATGAACATCAAATTCAGAAATACAACCTAACTCCACCTTAGCCCAACTAGGAGGCTGATTAATATCCACAATTCTACTAATAAACTTCAACTGTGCAGCTTCATAGTAATTTTGAAAGTGAGGCAACTGAAGTCCACCTAATGTGTATTTCCATGTCAATTTCTGTATATCTACTCGAGCTAATTTTTCCCTCCATAAAAATTTCCTCACCGCCTTATTCAAATCCTGAAAAAACCCTTTGAAAGTAAACATGGTATTGACTGGAATAAATATTGAATACGAGGAAAAATATTCATTTTAATACAATTTACTTGACCTATTAATGTTAATGGAAGTTCCTTCCATTTAATCAAATCCATTTTAATCTTTTTCAATAAATGTACATAATTTAACATATAAAGATTGATAATTTGCATTCACTGTTACCCGTAAATATTTAATTTTAGCAGACCATCTTAATTTTATAATTATTTACACTCTTTATAATCCCCTTCCAAAATTGGCAATATCTCACTCTTATCCCAATTCACCTTATACCCAGATAACTCCCCAAATTGAACCAAACATTCTTGTAAATATTTCAAAGACTGTTCTGGATGTGTGAAATAAATCAATACATCATCAGCAAATAAATTAATCTTATATTCATCATCTGCAATTCTTATCCCTTTAACCTTATCAATTCTGTTGAATTGTCTGAGCTAATGGTTCAATGATGAATGCCAACAAGGCTGGTGACAATGGACAACCTTGACGAGTTGATGACAATAATTTAAATGGCAGAGAAGTTTAACCATTTGTCACCACCCTAGCAACCGGATTTTTCTTCAATGCCTTAACCCAACCAATAAAAAAAGGGCCGAAATTTAACTTCTCCAACACCTTAAATAGAAAATTCCATTCAACCCTAACAAAAGCTTGTTCCGCATCAAGCACAACCACTATTGGTTGGTTGAGATGCTGTCTCAATGCATTGATCAACGTTATCAATCTAAGCATATTATCAGACGCATTTCTATTCTTAATAAAACCTATTTGATCTCTATGTACCAACTGAGGTAAATATTTAGCAAGTCTATTCACCAATACTTTAGCCACTATTTTATAATCCACATTTAATAAAGAAATCGGTCGATATGAAGCTCCATTCAATGGATCTCTATCTTTCTTCGGAATCAATGTAATTATCACACTAGAACAAGATTCCGGTAGTGACTGATCTTCAGTTATTTGTTGCAACACATCCCTAAATATAGAAGATAAATCTTCATAAAATACTTTATAAAATTCCATTGAAAATCCGTCATTACCTGGCAACTTTCCATTCAGCATCTCTTGTATAGCTTCTTTAATCTCAAAATCTATAAATGGAGCTTCCAATTCCTTTACCTCTTCCTCTCATAAAACCGGTAGATTTAACTAAGAAGGATTCAATAGAACCATCATCCTGTTTTCCCTCAGAAGTATACAATTTCTGATAAAATGAATATAATTTGTCATTAATTTCCTGACGTTTATAGGTAACCATTGAATTCTTTTTAACAGCATTAATATTTCTCGATGCTTGTTCCATTTTTAATTGCCAAGCGAATATCTTATGAGCCCTCTCACCCAACTCATAATAATGTTGCTTGGATCTTTGAATTAATTGCTCATACTGATATGCTTATAAAGTATTATAACATAATTTCAACTTAGTTAATGCTGCTTTCTTATCTTCTGTAACCTTCTTCTGAAATTCCTCTTCCAACTCAGTAATTTGTTTCTCCAACGCCAAAGTTTCCGCCAGATACTGTTTTTTTAAAACTTTCATAGAATAACTAATAATTTGACCGCGCAAACATGCTTTTAAAGCATCCCACATTATAAAATTACTATTTACTTAATTAACATTTTCAGCCAAAAATAAAGCAATCTGTTTCTGAACAAAAGTAATAAACTCTGGTTTCTTCAGTAACATTACATTAAACCAATCAAAAGTTGATTGCAACACTTCAGAACCTACACAAGATATAAACAACATAGAATGATCAGATATAACCCTACTCTTATATTCAGCCTGCACTCCTCTAGCCTGCAAATGTGCCGAAATCAGAAACAATTCTATTCTAGAAAATGAATCATGCCTAGATGAATAAAAAGAAAAGTCCTTTTCTGTTGGATTTATTCTCCTCCAAATTTCAACTAAATTCAAATCTTTCATCAAAGATCCCATTTGTGTTGTCATCTTTGATTTTCTTATATTTTTCAGAGATCTATCCAATGATGGATCAAAACACAATTAAAATCTCCTCCAATCAAAATATTTTCATTGGCCTGATTTGATGTTAAGAAAGCCTCAGATATAAATCGATCATCATCCACATTAGGTGCATAAATATTCAGCAATGTCCATGGTTCTCCAACAATTTTACAATTCACTATCAAAACCATATCAGCAATCTACATAAATGATTCCAACTCAAACGATAATTTCTTATGGATCAAAACCACTACACCCCTTGCCTTAGAATTAAAAGAAGAAGCAGTCACATGTCCAACCTAATCTTTCTTCAATTTTAAATGTTCTTTTTCAGTCAAATGTATTTCTTGTAAAAAAAGCAATATAAACTTTCATTTTTTTATATAAGCCAGTATACGTTTACGCTTAATTGGATTATTAAATCCCTGTACATTAAAAGTTGTAAAATTCAGATTAGACATTTCTTTAACCTAACAATACAATCTTCACAATATTATAAAATATTGCTCCCCTTGATAAAAAATCCCCTGTGGATAAAATAACCCTTCCCCTCTTATATATGAAAAACATCCCAACAAAAAAAAAATCTCAGTCAAAAACTACAATAATGTAGTAACTCCCTAAAAATCTGGGTGTAGTAAAACCCACTAGTGGCAGATGACTACCAAAAGCTTCAGTGTCATCCACCCCCCCCCCAGTCAGACTATTCCAAAGTTCTTAATCAAACACATTCAGCCCAGTGATTCCAGTGTTCCGAATCTTCAATATCAAGAAGAATCTGTGTCAGTTCAACCTTCTTTCCATTCTTCCCATTCCCATTTACCCTTCTTTTAGGTGACGATAATGGTGACTGTCCACTTCCTCGTAAATCTGGCAATGAATTAGCAAAAATTGCATCATGATCATTCTCAAAAAATTGAGACTGAAAATTTCCATAAAAGACTTTCAATACTGCAGGATAATGAAAAGCAAATTTATAACCCTTTCTCCACAATACTTCTTCAGGTGAAATAAATTTTCTACACCTCTTAACAATTTCTTGACTCAAATCAGCATAAAAAAACACTCTGTTGCCCTGAACCATAATTGGAGTCTGATTTTGTCAAACCTTTTGAACTGCAATCTGTAATATAATTTCTCTACCCTGGTATCTCAAACAACAAATCAAAACTGCACGTGGTGGTTGACCTGGAAAAGGCATCTTCCTCAACACCCTATGTGCCCGGTCTAGTTCCAGGCCATGCGGAAAAAATTCACTACCCAGCACATCTTGAAAAATTTTACCGCATCCGAGCCTTCAATATCTTCTGGAAGATATTGAAGATATTTTTACATTATTCCTTCGACCTTGATTTTCTAAAGAATCAATCTTCTTCAACAGTTCTTTCTTGTGAATCTCCCAATCCACAAAAGAATCCTCCACTTTTTCCATTTTTTCTCTATTTCGTTCCACTTGATCTTTACATTCATAAAAGGTTTCTTCAATTAAAAAAAAATTATCCTGTACAGTATCCACTGCCTTTATGCATCTATTAACATCACTTTTAACCACATTCATATCATTCTTCACAGAAGACATTTCTTCACAAATATTATTCATTTTAATTTTCATTTCCATAAATCCCTGATTTAACTGTGTAGACATCTGTATTGACATATTTTTCATCTGATAAGCAATCCCTTCCAAAATCGTAAAAACAGAATCCAGTCCAGGTTCCACTCTCCCTCTTGAGGCCTACCTTCCTTGATCCCAGACTCCAAAGTAAATTCCTCCTGCCTTAATTCCCGAACGGCGGGACTTCCCTCTAATTCAGCCACGCTTGCCACTTGTCCAGTGCGGCTGCGGGTCTGCATCCCCGGGTCCCCCTCCAGCCCACACTTTATCCAAAAGCTCCAGGATGCACGATGCACTGCACATGCCTGGGCGTGTCCTCCGACACAGTGCTGCGCATCCCTAGACCACCAGGTAAAACAATGGGCTTGCGCAACTGTTCTCGCTCGGCCGACCCGCCCGCACACCCGGCTTCACGGGTGTGCGAGTCAGAGTCGGCCGAACCCAAAACAATGCTAGTGCCATCGTGTGATTGCAAGGTCTGTGTCGGGGTTATACTCAGCTGCTCTGGGATACGTTGAGACTTGGGAGCTCCTGTAGACGATTCCTTGGCTTCAGCTTGGTAAGTAGTCCTCAATTCTTCAACATTTTTATCAGGAAGTTTCTTCTGTAATTGTGTCTTGGATTTCTTCACATTTGTAGTCATTTTGATTCTCCATTGTTTAGAAACCTGTAAAAACTATTTTTAACCACTTTTACAACTTTTAAATTTGCGCATTAATTAGTCCAACTGGGGAGTGGTGGAACTGCATGTCTTCTTTCTACGCCATCTTAAAAATCGTTGATAAAGAATGAAGATATTCTCCCAATATCTTCCTAATTTACGACATTCCCAGAACATGTGAATCAGCGAGACTTCAAAAATTTTACACCTTTCACATAATGGATCAACATCCGCTTAGAAACCTGATAATTTGAGTGTATTCTATGTACCACCTTAAATTGTAATAAGTGGTGTCTTGCATAAAATGAAGATACATAGATCAAACTAAGAGTGGAATACCAATCTTCATTCCATAACTATGATTTCATGAACTTCCACCATTTTTTTTAGCCATTACATTACAACCCCAGCAACTCCACATTTTCCTTTGGGATATTTACCAGTGATTATTAATGTAATAATCAGTCATTGAGCTGTTTATGACTTTCATTAGCTACTTCCAAATATGAAATGATTGCAGGGTTAGGGTAATTTTTGTCCTTTCTGTAAGTGCTAAGTCCCCAAGTAAGATTGTTTTTGCAGTTTCTATAACTCAGTGTGATTTCCAGATCTTTGGCTTGGCTTCGTGGATGAAGATTTATGGAGGGGTAATGTCCACGTCAGCTGCAGGCTTGTTTGTGGCTGACAAGTCCGATGCGGGACAGGCAGACACGGTTGCAGCGGTTTCAGGGGAAAATTGGTTGGTTGGGGTTGGGTGTTGGGTTTTTCCTCCTTTGTCTTTTGTAAGTGAGGTGGGTTCTACCTCACTTTCCAGATAATGAATAGAGAACTCACCTGGTTAGACCTATTAGTTCTGTGCAATGTTTTATCATGGTAGAAATGGCTACCATAACTGGAATAGTTAAAAAAAACAGCGATAATATCAAAAATTGTTCTTTCATCGGTAGTAGCAAACACATTGAAGATGTCACCACTCACCTACAAACTGGTGAAATTACAGCAGCCAATTTACCTACCAGCCCTTGGGAATTGAAGAATGTTTGATATTTGAATGAGTAGGTCAGGAAGACTTCTCTCTTCAGCTATAAAAGAGAAATCTTTCAATCTGTCTTTATCAGTGATAGAAATGCATGGTTGCTTCACATTTCTGTAATGGCAGCGCTGGCACTAGTGTGTCTCCATGGAGAGCAGAGAGTGGAGACACAGTGCTCATGCAGGATCCAACCACCCACTCTGACTGCCGTCAGCCCTGTGCAGGCTTTGAATGACCTGTTAATGGAGCTGATGGTCATTTTATTTAAAATTCTGCGACCGTGGGGTCTGCGCCCAAGGTGATGGCGCCTATGATCGGCAGCAGCTACGAAGAGTTGCAGACTCCATGGAATCAGAGGGAGAAGCAGAGAATTTGACCCATGGGATGATTGTCATGGCAGTGGACCAGTGAAGTGTTCTGTGGCTGAAGAGCACACTAACAGCGCGCTATTGGCAAGTCGAGGCGAGAAATCAGTGCAGGCTGCAGGCTACTCGTGCTGCAGTCGAGGGATTCACACCAGGCAGCGTACTTCTGACTCGGGGCTGGCTGAAGCGGTACCAGCTATGGGAACCAGGGTGCAAGAGAGTGCCGAAGCTGCTGGAGGTTTCCTGATCATGTCAGAGGTTTGGATCTGGAGCTCTGGCTGCTGATACTTGCTTGTGGGGGGCTGCAGCCCCGCTGCAGGTGAATCCACGGGCACTCAGGGACTCTGAGGGGTCTCTCTTTACCTTCTGTTTCTCTGACTGTAAGAGGCACATCAGGTCATTTCTGCTGATTATGAATCTGTCTGCCTTACGGAAGATGAAAGCAAGAAGACTAGGAGATCTTGGAAGACTAGGAGGTTCTCTGTTGGGACTCCATTGCAAAGTTGGGGCCAGTGCATACTGATTATCAAGACTAATCTGATCTTGACCTCAACTTCATTTTGCTGTCTCATCCCTTTGCTTTACCAATATCCAAAAAAGTTTCTAACTCTTAAATGTATCCAACAACTCACCAGACATGTAAAGCTCTGCTTGTTTGAAGCCAGCGCTGTCTGTCCGTTAAGATTAACACAGTCTATGTAACTTCAACATTTTGGCCAGCATCTTGGGACTGAAATCCAAAATCCAGACTCTTCTTGGATTCAGAAAATTCTGGAGATGCTCAACATTTCAGCTACGATCTGTAAGGGAAGAAGCAGATAATATTTCAGGTCACTCACTTTTCTTCAGTTTCCTGTTGAATCACAGCTACTTTTTTTCAGAATACTTGAGGAAGGGGCATTTATCTGAAATGTTGACTTTTAGTTCCCTCTCAACAGACGAGTCTTGTTCTGTTGAGTATTTGGATTATTTTCTGATTTTATTTCTACATTCAGCTTATCTCAGACACCAAGTGCCTTCTGCTGTTGCTCTGATTTCTACCTTCTCAGCTTGGTAGTCATCTCTGTGTGGCTACTAGAGGCCTATCAGCTGGTCTAGCTTATCAGATGGCCCAACTATTTACATTTATTGTCTTCAAGGATTTAGGACTAAGATCAATGAGGTCATGTAGCAAACCACTAGTGGCACGGTTGGCGTAGCAGTTAGCGCAACACCTTTATAGCACCAGCGATTCAGGACCAGCCTGGAGTTTGAATCCTCTGCTGTCTGCAAGTAGTTTGTACATTCTCCCCGTGTCTGCATGGATTTTCTCCGGGGTCTCCAGTTTCCTCCCACTTCTCAAAATGGGCAGGTGGTGTAGGTTAATCGGGTGCAAATTGGGCGGCACGGTCTCGTGGACTGAAATGGCTTGTTACCGTGCTGTATGTCTAAATTTAAAAAAATTAAAATGCTCACTGTTTAACATTTTGATCTTCCATTGATTATTTCACCATGTTCAGTAGCTGTTGATGAATTTGATTGTTCATGATGTTTCTCATGATGCCACTCACATTTAATCTTGGTATCTTCTTTAAGATGATCATTTGAAATCAATCTGAATTACTCTTTGGAAAAAGAAGCCTTTGAAGGTTAACAAAAATTGATGGACCAAATTTAAATGTAACTTAGTTCAAAGCTGAAGTTCAAATTTATTGTCAGGGTACATACATGACATCACATACAACCCTGAAATTCCTTTTCCTTTGAAGTAGTCTTTGAGTATAACTGGAACTTTGTGTGGCTGCTTGGTAATGTTTTGCAGACTTGGGGGAAGATAATGAAGGAGTGTACAAGTCTTGCTGTAATTTGCTCAACCTCCTGTCTAATGATCGCTGAATTTAATGACTCTTGTCAGGTTAATAATTTGGCAATGATCAAGAACAAGCAGATGGAGAAATCTCATCTGGCCTCTCTTCATTTAATTGAAATGTTTGGAAATGGAATTTTGCCAGTCTTGTGAGTGGGAGAGAAGTAACTTGTCAGACTTCACTCACTTTGGAAATGCTCCATTTGTATTTTAATGTGAACACAAATATTGTTCAACTGCTGCACCAATTATTGTCTGGTTTATTTTCACTGTAGACCAAATTTTCTTTTAACTTCCAAATAGTAATAGGACTTCTTCAGTAAATGTTTCACAGAATAATTTCATTATTTTGAACAGACCACCCAAGATTTCACAAAAGACTAACCCAGAAGCAAGATTGATGCCATTGTGGGTTTTAATGAGTTATTAGTGTTGTCGACAGCATCGAGACCACGCTGCTGAAGATCCAGCTGCGCTGGGTAGGTCACGTCTCCAGAATGGAGGACCATCGCCTTCCCAAGATCGTGTTATATGGCGAGCTCTCCACTGGCCACCGTGACAGAGGTGCACCAAAGAAGAGGTACAAGGACTGCCTAAAGAAATCTCTTGGTGCCTGCCACATTGACCACCGCCAGTGGGCTGATATCGCCTCAAACCGTGCATCTTGGCGCCTCACAGTTTGGCGGGCAGCAACCTCCTTTGAAGAAGACCGCAGAGCCCACCTCACTGACAAAAGGCAAAGGAGGAAAAACCCAACACCCAACCCCAACCAACCAATTTTCCCCTGCAGCCGCTGCAACCGTGTCTGCCTGTCCCGCATCGGACTTGTTAGCCACAAATGAGCCTGCAGCTGACGTGGACTTTTACCCCCTCCATAAATCTTCGTCCGCGAAGCCAAGCCAAAGAAGAGTGTTTGTTTTCTTATACACAAGTACAATGTACAGCTGAACTGAAATTCTTACCTGCTGCAGCCAACACTAACAACAGTACAATAAATTACCTCATTTGCCAAGACAGAATAATAAATATAAAAGATAAATGTTCACTGTTGCAGTTAGTGGAAGAAAAAAAGTGGTTTCAGTAATGCAAATGCATCTTTTGGCAAAGGTATTTTGGAGTTTTATTTAAGTTGCAGCACACAAAGTGCTGGGGAAACTCAGCGGGACGGGCAGCATCGATGGTCTGTCTCTTTCCACACTGCCTGACTTGCTGAGATCCCCCAGCGCTTTGTGAGTTGCTCCAATTTTTCAGCACCTGGCTTCCTGTTTACCTTCCTGTTGTTATTGTTTTTTGTCACTGGTTCTTGAGGAAACCATGACATGTCGACTTTAGTGTAGTAATGTATTACCAAGGTGGCTAATTAAAGGTCCTTTCACACAGGTGACAGAGTAGGGGTAATGCAGAATCTATTAGTGGTTCTTGATTTTTGAGATTTTACTTTCCTCTTTGATTCCTCCAATGAATGAGCACCTCTTTTTTGAGAATGTGCTAAACAGGGAATAGGGCAATTTAATCCTCACTGTTCCCTGTAGTGTGTGTCAATGTTGCAACTTCTGAGGGATGTTCTAAGAAAGTCTTTGAATATCTTTTTCTGTCTACTGCATGAATATTTCCCGTCAATCAGCTCTCCATAAAATAATAGCTTTGATATTCTGTCGTCAGAAATTCTTCGAACATGCCCTGCCCATCTGATCTGCAATTCTTTCTATATGTGTTGATGATGGAGAAAGTTGACAAAGACAGAATCTGTATGCCTCTGGTTGTCTACCCACTTGGTGAAAAGTATCCTATGTGAAAAGGTCATGAGGAAATGGATAAGCTATCTGTTTATTTCTCACAAGCATAGTAAAAGGTGGAGATGACTACAGCATGACAGAGCTTCAGCTTGATCTGAAAAAAATTCTGTTACCTTGGCAACAAAAACATTTTCTGCTGTTCAAATGCATTCCTGCTTTCACTTGTAAACATTATTTGAGTATCTCATTCTGAAGATCAAAAACCTACATTTTGAAACATTGAAAGATGAAATCTATGTGGTCGCTTGCTGGTTGCCAGTTCTCTTGAGTTAAATAAATTCAAATAGATGATTGTTTCTTCAAGTTATTAATGGCTGCAATACAGCAGGACCCTTTACTTCCCATGGTTCTTATACCTTGAATATGTCCTCAATCCCAGAAGGGTCAGAGAGACTGACACACATTAATGTGGACAAATCCCCAGGGCCTGATAAAATTGATCTCGCATTTATGTGAAGTAAGGGAGAAGATTACTGGAGCTCTGACAAATAATTTTAATATCATTTGTAGCCATGGGTGAGGGACCAGAAGACCAGAGAGAAGCTAATAATATTGAAGAATCTCCATATTGAAGAAGGGTTGAGGGATAAACTAGGAATCTATAGACCATGACCCTTGCATTAAAAATAGGGAAATTATTGGAACAAATATTGGGGATCAGATTTATGATAACTTGGAAAGACAGGGACTGACTAGGGGGAAGTCAGCATAGTTTTATGTATGGTAATTCCTGCTTCATAAACCAAACGGAGGTTTTTGAAGTGGTTGCAATGAATACTGAAAAGACACATAGATATTATTGACACAGAAATATGGCACACATAGATTGTATCGAACCTTTTGACATGGTCCACACAGTAGGCTTTTCCAGAAAATTAGGGCAAATGGGATTCAAGGTGTTTTGGCAGAATTGGCTTGATGACAGGTTGGAAATGACCGAGGGATGATTTTTCTGAATGTAAGTTTGCAATCAGTGGTATACCATAAGGATTGTTGCAGATAGTGAAAACACAATGCTGGAGAAACTCAGCAGTTCAAACAGCGTACTTTATAAAGCAAGAATAACAATACATAACCAACATTTCAGGCCTGAGCCCTTCATTGGGACCTTTTTGATTTGTCATATAAAGCTGACTTGGATGAGAATGTGTGTCGTCTGATAAGCAAGTTTGCTGATGACACAGAGCTGTAGATAGTGAGGATGTGTGGCTAAGGATACAAAGGGACTCAGATTGTACTCAGATTGGAGGCTTGTGACCAGTGGTGATGCTGGGTCCACTGTTGTTTCTCATCTAAGTAACTAATATAAATGATAATGTAACTTGCATGGTTAGTAAGTTTGTGGATGAAATCAAAATTGGTGGAATAGTAATGAGTGGTGTTTAAAATTACAACATAATCCAGATGAGTTGGAAAAGTGTGTCAAGGGACAGAGATGGAATTTAACTTGGACAGTTGTGGAGTATTACACTTTGGTAGGTTAGACCAGGACACGATTTGCATGGTGAATGGTAGGGCCCTGGAGAGCATTATACAATTGAGAGACTTCAGGGTACAGGTATATAGTTTCTTGAAGTGGCAACACTTATCGGCAGGTTGGTGACAAAAGCATTTGACATCCTTGCTTTCAATGATCTGGGCACTGAGTATAGGAGTAGGGACATCATGTTACAGCTGTACAAGATGTTGGTGAGACTGCACTTGGAGTATTGTATGCAGTTCTAGTTACTGGGCTGTAGGAAATGTAATATAATAGTAGGAGATATAATTAGGCTGGAAAAGGTTAAGAAATGATTCACAATAATGTTAACAGGGCTGGTAGGTTTAAATTATAAGGAAAAGCTGGATAGGTTATAACTTTTCTCTCTGGTAGGATGGCTTATCGAGGTTTACAAAGGCATGTGGGGCATTGATAAGAAAAAGTCTTTTTCCCAGCATATAGGAATCTAAAAATTGAGGACAGAGATTTAACGTAAGAGAGGAAAGATTTAAAACAGACATATGCGGTATCTTTCTCACGCCAAAGGTGATGCATATATGAAACAAGTTGCCAGAGAAGGAACAACTATAACATTTTTAAAACGTATTTAGACAGGTAGATAGATAAGAAAAGTTTAGTTAGATAATGGATAGCACAGACAAATTTGGTCAAAGAACCAGAATCCAGGCTGTGAACATTGGACGGAGCACCGGCAGTTGGAGTTTAATCCAGACGTGTGAGGTAATGAAATTTTGGTATGCAGTGTTGGTGAATGTGAACTTGAAATGGCAGGCACCCCAGCAGCATTGATGTGCAGATGGACCTTGGGGAGTTTTCCGACACTCCTGAGAAAGGGCTCAAGCCCTTTGCCTTTTTTTTTGATGCTGTGTGACCTTCTGAGTTTCTCCAGTCCTGCACTGGACTGAGGATGCAAATTTATAGGTTCATGAAAATGGTGATACAGGCAAAAACACACCAAAATGCTGGAGGAACTCAGCCAATATTTTCAGTGTTATAGGACACAAAGATATACTGCCAATATTTAGGGGTGATCCTTCCTTTAATGAATAAGCAGAATAAGCTAGAAGCAGGAAATCTCAGAATTCAAACAAATGGGAAAGAACCTAGACAAACAACAAATGTTAATTGGATATGATAAGGGATAACCATATAACCATATAACCATTTATGGAGCGGGAACAGGCCATGTCGGCCTTTCAAGTCCGCACCGGTTCACTAGAACAACTCCACTAGCTCAAACCTCCCATTATTACTACCAAACTTTAGATTCTATTATTGGGTGCCAATATACGTAATTTACTCTTATTGTTACATTTTGATAAGTTAGCTGACCGCCCTTCATGGGTAGAAATGGAATTTAATTTTTTTTAAAAATACATCTATGTTCACTATTTTAGGTTCACTTTTACCTTTTTGTTTCTCTAAATTGACTAAGAACCCAATAACGAGGTATAGATTAAGGATATGGACACAATTTGGGAAGTTGTTTGGTTGTCATAGTTTTTCTCTTTCCATTCCTATTGTAACTAATTGTCTTTTGTGTGAAAATTTTAAGGAATGGTATAGATTAGGCATTAAAAGTCTGAAAGATCTTTTAAGGTAAGAATTTATCATGTTTGTGCAAAAGGAGATTGAATGGAGAGACAGAGATAGGGAAAGGATATGGGTGAAGAGGGCTGGGGTTGTTTTAACGAACACCAGAGAAGTTGATATTAATGCCATCTATTTGGAGGATGCCCCATTGGAAGAAGAGATGTTGTACCTCCAATTTATGGGTGGTCTCAGTCTAGCAGTGCATGAGACCATGGACAGACATGTTAGCAAGGGAATGGGATAGAGAATTGAAATGGGTGGCCAGTGGGAGATCCACCCTATTGCAGTGCAACAAAGTGATCTCCCAGTCTGCATCCAGTCTCTCTGATGTAGAGGAGATCACAACAGGAGCACCAAATGCACTAGATGACTTCTGCAGATTCACAATGTTGCTTCACTTGGAAGGACTGTTTGGGGCCCGAATGGTAATGAGCAGGAGGTGTTAGTGCAAGTCGAGCATCTCCTGCAGTCACGGGTGGGTCCCAAGGGGACATTTGGTGGGGAGGGAGGAGTGGACAAGGGAGTCATGGAGGGAGTGGTCCCTGTGGACGGTGGAGAACGCAAGAGAGGGGAATAAGTATCTAGTGGTGGGATAAAGTAGTAGGTGGCAAAAATGGCAGAGGAGGGTGTGGTAAGAAGTAACAGTTTATTTCCAAGGGTAGGAGATGCAAAAACTCAAGGGAAAAGTTTAAAGTGAGAGGGGAAATATTTAAAGGACATCTGGAGATAGCTTTTCCACTCAGAGTCTGGTAGATATATGGACCAGGTACCAGACGAGGTAGTAGAAACAGGAAAATTCACCACATTTATTTTTCTTGTATTTGCTGACATGTTGATATTTATTTGAATTTTAAATTTAAATTTTGAGATACAACATGGTAACAGAGCCTTCTGGCCAATGCTGTCCTTTTACAGCCATGTGTCCAATTAACCTACTAATGTCTTTGGAATGTGGGAGGAAACTAGAGAATCCAGAGGAACTCCTCTGACAATACATTTGAACTTTGGACCTCACGCAGTCCCGGAGAGAATGTACAAACTTCTTACGGACAGTACCAGATTTTAACCCACATCACTGGCACTGTCACGGTAATGTACCAATCGCAACATTTACCATGCTGTCATATTGTTTTGTGACTATTTGTAGTTATATCTTACTTATTTTTCATTTTATTTTCAATAATATTTCATGTTTATTTTTTGAAATAATTTTGGAATGGTTCAAAATGACACCCTACAAAATTGGAGTGCAGCTTTATTGTTTTTCAAAGTTCTTTTGTCCTTTTCATGTGCATGCCTGCCATTGTACAGAGCCTTGCTGCAGCAACTTCAGGTTTTGTGTCACAGTCTCAGCTGTAAGTGCAGGTTTAGGACCATGTGGAAGTTTGGAAACATTAGGGTTTGGAAGCTCCCCAATACATGTAAGTCTAATTGAATCAGCAATGCTTGGGAAATGTACGACAGATATGATCAAGTCTTGAAATATGTTCTCACACCTGCCACTTGCAATGCACCATGCACACTGGATATGTGAATTCCAGACACTTAAGGATAATCCCTTGAGGAATTTGGGGTATGCCTAAATCTTATCCTTGGTACAGCCTCTTTCCATGATGGGTATCTTAAAGTAGTGTTCCTAAAATAACCTCTTGTGAACAAGGTGGAAATCTTTTAGTCCGTGAGAGGGAGAGGAACCTTGAACTATCTCTTGTAAATGAGAAAATGAAGCATCAGACATGCACTCTCCAAATAAAACCTGCACTTGCCATCCAGAACCAAGCCACCCACCTTGAAGAAATTTGTGTTGGAACTTGGACATACACTCCTACATTTTAGCATGGGTGTAGAGGTATCTGATCGCTGGAATGACTTTTGCGACAATACATACCACTTCCAGATTAACTTAAGTGATCCTGATCAGTGGGTCAAACAGCATCCATGGTGGCAAAGGGATGGTTGATGCTTTAGATTGATATCCTTCATCAGGACTGAGAAAGAAGATAAGACAGTATGAAGAGGTGAGAGAAAGGGGTGAGCCAGAGGCTGGTAGGTGATAGTTATAATCCAATGGGGGGGGGAGGGGGAAGGGGAGGGAAATGATGGGAACATGACATTAGAGGCTGGCAGGAATAATAAAGACCCAATTAGTTCTTCTCTGCCAAAACTTTCACCCCAACTTCATTGGTTTTAATTGGATGGCATGAGCTTCATGGGCCAGAGTGGCCTTCTGCTGTGCTATATCATTAAAATTATGAAATCAAATAAACTTTTCTTTTAATTCCTCCCACTTTCTGCAAAGTCAGAAGTGCAACCATGGCATTCACATGGTCCCTGGCTTCACTTATCTTTTTGTTGCCTTTGTGGAACAATCCTTGATCCTAACCTGTTTTGGCATCCTAGCTTAACTCCTTCTCTGCTGCATGGAATGATGCTGCTTTCCGCATTTATGCGGAACTTGTCAATGTTATCACCTTTGCATTAACTTCCATCCTCTGCTCAAAATAACGGACTATTTCCTGACTCTTCTCAATTTTCATGTTAGGTGAAGTATCCACCTCTACCTACCATAAATCTGTGGACTGTCACAGCAACCTTGAATACACATCCTTGTACTGTTACGAGCCCAAAGACCCCAAAACCCAGCAGCAATAGACATTCACCAAGACAACTAGTTGTTTAAACAAAAGTTGTTTTTAATTATCTTTAAACATGAAAACAGAATCAAACTTTAACTTATTTCTATACTTAACTAACCGAAATTAACCCCCTTCTAATTCTAAGCTCATGTGTATGTAATGTGTGTAAATTTAAGAAAGGTTCTTTGGTTCACAGTTCATTCTCACTTCTCCTTTTTCCAAGTTCTGTGGATGCAGGCAATTCTTATACTGTGCACAGAATGTAATATGTATAAATTTCACCAGGCTTTGGTGCTCGAAAGGTAAATGTTTACTGCTCGGGAAGGTTCTTGTAGGTTTGCAGAGAGAGATTTGTTGTTCCAGGATTTCCACACTGAGGTACCACCATTAGTCACCTCAATGTCTTACTGATGAAACTTGTCCCATCAGGGTTCTCCAGATGATAACCTCTTCCTTTCAGGCCACGACAGAGTTCTTTTCTGTTCCACTTATTCCAAGAGAAACATCAGACAGATAGCACTTCCAGCCATCCACTGCTCTGGAACTTCTCATCCGTTTCAACCAGCTTCTTGGATTGTACTGATCAGCTGCTTTCAGTGTCACACACAGTAGCTGGGAGAGCTTGTCGAATTTTTTTCTCTCTCTCCAACTGCCATAAAGACCATGTGACTCTCTCACTTGCAAAAACCCCCACCTTCTTCAGCAAACAACAGGTGTTGTCATTCTCTTGGTCAAGCTGTTGTCTTAGGTAAACAAAACAGGAGTGACCCTTCTGTGAGCACTTTGCAGAAAGGTCAAAAGCCTTGTAGTTATCCAACCATCCGGCCTGTCTCCAATTCCAAACAATGGTCTATTCATTTCATGACATCATTTCAATTAGCACCTACTTGTGAAATGTGCATAAAAGTCTCCATAGATCCTTCGGTGTTAATGAACATGAATTCTTCAGTCTTTCAAATAAGATCTGTTTTAAAATGTGTGTATGTAACCGACTCTAATTTTACCAAATTCCTCCCAATATTTATCCATTTCAGTTCCTTATTTTCTGTAAGGATGTATTCCTTTTTTCAGTTTCTCCATCTCTGCTCCATCTACACTTCAAATGAGGCTTGCCACTCCAGCACTTACTAAGTGTTCTCCTTCTACAAGAAACACTTTTCCCCCTCCTTTCAGTTGTCTACTTCCTGTGTGATGGATTATATCATATTTTATATTGTTTTTGAAGGAGATAGGTTGTGGGAGTAATGTAGATCACAAACAAACATAAACACTTCACAAAGCAGATCTCATTTAAAATGCCAGAGCTCTGCTCAAGCCAGACAGTCTAGGCTCTGAGTGCCTTTGCAAAAACTTTGAAGAATGCCACAAGTAGGTGTTCATTGGACATGCTGTTGAATAATGGATTATCGTTTTGAAAACAACAGATGAGCGGACTCAGAAATTTGAATATGGTGCTGCAGTCTGTCTGGATGTAGTTTACTATTCTAAGAAAGTTGTGTGGTTTTACAAGCAGAGAGCAAGAGGAGACCAAACACGCTTTTTCTAAGAGAGAGAGAGAGAAAGAGAGAGAGAGAGAGAGAGAACTGGTTTCTGTAGTCATGACAAGCTGGCAGGTTGTTGAAACACCATTTTAAAATGGTTGTGAGTTCTGAGTTCAGCCTGTTGAAAACCCTTGTGGTCCATACAAGAGGAAATGGCGTGCTAGAGTGTTTCACATGAAATAAGGGAAACAAAAGGATCTCTGTGGTGACCTGCAGAAGAAGAGGTTATCATTTTGAAAACCTGATGGGGGAAGTTTCTTCAGCAAGACACTGAAGTGGCTGATCGGAGGGAATCTGTTTGTGTGTGTCCAACGAACAACAAATCTCTCTCTGAAACTGACAAGAACCTTCCTGAGTGGTAACCATTTAAGCACCAGAGTTTGGTGAAAATTCATAAATGTTAAATTCTGTGCACAGTATAAGAATTGCCCGATACTGGTAAACTTGGAAGAGTGAGAAGTGAGATTGGACTGTGAATCAAATAACTTTGCTGAACTTATACATGTTACATACACATGCATTTAGAATTAGAAGGGGTTTAAGTTAGGTTAAGTTAATAGTAATAGTTAAAATTTGATCCTGTTTTTATGTTTAAAGAACATCAAAAGTAACTTACTTAAGTAACCATTTGTCTTGGTAAATTTCTATTGCTGCTGGGTTTTGGGGTCCTCTGGGCCCATAACACCTGCAAATCACCACTGCCCTACTGTGACAGACTTCTGTTAATTATTAAGCTTTAGGTGTATAATATTATACATATTTTAGTAAAGTTATTTTTTTGGTATGGACACAAGGACACACTGACACACACAATTACATACTCAGAATCCTTTGAAATGACAGCTGGCAGTTTTCAGAGACCGTTTGTCTGCTTAGTCATTGTTCTTCTGGAAGTCTATTTGCTTAAAGAGACAGTGTGACTGGCTTAATTAAAACTGTAAACAGTCATAAAAGACTGTTCTCCATTGACAACTCAAAACAGTAAGTGTTTGCTCAGAAGCATTTGTGTACATACATAACCATTCTGCTGGCTGGTCTCAGCAGATAATTCCGATTTATATTCACTCATACTTTTGGAAAAGATGAAACTTCAAAGACAAAAATTATGCCATGTCACATGACTAAAGACACTTTCAGAAAACATATTACTGAAACATACATTTTGAAATCAGAAGAAGGTGCTTGACTATCTCGTACGTCACACAGGATTGAAATGCAGTAACAATCCTTTGGAGAAGAAAGGCTGCTTGTGTTCTCCTTTTGAAAAGGAGGAACATCGAAAAGTGGGTTTCTTTGAAAAGAGGACAGATTCATCATGAGCATTTCTACATGACCACTTCATGAAACTCTTGCCTGGGTTTGTGAAATCATCGTAGAAGAAAAGCAAATTCTGAAATTTCCATTGTTCGTATGAAGAGACAATTCTTTGACAACAACTCTACCAGAATTACATGAGTTTTAAGAAATCTCATGTCTCACACTTACTCCATAATTGCTTTGAACATCAGTAAAGACTTTGAGTTTCAATACAAAAGTTTTCTGAGACAGAACCTTAAAATTATCTCTTCATAATTAAGCTTAAACTGTTATGGTTTTGTTTATACCATACATTCACATATACTGGTATATAACTTTGCACATAGTGGGGTTAAGTTGGATGTAAGTTAAGAGTTAAGTAAGAAACTCAAAACTTAGTTATTAATAATTATTAATAAAAATATTCTGTTTTGAAGATATCATTGTCTTGATGAATTTCTATTACTCTGGACTAGTATGTAACACCTACTCCTCCACCTGCCCAGACAATACAGAGCTGGAGTTTCCCTGGTGAGGACCTTTCACCCTCCTAGTCTTCAGATCCAAAACATCAATGAGGACAAGATGAACGAGAAGATCATGGACTTCAGGAGGACTAGGAACAACTATCCTCCACTACACATCACAACAAGACTGAAGTAGAGACAGTGGAGAGCACCAAGTTCTCTGGAGTTCACCTAATTAGTGACCTAATGTGGATACTCAACATCTCCTCACTTGTCAGGAAGGCACAGCGATGACTGCACTTCCTGAGAAGACTGAAGAAGGCAAGGCTACCGACCACCATTATGTCATCCTTTTATCGAAAACAACCTGGCTACCTGCATCACAGTGTGGTATGATGGCTGCAAAGAAATGGATCGGAGGACAATCCACAGGACCATAAGAGAAGATCAATGGTGTCTCCCTCCCCTCCTCCCATCCCCCCTCCCTGCCATTTGTTGTGATCTACCGGGATGATTAACTGAAGAGGGCGCACAAAATCATCGAGGTCCCCTTCTACCCTGCACACAGTATCTTTTAGCTGCTCCCATCGGGGAAGAGATACAGGAGCATCAGAGCTAGCACCACCAGGCTGAGGAGCAGGTTCTTCGCATGGGCAGTGAGAATGTTGAACAACCAAAGGAAATGTTCGCACTAACCATGCAAAACTCTAATTAGTACAAAGCAATATTTATTTACTTTTTATAGATAAACTACTTGTCCTGCATATAAATTGTTTGTCTGTATGTGTGTTATGTCTGGTTGTGAGTCTGCATGGATCAGAGAAGGCTGTTTTATTGGGTTCTACTTGTGCAATTAGATGACAATAAACTTGACTTGTATTGTTTGTATGTATGTATCTGATATTTGGTTAGGTGTCTGCATGTTTTGCACCAAGGACACTGTTTCATCAGTTTGTACTTGACTTTGCTCATTTCACCAATTTCAATGGGGTTCCATCACTGGCCACTTCTCCTCTTTTTCCCCCTATCCTCCTTTATTGTATATTTGGAGATTACTCTTTGAGTGACCCGCTCCCCCCCGATATATTCACAGACCCTAGTTCATCGCAACCCTTACATGTTTACTCTGTACTTCTGTTTGTAATGTTATACTCTGCACTTTTGTTTTATTTTGACACCACTTGTACTTAAGTATCAGTTGACTTGCATGGATAGCAGGCAAAATGAAGTTTCTCATTGTATCTCAGTACACATGACAATAAACAATTTAATCAATTCAATTCATCCCTTCTCATCCTCTTTTGCCTTACTTCTGCAACAGTAGGAATATAATGTTTGGGCCTCCATCTCCAACCTCACAACCAGCCATTGACGTAAATAGCCCATCCAGATAAGATTCATGTTAACTCTCTAACCTATCATATTCGGTCCTTGGGATCTGGCTTTATCATCATCCCCCATCTGGGTTTCTTCTCCCTTGATTCACCTTTTCTAATCCTTCCCCACTGGTTCAATTATCTCATCATTTCTCCCTTATCTAGTTCCACATATTACCAACAAGCCTTGATGTCTGCCTTTCCCTCTCCACTTTTTCACCTGGCTTCATCTGCCTATATGTTTTAATGTTTTTACCTATCAACTAATTTCTTTTGTCTCAACAGTTCCCCTCATCTGGTTCCAGTTATATCTACCAACATCCGTCTCACCTCTGGTCTCACTAATTTATACTGCCTATCTATATTGCCAACACTCTCAGTTTTGATGTAGGGTCTCAACTCAAAACATCAATCATCCCTTTGTTTCTACAGACACGGCTTGACCTCGTGCAGTATTTTTTTTGTGCTCTGTGCAATGAAGTTGATGCAATAGAACTGACTAACAAGCAATTGAGTCTAGTATGAAAAATGAAAACTATAAACAACAGCAGAGAGCAGGTGGTAAATGCAAGATTCAAATCTAAACTCAGAATTCAAATCATCAATTCAAGATGGTTAGGCATTGTTTAGTGATACTTCTTATCAGATTATATCTTGAGCAATGAATATCTGGGAATGATTACCAGAACATAATCTAATCAAGATAGTTTACAACTGTTACCTAGACTATGGGTTATATGATTCCTTTAAAGGGATTAGGGTTGGATAAATTTCAAATTGCATTTGTACGCTTAGCATTGACTGTAGCTCGAAAAAGTGTAGCAAGTACATGGAAAGATAACACAGTGATTAATATAATGCGATGGCAGAATGAATTGAAAGCTTGTATTGTTATGGAAAAAATTACATATAATTTGCATGATAATTATTCTTTTTTTGTTAATAAGTGGTTACCATATTTGGAATATATGCATTTAGATGTATTTTGATTTATTATATATTCTTAGTTTCTGTTTATATATTTTTGGCTCTCCTTAAGAGAGCTGGCTGATGGGATGGGAAGGTGGGTGGGGACATAATTTTTTTTATTTAAAAAAATGTTTTTTAATTGTTTTTTTAATATATATTTAATACCTATATAAAATTGTCTTTATGGAATGTATGCTGTATTATTACTAATGATCTTTCAAATAAATAAAGTTTAAAAAAAAACTTTTACCTCGACTTTGAATTAATGAGTTTAAAATCACTCTCATGCATTCTCATTCCTCAAATAAAAGCAGAAAATGCTGGAAATGTTCAACAGGTCAGGCAGCGATCGTGAAAAAAGAAATAGTCTCTCCAGCAGGAAATCCTTGTCAGAACCCACAGGAAAAAGAGAAAACAAGTTGAAAGGAGAGAAGATGGGGTGGGGGGGAGGGAGGGTGGAATGATAGGACTGAAGGAAAATCTCTATGATAACCCTCTGGATGGTTTATAGTTTTTATAGTTTTCATTTTAACACAGTGGACACATTTGCTTGTGAGTCACTATTTGAGAGGATGGGGAGAAAAATAAAGAGAGAATAAAGTTTACAACTGTATAAAATGCAGATCATGTCTGAATATGTAAAATAAAACATATTAGGAGTGAATGGAGAGAGGAGGTGATTAATCTTACAGCAAAATTGGTAGGTCTGATCCCAACAGGAAAAGCAAGTTCAGTCAAACCCCTGGTGTCTGGCACCTACATGGATTGGTAGATTCCAGAAAAGTGAGTTTTCCAGTTGCTTGAGATTCACTCTTACAATGCCTAACTAATACACCTTCATTAAGAATAAACAATTTAAAAGACAAAAATGCTATACTGTACTTGCACTGAACAAACTTCACTTGCATGAATTTATAAACCTTAAAGGATTTTACTTTATTTTCATTCCCATTCTTTGAAAACATTTAGCCATTGCTTCATTTGCAGGTTCTTTCCCTCCATTGAGCACCTTAAAGGACAAACAATACATTATAGCTAATTAACCCCTCCCCCCCATTCCAAGTTTACAGATTAAGCCTTACTAACATACTTAACAATATACTATAAAGACTCTTGCTAAGCAGGGATAAGGAGATACTTTAAAAGAATCACTCCAAAACTGAGCAGCATCAACCAGCTCTTCATCCTGGATGATGCCATTTTATTCAAACACAACTTTATCCAAACAGCTGCTATGAGCAAAGCATGACCAAGGCCCTCTGCTGGCTGAATATTTGGTTCCATCCTCACCAAAGGTTTTATGTGTTACTTCAGAGAACATTTAAAAATGTTAACTTTTATTTATTTAAAAAAATATTTATTTACCTCAATTTATTTTGCTGGTTGCTTAAGTTTGCTGTTTGCTTGAATTCTGGATAACAGGGGGTTTTACTGTAATCTTGTATTGTTAAATTTGATATTTAGTTCTCAAACTGCAAATGACCCAGACAGAAGATGAGGTGCCATTCATGGTGTCATTTTGCACAGAAGCAGGTCTTTTGGCCCATCCACACCAATATGATTTACCAACACTTGATTCACAGCCTTGATGATTCAAGTGCCCATCAAGATACCAGAGTACCCACCTCCACCACCTTCTTAGGCAATGCAAGATTCAAAGTACTCTTTAGGGGGAAAATGTTTTCCTGTAACCCAATTGTGCTTCATCTTAAACCTTTGGATCAAAATCAGTAATTATTGTGTGACAGAGTATATAGATATGTTTTCGCGAGATAAATTGGGAAAGTTTTGTTAGAGTAGGTTACATACAAACACTTTAAAACAGATCTCATTTGAAATACTGGAGCTCTGCTAATGCTAGACATATCGGCTCCACAGCTTTCGCAAGAGCTTTGGAGAATGCTCAAGAGACCTCACTAATGGATTGTTGTTTACAAAAAGCAACAGATGAAAGATCTTGTGGGAGCCTAGATTGTCTGGAAGAGAACTTGCTGTTCTAGGAGGGTCATGTAGTTTTGAAAGTAGACAGAGTCAAACAGGCTTTCTAAGAGAGAGAGGGAGAGAGACTTCCTCTACAGTATTACAGCCAGAAGAAGCATCTGGGACTGGAACAATTGTTTAACTTTTGTTTAAGTAACCATTTGTCTAGGTGAATATCTATTATTGCTGGGCTTGTAACAATTGTCATGAACATGTCACAAAATTCATTGTTTTGTGGCAGATTTACAATGGAAACATTTATATAAACCTCCTTACAAAGTAAATAAAAATAGTGCAAGAAAAAATCAAAGTAAGGCAGTGTCTTTGGTTCATTGTTCACTTAGGAAGCTGATGGCAGAGGGAAAGAGGCTGTCCTTGTGCCACTAAGTCTTTGTCTTCAGGCTACTGTACCTTTTTTCTCCTATGGTAGCAGAGTGAAGAGGGCATGGCCAGGGTGGCAAGTGTCCTTGAGGATAGAGGCTGCTTGCTTCAGACACTGCCACTTGTCGATGTCGTCGATGGAGTGAAGACTGGTGTTCAATGATGCCACAGGGTCACTATCAACCCTCTGGAGATTTTTCTTATCCTGAATGTTGGCATTTCTGTACCAGTTATGCCACCAGCCAGATTGCTCTCCATGTTTTAGGCCTCCAGTATTACTCCTCTGCACCATTGGGAAAGTTTCTCATGGCTTTGTATATTTCTGTCAGGCCCCCGTCAACTTTTGCATTTCAAGGAAAACAAATGTTGCCCATCTAAACTCACTTTATAACTGAAATGTTCTTTCCTTTTACATTTGACTTTTAATGCCAATCATTATTCCTTTCGGCTTTTAAAAATGTGGTTCAACCTATGTCATTTTTTCCCTCTTCTCGAGAAATAATTTGTATTTTGTGATGCATTTTGTGCTTGTAAGTTAAGAATGACACATAAAAATTTTTTTTCGTTCCATTTCACTTGACAATTGATTTGCTTGGCATTTCCAATAATAGCCTTTTTGAAAGCTACTTCCTATTTGTAATTATCTGTACTTTTGTCTTCGAGTTTTAGCAACCAGATGAAGTTGTGTTAATGTTGCTAGCATTGGATTGGAATATTTTAATGCGAACTAAAATTCTATTAATTTGAGTTGGAGTTGAACTCTCATTCTGAAGTGAAAAGTGGCATTCGTTGCCAATTTACTCATTCCTTATTTAAAATTCTGAAAAACAATATTGTGTGCTTGGAATCAGAAAACATGTAAAAATCTGAAATCTCATTTTTTTTCACCATTTTTACAATCTAATTGAGTAGATTTTTCTGTCCACAAAAAAAAAATGATAGGGGAGAGATGAGCAGTCAAGAAAACTGAAAATAGGAGCAAGGTATTTATTCTGTCATATTTCAGAATTTTTTTTATCTCCCATGTAATAGGATTTTATCTGAAAATGAATCTCTAAACATTATTGGGCATTTGTTGGATCCTGCATTAGCAAAAGTTGAGCAAATATATAAATAAATGTGTCTAAAGCATTTGTACAGCCTAAACTTAATGCCTCGGGATAGACAGGATTTTATTATGGAGGGTCCTTGCACAAAATGTGTGTTAGTTTGTTGCACATTACCTGTTTGATACCCTGTTTCCGGTGTGGAAGTATTCTGAGGCTTTATGTTCTATCCTTTTTTTTTGAATGTTTTATTTATAATTTTCCAAACACAGACAGTTCCAATAATTCATAGTTACAACAATTACATTAATCAAGAATATCTACGTTTCTTCTGCTGTCTCTACTTTTATTCCTCCCCCCCCAACAGAAAACAACAAAAACACATTAACCATTTAAATAAAGAAATTTAACTTACATGAAAAGGCAAACATGCTTATTTAACATAAAAAAACAAGACACCACTAACTGAAGACAAGTAACAAATAAGAAAAGAAAAACACATTAACCACAGGGTCTGATGGAGCTCAACACCCAACCCCCAGATCTCTTAGATTCATCTTGATTTAGCCTAATTGGAATGGACCCTCCCACTCTCCCTTCAGAAGAAGAAGGACTAAAAGAGTGATGGTGGTGGGGGGGGGGGGGGGGGAGGCTGCGAAGCCTAATTTCTAATTTTAGCCACATCTCTCTATCCTTGGCCCACGCTTCCGTCTCTGTTCATTTTGCTAACTCTATCAGTGTTCTCCTCCACGTTATCTTCCACTTCTGCCACCCTGTTTGTTAACCTGCTCAGGGCCCCTTGAATTTTATTTAGCCCCTGGACCAAGAAGTCTAGCTTTTTATCTAACTTTTCACAGAGGCGTCTCTCCCCCTCCTTCACGGATTTCAAGATATCTCTTAGGCAAGGATCTATATCCCCTCATCTACCCCCTCATCAGGTCACCCCTTTTGACGTCTCCCAGCCTGGTCATCTTCACTTTCACCATTCCTCTCATTTTAGTTTACCCTTGCAACTCTCTTCAGATTACACCTACAATTCTTGTTTCCACTATCACTATCACTCCTCCATCTCCCACTGTTATTTCTTCATCTCCTGCTGCTACTCCTCCGCCTCCCAGGACCATTGCAGAATTCCCCCATCTGTCCAGCTCTTTCTCCGAGCTGTTCCTCTCCTGTCTCTCGGCCACTATTCTTGCCTTGAGCACGGTCTCAACTTTCCATGCCTCCCCCCAGACTCTTTCTCCGACACTGGGTACTGAATGCCCATTGATTCCGCTGCTCATGAGGAGCTTCAAACCTTTCTGGCTCCTCCCACGTTGAAGGCCTTGTCTCCAATGTCCCAAACTCCTCCTGTGAACTTTCTTCTACTCCCTGGTCAGTTCACTCTGTGGCCATTTCAGGAGGGGTAAGCACCTTCACCCTCTGACCTCGACTCACCTCCACCTGCTTTCTTATTTTGTTCTTCATGTTGCAGGAAGGAGATCTCTTCCACTCCATTCTTTGTCTCTAGTGCTGGTCTCGGGACCTGCTCACCATTTTGAACACCATTAGGTGGGCTGCTTCGAATACTGGAGTTACCTTTTTCTTCAGCTGCTCCCTTTACTGCTTGCTTGATTTTTCTTTGTCATTTTCCTTTCCTTCTGTCTTCTTCCCACTCCTATATTTTCCTTTTGTTATTTTGGCCATTAGGTTTCTATGATTTTTATCTTCTCAATCTGGCAGCTCGCTCCTGAACTCCCATCTATCCTTCCACTTTGAACATGTTTCTTTGCGTTTTTATCTTATTTAACAGAGTATATTATGGACAATGTCCTCAATATTCAGTCACAAACTTCTGTGATGTAGGTTATATCTGTAACACTAATGTGCCCCAATCTATCAACCTATAATAAAGCCTAATCTGATTAGAGAAGGTTTATCATCTTGGATTCCAATTTATAGGAAGAATGTTAAGCTTTTGGAAGCTCTTCAGGGCTGAATTTACTCAAATTTGTTTTATCTAAATAAAATAAACTGAGAACTTCAGCAGGTTTGTAACAAGAAAATAGTTAAAAATTTGGTCCTTTGGAGAAAGAGATTGAGGAGGCAACAATGAAAAATTGCATAGATTCTGAATAATTATTTTGGGTCAGTCTTTCTAGTAGAAGATGTGAAAACCATTGTGATTTTGAATACATGGAGACCTCAGCTGTGGATACAACAGATCTTTTATTCAACACACAGAGTGGGAAACTTGGGAGACTTTTGATGGGATCTCCTGGAAAAATCTATCTGAACTCAAAATACATTGAATTTTATGAACTTTAAACATAAAGTTACTCTTTTTTCTTGGCTTGGCTTCGCAGACGAAGATTTAAGGAAGGGCAATGTCCACGTCAGCTGCAGGCTCGTTTGTGGCTGACAAGTCCGATGCGGGACAGGTAGACACGGTTGCAGCGGTTGCAAGGGAAAATGGGTTGGTTGGGGTTGGGTGTTGGGTTTTCTTCCTTTGTCTTTTGTCAGTGAGGTGGGCTCTGCGGTCTTCTTCAAAGAAGGTTGCTGCCCGCCGAACTGTGAGGCGCCAAGATGCACGGTTTGAGGCGATATCAGCCCACTGGCGGTGGTCAATGTGGCAGGCACCAAGAGATTTCTTTAGGCAGTCCTTCTACCCCTTCTTTGGTGCACCTCTGTCTCGGTGGCCAGTGGAGAGCTCGCCATATAACACGATCTTGGGAAGGCGATGGTCCTCCATTCTGGAGACGTGACCTACCCAGCGCAGTTGGATTCGATGCTGTCGGCCTCTGCCATCTCGAGTACTTCAATTTTGGAGATGAAGTCGCTCCAAGAATGTTGAGGATGGAGCGGAGACAACGCTGGTGGAAGCGTTCTAGGAGCCATAGGTGATGCCGGTAGAGGACCCATGATTCGGAGCCGAACAGGAGTGTGGGTATGACAACGGCTCTGTATACGCTTATCTTTGTGAGGTTTTTCAGTTGGTTGTTTTTCCAGACTCTTTTGTGTAGTCTTCCAAAGGCGCTATTTGCCTTGGCGAGTCTGTTGTCTATCTCGTTGTCGATCCTTGCATCCGATGAAATGGTGCAGCCGAGATAGGTAAACTAGTGGACTGTTTTGAGTTTTGTGTGCCCGATGGAGATGTGGGGGGGGGCTGGTAATCATGGTGGGGAGCTGGCTGATGGAGAACCTCAGTTTTCTTCAGGCTGACTTCCAGGCCAAACATTTTGGCAGTTTCCGCAAAACAGGATGTCAAGCGCTGACGAGCTGGCTCTGAATGGGCAACTAAAGCGGCATCGTCTGCAAAGAATAGTTCAAGGACAAGTTGCTCTTGTGTCTTGGTGTGAGCTTGCAGGCGCCTCAGATTGAAGAGACTGCCATCCGTGCGGTACCGGATGTAAACAGCGTCTTCATTGTGGAGGTCTTTCATGGCTTGGTTCAGCATCATGCTGAAGAAGATTGAAAAGTGGGTTGGTGCGAGAACGCAGCCTTGCTTCACGCCATTGTTAATGGAGAAGGGTTCAGAGAGCTCATTGCTGTATCTGACCCGACCTTGTTGGTTTTCTGCAATTGGATAACCATGTTGAGGAACTTTGGGGGGCATCTGAGGCGCTCTAGAATTTGCCAAAGCCCTTTCCTGCTCATGGTGTCAAAGGCTTTGGTGAGGTCAACAAAGGTGATGTAGAGTCCTTTGTTTTGTTCTCTGCACTTTTCTTGGAGCTGTCTGAGGGCAAAGACCATGTCAGTAGTTCCTCTGTTTGCGCGAAAGCCGCTTGTGATTCTGGGAGAATATTCTCGGCGACACTAGGTATTATTCTATTTAGGAGATTCCTAGCGAAGATTTTGCCTGAATGGAGAGCAGCGTGATTCCCCTGTAGTTTGAGCAGTCTGATTTCTCGCCTTTGTTTTTGTACAGGGTGATCACGAAGGTCCTGAGGCAGCTTTCCTTGGTCCCAGCAAGCTTGAAAAACTCATGCAGTTTGGCATGCAGAGTTTTTCCGCCAGCCTACCAGACCTCTGGGGGGGATTCCATCCATACCTGCTGCTTTGCCACTTTTCAGTTGTTCAATTGCCTTATATGTCTCTTCCTGGGTGAGGACCTCATCCAGCTCTAGCCTTAAGGGCTGTTGAGGGAGCTGGAGCAGGGCGGATTCTTGGACTGAGCGGTTGGCACTGAAAAGAGATTGGAAGTGTTCTGACCATCGGTTGAGGATGGAGATCTTGTCGCTGAGGAGGACTTTGCCGTCTGAGCTGCGCAGCGGGCTTTGAACTTGGGGTGAGGGGCCGTACACAGCCTTTAGAGCCTCGTAAAAACCCCTGAAGTCGCCAATGTCCGCGCTGAGCTGGGTTCGTTTGGCGAGGCTAGTCCACCACTCAATTTGGATCTCCCGGGGTTTGCGCTGAAGATGGCTGCATGCGCGACGGAAGGCTCGTTTGTTCTCTGGCCAGGATGGCTTTGCAAGGTGAGCCTGGTGGGCAGCTCGCTTCTTTGCCAGCAGCTCCTGGATTTCCTGGTTGTTTTCATCGAACCAGTCCTGTTTTTTCCTGGAGGAGAAGCCCAATACCTCTTCAGTGGATTGCAGTATGGTAGTCTTCAGCTGATCCCAGAGGGTTTCAGGGGACGAGTCGGTGAGGCTGATTGCATCCTTGAGCTTTGCTTTGAGGTTTGCCTGGAAATTTCCTCTCACTTTGTCTGACTGCAAGTTTCCAACATTGAACCTCTTTCTGGGGTCTTTAGTGTTCCTGGACTTTGCTTGAAGTGAAGGTTGAGCTTGCAGCGAACCAGTCGGTGGTCAGTGTGGCATTCCGTGCTGGGCATGACCCTGGTGTGGAGCACATCTTGTTTGTCTCTTTCTCGCACCAGGATGTAGTCCAGGAGGTGCCAGTGTTTGTATCAGGGATGCATCCAGGTAGTCTTAAGGCTGTCCCTCTGCTGAAAAAGGGTGTTTGTAATGACAAGCCGCTGTTCTGCGCAGAGCTCCAACAGGAGGCGCCCATTGTCGTTGCACTTGCTGACACCATGCTTGACCAGGATTCCTGGCCAGGTTTCTGAGTCTTTGCCGACGCGAGCGTTGAAGTCGCCAAGGATGACAACCTTGTCAGCTGTAGGGGTGCGTTGGATGAGGTTGCGCAGATCAGTGTAGAAATTGTCCTTTTCAGCTGGTTCCACCTGGAGGGTTGGAGCATAGACACTGATGAGGGTGATGCGATGCTTGTTTTGAAGGGGGAGTCGCATGGACATGATCCGGTCTGAGTGGCCTGTCGGGAGGTTTTCGAGTTTGGAGGCAATGGAGTTCTTGACCATGAAGCCTACACCAGATAGGCGTCGTTCATCCATAGACTTGCTAGACCAGTAGAGTGTGTAGCCCATGCCGTGTTCTTGGAGGCTGCCTACATCTGCAAGGCGGAATTCACTGACTTGTCGATGTCAAGTCTGAGGAGTTCATGTGCAATGAGGGCAGACCGACGTTCACGTCGGTGGCTGTCAGCCTTGTCTAGCATGGTTCTGATGTTCCAGCATGCTAGCTTGAGTTTGTGAGCATCTTTTGAGGGGGAGGACGTGTAGGGGTAGGACGTGGACCTGTCCTCGGGGCTGCGCAAAGGAACTTTTAGGTGGAGTGCAGTGTGCGCAGTACTGGCCCCACCCTTTACACCCATGGTTCGTGTGCCGTGGTCAAGCAAGCCGGGACATGGCAGCGAGGTCCTTGGGGCGTAGGTTTTATATCGGAGTGGCCTTCTCCTATGCAGGTTTCTTTCCCGGGCTGGAGGGGCCTGCCTCCCCTCCTAGGTCGGACCTATAAAGTTACTAGCAGGGGATTAAAGGCAGGTTCAAAAGTTCCAATTGCATGGTTTACTTTGATATTTTTTGATGCAGACAAGTGACTAGAATTAAATTTTTAAAATTGGAGCTCCACTCAACTGACAAGATCAACTCTGAATATTCAAACACCTTTAAACATCACACTTCTTTTACCACAGTTTTCTCAGAATGGCTCTCTGGATGCACATGTTTGATAAATATGACAATCTTGTTGTTTTAAATGGCATCTGGAGTGTTATTTTATTCTGGTTCTTTGCTATTTAATATTGTGATGAAATGATTGATGCTGTATGAACGTTTGATTAGATTAGGTGTATGCTCACTGGAGTTTAGAATCTGATGAGAAGATGCTAAGAGTAGGGATATTTAATTCTCGGATTCAGAGTTGCAGACAGATGTGAAGAAATGTCTTTTTTGGGAGGGTCATGAATCTTTGGGATTCCCTAGCCATGAAAACTGAGAAGGTAGATCTTTGAATGTACTCATAGTGAATAGAAACATAGAAACATAGAAAAATAGGTGCAGGAGGAGGCCATTTGGCCCTTCAAGCCTACACCGCCATTCAATATGATCATGTCTGATCAGTATTCGGTTCCTGCCTTCTCCCCATACTCCTTGATCCCCTGAGCTACAAGGGCCAAATCTAACCTACTCTTAAATTATTGACAAGGAACCGGCCTCAACTACTTCCTGTGGCAAAGAATTCCACAGATCCACCACCCTGAGAGAAGAAATTTTTCCTCATCTCAGTCCCAAAAAAACTTTCCCTTTATCCTTAAATTGTGATCCCTGGTTCTGGTTTTTCCCCAGCATTATTGCTGGACATTTAAACCAGGGAAATCTAGGAATGTGGAAAAAGAGCAAGAAGGTGGTGTTGAGCCATAGAACAAATCAGCCATGAATGGATAAGTTCAGGAGACTTGAGGGGTTGCTTCTCCTTCTCTAAGTTCTATTTCTTATATTCTAATAAGGAAGTGACCATGTTGACAATCTCATTCAGCACTCTTTCTGAGAACCATTTACATAAAACATCACATTTTAACCACACTTAACTAATACTAATTTTGTGGATAAGGACATTTTGTAATCAGGCTCATTCTATTCAGCCTGATATTTAAAATCCAGACCTGTCACTAAACACAACAGGCAGAGTAGAAATTGAAGACTTTTTTAAGGCAAGGAAGGCAAGTTCATGGAGGAATAAAACTAACTGCTGGAGGAAGTCAGCAGGTTGAACAGTACTCTTGGTGGGAAGGGATTGTTGGATTTGTTTTGGGTCAAGACTCTGCATCAGGACTGAGAATGGAGAGGGAAGATAGAAGTATAAAGTGTAGCAGGCGAGGGGCAGGGCAGGGTCCAGTAACTGTTGCCTGTACAGAGCAGATAAGAGAAGGTTCCTTAGTGAAAGTTCATGGGTAGGATTACTCTGGGATCTGTTGGAAATGGCTAAGGCCTTAGAGCTGTTTGTTTGCTTGACCTATTCACTAGAGAAATTGTAATGGTGGGAGGGGATGCTGATGCAGACAGTTTACATGGTGGGTTGAAATGTAGTAACAAAAGGAGCCGATGGAGCCAGGTGGGGGAAGGGGAGGGGCAAGGTCGAAAGGAAGGTACTGAACTTGCTGCAGATTCAAAATGTTGTCATTCACACTGCAGAGTAGGTGAAGGATACCATATCTCAGGCAAAACAGTAGTATTTGACATTTTTGGGCTTAAAATTTTCCTCCAGAGGTCCTGTGGCAGAAACACAATGATATCATTGTGGACAATTAAAGAATCTGAAAGGATTCTGTGGAAAAATCTCATCTTTATTCTGCTCAAAAAGAAAAAAAATACACCATGATTCTAAGACCCCATTATTCGGGGAGGCAGTGGAGGAATGTAAAAACAGCATTACAGCATTCAAGAAACATCTGCAGAAAGAGCATCAGATAAAATGTTTCAGGTCACAGGTTCTTTGTTAGAAAGCAAACATTTTACCATTGTAGTCATTTATTATTTAAAACACGCTGCATCTGCAATAGACAAATAAATGGCCATGGTGTAAACTTTATTATTTATTAGTAATTTGCCTCAAAATCTTGTAAAACAAATCTCTAGAAGTCTGAAAGTTGGCTTTGTAAATGCTGCATCAGGCATGTAAATAGGACATTCTTTATGTGATTGAATATGTTCAGCAGTTGTACAGGAATTTCCGCAAACCTAAGCAGCATTGGGAAACTGGTTTAGATGAAAGGCCACTGATAGTCATGCAAATTCCATAATTAACAAAGGAAACCTCATAAGGATCCAAGAAATCTGCCTTTCTAAACTATGATTTCTGAAGAAGCATTTTATTAAAACAAATTAAACTGAATGCTCCCTTTAACAAAATCTGAGCCAAAAAGTTAAAATAAAATTTCCATTCAATTTATGCTGGCTTCCCTGGATAATTTTGGTATAATGGATCAGGATCTTTTTCTGAAATTTATCTGCCAGAAACCTAGTGATCTCCTCATGTTTTGGTTATTAACCATATATAATCAATTTAATCAAATAAGCTCAAAATTCATATAGCTGATGAATGGCAGATTTTTTTCATACTTGTAGCAACATCATATATGGAACACATATGAAATTTAGGGGTCCATGCCAGTTCCAGAAATGCAGTCCCGTTAATCCTATTCCTCCTGTTCCTATTTCTCTGTACCCCGGAATGCATTCTCTCACACACATGCCTGTCAATTTTCCCTTGAATTCTTTTGGACATTCACCTATCTTCTTTCTTTGGCTTGGCTTCGCGGACGAAGATTTATGGAGGGGGTAAAAAGTCCACGTCAGCTGCAGGCTCGTTTGTGGCTGACAAGTCCGATGCGGGACAAGCAGACACGGTTTCAATGGTTGCAAGGGAAAATTGGTTGGTTGGGGTTGGGTGTTGGGTTTTTCCTCCTTTGTCTTTTGACAGTGAGGTGGGCTCTGCGGTCTTCTTCAAAGGAGGTTGCTGCCCGCCAAACTGTGAGGCGCCAAGATGCACGGTTTGAGGCGTTATCAGCCCACTGGCGGTGGTCAATGTGGCAGGCACCAAGAGATTTCTTTAGGCGGTCCTTGTACCTTTTCTTTGGTGCAATGTGAATAACAGCAGGCCAGGCAGCATCCATAGGAAGTAAAAGCCCAAAATGTTAGTCACCTTTTACTTCTTATGGATGCTGCCTGGCCTGCTGTGTTTCTCCAGCACATCAGTGCATTGCACTGGACCACATTTGCAAATTTTCTTATTTCTAAATTAAAAAAAACTTGCATTTTATTCATTTAATTTGATGTACACTGTGATTTTGATATTTACATTTTACATAAGCAGTCTTAGGGGTTAGACAAACTTGGATTCTTACCTCGAGCATTGGAGGCTGAGAAACTGACAGTTTCTAAGAGTCTTTCTCCCAGTGTAGAACTGTTAAATATAAGAAAGAATTGCTTTTAGCAGAAGGGGTTAAGTTTAAAGGATATTTACATGGCAATATTTTTACACAGCGAATGATAGGTGCCTGGAACATGCTGTCAAGAAGTGGTGGCAGCAGATACGATAGTGATATTTAAAAGGCATTTAGGCAGAGACATGTAGGGAATGAAAGGATATATGGATCACATGAAGGTAGGTGGGATTGGTTCAATTTAGCATCACAGACTTCATGGGCTGAAAGGCCTATTTCAGTCCTATTGTATGTTTCTACAATTTCAGTCATTAGGACTTCATAAGCTGATGGCAGATCTGCTTCCAGGATATCGCCTCACCTCAGCTTTTGCCACGTTTTTTTCAAACTCGTCGTCCTATATTTCTTTGATCTGGACCTCCCCTTCTTTAATGCATCTATTTCACATCAATTTAACTTTAAAAATTTCCTTCTTGGTTTCCTTCAGAACTGTCAGGACTACACTATGTAGCTCAGGGGATTTGTTAATCTTTAAAATCCCTTTGCACTCCTGTGATACACTAGCTTTTACATAAATAATGTAGGATCCACTGTAAAAATGTGAATTTAACTTAGTGGTCCAGATCAACCCAATTGGATATCTGTCTGTGACATGTTGATAGATTCCTGTCAAAATGTATGTCACGTGCTTATTACTGGGCCTGGCAAACTAATGCTGACTTCATCAGGGTGAGCTCGACGACATGTTGTCGATTAAAGCCATTTGCCTGGAATCCCATGTATTCTGTGGCATGTAATGCTTGGCTCTTCAAGGTGAGTGATAGAGACAATGGAAGTGAAAATCAAATAGTGGGTTGGGCAGTTGTTAGAGCTGCTTTCACACCTGGGTTTAGTCCTGATCTCCTTGTGGTCATACAGTTTCTTCCAGGTTCTGCTGTTCCATCTCCCAAAGATGTGCACTTGGCAGGTCAATTGGTCATTATAAATTTGTTCCTAATGTTTTGGTGAGTGAATTGGAGGATGGGAATGGAGTTGATGGGCATATGGGGAAATAATATGACAATTATGCAGGATTAGTGTAAATGTAAAGAATAATCTTGTTCATCTTTAGCATTGCCGGAGAAATCAGATCACATTACCACAAACATGCTGTGTTTGTTTACTTTAATCCTTGGGAAATCCCCTTCCCCTTCCACATAACACCAACACCCTCATCCAATCACATCTCAATCTTGCCTCCAACTCCTTACTCTGTGATTTTCCTCCCATTAACAATCTCAATCCCTGATTGCCCCTCTGGTCTGAAACATGATGGTGCTGCATTATTTCTCTGTCCCCACCTCCACCCCCAAATAAGCTGCTTCCTGATCTTCATGCTCCATTCAACCAGACAATTGGTCAGATAGTCTCTCCTCTCCCCTGAACTCAGCACTGGACTAGTCAACCCAGTGGCTGCCAATCATCTGGAACCCAGCCTCTGACAGGATTACTGGATGGTTTATGTTCATTGCGAAAAATGTACACATTCCCAATCAGTTGTACTCGAGGCTGAGAGACGGCAACTAAAATGTCATTGATCCTTATTGGTGCCCCAACCTAAACAACACTTCAGTACACTGGAATTTTAGACAATATTTGACAAAAGTACATTTTTTAAAATCTTAAATCATCTGTAAATGGTCATTGACTGAGATATTTCTAATCCACTGAGTTATATTTTGTGAAATGTTGTTTCCTGACATATTACTGTATTTTGATAATGTTATACACATAACACAGGAGACTTCATACTTGTAGTAACAGTCTTTTTTTTTATCCATTTAATGGACAATACAACTTTCTACTCCTTGCTTTGCCTTGCCAGGGAATCTTTTCACCTCCAAAATCTTCCAAATACAGTTTGATGACACAAACTGAAAAGTAAATTGTTTCTCGCTGATGGCAGAAAAACTGAAATTGGTCTTCCTAAAAGGGTGTATTGATCAACAGATTGTTAAAACTGCCTCAGTAGCTTCAGGAGTTCAAGCCTGAAGGTTTCCAGGTATACTAACAAGGATGTTTGAGAATGCATTCATTGTCTGTCCCTGAGATAAGATGAGGTGTTCTGATTGATGCTTATTGATTCCTACCAGAAATTGCACCAATACAAGTGGCATTGGGGGACAATCAGAATTGTGATAGTTTCTATGTAGAATAATTGTCAGTACTCATTTGGTAGTTTCCAACATGACAAAAGTCCACTTGGATGAGATAGCAAAAAGCTGCTTCATCTTTTATGTTGCATCAGAATAATGTCTTCAGAAATTCACAGAAGAAGCCATCCAGATGTTTATGGTCTTAAATTTCAATTGGCAAACTCTTGCCATTTCTCATTGATTATGGAGAGTGGAAGAAACATCATGGACATTTAACACTCCCAGATTAATTCCATGATTATCCTCTCCCTTTAGTCCTATGACATAAATTTAAAACCATGGGGGAATTAAATTCCTTACTTCCAGATAGTTGAGACTTTAACATTATTCAAGCTCATTACCAACATAATCTTATCCTTATCAGTTAATATTTGGATAGTCTGACCTGTGCAAGCATTTATCATTTACCTTTTCAAGATTGTTAATTTAATTTCTTCGATTGTGATGTTTTTTCTCATCAGTTTGCTTTCAAAGGGTACATCAATTAAGTGCACAATTTACAGTTTAATAAAGTATTAACCTTCTTTATTTACCTATCAGTGACTCTGGGCTCTGCATGGAATTTAATGAATTAAATTAATATTTTTGTGGTTTTAATCTTTCAGATGCTTAGAAGGAATTGGAAACGTGACTGTATTCATCTTGGGTTTGTCAAGAAATAGTTCTATTTTATACCGTTAGACCTGTGAATACTGCCGTCAGTCAGGTTTTAGTTTATTATCACCTGACTGTACATGTAATAACGTTTCTCAGGACCACAGTGAACCCACATACAGACATGATACATTTATCACAAACATAATAATTACATACATACGAACATCAAAATATATAAATATATATAACTTTAGCTATATTTCAAGAAACCCAAGATGACAGGATACCATTCATCAATCTCAATCTCACAGCCTGTGGGAAGAAGCTATTCCCTCAGCCTGGCAGTCTTGATTTTAATACTCCTTTAACTCATTTCAAAGATACTGGTGATGGATGGTAGGGATCCTCAACAATTCTTTGAACTTTGTTTAAGCCATGCTCCCAGTGAATGTCATCAATGGAGGAAAGGGACACCCAAGTAATTTTCTTGGCTGTTTTAATGATCCTTTGCATTGATTTCTGGCCCAGTGCTTTGCCGTTACCATAGCACACAATGATGCAGCCCAACAAGATGCTCTCAATTGTGCTCATATTAAGGATTGTCAAGATGGGGACTCGTAGCCTTGTCCTACTCAACCTCCTTTGGAAGTTTGGTGCCTTCCTGACGAATGATGAGGTGTGTTATTGCTGTCATATCCTGCATCCTTTATTTCAGAAAAAATACTAACTTTTTGTTGACCTTTTGGTGAAGGTACCACAAAGTGCTATGAGGAAGATGTTCTGGGGCTTAGACCTATTGATTATGAAGAGTCAGTTATGTACAAATTGTGAATGCAGAAAATTGTGCAGGTTAAGAGACTAAAACTATTTTTAATTCAGTACTTATCATGAAAGAAAAATGAATATTAGTGCATTAATTATTTTCACTAAAGAATGTTCTCTTGGTACATTACTTTCCTCTGGGAACTTATTCCAAAATATCTTCACAAAGGTGGAACTTTGAAAGTCTTCTCTATTAACCTTGAATTTTGTTTTCTGTTTAATGCATGAGGCAATAAAATGGTTCTGGATCAGTAATATAGAAAAGGGTGCATTAATGATGCATTATGATGCATTAAACCCATTAAACAATGTCATCACACAATGAAAATAAACAAGAAGGGAGGGAAGGGAGGGGGGGAAAGGGGAGAAAATGACACTGTGTATATTCAAGAGGGAAATGTTTGTGTGTATTTTGGTCAGTATGGTTCATCGTGTGAAAAATAAAAAAAGAAAAGGGTTCCCTAAGGAAAACACTGCATCTGTTCACTGATGTTCTGTAGGCAGATTTCCTCTTATACATCATTAATAAGGCTTTTGGCATGTTTGCCTTCATTGGTCAGGGCACTGAGTAAGGGAGAGGGACATCATGTTACAATGTACAGGATGTTGGTGAAACTGCATTTGAAATATTTTTGTTGGAATATTGTACACAGGTTTAATCACTGAGCCATAAGAAAGATATTGTTAAACTATGCATGGAAGGTTAGAGCAAATGTTGCTGGAACTGGTAGGCTTGAATTATAAGTAGAAGCTGATAAGGCTGGGACTTTTCTCTCTGGAACATAGGAAGCTAGTGGGGGGAATTTAGAGGATTATAAAATCATGACTGGCTTTCCAGAAAGCGTTTGATAAGGTGCCGCACAAGAGACTTATCAGTAAGTTACAGGAAAGTGGAGTCCGGGGAAGTATATTGGCCTGGATTGAAAATTGGTTGTCTGACAGGAGGCAGAGAGTCAGGATAAATGGGAGTTTTTCAGGTTGGCAGAGAGTGGTAAGTGGGGTGCTGCAGGGGTCAGTGTTAGGCCCACAACTGTTCATCATTTACATTGATGACTTGGAGGAGGGGACAAAATGTGGTGTAGCCAAGTTTGCGGATGACACCAAATTGAGTGGAAGAGCAAATTGTAATGAGGATGTGGAGAGTCTGCAGAGGGATATAGTTAAGCTGGATGAGTGGGCAAAGGTCTGGCAGATGGAGTACAATGTTAGTAAGTGCGAGGTTATCCACTTTGGCAAGAAAAATAAAAGAGCTGAATATTATTTAAAAGGTGAAAAACTACAGCATGCTGTAGTGCAGAGGGACTTGGGAGTGCTTGTGCATGAATCGCTAAAAGTTAGGTTGCAGGTTGTTAGGTCTGCTTTGTTCATGAATGAGTGAGACAAACACCAGGCTGAGTCGAAATCAGGGTTCTTTGTTCTTTATTACCGGATTGTAACACTTGCGACCAACCATGTTAGTCGGAGAATGCATTCTGCCGTTATCAGCAAAATGGTGATTTTTTATACCCTTGGATATGTGCTTAGAACATCATCATATCATTACTTGTCCAATGACTAAAACTGTTGCTATCCTTTCCCTGCTAGCTTCCTGCCTCTCAATCCATCAATGTCTCTCTTATCTTGTAAGTACAAGGATGCATTCACATCTTGTTACAGCCCTGTACATTCCCATCTCATGATGTTTTACCTAACAGGAGTACAAGGACACCTCCCCTTCTTGTTACTGCCCTGTACAGGGTAACTCCCTACACATTCCCATCTCATGATGTTTTACCTTACAATCCCTCCTTTGTCCTCTTTAGAGGACAATCTCGCCCTGACTATGCTACCACCGCGTTACATTAGTTCGCCTATTATTGCCAAGCTCTATACGGGTTCTGTTCATAGGGCAGTTCGGCTGGTGGGCGAGGGCTCCCCCAACCCTCCTTTGCGTACACCCCCCATCCGTCACCCCGATCCCATTGCCCGTTTACAAGTTTCATCCCATTTTCCCCCAAGCAAAAAACTAGCTAACCCCCCGTACATTAGTAAATTCCCAAGTTAACATATGGTCTACAATCTAATTCATAATACTTGTTCTACAATCTGATTAATAATGTTTGTGTTACAATCAATGTTATAATATTTGTTCTACAATCAAGGTTATAATATTTAGGTTACAAGCAAGGTTAAAATTATATGTGTAACAATCTAATTCACAATCCCTCCTTCCCATCACATTCCCCTTCAGACTCCAGATCGATCTCAGCAACTTTCTCCGCCTCCTGTAATGTGAGATAGTCTTGCTCCACAGCCTGCACAGCTTGATATTTCGGAGGCAGTTCATCACGGTCAGCAAAGGCTCTCTCTATGGTCCTCGTGACCAGCGTTCGAATGCATGGAATTCAACAACAGCCACAAGTGATAAAAATTGATACAGAAATGAACAAACCCAGCAAAAGTTGTCCTAACAATGTGCTCCATCTCCCAAACACTCCCTGTAACCAGGATAAAACAGGATTGGAGACTCCAGACTGGGCTTTTAATTCTTTCGCCAATGCCCTAAGTTTCGTTAACCCCTTAGTGAGTGATCCATCTGGCCCTGTGTTATTAGAGATAGAAGTGCAGCATAGATCTCCAAACATAGCACACACTCCACCTTTCTCTGCCAGGACCATATCAATCGCTATCCTATTCTGAAGTGTCATAAGGGAAGTTTCTGACAGTTGTTGATGTATTGCCTCAACAACGTCCCTGGTCAAATTTGCAAGGCGCTGGACATTATAGTGAATAAGGTTGATCCTATTAACATTCTTATTTACAGTGATGGGAAATATTGCACTAAAAACAGGAAAGCTTTCAAACCCAGCTGCAATCTCATCGGCTAATTTAAATTCGTCCGGAATATTCCAGGCTTGGCCAATGGCATCAATCCATACCCCATCAGGGTTCCTTCCTCCCGGCCCCAAGAGTCCAACACTCCTCCTTTTTCTCCACAGCCAACTCTCTGTGTGGCGCAATTCTAGGGAATCCTCGCCTCCCTCCTGCCTTTTGACAATCAGCACTGGCGCATTAAGGGTTACTAGAGCACACCGACCATCCCAGTTAGCGGGGAGCCAGTTGTACAGCACTCTTCCTCCACAAAACTCATCTGTGTAGTCATTCAATCTGCTACAAGTCTCCTTAGTTTCAGATTCATTTTTTTGTTATGGGACCTCAAAATCATCCCCTGTATATGTTCATGATAACCAGTAACCTGTTTGGCTGCCCTGTCAGGCACCCATGTGGCGTTTTCCCTGCTAATAGTAGGTCGTCTACATACTGAATCAGTGTAACATCTTCCGGGAGCTTTAATTTCATTAGGATTTCGCTAAGGGCCTGATTGAACAGTCCTGGACTGTCCTTATAACCCTGAGGTAATTTAGTGTATGTGTACCGATGTGCTTGGTAAGTGAAAGTTAACCAGTCTTGCCATTCCTCAGCTAAATTCAAGCAGAAGAATGCGTTTGCCAGATCAATGACAGTATAGTATTCGTGCTCCGGACTCAGAGCCCTAAGTGCTACATATGGGTCTGGGACTGGTCTCCCGATGGTCTTGGTAGCCAAGTTAATCTCCCGGAGGTCGTGTACCATCCTCCAGTCTTTTCTACCCGGTTTTGGAACAGGCATGATGGGCGTGTTCCACATACTGTCAGGTGCCGCCCTTAAAACCCCTGACTCCATTAACCCTTCTATCGTTCCTTTAATACCCTCCTCCTGACTGGGCGACAAGCGGTATTGTTTTCTCCATATTGGTTTCTGCCCGGGGTTGGCCAATTCTAGAAATACCTCTCCTTTTATTACTCCCACATCATAGGGCCCCGTTGTCCATATATGTGGACTCAGATTAGAAAGATATTTGTCTGAGTCTCTGTGATCAATATTTTCTCCTTCTATGGCTCGGTCTCTTTCTACTTTCTCATTCACTACCTGGTCCCATGCTTCAATATTCAGTCTGACAAATTTTCCTCCCTCCGAGGTGGAATATCCCGGGATTTCTGTCTGCCTGTATTCACACCCTATCGCTTCCTTTACCATCGGACCCAGCTGTCGAGCGTGATGATCTTTGGCAATACCCAAGGTCACATGAGGCACACTTTCTACTCCTAAGCAGAACCACTCCATTTGTTCTTCTGTCATGACAACCATAGCAGCTATTCCCTCCTTACCTACAAAGATAAATGGACAATGTATCGTTTCTGTCTTCCCTTCTTTTAGAGAGTCCCACCTCTCCTCATATTCCTGGTCCGGGTGGATGGTGTAGTTTAATGTAACATGCATAGGATCTAGTGGATAATGGTAATCCCCATACCGAGGAATACTGGCCCTCCACTCAAAAAACTGTTTAATCAGCCCTGGGCCTGGTTCATCATACAGTAGCCGACTCCAGAAAATACTAACCTCCACAGAGTCTTCTGAAGCGTTAGATGGGGTCATTACTATAAACTGTCCTCCCCTTCTTATTGTATCCCCTGGGTATGTTAACCGAAGGCCCTTCTCAGAACATTGTATGATTATTCCTAGTTTGGTAAGAATGTCCCTTGCTAATAAATTAATGGGGCAACTTGGCACAACCAGGACAGGCGTTTTAACCCTTTGTCGTCCAAATGTCATGTCGATGTTATCTGTATAGGGCTGTGTTTCCCTTATCCCGGAGAATCCTATTGTAGATAATGTTTTGCCCGAAAATGTGCTCCCTGGGGGTTTTTTAATCACTGTCGTAACTGCTGCCCCTGTGTCAACCATAAATTCAATTTTTTCTCCATTTACCGTCCCCCAAATTTTTGGTGGCTCCCAGGGAGGCGTGATTTTTGATTCTCCTGGGCACCTTCAATAATCAAATTCAGCACCTTCCTCAATATAGTCATTACACTGAGGTGCCTGGACTTGTTGATCACTCTGCCACCCCCCGATTCTCTGGGGCCCATCAATGTGTCCACCCCTACCCCTTGCTTGTCCTCTTAAGTTTCCTCCTCTTCCCCGATAGCCTCTCATAGAGGGTAATCTTTTTCCCCTTGCTCTCCCAGCCTCCGGACAGTTCCGCTGGTAGTGTCCAGGATTTTGGCAGTACCAGCATACTGCATGTTCCCCTCTATACATTGTACCTAGCTGTCTTTCCCAACCATTTCTTACTTGGGGTCCCGGATTTATCACTGGCCCCATGACCTGTGGGACTATCTGTTGGGCCGCTAATTTAACCCCTATATGTTCTATGGCTCTCACCAATTTATCGGTTGTTTTGTCCACCTCCTTCTGGGACGCACTTTCTGACTTAGCATGCTCTGATTGACGATGTCGTTTGATTGCATGTGTCAGGTGTCTTTTCCACAAATCCTCTGACATTGTCTCTAATCCCACAATGTCCCTTAATTTTGCTTGAACCGTAGCAGGTAGTCCGTTTATTATCCCATTACGAAAGTGAGCCCTTCCTAAGGGGCTGTGGTCGGGTCTTTCTCCAGTCCCTGTTTCCCATAAGTCCCATGCTCGAGTGAAATACTCGTGTGCAGTCTCTCCTTCCTTTAGTTGAAGGGTTACCAAGGCATCCAAACTATAGGGTGTAGGAAATGTTTCTCTAAGTGCTTCCCAAAATTTATTCCGAAGTGGGTTAAATTCTATTTCATCCCCCAATTTACTGCTTCTTACAATTTTCTCTATTTGCTTCAGGGCCCCTTCTGCCTTTAATTTTATCATGATAGTTCTGACATCTGCGAGTGCTAATTGTTCTTGGCAGGTTTCTCGCTCAAAACAAGAAATCCATGGACTAGCCCCATTACTCAACGGAGGTTGTTTTTTCATTAAACTCTCTAAGTCCATTCGTGACCAGGGTACATATTTTTGAGTTCCCCGTCCCGTGATCAGTAATGGGCATTGATATCTCAATTTTGGGGATTTCTGCTCCTTCTTTACTCTTGGCATGCATTTATTTATCCCACCTTGTTCTGACTCTTCTTCGTCACTGTCACTGTCCCTATCAGCTTCCAATGTCTCAGGGTCAAAGGTATATTGGTCACGTTCATCTCTAAGATAATCTTTTCGGCCATAGTTTAGTTGTTTCACATCTTTCTCTTTTGTTCGAACTATGTCCAGGTAGGCATGTCTATTTTTCTCCCTCCCGAGTCTTTTCCTTTTACTTTCCTCCCATGGTGGATCGTATCTCGTTTCCTCATCTGTACTACACTTTTCGTCCTTTACTCCTATTACCATTCCTTCAGCTTTAATTTCTCCAGACAGTGTTGTAGTTATCTTTTCCACTTCCTTCAATACACCTACCATTAATTCTTTTTGATCCTCACTGATCTGCCCCAGCACATTAATATCTCTGTTTAAGTTTTTAATGTTATCCTGAACCTTTTTCATGTTCCATTTCTGTATCTCTAACTCCTTTTCTATTTTCTTGGACTCCAGAGGGGTCTCTACATCTATTACTGCCCCTTCTATTTTTATTAAAGGGGCCTGTACCTCGTCTGATGTGTCCCTATTCCCGAGGTTCTTGTCACACCCCAGTGTCTCAATATCTGGATATAAGGGACGTGACTCCAGGATCCCATCTGGGGTGCCAGGGGCACCTTGTGACTCCACATATGCATAGGGCAGGGGTCTACAAGCTATTTCTACAGGGGCCATAATAGGTGGGTTATCAGGGAGACCAAATTCTTCGAATATAGCTAGGACATCGCGGTACTGCATCTCCTTGTCTCTCACCCTCTTTTTTGCTGACTCGCGATTAAAGATTTTGTTTTCTGTGTCCCGTTTTGTTTAATTGTATAAGACTCACTTATAAATGATTTATTGTCAGAGTACATACATGACATCACATACATCCAGAGACTATGAGAGAGAGAGAGAGAGAGAGAGAGAGAGAGAGAGAGAGAGAGCATAGCGAGAGAAAGAGATAGAGAGGCAGATACACAGAGCACAAGAGATAGAGAGAGAAAATGCCTTGCACTGGCCCCACTGGGAGAAAAGTCTTCAGATTAACACTTTCGTTTCAAAGGTTTTAAAAGGTTCTCAACCTGTGATCACTGGTCTGGATCAGATTGGGTCTCCCACCACTGGGAACTATCACTCCTTCCTTCCCTCCCACCTCGAGTGAGCTACATGTCAGCCCACAATGTCTGCCCTGATCCCGCAATGGTGGGGGTGCGGGAAAGAGGGAGGGAGAGAGGATAAAACAGGATCCCATTTGATGCGGAGCTGGAATTGTGGGCACAAAATTAAAACCAAATTGTATTTCTCTGCCCTGCCCAACCTTGGGATTTCAGGGCAGCACCGCCACAGATTGGGATTGGGAGGGGGAGTGGGTGAGAGAGGAGGGGGGGGGGGAGAAGAGAGAGAGGGGGAGAGAAGAGAGAGGGGGGGAGAGAAGAGAGAGGGGGGAGGGTGAAAGGAGGGAGGGAGAGAGCAAACCCGGACACTTCGTGGCTGGAAACTGGAAACAGGCACTTTTCCTTTCCCTTCTGTGTTTTGTTTCTTCCAGCTTATCTAAGCCTCTACGTTTTAAAATTTTTTTTTTTCCTCACCTGTCAGGAACATCTCAGTGCCCCCGGGTAACCAACCCCTCTTCCTCCAGCGGTCTACACATTTTCGGAGCATTTTTTGTTTTTCCAATGCCGCATTACTGGTATTTCGCTCCTCTAATTCCTGATTAATTTCCTTAATAACTTGGTCAAAAGTCTTAGCAGGCAACTGTACAGCCATAGCTGCGGGACCGCTTTCTAATGCCTGTTTTAATTTAGGTTCTTGTCCGTTTAGGGGATCTATGTCAACGAAAATTGCTTTTAAAAATGTCTCCTTGCAAGCTGGATGACTAATATCTTTTAAAGGAACAGTCTAAGTCTTGTCCTCCAATTGACTTCAGACTGTCCTGTATACTCTGATTGCTCGTTTTCCACTCTCTGTTTTCCCAAAGGGGTCTGAAAGTTAAATTACAACTAGAAAACCAAATATTTGGGCTATACTTTTGTCCTGTTTCCCTGTACCAATCTATGAATTTACGTAACTTTATCTCCTTGGTGATGTTGGGAATACCCTCATTTAACTTATCAAAAGTATTTCGAATAAACTGGGTGTCTCTTAGGAGTTTGTCAACTTTTTCATTAATATCTCCTACCTGATCCGGACACAGCTGTCGCAGCCTTCTGTCGTCGTTCTTGTTCACCAGGCAGGCGTCCCTGAGAACTTTTTTTGTTGTCTCAAGGTCTCTAGTGTCTGCTGTGGTATTCCACCACGGCGAATTGGGGAAATAAATTCTTAACTTCTCAAGTGTACAGACATTATCATACCTACCGGACATTTATAAGTCAGTCTCTCAGATACAATTGAGGCCAATAAGCCTGAACCTTTGTTTTCTTTCAAAGCCCAACCTTCACGTGGGAGATTTCTCCTCTTAATAACCAGTTTAGGGCAGAAAACTCAGGTCCTCAATTGTTTATAGACCACCTTCTCACTCTATTGGACTTTGCAACGACACAATAAAGACTTTTAAATTCTAGTAGTTTCTTGCGAAGCACTTAATAAATGTCATTCAAACACCTTAAGGACTTTTATCTTGTCTGTAATCACTTACGTGTTACAATCCTGGCATGCGACCTTCAATTGTGGTCGTCTAATTTGTCCGATCTCCAGTTCTTACTGACAATCATAAAGATTTTAAAAAAAAAGAGAATTTTGTTAAAACAGGCTTCTCTGGACCTTTTTATCAGCCGGCTGAGATGATTGTCAGAAAAAACAGAAACCGTCGTCCAGTGTTCACTCACCCATCACGTCGGGGTCACCAAATTGTTAGGTCTGCTTTGTTCATGAATAAGTGAGACAAACACCAGGCTGAGTCGAAATCAGGGTTCTTTGTTCTTTATTACCGGATTGTAACACTTGCGACCAACCATGTTAGTCGGAGAATGCATTCTGCCGTTATCAGCAAAATGGTGATTTTTTATACCCTTGGATATGTGCTTAGAACATCATCATATCATTACTTGTCCAATGACTAAAACTGTTGCTATCCTTTCCCTGCTAGCTTCCTGCCTCTCAATCCATCAATGTCTCTCTTATCTTGTAAGTACAAGGATGCATTCACATCTTGTTACAGCCCTGTACATTCCCATCTCATGATGTTTTACCTAACAGGAGTACAAGGACACCTCCCCTTCTTGTTACTGCCCTGTACAGGGTAACTCCCTACACATTCCCATCTCATGATGTTTTACCTTACAAGGTGCAGCAGGTTATTAAGAAGGCAAATGGAATGTTGGCCTTCATCGCAAGAGGAATTGAATTCAGGAGTAGGGAGGTAATGTTGCAACTGTATAAGGTACTGGTGAGACCGCACCTGGATTACTGTGTCCAGTTCTGGTCTCCATATTTGAGGAAGGATATACTGGCTTTGGAAACAGTCCAGAGGAGGTTTACTAGGTTGATCCCTGGGATGAAGGGGTTGACTTATGATGAAAGATTAAATCATCTAGGATTGTATTCACTCGAGTTCAGAAGAATGAGAGGAGATCTTATAGAAACATATAGGATTATGAAGGGTATGGACAGGATAGATGTGGGAAGGTTTTTTGAGCTGGCCAGGGAAACTAAAATGAGAGGACACAGTCTCAAGATTCGGGGAAGTAGATTTAGGACAGAGATGAGGAAAAATAGTTTTTCCCAGAGAGTAGTGAATGTTTGGAATTCTCTAACCAGGGAAGTGGTTGAGGCTGACTCATTAAGCATATTTAAAATTCGGTTAGATAAATTTTTACATGATAGAGGAATTAGGGGATATGGGGAGAAGGCAAGTTCATGAGTTAGGACATAAATTAGATCAGCCATGATCGTATTGAATGGCGGAGCAGGCTCGATGGGCCATTTTTGGCCTACTCCTGTTCCTACTTCCTATGTTCCTATGTTCCTATAGGTAAATAGTCCATAGAACCATAGTACACTACAACACATAAATAGGCCCCTTTGGACCTTGTCGTCTGTGTCGAACCATTTTTTTTTCCTAGTCCCACTGACCTTCACCCAATTCATAGCCCTCCAAGCCTCTCCCATCTATGTACCTGTCCAAATTCTTCTTAAATTGTGAAAATTGAGCCCACTTTCACCACATTAGTTGGCAGCTCATTCCATACTAACAACACTCTCTGTGTGAAGAAGTTCTCCCTCACGTTCCACTAAACTTTTCCCCATTCCCTCTTAACTCATGTCCTTTAGTTTGTACCTCACCTACCCTCAGTGGAAAAAGTCTATTTATATTTACTCTGTCTATCCCTCTCATAATTATAAATACCTCTATCAAATCTCCCTTCATTCTTCTACGTTCCAGGGAATAAAGTCCTAACCTGTTTAGCCTTTCCCTGTAACTTAGTTCCTAAAGTCAGTGAGACATCCTAGTAAATCTTCTCTGCCCTCTTTCTTATCTTACTGATATTTTTCCAATAGTTAGTTGATCAAAACTGCACACAATACTCCAAATTTACCATCACCATTGTCTCAGAATCAGAATCAGGATTTCTTGTCATGAAATTCGTTGGTTCACAGCAGCATCTGAGAGCAAACATACATATTATAATCATCTGACAACATTATTATATATTAAAAAAGAGCATGAAAAGTAAGGCAGCATCATTGGTTCATTAATTATTCAGCAAGGAAGAAGCTGTCCTTGTGCAGTTGAGTGCTCATCTTTTTTCCAATGGTAGCAGAGTGAAAAGGGATATTGCATTTTCTGTGAAGTCTTGTACAACTTTACCATATCATCCCAGCTCCTATACAATACGTTGATTTATGAAGGCCATTTTACAACCCTATCCACCTGTGATACCACTTTTAGGGAATTATTTATCTGTATTCCCAGGATCCTCTGTTCTACCACACTTCTCAGTGCCCTACCATTAACTGTGTACATCCTTTCTTGTTTCAGCTTCCAAAATTTAACACCTCACATTTGTCTGCATTAAATTCCATTGCCGTTTTTTAGCCAATTTTTCCAGCTGGTCCATATCCCATTGCAAGCTTTGAAAACCTTCTTCACAGACCACAGTGCCTCCAATCTTAGTGTCACCTGCAAACTTGCTGATCCAATTTACCACTTATCATCCAGATCATTTATTATTGGTGGCAAACAATAATAGTCCCTGAGGTACACCACTAGTCATCCACCACTTCTGGGTTCTTCCGTCTAGCCATTGTAGAATCCAGTTCACTATTTCACCAAGAATACCTAGTGTCTGAACATTCAAGACTAACCTCCCATGTGGGACCTTGTCAAAGACCTTAGTAAAGTCCACGTAGACAACATTCCACATTCCACAGCTTTTCCTTCGTCAACTTTCCTAGTAACCTCCTTGAAATACTCTATATCTATATGATTGGCAAAGCCATGTTGATTATCCCTAATCAGTTTCTGGCTAGCCAAATAATTATACATCCAATCCCTTAGAATACCTTCCAATAATTTACTTTCTACTGATGTCAGGCTCACCGGCCTATAATTTCCAGGGTTACTTTTGGAGCCTTTTTTAAAGAACAGAACAACTTGAGCACCTCATCTGTGGCTAAGGAAATTTTTAAAAATTCTGCCAGAACCCCTGCAATTCCTACATTAGCCTCCCTCAAGATCTGAGGGGATACCTTGTCAGAACCTGGGGATTTATTCACCTTTATTTGCTTTAAGACAGCAAGCACTTCTTCCTCTTTAATCTTTATAGGTTCCATGACATCACTGCTTGTTTTCTTTACTTCCGGATAATGAGGATATCCAAATCAAATCCGAAATTCTCATTTATCTGAATATTTTTCGGAGCCAAACTGACCTCGAAGGTTGAACAAAAATTCACTTGACGTGAAATTTAAATGACAATTTTCCTTGTTTTAGGGTATTCCCTCCCTCTCACTTTCCATTTCTTCTTTATCTTCCCTTATTGACTTTTCTCTCCAACTCTTCCTCCCAAACAGACGGAGGAATCTCTTTGCCAGGCGTCATCAAGGAGAGTGGCTTCTCAGGCAGGTGCGGCATCTCAGGCTCAATGGCATTCCCTCCCTCCCTCCTCTCCCCTTCGTCACCCCTTCCCTCTCTCCCTCTCCCCTTCCTTCACTCTCTTCCCTTCCCTCCTTGGCACAATGGAGCTCCTGATGCTGAACCCTCCCCTCTGCCTACGATTGCACATGCACACTAGACTCTTCGGTGTTCTTGTACAGTAGACTTAAGGGAGGATTCAGAGTCGGGATTCGGGAGTTAGAAGTTCCGGTGACCGGGGAGGATGGAACTTGCTGACTCACCAATAAGCCTTCCCGGGGATCAGCAGCAGTGGATGTCAGTTTCGGTGATTGGCGGTGGAGGTTGGGATATATTGGGGATCGTCTATGGCCAGCATTTTTTTGGTGAGAGTTAAACATTGCTTTTAATGACTAAAAAGCCTTCCCTTGATTGTTTTTTAAACATTGATATAAGTGATTTGCTGTTGCTTCTGGGCTGTTGTTAATAAATGACCAGTTCTCCAAAAAAAAAACACATTTATACAACATAGGTCCAGTCCCTTACATTTTGGATAATCGGAGTTGTAATGTACCTCATTTGCTCCATGTTGCCTATCCCTTGCTATACATCTCTCTCTTCTTCCGAACCAGATCCCCAATGTAACCTGACAGGAACATACAAACTCAGTGCTCTCAAAATTTCACCTTTGAAGTCCTCCACTTATCTTGCACATCCTTACCTGGAAACATTTTATCCCAATCCACGCTTTTGATATCCTTTCTAATTTCCTCAAACTTAGCCTTTCTTCAATTTAGAATCTTAACTCGAGGCCCAGACCTATCTTTAATCATCGGTAAGGGAGTCTAAAGCTAGAGGGCATTTTTTTTTTGGTGAGAGAGGAAAGATTTAAAAAGGACCTGAAGGGTACCTTCTTTACACAGGGTGGAGGGTATTTCGAATGAGCTGCCAGAGGAAATAAGAGAAGCAGGGACATTTGTAGCATTCAAAAGGCTATGTGGATGGCAAGGATTTAGAAGGATAAGGGATGCTGGCAGATGAGACCAACGTGGTCAGTGTGGGCTGATGACTCCCTGATTCTATTCAATACAAGACAGACGAATAAATATTACAAAGTCAGTTTAATGTTTGTATTCATTCTATTTCCATTAAAATAGAATCAACTTATTAGGCAGTACTAAATTCTGTTCTATATTTGGATATTTCGAACTTGTGCTTTTTATAATTTTATGATGTATTACTTTGTAAAATTGCTCTTTTTACTGAGATGATGTGAAACTCAAATAATTCTGAAATGTTGTAAATAATGGATCACAAGACATTTGCAGATAAATAACTATTGCCTAATTTTATTTCCTCCCTTTGGAGAGATCCCAACAATTGAATTAAAATTCCTTTCTCTTTACTTATTGTAATTACATGGGCACGGGCAGATACGCCCATTAACTAGGCTGCCGGTGGAACAGAGAAACTGGCCAATCATTGGCGACGGATCCCAGGAGGCCCAATTGGGGCCTGGATGCTGGAACTGACCTATTGGTGGCTGGCTCGCTCAAGCCACGCCCTGGTGGTGATGAGGCTGAGCTCACTATAAAAGGCAGAGCTACCCCTGAATAAACTCAGTGTCGAATACCCTCTACCAGTGTCTTCTTTCTTCCGTGAGTCTTGAACTATCATTCAGGAGCTATAACAATGAGTTATAACCTGGCTGTAGCAGTAGCAACCCTGCTAGAGTGGTGACCCCGACTGGTCCAAACGATGATTTGGACCCGAAAATGGCACAACAATCTGAGATCAACACCGTAGTGTTAAAGCTGTCCTGCTTCTGGACCGCCCAACCACAGGGTGGTTCCAGCAAGCTGAGGCACAGTTCGCTATTCGAAGGATCTCCAAGGACAACACGCATGACTACTACATGGTCAGCACCCTCGACCAGGACATGGCAGCCCGGATTATCGATTTCCTCCAGCAGCCCCCGGAACAAGACAAGGAAGGTATGTGACCATCAAAGAGCTCCACTTTTGGGTGCACAAGCGCACTGCCCATCTGCTGCATATTGATGGTTTTGGGGACAAAGTCTCATCCACCCTCATGAGTGACATGTTCACTCTCTGCGCTGGCCACATCTCCTGCCTGCTGTTCTAACAAATATTCCTGGAGAGGCTGCCCGAGGACATCTGGCTGCTCATCGCAGAGGAGGATTTTGAGTACCCCAGGAAAATGGCAACCCGAGCAGACTTGATATGGGTGGTGAAGAAAGATGCCTGCGTTTTGTTCGACCAGGAGATGGGACCACGTCTACACTGACTGGCCATCTCTCTGACTGACGTCCAACCGAACAAATAAGCGAATGAGACGCCCCACTGATGAGCTGCACTGTTATTATCATCAATGGTTGGGCTCTGATGCCTGGTGATGCCGCTCTATCTGTGCATTCCAGGGAAACTCCCAGTCCAAGCTTCTGTAATGGCTGTGACAATTGGCCAACTGCAAAGCCTCTACATATCCAGGACATGCTGTCAGGCCGACACTTTTTAGTGGACACTGGGGCACAATACCGCATCATTCCCCCCACCAGCTTGCTGCGGCAAAATAGGCCAAGAACTCTGGGCAGCAAACGGCTCCAGTATACGGACTTTCAGCACCTATTCCATGCCCCTCCACTTCGGGCACCACCAGTTCACCTGCGAGTTTACTGTGGCAGCCGTACAGCAACCACTTTTAGGTGCTGACTTCCTGAGGGCCCACTCCCTCCTGGTGGACTTCAAGGGGTGTCGACTGGTACACCCCCGGACATTGCAATCGCTATCCCTCAATGGCACCAAGCTTACTTACCCCCACCTGCATTCAGTGAGTACTACCACCAACGAGTTCAAGATCCTTACGGATTTCCCCACCATCACCATGCCTCACTTTCATTCAACAGAACCTAAACATAGAGTGAAGCACCAGATCATGACTGAGGGCCCTCCCATCCATGCCAGGGCATGCCACCTCCCCCCTGAAAATACTTAATTTGGTTAAGTACAAATTTTAAAAAATGGAGGAACTGGGCATCGTGCAGTGCTCCAATAACCCATGGACCTCACCCCTCCACATGGTCCCCAAGTCAGCGGGTGGCTGGAGGCCGTGCAGTGACTACTACCTCCTCAACGAGGCCAGCATTCCGGACAGATATCCCATGCCCCATATTCAAGACTTTACTGTGAACTTTCAGGGGACACAGATATTTTCAAAGATGGACCTCATCAGGGGCTAGATCCCGGTTCACCCAGAGGACACCCCAAAGACGGCCCTCATAAATCCCTTTGGATTGTTTGAATTCCTCCTTATGCCCTTTGGGTTAAAAAAACTTGGCTCAGACATTCCAGAGATTGATGGACGCGGTGGGCCGGGATCTGCCCTTTGCCTTTGTCTACCTCGATGACATCTTAATCACCAGCCACACCCACGCCAAGCATGCCACTCACTTATGGCAGCTATTCTCCAGGCTGAGTGATTTTGGGCTCACCATCAACTTGGCTAAGTGCCAATTTGGTCAAGAGACTATCAACTTCCTGGGCCATCAAATTGGTCATCATGGGGCCAGACCGTTGCCAGCAAAGTTGGGGGCTACCTGCTCTTTCCTTATGCCTTCAAAGGTGAAAGGGCTACAGGTGTTTGCAGGTATGGCCAACTTCATCACCGGTTCATACCTGCAGTGGCCCTCATCAGTAGGTCCACTCTTTCCTCTCATGGCAGGGCCCAATAAAAAGTTACAATGGACCCAATAGGCCACCAAGGGCTTCAAGGCCACCAAGAACACCCTAGCTAATGCCACCCTCCTCATGGACCCCAGGACAGACCAAATTCACCAGACCCCTCCAGCACAGTGGTCAAGGGTGTACGAGCAGCTGGTTGATGGACATTGGCAACCGCTGGACTTTTTCAGTAAACACCTCGGGCCACCAGAACTCATGTACAGTGCCTTTGACAGAAAACTGTTAGCCTTATACCTTGCAATTCAGCACTTTTGATACATCCTGGAGGGCAGGATGTTCAAAATTTACACAGACCACAAACCCCTTTACATTTGCATTCAGTAAGGTGTCTGACCCGTGGTCAGCCAAGCAACAGTGGCACCTGTCCTACATCTCTCAATTGACTATGGACATTGAGCATATAGCTGTTAAATCCAACGTAGTTCCCAACACCGTATCTCGGCAGGCTATCTCGGCGGTGCACGACCTTAACCCTGGCATCGACAATACAGCCCTGGCAGAGGTGCAGCAGGCAGACCCTGACATTCTGGCGTACCGGACAGTGTTCACCGACTTACACCTGGATGAAGTCCAGATCGTCCCCGGCAATCACACGCTGCTCTGCGACACCTCGTCAGGTAAACCTCACCCTGTTGTTCCAGCCGCATGGAGGAGGCGAGTGTTCAACTCAGTCCATAACTTGGCTCACCCCAATCCAATACCTGGTTCATCGAATTGCAGCTTAGCAGGAAAACTTTGGCTGCTGAATCTCACTCTTTTCTACTGCTATGACCTCCCACTCTGTAGGGTGCTCTTCCAGGCTTCTCCTTCTCAACGGAGCAGCATTCTGCCACGTTTGTGCCCTGTGCAGGTTTGCTGCTATTCCGCAGCCTGCAAGCCTCAAGGTCTCGGCTGCTGGACTCTGTAGACATTCAATGTGAAAAATCTCCACTTGGTTGTTGGCCACTTTCAGGAAATCAGTGATCTCTCTTCTTTCAGCTGACTGGAGTTGTTATACATTGCCTGGGTCTCAGAGTATAAGAATCTGAATGCTGTTAAACGTGACCTTTTGTGGCTGTTAAGTTGTACAGTTGTCCACCATGCTCCATACTGCCGTAAAGTGTTCACAAAGCATGTCTTGCCAGTAAATGAATCCATAAGCTACTTGTATCCTGCACTGCTTGCAAGGAGTTTATGTGTACTCCCTGTGTAATCTCACTTGCAAGAATCCCCATTTCCAACCTAATAACCAATTCTCATGCCACCCCAATATGATTAAATCTGATTTCACCACCATATTGGCAATGCATTCCTGATCACATCATCTCACCTTAGAAGTATAATTCTTGTTTGTCAACTTTGTCCTTTGGTTAGATTCTCCTCTCTATACATATAGCTTTCTCTAGAAATACAGTTCAGATTAGTAACACTACAATTATTGCAAAGAAATGGTAGCATATTGTAGTTGTTTCTAAAACATATTCGCAATGGTGCTGCATTTAATGCTACCAACCAAGGTTAAAAGTAGGGAAAAAAGCTATTTTTATTTATGGGATAAAGGTATTATAATTTCATTCACCTCTTTCCCTATCTTGCAGGTTACTCACTGAAATAATTATTATGTCACAGAGGCTTTTTGGCCAAGCGAGTTCAGGTAACAGTGGAATCCCATCAGTCCAACTTCCCTTTGACTCATTTCCCTGTGGCCCTGTAACTTGTTTTCTCTCACTTTTATTAGTGTTATTGATTCTTGGCTACTTACCAACACTAATGCAATTGAATCAGTTTTCATTAATATATCAGGCATTCCTAATCAGTTCAATCACTCTTGAAATATAATTTTTATTTGTCGTCTTTATCCTGTGGATGCTGATTCACTTCTCATTGTGTTTATTTGTCTGCACTGTACATGATACCAAATTAAACTAAATCTCTGTGACTTGGTACATGATGCATCTTTCTCTATTTTTTGCACATTCATATGTAAATATATGTACTGTAAATGAAATTTCATAACTTGAAGATTAATTTTGCTGAAGTGAAATTACAAGCGAAGTGTTGATTGTATTTTGTTCCTTTCTTCTTTGATTCTTTCATATTCTTATCTTTGACTTTACAATTTTGTGTGGGATGCAGAGGATTAGATTGTTTGGTTGATTCATTGCTGCAAGGTAAAATGACCGCAAAATTGCCGAGGTAATTTCATTGATTTTCTATTATTGAAGGTAATTTTCAGTCTGAACTCTTTTTTTAAAAATCACACGAATGTTAGTGTATGAACCTGAAAGCAGTTAAAAGAGATGAAAATTTCCAATCAAACTTTGCTGATTTGTGAGGCCAATTTCATGGAAATTTTGTTCACTGGAACTCTTTGTTCCTTCTGAGAACATTAAACGGGTGCCAGTATTAAATGGCACTTTGAAGAGCATCCATAGCTTTAGATTGATAGTGTTGTGGTGGCTACACCACTAACTGAAGGATCGCATAACCAGATGGGTTGAGTTCAGTGAGCAAAAACTGGTTTATTGCAGGCTGCCTGGCTGGTCTTATACTCCCAGCCCAGACCTGGCTGAGAACCGTGCTGGGGGCCCCGACGTCACCGGGGTGTCACGTGGGTCCCCAAGCGTGGGCTTCTGAGTCCGGTGCCGAGGTCGGGAGGAAACCCCCGACAGCGCCATTTTGGCCGGCTGCCTCACTGCGTGCGTGACAAGCGGGTCCGGTTTGCCTGCCTAATGGCATACTGCCACACAGCCCCCCACCCCCAGAACCGGCACCAATGTCCTTTTTTGTCAGGCGGCCTTGCTTCTTGGGTTGGGCCACAACTACTGGTTCAGTGGGGTCGAGGTGGGCTGGCTTTAACCTGTCCACCGTAAATAGTTCCCTCTTACCACTGATGTCCAGTGTGAAAGTGGACCCTGAACGCTGGTTGACTTTGTACGACCCTTCATATGGTCTTAGTAGAAGTGCTATGGACGGGCCCCGCCTGATAAAAAACATACTCTGAGGAGTACAGCTCGCTGGGGTTGTAAGAGGCCCATGTGCCATGTCTGGGTTGCGGTGGGGGTGTGAAGGAGTCCAACTAGGCCCAGAGGCGGGGAAGTAGACCGTGTGGTGACTGCTGGGGGTTGTGAGGTGCATTGACAAACTCACCGGGTAGGGCTAGCGGTGCACCGTAGATGATAACACCTGTAGGTCTTCTTTGGGTGTCGAGCGGATGCCCAAGAGCACCCAAGGCAGCTCGTCCACCCAGTTGGGGCTGGTGAGGCGGGCCATAAGTGCTGACTTAAGGTGGCAGTGCAATTGTTCAACTAGCCCATTGGCCTGTGGGTGATAGGCTGTGGTGTGATGTAGCTCGATCCCCAGACTGTTGGCGAGCTGTGCCCAGAGCACAGAGGTGAACTGGATACCCCGATCACTGGTGATCCTGGAATGGTGGCGTTCAAAAGCGGTCGGGAGCAGGAGTCTGTGGAGGCATCTGGTATCGGGATTGCCTTGGGCCAATGAGTGGAGTGGTCTACCACTGTGGTTACCTTGGGAAACCAGTAAGGGTCCGACGATGTCCACATGTATGTGGCTGAACCGTTCCCGGACATGTATGAAATCTTGAACGGGTGCTCTGGTGTGCCTGTGTACCTTGAAAAGCTGGCAATGGGTGCAGATTCTGGCCCAGTCCGCAATCTGCTTCCGAAGCCTGTGCTAGACGAAACGTTCTGCCACCATAAGGACCGTGGACCTGATGGAAGGGTGGGAAAGGTCTTGGATATGGTGGAAGACTTGCCTGTGCCACTGCTGGGGAACCACTGGTCACGGAGACATCGCACAGGACAGTGCCCTCACTGTGAGGAGTCGGGAGGTCCTGGAACTGCAGGCCCGCGATGGCAGTCTTGAAGGCCCGTGTCTTCTCGTCGGACTTCTGGTCCTAGGCAAGCTGGTCAAAGTCGAGGCTGGGTGTCAGCGCGCAAATGGCTGGTCATGAGAGTGCATTGGCGACCACATTGTATTTCCCCGCCTTGTGCCAAATGTCGGTGGTGAACTTCGACATAACGGAGAGGTGATGCTGTTGACAGGCTGACCAGGGATCTCTTACCATAGCAAGCGCCTGAGTGAGGGGTTGGTGGTCGGTAAAAACAGTGAAGGACCTCCCCTCCAAGAAATACTGGAAATGACAAATCGCCAGGTACATACCCAGCAACTCACGATCGAAAGCACTATACTTGTACTCTGGCTGGTGAAGAAGTCGGCTAAAGAATGCCAGTGGTTTCCACTGTCCATTCACCTGCTGTTCCAGGATGGCGCCGATGGCTGTGGCAGAGGCATCGACGGAGAGCACCATATGCAGGTCGATGCGTGGGTGGACGATCAGGGTAGCCTTCGTGAGGGCATCTTTCGTGCTGCTGGCCTCTGGAGTCCAGGCGAGTGTCTCGTCTTTGGCTGCAATGAGGATGAAGAGCGGCTGCTTGATGCACGCAGCGCCTGGAATGAAGCGGTTATACAAATTGACCATAGCCGTGAACTCCTGTAGCCCCTTGAGGTGGTTCGGACGTGGGAACTCCCTGATTGCAGTACCTTTGTAGCGGCAGGTGTGGCTCCTTCGGCTGTGATGGTATCGCCAAGGAACTGCATGGTCTCTTTCCCAAACTGGCACTTGGCCCAATTCATTGTTAGGCCGAAGTCAGCCAGTTAGGTGAAGAAGGTGTGCAGGTGAGACTTGTGTTGTGCCTGGTCTCTGCTGGTGACAAGGATGTCGTCCAGATAAATTAATATGAAATTTAAATCCCTGCAAATTGTGTCCATAAGGTGCTGGAAGGACTGGGTGGCATTCTTGAGCCCGAACAGCATGCGTAGGAACTCGAACAAGCCGAAGGGGGTGATGATGGCTGTTTTGGGTATGTCCTTGGGGTGCACCAGGATTTGGTGATACCCACGCACCAGGTTGACCTTGGAGAATACCCTCGCTCCATGCAGGTTGGCTGTAAAGTCCTGGATGTGAGGGATTGGGTAACGGTCAGGTACCGTTGCGTCGTTAAGCCGTTGAGACTAGGTGGAGTGGTGAGGCCCAAGGACTGTCAGAGCATCGAATGATCCCCAGCTCCTGCAGATGCGAGAACTCTTCCTTCGCTATCTGGAGCTTATACGGCGAGAGCTGGCGTGCCTTGGCGTGGACAGGTGGGCCTTGGGTGGGGATGTAATGAAATACCCTGTGGCATGGTGAGGCGGCAGAGAACTCCGGCTTGAGAAGTGTCCAGGATATGCTGAAACTCGTCCTTGGGCGTGCTGACCGTCACCATCTGCGGCTGCTCAGTGCGGGAGGTGTTGAGGCGAACGGATTGGAAGGTATGGGCATCTACCAGTCGCCTACCTCGAATGTCAACCAGGAGTCCGTGGGCAAGGAGGAAGTCGACACCCAGGATGACGGTTGGAAGGGACGAAATGGTGAACCTCCACGAGAACTTCCGCTGGCCGATCTGAAAGTAGACGGTCTTGTCTCCATATGTTCAGATCTCCGTTGAATTGGCTGCATGGAGGGGAGGTCCTTGAGTCCGGTTCCGGGACTCGATGGCTGTGGCCGGGATGATGCTGATCTGGCCCCTGGTGTCGATGAGGAAGCGTCAGCTGCTGACTGAATCCCACAGGTAGAGAAGGCTGTGTTCTTGGCCAGCCGCCGTAGCCATTAACAGCGGCTGGCTTGCTCGTTTCCCTGGAACGAGCAGGGCTGACGACACTTCCGAGCCTTCGCTCCCCAACACTGGTGGAAGAAGCAGAGGCCTGAAATGGATGACTTGCTTCTGGCTATACTCTTTGAGGCCCCTGCAAGGGCTGGGTGTTCCATCGCAGCACTAGAGGAAAGCTTGGCATGGTCATGCACGTGACTCGTAACCTGCTGGGCTGCTGAGCCCTCCAGGAATCATTCGAGCCATCGCTCCTGAGCCTTTTGAGCAACCTTCCTAGGGTCGACGAAGCTCTCCTGGGACAGTAACAGCTGGATGTCTTCAGGCAGATTGTCGAGGAAGATGTGCTTGAAGAGTGGGCAGTTGGTGTGATCTCCCATCAACTCGATTGGAGTTCTGTCCCCTAAGGTGTCGAGGTGCAGCATCCGAGTGACATGCTGGTGCCTGGAGAGGCCAAGGGAGCCAGTGAGTATTCGCTTGATGGTCCCGTACTTATCTTCCACGGGTGGGTGCTGAACAAGGTGCAGCACTCGTTTGGCGGTGGCCTGGTCCAGGGCAGGAACCACATGGTAAAACTTGGTTGAATCTGATGAAATCTGGCAGAGGTGAAACTGAGCCTTTGCGTGGCTGAACCAGGTCTCCGGTTCCTGAACCCACAAGTCAGGAAGCTTGATGGCTATAGTGTTGATCGATGGGTCGTTTATGTCGCGTTCAAAGACGTTTGAACCTGTCAGGGTCACCAATTGTAGTGGTGGCTACACTGATAAATGAAGGTCGCACAACCAGACGGGTTGTCAGTGAGCAAAAAAACTGATTTATTGCTGGCTGCCTGGCTGGTCTTATACTCCCAGCCCGGACCTGGCTGAGAACCACGCTGGGGGGCCCCAACGTCACTGGGGCGTCATGTGGGTCCCTAAGCGTGGGCTTCTGAGCCCGGTGCCGAGGTCGGGAGGAAACCCCCGATGGCGCCATTTTGGCCGGCTGCCCTGCTGCATGCGTGACAAGTGAGACCGGTTCGCCTGCCTAATGGCGTACCGTCACAATAGCATCTTTTTTGCTACGAGCATCTTGTCCCTGACTTGTCATTTGCTTTGTGGTGGCATTAATCCTGCCGCCAATGCCTTCCAGACATTGTGGTGATATCACCATTTAACTGTTAGCAGAAATCAGGTTTGCAGAAAGATTTCAGGCAGATCAAAGTGCACTGGAAGAAATCTGAGCTCCACCATTCAATATATCCAGAACTATTGCTAAGGTACATGATTGATTTATTGGAATCTTTGGTCCTTCTGGATTGGTCTTGCAATGTATTGTCGCCTTTATTTTTCCATGTGCTGATAGGTTGCACTTACAAGGGCTACCAACTTTAGCTGAAATTCCTGCCTTTGGGACATCTGTAGTAACTGGTCAAAAATACCTTTGCAGGCTCCGCCACAGAGCATCAGAGACAGAACTGTGCCTTTGGTATCAATGCCAACTACAGCTAACGCGCAAGAAAAGCCTGCAACATATTGAACAGAAACAACAATAAAATTGTAGATTGGATCTCCCTTTTCCAGGGGTTGGCCAATGTTGTCCTTCAGAGCATCTCCTGAGATTTTCTTAAGCATCAACCAGAGGAATCCAACTGCAGAACTCCTCCACCACCTTCAGTTTGTTTTCAAATAATCTTTAGTCAGCAATCCTTTCAGCAAATGCTCTGCCACCATCTCCCTATATTATTACGAATGTTAGCGATGCTTTATCTGTAAACTTGAGGAAGGGGGTGTTAATTATAACGATGGTACGGTTACAGTAATGGTTAGCAGAACACTGTTACAGTACCAGCGACGGGGGTTTGAATTGAAATTGAAATTTTGTAAAATACGTGAATTTTACTAATTAAGGACTACAAGCTGATTTTTTTTCAGATTACTTCACATTTTGCACCGTCTTTTGCCTTATGAGCTATTAATTTTTAATGCCCTGTGCATTAGTTAGCCATTGTAAGAGTGAGTCTCAAGCAACTGAAGATCTTTCTTATCCAGCATCTACCAATTCCTGTAGGTGCTGGATACCAGGGGTTTTACATCAAAAACTATGATGACCTGAGAGTTTCTCTAGCAGTTGATCAAGGACTCCAATTTTAACCGTAGAAGCAGGGTTTGCTTTGGTTAGCATCAGCTAATATAATATTCCTTTTTAATGGCTTAATTCTTTTTTTTAATCAACCTCTAAATTATAAATAAATATATTCTTCAGAACTTCACCATTATGTATGAGTTGACCAGAAAACTATTGAATGTTCATAAAAGAAATTCTGACTATTTTAAATATATATTTCCTGTGCAGGTAGAAAATACATTTCCTGTCATGAGGATGAATTAAGATCCTTAAGTTTACTCATCCATTTCTGTCCAGAACAAAGACCTACCCATTTATTTGTGTAACACAACAAAAACCCATAATAGAACTGAGTAAAATTATTATGTTCACTAGCTCTGTTTTCCCACTGTTAAATTCACTTTAATGATTCCAAAATTCTTCATCCATAAGATTGTCAACTACACAGGCCAACAATTTCCAAATAGCTCAATGTCCTTCAGAAAGGAGCTGCTGAATTCCCTATTATTTCCAACACCAGTACCCAATAGCTGTAGTGTGTACCATGTACAAAATGCACCTCAGTTACTCACCCAGGCTGCTCCACCACCTCTCATATCTATGACCTCCACCACCAAGCAGCAGTACCATGGGAACAATCCAGCTGCATGTTGTAAACTATCCTGACTTGGAAATATACTATTGGTCCTTTATTGTTACTGAAGCTATATTCTGGAACTCTGTGTTCAACAACACACTTTCATTGACTTCATCAGATGTATTGAAGTCATTAAGAAGATGGCTCATCACTAAGGTTCAACACTTATTCTTTCTTTGGCTTGGCTTCGCGGACGAAGATTTATGGAGGGGTATGTCCACGTCTGCTGCGGGCTCGTTGGTGACTGACAAGTCCGATGTGGGACAGGCAGGCACGGTTGCAGTGGTTGCAGGGGAAAATTGGTGGGTTGGGGTTGGGTGTTGGGTTTTTCCTCCTTTGTCTTTTGTCAGTGAGGTGGGCTCTGCGGTCTTCTTCAAAGGAGGTTGCTGCCCGCTGAACTGTGAGGCGCCAAGATGCACGGTTGGAGGCGAGATCAGCCCGCTGGCGGTGGTTAATGTGGCAGGCACCAAGAGATTTCCTTAAGCAGTCCTTGTACCTCTTCTTTGGTGCACCTCTGTCATGGTGGCCAGTGGAGAGCTCGCCATATAACATAATATTGGGAAGGCGATAGTCCTCCATTCTGGAGATGTGACCCACCCAGCGCAGTTGGGTCTTCAGCAGCATGGATTTGATGCTTGCGGACTCTGCCAGCTCGAGTACTTCGATATTGGTGATGAAGTCATTCCAATGAATGTTGAGGATGGAGCAGAGACAGCACTGATGGAAGTGTTCTAGGAGTCGTAGGTGATGCCAATCGGCTCCGAATCAACACTTATTATTGTCATGTAATATTACACAAAATTACATTTAAGCTGTTGTAAGGCAGACAAAGATTCGCCGTTAGTAGGAATTGCCTAGCACTCTTACAGTCAGAGAAAGAAAAGGAAAAGAGAGTCCCTTCAGTCACTGGGTGCCCATAGATTTGCCTCCAGTGCTCGCGTAGCCTGTGTATATTTTAGTTCAAACCATCGGCAATCCAAGCTCCAGATCTAGACTTACGACTTGATGAGGAAACCTTCAGTGCCTGAGACCCTTGGGAGCCCTTCCCTCCCTTGACATCTTCTTACATTCTGGTTCCAATACCTGGTACCTCTTCAATCAGTCTTGAACCAGTCTCCAGCAGTCCGCATGTGGTGTATGTCCTTTGACCGCAAGTTTCCTGCAGTCTGCGTAGGTTCCTCCCTTGAGCTACCAACAACCTATTGCCTATGCGTTCTTCAGCCGCAGAGCTCCTCACTGGGCTGCCGCCATGGTCAACATCCCTCCTCTGCTTCTCCTTCTGAATTTGGTGAGGTGGTGGTGGTGGGGGGTGGGAGAGGTGGTCTCCTCCCCATTACTTGTGCCATTTCTTGAGGGAGAAACTTCTCAATGTTGATGACTTTCAGATTCCACAAATATATTTTAAAAACACAATTTTTCATAGAGTATTACAGTATTAGTCCTGCAGATGAAGCAAAAATCCATCCAGTATCTTTTCAGTAAACTCGGAAACTCAGTCCTTGGCCTCCTTGGGATGGCAGTAGTGAAAGAAGCCATTCTTAATAGTACCTGGAATAGTGCTCTGGGTTGTGCACTTGTGCCTTTTGAGTCGATGTTTTAGCTGAAATGTTGACTATTGCCTTAATGGATGCTGCCGGACTCACTGAGTTCTTCCAGCATTTTATGTGTTTCTCCACTTTTCCAACATCTGCATTCTCCCTTGTTTAAGCTCTTGGCTGCATGTCTAAGTGCCAGCAAATGCCAGAACTCTTTCAGGAGCTATTTTCCAAAGCCTGCAATTTCTGAAATGCCATTTCTTTGTGTAAGGAGATCCAACTGTTGAATTCTGTGATCCTTTGAGAGCTGTTTAATATAGAGCAATGGAGACAAGGAACATGGCCTCTATTTTTTCGAGACCAAGACTAATTCAACTTATTTTTTTTCTTGAAAGTAATTTATGCTTAATTGTCTTAAGAATCTAGAACTCTACAAAAGGAGTGTGTGAATGCTTAGTTACTGAATGTTTTCAAGACAGTCACTGACAGACCTTCAGATATTAAGGGAGAGGAGTTTAGTGTTAGGAAGTGGCATTTTGATAAAAGACCAGCTGCCGCACTGATCCTACCACCCCACTCTCAGCTGTCCCCTCAGCTATGAGCAAACTGGTCTGTGGCTTGTCCACAGTTTGAACAGTCTGAAGTTCACTGCCCCACTCCCCCCCACCCCACAATAATAGCCCGCCATCAGCCCCCAACGATAGATTGCTGTGATTCGTAAGGTATTATTTAAGGTGGTATGTGATTGGAAAGGAAAAATTTGAAATACACTGCTATAGATCAACGCTTGCAGTAGATTATTCCATGCTCTTTTATAATTGCGCACGTACGTTTCATTAAATTGTGCATGTATTTTCCCACTGTTAAATTCACCCTAATGATTCCAAAATTCTTCATCCATAAGATTGTCAACTACACAGGCCAACAATTCCCAAGTAGCTCAATGTCCTTGAGAAAAGAGCCACTGTTTTCCCCTATTATTTCCATCACCAGTACCCAAGCTCTTTTATAAATTGTGCGTGTGTTTTATTCCTGCTACAATTTTCCCACGCTCTTCTATTAATTGTTGTGTGTGAATAAAAGTAATGTTTGATCGCAAACCTTTGTGTACAGAATCATCTCTCTTGAACTTGACAGTTCTTAGCAGAACAATGACCAGTGCAGAGTCAAACAGTCCACTGATTCCAGTGCCCCAATCCCCCATCCCCCCACCCCACCCACTGACAGCCCTAATTTCAACTTCTCATATAAGACTAGGGGAATATTTTTGAGCCATTTTTTGGGAAAAAAAGTGGGTCTAACATGCCATCAAATACGGTATGTTATACGTGACAGTAGATGCCAATGCTATTGTGTTACATGTTCCCCCCCCTCTTTTGCTCCCGGAATGCCAGCTTGCTGTGTAAAAAGGCACAATGACCCGGCATTAAGCCTGCTTTGTTTGGCTTATTGTAAACGACCAAAGCATGGTCTCCCTTATGGCAATATTACAGGATTTTTTTGAATATTTTATTTAAAACTTTTCAAACATGTATGATCAAATTCAGCATATTATATAGGAAGTAGAAACAAATAACAATCTAAAACTACATACATGTCATATATATCCCCCCCACCCGAAAATGCCCTCCCCTCAGTCCCCCTCACTCTCAGAATAATCATTGTAAAAGTTAAATGAAATATAAAAATATAAAAAGAAAGAGAAAATAATGTTTTTCAGGATTGTTCAGAGGAATATCTTCCAGCATATCTACTTTATCAAAATCTTTTGATACATTCTAAAGGAGATTTCTCTTGGGTTCAGAGGTACAGGAAGCCCAACATTATAAATTTAAACTTAATAATTAGACATACAGGTAACAAATTTGCAAAAATACAGCATAATTATTTCTTAAATTATCTGTATTTTTTTTTAAATCGTGGATTTCTGTGTAAAAATCATAAATGTAAACAATCTAATCCTACCTTATCTCACACACATAATCTTCTATTTTTCTTGTCTATCGAACAGTTTTACTAAAATAAATCCATATTGTACCAACCTCCACCGCAACGCCTGGCAATGCATTCCAGTGAACCATCATTCTCTGTAGCCCATTTTACACAGCCACTTCAATTCGGGAATATTGTTCCATTACTGTGCTATGCCTTCGGTGTAAAAGGTATGAACACAGAATGGTGGTGGGGGAGTGGAGGGGGGGAGGTCATTCCAGTCCCACCTTTAAGCCGGCAGCAGAGGTAGTCACAGCGCCGAATTGATGACTGTGTAAAAAGAGTGATCCGGCAGCCCGGGAGCAGGATGAGAAAGGATGTATATGTGCACTGTTTTTTTGCAGCATATAAGACCCCACTCGTGGTGATAGACCGGACACCACTCCATACCAAGTTGCTACTGTGGATGTTGCTTGGAAGCGTCGCAGATAAGCTGAACTGTAGTATTCCTGTAGATCAAATTGTGGTAGAGCTGCCGCTCCGGGAACATGTACTCCAGGTACGTGGGTACTCGAGCTGCCTCCCAAAGATCAGGAGTCTGGACCCCTGTGGGTCCGGGTGGGTGTGTAGAACCCCCGCTTATAGAGTGCAAATATCTGCATTGCTTTGCGAATTAGTAATTGTGTACTGCTTAACGATCTCCCGTTTGTTTTTGTTACAATGCCCTTTTATAAATTGTGCATGTATTTTCACAAGCTCTTTTATAAATTGCGCATGTGTGTTTTTTTTTCCTGCTATGATTTCCCCACACTCTTCTATTAATTGTTGCGTTGAGGCGGACTGAGCAACTGCCCAGTCAGATGGACCTAATTGCTGCCCCACTGGTTGGTACAAGATAGCCTCCAGGGACAGCGAAGTCTTAAGGAGGTCGAATGTTTTGCTGCCCATTATACTGAGGATGAGGGCACATTTGTGGTTTACTGGACCTTCCACAATATTGTGGGCTATGCAGTAGTGGTTAGAGTGTTCTACGTAGTTACTTCATTGAATTCCCCAAACTTTCCCTCTGCCATCTTGGCACACTTTCACTTTGATCTTTCGGCAGAAATTTGTTGGGGTTGTTAGGTCGTTGTTTTCTACTTTTCTTCTGTTGTTTTCCTTCTCATGGTTGGTGCATGGAGTATGCGTAGGGTTCGTTTCTCATCCTCATTGCCACTTAAGACTCGGAGACGTGTTGCTTTCTCATCCTTAACTTCTATTAGACTAACCTGGCTACTGAAACACAGGGTTATATATATGGAAGGGTGACATTATGATGTCCATCAGAGGGTGGGCTTATACTCAACACTGTATACAGTATGTGAGCTGCTTTATAGCCTGTCTGCATTTATCCTGAGAAAGCATCCCCAGGTCGAATGCAACATTTGCATAGCATCTGCACTGAGTGCATGCCCAGTCCTGCTTGGATTGACCTAAACAGATTGTTTGGTGGGCATTATACTGGTTGACAAAGTATGACAGGAAATCACAAAAATAGGTTATATCGATAAAAAAGGCAATTTTGTGATCAGCTGCCCAAAATCCATAAAATACAACAAAAAAAATGTTCAGGAAGCAGAATCTTCAATGTTCAGTGTTATTTGTGATTTTCTCCTTGATTGTCATTTTTTGCTGAAGTTTTTTACATCGGCAAATTTTGACACTGTGGGTGTCTAACAAGATTGAACAACTCGATTCAGCTTTTATAGAACATTACAGCCTTTATGTCTCAGACAGCAGCAATAGAAATTTGTCAAGGCAATGTAATATTTAATATATATTATTAGTCATTAATATTAAAAATATTAACACCTTCTCTAACTTATCTAAACTTAACCCCAACTATGCATGAATATTCTCACCTGTGATGCCACTTTCAAGTTACTAAAGTATGTGCCTGCACTCCTCGATTCCTCTGCTCTACAACACTCCCCATATCCTGCCTGTTTCCTGTGTTTATCCTATCTCGAATAGGCTTTCCAAAATGCACCACTCTAATTTCTTTATTAAATTCCAGCATTCTTTGGTGGACCAGATACATTTTTACAACAAAATGGTAGTTTCATGATCATTATTACTGAAGCTTGCTCTTTAATTTCATATCCATTTAATTGACTACATTCAAGTTTCCAGCTATCAGGAGAGGATTTGAATTTATGTTTTCTGCTTGGTTAGTCCAGGTTTCTGGATTAATGAAGCAGTACAGTATATCCAAATGGCATCTTACTCCTTTATTGGAATATGGTCATGAGTCATTAACTATATCCATCCTGCAATGAAGTCAGTGCAGAAATATATTTGGAAAATACGAAAATATAAATCAGAATCATAATCCTTTTTATCACTTTACTATAGAACAAAATGTATAACAGATTTAAAAAATCCTGTCAAATTGGTAGTTTGGTTAACACTGCAATAGGTATTAAAAACAAAGAATATTGTGTGTCCTCACTATATGGACCACAAGACCCTGCAGAGGATAGTAAAGTCAGTGGAAAAGATCATCGGGGGCTCTCTTCCTACCATGAAGGGCATCTAACATACTTGATGCAGGCGAAAGGCAATAAACATTATGAAGGGCTCCACACACCCCATAAGTGAACTTTTCTCCCTTCTGCCATCTAGAAGGAGGTAGCACTCGGGCCCTTATGTCCAGATGGGAAACAGTTTATCCCCAAAACCATGAGGCCTCCTGAATTCCCAGAACATACGTGGATAATGTACTGTGGATTTTTACTGTATACATTTTAATTAAAAAAAAATGTCAATGTGTTTAACTTCTATTCCAACTTATATTTATGTAAATATGCTCCGTGGTCTTTACCTTGCGAGCATGGTATGACTAATCAGCAAAGATCATACATGTTAAACGGTAGACATTTGAGAAGTGCAGTAGAACAAAGGGATTTAGGAATTCTGGTACATAATTCCCTGAAAGTTGAGGTCGTGAAGAAAGCATTTGGTACGTTGGCCTTCATAAATCAAGAGTATTGAATTCAGGAGTTGGGATGTCATGTTGAAGTTGTATAAGGCATGGGTGAGGCCAAATTTGGTATATTGTGTGCAATTTTGGTCTCCAAATTATAGAAAAGGTATAAACAGAATAGAGAGGAGATTTACAAAAATGTTGCTGGGGTTTCAGAGTTTGAGTTCCAGGGAAAGATTGAACATGCTGGGACTTTGTCCCCTGGAGTGTAGAAGATTGAGGGTCGTTTTGATATTTAAAATTATGAGGGGGGCAGATTGAGTCAATGTGAACAGGCCTTTTCCATTGAGAGTGAGGGAGATTCAAACAAGACGACATGGATTGAGATTTAAGGGGGAAAAGTTTAGGGGAAATAAGAGGGGAAATTCCTTTACTCAGAGGGTGGTGGGAGTGTGGAATGAGCATCCAGCTGAAGTAGATGCGGATTCAATTTTAATATTTAAGGAAAAGTTGGATAGGTATATGGACAAGAGAGGTAGGACTAGGTGGCAGTAGGTGTTCGGCATGGCCTGCTTCTGTGCTCTGGTTGTTGAATAATTATAAAGGTGACTTGACTAATGTAAGCAGTAAAATTTAAACTTAATTATTTATTCATTACCAAATAAAAATTCATTCTCAGTGGCTTTGAGATCCCTTCTTAAACAAAGTCCTGAATTAAGGACTTTGGATTTTGTGCTGCTCTTTAGTAAATGTGGCAAGATATCATCTTTTATTATCATCTCTATAAACACAGCAACAATTTGAGATGCAGAATTTTCTTTTGCATTTGGCTCCTCTTCCTACAGCAGCTGGCATTACCATGCTGACCAGCTGAGTTTCTGACAAAATAAATGAGAAGGCCCTTTTGTAAAAGAAGATAAAGGAGTAGTAGTCTTAGCATTCATCCATTAAGGATTTGAAGAATTCATGACTTAGATTAAACCAAATATTGCATGGCATAGCAAACAGTTTTCATTTAAAAACAGTTAATAAGATGATGTTAAGGATAAAGCAAATTAGAGAGCCAGCAAGCAATGAACATCAGGTGGAAAACAACTACCCAGCATGTGTTCCCCTCAGAAAATAAGTGTCCTAGCCAGATAAAACTTGTCCTTTGTTCTCAGGTCCTTTGGCAAGCTGCAGATGTATAAACAGTGACTGAGTTCAGGGAATGGTGGAAATAATTTAGCTGCCCACTTTCACACTTTCACACTCTTGTCTCTGTCAAAATGTAAAGTGGAATAGAGAAAACCACTATCCTCACTAAGCACAATCACCAGAAATAACTGATATTTCAATGTTTCCATACTTAGCAATTATTTGCCAACATTTTCTATTATCATTGCCAAAGCCCTTTTCAGACTGGGCTAATCAGTAGATTGACCGTTCAGTGAAGTTGTTAAGGAAGCCGTTTTTGCCTTTCACACTGGACCACTGTTATCCGGTTCTCTGAGTGCTTTCACACTCATCCCTGGGGATAAGGGATTCTATCTTCCACCGGTGAAGTCCGAGTGACGGCAGAACAGAAATGTATTATGATTTGTATTTAAACAAAATGAATCATGCCTAATGATAAGATAATTAAGCATTATGTACTGCACAGTCTGAGCCCTTCAGCTCTGTTGATGCACTGACCTATATAAACCTTAATAAATTTATAAAGTGCCATGGGAAAGTGGTATAAAACTCATAGCCACACAATTTATAAACACAACGGGAAAGTCCTAGGGGCAATATCGGACAAATTATAAAGAGCGTGGGAAAAAGTGATGGCAGACCTGCCCTCCCAGAATTCCGTGTAGTATGCACAGAGCACTCATGGAGCACACATAGAGGGGTTTCTCTGCCGCTCAGAATTCTGGGTGGACAGATCTGCAATCTCTCATGCTGCGACTTTCCCACGGTCCTTTAGACATTTATAAAGGTTTATATAGGTCGACAATGTTAATATCTTTTGAATCTTTTGTTTCCTTCACGTTCCTGCACTCGTGCAAAAACATAATCACCGTGCCACTACTTTATCCCAGGATACCCTATGTCCCTTTCATACTGGGCAAATCAGCATGCAGTCTGATGATACCTGTGTGCCGACCAAGGAGCTTTCACACTGGACCTTCAACTGGTAGTTTGGTTGTCAATTGCTGGGACGAGGTGCCAGTGTGAAAGGGACTGAAGAAGTACCAAATTTCAGACTTTAAAACAGTGAACACTGGTGTCATTAGAGGGATGCAGGGGTGCATACCATACCAGGTGACACCATCAGAAGAGTGACACCAAAATATTTGTGCAATGTTTCAGCAGAAATTTATTTTTTTTTAAATAAAAATATCTCTGTAGTTAGTTCTAACAACAAAAATATTTTTTGCAAGCCCAGCTTAGATGCATCAATATACCTACAAGGCTAAAACTCTGTGCTTCGGTAATTTACTTTCTGAACTTTCCAATACACTCCAGTCAGAGCCCCCCCACCAACCTCTGCATCGTCACCAACCCCATAACCACCCCCCCCCCCCCCACAAGGGCCATCCCGGACATAAAAGGAACACACACCTGCTTCTTTTATGCTTGGCCCACTCGTGCACTTGGCCATGAAACCATGAGTTACTGCAGCTGGTGACACCAACCCTAGTTGCGTCATTGACAATGCTCACACTTTAAGACCTCTTAAACATTTTTAAAATCCTTAATATTTGCAAGAGACTTTACATTTGCACCTTGTTGAAGGCATATTTCACTGAATATACTTTCTGATCGTAAGAGGCAATTTTGCTCTGTAATTATATGCTGTTGGTTCCTTGAAGAATGGCTGCATGACAAATTGAGTTGTGATTCCTTTCCAAACATACTTAAAAATAATTTAATTCCCAGAGTGAGGAAATTCTACATATAATGGATTCCAAGTCACAATTTCACAATTTATTTTTTAAGCGCAAAACCAGCTGCATTGGTGAAATTTCAGTCTGCTAAGCAATAATGCATTGTGTCATTGCCCATTTTCCCCCTCTCATGTTAATATGAAATTGGTAACAAAGACAAGAAGCCATCTTCTGTCCCATCAGCCAGAGGCCTGAAACACTGTCACTGTTCACCGCAGTAGCAGAATTCAAAACTGAAAATATTCGCTGCCCAGGAGCAGATTTCATGAATTCTCCATCCTGATATAGGTGTCACCTCACGAGCATATGTTAGAAACTGGATTAAAGCAGTTGGAGGGCCTCGGGATTTTAAAGTTCATTGGAATCAAGGACATGTTTGATGAGCTGTGTTATTAAAATGAGTGAAACAGGAAAGCTTACAGACACTGGAATTGAATATGCCTGAGATTGTCTAATCTTGGAGGCTAAGTAGGCTCAGGTCAGTACTTGGAGGGGAGATCACCTAGGTGGAACACCTAGTGAGGTGGCGACTCTCTATCTGCTTTACGGTAGACAGAAGTTAAAGAATTTCATGTATGTTACATTCTAAATGTAGAAAAATGTGACAATAATGGAACTTTTACCATTGGGCAGTTGTGCTTAATCCAACAATGCTTCTCCATAGATCAGCAAGTTTGCAGATGATACAAAGATCGAAGGTGAAGTAGACATTGAGGAAAGCTTTCAAAACTTTTAGAGGTTCTGGACCAGCTTCAAAGAAGGGTTGCAAAATGGTAGACGGAATTTATTACAGACAAGTGAAGGAAAAAACAAGGTTTGACATGCACTGTGAATGGCAGAGTGAGGAGTAACACAGTGTAGAGCTCGTCGAAAATATAAAAGACTTGTTGATCCAAGCCAAGGCTTTTATTAGCAAAAGACAGGAGCTCTTCACAGGTGGCCGACCAGTCCGGAATGATCCGACCTGGCTAGGGACACAACCCTTTAAGGCCCAGACAGTAGGCGTGGCTAAACTCTCAGCCAATCGCTGTAAGCACAGTCTAGATACTGTAACTATATACACTATATACATTGGTGATAGATCTGTACTATGACACACAGGGATCTGGAATGTAGATATACAATTCATTGAAAGTGGTGTCACAGGTAGATAAGGCCATAAAGAGAGCTTTTGGCATATTGGTCTTCATAAATCAAAGTATTGAGTGTAGGAGTTGGGATGTTATAGTTAAATTGTATAAGTCATTGGTGAAGCCAAATGTGGAATATTGTGTGCAGTTGTGGTCACCTAACTACAGGAATGATATCAATACAATTGAAAGAGTGCAGAGATGATTTTCTAGGATGTTGCTGCTATTTGAGGAACTGAGTTACAGGAAAAGATTAAACAGGTTAGGGCTTCATTCCCCAGCGCATAGAAGAATGAGTGGAAATTTGATTGGGGTATACAAAATTATGATGGGTAAAGATAGAGTCGATGCACGTCAGTTTTTCCACTGAGGTGAGGTGAGATGAAAACCAGAGGACAAAAAGGGAGAAGTTCTGGAAGAGCATTAAGAGGAATTTCTTCACACAGAGAGTGTTTGGAGTATGGAATGAGCTGCCAGCTGAAAGAGTGAATACAGGCTCAATTTTGACAGTTAAGAAAAATTTGAAGAGGTAATGGATGGGAGGGGTATGGAGGAATATGGATTAAGCAGAATAAGAGTTTGGCACAAAATAATGTTAGACGGATCTATGGTTCCATGTATATCAGTCACAAAAAGTTCAGGTGCAGCGAATGATTTCAAAAGCAATCTTTTTATGGGCCTTCCAGTTGTAAAAGAATTTGAATACAAGGGCAGTTTGATCTCCTTATCTAAGAAAGATTACTGTTGCCATGGAGCTGTGTGTTATTCTTGCCCCTTACAGGGGTTTAACACTTAACTGACTTTATTTTCCTTGAGTTGCTTCCGGCTAACCATGTGCATTGCATGCTGGGAAATGTCTTTCTTTGGCTTGGCTTCGCGGACGAAGATTTATGGAGGGGGTAAAAAGTCCACGTCAGCTGCAGGCTCGTTTGTGGCTGACCAGTCCGATGCGGGACAGGCAGACACGATTGCAGCGGTTGCAAGGGAAAATTGGTTGGTTGGGGTTGGGTGTTGGGTTTTTCCTCCTTTGCCTTTTGTCAGTGAGGTAGGCTCTGCGGTCTTCTTCAAAGGAGGCTGCTGCCCGCCAAACTGTGAGGCGCCAAGATGCACGGTTTGAGGCGTTATCAGCCCACTGGCGGTGGTCAATGTGGCAGGCACCAAGAGATTTCTTTAGGCAGTCCTTGTACCTTTTCTTTGGTGCACCTCTGTCACGGTGGCCAGTGGAGAGCTCGCCATATAATACGATCTTGGGAAGGCGATGGTCCTCCATTCTGGAGACGTGACCCATCCAGCGCAGCTGGATCTTCAGCAGCGTGGACTCGATGCTGTCGACCTCTGCCATCTCGAGTACCTCGACGTTAGGGGTGTGAGCGCTCCAATGGATGTTGAGGATGGAGCGGAGACAACGCTGGTGGAAGCGTTCTAGGAGCCGTAGGTGGTGCCGGTAGAGGACCCATGATTCGGAGCCGAACAGGAGTGTGGGTATGACAACGGCTCTGTATACGCTTATCTTTGTGAGGTTTTTCAGTTGGTTGTTTTTCTTATTTATTTATATGTTCTTATTTATATGCATGATAACACATCTTTCCCCTTTGAAAAAAAAACAAAAACACAAACACAATGCTATGTTTACATAACAGAAGTATCTACGTTCTGCATAGCGTTGGCGCTACCATTTGACGAACAAGGCAGCTGCCTAGGGCGCAGACCTCGGAATGCAATCATTGTGGCCAGATGTTCAGTGTGTCACTGGACCTGGCATCCTGGATGAGGGCATCGGCACTGGCTAAACTCAGTGCCCTCTTTCACTTCCAGCTGAGCTGCCAGAAGTGCCCAAGAGATAGCCCGAGCTGGCCAAGGCCACGTGTGGGCACCTCCTTTGCCGCCAGATTGGCCCTCTCCTCTTCGCCATCTTTGAGGGGCTAAATGACCACTTGCCCTGCTGCTCCAGAGCAGCGTCTGCCATTATGAACGCCATTGCTTTGGCCTGCGGCTCCACTCTTTGACATCCTCAAGGCACTGTTGTTTTCCTGCAGAGGATGGTGGGCAAGCAGGACAGACTCAGTTAATCTCTGTGCTGGCCTCAAACAACACAGCTGAGTTCATCTCCTGCCTCCTCTTCTCCCCACTACCCTTCGATGCCAACAACCACCACATCTAGTGCTTGCTGGCCAGTGAGACTGACTTGGCTGCGACTGTCATCCACCTACTGCTCGATGCCTTGGATGAGCACTTGAGTCTGGAGGCTGGAGCTGGAAGCCAGAGCCTTGCCTCGCTGTGGTGCCATCATCTTCCCGGCCCTGGAACCCCTGAGCATTGTCTGCACCCTGAAGGAGATGCTGTCTCACCGGGAGTGTGCCGCAGCCATCAGTGGCCTCTATCTTTGGCTCTTCTATGCTCTGAAGCTCGGTGCTAACATCATGTCTGACCCCAAGGTGTGTACGGTGTTGCCCGATGCCCGAAGCTGCTTGGCTGAAGTACTGCATGTGCTCCTGGGGACCAGTGGCGGTGGCGTTCCGCTTGCAGGAAGTGAGGAACTAGTCCGCCCTGATAGACCACAATGGCATCATGAAGGGGTGGCAGCTCTGGTCGGAGCCAAGGCCTCTCACGCCAGAGCCCACCTGACCCTGATTATCTATCTTGTGTCTGGCCTTCTGCCCCACTTGGCTTCTGGCTCTGGGCAGCCTACACTAGCCACCTTTCTTGCCAAGCTCCCGGGCACCCCATCGCCTCTGACCTCCACCCAACTGATGGCTGGCTGAGAGTCTCCTATATGCTGCATGTCAAACCACTGCTCAGCCCAGTCAACACCCCTCTCCCCCCTCATCCCGGTCAGCACCCCACCCCCCCGCTCAGCATGGTCAGCACTCCCCCTTCACCCTCTGCTCTGCCTGGTCTGCAACCAACCACACCCCTCCACCCCCCACGCTCAGCCCGGCCTAGGGCGCAAAATAATCTAGCACTAGCCCTGATTCCATGGCCAATCTCTTTCCCCTCCCTGGCTTTCATTCACTCTCTGAGGTAGTTTATTTGTTCTGCTATGTGTTTCCACCGGTGAACTGCTTACTGCTTTGGTCTATAGGTAAGGTATATTTCACATAAAGCAGTGGTCTAGCTTATGTATTGGTTCATTCTTGGCCAGTACATCACCTCTAGAGCTCCACGTTCGCATTTTTCCTCACCAAGATGCCCCATGGAGCACTTCCTTACGTTGCAACACTGGGCTGTTCCCTTTGAAGACCATATGTTTCACAACTGACAGTTCATCTCTGTATGCCCAATCATTCCAAATATCCATTGGACAGTTATTATTAGCTGCTGGCCATCCTTTCTGTATTGTAACTTCGAGCTTTTTCATTATTTCATCTGTCTCTGTTGCTTTCCTGATCTGCTCTGTTCTATCCTGGGATACTGCAAGAGAGGCGATAAACATGTCAACATAGGCCTGGGATGGGGGAGGGTGTGGTATGATGGCGTAGGTGGGAGACATGAGGAGACACCTCTCCAGAACTGTTAAAAACCCGATTTAAAAGGTTTTGTTGTTTTTAAAAATGTTAAATATTTTTATAAAGCACTGTTAACTGTAATAATGAGGAAAACAAAATCTCAAACAGTTAAAAAAAAATGACCCAGAAACAACCACTAACTACTGAAGAATTTGGGCCTACCTTCGAGATGGAGTCTGGAGACTCGATTTCGTACCATCCACGCCCACAGAGACCATCTTCGGGAAAGGTACAGATGATTCCAGTGTCGACTCCTTGGAGTGCTGGCGAAGAGGTCCTGGAGCCCAGTGACGTTTTAGGACTATGAAGAACAACTACACATGCACAAAACTTCATGTATGAGCATTACATCATGTTTGGCCCGTCCGCAGTCGGTTTGAGATGCAATCACTTTTATGGAGGAAGAAGAAGGTGAAGTTGTCGGTGGAACTGAAGAAGAGGAAGTCTACCCAGGCACAGAAGAATAGGCAACGGTGATATACAAGGGTAGGCCCTTATCTAAATATATTCAGGAGAAGTCTGAAACTTTTCATTATCCAGATCCAGCAGTTCAATTAGATACTTTGACTAATTGAAATTAGGTCAAAGCAAATGAATTAAGGTTTTTTATCTTTGAATAATCAATTTACTGGTATGAAGAAAGAAATGCTAACCATTAAGTCTGATATGGCAAAATGTGTGAAGCTGGTGGATAAAGTACAAGATAAAGTTCAGAAGATTGAAGAGGACCTTCATGATTGTAATGATGATGTTGAGCAATGATATGATTTATTAAAGAAGATTGATACTTTGGACAATCAGAGTCGAAGGAATAATGTTAAAATTGTTGGACTACCTGAAGATTTTGAAGGGATAGACCCGGTACAATTTTTTTCAGAAATGGATTCCTGATGTTTTGGGAAAGGAATATTTTCCAAATGGTTTAGAGCTGGTTAGAGCTCACAGAGCAATTAGAAAGAAGCCATTTTCTGGATAACCGGCACGCTCCGTATTAATCAGATGTCTGCACTATCAAGTTAGAGAACCGGTTTTATGGGTTGCAGTTCAGAATGCCAGAAAAAAATTAAGGTCCTTTGCTGGTTAAGAACAATAGAGATTTTTTCTATGTAGATTTGAGTCAAGCTGTTATTAAACATCATGAAGAGTTTAATTCTGCAAAAGCTGTTTTGTGGAAAAAAGGATATAAATTTGCTTTTCGATACCCTGCTATTCTTAAAGTTTTTTATGGAGATTTTCAATCCTAGTTTAGTGATGATATTGAAGCTCTTACATTTGATAATTCTGATAATAAAGCCAAGAAAGTCTTTCTCAACAATTCAAAACAGCTCAAGAGGAGAACAAGAATGCTGTGTAAGAGAGGGAATGTCAACAGTTCGTTAAAATTGACATTGATTCTGATCAAGTTAACACAGATTTGGAGAAAGCTTATCATACTTGAGATGATTTATTTACTTTTTTTATTGTTCTGTTCGGGAGAGGTGATTTTGTTTGCTTCATCTTCTGGTCATTGACCACTTTGTGGCATTAGTCACTTCCCATGTAATTGAGGGAGGTTGAACAGTACTTTTTTTTGTCATCGGTGTTTTTTATGGGGTTTCTTTTTCTTCTATTCTTTCTTTTGAGGAAATGTATTTTTTTTGTATGTTGACCATGGATTGGAGTTCCACTACCTGTGGCATGGAGGTCTTTGAGATAACTTAAGATGATAACTAATTTAAATTTTGCTACTTTTAATTTTAATGGGCTCAATAATCCAATTAAGAGAAAAAGAGTTTAGGCTTATATTAAAAAGTTGAAAGTTGATATTGCTTTTTTGCAAGAAACACATTTAACTGAGAAGGAACATCAGAAATTAAAAAGAAATTGGGTTGGTCAAGATATAGCTTCTTCGTTTAATTCTAAAGCAAGAGGTGTAGCTATTTTGATTAATAAGAAATGAACATTTAAGTTGGAATCTGTAATTGAATCAGTTGGTAGACTTTTAGTTGTAATTTGTAAAATTTATTCTGAATCATGGAGTTTGATGAATATTTGTGCTCCTCATGTAGAAGATGAGAAATTTATTTTAGATTCTTTTCTTAATTTGAGTCAGGAATATGAAAAAGTTATGATTGGGGGTGATTTTAATTGTTGTTTGGATCCATTATTGGACAAATCTCCAAAAACTGTAATTAGGACTAAAATGGCAAAACAGTTGATAATGTTAATGAAAGATATGAACTCAGTTGATATATGGAGGAGATTAAATCCTAAAGAGAAAGACTTTTCATTTTATTCATTTCGACTTGTCTCTTATTCTAGGATAGATTTATTTTCGATATCGGCACAGTTGTATCAGCTGAGTATAAGAGTAGAACATTGTCCGATCATTCTCCTTTATTAATAACATGTACAAGTTTAGAAAAGATTGATACTACGTATTGATGGAGATTCAACTCTTTATTGTTAAAAAATGTAGAATTTTGTAATTTTATAAGGAATCAGATACAGTAATTTTTCAAAATAAATATAAATTCAGTTAATTGTAAATTTGTTTTATGGGATGCTTTAAAGGCATTTTTACAATTTTTTATTTAATACTTCACCATGTCAATAACAATACATACAAATATTCATTATTAAAATATATATGGTGACATTTTCATTTCTCCCCCCTTCTCCCCCACCATAATGATAACTTGGAAAATGGAAACAACCTTAAAAATACAACAATGGTACATAGAAATGAAAAAGTGTCTTCCATTAGAAAAAATACATACTATCTAAAAGACAAATATACTTTATTTGAACAAATTTGGGAACCATACATAGAGTTTATTGGAAACTGCCGATTTCAGACCTCCATCTCTTAAAGTGGTAAGATGTAAGTACGAAAATACTTAAATATGGAATTTTGGATGACACGATTTCTTTTTCTTTTCTTTTGTTTATTTATTTTTCTTTCTATTTTTATTCCTGCTTTAAAGGTATATTTGAGAGGACAAATTATTAGTTTTACCTCTAAAATTAAGAAACGGTATTCATCTGAAGTTAATAAATTGGAGAAGGTGATAGAAATTTTAGAAAAAGATTTTCAACAGAATTCAATGGAGATTTAAAAAAGTATGTTTGATTAATATGAAATTACGATATAATGCATTACAAACTTATAAATTTGAGAACTTATTACAAAGAACTAAACAAAAATATTATGAATTAGGGAAAAGAGCTCATAAAGTTTTAGCTTGGCAATTGAAGATGGAACGAGTTTCAAGAACAATAAATGCTATTAGAAAAGATTCAATGATTACATATAAACCGTAGCAGATTAATGATGTCTTTAGGAAATTTTATACATCTGAATCAGATAAAGATGAAATTAAAATTGAATTTTTTTTAATCTGACCTTCATTTACCTTCTTTGAGTAATATGGCTATTAAAGAATTAGATGCTCCCTAGAAGCACTTCAATCTATGCCAAATGGGAAATCCCCAGGCAAAGATGGTTTTACTTCTGAATTTTGTGAAAGATTTCAGAATTTATTAATTCTATTATTGATGGAAGTATTGAAACAGGCAATGGAGGTTCATTCTTTAACGGATTCTTTTTCTCAGGCAATTATTACGTTAATTCTTAAAAAAGGTTATGACCCTTTGAAAACTGAATTTTATTGACCTATTTCATTGTTAAATGATGATTATAAGATTGTAACGAAGGTTCTAGAAAAGAGATTGTCAAAAGATTTACCAGGTTTGATTCATTTGGATCAGGCTGGATTTATTAAAAATCGTTATTCAGCAGATAATATTGTGAAATTTATTTCTTTGCTTAATAATTCTCGGGAGGAATCCAACCTACCAGTAGTTTTTTCATTGGATGCAGAAAAGATGTAGAATAGATTGGAGTTTTCTATTTAAAGTTTTGGAAAAATTTAAAATTGGACCAATATTTATTGGTTGGATTAACGCTTTATATAAAAATTCTACTGCTAGAGTTGTAACTCTACTTTTTACATTGAATAAATCTACTATACAAGGCTGCCCTTTGTCATCAGCTCTTTTTGCATTAATTATTGAATCTTTGGCTCAGATGATAAGGCAAGATAATAATATTAAAGGTGTTAAAGTGAAGTCTGATGAATTTAAAATTAATTTATTTGCAGATGATGTTTTGATATATTTAACAGAAGCTCAGAATTTTTTAAAATGGTTACATTATAGGTTGGAACAGTATGGTGAAATATCAGGTCATAACATTTATTGGGAAAAAAGTGAGATCATGCCTTTAGCAGAAATGGGCTTCTTCTTTCTTCTTTTTTCTTATGTTGTAAACATATTGTTAAATTTAAATGGTTGGATCAAATTAAATATTTAGGTATAAAAGTAGATAGTAATTTAGATAGAAGGGCGGATAGTAAGTGGTGTAATTAGTTTTTTATATATATATATATATATATATATATATATATACACATATATGGCATGTTTTTTTATTATATGTATTAATGTTTTTTTTCTCAATATATGTATCAAGGTTTTTAATAAATAAAATATTCAAAAAAACATAGGCCTGCATTTCTGCATTAACCTCATGGTCACTCTTTTCTTTCTTGTCAACTGCTCGAGACAGTATCAGCTGAAAACGTATTTTCCAGGTATTGTATTTCTGCAGCCTTATTAACTTGTGCTGCATCATGGGACAGTCATTCAGTGGTTTGAATAGAATTGAGACCAATGGTTTATGGTCTGTCTCCACTTCAAAAGCTTGTCCAAAAATATATTGATGGGACCTTTCATGTGCGTGGGAAGAGGCTCTTTCTCCATCTGTCCATAGTTGGCTTCTGCACTTGTTAAAGCCCTTGATGCAGAGGCCACAGGTTGCCATGTGTCCTCGTGTTGCTGTAGTAGTACTGCTACAAGGCCATGTCAGTGTGCATCAGCCAAGATCCTGGTGCATCTGTTCAGATCATAAAATTTCAGTACATACTCTTCTGTTAGGATTTTATTGAGAGCCTGGAAACACTCTTGCTCATGCGACCATATCCTCTAATTTTTTCTGATCATTGAGTGATCTGAGTGGTACTGATACAGTTGTCAGACAGGAGATGTCTTTAGCCAGGTAAGTCTTCATCCCCAAGAAACCTCTCACCTCCTCTTTGTTTTTCAGCCTCACAAAATTCTCAATGGCTGATAACTTTCTTAGATCAGGCTTCACTCCCTGTTTAGATATGACATCTCCGATGAAGGTCAGTGTCTTTACTCTATACTCATGTTTCTCTTTATTTAATTTCAAATTGACATTCTGTGTTATGCCAATCACTTGCCTTCATTGCATATTATGTTCATCCTTGGTGGACCCCCAGGCAATGATGTGGATGGTTTAATGGCAGACTTCTGGTGCAGACAGAATCCTATATGATAGCCAAAGAAAGCATTATGTTCCTTGTGGAGTATTGAAAGTGCATAGTCTCGAACTTGCTTCATCGAACATCATCTGCCAAAACCCTGATAATGAGTTGATCTTATAAACAACTTGGCTCCTGCAAACTGAGACATGATTTCCTTTGATGTCTGCAATTTAAAATACTCTCTCCTTATGGCTTTATTGAGATCTCTTGGGTCCGAACATATATGCAATGCTTCATTTTTCTTTTGCATGATGACCAGTGAACTGACTTTCATCTGTTCCATGAATGCTAGTTCTTGTTTACATTTGTCTATAAGTGGAAACGGAACTTTTCTGCATGCATGGACAGCAGGAGCCACTGTCACATCTATGTGAACCTTGTGTATGCCAAGTAGACATCCTAGCCCCTCAGAGACATCTGCATACTCTTCCATGAGTGTTGTGTGCTTATCTTCAGACTGTGAAGCCACAATGAAAACTCTTTTCACCAGGTTGAGCTCTTGACATGCACTCAGACCTAATATTGTCTGTACTTTCCTTTCTACAATCAGTAGCTGTGACTTTAGATGCCCCCCTTTGTGTTTGAAGGCCAACATTACAGCCCCCTTTTACTGGAACGTTCTCTCCAGTATAGCCTGTCACTTTTAATTTCACAGGATAAATCTTGCTCTTTACGATGAGAGTCTTGTAATCAATCCTCCATAGATACAAGATAAATCTGTGATTTGGTGTCAAGTTTAAGTGGAATTACTGTCTCATTCACAATCTCTGGAATGATCCATTTCATTTTGAAGCAGCAGTCTGTAGTGAATCCACAAAGAATTCATCCATTTCTTCATCCTTTCTCTATACCTTTCTCTTGGTTTCTCCTGCTTTGCAGCATTTTGCAAAATGATTCTTCTTCCCACATTTATCACAGGACTTTCCATAGGTAGGACACATCTTTGGAATATGTTTACTTCCAGACTTGCTGTATTTGCTGCTACAACTTTGCTTTGTTGTTGCTTTGGGAAGCTCCTGGTGCTCTGCTTATCTGTTTTTATTGCATGCACTGTTGTGTCTATCCTGTGCAGCTCCTTAGCTTGTGCTCATGTAGCCTCTGCTGCCCTACACATATTCACAGCCGTTTCCAGAGTCAAATTATTTTCACCCAACAGCCTTTCTCTAAGTCTATTATCTGGGATTCCACAAAGTATTCTGCCTTAATGAGTGAATTTTTCAAATCTCCAAATTCACAGGACTTACTCAATGTATGAAGCTCGGCTAAGTATTGGTCAAAGTTCATACAGTACCTCAAACGTGATGTTTTTACTTGGAACAAAATACTCCTCAAATTTTAGAATCTGAGTGTCCAACATGAAAACTCTCTTATCAGTTTGAAAACTGTTATAGATATCAAAGGCATCTTCACCCATCACGTGCAGAAACATGGACACTTTCCATTTTCCATTGGTCTCTCCCATTCCACACCTTCTAAATAGATGTTGAATCTGGTTTGAAGCATTTCCAATTGTTGGCTAGATTGCTGGTAAACTGCATCAGTGTGAGAGGACTTAACTTATTCATGCTTATGATGTATTATCTTCACTTACTTACTCAGACATTTCTGACACCATGTTATCCTTCTCCTTTCAAAAAGAACAACTTTATGGGATATTCACACTTAACTGACTTTATTTTCCTTGAGATGCTTCAACTGACTTCCAGCAACAATGCTTGTGACTCCTCTCGTATACCACTTCTGGTCTCTACCCAACCATGCACATTGCATGCTGGGAAATGTAGCTCTTATTCACACTCATAACAATACACTGTGCAAAAAGGTTTATAATGATGTTTCCTATGAAGGCAGAGTAATGTATTAGGAGACAGTTGGGTCAATTTTTACTGGTCTATGGAAGAATGAGGGAGGATCTGAAAAAATATTCACCTGCGAAATTCCAACAAGAGTTGAGAAATTAAATAAGGAACTGCTCGAGGGCTAGGGATTCTAGAGCCAAGGGGATGAGTCAGCGTACAGGATGGAGATTGAAAACTTGGCTGAATGGTACAACAACTTTGCACTCAGTGTCACCAAAACCAAGGAGCTGATTATTGATTTTAGGAAAGGAAAGCTAGAGATATACAATCCAGTGATCATTGGGGGATCAGAGGTGTGAGGGTGAACAAATTTAAGTTCTTGGGAGTCACTATCTTGGAGGATCTTTCCTGGACCCAACACAGCAATGGCATCATGAACAAAGCACATCAGCACCTCTACTACCTCAGGAGTTTGTGGAGGTTTGGGATGACATCGGTAATCCTGGCAAATCTCTATAGAGGTGTGATAGAAAGTGTGGTGACTGGCTGCATCACGGTCTGATATGGAGGACCCAATACTCCTGAGTGTAAAGCCCTTCAAAAGGTTGTAGACACAGCCCAGGACATTTCAGGCAATACTCTCCCCACCATTGAAAAGATCTAGAGGGAACTCTGCCATCAGAGGGCAGCAGCAATCATCAAAGTCCCACACCACCCGGCACTCACTCTGTTCTCGCTGTTGTCATCAAGAAAGGGATATAGGTTCAGGAACAGCTGCTATTCCTCCACCATCAGACTCCTCAATGACAAACACAATCAGAGATGCATTTAAGGACACTTGTTCACTTTATTGATTTTCTTTTTGTTTTCTTTGTATTGCATAGTTAGTTTGTTTACATGGTTTATGCTGTGTATAGATTATTTTTAGCACTACCAATTAGTGGTAATTTTGCCACGCCTGCAGGAAAAAGGAATCTCAGGGTTGTATGTGATATCATGTATGTATTCTGAAAATAAATCTAAATATATCCTTTGCCCTGGATGTGGGAGAAGATGATGGAACTCTCTATCTCAGAATGTTGCAGAGGCCAAGTTAGGAAGTATACTTTATGCACTTGTGTAATTGTCAACCTCCCCCCTCTTTTTTGGCCCCAAAATCTCGTGTTTTCTGTATGACTCATCTAAACATTGACCCCCCCTATTTTTGGCCCAACCGCCTGTCTACCCATCTGAGCTCCCAATTCCCCGACTGTGAAACCTTGCCCCGTCTGCCTGCCTATCCGAGCTCCCTGAATGCAGATCCTTACCCTACTTGCTCGCCCATTGGAGCTCTGACACCCTGACTGCAGATCCTCGCCCAGGCTGCCCACCCACCGGAACTTCTAAAGCCCCGACCACGGACACTCGCCCTGCCACCAGAGCTCACAACACCCAGCCACAGACTCTCTCCTAGGCCCCTGCTACCTGCCCATCTGAGCTCCTCGTGTCCTGGCCACAGATTTTCTCCTAGGCCCCGTCTGTCTGCCCATCAGCCTCCTGATGTCCCAATCGCAGACTTCCAAGCTCCCGACACCTTAACGATGCATGTATTCACCGTGGTAAAAGGTATGACCCATGTAAAAGTCGACTCCCCCTAACTTGACCTGCAAATTGATCAAAAAATTTTATGATTACACAAATGTATTCATAAAGGAGTGAGAGAGAGAGAGAGAGAGAGAGAGAGAGAGAGAGAGAGAATTGTCATGTCAAATGGATCAAAAAGTATGGGGAGAAGTTGGGAACAGGGTACTGAAGTGGATCATGTTGATGGAGCAAGCCCAATGAGCTGAATGATCTGCTCCTTTTTCCTGTTTCTATCCATCAGATCTGAGGGTAACCTCAGTTTCACATTCCATCTATTCCTCTGCATCCTTACAATAGTTTTGTTTCATGAGGCTTTTAGAATATGCAGGAATAAGGATCGTGTGCAGCAGAAGAGACTTGGTTTCATTTGAACATTGTGTTCAGTGCAGTCAATATGTGTCAAAGGGCCTGATCCTGTATTCTTTTGTTCTATGTAATATGTTGGTTAAGAATCCATATTTTGCCTTTAGAATATTTAAAGCCTCTGATTTCACTGTCTCTAAAATTCATGATCTTTGTAGAGAAGAAAAAATCTCATCTGTTTTTTAAGTGGCCTTTCTGATATCAGCTTAATGCAGGCTGCAGATAACTGGCTTCCCCCTGGTGTTAACATTTAACTCTTTTCCATTGAAAGTAAATTTTCTGATCCTCTGTTCCAAGGCAGAAGCAAAATTTAAAAAAAAAACACATCACTTTACAGATTTGAACCTGGATCTCCACTGGGTGCCTGGAGTCATTAAATATATTCCTATATTGTAATTGCGCTGAAGATGGCTGCATGCGCGACGGAAGGCTTGTTTCTTCTCTGGACAGGACGGCTTTGTAAGGTGGGCCTGGTGGGCAGCTCGCTTCTTTGCCAGCAGCTCCTGGATTTCCTGGCTGTTTTCGTCAAACCAGTCCTTGTTTTTCCTGGAGGAGAAGCCCAGTACCTCTTCAGTGGATTGCAGTATGGTAGTCTTCAACTGATCCCAGAGGGTTTCAGGGGACGGGTCCGTGAGGCGGGTTGCATCGTCGAGCTTTGCTTTGAGGTTTGCCTGGAAGTTTCCTCTCGCTTCGTCTGACTGCAGGTTTCCAACATTGAACCTCTTTCTGGGGGCTTTATTGTTCCTGGGCTTTGGCTTGAAGTGAAGGTTGAGCTTGCAGCGAACCAGCCGGTGGTCAGTGTGGCATTCCGCGCTAGGCATGACCCTGGTGTGGAGCACATCTCGTTTGTCACTTTCTCGCACCAGGATGTAGTCCAGGAGGTGCCAGTGTTTGGATCGGGGATGCATCCAGGTGGTCTTAAGGCTGTCCCTCTGCTGAAAAAGGGTGTTTGTAATGACAAGCCGCTGTTCTGCGCATAGCTCCAACAGGAGGCTCCGGGAGATCCAAAATGAGTGGTGGACTAGCCTCGCCAAACGAACCCAGCTCAGCGCGGACATTGGCGACTTCAGGGGTTTCTACGAGGCTCTAAAGGCTGTGTACGGCCCCTCACCCCAAGTCCAAAGCCCGCTGCGCAGCTCAGACGGCAAAGTCCTCCTCAGCGACAAGATCTCCACCCTCAACCGATGGTCAGAACACTTCCAATCTCTTTTCAGTGCCAACCGCTCAGTCCAAGATTCCGCCCTGCTCCAGCTCCCTCAACAGCCCCTAAGGCTAGAGCTGGATGAGGTTCTCACCCTGGATGAGACATATAAGGCAATCGAACAACTGAAAAGTGGCAAAGCAGCAGGTATGGATGGAATCCCCCCAGAGGTCTGGAAGGCTGGCGGCAAAACCCTGCATGCCAAACTGCATGAGTTTTTCAAGCTTTGTTGGGACCAAGGAAAACTGCCTCAGGATCTTCGTGATGCCACCATCATCACCCTGTACAAAAACAAAGGCGAGAAATCAGACTGCTCAAACTACAGGGGAATCACGTTGCTCTCCATTGCAGGCAAAATCTTCGCTAGGATTCTACTAAATAGAATAATACCTAGTGTCGCCGAGAATGTTCTCCCAGAATCACAGTGCGGCTTTCGCGCAAACAGAGGAACTACTGACATGGTCTTTGCCCTCAGACAGCTCCAAGAAAAGTGCAGAGAACAAAACAAAGGACTCTACATCACCTTTGTTGACCTCACCAAAGCCTTCGACACCGTGAGCAGGAAAGGGCTTTGGCAAATACTAGAGCGCATCGGATGTCCCCCAAAGTTCCTCAACATGATTATCCAACTGCACGAAAACCAACAAGGTCGGGTCAGATACAGCAATGAGCTCTCTGAACCCTTCTCCATTAACAATGGCGTGAAGCAAGGCTGTGTTCTCGCACCAACCCTCTTTTCAATCTTCTTCAGCATGATGCTGAACCAAGCCATGAAAGACCCCAACAATGAAGACGCTGTTTACATCCGGTACCGCACGGATGGCAGTCTCTTCAATCTGAGGCGCCTGCAAGCTCACACCAAGACACAAGAGAAACTTGTCCGTGAACTACTCTTTGCAGACGATGCCGCTTTAGTTGCCCATTCAGAGCCAGCTCTTCAGCGCTTGACGTCCTGCTTTGCGGAAACTGCCAAAATGTTTGGCCTGGAAGTCAGCCTGAAGAAAACTGAGGTCCTCCATCAGCTAGCTCCCCACCATGACTACCAGCCCATCGGGCACACAAAACTCAAAACGGTCAACCAGTTTACCTATCTCGGCTGCACCATTTCATCAGTTGCAAGGATTGACAATGAGATAGACAACAGACTCGCCAAGGCAAATAGCGCCTTTGGAAGACTACACAAAAGAGTCTGGAAAAACAACCAACTGAAAAACCTCACAAAGATAAGCGTATACAGAGCAGTTGTCATACCCACACTCCTGTTCGGCTCCGAATCATGGGTCCTCTACCGGCATCACCTACGGCTCCTAGAACGCTTCCACCAGCGTTGTCTCCGTTCCATCCTCAACATCCATTGGAGCGCTTTCATCCCTAACGTCGAAGTACTCGAGATGGCAGAGGTCGACAGCATCGAGTCCACGCTGCTGAAGATCCAGCTGCGCTGGGTGGGTCACGTCTCCAGAATGGAGGACCATCGCCTTCCCAAGATCGTGTTATATGGCGAGCTCTCCACTGGCCACCGTGACAGAGGTGCACCAAAGAAAAGGTACAAGGACTGCCTAAAGAAATCTCTTGGTGCCTGCCACATTGGGCTGATAACGCCTCAAACCGTGCATCTTGGCGCCTCACAGTTTGGCGGGCAGCAACCTCCTTTGAAGAAGACCGCAGAGCCCACCTCACTGACAAAAGGCAAAGGAGGAAAAACCCAACACCCAACCCCAACCAACCAATTTTCCCCTGCAGCCGCTGCAACCGTGTCTGCCTGTCCCGCATCGGACTTGTCAGCCACAAACGAGCCTGCAGCTGACGTGGACTTTTACCCCCTCCATAAATCTTCGTCCGCGAAGCCAAGCCAAAGTATATTGTAATTGAAAATGTGTCACATACATTTAGTAAAATATTCCATACTCTCATTCCTTGCATAAAAGGATCTGAAAATATTAGTAAAGGACCAAACACTGTTTTTGCAGTCTACTATATAAGGGCATAGAGCTGAAAGTGACCACCTTGTGTTTTGAGCCTTCAACATCATTGATTAAAGTTATGGGTGATCTTCTATCGCACCACGTTCCTGTACTAAGCCCATATTTTATCAGAAAAGACCTAGATCCATTCAATTCACCTATCATCACAATAGATTAACAGCAGGTGCCATCTTGCTGGCTCTCCAATCTGTGTTAGATCACCTGGAGCACACGGATACTTAGGACGGACGGGCTGTTGGTCATCGACTACAGTCAGTGGTTAACAGCATCATACCACCAAAACTAATAAACTCGAGATGAGATCCTCAATTTCTTCATCAGCAGATCCTAATCAGTGCAGATTAGCAACATCACATCCTCACTGGCCATCAACAGAGATATCTTAAGGCCACGCACTTTGTTCCCTGCTCTATTCTCTCCCCATTCATGACTGTGTAGCCAAGTTTCTTGTCATGCATTTTATCAGTTCATTGATGTCGCCATCAATGTTAGCTAAATAATGGGTAATGCTGAGTCAGGTTGTAAAATGGAGATCAAAAATCTACTTGTGTGTTGCCAGAATAACAATCCTGCTCTCAGCAACATTAAGACCAAGGAGTTTATTGTGGGCTTCAGGAAGGGGAGGCCTAAGGACAACACACCTATCTTTAACAGGATGGTGGGCGTCAGTATGTTCATGATCCTGGGTGTTCACATACTGGAGACCTCTCTCAGTGCTAGCCCATTGAGCCAGCCATGAAAAAGACACATCGCTTTCTGAGAAGTCTGAGGAGATGTGGCATGTTGATGAATACTCAATCAAACTTCTAGAGGTGTGCTGTGAAATGATGTATTTATGACTAGTAGCATTACAACCTGGTTTGGAAATTCGAGGTCCCAGGAATGCAAAAGGCAACAGAGTGTAGCAAACCTCACCATTTCCATTTTGATCTTCCATCCATTGAAATCATCTAAGTGCAGCCAACATCATAAAGGTCCCTTATGACCCTGAATTTCATCCACTTCTCATTGCTGAAAGTGCAGAAGCCTGAGGTCCAGCACTTTCAGATTAAAGGACAGTTTTTCTCCAACAGTGGTCAGGCTCATGAACATCCCTACCATACCCTAACCCTGATCCTAAACTTCTCTAACACTACTCAAGTGTCTTCCAGCACTACTGTAGTGCACTTCTTGTAATAATTGCAACTGGGAATATCCTCACTATTTATTATCTTTTTTTTCTGTCATTGCATATTTTAATGTTTAACATTGTGGCTGGGTGTATCTTACATACCTGTTTGGCTGCAGCAAATAAGAATTTTAGAGCATCTGAATATTGTACTTTGACAATAAACTCACATTGACTTTTTTTCCTCCTATATGAAGAAAATTTCTCCTCAGCTCAGTCCCAAAACAACCTACGGAACATACCCGTGCATTTAGCCAGTCAAGTTCTATTAGAAGTCTGTAGAGTCCTCTAAACTCTAGAGTCTAAACTCTAAACTGTAGAGTCCTTCTAAACTCTGCAGAATATAGAGCCTATTCTCTCTTTGTACAGCACAGCTATAAATCCTGAGGCAAGACTACACTTGCAAAGCAAGTACCCATTTTGGTTTTACATGAGCTGATCTTCTTTTCAGGAGTGGCTTTCCTCATGATTTAATATGATGATTTGTTATTGTTTTAAACTGAAGCTGTTTAATTGGAAGGTTAACTGGCCGATTACACCCACACCTTTGAGTGGAAAGCCAGCAAGGTATTGAACATAGCCCAGGACATCATAGGCAAAGCCCTTCCCACCTTTGAGAAAATCTACGTGGAATGCTGCATTGAAGGGCAGCAGCCATCATCAAGGATCCATACCACCCAGGACATGCTCTGTTCTTGCTGCTGTCATCAAGAAAGAATGAAGATGCCGCAAGACTTATACTATCATGTTCAGGAGCATCAAACTCCTAAACCACAGATTTCGTCAGAGATTCATTTAAAGACTCTTACTTTGCACCTGATTTATTACTAAATATGTATTTTTTTTCAGTATTTGGACAGGCAGTTTGTTTACATTTCTTTCTTTGTTTACATTTTTTTGAATACAGTATGAATCTTTACTTGAGTACAGTTTTTTGCACTACCGATATAAAAATTCTGCTGGCTTGCTGGAAAAAGAATCTCAGGGTTGTATGTGATGTCATGACATCATCATCTTCTCCTATTCCTTTGGACTAGTAGTACAAATTCATTGATTGGTTTTGAAGCCTCCAACTTACTGGAAGGGATTTCTTATTATAGCCTCTTGTGTACCTATGCCCAAAACTTACTTAAACCTGTCCATTGATCCACAAAGCTCTTGATTTTCTTAGATTCATAGATTTTGGAATAGTCATTGTGTTTAAGAGTTAAACACTTAAATAGCCAAAGTAGAGAAGGATATTGCCCTAATGTAGGCAGATTTGTGTAGATTGGCAAAAAAGCCTGGCAGGGAAAGAATGAATTAAGAGATTATTGCCTGAAACATAAGTACGTTGTACAGATGCAATTAAAGTCTTTCTTGCTGCAGCTTGCTAGTTACATGAAGTAGACTAGCAATGTGAATGTTGTGGGTTGTAGGGCCTGATCCTGTGTTGTATAGCTCTATGATTCCACAGCTCTAGACTGTAAAATAGAAACAATGCAATAAAACTCAAAATCCAGATGCCAGAAATCCATACCACCCGAGAATCCAGACGTTGTGAAAACTCTCAGACTTTTAAAATTTAGTGGGCTTTTGTGTGCAGAAATGAAAAAATAATACTGTATGGGTTTTTTTGTACTTTGTATTTTTTAATGAAAAAATGCTTTGTTAATAAACTATCAAAATGTACCTGTTCATCTCTTCTTTATTCTCCTTAAATTTGAATTGTAAAAATACTGCTCGAAAATCTGGAAAATCCAAAAATCTAGACCAACCAATTCTATGAGCATTCTAGATTTTGGGACTTTTATTGTGTATTCACTATTTGAGAATGAATGGTGATGGGCAAACAAGAACTGAAGGTTAGATAGACTGATAGAAGTGATTGGGCGATCTCTAATTTTTTACTGAGGACATGATAATCAAATACTTTGCAATTCATAATATGATTGCATGGGTCAAAACTGAATTCTGAAAGCAAGAATTTTTTTTCAAATCCAGCAGAGATAGTTGAAGTTATAAATAGCTAGGGAGAAAAATGCAAACACTTAATCTTAATCTCAATAGGAGCTTATGGATCAGCGCTGTCAACTGGGGTTCATTAATCAGACAGAAAATAGCTCATTACAATTTATAAAAGAAAATTAAAATGTTTTCCATGGTAATGATGTCCAGGACCCGAAATGCGACTAAATAATGAGAAATACACAGCCATGAAGTTTCTATATCCCTTCATGATTAATTATTTCTCTTGAGTCATTCACCCTTCCAATCCATGGAAAGAGAGTGAACACTGCACTTAATATGCAGAAGTGCTGGAGAAACTCAGCAGGTCCCACAGCGTCAATTATGTTTTGGGTTTGAACTCTTTGTCAGGGTATAAGCAAAAAGCAGGCAGGTGCCTGACTAAGGGGGTGGAAGAGGGGAGGAAAGAAAGAGCAAGGAGAGGAGTACAGGCCAACAGGGCAGGGCAGAGGCTAATAGTGTTAAACTCTATTTAGGCAGATGAGCTTTTGGATAGATTGATGTTAATTTGAAAATGAGATACCTGCTTTGCATTTAAAGCATAGATTGTTTACAGCCTGTTGAAGGAATCGTGAGCAGAGCGGAAATTCGCAATACTGTAGTCTGAAAATAGAAAATGCTCAAGATGCTCACTAGTCCAGGCAGTATCATAAAAATGCTAATGTATGTGCTTTTCTTTCTCTCTGTGAACAGATTCTTTCAGTAATATCCTGAAACCAGAGAGGCAGAGAGAGAGATGGGAAGAGACTCATAGAAAAAGGCGCAGAATCTCCCAGCGATCAATCAGCAAAGAACGATGGGTTGAAACTTTAGTGGTTGCTGACACCAAAATGATAGATTACCATGGCAGTGAAAATATACAGGCATACGTCTTTACTATAATAAATATGGTAAGATTGATTAAATTTTACATCCTTGTGTTTGCTTAGAAATTAGAAGCATGAGTAAATAATATCATCCCTCTGCCATTCAGTAGGTTTGTGGCTGATCTTTTACCTAAATTAGCTCCATTAATATCTAAAAGTCTATTGATTTCTGCCTCAGATACACTCAGTAGATGAGGCTTCACAGACTTTTGGGTAGAAAATTACAAAGACTCACTGTATAATTCACGAGATGAAGAAATAACACCAGGAGGCCATGTTAGTGGTAATGAGCCTTTCTAATATAATTAATGGTTAACACTTCATTATGTACAGTAACAAAACATACATAGGAACTAAGAATGTAAAAAGATTTTGCACTATTTTCCTTTGATTATATTTTTATTGTCAATTTCATTTTTTAACATCACAATGGGCTAAATGGCCCCCTTCTGTGTTGCATAATGAATACTATGAATTTTCGTAATAATGATTGAATTAATAAGACAGAAAAAGTATTTGAAATTGTTATGTTAAAGTATGCTGCTTTGTTTAATTTTCCCCCTGTTTTAAGAAAGGATTCCAACATAATATTCATCTAAAAATATATGACACAATAAATGCAGACAATATTCACCACGCCAGGAAGAATCTCTTATGAGAAAAACAGGACGAATATTTGGGTGAAGATCTTTTACTGGATTTATTCAGCTCCAGATATCAGCACCGTAATCCTGGCTCTGTTGTCAAATTTCTTTTGAAAATAAAAGAAACCTGCTTTCCCATCTCGGATGTTCTCCCCAGTGGGTCAGATTATCTTCTTCCCTCTGAGTATTAGATCTTGGGACGAAGGTAAACCTTGTTGACACCTATTTCCCTGCCTGCAAAACGAACCAGTTTGAAATTTAGGAAAAAGCCGATCTGATAAAAAATGTGAAGGAATGGAAATTGTGTTGAAAAGAGTTAATAAATTGTGTAATTAACTTAGGAGTCATGTTTCCTTCTGAAATATGGTGATATGGTCAGTATATCCCTAGTTGGGGATGGAGGGGGGTGTGGAGAGGGGGGGGGTTGCACATGATTGTGATGAAGAAATGTCACTGCCAGACATTGCAACTGTAATTAATGCTGAAATAAAACCTGTTACATTTTCATGTCCTATTCAATTTTTGGTTGATTAATTGATATCAGAATGGTGTTGACAGAAGAGCTGCAACTTTCTTTTCATGGTGTGGTTGGAGAATGAAAACATTAGCTGGGACTCAATTGCTCTCAAATGATCCCAGTTGGAAGGCACAAATGCTGTTGTTGAACGTGGACTTGATCGAGTCTAGCTGTGATGCTATCAAAATACAGTCTTCAAATATTTTCCTTAACCAGTCACTTTCCAAAATCTTAGCTTGTACTAAAGACAGTCATTTATTTTGTAGCTAGTACTAATGCAATGCATATTAATAACATAATATAGTACAACATAACAGATGATGAAGATCCCAATTTAAATGAGGGATACAGCCACACATGAGAACATTTGCATCACAGTCGATTCAGCATGAGGAGGGAACTGCAGGTGTCTCGTCAAAGTTCATCAACCCAAATATTAGTCCAGTTTTATTTTCTCAAGTTATATTTTCTGATTTGCTGAACATTTTCAGAACCTACCTCTCATTTTTTAAAAATATGCCTAATATATTAATATATCAGAAATACTCAAAATGGGGAGGGAGGGGGTGGGGAGGATTAAACAAAATAGTGTGGTAGCCCACACACTATGCATACGAACCGGCTCCCAAAATGGCGGTCACAAATCGGAAAATAGGCCGGCTCCCAAGATGGTGTGGGACTTCCTTCACCGAGGATAGAAAGCCCGCTTGTGGGAAGAACCCTTTGTATTCACTGGTGACATAATTTCCACCAGCAGCGGCAGAAATGGAAGAATGTATAAAGTCGGGCTTGCAGGCCCAAATAAAGTATTCTTGAGTACAACTCTAAATGTGGACATTGTCATTATTTAAGTGCTGTGTGTAGCACATCACTGCCATTGGTGAGCCCTGATGGTCCAGACACTATTTGGACCAACGATGACTGACTCATCCATACATGCAGTCATGTTGAAACTACCAATTTTCTGGACGTCGCAGCCACGCGTGTGGTTCCACCAACCTGAAGCCCAATTTCAAATCCTGCATGTAACCTCAAACTCGACGCATGACTATTATGTAGTAAGATCCCTGGACCAGGTGCTGGCAAGTCAAGTTGCAGACTTTTTGCAGTCACCTCTGGAAGAGAGCAAATATGCAGCTTTTAAAGAGCTGCTCTTGAGGACCTTCAGCCTCTCATGGAGCGAGTGAGGTGCACATCTGGTCCACTTGGAAGGTTTGGGGTCAAACCCCCATCAGCATTGATGAATGAGATGCTGACCCTGGCTGAAGGACACAGGTCCTGGGTCATGTTCAAGCAGGTGTTCTTGGAGCAGCTACCCGAGGACATTCACCTACTACCCGAGGACCTTCACCTACTACTGGCTGACAGTGATTTCATTGATCCCCCATAAGTTTGTGACCGTGGCGGATGTGCTGTGGAGGACCAAGAAGGAGAGTGCAGCAGCCATTAGGCAAGTTACGAAGCCCCACAAACAGCAACAGGCCAGACTGGTCCCTGCAATGGAGTGCTCACAACCAAGTGAGCAGTGGTGTTTCTATCACCAGCGGTGGGGCACTGAAACCCACTGTGGTCGCCCACCTTGCACGTTCCCGGGAAATGCTGAGGCTAGCCGTGGCAGATGGCTTTCACATGGGAGTTCACACTGACTGCCGTGGCCCAATCACTCCTGGGGGCAGACTTCTTGCAAGCACACAGCCTTCTTGTCGATCTACGGGGAGAAGACTCATTCACGCCAAGAAGTTCCTGACATTCTCCTTGAGTGATGATAGGTTTTCAGCCCAACACCTGGACCCCATCACATTCCCAGAGGATGAGTTCACCAGGGTCCTTGCAGAATTCCCATCATTGCTGGCCCCACAGTTCACATCAACCATGCCCAAGCATGGAGTGCAACATTACATATTGACACAGGTACCACCACTAGAACATGGAGACTTCCCCCGGACAAACTCTGCCAAGCGAAGGAGGAGTTCAAGAGGATGGAGGAATTTTGGATCATACGGTGATCCAACACCCCATGATCCTCCCCTCTGCACTTGGTGCCTAAGGCAGCTGGGGGCTGGAGACCATGTGGGGACTACCACCAGCTGAACAAGGCAACAACTCTAGACTGCTACCCTGTGCCACACATACAGGACTTTGCAGTGAACCTGCATTGAGCAAGCATTTTTTTCCAAAGTAAACCTCGTCCATATGCACCATCAGATCCTGGTACACTGTGAAGACATCTTCCAAGCCAGCCATCATTTACCTATTTTGCCTTGTTTGAGTTCCTCTACATGCCATTCAGCTTGTAGACTGCCACACAGACATTCCAGCAGCAAATGGACGTGGTGGGCTGCGACCTGGAATTTGCTTTCATCTACTGGATGATATCCTGATAGCTAGCAGCAGTTGCCAGGAACATTTATCCCACCTCCGCAAACTCTACACCCACCTGAGTGAGTTCGGCCTCACAGTCAACCTGGCCAAATGCCAGTTCAGACTCGTCACCATTGATTTTCTGGGCCACAAGATTACCAAAGATGGCATGATGCCACTGCCCACTAAAGTAGACACCATCCAACAATTCAGCAGGTCCAAATCAGTAAAGGGCCTGCAGGAGTTCATTGGCATGGTGAATTTCTATCACCACTTCATCCTCTCAGCGATGTACTTGTATCTATAAAAAGTAGTGTAATATTACAAAGTTATTCTTAATTGTTAATGAGCTTGCATTTCATATTTGGTTGATCCTGGCTGCTCAGGTCATCTGTCTTTATTGCTCCAATCAGCTTCTTCCTCCAATCAGGTTCTAGCTGCTGCCTCGTGCCTTTCTTTTAAATTCTAACTGTAACTGTACAATTAAGTTGAGTAAAGCTTGGAAAGCAGCCACCAAGGTTTATCATTTTCACAACAATTTACTCAACTTAATTATTAAGCATGGAGAAGGCATGGAGGCCCAAGTACTTAGACTTTGACCCCAGTTCATTAACAGCTGCCAAGGAGTGGTGACACTGGCGTACAATTTTCATGAACTACGTTGATGATTATGGGAACAAGATACCGAACAAGTACAGAACACTATTAGGCTGTGTGAGTTGAAATGTTTTCAAATATATAGAAGGAGTGAACATTTTGACTTTGTTATCTCTAAGTTAGACACTTTATATGTGAGGAATCCCAATGAGGTTTTTGCCGGACATTTACTGGCTATCAGGCGGCAGAAGCCAGGTGAAACATTAGATGATTTCATCAGGGAGTTGGAAAAGTTAAACAGAAACTGTAATTTTCGAGATTATAGTGCAGAGCATTGTGGAAATGAGGCAATGCATGACGTGTTCATCACTGGCATTGCCTCACCTTAAATATGCCAGCGTCTCTTAGAAAACAAAATAATGGACTTACAGAGTGCTTATAACCAAGCTATTGTGTTTGATGTAGCTCATTGTTATCCCAGTGACCCATACAGATGGAGTAGTGAACCCTGAACCATCACAGGTACTGCTGGTATGTGAGAAGGATCCTTTAGCAGGGCTTCCTGATAACCTTCCAGTTGCTCTTGAGAAACCAATTGTGGCGGCCACTTATAATACAAAACGGAAGTGTTTCTTCTGTGGTTTCTCTTACCTTTCACAGGATAATTGTCCAGCACGTGAAGCTACTTGTAATAAGTGTGCCAAGAAAGAGGCATTATGCCCGGGTGTGCAAACCCAAAGCCTCACCAAGCTCAGTGGCAACAGTGGTCAATTCTCAGGTTCTGGCTACACTACTAATGTGCCACTAAGACTCGCTCAAGCCACAATCTTTGTGGCTGTGAATGGTGAAAAGTTAAGTGCTCTGTTGGATTCGTGCAGCACTGATAGTTACATCGAAACTCATGTGGGAACTAAAACTAAAGGTTAACCCATCCAGTAAAAAAATTACTACGGCTCAGAAAACACTAGTTCCCAAGGATATGTTATTGACCTAACTCTTAGTCTTAATAGCCAGTCATACGCTGTCACACGACTTGGTGCATTGAAGGATATATGTTCTGACTTAGTACTTGGCCAGGATTGCCAGTGTTAGCACCTGAGTGTGAAATTTGAATACGGAGGACCCTTGTCTCAGCTAACTAGGAACGGTGCTGATCATTACTATTCACTGACAGTAGCAAAAAGAGAAGAGCCATCCATTTTTCCAAACTTAACACCAACCTGTAAAAAACAATTGCTGCCAATCAGGACTTCATTGCAGAGGAAATTCACCAATTACTTTCAGAAGGCATAAATGAGATGTGCATATCACCATAGCAAGCTCAAGTGGTAGTGATTAAAGGATCCTACCCACTGACACAAGAAGTGAATGTGTGTGGATTATTCGTAGAAAATCAATCAATATACGGAATTGAATGCTTACCCCCCTTGCCAAGAATTGACAAAATGGTGAACAAGCTTGCAAAATATAGTGTGTTCTCTACCTTCAATCTGAAAAGTGCCTCCCACCAAGTGTCCCTGAAGGAGTCAGATGTGAAGTATATGACTTTTGAAGCCAATGGACGTTTATACCAATTTTGAAGGAGTCACAAATGGGGTAGCTGTCTTCCAGCAAGCTATGGACAAATTAATTAGAGATGAAAAACTGCAAGATGTCTTTCTCTACCTTGATAATATCACTATTTGTGAACATTCACAAGAGGGACATGATCAAAATGTAAAGAAATTTCGAAAGACCATCAGTCAGAGGCACCGAACACATAATGATTTAAAGACTGTGGAGTCTGTGAATTCCATTATTATCCTTGGATTCTGTGTGGGGAGGGTCTCATTAAGCCAGATCCTGAGAGATCGCCCACTACAAGAGCCTCCTCCACCAGAAAATGTGTGATCTTTAAAAAGGGGGCTCAGGATGTTTGTACATTAAAGCCAAATGGATTCATGGGTTTTCTAACAAGATTCAACCAATGGTAAATACAGAGAAGTTTCCAATGGAGGAAAAGGGCCTGAATGCCTTTAACTTACTAAAGAGAGAATTGGAGGAAGCTACTCTGCACTCGGTGGATGAAAGCTTACCCTTTGAGGTGAAGTGTGACGCATCTGATGTGGTTGTTTCTGCTGTCCTTAACAAGGAGGACAGCCTGTTGCATTCGTGTCAAAGACACTACAAGGAAGTGTAGAGAAAGAAGCGACTGTCATCGTTGAGGCAGTGGACAAATGGAGCCACAACCTGCCACGGCATCACTTTAGCTTGGTTACTTTACAGTTGACAGTAAAAGACAATAGACAATAGACAATAGACAATAAGAGCTGGAGTAGGCCCTTTGGCCTGTCGAGCCAGTACCGCCATTTTACAGATCATGGCTGATCACTACCATCAGTACCCCTTTCCAGCCTTATCCCCATAACCCTTAACTTCTTTGCCCACTAGAGTCTTATCTAACTCTCTTTTGAATCTGCCTCTACAATCCTCTGTGGCAGAGCATTCCACAGATTCACACTTCTCTGGGTAAAAAAATGTTTTCTCATCTCCGTCCTAAAGGACCTACCCTGTATTCTTAAACTATGCCCTCTAGTCCTCGTCTCCCCCAACATTGGGAACAAGTAATCCGACTTCACCCTGTCTATCCCCCTGATAATTTTGTATACCTCAATCATGTCCCTCCTCATCCTTCTAAACTCCATCGGATACAAGTCCAGTTTTTCTAGCCTTTCAGCATATGTCAACCCCGCCATCCCTGTAAATCTGCGCTGCACACTCTCTATAGCTAGTATGTCCTTCCTCAAAATTGGAGACCAGAACTGGACGCAATACTCCAGGTGGGGTCTCACCAGGGCCCTGTACAACTGCAGAAGGGCGTCTCTGTTCCTATACTCCAATCCCCTCTTTATGAAAGCCAACATGCCATTTGCCTTCTTCACAGCTTCCTGAACCTGCATGCTAGTCTTCAGTGACCGGTGAACAAGTACTCCCAGATCCATTTGCTCCTCCCCACTCCCTAGCTTGTCTCCATTTAAATAATATTCAGCTTTCCTATTATTGCCCCCAAAATGGATAACCTCACATTTGCTTACATTGAACGTCATCTTCCATTCAGCAGCCCACTCCCCCAACCTGTCCAAGTCCCTCTGCATTTTCCTGACATCCTCCTCACACCCCACACCGCCACCCAGTTTCGTGTCATCTGCAAATTTGCTCAAGTTATTAATAATCCCCTCATCCAAATCATTTACATAAATTACAAACAACTGAGGACCCAATACCGATCCCTGTAGCACTCCACCTGTCACATCCTGCCATCCTGAAAAAGACCCCCTTACCCCAACCCTTTGTTTCCTATTTCTTAACCAATTTCCTATCCATGTCAGCACCTTACCTCCAATACCATGCTCCCTAATCTTGCCCACTAGTCTCCCGTGCGGTACCTTATCAAAGGCCTTCTGGAAGTCCAAATACACCACATCCACTGGCTCTCCCAAGTCCACCCTCTTTGTCACATCCTCGAAAAATTCCAGAAGGTTAGTCAAGCATGACTTACCCTTAAGGAATCCATGCTGACTAGCCCTTATACTATTATTTCTGCCTAAGTGTTCTGCTATTAATCCTTTTATGATAGACTCCAATATCTTCCCCACCACCGACGTCAGGCTGACCGGTCTATAATTTCCCGTTTTCTCCCTCCCTCCCTTCTTAAAAGTCGGCACCACATCAGCCACTCTCCAATCCTCAGGGACCTCCCCCGAATCTATGGAACTTTGGAAAATGTCGACCAGTGCTTCCACAATTTCCATAGCAACTTCTTTAAGCACCCTGGGATGCAGCCCATCAGGCCCTGGGGATTTATCAGCCCTCAGTCCCAACAATTTACTCACAACCTCCTGTTTCTGGATCCGGATATCCATTAGATCCCCTACTTCCCCAGGAAAGTTCCCCAAGTCTCTTGAAACCGCATGACCACTACCCCCTAACTGACCATAACCTATATCCTCCTTGGTGAAGACAGTTGCAAAGTATTTGTTAAATTCCTCAGCCATCTCCTTGTTTCCAGTAATAATTTCACCCTTTTCCATTCTTAATGGACCAATTTTAGACCGAACCAATTTCTTCCTCTTCACATATTTAAAAAAGCTTTTGCTATCCTCCATTATATTATTTGCTAATTTCCTCTCGTACTTAATTTTCCCCTCTCTTATGACTTTCTTAGTTACCCTCTGATGCTCTTTGAAGGTTTCCCATCCTCTAACTTCCCACTCCGCTTCGCTATCCTATACTTCCACTTTGGAATAAATTTGTCCTGAAACCTGTGAAAAATGTCCAAAAATACCTGCCAATTTTCCCCAGTTGTGTATCTTTCCATTTTATTTTGGCTAGCTCCTCCCTCATAGCTGCATAATCCCCTTTATTTAACTGCAGTACAGATGCTTCCGACTTCCATTCTTTTTCCCTTTCTAATTGCAGCTCAAAAGTAACCATACCATGGTCACTATTCCCTAATGGCTCCCCTACATCGAGGTCACTTATTAACTCTGCGTCACTGCACAGCACCAAGTCCAGAATCGACTTCCCCCTGGTAGGTTCCTCCACTAGCTGCTCCAAGAAAGTGTCTCGTAGACATTCAATAAACTCAGTCTCTTGTGCTCCTGCCCCCATCTGATTATCCCAGTCCACCTTCATGTTAAAGTCCCCCATAACTACTGTATTGCTACCACTTTGACATGCCACTCTTAATTCCTGATTTATGCTTCTACTGATATCTAAGCTACTTTTCGGAGGCCTGTAAATGACCCCCATTATGGTCCTCAAGCCTTTACAATTTCTTAATTCTATCCAAACAGACTCTACCCCACCTGTTTCAATGTCTTTCCTTTCAAACGCCTGAATTTCATTTCTTACCAACAGAGCTACCCCACCTCCTCTTCCTAACTTTCTGTGTTTTCTATAGGACGCGTACCTTGGAACATTTATTTCCCAATCCTGCCCTTCCCGCAGCCATGTCTCCGTTACTCCGACAATATCATAACCTCCCATTGCCATTTGTGCCTCAAGCTTATCCATTTTATTCCTTACACTCCGTGCATTCATACACAATACCTTGATACCATATCTCCTTTCTCCCTCCACCTTTGTTCTCGATGCACTTGCCCCTACTCTCCTATTCTTTTTAGTTCCCTTTTTCCTTATTGTTTCACCGTCTAACAGAAACACCCCTATATTCACTCTCCTATCTGCTTCCCTATCAGTCCTGTTCCCTTCCCCCTGCCAAATTAGTTTAAATCAAATCTGACAGCATTTTTAAACCTAACTGCCAGTATATTGGCCCCCATTGCATTCAGGTGTAAACCATCCCTCCTGTAGAGGTCTTGTCTTCCCCAGAAGAGATTCCAATGGTCAATGAACCTGAATCCCTGCACTCTGCACCATTCCTCCAGCCACACATTTAACCTCCTGATTTTATTATTTTTACCCCCACCCATGTACAGCACAGGTAGCAGCCCCGAGATTACAATCCTGGAGGTTCTGCTTCTTAACCTCCTTCCGAGCTCACGGTAGTCCCTCTTCAGGTTCTCCTCCTTCATCTTATCCACGTCATTTGTACCCACGTGTATCAGGACTTCTGGCCGTTCACCTTCCCCCCCCAGGATACTCTGAACCCTATCCGAGACGTCTCGCACCCTGGCTCCTGGGAGGCAACACACCATACGGGAGCACTTGTCAGGTTCGCAGAATCTTTTGTCTGCTCCCCTGATGATGGAGTCCCCAATGACCACCTTGTTCCCCTTCCTTCCTTTCCGCACCACCGGTTCCCTTGGTGCAACCTCTGGCAGGTTATCTTCCCCAACTACATCCAATACACTATATTTGTTGCTAAGAGCAGTAGCCACCGGGATGCTCACCACAGAGCTAGCAACTTTCCCCCCTCCCCTGACAGTAGTCCACTTACCTGACCCCCCCAATCCAGGGGTAAGCACTTCCCTGAGTGTTGTATCTATAAATTCTTCACTCTCCCTGATAAGCCTCAGATCATCAAGCTGCAACTCCATTTCTTTAATTTTATTTTTTAATGCTTGTGTCTCATTACATCCCCTGCAGGTATGTCCTGTGGGAAGATTTAAGGTCCTGTCGCTTACCTCCTCACTCTTTCTTGCGAGCCTAAGGTCATCAAGCTGGAGCTCCAGTTCATCAACTCGGCCCCTAAGGAACCCCACCTCTTTGCACCTGGCACAGATATGGTCATTTGGGAGGGTGGAGGTCACCCATGCCTCCCACATCTGGCAACTTGAGCAGAGCACTAACCCCATAGGCATGGCTCAGCTTTTTAATGTACAGTGCACTCACCTAGGAAGTGCTAATAAAAACAGCCAACCTTTCGCTCCGCCTGCTTTCGCCGAAGCCTGATGAGCCAAGCCTGGAAGTCCCACTCCTTCACTGGGCCACTCGCTCGCTGGGCCACTCGCTCGCTGTCCCTCTTATTTATTGGCCTTTTACCAATGGACCCGACCAATGGCTGCCTCCGACGCCGACTCCTCTCCGCAGGCCCCGGTAAGAGACTTTTTAAAAAGTTTTCTTACCTGCCCCCGACTCGTTTCTTCTCTGTCCTTCTGCTCTCTCCTCTCCCGACTGCATAAAAATTCAAGAATGGAGGCTGGAACTGCAATATTTAGTTACAAAATGAAGTATCATCCTGGGAAAGAGAATGTAGTCTTTCAAGCATTTAGTTGGGCGTACACTTGTTCAGCCTTTACTACCTCCACACTCGCTGACATTCACAACGGACTTTGTCATCCAGGAATAAATCAGCTGCTGCATTTTGTTAGAGCAAAGAATCTCCCCTTTTCTGCAGAAGATGTCAAGAAGACTTGTGCTTCTCCAATGTTATAGCAAGTTAATTTGAAATGTATGAAGATACTAATAAATAAAATTTTCAAAAATAAAAGACATGCTTCATTCAGGGTCAGGGCTGAATTAAAACCTCATTTGTACCAGCACCAGGAGGGACTCTTATCAAAGCAACAAAACCTATGGAACGGCTTAGTATTGATTTCAAGGGACCCTTGCCTACAGCTTCATGTAATCCATATCTATTTATAGAAATTGATGAATACTCATGTTTTCCTTTTGCCTTTTCATGTCTCAATATGCATACTACAACAGTGATCAGATGCCTGGAATGCCAAATTAAATATACTCTGATCAAGGCACTACCTTCCTGTCAAAGTATCTGAAAAATTATCTCTCCCAGAAGGGGGTTGTCACAAGTCATACTACCCCAATCCACCCAATCAGGAATGGACAGATAGAGAGGTTCAACGGCATCATATGGATGGCATTTCGTTTGGCCCTTGGATCACTTAATCTGCCTAAGAACCATTAGGAACTGGTGCTTCCTGAGGTACTACACTCCCAAAGATTGCTGTTGTGTACATTTTTTAAAATTCAAATACTGCTCATCCTATGGAAATCCACTGACCTCCTGGCTAATAACCCCTGGACCCATACTACTAAGAAGGTTTTTGAGGAATAACAAGAATGAATCACTTGTAGATCAAGTTGACAGTAATCCAACATATGCAAATATCAGGTATTCAGATGGACAGGAGTCTACTGTGTCTGTTCGTGATGATCGTTGTTGAGAAGCCCAAGCAATCCCCCTTTCTCCTTTTGTGGAACCAGATAAAAGAAATCTGGTGGTACCAATACTGGAGGAGGAGGAAGATATGACATGCCCTAGGGTGGAGTATGATGAATCAGTAGCTCCACAAGAAATAATGAGACCTGGTCATCTACCAAAACCTCCCAATCGATATGGATAGGAGTAGTCCCTTAAAATGTTGCTTGATACTGCTAGGGCTTTTTGTTTAGGAGGGAAGAATGTAATATTACAAAGTTATGTTTAATTGTTAATGAGCTTGTATTTCATATTTAGTTGATCCTGGCTGCCGCTGATCCTTAGGTCATCTGACTTCTCTTGCTCCAATCAGCTTCTAGCTGCTGCCTTATGCCTTTCTTTTAAATTCTAACTGTAACTGTACAATTAAGTTGAGTAATGCTTGGAAAACAGCTGCCAAGTTTTGTCATTCTCAGGTATTTTAGATGAATCCATCGAAACTTCAAGCTACTGGTGCAAGTATTTAACTCAGTCAAAGAAGTGAACACATCTGACATGAATACACACAATGTGGATATATTTCTCATTTAAATTTGGATCTTTATGATCTGTGTTCTAGATTATGTTATTAATATGCATGCATCAAAACAAGCGTTAAGGATGTCAACTGACATGGTACTGTGACAGTATTTTGAGGTGGTTTGGGAGAAATTGCTAGAGCAGGTTTCACACAAACATTTTAAAACGGAATATTTGCAGGACTTTTGCAGGATGCTTTTTGCAGAGGAGGAGCAAAGTAGCAACATTCAGCAGCTGGTCTGGGAGATCATGTGATCTTTGTAAACGCACGCAGGCCGATTCCAGGGCGCACCACTCCATAACTGGGGACAGCGGTCGTAGATCTCCAGAAATGGTTCGACCTAAAAGGGGAGGCAGGCCTTTTCAGCCATGTTAAGCAACCTGCATAGGAGAAGGTCACTCCTATATAAAACCTATGACCCAAGGACCTCGCTGCCACGTCCCAGCTTGCTTGGCCACGGCACACGGACCATGGGTGTAAAGGGTGGGGCCAGTACTGCGCACACTGCACTCCACCTAAAAGCTCCTTTGTGCAGGCCCGAGGACAGGTCCACGTCCTCCCCCTCAAAAGATGCACACAAACGCAAGCTAGCATGTTGGAACATCAGAACCATGCTAGACAAGGCTGACAGCCACCGACCTGAATGTCGGTCTGCCCTCATCGCACATGAACTGCTTAGACTCGACATCGACAAAGCCACTCACAGCGAAGTCCGCCTTGCAGATGTAGGCAGCCTCCAAGAACACGGCACGGGCTAGACACTCTACTGGTCTGGCAAGCCTCAGGCTGAATGACGCCTATCTGGTGTAGGCTTCATGGTCAAGAACTCCTTTGCCTCCAAACTTGAAAACCTCCCGACAGGCCACTCAGACCGGATCATGTCCATGCGACTCCCCCTTCAAAACAAGCGTCGCATCACCCTCATCAGTGTCTATGCTCCAATCCTTCAGCCGGAACCAGCAGAAAAGGACAAGTTCTACACTGATCTGCACAACCTCATCCAACGCACCCCTACAGCTGACAAGGTTGTCATCCTTGGCGACTTCAATGCTTGCATCGGCAAAGACTCAGAAACTTGGCCAGGAATCCTTGGCAAGCATGGTGTCGGCAAGTGCAATGGCAATGGGCGCCTCCTGTTGGAACTCTGCGCAGAACAGCGGCTTGACATTACTAACACCCTTTTCCAGCAGAGAGACAGCCTGAAGACTACCTGGATGCATCCCCGATCCAAACACTAGCACCTCCTGGACTACATTCTGGTGCGAGGAAGAGACAAAGGAGATGTGCTCCACACCAGAGTCGTGCCCAGCGCAGAATGCCAGACTGACCACCGGCTTGTTCACTGCAAGCTCAACCTTCACTTCAAGCCAAAGTTCAAGAACAGTGGAGCCCCCAGAAAGAGGTTCAATGTTGGAAACTTGCAGTCAGACTTAGTGAGAGGAAACTTCCAGGCAAAGCTCGAGGATGCAAACTGCCTCATGGACACGTCTCCTGAAACCCTCTGGGATCAGCTGAAAACAGCCATACTGCGATCCACTGAAGAGGTACTGGGCTTCTCCTCCAAGAAAAACAAGGACTGGTTTGATGAAAACAACCAGGAAATCCAGGAGCTGCTGGCAAAGAAGTGATCTTCCCACCAGGCTCACCTTGCAAAGCCTTCCATCTCGCATGCAGCCACCTTCAGCGCAAACTACGGGAGATCCAAAATGAGTGGTGGACTAGCCTCGCCAAACGAACCCAGCTTAGCGCCGACATTGGCGACTTCAGGGTTTTTTATGAGACACTCAAGGCCGTGTACGGCCCCTCACCCCAAGTCCAAAGCCCTCTGCGCAGCTAAGGCGCCGAAGGCTTCCTCAGCAAAAAGATTTCCATCCTCAATCGATGGTGAGAACACTTCCAAACCCTTTTCAGTGCCAACCGCTCAGTCCAAGAATCCGCCCTGCTCCAGCTCCCTCAACAACCCTGAGTCTAGAGCTGGATGAGGTCCTTACCCGGGAAGAGACATATAAGGCAATTGAACAACTGAAAAGCGGCAAAGCAGCAGGTATGGATGGAATCCCCCCAGAGGTCTGGAAGGCTGGCGGCAAAGCTCTGCATACCAAACTGCATGAGATTTTTCATGCTCTGCTTGGACCAAGGAAAGCTGCCTCAGGACCTTCGTGATGCCATCTTCATCACCCTGTACAAAAACAAAGGCGAGAAATCAGACTGCTCAAACAACAGGGGAATCACGCTGCTCTCCATTGCAGGCAAAATCTTCGCTAGGATTCTCCTTAATAGACTAATACCTAGTGTCGCCGAAAATGTCCTCCCAGAATCGCAGTGTTGCTTTCGCGCAAACAGAGGAACTACTGATATGATCTTTGCCCTCAGACAGCTCCAAGAAAAATGCAGAAAACAAAACAAAGGACTCTACATCACCTTTGTTGACCTCACCAAAGCCTTTGACACCGTGAGCAGGAAAGGGCTTTGGCAAATACTAGAGTGCCTCGGATTCCCCCCCAAGTTCCTCAACATGGTTATCCAACTGCACGAAAACCAACAAGGTTGGGTCAGATACAGCAATGAGCTCTCTGAACCCTTCTCCATTGACAACGGCATGAAGCAAGGCTGCGTTCTCGCACCAACCCTCTTTACTATCTTCTTCAGCATTATGCTGAAACAAGCCATGAAAGACCTCAACAATGAAGACGGTGTTTACATCCGGTACCGCACAGATGGCAGTCTCTTCAATCTGAGGTGCCTGCAAGCTCACACCAAGACACAAGAGCAACTTGTCCGTGAACTACTCTTTGCAGACGATGCCGCTTTAGTTGCCCATTCAGAGCCAGCTCTCCAGCGCATAACGTCCTGTTTTGCGGAAACTGCCAAAATGTTTGGCCTAAAGAAAATTGAGGTCCTCCATCAGCCAGCTCCCCACCATGACCACCAGCCCCCCCACATCTCCATCGGGCACACAGAACTCAAAACGGTCAACCAGTTTACCTACCTCGGCTGCACTATTTCATCTGATGCAAGGATTGACAAAGAGATAGACAACAGACTCGCCAAGGCAAATAGCGCCTTTGGAAGACTACACAAAAGAGACTGGAAAAACAACCACCTGAAGAAACACACAAAGATCAGCGTGTACAGAGCCGTTGTCATACCCACACTCCTGTTCGGCTCCGAAGCATGGGTCCTCTACCGGCATCACCTACGGCTTCCACCAGCTCTGTCTCTGCTCCATCCTCAACATTCATTGGAATGACTTCATCACCAACATCGAAGTACTCGAGCTGGCAGAGTACACAAGCATCAAATCCATGCTGCTGAAGATCCAACTGCGCTGGGTGGATCACGTTTCCAGAATGGAGGACCATCGTCTTCCCAAGATCGTGTTATATGGCGAGCTCTCCACTGGCCACTGAGACAGAGGTGCACCAAAGCAGAGGTACAAGGACTGCTTAAAGAAATTTCTTAGTGCCTGCCACATTGACCACCGCCAGTGGGCTGATATCGCCTCCAACCATGCATCTTGGAGCCTCACAGTTCAGCGGGCAGCAACCTCCTTTGAAGAAGACCGCAGAGCCCACCTCACTGACAAAAGACAAAGGAGGAAAAACCCATCATCCAATGCCAACCAACCAATTTTCCCTTGCAACCGCTGCAACCGTGCCTGCCTGTCCCGCATCGGACTTGTCAGTCACCAACGAGCCTGCAGCAGACGTAGACATAGCCCTCCATAAATCTTCGTCCGTGAAGCCAAGCCAAAGAAAAGAAGAAAGTTAAATTATCTCATTTTTATTCAGATATAAATCCTCTATGTGGCAATTGCATGTTCTGGACTTGCCCTAGTCTTTAGAAAATTTGGAAAGACATCTTTCAAACTTTATCGGTGATTCTTAAGGTCAAATAGGAACTTTGCCCTTTATTCAGATCATTTCAAGAAGGTGATGTTTTACTGACTCCAACTCAAAATTGAATTTTATCTTTTACTTTATTGATAGCCAGATGTGCAATTTTGATTGTATAGAAAGACCTACCCATTCACATTGTTATGTGATATCATGTCGTATCTAAGTCTAGAAAAAAAATAGATATGTCATTAAAGAGTCAAATATTAACTTCCAAAAGTCATGGGGCCCATTTATGGACTATTATTGTAACCTAAATAATTAGGGTGCTTAGATGCTCTGGTGCTGAGCTGTCTTGTTTCGGGTTGGTGTCACCTGATTCCCATATATCTTTTTTTAAACTTGCTAATGGTAGGTGTTTTGATTCACAAGGATTTTTTTCTTTCTTTTAATTTTGATAATATAATAGATAACTATTTTGTTCAATTGTGAATAATATAAACATTGATAAAATTATTATAGAAGGAGAAGAAAAGGAAAGGATTTCCTTATTATGATAATATTGTATAATGTTTTAATTTATTTCTTTCTCAAATTTTGTTGTGCATTGTACTGTAGAATTGTTAATATTATAAAACATAAAAAAAATATTTTTAAAAGAACAGTACATTTAGGGTTAATCCTGGGAATTAGAGACCAGTGAGTCTTTGTTACTGGTGGGAAAACTGTTCGTGATGATTTTCAGTGACAAGATTTATATGCATTTCACCTTGATGAAGGGCTCAGGCCCAAAACATTGGTGATGTATCTTTACCTTTGCTACATAAAGACACTGTTTGACCTTCTGAGTTTCTCCAGCATTTGAGTGTTTTTTCATCTTTTCTGGGATAGTCAATATGGATTTCTGAAGAGCAGACAGTGCCTCATGAGCCAAATTGAGTTTTTTGAGAAAATGGTAAAATAAATAAAGGTAGGGCAGTAGATGTGGTGTACATGGATTTTAGTAAGGCATTTGACAAAGTCCCTCATGGAAGATTCATTCACAAAGTCATGAGCCATGGGATCCATGGAACCTCAGCTCTGTGGATTCAGAATTGGCTTGCCTGCAGAAAGCAGAGGGTAGCAGTGGATGGAATGCATTCTATTTGGACGTCAGTAACTAGTGGAATTCCGCAGGGATCTGTTCTTGGAACACCTGCTCTTTGTGATTTTTATAAATGAATTGAATGAAGAAATAGAGGCATGGGTCAGAAAGTGTGTAGAAGAGTGGCATGTTGTGGATGGTGTAGAAGGTTGTTGTCGGTTACAACAGGATATAGACAGGAAGACAGGATGCAGACTTGGGTGGAGAAGTGGCAGATGGAGTTCAATCCAGGTAAGTGTGAAATTATGCATTTTGGAAACTTAAACTTGAAGATGCAGTACATGGTTATTGGCAAGATTCTAAACAGAGTCGAAGAACAGAGAGGCCTTGGGATCCAAATCTATAGATCCGTCAAGGTTTCATGCAGGTTGTTAGGGTAATAAACAAGGCTTGTGGTGTGCTGGCCGTCATTGGTTGGCAGATTGTGTACAAGAGCCTTGAGGTCATGCTGCAACCCAATAAAACTCTCATTAACCACACTTGGAATATAGGTGATCAATTCTGGTCACCTAATAACTGGAAGGATGTGGAAGTTTTGGAGAGAGTGCAGAGCAGATTTGCCTGGATTAGGGAACATGTAATTTGAGGCAAGATTAACAGAGCTCGGGTGTTGGAGTATGAGAGGTGACATAATAGAAGTCTACAAGAATATGAAAGGCATAGATAAGATAGACAGCCAGCATCTTTATCCTCAGGTGATAGTAACAAATACCAGTGGATATCTGTTTTAGGAGGGTGGAGAAAAGATTAGGGGAGACATCAGGCAAGTTTTCATTACACCGAAAGTAGTGGCTGTCTGGATTGTATTGCCAGTGGTGATGGTGGAGGCTGGAACCATGGGACCATTTAAAATCTCTTACACAGGCACATGAATGCAAGAAAAATAGAAGGTTATGAATGTGAGGTTTGGAAGGTTTATATTATTGAGTAGATTTATATGTCAGCAAAACATCACTGTTTGAAGGGACTGTAACTGTGCTGCAATGTTTTATATTTCATCATCCTCCTGTCCAACCTTCGAAATTTAGCTCTCATGTCCTAATTTATACTATTTAATTCCAGCATAATATCTGTATTCCACTGGCAATCAGTTAAGCCATAATCGTGATTTTTTGATACTCATTCCTGGTTTCAGGTACATGTATCTCTATGGACATTAATTCATTTCTACATCCTCTGAAATATTTAAGGGATAGAAAATTTGCAGTTATGTTGATGAACCAGTATCTAGAAGCCTGAACAATTTATCTGTTGCCATGATGACTGGACTATCATTAAAAAAAATCTGGTTCACTGATTTCCTAAGGAAAGGAAATTAGCCATTCTTCTCAATAATGAGTCACAAGTGCTGCTAGAGCAGTGTTTCCCCTAGTGCAGACTCGCTGAAAATGAGGAGAAGAGACACAGTGCTCCTCTGTAGGGTTTTACAGCCCAGTCCAACTAGTGGTGACTCAGTAGAGGCTTTAAATGGCCTATTAAAGGAGTCAACCATGGTTTATTTTAAAATCTTGTGACCACAGGGTATGGGCCCAAGTTTGACAGTAGCCTCGAGGGGTTGCAGACTCAGGGGAAGCAGAGGACTGGCACAGGGCACCAGAAAACAGCGAGACTACCACCCCCGTTTGAGAAGGAGAAGCAGAAGAGATGACTTGATGGGATGGTGACTACAGCAGCAGACCAATGACGGGGCAGGCTGTTGGTGACTCAAGGTGAGGAACCCACGCAGGCTGTGAGCTACTGGTGACTGTGGTCAAAAGACTCACACCAGGTTGTGTACTGCTGAAGACTGGGTCGAGGCTGGCTGAGGGGGTACCAGGTATCGGAATTGGAATGTGAAAGGATGCCGAGAATGTTGAAGGGTTCTTGATCGTTTCGGAGTTTCTGATCTGGAATTTGGGTGTCTGATGTTTTGGACTGAACACAGTGTGGTTGCAGAAGCTGTGCGAGTGCTGGAGGCAAATCCACGGACACTGAGTGACTCTGAGGGAATACTCTTTTGCTTCTTTTTCTTTGACTGTAAGACGAGCTCAGAAATTTCTAATGGCAAATCTGACTGCCTTATTGCAGTTTGAAGCAAATTTTATGTAGTATTACACCAGTTTTATTACATGACAATAAAGAAATCTTGAATCTTGAAATGGGAAATCTGCATGCCCCAAAGATAGCTTCTTGAGCATAGAACAGTACAGCACAGAAACAGGCCTCTTTCACCCTTCTTGTCTATGTTGAACTATTTTTTTTTACCTAGTCCCACCCAGTCCATAGCCTTCCATACATCTCGCATCCATGTACCTGTTAAAATTGAGTCTGCATTCACCACTTCAATTTGAAGCTTGTTCCACACCCCACTCCTCAACTCTCTGTGTGAAGACAGTTTCCTTCACATTCCCCCTTATTTTTTCCACTTTCACACAACCTATGTCCTCTGGTTTGTATCTCAGAGGAAAAAGCCTAGCTACATTTACTCTGTCTGTATCAGTGATAATTTTAAATACCTCTATCAAATCTCCCCTCATTCTTCCATGCACCAGGGAATAAAGTCCTGACCTTTTTAACCTTTCCCTGTAGCTCAGTTCCTGAAGTCCAGGCAACATCCTAGTAAATCTTCTCTGCACTCTTTCTATCTTATTGATACCTTTCCTGTAGTTTGGTGACTAAAACTGAACTCAAAACTTCAATTTGGCCTCACCAATAGACATCAAATAACATCCAACTCCTGTACTCAATACTTTGATTTATGAAGGCCAATATGCTAAAAGCTCGCTTTATAACCTTATCCACCTGTGATGCCACTTTCAGGGAATTATCTATCTGTATACAGAAATCTCTCTGTTGTACCGCCCACCTCAGTGCCCTACCATTTACCATTTACTCACACTTGTCTGCATTAAATTCCATCTGCCACTTTTCAGCCCTTTTTTTCCAGCTGTTTCAGATCCCTGTTCAAGCTTTGTAAACCTTCTTCGCTGTCCACTTCTCCTCCAATCTTTGTGTCATCTGCAAACTTGCTGGTCCAATTTAATACATTATCTTCCAGATCTTTGATATAGACGACAAACAACAATGGTCGCAGCACTGATCCCTGAGGCACACCACTAGTCACAGGCCTCCAGTCTGAGAAGCAATCATCCACCACCACTCTCTAGCTTCTCCCATAAAGACAATATCAAATCTATTTTTACTACATCACCATGAATACCTAGTGTCTGAACCTTCCTGACTAACCTCCCATGTGGGACCTTGTCAAAGGCCTGACTAAAGTCCATGTAGACAACATCCACTGCCAACTTTCCAGGTAACCGCCTCAAAAAACTTAAACATGACTTATCACACACAGTCTTTGGCTATCCAAATAATTGTATATCCGATCTCTTTGAACACATTCCAATAATTTACCTATTAATGACGTCAGGCTCACCAGCCTATATTTTCCTGGGTTACTTTTGGATCCTTTTTTTTAAACAACAGAACAACATGGTAGCACACCTGTGGCTAAGGAGATTTTAAATATTTATACCAGAGCCCCTGCAATTTCTACACTAGTTCTGTGGGAATATCTCATAAGGCTCTGGGGAATTATCTATCCTTATTTGCTTAAGATAGCAAGCACTTCCACCACTTTAATCTGCATAGGTTCCGTTCAATCTGCTTGTTTTCCTGACTTCCCACAACTCTGTGCCCGTTTCCTGAGTGAATGTTGATGAAAAAAAAATTTAAGATCTCTCTCATCTCTTTTGGCTCCATACAAAGTCGACCACCCTGATCTTCAAGGGGACCAATTTTTTTCCCTCACCCTCCTTTTGCTCTTAATATAGTTGTAGAAACCCTGAGGATTTTCCTTCACATTGTTGGCCAAAGCAACCTTGCGCCTTCTTTTAGCCTCCTCATTTCTTTTTTGAGGTTTTTCTTGCATTTTTTATACTCCTCAAGTATCCCATTTGCTCCATGTTGTCTAACCTGTTATACACTTCTCTCTTCTTCCAAACCACATCCCCAATGTCCCAAGAAAACCAAGGTTCCCTATGCCTTCTAACTTTGCCTTTGATCCTGATAGGAACATACAAACACTGTATTCTCATAATTTCACCTTTGAAGGTGATCTCTGATATTGATCATTTCAGTAAGTAACAACATTGAGAGTCTCAAGAAATAGTCTGAGCCAATTGAAATGTGGCGGTTAGCATACTATTAAAGAGCTGGTGACCTGGCTTTGAATCAGGTGCTCCCTGTAAGGAATTTGTATATTCTCCCCATGTCCTTGTTGTTTTTCTCTGGGTGATTCAGTTTCCTCCCACATTCCAAAGATGTACGTAGGTTAATTGGTCACAAGGGTAGATTTGGGCAGTACGAGCTCATGGGCCAGAAAGGCCTGTTATCTTGCTGTATCTGTAAAATGGCATGGAATTTCTGCAATAAATCCTTCCATCTCTTCTCTTTCTGACTTTGAAATGCTTCTTAAAATTAACTTCTTTGACATCATCTTTTGGACATCATCTCAATATTTCCATAGTTGGTTCAGAATTAGATTTTGTTTGTTGAAACTCCTGTAAAGTGACCAGAGATTTATTTTACTATATTTGAAAGAGCAAAATAAATGTGTTGTGCATTTGTGGATGTTTGGAATTGTGGAAGTCAGTAGAACAGGTGAAGACATCTGGTCCATTGCATCTATGCCAGCCAAATATGGACCAATATTTCTTGCTCTTGATTGTACACTTGCATCTTATGGCTCTTCAGTTGGTCAGTCTGCAGTTTCAGTTTACTGTATTTGTCATGGAGTTTGAGAGACAAAGCAATTCCTTGGAACGTATGCAAGAACTAAAGTATCGGTCTTTCATATCATGAGAATACTGTAATTCAATAACTATTAATTGAAGCAGATGTTTTAATCTGTGTTAGGTTTCTTAATTTAAGAGCCAATTAATTTCTTTCTCATGACATTGTCACAGGTTGCAAGCTTGTTCCACGATCCGAGTATTGGCAATGCAATCCACATTGTATTGGTGCGTCTCATTTTACTCGAGGAAGAAGAGGTATTTTTTATTTTTATTTCGTTTTTTAAAAAAATAACGATGTATTTAATTAAATTATTCTTTAAATAAAGTTGTGCAAAATTTAATTATAATTTTAAATAAGGAGAAATTTTTTGACTTAAGTAGACTATAGCAGCCATTGTTAATCTCAAAAGAACAATGAATAATTATTTTTCCTTGATTTTTTTTTGAGGGCGACAGTTCCAAACACTCGTTTTATCAGCTTTCTTTCTCAAGAAGGGTACATCAAAATATCTGTATTTAATGTGCCCCTGATATTAATGGTCATTCAAGTGAATTGACTTTAAAACCAAGTTATTTCAAATCAGGCAGAGGTCAAACAACCAGACCAGAGATTCTAATGAAACATTATATCTTAATTCCTTCAAATTATATTTTTATTATTCTTATTGTATTCCCTTGTTTACTTCTTCCAAAGATCCAAGTAGCACTGAATTATAGCAAATGCCTAGCAGCAACTGTACAAAAGTCCAGAGATTGTGAAACAGAGAGGTTGTCAAGGCATGTATGATAAATACTCCTGTGTCATATCAGAACAATGTAACCCACAAATAGATACAATATCTTTGAACTATATTCAATTATCTGCAATCTTGTCAAAGTATTGCATCTATTTGTGGGTTATATTGTTTGGCATATTTTTCAATAATCTTCAATTATCAATGCTTTTCCCCATTTCTGAGTAACATCTTCAGACTTGGCACAAAAGATTCGTCTGTTGTAATATTGGTTTATCGTAAGCTAAATGGGAAACTAAATCAATGTTTGAAGGTTGCAGAAAAGGTAGTGGACACAGCCCAGGATTTCACAGGAAAACCCCTCCCCCTTATTGAGTACATCTACAGGGAACGCTGCTGTCGGAGGGCTTCAGCAATCATCAAAGACCCACACCACCCACTACACTCTCTGTTCTTGCTGCTGCCGCCAGAAAGGAGGTGTAGGTGCCACAAGGCTCGCACCACCATGTTCAGGAACAGCTGCTACCCCTCCACTATCAGACTCCTCAATGACAACGGTCAGAGACTCATTTGAGGTTCTTATTTGTGTACTTTATTGATTTTCTTTTGTTCTCTCTCTATTGCACAGTCAGTTTGTTTACATTCAATATTTGTTTACGGTTACTTTGATTTTTTGCATGTCCATGCTGTATACAGTTCATTTTTTGCCCTACCAATTAGTGGTCATTCAGCCGTGCCCGCAGGATAAAGGAATCTCAGGGTTCTATGTGATGTCATGTATGTACTCTGACAATAAATATGAAAATCTGATTTGTTTCAAATATTTTCCTTGATTTGAAATAAATTATCCACATGGTAAAATATATTTTTCCAATCTAAATAAGTAAATTTTCTGCACTTTTCAAAATGACAAATGCAAAGCACATTATCATAATTTTGAAAATCTTCAGAGGATTACATCCATAAAATTTCCATTTGCTCAATGTGCAAAATCGAGTGCATTCCTATATCATCATAGATGATACATTTCCATTTCAAAGTGTGTTTTGTGTTACTGATGGAGTTTAACCAGCACAAACCATTAAGAAAGCTGCCAGCTAAACTCTGCCACAGAGCATTAATTTGTAGTGTGAAAGGAACAAACTTCAGAGATGGTAATTTTCTAAAGCCCAGCTCACCAGTTAAACTGATGTTTGTTTAATATTTATGTTTTCTGTATGTTTGGTGCACTTTGTCATTAAGCAATGCTTAAATTCAAAGTGACAGCTATTTTGAGTGGCTTGCTTGGCATCATTTCTGGAAAATAAACCCAGACTTTTTTCAAGCTTGATTCCCTTTGGCCAAAGTGATGTTTGCCCAGAAACAGTTACGCAGTTAATGACGTTATCAGGAGACGCAAGAGGTTAAAGATGCTGGAGTCTGGAGCAAAAAGCATCCTGCTGTGGGAACTCAGTGGGTTCAGCAGAAATTGTGTGGAAATAAATTACTGATGTTTCAACTCGAGGCCTTGAATTAACACTAAGAGTAGAGATGGAAATTAAGTGATTTAAAAAGGTGAAACAAGAGCAGGTAGATGATAGGTAGACCAAAGAGTAATGAGGGATGATGACAAGAGCGAGTGGAGGGAAGAAGATGGAGGAGTGGAGTTCAGAGGCAACACAGATTTAACGTCCTTCCATTTTTATTCCCTTTCCACCCCCCCCCCACCCCCCAATCACCTAATTTTGTTCTTCGTCCACTGCTGGTTCCATCCACTTACGGCCTACCCACTCCACCGCCATATCCTGTGGCTCCACATAGTCATGTTGATTTTTAAAGGGACCAATTCCTCCCTAGCCACCCTTCCACTCTTACTATATCTATTGAATTGCTTTGTATTTTCATTTATCTTGCTTGCCAGCTCCACTTTCGCCCTTTTGATTTCCCTCTTAAGTGTCATACGGCATGGAACATGCTCTTCAGCCTAATTCATCCATGCTGACTAGCTCCACTTGCCTGAATTTGGTCCAAATCCTTCTAAGGGTTTCCTGTCCATTTAAATATCCAAATATCTTTCAAATGACAAAATCTAGAGCCAGCTTCTAGTTTCCAGTGGCAGCTTGATCCAGATATGGACCACTCTCCAAGTGAAAAAGGTGGCCCTCAGGGGGCCAAATTCTCCCTTTTAACTTTAAACCCATGGGCCTTCTAGTTCTAGAATCATCTACCCTGGAGAAAAATACTGCATTTACTTTATCCATGCTCCTCATGACTTTATAAACCTCTATAAGATCATCCCTTAGCCTTATTTGTTTTTAAGAATAAGGAACCAGACTACTAACCTTTCCCCTCAATTCCTCCAGGTTCAGCCGCACCCTGGATCCCTTTCAGTTTAGAACTGCACACATCATTCAAGGAGTAGTCTCACTTACACTTGTAGAGCTGACTCGTGAGGTCCCACTTTTGTACTCAATTCCACAGCCAATGAAGGCCAGCATGTCGAACACTTTCTTCAGTACCTTGTCCATCTGAATTGCTACTTTCAACAAACTTTGCACTAGTAACCCTAGGGATCTCTGTCCTACACTCTCTTCAGGGTTTTGTAAGTCCTACCATAGTTTACTTACCAAAGTGCAGCGCCTCACACTTGCCACCCCGTAGCCCACCTTTTCAAGTGCAGAGATCCTCACTATATTTACCGATTTTGTTGCCATTCTCAAACTTACTAATCATGTTATCCGCATTGCCATTCATACAGACAACAACCAACAGTGGATTCACTGGCATTAGAAAACATATGACAACACCACTACTCTGCCACCTTCCATGAAGCCAATTTCGAATCCAATGAAGCAGCCCCCTTGGATCCCTAGTGATCTAACATTCCAGACTAACTTGGCAATATGAGACTTGTTAAATGCCTTGCTAAAGTCCATATATGCAATGTTCATTGCCCTGCCGTCATCACCACTTTGTCATCTCTTCAAGAAAATGATCAGATTTGTGAGACAATCTCCCGTGCATGGAGCTACAATGATACCTCCAAGCAGTCCCTGCCTATCCATATGTCTATGGATCCTGTCCCTCAGAATCCCCTCCAGCAATTTTCTGATCATTAATGTCAAAGTCGCTGGCCTATAGTTGTCTGGGTTGTCCTTGCTGCCCTTTTTAAGTAATGGCACAACGTTAGCCACTCTCCAATATTCAAGGCCGAAGATAATGTCGTCGAAGGCCTCTTTGGTTTCTCATCTTGCTATCTGCTATATTCAAGGATGCAGCTGATCAGACCATGGAGATTTATCAACTTTAATGTACACCAATGTTGCCATCGGCTCCTCCATGGCGTTTATTATATGATTCAGGGCATTTTAACTTATTTCCTTCGGTACCTTGGTTTTCACAATATTTTGCACAATAAAGGTTGATGAAGAATGTTCATTTAAATCCCCAGACATATCCTGTGGCTCCACAGAGTCATGTTGATCCCTAGCCACCCTTCCACTCTTACTATATCTATTGAATCGCTTTGTATTTTCCTTTATCTTGCCTGCCAGCTCCATCTCCATGTCCACTTTTATCTTTTTAATTTCCCTCTTAAGTGTACTCTTGCACTTTTTATACTCATCAAGCCATTTGTTTGATCCATGTTGCTCGCTTCTCATCTGGTTCCATTTATCTTTTACCATCTTAATGGTTTCCATTATAAAATTTCTTACCTCTCAGATTCCAGCACTGGCCCAATTTGTGTACCTGCGTATCATTCCCCAGCAGTTATCCCCACCTGCACCTTTCCCTTCCCCACCTGCCAGAGGCTCCATCTGAACATCATCCCTCAACTCTTCTCAGTCCACCTGTCTCCTATTGGCCCCAACCTCATCCCTCTGCTTTCTATCTACCATTTTCCCTCTCCATTATCAGTCCTGATTCAGGACCTTGACCTGAAACATCGACATTTTCTTTCCTCCCTCTGCTGAGTTATCGGTATTTTTTTTTAGCTAGCAACCTTACCAATTGTGCAGTGACAATTTTTTTACAATTACCAAATTAAATTGGTGTTTCAAAAATCCAACCTATAACGTTTATTTTTTAAGCACAAAAAGAAAGGAGTGTCCGACAGTTGATCAGCAGAGACATTTCCCATTGGCCTTCGATGTTTCTTTCCCATTCATTTTTCCTTAGCCACTTTTTCAATGCTCTGTTGTTCTGCTTAAGTGTCATAGGAACATAGGAACATAGGAACATAGGAAGTAGGAACAGGAGTAGGCCAAAAATGGCCCATCGAGCCTGCTCCGCCATTCAATACGATCATGGCTGATCTAATTTATGACCTAACTCCACCTACCTGCCTTCTCCCCATATCCCCTAATTCCTCTATCATGTAAAAATTTATCTAACCAAATTTTAAATATGTTTAATGAGGCAGCCTCAACCACTTCCCAGGTTAGAGAATTCCTTACATTCACTACTCTCTGGGAAAAACTATTTTTCCTCATCTCTGTCCTAAATCTACTCCCCCGAATCTTGAGACTGTGTCCTCTCGTTTTAGTTTCCCCGGCCAGCTCAAAAAACCTTCCTACATCTATCCTATCCATACCCTTCATAATCCTATATGTTTCTATAAGATCTCCTCTCATTCTTCTGAACTCGAGTGAATACAATCCTAGACGATTTAATCTTTCATCATAAGTCAACACCTTCATCCCAGGGATCAACCTAGTAAACCTCCTCTGGACAGTCTCCAAAGTATATCCTTCCTCAAATATGGAGACCAGAACTGGACACAGTAGACTAGGTGCGGTCTCACCAGTACCTTATACAGTTGCCACATTACCTCCCTACTCCTAAATTCAATTCCTCTAGCGATGAAGGCCAACATTCCATTTGCCTTCTTAATAACCTGCTGCACTTTGTTAGGTCTGCTTTGTTCATGAATGAGTGAGACAAACACCAGACTGAGTCGAAATCAGGGTTCTTTGTTCTTTATTACCGGATTGTAACACTTGCAACTAACAATGTTAGTCGGAGAATGCATTCTCCCGTTATCAGCAAAATGGTGATTTTCTTATACCCTTGGATACGTGCTTAGAACATCATCATATCATTACTTGTCCAATGACTAAAACTGTTGCTATCCTTTCCCTGCTAGCTTCCTGCCTCTCAATCCATCAATGTCTCTCTTATCTTGTAAGTACAAGGATGCATTCACATCTTGTTACAGCCCTGCACAGGGTAACTCCTTACACATTCCCATCTCATGATGTTTTACCTTACAATCCCTCCTTTGTCCTCTTTAGAGGACAATCTCGCCCTGACTATGCTACCACCGCGTTACATTAGTTCGCCTATTATTGCCAAGCTCTATACGGGTTCTGTTCACAGGGTAGTTCGGCTGGTGGGCGAGGGCTCCCCCAACCCTCCTTTGCATACACCCCCCATCCGTCACCCCGATCCCATTGCCCGTTTACAAGTTTCATCCCATTTGCCCCCAAGCAAAAAACTAGCTAACCCCCCGTACATTAGTAAATTCCCAAGTTAACATATGGTCTACAATCTAATTCATAATACTTGTTCTACAATCTGATTAATAATGTTTGTGTTACAATCAATGTTATAATATTTGTTCTACAATCAAAGTTATAATATTTAGGTTACAAGCAAGGTTAAAATTATATGTGTAACAATCTAATTCACAATCCCTCCTTCCCATCACATTCCCCTTCAGACTCCAGATCGATCTCAGCAACTTTCTCCGCCTCCTGTAATGTGAGATAGTCTTGCTCCACAGCCTGCACAGCTTGATATTTCGGAGGCAGTTCATCACGGTCAGCAAAGGCTCTCTCTATGGTCCTCGTGACCAGCGTTCGAATGCATGGAATACAACAACAGCCACAAGTGATAAAAATTGATACAGAAATGAACAAACCCAGCAAAAGTTGTCCTAACAATGTGCTCCATCTCCCAAACACTCCCTGTAACCAGGATAGAACAGGATTGGAGACTCCAGACTGGGCTTTTAATTCTTTCGCCAATGCCCTAAGTTTCGTTAACCCCTTAGTGAGTGATCCATCTGGCCCTGTGTTATTAGAGATAGAAGTGCAGCATAGATCTCCAAACATAGCACACACTCCACCTTTCTCTGCCAGGACCATATCAATCGCTATCCTATTCTGAAGTGTCATAAGGGAAGTTTCTGACAGTTGTTGATGTATTGCCTCAACAACGTCCCTGGTCAAATTTGCAAGGCGCTGGACATTATAGTGAATAAGGTTGATCCTATTAACATTTTTATTTACAGTGATGGGAAAAATTGCACTAAAAACAGGAAAACTTTCAAACCCAGCTGCAATCTCATCGGCTAATTTAAATTCGTCCGGAATATTCCGGGCTTGGCCAATGGCATCAATCCATACCCCATCAGGGTTCCTTCCTCCCGGCCCCAAGAGTCCAACACTCCTCCTTTTTCTCCACAGCCAACTCTCTGTGTGGCGCAATTCTAGGGAATCCTCGTCTCCCTCCTGCCTTTTGACAATCAGCACTGGCGCATTAAGGGTTACTAGAGCACACCGACCATCCCAGTTAGCGGGGAGCCAGTTGTACAGCACTCTTCCTCCACAAAACCACCAAATATCCGCCCTAGCCTGGGTCAAGCGGGTTGCACTACTGCTATGTGAGAGATCAACATGAGTCCTGCACGTGTCGCTAGGCAGCCAACCCACATGGAAAACGTGCGCTGCTGTGTTGTTGTTGGCAAAACAAGTAACATTAGTTATGCCTGTGGATCTAAAGACAGGGGGAGCTACATTAGCCGGAGCTATGGGAAACGTCTGTTCCCATATCAGACACCTATTCAGTGGGTTGGATTCTGACATTAGGTTCAAGGCGCAGTCCATAGCATCTGTCTCCTCAAAAATTGATCTGCTCATCCGTAATAATGGCCTTCCTCGGGCACAGACCCAGCAGTTCCCATACCCTGCTTGGTCCGCATATTTACCCATCTGATCTATCCAGGAGTTTGACTCATCAATACCTGTCTCAATTGCTATCTTCTCTCCCCTGGACATCTTCGTACTGTCGAATTTTCTCACTTCCCCCTCTTTCGAAGTGGGTTTAATTATGTCCTTTGTGTATGTTTGTAAGTCGAACCTCACCACTCCCCAAGGATCTTTTCCATTAATAGACACTCCTATCATTAGATAGAAGAGGTCTCCGACACCATGTTCTCTCCCTGTGCCCCCCTCGCATGTCTTAGAGCTCCATCCCTTCATATTCCACGGGTTGCGCAGCCCCGCCTTTACTGTCAAAATCAGGGGATTCTCTCCTTTCATTGAATAGGTCACAGCACCACGTATCAGGGAGATTTTAGTGAAAAAATTATAAAAAGGTTTGCTGGACCCTTTGTTAAGGGGTTTTCTTATCCATCTAGTGTCGGGTCCTGTCCACCACCAAACCTCACCCCAAGACGGACAGACATGTAGACCCCATTTAGGATATCCTATTTGAAAGGCACACATGTAAACATCATATCCTCTCCAGGATGCCTCATTCTTACCACACGCTATTATACTGCATAGATCGAACTGGAAGGTGTTATCCCTGTCTTTGTCTACCTTTAGAATAACTTTGGCCCCGCAGGAATCCGAGCTATTCTGCTGACTTATCTGGCATCCCATTAGTAGTACTGCCCATAGGGCCCCCGGTATCGTCTGCATGAGTCTCATCAATTCTATCAAGGCTGGCTACGTGCTGTTTTGCCTTGGAACAGTAGACAAAATGATGCCAATTATGATCCCCTGGTTTGTCAATTCTTACCGACCTATCTGTTACGGCGGTAACAGTGTATGGTCCAGACCACCTAAATTCAGTCCAATGTACTTTACCTGGTTTACGGATATACACCAGGTCTCCCTCCTTTACTGGAACTCCTTCGGTGTCCGGGTTCTCCTTACTAGCATTCGCCACCTGTTGTGAAACTAAAGCAACCATATTACCCAGCATCTGCATATAATGATCTAGTTCCACTTCCCTTTCTTCCCACAACTTAACCCATGCTGGATCAGTCTTTGGACCGGGCATGGGTCGACCCGTTAGAATCTCATGCGGTGACAGGAAGGTATCTTTGGCCTTCTCTTGTCGCATAGACATCAGTACTAATGGCAATGCCTCAACCCAATTCAACCTGGTCCCCCCTAAAACTTTCCCTAATTTAGATTTTATCGTTCTGTTTGCCCTTTCTACTAACCCCTGGCTTTCAGGCCTATAGACACTACCAAAACGGTGTTTGATCCCTAGGTATTCTTCAACCTGTCGGATCAGCTCATTCTTAAAATGAGACCCATTATCAGAGCATATCCTGCTGGGGACTCCATAGCGGGGTATTAACTCTCGTGTTAGCCAGCCTATTACACTATCCGCATCTTCTTTCTTTGTTGGAATAGCCTCCACCCATCGTGAGAACCTATCTACTGCCACTAAAAGATATCGGTAACCCTCCTTTGTCCTAAGGTCAGTACCCATATCTGTATAGTCAATATAGATCTCTTTCCACGGGGCTGTCGGTACTGGAAATCGTAAAAGCGGGTGGGGTAAGGTGATCCTTTGGTTATGCCCGTTGCAGATAGTACATTCAGCTCTAAAGTTGTCAATGTGCTCGCGTAAGTGGGGATTCCACCAATGTTGTTTAAGCGTATTATAAGTTTTGGTGGCGCTAATGTGAGTCGACCCATGTGCTTCTTCAAATAATAGTGGGAGTAATTGACGAGGGGCAACTATCGTACCTATAGGGGAGCGCCAAACATGTACTGTCTGATTTTCATAGCTGATCTCCTGTCGAGTGGCACCGCGTTTCATCCATTCCTCTTTCTCACTTGGGCTAGCTTTTTCCTGTATTTCTATTAGGTGCTCAATATTCGGTGGGGGTCCCTCTCCCTTCTCATCTGTGTAGTCATTCAATCTGCTACAAGTCTCCTTAGTTTCAGATTCATTTTTTTTGTTATGGGACCTCAAAATCATCCCCTGTATATGTTCATGATAACCAGTAACCTGTTTGGCTTCCCTGTCAGCCGCCGTGTTTCCCTTCCCTTCCTTTGTGTTATCTGGGGAATGGCCCGCCACCTTAATTAGGCTCAGAGCCCGGGGAAACATGACCGCCCTGACCAGTCTCCGTAAAACCAGATCATGACGGACGTTTTGTCCGGCAGCAGTCCGAAAATCCCTTCTTAGCCAGCCTGGTGCTTCAATATGTACTGCACTCCAAGCATATGCAGAGTCAGTATAAATATTAACTGTTTTACCTTCGCTAAGCTCCAATCCTCGTATGAGCCCTATCACTTCTGCTAACTGAGCTGATGCCGGTTGGGGAATGATAGAGGACTCTACTAGATAGGGTGCCTCATCCTCCCATCCTACCACTGCATAACCCGCCACATTACCCTCAGAATTTTTATGGCAACTTCCATCTGTAAATAACTCCCAGTCCACCTCCTCCATGGGTTCCTCAAATAGCTTTTCCCTCAGCTTGGAATCTACCTTGACTCTTGCTACACAGTCATGCGTCTCCATAAACCCCGAGTTCAATCCTCTAGCCATGTTGGAATAGTTGTCCCTGGGTGACCTGAAGGTGATGTGAGGACCCTTAAGGGCGTCCTCCATCTTAATGGATCTGTTGGCCGAAAAGCTGAAAGCATTAGACATTAAAAGGGCTGAGACACTGTGGTCTGTATTAACAACTAGGGGATGACAGAGAACAATATGCGCGGTTTTTTGTATCGTTCTAGCTACTGCTGCGAGGTAACGGAAACATGGGGCTTTTCCTCTCTCTACATTATCCAGTCTGCAACTATAGTAACTTAGTACTTTCCTTCTTCCTCTATCTCTCTGATACAGTACTGAGCTAACAATGCTCTCAGTTTCAGCCACGTCCAAGTAGAATTCTTTACTGTAATCTGGATTAGCCAGGCTGATCGTTCTTCCCAGTTCTTGTTTGACACGCAGAAAAACCGCTTCATGTTCTACATTCCACCTGACTGGTTCTTTAAGCCTCCGGTGACCTATCTCTGTGACCATTTCCCTCAGACTTTGGGTCAGACTCACATATCCTGGGACATATGTTCGACTATACCCGCAAAACCCCAAGAATGCCAGCATGTCTTGTACTGTAGTAGGTTTTCGATACCCTAGTATCATTTCTCTATGTGCCTCAGACATGGCCGTACCGTTTTTACCCACGAGTCTTCCAAGGAAAGTTACCACCCTCCTTCCGATCTGACATTTCGACCTTTTTACTTTAAATCCAGCCTCGCCTAACCCCTTGAGTAAAACTGCTGTCCCTGTCAGGCACTCATGTGGCGTTTTCCCTGCTAATAGTACGTCGTCTACATACTGAATCAGTGTAACATCTTCCGGGAGCTTTAATTTCATTAGGATTTCGCTAAGGGCCTGATTGAACAGTCCTGGACTGTCCTTATAACCCTGAGGTAATCTAGTGTATGTGTACCGATGTGCTTGGTAAGTGAAAGTGAACCAGTCTTGGCATTCCTCAGCTAATTTCAAGCAGAAGAATGCATTTGCCAGATCAATGACAGTATAGTATTCGTGCTCCGGACTCAGAGCCCTAAGTGCTACATATGGGTCTGGGACTGGTCTCCCGATGGTCTTGGTAGCCAAGTTAATCTCCCGGAGGTCGTGTACCATCCTCCAGTCTTTTCTACCCGGTTTGGGAACAGGCATGATGGGCGTGTTCCACATACTGTCAGGTGCCGCCCTTAAAACCCCTGACTCCATTAACCCTTCTATCGTTCCTTTAATACCCTCCTCCTGACTGGGCGACAAGCGGTATTGTTTTCTCCATATTGGTTTCTGCCCGGGGTTGGCCAATTCTAGAAATACCTCTCCTTTTATTACTCCCACATCATAGGGCCCCGTTGTCCATATATGTGGACTCAGATTAGAAAGATATTTGTCTGAGTCTCTGTGATCAATATTTTCTCCTTCTATGGCTCGGTCTCTTTCTACTTTCTCATTCACTACCTGGTCCCATGCTTCAATATTCAGTCTGACAAATTTTCCTCCCTCCGAGGTGGAATATCCCGGGATTTCTGTCTGCCTGTATTCACACCCTATCGCTTCCTTTACCATCGGACCCAGCTGTCGAGCGTGATGATCTTTGGCAATACCCAAGGTCACATGAGGCACACTTTCTACTCCTAAGCAGAACCACTCCATTTGTTCTTCTGTCATGACAACCATAGCAGCTATTCCCTCCTTACCTACAAAGATAAATGGACAATGTATCGTTTCTGTCTTCCCTTCTTTTAGAGAGTCCCACCTCTCCTCATATTCCTGGTCCGGGTGGATGGTGTAGTTTAATGTAACATGCATAGGATCTAGTGGATAATGGTAATCCCCATACCGAGGAATACTGGCCCTCCACTCAAAAAACTGTTTAATCAGCTCTGGGCCTGGTTCATCATACAGTAGCCGACTCCAGAAAATACTAACCTCCACAGAGTCTTCTGAAGCATTAGATGGGGTCATTACTATAAACTGTCCTCCCCTTCTTATTGTATCCCCTGGGTATGTTAACCGAAGGCCCTTCTCAGAACATTGTATGGTTATTCCTAGTTTGGTAAGAATGTCCCTTGCTAATAAATTAATGGAGCAACTTGGCACAACCAGGACAGGCGTTTTAACCCTTTGTCGTCCAAATGTCATGTTGATGTTATCTGTATAGGGCTGTGTTTCCCTTATCCCGGAGAATCCTATTGTAGATAATGTTTTGCCCGAAAATGTGCTCCCTGGGGGTTTTTTAATCACTGTCGTAACTGCTGCCCCTGTGTCAACCATAAATTCAATTTTTTCTCCATTTACCGTCCCCCAAATTTTTGGTGGCTCCCAGGGAGGCGTGATTTTTGATTCTCCAGGGCACCTTCAATAATCAAATTCAGCACCTTCCTCAATATAGTCATTACACTGAGGTGCCTGGACTTGTTGATCACTCTGCCACCCCCCGATTCTCTGGGGCCCATCCATGTGTCCACCCCTACCACTTGCTTGTCCTCTTAAGTTTCCTCCTCTTCCCCGATAGCCTCTAATAGAGGGTAATCTTTTTCCCCTTGCTCTCCCAGCCTCCGGACAGTTCCGCTGGTAGTGTCCAGGATTTTGGCAGTACCAGCATACTGCATGTTCCCCTCTATACATTGTACCTAGCTGTCTTTCCCAACCATTTCTTACTTGGGGTCCCGGATTTATCACTGGCCCCATGACCTGTGGGACTATCTGTTGGGCCGCTAATTTAACCCCTATATGTTCTATGGCTCTCACCAATTTATCGGTTGTCTTGTCCACCTCCTTCTGGGACGCACTTTCTGACTTAGCATGCTCTGATTGACGATGTCGTTTGATTGCATGTGTCAGGTGTCTTTTCCACAAATCCTCTGACATTGTCTCTAATCCCACAATGTCCCTTAATTTTGCTTGAACCGTAGCAGGTAGTCCGTTTATTATCCCATTACGAAAGTGAGCCCTTCCTAAGGGGCTGTGGTCGGGTCTTTCTCCAGTCCCTGTTTCCCATAAGTCCCATGCTCGAGTGAAATACTCGTGTGCAGTCTCTCCTTCCTTTAGTTGAAGGGTTACCAAGGCATCCAAACTATAGGGTGTAGGAAATGTTTCTCTAAGTGCTTCCCAAAATTTATTCCGAAGTGGGTTAAATTCTATTTCATCCCCCAATTTACTGCTTCTTACAATTCTCTCTATTTGCTTCAGGGCCCCTTCTGCCTTTAATTTTATCATGATAGTTCTGACATCTGCGAGTGCTAATTGTTCTTGGCAGGTTTCTCGCTCAAAACAAGAAATCCATGGACTAGCCCCATTACTCAACGGAGGTAGTTTTTTCATTAAACTCTCTAAGTCCATTCGTGACCAGGGTACATATTTTTGAGTTCCCCGTCCCGTGATCAGTAATGGGCATTGATATCTCAATTTTGGGGATTTCTGCTCCTTCTTTACTCTTGGCATGCATTTATTTATCCCACCTTGTTCTGACTCTTCTTCGTCACTGTCACTGTCCCTATCAGCTTCCAATGTCTCAGGGTCAAAGGTATATTGGTCACGTTCATCTCTAAGATAATCTTTTCGGCCATAGTTTAGTTGTTTCACATCTTTCTCTTTTGTCCTAACTATGTCCAGGTAGGCATGTCTATTTTTCTCCCTCCCGAGTCTTTTCCTTTTACTTTCCTCCCATGGTGGATCGTATCTCGTTTCCACATCTGTACTACACTTTTCGTCCTTTACTCCTATTACCATTCCTTCAGCTTTAATTTCTCCTGACAGTGTTGTAGTTATCTTTTCCACTTCCTTCAATACACCTACCATTAATTCTTTTTGATCCTCACTGATCTGCCCCAGCACATTAATATCTCTGTTTAAGTTTTTAATGTTATCCTGAACCTTTTTCATGTTCCATTTCTGTATCTCTAACTCCTTTTCTATTTTCTTGGACTCCAGAGGGGTCTCCACATCTATTACTCCCCCTTCTATTTTTATTAAAGGGGCCTGTACCTCGTCTGATGTGTCCCTATTCCCGAGGTTCTTGTCACACCCCAGTGTCTCAATATCTGGATATAAGGGACGTGACTCCAGGATCCCATCTGGGGTGCCAGGGGCACCTTTTGACTCCACATATGTATAGGGCGGGGGTCTACAAGCTATTTCTACAGGGGCAGTAACAGGTGGGTTACCAGGGAGACCAAATTCTTCAAATAGAGCTAGGACATCGCGGTACTGAATCTCCTTGTCTCTCACCCTCTTTTTTGCTGACTCGCGATTAAAGATTTTGTTTTCTGTGTCCCGTTTTGTTTCTTCCAGCTTGCCTAAGACTCTACGTTTTAAAATTTTGTTTCCCTTATCTGTCAGGAACATCTCAGTGCCCCCGGGTAACCAACCCCTCTTCCTCCAGCGGTCTACACATTTTCGGAGCATTTTTTGTTTTTCCAATGCCGCATTACTGGTATTTCGCTCCTCTAATTCCTGATTAATTTCGTTAATAACTTGGTCAAAAGTCAGCAGGCAACTGTACAGCCATAGCTGCGGGACCGCTTTCTAATGCCTGTTTTAATTTAGGTTCTTGTCCGTTTAGGGGATCTATGTCAACGAAAATTGCTTTTAAAAATGTCTCCTTGCAAGCTGGATGACTAATATCTTTTAAAAGAACAGTCTCTAAGTCTTGTCCTCCAATTGACTTCAGACTGTCCTGTATACTCTGATTGCTCGTTTTCCACTCTCTGTTTTCCCAAAGGGTTCTGAAAGTTAAATTACAACTAGAAAACCAAATATTTGGGCTATACTTTTGTCCTGTTTCCCTGTACCAATCTATGAATTTACGTAACTTTATCTCCTTGGTGATGTTGGGAATACCCTCATTTAACTTATCAAAAGTATTTCGAATAAACCGGGTGTCTCTTAGGAGTTTGTCAACTTTTTCATTAATATCTCCTACCTGATCCGGACACAGCTGTCGCAGCCTTCTGTCGTCATTCTTGTTCACCAGGCAGGCGTCCCTGAGTACTTTTTTTGTTGTCTCAAGGTCTCTAGTGTCTGCTGTGGTATTCCACCACGGCGAATTGGGGAAATAAATTCTTAACTTCTCAAGTGTACAGACATTATCATACCTACCGGACATTTATAAGTCAGTCTCTCAGATACAATTGAGGCCAATAAACCTGAACCTTTGTTTTCTTTCAAAGCCCAACCTTCACGTGGGAGATTTCTCCTCTTAATAACCAGTTTAGGGCAGAAAACTCAGGTCCTCAATTGTTTATAGACCACCTTCTCACTCTATTGGACTTTGCAACGACACAATAAAGACTTTTAAACTCTAGTAGTTTCTTGCGAAGCACTTAATAAATGTCATTCAAACACCTTAAGGACTTTTATCTTGTCTGTAATCACTTACGTGTTACAATCCTGGCATGCGACCTTCAATTGTGGTCGTCTAATTTGTCCGATCTCCAGTTCTTACTGACAATCATAAAGATTTTAAAAAAAAGAGAATTTTGTTAAAACAGGCTTCTCTGGACCTTTTTATCAGCCGGCTGAGATGATTGTCAGAAAAAACAGAAACCGTCGTCCAGTGTTCACTCACCCATCACGTCGGGGTCACCAAATTGTTAGGTCTGCTTTGTTCATGAATGAGTGAGACAAACACCAGACTGAGTCGAAATCAGGGTTCTTTGTTCTTTATTACCGGATTGTAACACTTGCAACTAACAATGTTAGTCGGAGAATGCATTCTCCCGTTATCAGCAAAATGGTGATTTTCTTATACCCTTGGATACGTGCTTAGAACATCATCATATCATTACTTGTCCAATGACTAAAACTGTTGCTATCCTTTCCCTGCTAGCTTCCTGCCTCTCAATCCATCAATGTCTCTCTTATCTTGTAAGTACAAGGATGCATTCACATCTTGTTACAGCCCTGCACAGGGTAACTCCTTACACATTCCCATCTCATGATGTTTTACCTTACAACTTGCAACCTAATTTTTTGCGATTCATGCACAAGCACTCCCAAGTCCCTCTGCACTACAGCATGCTGTAGTTTTTCACCCTTTAAATAATATTCAGCTCTTTTATTTTTCTTGCCAAAGTGGATAACCTCACACTTACTAACATTGTACTCCATCTGCCAGACCTTTGCCCACTCATCCAGCTTAACTATATCCCTCTGCAGACTCTCCACATCCTCATTACAATTTGCTCTTCCACTCAATTTGGTGTCATCCGCAAACTTGGCTACACCACATTTTGTCCCCTCGTCCAAGTCATCAATGTAAATGATGAACAGTTGTGGGCCTAACACTGACCCCTGCGGCACCCCACTTACCACTCTCTGCCAACCTGAAAAACTCCTACTTATCCCAACTCTCTGCCTCCTGTCAGACAACCAATTTTCAATGCAGGCCAATATACTTCCCCGGACTCCACTTTCCTGTAACTTACTGATAAGTCTCTTGTGCGGCACCTTATCAAACGCTTTCTGGAAATCCAAATATACAACATCAACCTGTTCCCCTCTATCCACCGCACCCATTATATCCTCAAAGAATCCTAACAAGTTTGTCAAACAAGATCTTCCCTTTCTAAAACCATGCTGCGTCTGCCTGATTGAACCCTTATGTTCCAAAAATTTCACTATTTCATCTTTAATGACGGCTTTAAGCATTTTTCCAACTACAGACGTCAAGCTAATTGGCCGATAATTTCCAGTCTTTTGCCTACATCCCTTCTTAAAAAGTGGCGTGACATTTGCTGTCTTCCAGTCTGCCAGGACCTGCCCTGAATCCAAGGAATTTTGTTATATGACCACCAATGCATCAACTATAACTTCTGCCATTTCCTTCAGAACCCTTGGATGCATATCATCAGGACCAGGTGATTTGTTTGGCTTTAGTCCCATTAGTTTCTCCATCACTACTTCCTTTGTTACAACTATTTTATCAAGGCACTCCCCAACATTTGCATCCTTAACTCCGCACTTGGGCATGCTGGACGTGTCTTCCACCGTGAAGACTGACATAAAATATTTGTTTAATGCCTCAGCCATTTCCTCATTTTTTGCTACCAATTTTCCTTTCTCATCCTCCAAGGGTCCTATGTTAACTCTGGCCACCCTCTTCCATTTTATATATTTATAAAATTTTTTGCTTTGTGTTTTTATATTTTGTGCCAATTTACTTTCATAATCCTTTTTCCCATTTCTTATTACCCGCTTTGTAAACCCTTGTTGTCTCTTAAAGTTTTCCCACTCTTCCAGTTTCCCACTGCTCTTTGCAGATTTGTACACCTGCGCCATCAATTTTATACTCTCCTTTATTTCCTTTGTTAACCACAGTTGATTTTTCCCTCTCTTGCTGCCCTTTTTCCTGACCGGAATATATTTTTGTTGAGCATTACAAAATATTTCTTTGAAAATCTTCCACTGTTCCTCAACTGTTTAATTAATTAGCCTGTGCTCCCAGTCCACTCTGCCCAATTCCTCCCTCATCCTATGGTAGTCACCCCTGTTTAAGCCTAATATATTAGTTTTAGATCTAACTATATCCCCTTCCATCTGAATGAGAAATTCAATCATACTATGATCGCTATTTCCCTGATGGTCTCTGACTATTACATCATTTACTCTACCTATCTCATTGCACAACACGAGATCCAGGAGAGCATTTTCTCTTGTGGGTTCCTTAACATGCTGCTCAAGAAAGCTATCGTGGATGCATTCTATGAAATCCTCTTCTAGACTCCCACGACCAACTTGATTTTCCCATTCTATGTGGAAGTTAAAGTCTCCCATGATTACTGCCATATCATTATTACATGCCTCACTTATCTCTCTATTTATTTCCTGTGCCACTAAACTATTGTTATTTGAAGGGGAAATAGTTTGATAACACCCACCAATAATTTTTTCCCTTTGTTATTCTTTATCTCTACCCAAATGGACTCAACATTATGCTCTTTAGATCTTATATCATTCCTCACTACTGCCTGGAGCTCATCTTTGATTAAGAGAGCAACTCCACCTCCCTTACCATCCTATCTATCTCTTTGCACCACCTGATACCCTTGAAAGTTTAATTCCCATTTAGGGTCACCTTGTAGCCATGTTTCCGTGATGGCTACCAAATCATAGGCATGGGTACCGATTTGTGCCTCAAGTTCACAAACCTTATTACTAATACTGCGGGCATTCAGATAAAGTGTCCTTATGCTCTTTGTCCTTTTAATATCTAGTGACTTCTGTCACCTTTTCTTTTGATTTTTCTGTCCACTATTTTTCTTTGTAATTTTCTTAACACTATCATTAACTTGAAAACTCACTGCACCATCTGATTTTTGACTTTCTCCTCCCAACATTACTTTTCCTATTTTACTTTTCCTGGCCATTACTTTATCTTCCCTACCCTTTTCCCTATCACTCTGGTTCCCATACCCCTGCCACTTTGTGTTCCCTCAATAGATCACAAAAGTCCCATGTTACACAGCTTAGTGCACTTCGCTGTGATATTTGAGAACTTAATTTTTATCCTCTATTGCTGTGAATGGGATTCATGGTGTTCATTGGAATGGCCACTGGAGATGACTGTTTTCGCTTCTCACCCCTGTTTTCCCTCACTTACAAGGCAATCTTTTAAGGCCTGATTTCCTTAAAAGCATAGCATTAATGCAGCAACTGTGAAACACAGATCAGGTCCTCTTTTAGCAAAATCCCACAGAATTTCAAGACAAATCAATGGAGAATTAATTTCTGTTAGATGTCCTGGAGCTGTGAAATTATATAATTGGTCTGGAAGCATTAATATTGTCTGAAGGTGAACAGTTGATTTTTTAATACTGTACTACAAACAAAATACCAAATTTATAATGTATATGTCCAGACCTGGTACAAATCTGAGACAAATGGAAATTACAGTGAATGTGAAATGCAAGAAAAAGTGAAGTTAGAGAAATGTTTCTATCATGGAAATTTTTCAGGGATAAGATTTTTTAAAATCTCAGCCTTTAAGCAAGCGTAGTCTGTGGGAATCTTTGATGTTTGAGTGTGGTCATTTATTTGTTATGAGAAACATCCTACACTCCTGTCCTAAAGGCATAACTCATCCTTTAATAGGATTCCATACCTATCAAGTATACTTTGGTGCTTTGCCTCAGTGTTGGAAATTGCTAATAATCCAATCAGAAGTGGTAGGATGTATTCTCGGCAACATTGAATGCTTATCTTAATAAAAATAAGACAGGAAATACATTTCACCTTGATCTGAAATCAGTTAACACTTTAAACATTTGTTTGAATGAAATTGTTAAAGTCCAGTTCTGGCAAATGATTTCCATCTGATAACTTGTATCTTTTTATAATTGTGACTGGACCTATTTTTCTCTAGCATTACCCAGCAAATTTTTAAAATGCCAGTGTTTTTAATTTTTGTTTTAAGTTGTAGATGATGAATTAAAATAGTGCAGTTTAATCTAAATAAAACCACATGAATACAGCTGAACAGCCATGTTGTACCTGTGCTGAATGTATTTTACATAATAATGATAATTATTATTAAGACTGAGCATGAAACATTTATTTTGATTTTGTTCTCGCATAAAATGGAATCAACATCTTACAACATTACTATATAAAAAAAATTCTACTTCTGTCTCCACTGGTAAATCTTGGCCAAAAATTTCACAAAATAACTCTTAATTGGATAATAACAAAAATTTGTTAATATCCTAAACTTTTCCTTCATTCTACTAAAAGTAATAAATTTCCTGGCCTCAAAACAATCGTTACTTTTCTTAATTCCACAACATTGCCAAATTTTAAATAAAAATTCCAAAGAAAATGGAAAAAGTCAATTTTGAAATAAAGGTGTTCTTTTAGACATTAAACCTCTTCCTCCAATCTTTTTATTAATTTTATTTTGAAGTTCAATTAAATGTTTCAGCATGGGTGTTTCTCTATTTGCTGTTAACAATCTTGCATTCCATTTATATATAAAATGTTGTAAATCTGTTTTTCCTATTTTATCAAGTTCTATATTTACCCATGCTGGAACATTATTTAACTCATACGTTACATTAATAAATCTCAACTGTGCTGCTTTATAATAATTCATAAAATTGGGGAGCTGTATACCTCCTAAATTGTATTTCCATATCAATTTTTCCAAAGAAACCCTAGCTATTTTGCCTTTCTTTAAAAATTTTATAACACAAATATTTAATTCCTTAAAATTTTGTGAGGAGTTTAAATTGGAATTGATTGAACTAAATATTGTATTCAAGGAAAAACATTCATCTTAACATAATTTAGTAGATTTATTATTACCAGTGGAGACAGAAGTAGAATTATTATTAAGTACTAGGGATGCAAAGAAATTTATTTCAGATATGTATAAATTATTACAAAAGAAGGCTTGATAAGGAGTTCAAAATCAAAACATAAATGGGAGGTAGATTTAAATAATCAAATAGATGAACGTAGATAGATTCAGAGTATGAAAAGTACAATAAATGTGAGATATCGGTTAGTTCAATATAATTTTATTTATCAGTTATATTTAACATTACAAAAGTTACATAATATGAATTATATTTATTCAGATTTATGTTTTAGATGTGGACAAGAAGTTGGTACTTTTTTTGCATTTGACTTGGCAGTGTTCCACAATTAAACCTTTTTGGCTTGATTTGGGTAATTTATTAAAACAAACAATTGGAGTAAGATTCCCACAGGATCCAATGTTATTTTTACTGGTAGATGTTTGAGGGATTAAACTGAAATTAAAATTGAATATATTAAAATTTGTTCATATTGCCTTGGCAATAGCTAGAAAATATATTGCTATAACTTGGAAGTCAGATACTGATTTGGGAATGGATAGATGGCATACAGAAGTTTGGAGTTGAATTCCACTTGAGAAAATTACTTATAATTTAAGAGATAAATATCATACATTTTGTGAAATATGTAGCTCATGTTTACAAACTGTTGGTATTAAAATTTAAATGAATCTTGAACATACCCTTTTCTAGATCTCTATGAATATTTAGAAGTTTAAATGTATTGGAAAGTGAAGTTTGCCTGTTGTGGCTTTCTTGTCCTTCTTCTTTTTCTTTTTCTTTTAGTTTGTAGAGTGTTGGGGGAGGGGGTGGGGGTTTTATAGGAGGTTTTTCTTTCTTTTGTATTTTTTTATTTTCTTTTTTATAAAACACCACATGTATTTGGATTAAGTTTGAAATATTGTTATATATTTGCTAAGTGGTTTTATATTAAATAAAGTATATAAAAATTACTATAAAAATAATAGTGCACAAAAATTAAGGCAGTGTCTTTGGTTCATTGATCATTCAGGAATCTGATGACAGCGGGGAAGAAGCTGTCTTGTGGCACTGAGTGCTCGTCTTTAAGCTCCTGTAACTTTTTCTCGATAGTAGCAGAGTGAAGAGGGCAGGGTGGTGGGGATCTTTGAGGATAGAGGTGCTTTTTTAAGACACTGCTTTATGTAGATGTCCTCGATAGAGTGAAGTCTGGTGCGTGTGATGTCGCAGGCCAATTTAACAACTCTCTGGGTTTATTCTTGTCCTGAAAGTTGGTGCTTTCATACCAGGCAATGATGCAACCAGCCAGAATGCTCTCCACAGTACACATGTAGATGATGTCGAAGGTGATAAAGCAATTAAGCATTAGTCTACCATAAAAGTTTAAAAAGGAGTATTAGTATAATTAAATGGAGTAATGTAGACTAGTGGAGATCAAACTACAGCTCTGAGGCCACTGTGGCATGTTGCCTATTTTTAAGTGGCTAAGGTTCATTTTAAAAATAAAATGGAATATGGCCCATTAGAACATAGTCTCTAACAATAAATAACCCTGCATGTACGTTGCACTTCTTACTTTCACCACTAGATGTCACGGCCATTTTGAACAACTACTAGACAGCCATTGTAATATTTCTCATTGATGAAAATGTTTAGCTCAGTTCAAAAAAAAATTTACCTCAGTTGATTAAACATGATGGAGCGGAAAAAATAGGAAATAGCAAGGGAGTGCTGAAAATTTCAGATGGTGGAAAAATGAATACTTTTCCACAAAAGTCAAGGGGATGCATATTTGTTTGATTTGCAAGGAATCTGTTAACTTTAATAGCCTATCCACAGATTTACACATTGCATCTTAATCATTAAGGTGGGCACTTGGTCCTTGAATTGCATTCACTGAGAGTTGTGGAGGAATATTGGTGACTGCCATGTCTTTTTCTTGATCTTTTCTCCTGTTCTTATTTATCATCCATTTAAAAAAAAAATTAAAATTTAGACATACAGCACAGTAACAAGCCATTTTGGCCCACGATGCCGTACCACCTAATTATACCAAATTAATCTATATGTTTCAAATGGAAAAAGGAAACAGGAGTCCCCAGGAAAATCCACACAGACATGGGGAGAATGTACAAATTCCTTACAGACAGTGTGGGATTTTAACCCCAGTCCCGATCGCTGGCGCTGTAATGGCATTGCGCTAACTGCTACCATGCCACCCATTTTATTGTAGTCATTTAAATTAAATTAAAGAGCAGCAGATGCAGATATGCCCACTATAGTATGTGAGCTTCCATCATCAATCAACTATTGTAATGTCAATTTTTAAACTGTTTGTTGGCGTCGTATAGTTATTTTGACAGAAAATTTAGTTTTTATGGCACAGGGGTTTTCTGGTCTAAAATAACTTTTTTTTCTGGAGTGTAACTAGTTGAAAATTACTGGACTTAATATTGTTTGGCCATGACTCCTTATATTTTTCTGTATGTGGCCAACAACCAAAAAAAAATTAGGCCACCCCTGTTGTAGACTTTCCATTCAGATTCAGTAGATAGTTAATATTGAGAATTCATGTGATGAAAATCACCCCAAAGCTGCCTAGACGACTTCCAGTCTTAACTTTGTTCTGGTTCTGGTAGTTTCCAGTCGTGAGGAATGATTAGATTTACCATGAGCAAAGATGACCAAAATTGGCTCGGTCCAAACTGCATCACAACTCAGTGAGTGTGACAGTGTAGTGAAAGTGTCACCTTGTCCTGAAGGAAGCAAAATCCTTCTACCTCACATCCACCAAAGTCACAGTAGGCAGTCCAGGGCAGAAAGTTAGCCGGAAGTGGTTCTTTGGAATCTTAATTTCACTGCTGCCCATTTTCGTATGCTGAAGAACTGTGCAATAGTGGATACATGTTTCAGAAACCTGACTTAGGAAATTATACATGGGGTCCACCGATGTTCCTCGTGTTTTGGACATGATGCGCATAGAAAAACCTCATTGCCAATTAGTCTTTGAAAATGTTCTAATGGAAATAACCTGTTGTATCCATTTGTGTAATTATATTGCAACTTCAAATATGTTTTTATCTGAATAACTTTACAGAAAGAACTAAAAATCATTCATCACGCTGACCATACACTTTCCAGTTTTTGCAAGTGGCAAAAGAAGATGAATCCGAAAAGTGATTCCAGTCCAAATCACCACGATGTGGCCGTGTTGCTAACTAGGTTAGTTTCTTTTTTCTGAAGGGAAATGGCTTGATACCTTATGGTATCAGAACTGGGCAATGTCATCCATGTTGATGATGGAGTACATGTCATTGTAGAACATATAATTGGAATGTTCACACATGCAGTTTGTAAGGAAATTCCGGGTTCACTTGCTGGTGCATTGACATTTCCAGGTTTGTCATGTATAAATGTGCCAGCAATTAAATCTGGAAATTTCCAATATATTATAAAAGGAAGATGGTTGCAAATGATCCTTCTCTTTCAAGCTTATTCATGTCCCAAATCTAAAGCACCACCCTAACCCCACTCCATCCATCCACATACATTACTCCAACACATAAAGACTTTGATCACACAAGGAATGGGGAAATGTTTTTGTATCACAAATGTAACTGCAAAGTGGTGTGGATTGGTGGAAGGATCATCTTCAAAGTTGTGAAAATGTTTGAAAGTTTAGGGGAGTAAGTAAATACACTCCTGAAAGCCGGAATTGAATGAGGTATAGAATTGATAATGCATTCAGTGAAGGAGAACATTCTGCTAATTATCTCTATACTGAGCAGAAATGGACTGTAGATTTCTCCTGTTCTCTGCTTTTGCTCCATAGCCCTGCTGATTACAAATTTTCATGTGATATCTGGATAATAGTTAAAGCATGGCAAATGTTTTTGTTGGAACCACCTTTCAGGCATTGAGTCCAAACCTCCACCACCCATTGAGTGAAATAATTTCTAAACAAGGTTAGAGAAATGAGTGCAAGAACAATCAGGAAGCAATGAATCTGAAGCTGTCCGAGGTAAAACACAGAATTCTGTGGACATCGTTGTTGAAGTAAAAGCACACAATGCTGGAGAGATTCAGCAGGTCAAACATGGTCGTTTATGTAGCAAAGGCAGAGGTACATAACTGATGTTTTGGGCTTGAAATTGTCAGTCATTGTTAGGAGCAGGAGGGGTTGAGAATTCTATAATTATATGATTAGTTGAGGGTACACCTGCTAGTGAAATACACAACTGTATACATGTACCATTATATTTTACTTCATCCTTTCTGTCTTCAGTGCTTGTATTGGAATAATGTATGCAGTTCATATCAGTATGTTTAATCTAAATGTGATTAATAGCCATTAAAAGCAATTTAGTAAAATGAATCTCACTGGAATGTCACTGTGCTTAGTTTACTGATGCATGTATTATGTGCATTATGTCTTTGAGTGCTTTATCTGCGATCAGAATGTGTTACATTAACAATGGATGGCTTTCATCATAATCTTAACTATTCTCTGATATTCATGCTTAAGAATCTGGCTTGAAACTAGTCTCTCAAAGAAGTGATATTTATGGAAGCAATATGTTCTGTTCTTACACTGTTTGTTACACTCCAGTTAATGTTGATGAAATTGGAAGCAAGTAGTTGTGTAGAAATCTATAAAAAGATTAGTGCATGTTTGATTTATATAAAGATAAAAAAAATGTTCAATTTTTCAATGAGCTAAATACCTTCTGATTGTAGGAAGGATATCTGTGCTGGTATGAATCGTCCCTGTGAGACGTTAGGGTTATCTCACGTCTCAGGAATGTGTCAGCCACTTCGAAGCTGCAATGTTAATGAGGATTCTGGCTTGCCAGTAGCATTCACCATCGCACACGAGATTGGCCACAGGTATTTCATTCCCTTAAAAGCAGAGGGTGCAATTCTGTATACATTTCATTTCAAATACATAGATATGTCCCTATAGAAATAGTTTGAATTATTTGATAAAATGTTCTCCAAAGAGAAATTCTGCACTGCACTAGAACTGCCCAAAATTAGGGAAGGCTAACCATTTGGACTCTGGCCATTTTTAACCTTTCATAATATATACTAATATATACTCTAGAATGGGTCCATGGATAAACTACAGTATGAATACCAGTATGAACCAGCTGGTGGTTGGGTATAAAACCAGTCCCTGAAAACAGGGACACAGAGTATATGTGCTTGCTGGTAGTCCCTGAAAACTGGGGTACGGAGTTCAAAGAGTTAAAATTACCTTGCGTTTTCATCCTTTTCTTGATCGTTAGACAATAGCACTATGTCAGGAAATTAGATCAGCAAAATGTCAGACCAATTTCAATTAATAAGTCTTGGACTGAGAATCAACCAATGCTGGTGCAACTGTGATACAATGAGCTCGCACAGCAGAGAATAACACTATTTGAAAAAAATATGATAAGTACGATAATTAGTTCCACCTTATTTTTAATGTGGGCTTTCTCTTGTATGTTAATGTTATTTGCTTTGTTATTTAGACCCAATTAGTATTCAGTCTGAAACTAATCAGTCACATAAGTTGTCTTTAGGGTTGAGCAGTTAATATTTGTAATGAAATCAAAAGGCATGACAGTATGAGATGTGTGTTTGAATTTCAATTTCATCCATTACATTATCAAGAGCTTTTTTTGAGATCATCATAGAATCAGATTATGCATTCATTTCAATGTGAAATTATATCCAATGTGAAAATTATACCACTGCTTCCTTTTCCAGAAGGAGTAGAAATCAATGTTTTGGAAAATATTTTTTTTCTTTTTTTTTCTAGCTTATCTAGTGATATTGCTACAAGTTCCACTGGCTTTGTATGCCATTCCTTGAATGGAAGATGACAGCATTGACTGTCCTTCCTTTGATCTGAGCTGAGGATATAAGTTTGTACTTAAAATTGAACATTCCAGGTCCAGTCCAGGTCCTTTGGCCCATGATGTGCGCTGGCCTATATATCCAAAAAAAAACCCTCTTTATCTCATAACCCTCTATTTTCACCCTTCTCCCTTCACTGTACAGATATCCTCTGATACTTGCTATTCCCACCTTGGGAAAAAGGTGCTGGCTGTCTAGCGCATCTATGGCTCTCATAATTTTGTAGACCTCTTTTAAGTCATCTTTCATTCTTCTTCACTCCAAAGAGAAAAGCCCAAGCTCATAAGACATATTTTCCAATCCAGGCAACATCCTGATAAATCTCCTCTGCATGCTCCCCGTACCTTCCACATCCTTCCTGTAATGAAGTACTCAGAATTGAATACAATATAATAAGTGTGATTTCACCAGAGATTTACAGAGCTGCAACATCACTTCAGAACTCCTGAATTCAGTCACCCGATTAATGCAGCCTTGCATCACATTGGCCTTCTTATCCTATCTATCTGCATGGCAATCTTGAGAGATCTATGGATTTGGACCCTAAGGTCCCTCTGTTCTTCCAAACCATTAATTATCCTACCATTAACCATGTACTCTGTCTTCAAGTTTGACTTTCCAAAATACATCATCTCACACTTATCCGGATTGAACTTCATCTGCATCCTTTCTGCCCAACTCTGCATTCTGTCCATATCCTGTTGTAACCAAGACAACCTTCAATACTATTTACATCTCCCCCAACCTTTGTATCATCTGCAAACTTCAGACCCATCCTCTACATCTTCGTCCAGGTCATTTATAGAAATCCCAAAGAGCTGGGATCCCATAACAGATGCCTGCGGAACTCTACTAGTCATTGATCTCCAAGCAGTATGCCTTTTGTTACATTATCAAATAACTCAAGTAGACTCATGAGGAATGACCTTCCCCTCACAAAGCCATGCTGTCTATCCTTGAGAAGACTGTACTTCTCTCATTGCTCATAAATCCTGTCCTTCCGAATCCTCTCCACTGATGTAAGACTCACAAGTCCATAATTGCCAGGATTCTCCCTATGGCATTTTTAAACAAGGGGACCATATTTGTCATTGTCTAATTATCTGGAACCATCATGCGGCCAAGGAAGCCAAGATCATTTCCAGAGCTCGAGCAATCTCCGCCCCCTTTCCCACAGCAACCTGGAATGCATTTTGTCTGGTCCCAAGGACCTAATGTTTTTAAGAAGATCCAGAACTTTTTCACATGGTCCAGCACATAAACTTGTTCTATTCCAACCTCATCTTAACCATGGTTTTATCCTGGTGAATACTGAATCAAAGTATTCATTCAGGAATTCCCCAACCTCCTCTGCTTCCAGTTACATGTTGCCTCCTTCATCTCATCATTATTGTGATTTTCATGGACATCTTAGGGTTTTCCTAATCCTATTTACCAAGGCCTTCTCATGCTACCTTTTAGCTCTCCCAAGTCCTTTCTTAAGTTCCTTCTTGGTTACCATATGATTCTCATGAGCCCTTCCTGTTTTTTTTTTTTGCTGCTTCTTCTTCTTAACTAGTTGCTTCTCTAGTTTTATCAACCTTTTCCTATCCTTTCTCTGTCTCAGTTGGACAAACCTATCCAGGACCCCATGCATGTGGTCCCTAAACATTCTCGACATTACTTCTATGCTTCCTGCCAAGAACATCCATTGCCCATTTACTCTCCCCTAATTCCTGCCTCGTCCCTTCATAATTAGCACTTATCCAATTAAACACCATCATTTTGTCTGTTTTTATCCTTGTCCACAGATATGCTAAAGCTCAGGGTATTATGGTTATTATCACTGAAATGTTACACCACCGAGAAGTCTATCACCTGACCAGGTTCATTACCCCAATACTAGATACAGTACCGTGTCTTTTCTAGTTGGCTGGATCATATCCTGTGCCAGGAATTCTTCTTGAACACATCTCTCTTATTCTAGCCCATGTATTTCTCTTGCAGTAAGACCGTGTCAGTTAGTATAATGAAATTTTAAATTTTAAAGAATTTGTTTGCCATGAAGAACATCTTCCCCAAAAACACTTTAACTGAGATTTTGCCTGAAGTCCAGCGATCCCAACTTTATAACTGTAAGTGATGTAAGTAATTATCCATAGAAATGCAAATTGTACCATTTGCAATCAGAAGATGGAATATAATTTAAAAAATTCCAGCAAGAATGTATGCAACCTTGCTGATAATGTAGCTCATGAAACATGTGCTGTTATACTTGCAGTTTTGGCATCCAGCATGATGGACAGGGTAATGACTGTGAACCCATGGAGAAGCAACACTTCATCATGTCTCGACAATTGCAATATGATCAGTCTCCTCTTGTTTGGTCACATTGCAGCAAGGACTACATCACACGGTTCCTCGAGTGAGTAATTAATTTATATCCTACATTTTATACTTTTCAGTTTTGTTTTTTGACAAACTGTCTCATTTTTCATGGAAAAAATTGTTCTGACATGGCCAACTTTATGGAGCAGAAATAAAAGGGAAAAGTAATTGCAAATGAAAATTTGCAAAGCAGCAGAGTTTCTTGAAATTCTTTGGATTTCCTTTGAACAGTGGGAGATATTGGATGCTCTATATGTTTGAGTACTCATTTAAAAACTGTGAGATGAGAGAGCACCTTTTGACATTTTGTCCTGATTTTGCCAACTGGGCCTGATGAACAGCTCACAGTGAGCCATTTTCAAACATGCTGTGCCAAGGAAGTCATCAAAGTGAAAGCAGTAAATAGTTTTAAAGTTCTACTGCAAACTTTACCATTAAGCAGTCTAAACACTATTCTGGAGAAACTCAACAGGTTAAACAGTGTACTTTATATATCAAAGATAAAGATAGATAACCAATGTTTTGGGCTTGAGGCCTTCATCAAGGTATAAGCAAAATAGTGATCTGTTGAGTTTCTCCAGCATTGTGTTTTTACATCATTCACTGTGTCTCCCTTGATGAAGGACTCAAGCCTGAAACATGGTCATATATCTTTATCTTTGCTATAGAAAGTACACTGTTTGACCTGCTAAATTTCTCCAACATTGTGATTTTACTTCAATCATGGCATCTGCCGACTTCTGTGTTTTACTCTATAAAGCAGTCATCTTGGTGATCAGAAATCATTGCAAAGGCTATTAAAATTTTAAAATTTATTTTGTCTTAAGGAAATCATTGCTGAACATCAATTGAAAGTTAGTTTAGAATTAAAATCCATTAATGTGTGATAGTAGGCTTGAGTTGCTTGCATTTAACAGCAGATGGAAAGGATGGGAGGAATACCAACTCACGTGTTCATTTCAGGACGATGCAGATTATGACTTTGATGAGATGGTGTATATAAAGTAAGTCTGATGGGAACACAGGATGACTTGCTTGATAGATTTGAAACATTGCCAGAAGAATGTAATGTCCTGAAGCATAAAATAATCCAGGATTAATCTTGTGTGAAGTTCTGAGTAGAGCTGGAAGATCAAACTTTTCCCCTTGGATAAGATGGTCAATGCTACTGGAATACATGTGACTCTTCAGCTCCTTGCAATAGCTTCACATTGGACCAGAGTATGAAAAGAAAGATGGAAGATTGGCATTAAGAGAATCCACCAGGTGATTAGGTGACATTTCTATCTATTCTGCAGTGCCTATTTGTGCAGGCTGGCATTTTAGCTTTGTGGCACTGCAATTTTAATATTCAGCTACAGAGGCAAGGAAGAGATAGAATTATGAGGATTTGCTGTTGTGCTTTCTGGCATTGAACTTAAATATTGTTCAGACACAACTTCTCACTTCCATTTCCTCCTACTTTCATTTCTCACTTTTTCTTTATGCTTCTCCAGTCTATGGATGCACATTGCAGAGTGAGTGAAAAGCTGGAGATTTCACAATAATGAAGTTGTGCAAAGACCCAGTCTTCATCGAGGGCTCAGTAGTGGAGAGGGTCAAGAACTTCGAATTCCTGGGTGTCAACATCTCCCAGGAACTGTCCTGGAGCTTCCACATTGATACAATCACAAAGAAGGCTCGCCAGCGACTACACTTTGTGATGTGTCTGAGGTGGTTTGGTACGTCACCGAAGACTCTCATAAACTTCTACAGGTGTACTGTGGAGAGCATTCTGGGTGGTTGCATCACTGCCTGGTATGGAGGCACCAACTCTCAGGACAAGAATAATCTCCAGCGGATTGTTAACTCAGCCTGTGACATCACAGGCACTAGAATTCACTTCATCAAGGACATCTACATTAGGTGGTGTCTTAAAAAAGCAGGCTCTATCCTCAAAGACCCCCATCACACAGGCCATGCCCTCTTCACTCTGCTACCTTCAGGGAAAAGCCACAGGAGCCTAAAGATGAGCACTCTGCGGCACAAGGACAGCTTCTTCCCCACTGCCATCAGATTCCTGAATAATCAATGAACCAAAGACTCTGCCTTACTTTTATAGCACTATTATTTTTATTTTTTTATAGTAATGTCGTAGGGTGGTTCATAATATGTATGTTTGCATAATGATGCTGTTGCAAAATACTGAATTTCATGACTTGCTTGCTTGCTTGCCCAATCCTGATTCTGATTCTGTTTAGAACTGAGCTCTTCTGGAGTGTGAAAGGTAGAAGAGTTGAAGCTTCACCATACCAGTTGTTTGCTCCTTTATTTCTTGAGCATGGCACTTACTGTATATAGGTTCCCCAGATGGGCATTAACTGCTTGAAGGCATCAAGAGGTGTCATTAACTACTTGAAATTGCAGCTACCTGTGATTTGATGAGCTTTGACACAGTATACATGATACTGGGTATTGTCTCACATTAAGTGGACATTGAAGGAGTGGAATTCTGTCTGGTTGTGGTACATCACTAAAACAATTAGTGGTGTCTGCATTATACATTGCTGCAGACAATTACAAGCTGTATCATGGAGACAGTCAAAATCTGCACAAAGCTCCTGGTGGCTTTGCCCGCTGCTTCTAGTAAGAGTGATAGAAATGTATTCATCTGTACCTGGAGAGAGGTTATGGAAAGAGTGCAAGAAAGATAATATCAGGAATTGAGAAATGAGACAGGGAGGAAAAGTAAAACAAATGAGCGTCTACAGTTAAAGTTGTTAATTTTTAGTGCTTCATTTGTTAATTGTCAATAATTAAACCTCTCTTCATTAATCAAGCTCTTTGGTTGAAATGACAGCAACCTATTCTTTTTGGACAGACAAGGCATTTCAAGGCATTTAGTGCATCACAGCAAAATGATTGAAGGAATGGAATGTTGATTTTGTGCTGTTGACCACAATTCTGGTTGTAAATTCTGTGTTTATAACCACTACTTAATTGTAAATTTGCCAGTGCTACCAACATTGGTGGTGTGGTGGACAATGAGGAAGGACATCTAAATTTACAACAGGATCTAGGACAATTGGGCAAGTGGGCCAAGGAGTGGCAAATAGTGTTTAACTCTGATAAGTGCATTTTGAGAAGTCAAATCATGTTTGGGCATGCCCAGTAAATGACAGGGCCCTGGAGAGTGTTACAGAACAGACAGACCCTAGGTGTACAGGTTCTTAGTGAATTGAATGACTCAGATGGCCAAGGTGGTGAAGAAGGCATTTGACATGCTTTCCTTCATTGGGAAGTGTATTGAGTAGAAAAGTTAGGACCTCATGATTTAACACAAATGGGCTTGGCCCAGAATTCCAGCTTTGTCATCATAAATAAGTTCGGGTGAAGGCCCTCTTTGATGCTGTGAAACTCTGAATGTAATTCTTACCTAAGTATGCTGCATAAATAATAGAGAATTGTTTTGTTCAAGATTAATTTTGGAATCTAATCAATTTAGTCAACAAAGATGGAAGCTTGTTAAATGGAAAATAACATTTTGGTAATACCCTTGATGTTTAAAAACTCTATTTCTTAAGGGGCAAAATTAAATGGTGCTGGAAAACAGGTCTGTGTACTCCAATGCACACTTATCCCAGGACCACCACTTCATCCAGTGCAGGATCTATTCAAATTTCAAACTGCCATCCAATTATTATTGTTTTGCTGACCAGCTAACTTTAACCATCTGCTTAACCATAAGGCCTGTTTTGGGGCATTGTGGCACATATAAGTCAATAGTGTTTCTTAAAGTTGAGAAAAACATTCCACGGGGATTAGCAATTTGTAGAAGTCTTGCCCAACGTAGATAAGAATGGGCAGCTGATCTTTAATCTGCTCTCATCTTTTCTATTTTCTTTGACATGAATCTATAGATAATCTTAAGAATATGTGTTACAAAACTGTTTTACTCACTACCCACATATACAGTCTCTGGAAGGATCAGTTCCCAATTGATTCCATGTTTCATTACAGTTGCATGTTCAGAGTTCAGATTTATTGTCAGAGTACATACATTGCATACAATACTGAGATTCCTTTTCCTGCAGCCAGGCAGAATTTTTAATTAGCACTAATTGTGCTCAAGAAGAATGAAATGCATAGAAAGACTGATATGAAAACAAAAGGAAGAAATGTAAATAAACTGTGCAAATACAGAAAAATAAACATTCAATAAGTAATAATGAGCAAAGTGAAAGTCCTTAAATTAGTGTTTTATGGTTTTTACACAGCTGTCACGATCATTTCCCATCGATAATTTTCACACTTGCCCTCCATAGTGGTTGTTCAAACAGGAAGAACGTTTACACTAAAATGCCTGAGTCATGGCAGTTTTGAAGGCTGGACTCGATCAGGACGTAGACCCTGTGTGCAATGTACAGCATCACTGCGTTGACATTGTCAGTGTACATCGTATTCATTAGCCCATTGCTGCAGATGGTCTGCAGGCAGTCAACAAAAATGTTTAGGGCTGATGCATGAAAAATTTCAGATCGGGAGTGAGTCACTCATTTCCCTTCTAAACTTTTTCCACAGACTGCATTGTGGGAAATTTGTGCAAATTTGTGTAAAAATCATATTTGATTGAAGCTGTTCAGGATTCAAGATTTAATATATTGTCAGGTAATAAAGGCAGTGCACTATTACACAAAATTTGTTTTCGTCATCAGCAGAAATTGCCTGAAGTGTCTCTTACAGTCAGAGAAAGAGCAGCTAAAGAGAGTCTGTTGTTTCGGTGTCTGATGGCTAAGGGGTAGCAACCATTCGTGAACCTGGAGGTACGAGTCATGAGGCACATTTATCTCTTTCCAAATGGCAGCAGCAAGTACAGAGCATGTCTTGGTGTTGATCCTTGATGATTGCTACTGCTCTCTGACAGCATGTACATGTTCTCAGTGGCAAGGCAAGTTTTGCCTATGATGCACTGGGCTGTGTCTTATTACCTTTTGCAGGGCTTTCCACTCAAAGTGCTCCCATACTGGTCTGTGATGCCAGCACACTTTCCACTACCTATCTGCAGAAGTTTGCCAACTTTTCCAATGACATACTGAACCTCCGCAAATTCCTGAGGAAGTTGAGGCACTGGCTTGCATTAGAACTATGGCTCCAAGAACGGTCCTCTGCAATAGTGCCTTCCAGGAATTTAAAATTTCTGACCCTCTCCACCTCTGATTCCACATTGACCGCTAAATCGTATACTTTTGTTTTGCTTTCCTAAAATCTACAATCAGCTCATTGGTCTTGGGGCCAGTTAACTTTTAACTTTGGCTTGGCTTCGCGGACGAAGATTTATGGAGGGGGTAAATGTCCACGTCAGCTGCAGGCTCGATTGTGGCTGACAAGTCCGATGCGGGACAGGCAGAGACGGTTGCAGCAGTTGCAGGGGAAAATTGGTTGGTTGGGGTTGGGTGTTGGGTTTTTCTTCCTTTGTCTTTTGTCAGTGAGGTGGGCTCTGCGGTCTTCTTCAAAGGAGGTTGCTGCCCGCTGAACTGTGAGGCGCCAAGATGCACGGTTTGAGGCGATATCAGCCCACTGGCGGTGGTCAATGTGGCAGGCACCAAGAGATTTCTGTAAGCAGTCCTTGTACCTCTTCTTTGGTGCACCTCTGTCACGGTGGCCAGTGGAGAGCTCGCCATATAACACGATCTTGGGAAGGCGATGGTCCTCCATTCTGGAGACGTGACCCACCCAGCGCAGCTGGATCTTCAGCAGCATGGACTCGATGCTGTCGGCCTCTGCTATCTCGAGTACTTCGATGTTAGGGATGAAGTCGCTCCAATGAATGTTGAGGATGGAGCGGAGACAACGCTGGTGGAAGCGTTCTAGGAGCCGTAGGTGATGCCGGTAGAGGACCCATGATTCGGAGCCGAACAGGAGTGTAGGTATGACAACGGCTCTGTATACACTTATCTTTGTGTGGTTTTTCAGTTGGTTGTTTTTCCAGACTCTTTTGTGTAGTCTTCCAAAGGCGCTATTTGCCTTGGCGAGTCTGTTGTCTATCTTGTTGTCGATCCTTGCATCTGATGAAATGGTGCAGCCGAGATAGGTAAACTGGTTGACCGTTTTGAGTTTTGTGTGCCCAATGGAGATGTGGGGGGCTGGTAGTCATGGTGGGGAGCTGGCTGATGGAGGACCTCCGTTTTCTTCAGGCTGACTTCCAGGCCAAACATTTTGGCAGTTTCCGCAAAACAGGACGTCAAGCGCTGACGAGCTGGCTCTGAATGGGCAACTAAAGCGGCATCGTCTGCAAAGAGTATTTCACGGAAAAGTTTCTCTTGTGTATTGGTGTGAGCTTGCAGGCGCCTCAGATTGAAGAGACTGCCATCCGTGCGGTACCGGATGTAAACAGCGTCTTCATTGTTGAGGTCTTTCATGGCTTGGTTCAGCATCATGCTGAAGAAGATTGAAAAGAGGGTTGGTGCGAGAACACAGCCTTGCTTCACGCCATTGTTAATGGAGAAGGGTTCAGAGAGCTCATTGCTGTATCTGACCCGACCTTGTTGGTTTTCGTGCAGTTGGATAACCATGTTGAGGAACTTTGGGGGGCATCCGATGCGCTCTAGTATTTGCCAAAGCCCTTTCCTGCTCACAGTGTCGAAGGCTTTGGTGAGGTCAACAAAGGTGATGTAGAGTCCTTTGTTTTGTTCTCTGCACTTTTCTTGGAGCTGTCTGAGGGCAAAGACCATGTCAGTAGTTCCTCTGTTTGCGCGAAAGCTGCACTGTGATTCTGGGAGAATATTCTCGGCGACATTAGGTATTATTCTATTTAGGAGAATCCTAGCGAAGATTTTGTCTGCAATGGAGAGCAGCGTGATTCCCCTGTTGTTTGAGCAGTCTGATTTCTCCCCTTTGTTTTTGTACAGGGTGATGATGATGGCATCACGAAGGTCCTGAGGCAGTTTTCCTTGGTCCCAACAAATCTTGAAAAACTCATGCAGTTTGACATGCAGAGTTTTGCCACCAGCCTTCCAGACAGTACATCATTCAACAACATTTTAAATGACCCTTTTGAATGCTGTGTGATCCCTCCTTTTTGTATAACCCACTACTACGGTATCATCACATATTTGTATATGGTGTTGTTGTTATTACTGAACCATACAGTCATAGATGCAAAGCGAGAAGAGCAAGGGGGCTACATAGACATCCCTGTGGTACACCGGTGCTGATGGAGATTGTGGAGATGTTCTTACCAATCTGTACTTATTAGGGTCTGGAGGTGAGGAAATCCAGCATCCGATTGCACAGTTGGGTATTGAGGTCCTTGCAATTTTCTGGTTAGTTTTTGGGGGATGGTGGTTTGAAGGGGATGTGCAGATGAATGTCCGTCACTTAGTTGGTGTGTTTGAGTCCCATTCCTGGGAGTTTGGTACCTATGGATCGTGTGTATGCATGTATCGAGCATAGGGGAAACTGGTGTGTGTTTCTTGTATGTCCAGGGTGGAGGCAGCGGCGACACTGAGCAGGGGTTGTGGGGTGGAGGCATTGAGCGGGGGGGGGGATGGTGTCGCTAAGCAGTGGAGGGGTGGGGAGGCGGCACTGAACGGGGTGGGTGGGGTGGCAGCAGTGGCGCTGAGCAGCGAACTGGGGGGGCTCTGAGCGGAACACATTAGAAAGTTCAAAAAGTAAATTAGCATAGAATTCATCAAATTTTAACCTTGTAGGTATATTGATTCATGTAAGTTGGGCTAACAAAAAATGTTTCTGTCGTTTTAACTAACTACAGGGAAAGTTTTACAAAAAAATAATAAATTTTTGCTGAAACACTGCACAAAAAATGTTATGTACAGTCATTTTGCTGCCACTTTGTCCAGTGATGCCACCCAATGTGGTATGCTCACCTCCCTAGTGGCACCAGTGTCTTCCTATATTCCCCAGCAGCCTTTCTATTCCCGACAAAGAGCCCACAGCTAAAACATTAGTTACCCTGTACTTCCTATGGATGCTGTTCGATCTGCTGGGTTTCCCACAGCACCACTGTATGGTGAGTTTGGAGAATGAATGTTTTGTCTTCAAATGTTAAAAGCATGTCATCTAGTCGCATTGCTGCCATTATCACCTTGGTAACTGCAGGTTGCTTGGTGTACTTCCTACTTGCAAATTATTGGATTGACTGCAAAATGGTTTGGGAAGTGCTGAGTTAGTGAAAGGCATCAAAACTCTTCCTTTCAATTCAGCTGAATTGTTCAAAATTTTATAAATTTCATGACTCTTATTCTGCCAATTTAAAGTTTCTTAAAATGTATCTGTATTGTGGTGAAAAATTCAAATTGCAATGAAAATGCTTAAAATAAACCAAAAAAAACATGTTTTTTTTTGGCAAGATTATGGAGAAGATTCAATTTTATGAGATGCTTTACCAATATATTGTAACCAGTAATAGGTAGAACTTGTCCAACAATCTGAGAAGGGGGTAAGTTAGCCACAGAATGTTAGAAGAGAATGCTAAATACTCTCCAGGAGGATTTTTTTAAAAGGTAGCTCGCATTAATGATTGACTCAGATAAACTCTGCACAAATATTAGTGTAAATTAAAAATTTGGGAAATTAAAGATATATCAAATGAAATTTCTGTAGCTATGATCATGAGTGAATACTGCACAAATTGCCAAACGTAGTGGTTATTTCGCAATAGATGTTAAAGGTCTGTGCACAAATTCAAGGTATTTATTAAAAACCAATGCTGTACAGAATGCAAGGTGAAATCCTTCCAGAAATGAATGAAGAACTCGGTGAGATTCAGTATGTTTAACAGCTCAGGGGTCCAATTGACAGATCATGAGACAGGAATTCACACTTTGAAAATAGGATGAAACAGGTCTATTGGTCCTTGATCATTTAGCTTGAACCTGGCTGATCATCCACTCCAGAAACCTGTTCCCATAATTTTCTCCCCATTACTTTGGCATTAAGAAACATATTTACTTCCTATGTGAATATATTTAATGACTTAGTCTCTACTGCCTTCTGTGGTAGAGGATTCCACACCCTAGATCCTGGTTCTATAAGACACACCAGCCATCAGGTACGCCACCCTTTTTTCCTTTTCCCTGATCTGTCTACCCCTATTACCCATTACATTACTCCATTAAACAACTAGATTAATTAACGCAGTATTCAAACCAGCTATTAAACATGCAACACAGTCCCTTTCAAACTCTTCAAAGAGTTAGATGTGTAATTTAAATTGATTGCTTATCCTTTGTTAAAAAAAGGCACTTGATTGATTAAAAACCATTTGGAACTATTTTAGTTATGACCTGTCGCAGGAGATATTTCAACAATTATCTTAAATGTACATTGAGGTGTCTATGTTTTAGAAAAAGGATATTAGCAGCCAAGTTATACAAGGGATCCATTCCTGTGAATTTTCAGCAAACCAATTTTCAACATCTGAAAACAACAATTTCATTGAGGGTCAATTAACACGAATGAGGAGCCACTGAAAGCATCCCAGATCGCGCGATGTTATTACAAAGCTAGCGGCCTGGATTCGAACGGGAGCTGTCTGCAAGGAGTTTGTACATTCTCAGCATGCTTGCGTGAGTTTCCTCCAGGTGCTCTGGTTTCCTCCCTCCCTTAAAAACATATTTTGAAATTTTTAAAATTGTAAAAGTCTTCTCTTTTCTAGTTACAGTGATACAGAATCCAAATGTCCCACATCCAATGATTAGTTTATATGAGCTTAAAGTATCAATAGGCACTTTCAAGCAGCAAACGCACCAGTCTGTCAAGGCGGACATTCTTCACCCTTACTGCTAAAGATGCACCTTTCTGAATGCGCCGTGGCTGGCTCCAAGGTTCCAATTCCAACCCTTCTCGGGGAAGAATAATCGGCAGAGCTCTGCACTCTACCTCCTGACCTGAAAGTACAGCTGCTGCAATTGCCTGGTTAGGAGCGGGCTGATTATGCCATCAGCCTACAACCCATCTCCCCACTCACCCCGCTCCCTCCATGACCCCCTCAAGGCAGGGGTGGTGGGCAGGGGCTGTGGGGGCAGCGGGGGCTGTCGTGGCAGGGGGAGCCATCAGGGTGGGGTGGGGAGTGCCGTCAGTACAGCAGGGGCCATCAGGGCAGTGGGAGGCGTTGGGGCAGCGGGAGCCACCAGGGTAGCGGGTGCTGTCAGGGTAGCGGGGACTGGTGGGGCAGTGGGAGTCGACGGCAGCTGTCAGAGAGTGGCCAATGCGGGATTTGACAGCCTTACCAGGCCACTTTGCCCTTCGGAGCCGCTCTTTGTGGCTCAAAATGCGGCAGAGTAATGGCCGTCTTCCCTACCCATAATCCCCCATGCAGCAGGAACTGTTCTGGGAACCACAGAGTGGTTCCAGCTGCTTGGGGAATTGTGGGTAGGGAAGATGGCCATTGCTCTGCCGTGTATTTATGACGGGTGGCACTGCAGCACCAGTTGCCCCACCTCCTTCGGCTCCGGAGGCCGCTTCGAGTTGTGCTTCGATATGAATGGGAGAATGGAGCAGCTTTTTAAGGCTGCTGTCTGAACGGTAAGTTTTAAGTTTTAGATCTGCTCTTGTAGCCGGCCTCCAGGCAGACATCTGACATGAAACAGTCTAATGGAAGTTACAGTTCGATCAAATGTTTTACAACTATCAACAGAAGAGATTGTCTTGTCAGTTTCCAAAGCAAATCCCTGATGTGACTCCTTGCTGTGAATTGTGAGCCTGCTTTTTTCAAAGACAATGGTGTCAGTTGATGGTGACAAAGAGATTTCACATAAACAGTAATTTTTTTGAAGTAAAAACACCAAAATGCTGGAGGAACTCAGCTGTTTATTCAGCATCTATAGGAGACAAATATATATTGCCAGCGTTTCGGGCCTGAGCCCTCCTTCAAAGAAAAATCAGAAAAGGTAGAAACGTACATTCGTCTGCTCTTCATCGACTACAGCTCAGCCTTCAATACCATTATTCCCTCAGTGCTGGTCAAGAAGCTGGACCTCTTTACCCTCCTCTGCAACTGGATCTTTGACTTTTGCAGTGCGAATAAAAGCTCTCAAGACTGGAGGGAGAACAAACACTTTTATTCGCTTATAACTATGGGTAGGGTCTCACAGTAGTCTTCGGAAGGTTTCTGGGTTTAGGCAGGAAACCAGCGTTATTTGTGAGCAGATAGGGGTGGAGCAGGGAGGCGGGGCCAGCCATCAGCACAACACACTACCAATGAATCCTAGTTCACTGCATTCACCTCTTCCTGTAGAATTTAGGGTCTGTGAATGAAGACAGAGAACATGGGTTCAGAAAAAAAAAGTTGAAAAATATACAGTTATTTACAAATTTACAGATTTAAGTGGTCTGGGGTTCTGGAGATCCTGGTGGAGTGCCTTAGCACTGGGGGGGCCTTGGACTCTTTGGGTCTCCTGGTCTCCTATTGAAGGAGGAGAGGTGGGCTGAGTCTTCGGCTTAACAGTGGAGGGGGATGTTCTTTCCTTCTGAACTGGATCCCCCGAGGCCCTGGCTGGGGGTGGCGAGAATGAGCTCCGTGGCTCACAGGGCACTTGAGGCAATGAACTCTCTGTTCCGATGGGTCCCTGGTCCCTGATAGAGACGGTGTTCTCTCTGCCATCGGGTACTCCATATAGGCGTACATAGGATTGGCATGATGCAGTTTCATACTTTCCACCAGGGGGTCAGTCTTGCTTCTACTCACGTGCTTCCTGGAAGGACTGGACCAGGAGTAGTGAGCTAGACTGGGAGTGTCGTTCCAGATGCCGACCTTCTATCGAAATTGAATAGGAGCTCGTGAGGAGTAGCATTGGGCCTGGTACATGGTAGCCACCAGATAGAATGGAACGTGAGTCTAGAAGGCTGTTTGACTTCAGGGGCAGTTTGACAACCTTCCAGTCCGTGGTGTTCTCCCTTTCAACTTGTCCGTTCCCCTGGGCTAATAGTCCTGCTGGATGCAATGCCCCTTGCTAGCAGGTGCTGACGTAGCTCATCACTCATAAAGGATGATCCTCTGTCTCTATGAATATAGCTGGTATACCAGAACAGGGCGAAAATGGAGTCTATAGCCTTTATGATGAATGAAATGGATGTGTCTGGATGGGAACCAGGAGTGCTCATCAATGATAAAGAGGAAGAAAGTGTTCCCGTTTGTGGAGGGGAGAGATCTCCTAAAATTGACACTGAACCGTTCAAAGGACCTGGATGATTTGATTAGGTGGCTTATTGTATTTTTGATGCTAATCTCCATTTTCTTTCTTCTTTTCTTTGGAGTCAATATGGGTGGGTTATGGTGGTTTGGGGAAGGGGGGTTATTCATTATATATTCAAAATTTTAAATGAAGTATTCAAAAAAAGAGATGGAAGATGAACTAAATGAAGATCCAGCCTGACCAACCTAGTTGAATTTTTTGAGGAAATCTCAAGTAGGATTGTCAAAGGAGATGCTGTGGATGTTGTGTATTTGGATTTTCAAAAGGCCTTCGATAAAGTGCCACATAAGAGGCTACTTAATAAGTTGAGAGCCCATGGAATTACAGGAAAGATATTAGATTGGGTGGAGCATTGGTGATAGGCAGAAAACAAAGGGTGGGAATAAAGGGATCCTGTTTGGGTTGGTTGCCCATTACTAGTGGTGTTCTGCAGGGATTTGTGTTGGGACAATGTATATTGATTTAGATTATGGATTGAATGGTTTTGTGGCCAAGTTTGCAGATGACACTAAGATAGGTGATGGAGTAGGAAGTGTTGAAGTGATCAAAAGGTTGCAAAGAGACTTGGACAGTTTTTCAGAGTGAGCAAAGAAAAGGCAAATGAAGTACAATGTCGAGAAATGTACGGTTGTACATTTTATAAGAGGAAATAAACAGACAGATTGTTATTTGGATGGGGAGAAAATTCAAAATTCAGAAGTGCATAGAGATTTGGGGGGGGGGGGTCCTCGTGCAGGATAACCTAAAGGTTAACCACCAAACTGGATTGGCAGTAAAGAAAGTGAATGCATTCATTTCAAGGGGAATAGTGTACAAGAGTAAAGAGGCATTGATGAGGCTCTATGGGACACTCGTGAGACCTCATTTGGAGTACTGTGTGCAATTTTGGGCCCCTTATCTTAGAATGGGTGTAATGATGTTGGAGAGAGTTCAGAGAAGATTTACTAGGATGATTCCTGGAATGCAAGGGCTAACATATGAGGAAAGTTTATCAGCTCTTGGACTGTATTCATTGGAGTTTAGAAGAATGAGAGGGGATCTCATAGAAACATTTTGAATGCTGAAAGAATTGGACAGAGTAGATGTGAATAAGAAGTTTCCCTTGGTGGGTGAATCCAGGACAAGAGGGCACAGTCTTAGAATTAGAAGGTACCCATTTAAAACAGAAATGAGGAGAAATTTCTTTAGCCAGAGAGTTGTGGATTTGTGGAATGCATTGCCACATACAGCTATGAAGGTCGTATCACTGGAGGAGTTTAAGGAGGAGATTGATAGGTATCTAATTAGTCAAGGTATCAAGGAATATGGGGAAAAAAACAGAATTTGGAACTAGATGTGTGGACGGTTTTGCCCAAGGTGGAGTTGTGGAGCAGACTTGATGGGTGAATGGCCTACTTCCGTTCCTCTATCTTTTGATCTTGTGAATTTGTGGGTGGTTTCAGTCTGGCAGTGCATGAGACCACGTGCAGGCATGTTAGCAAGGGAATGGAATGAGAATTGAAATAGATGCCCACTGGGAGATCCACGTAATTGTGGCAGACAGACCCAAGGTAGTCAACAAAGCGATTTCCCAGTCTGTGTCCAGTCTCTCTGATGTACACTATGATCACCCCTTTTTTGAATTAAATGAATTAAACTAATTAATCTTGCAATATTATCAGTAGAGTATCAATTTTAATAAATCCTGTTTGATCTATATGAATATAATTAGGTAAATAATTAATTAATATTTTTGCAAAAATGTTTGCGACAATTTTATAAACCACACTTAAAGATATCACATGATAAGATGGAGGATTCAACGTCATTATTTTTCTTTGGTATAACTGATTATTGCAGTTGAAAAAGATTCTGGTAAAGAATGGGATTTTGTCGCTTGCTTTAATACCTCCATCAATGGAAGTATTAAAAGATCCTTAAATTTCTTATAAAACTCAGATGGAAGATCATCTTCTCCATTTGGTAATGAACTAAGCACTTCATTAACTTCTCTTATTGTTAAAGGGACATCTAAATTTCTCTGATCTTGATATGTCAAGCAAGACAAATTTATCTGAGATTAAAAAATTATCAATCTTATCTTCATCTCCAATAAATTCTGATTTATACAAATTGGAATAAATCATTAATTTCTCTAGAATTATAGATAATCATCTTAGAACTTTTCCTAATAGCATTAATTATTCCAGATGTTTGCTCTTTTTTTTTAAACTGCCAAACTAAAACTTTATGGGCTCTTTCTCCTAATTCATAATATCTTAGTTCTATCAATTAATTTTTCAGTTCTGTATGTCTGAATCATATTAAAATGAAACTTTTTCTTTATTAATTCCTTTTTTTTCTCTTCTGTAGCCTTCTTTTGTAATTCCTTTTCCAGATCCTGTATTTCCTTTTCTAACTGATTAACCTCTTTTATATAGTTTTTTTAAAAATTTTTGATGTAAAACATGATATGAACTCTCAAATATGCCTTTAATACATCCCACACAATAACATTTCAACAACTAAATTAGAGTTTAATTCTAAAAACTCCTCAATATGATTCCTTATAAAATCACAGAAATCTGTCATTTTTAACAATGCCATCTAGAAACCGTTTTTTCCTTTTCAAAAAACAAATAATTCATTAAGAGTGACAAATGTTCAAAATTGCCTTTGCTGCTTTAGCTTATTTAATGATTTTTTTCCAAAACCAGATTGAGACAACAATTAAAATCCCCTCTGACCAATATTTTTTCATATGCCTCAGCTAAATACATAAAAGTATCTCTAATAAATCCTTCATCATCTATATCTGGTGCATAAATATTCGTCAAAGTCCAATTCTCAGAATAAAATTTACAAGGTTCTAAACCAAATCTTCCCACAAGATCGATAATCACTTCATGAATTTTAACTGGTAACGTTTTCTTAAATAAGATAGCCACATCTCCTGCTTTAGAATCTTGGCCTCTTGCTTTAAGTTAAAAGTTGAAGCTATCACTTGTCCAACCTTATTTTTATTCAAGTTTTGACGTTCCTTCTCAGATAAATGTTTTCTGTAGAAAAGCATTATCAACTCTAATTTTCTTCAGATAAGATAATACTCACTTTCTTTTAATGGGGTTATTAAGCCAATTAATATTATAATAAAAAAATTAGAGTTTTACTATTTGCCATTATATTAAATTCAAAAAATTAATAACTCCCCTTTGCCTCTTCTCTTGGACCTGCCACATCTCAAAATCATGAACCAGACGGCATCTAGGTCAAAAGAAAGAAAAGCAAGTTAAGAAAAATAAAAAAAACCCACAAAACACCCCCCCACAAAATAAAGGACCAGTACTACCACCCTCTATTGCACGGGAAGTGACTCTCTCCGCTAGGTGGTACATAGCTAGGGAAGGAGAAGGAAAAAAAAACCCTCCTCCAAAGAGAGAAACGAAGTCATAGATTTTCCAAATAGCCATTATCATCTTCAGGTAAAGGCAGCTTCTTCAAACTCCCTGTTTATTTTTCTTGCTATATCATCTCCTTATCTAATATTTGCATCTCCTTGATTTGTGGAATATCTGCTGTTAATAAATCAACTTGTTGATCCATTTTATTATTTGGAAGAGAATTTGCAAAATCTAAAGCTTCCATTTCATCATCAAAAATTTCTCCTGATTATTTCCCAAAAACACTTTTAAGTATTGCAGGGTGATGAAATGAAAACTTATATCCCTTTTTACTAAAGCATGGATTTTGCAGGATTAAATTCCTTTCTTCTTTTCACCACAACTACCCTATATACCCTATTCTGGATATAAGAATAGTTTTTTACAAACCACTATCAAAAGACCTTGAAATTGATGAGCTCTCTGAACCATAATTTCAAAATATTCTCCTTATAAAACCATATAACAATTACAGCACGGAAAAAGGCCATTTTGGCCCTTCTAGTCCACACCGAACTAAGTACCCTCCTCTAATCCCACCTGCCTGCACCTTGCCCATAACCCTCCATTCCCCTCCCATCCATATACCTATCCAATTTTTCCTTAAATGACAAAATTGACCCTTCTGCCACTACTTCTACTGGAAGCTTATTCTATACAGCCACCACTTTCTGAGTGAAAAAGTTCCCCCTCATGTTACTTCTAAACTTTTGCCCTTAACTGTTAACTCATGACCTCTTGTTTCAATCTTTCCTACTCTTAATGGAAAAAGCCTATCTACATCAACTCTGTCTATCCCTCTCATAATCTTAAATACCTCTATCAAATCCCCTCTTAGCATTCTATGCTCCAAAGAATAAAGACCTAATTTGCTCAATCATTCTTTGTAACCTAGATGCTGAAAGCCAGGTAAATTTTTCATAAATCTTCTCTGCACTCTCTCTACCTTGTTGATATCCTTCCTATAATTCGGTGACCAAAACTGCACACAGTATTCTAAATTTGGCCTCACCAATGCCTTGAACAGTCTCAACATCACTTCCCAACTCCTATATTCCATGCATTGATTTATAAAGGCCAACATACTAACAGCCTTCTTCACCACCCTATCCATGTGAGATTCTATCTTCAGGGAATGATGTACCATTATTCCTAGATCTTTCTGCTCTACTGCATTCCTCAATGCCCTCCTATTAGCTATGCATATCCTATTTTGATTATTCCTACCAAAATGAAGCACTTCATACTTCTCAGTATTAAACTCCATCTGCCATCTTTTAGCCCACTCTTCTAAGTAGTCCAAATCCCTCTGCAATCTTTGAAAACCATCTTCACTTTTTAAATATTTTATTTAAAAATTTAAAATCACATAACAAATAAAATCTTTTTAGCTGCAGAGGCAATGGTACCCACCAAAGTGGACCGAGATATCAAATTTTAACACCAATATTTTTCAAATATGGCCTCCAAACTTCAATTTAAAAAATTTTATCTCTCAAATTGTATGTTATATTTTCTAAAGGAATATAAGCTTTCATTTCATTATGCCATCTTTTCATATTTAAAACCAAATCCGATTTCCATATAATAGCTAAATATTTTTTAGAAGCAGCCAAAGCCAAATGTAAAAATTCAATTTGATACATAGTCAATCTCAATCCTAAAGCAATTGACCTAATATCTCCTAATAAAAATAATAATGGATAAAAAGATAAATTCACTTTTAATACCCATTATAAAAACAATTTAATTTGTAGCCAAAAACCATTCACCCCAGTCCAAGTTGAATGCACCTTGTGGTCCCCTCCTCATAAAAACGAACTGGGCCGAGTGGAGCTCTTTGGGGAGATGAAACAGCCAGGTGTCGTGGCGTGCCAGTGGTGGGGGAGCTAGGGAGGCCAGTTGCCTGCGTAGGTCTGCCAGCAGGATTTTGTCGGTGGCTGTGGTGTCAGGGTCTGTGTCGAAAAACTCACCCAGCAGGGAAAGCGGTGCTCCATAGACCATCTCCGCTGCTGAAGCCTGCAGGTCCTCCTTGGGTGCCGTCCTAATCCTGAGGAGGACCCAGGATAGTTCGTCCACCCAGTCTGGTCCACAGAACCTGGCCATAAGCGATGCCTTCAGGTGCCTGTGGAGCCTCTCCACCAACCCGTTGGACTGCGGTGGTATGCTGTGGTGTGGTGGAGCTTGACCCCCAGGAGCTTTACTATCTGAGTCGTCAAACGTGAACTGCGCCCCTCTGTCGCTAATGATGTGCGCCGAGACTCCAAAACGGGCGATCCATTGGCTGACCAGAGTCCTGGCACATGTCTCTGCGGAGGTCTCCTTAATCGTGATGGACACTGGCCACCTTGTGGCCTGATCCACCATCGTGAGGAAGTAACGAGCCTCTTTGGACACCAGCAGGGGCCCGACGATATCAACGTGGATGTGTTGGAATCTGCGAACTGCTGAGTCGAAGTTCTAGATGAGGGCTTGCGTGTGTTGCTGGTTCTTGGAGATCTGGCATTTGGTACAGTTCCTGGTACAGTTCCTGGCCAGTTCCGCCACCTCCCTCTTCAGCCTGTGCCACACAGACCGCCCTGCGACCATCCGCATGGTCTTTACTGCTGGGTGTGTGAGATCGTGGATTAGACTGAAGACCTTCACCCTCCAGTGCGGCGGGATCACCGGTCGCGGTGTTCCTGTTGAGACATCGCAGGGCAATGTGTCCGGGCTGCGGGGCACCCAGACATCCTTGAGTTGGAGGCCCGAGATGGCAGTCCGCAAAGCCTGGCTCTCCACACCTGTCCTCTGTGCCTGAGCCAGTTGCTCGTAATCCAGGCTGGGCAAGAATGTTGATGGCTGGATGGGAGAGCGCATGCGCTCTACATTGTCCTTGCCGGCCCTGTATCGGATGTCGGTCGTGAACTCAGGCACGTACGAGAGGTGGCACTGCTTTATGGCGGAACACGGATCCTTGGCCATTGCCAGTGCTTGAGTGAGGGGCTTGTGATTTGTAAAGACTGTGAATGGCCTGCCCTCGAGAAGTAGCAGAAATGGTGGATTGCCAAATACAGCGCCAGGAGCTCCCGGTTGAAGTCACTGTATTTGAGCTCCAGCGGGCACAGCTGTTTGCTGAAAAAGGCCAGTGAGCGCCATTGTCCATCGAGCCACTGTTCCAGAACCCCCCCCACCCGCCGTAGCTGAGGCGTCTACGGAGAGCGCTGTGTGTGCCTACGGCCGCAGGTGCACCAGCAGTGTGGCGCTAGCTAGAGCCTCCTTTGTCATGATGAAAGCCCTGTCCATCTCCTTTGACCACGATAAAGTCTTTTCTTTGGTGGGCATGAGCGCGAACATTGGGCGCATAGTGCGCGCAGCTCTGGGGATGGGAAGAAGGTAAAAGTTGACCATCCCCATGAAATCTTGGAGGCCTTTCAGGGTGGAGGGTTTGGGGAATCATTGAACAGCTGCTAACTTCTCCGGTGCTGGCGCGGCCCCAGCCACCGAAATGGGTATCCCAGGAGCTGGAGGGACTCCTTGCCGAACTGGCATTTGGCTGCGTTGATCGTGAGGCTGAAGTCCACCAGCTGGGCAAAGAGTGTGTGGAGGTGGGCTTTGTGTTCGTCGTGGTTGCAACTGGCAATGAGAATATTGTCCATGTAAATGAACACAAGGTCCAGGTCTTTTCCAACGGTGTCCATGAGGCGCTGGAATGTTTGGGCTGCATTTTTTAGACTGAAGGGCATACGCAGGAACTTGAAGAGGCCAAAAGAGGTGATAATGGCCATCTTACCCACGTTGTCTGGATGCACTGGGATCTGATGGTATCCCCACACAAGGTCCACTTTGGAGAAGACCCATGCGCTGTGGAGTTTGGCGGAGAAGTCCTGTATGTGGGGCACCAGGTACCTGTCAGGGGTGGTTGCATCGTTCAACCGAAGGTAGTCCCCGCATGGTCTCCAGCCCCTGGATGATTTCAGGACCATATGGAGTGGCAATGCCCAAGCGATGTCCAAGCACTGGACGATTCCCAGTTCCTGGAGCCTGGATAACTCCTCCTTTGCCTGCTGGAGCTTCTCGGGCAGCAGCTGTCTGGGACTAGCATGCAGCGGGGGGTCCTGTGTGGTGATGTGGTAGAAGACCCCATGCTGGGGCAGGGCGTCGTTGAACCGAGGCTCTAAGATGGCGGGGAATTTGTGGAGAATCTCGTCGAACTCATCCCTGGTGGTGGCTATGGTGGTGATTTTGGGCCTGCGGGCTTCTGCTGTGTCCAGTTGGGTGGAGTGGAACATTTGGGCGTTGACCAGCCTTTTGCCCTTCATGTCAACCAGTAGGCCTTGAGCTCTGAGGAAGTCTGCCTCTAACAGCGCGGTGCCCACGGAAGTTAGGATGAATCTCTAATGGAACTTCTCCTTTTCGATCTGGATCTATACCCTGCGGGTGCCGTAGATCCTGATGGTGGAGTCGTTGGCTGCCCACAGGGTTGGACCTCGAGATCGGGTGTGAGGCTCTAATGCTGTGTGGGGAAGGACACTGAACTCAGCCCCTGTGTCCACTAGAAATCTGTGGCCGGTGGATCTGTCCATCACATGAAGGAGGCTGTTTGTGTGGCCAGCCATCGCAGCCATCAACTGTGGCAGGCCTGGTCATTTCCCTGAAATCTGGAGGGCTGGTGGCACTTACAGGCTTGCGCTCCCCAGCGCTGGAGGTAGAAACACCAGGTTGACTGGCCCTCTTCAGGTTGGTCTTGGGAGTGGCTTGTGGTCGGCTGGCTCCTGGTCTTGCCACCTGGTTCAGGGCTTCCTCGTTCTCCCTCTTCGTGCGCCAGAGGGCATTCGCACAGGCTGCTGCTCTGCTCTGCTTCGAGAAGTCTTCATCTGTGAGGAGCAGCTAGATGTCCTCCAGTATTTGTTCCAGGAATATCTGGTGGAAGAGAAAAGAAGGCTTGTGGTCTTCTGCCAGAGCCAGCATTTTGTCCATCAGTGCCGATGGACTACGGTCCCCAAGGCCATCTAGGTGAAGGAGTCTGGAAGCCCGTTGCTGGGGAGTTAGCCCGAATGTTCCAAGTAGCAGGTTTTTGAGGGCGATGTACTTTCCCGTAGCCGGTGGGGGGGGGGGGGGTGGGGGGGAGGGGGTGTGGTGGATGATGTCGTCCACCCTCGTAGCCATATCTTGGTCCAGAACCCTCACGACATGATAGAACATCGTGGCGTCTGAGAAGATGTTGCGGTGTTGAAATTTTGCTTCCTCCTGCCTGAACCACGTTCTCAGTCGGTAGATCCAAAAGGGGGGAAGCTTGATGGAGACAGCGTTAACCTCTGCTGAATCCATGGTGTTTAGAGTCCAGAAATTCATCTGGGCTTGTCGGGGTCACCACTGTGGCGGTGTGAACAGTGAGAGAGACACAACCACCATGTTGAGGGTCATTAATGACTGTTTTTATTCAAATTCAGCACACCCCTATAAGCTCAGTCACCTGGTGCATTGTGACATCATAATCACTGCCTAGGGTGCGCGCTGGAAGGGATGCTGGAGTCAGAGAGAAACCTCCGATGATGCCATTTCCCCATGGCTGCTCCGCCATGTTGCATTACAAGTGGGGCCGGTTCGCCATGAGGATGTGCGCCGTCACAATAATAACAAAAAAAAGTATTAGAAGGGATTTGAAACTTCTCTTTTATGTGATTGAAAGACAAAAATCTTCCTTCTTTAAAACTAACATCAACTTTTTAAATCCCTATTTGATTCCAAATTTTCAAAAACTGGTTAGCCATGGTAAAAGAAAAAAGTTTATTCTGATAAAAAGGCATTTTCACTGAGATCCTCCCTTTCCCTCCTATCTGATAATCAATTTTATTCCATTTTTCAATTAAATGTTTTAAAATTGGTGGATCTACACCTATTAATAATTTTGAATTCCATATATAAATAAATTCTGCTATAAACCTCATTAATTTGATTAATTTGATTCAACTTTATTTTAGCCCAAATGGAAGATTTAGTGGTATTTATAAATTAATTAATAAATTAATAAATTTCAATTGTGCTACTTTATAATTCTGAAAATAAGGAAGCTGTAAACCACCCCCCCCCCCCACCAACCAGTTTAAATTTCTAAGTCAATTGTTCCAAAGGTACACTATTCATCTTACCTTTCCATAAAAATTTTCGTGTAATCCTTAAAAATTTTTTGAGGCACCAAACAAGAAATAGAGTGAAAAAGATACCCTTGGAAAAATATTCATTTTAATACAATTCACCCTACTTATTAAAGTACTAGGTATATCATTCCATCTATTTAAGTGTTCTTTTAATTTTTTCAAATAATGAAATACAATTTAACTTATATAAATTTTCTAAATTTCTGTCAATTCTAATTCCAAAATATTTAATCAGGATATTTGTCCATCTAAATTGAGCTACATCTTTACAATGTTGGTTCTAATTTTTTTTGAGCATTATGTATTAAACCTCACTGACAAAAGGCAAAGGAGGAAAAACCCAACACCCAACCCCAACCAACCAATTTCCCCCTGCAGCCGCTGCAACCGTGTCTGCCTGTCCCGCATCGGACTTGTCAGCCACAAACGAGCCTGCAGCTGACGTGGACTTTTTACCCCCTCCATAAATCTTCGTCCGCGAAGCCAAGCCAAAGAAGAATCAATTTTGTGATATTATCCAGACTTATCAAAATGGACCAACTCAGGTAAATATTGATTTATTCTATTTGCCAAAACTTTAGCTACAATTTTATAATCAACATTTAATAATGATATAGGTATATACAACTCCGGTTTTAATAAATCTTTATCCTTCTTAGGTATCACTGTAATCACATCATTCAAAAAAGACGCGGGTAAAGCACAAGTTACAGTAGACTGTTTTAATACTTCTATTAATAAAGGCATCAATAAATATTTAAATTTTTTAAATAAAATTCAGACGTAAATCCATCCTCTCCAGGAGATTACCCATTTTGCATAGAATTTAAAGCTTTAATTACTTCTTTCAATGTAAATGGAGAATCTAAGTCTTTCCGAGCTTGGTAATTCAAAGAAGGTAATTGAAGCTTATGTAAAAAATCATCAATCACTTATTCATTAGTCAATGATTGAGATGAATACAATTTGGTATAATACTCTCTAAAATAATTATTTATATCATGATTTATAAGTAAATTTCTTTTTAACAGCAGTAATAACCCTTGATGCTTGCTCTGCTTTCAATTGCCAAGCCAACACCTTATGTGCCCGTTCTCCCAATTCATAATGTTTCTGTTTAGTTCTATCGATCAATCTTGAATAAGTTTGAATTGAATTATAATGCATCTTCTTATTTTCCAGTTCTAATCTCTTTTTCTCTGATGGATTTTTTTCTTTTCCAAAATTGTAAATTCCTTCTCTAATTTATCTATTTCTTGAAGATATTTCTTTTTAGTTTTAGCTGAAAAACTTATAATCTGACCTCAAATAAGCCTTTAATTCATGCCATGTAACAAATTTATTATCAACTGAATTAATGTTAGTGTCAAAATATATCTGTATTTGATTCTGTATAAAATCACAAAATTCTACATTTCTTAACTACGGTGAATTGAACCTCCATCTATAACTATCTCAGTTCTGTCTGAATTTAAGCATGACATCACCAGTGGTGAATGATCTGAAACAATTCTAGATTTATACTGTACATTTTCTATCTTTCCTTGGAAATGGGCCCAAAATAAGAAAAATCCAGTCTAGAATATGAATCAAACCGATAAGAATAAAATGAATAATCCCTCTCTCTAGGATTCAATCTTCTCCAATATCCACCAAGTTTAATTCTTTGATCAATATCAATAATTTTTTAGCCATCTTAGTCTTAGCCAAAGATTTTGTGGATCTATCTAAAATCGGGTCTAAACAATGATTAAAATCTCCAACAATTAATACATTTCCATGTATTCATGTCAAATTAAGAAAAGCATCTGAAATATTAGGAGCATAAATATTCATAAATATCCAAAATTCCAAATAAATCTAACAATTCACTAATCTACCAAAAGGATCACTAACTACTAATTATAACTTAAATGATAGATTTTTATTAATTAAAATAGCTACACCTCGAGCTTTAGAATTGAAAGATGAGGCTATAACCTGTTCTACCCATTCCTTTTTCAATTATTGAGGTTCTTTCTCTGTTAAGTGAGTTTCCTGTAAAAAAAGCAATATCCACTTTTAATTTTTGATACGTGCTAAAACTCTCTTTCTTTTAATTACATTATTGACCTCATTCACATTAAGTGTAACATAATTCAAACTTTGTTTTGACATTTCTTCATTTCTTGAAAAAATATAGAACACTTCTCTCTACTCCGAGATACCCCAATCCCATAGCCAAACTTCCAAACATCTCCAAGAAAGAAAGATAGAAACCTCAAATAAGAAAAAAAAACCCAAAAGGGCTGATTAGGTCTACGCTAACTCCCTTAATCATGAGAAGTGGACCTGCCACTGGTGGTACAAGGCCTCGGAAGTTGAAAGCGGAAAAAAAGGAGAATCCGCCCCCTGCCCCCCCAGACAGAATATCATTAAAAAACCTAATTCAATCAAATATGATAAGCTTCTTCAAGGTCTCTATTAGCTTGATCTTCATCAGTTTCAACTTGAACTTCAATCAATGGCCCCCAGATGAATCCTCTCCTCTCAATTTTTCTTGACCTCCCTCTTGTTGTGATTTAGATGGAGAACCTCCAATCTGCTGAATGTTGGCAAATTCCAAAACTTCAAATTCATTAGAAAAAAATTGAGAATGATATTGTTCATAAAAAAACTTTAAGGACTGCTCAGTAATGAAATGCAAATTTATATCCCTTGTTCCACAGAATAGACTTGACTGGGTTAAATTCTGCTCTTTTCTTAACAATTTCATTGCTCAATTCAGCATAAAAATTACTCTGTTATTCTGAATTACCAAAGAACCTCATTGTTCCCTTGCTCTTTGAACTGACATTCTTAAAATCATTTCCCTATCTTGATAATGTAAACATTTAATCAAGACGGAGCGTGACAGTTGTCCTGGATGTGTTTTTTTCCTTTTGGCCCTATGTGCTCTATCAAGCTCCAAACCATTTTGAAAGTTCTCCAGTCCCAATATTTCAGGCAACCATTTTTGAAAAAAAATCACTGAATTATTACCTTCAAAGTCTTCAGGCAGACCAACTATTTTTACATTATCTCTTCTGCCCTGATTTTCCAGCATATCAACTTTTTGTAATAAACCTTCCTTCTCAACTTCCCATGCAGTGAAGGAGTCTTCAGTTTTATTAACTAAAAACAATCTTCATCATCATTAGGCAGAACTGAGCACAGTGATTGACCCGGCAACGGTTTCTTTCTAAATGCCCTATGTACTCCATCTAATTCAAGTCCATTTGGGAAATTATCAGGTCCCAAAATCTCTGGGAATCCATTTTTGAAAAAATTGTGACCTTCAAAACCTTCTGGCAATCCACCAATCTTCACGTTATTTCTTTGACTATCCAATCAATGTTTTTGTAAAAGTTCTTTCTTCTTGACACTCCAGGCCATAACTGAATCTTCCAACTTATTGACCACATCTTTACACTGATCTACTTCATCGTGATATTCTTGTAAATTTTCTTCAAGATTTGCAACTTGCATTTTAACTTTATCAACCACTTTAACATATCTCTTAACTTCCTCCTTAATTATCTTCATTTCTCCTTTAGCATATTCAAATTGAGTATTAACCATGTCTAATAGACCCATATTGTAAATTAATTTTCTGACTTATTGCTTGCAACTGTCTTATCAGTTCCCTGCCTATACCTTGCCCCTTAACTTTAGGTACCTTTACCTGCCCTGTTTCCTCCTGCAAATGAGCCTATTGATATTGCTCTTCTGCCTTTTCCTCCACTTGCTTTCTTTGGTCTTCTTCCTGCTCCACATTGCTAATAGATGAAAAAAATTGCCTATTGCTCTTGACCTTCAATGCTGGTGAGAGCTGTATCAGTTTCCCACTGTAGTTCTGCTCGATCCATTTTGCGCATGCATGAGAGTTCACCCATGTGCATTCGCTCTTGCAAGTTTTGTAGTTCAACGGTCTTATTCTGGACACTGGTACCATCTTCTTTAGCTCCCCGGAGAAGTGGTGCCGGGGTCACTTGTACTTGTGCAGCTGTCACTTTCGTCACCTGTGGAGGAGAAAATCCAGCATGTTGCTTAAACTGTGTCTCTGATGCCAATCTCACACTTTAAGCTTTTTATTCTCATCTTTCAGCACCTTTTCAATTTAAATAACATTGCTCTCATCTTCTGCCAGTTGTTTTCATTCCATCAGTTGAACTGTGTGTGATAATATCCTTAGTTTGCTGTGAATTGCTAGCATTCTATCTGTGATCAGCTGCATTCCTTGTACTTAAGCCATAAATAAAATAAGTATTATCAATCAATTTTCACACAGTTAATTATAGACTAATTCTTAGCAGTTGGGTCATTAATTGAGAAATCCTCAGTTACGTGAAATTGTTTCATATACGGGCTGTTGGGTTGTCAGCACGTCAGTGCCTCTACTTCCTCAGGAGTTTGCGGAGGTTTGATATGACATCAGAAATCCTGGCAAATTCCTACAGAGATGTGGTGGAAGGTGTGCTGACTAGCTGCATCATGGTCTGGTATGGAGACACCAACACCCCTGAGCATAAAGCCCTCCAAAAGGTAGTGAACATAGCGCAGGACATCACAGGCAAAATCTTCCGCACCATTGAGTGCATCTACAGGGAACGCTGCTGTCAAAAAGCAGCAGCGATCATCAAAGACCCACACCACCCAGCACATGCTCTGTTCTCACTGCTGCCATCAGGAAAGAGCTATAGGCGGCACAAGACTCACGCCACCAGGTTCAGAAACAGCTGCTACCCTCACCATCAGACTCCTCAATGACAATCTCAATCAGAAACTTATTTAAGGACTCTTACTTGTGTACATCCTTGATTTTCTTTTGTTCTCTCTGTATTGCAGTCAATTTGTTTACATTTGTTATCTGTTTATAGTTCTTTTTTTGTGTACAATTTAATTTTTGCACTACCAGTTAGTGATAATTATGCCACACGTGCAGTAAAAAGCAATATCAGGGTTGTATGTGATATTACGTATGCACTCTGACAATAAATCTGAAATTGGTGGTGTGAGTGGTGGTGGTGGGCGGTGGGTTTGCAATAACAAATTAGCAACCTAGATGTTCTATAGAAATTCAGGTACACTTTAAAATAGATTTTGATTTGCCATCCTCTATTTTGTGATCCAGATAAGAGTTTGTCATTGTTCCCTCATTCCTGATGAAAGGTTATCAATGAAAATGTCATATCTGTTTCTCTCTATATAGATACTGTCAGATATGTTGAGTATTTTGAGCACACACTTACATGAGGGTCAAAGTTGAGACATGGCGCCAGTCTTTTTCCCATTGTAAGGGAGTCTAAAACTAACAGGTGAGAGGGAAAAATTTAAAAAGGATTTAAGGGTTAATATTTTCACATGATGGATGATGGGCATGCATTTGAGCTGCCAGAAGAAGCTGTAGACATACAATAGTGCTGTTTAAAAATCATATAGGCAGGTACTTAGATAGGAAGATTTTAGAGGAAGATAGGCTAAACACAGGCAAATGGGATGAGCTCAAGTAGACAACTTGGTTGGCATGTGCGTGTTGGGCTGAACTACCTGGTTCCATGGTCTACTACTTGATGACCCTTTTGGAGTTCCAGCCTCCAACGTGTTATGAGTTTATTTCCCAGTAGTTTACTTGTTTATTTCTGATCAAAGTCACCGCAATGAATGTTTATTACTCTGTATTGGAGAAGGGAATAATAAGAAACCTGATTCTTTCTTCACTATTTCGTACAAGCTGTAGACCATTGAGCTTTGCTGTGCATGTCCTCAAAACACATTAATCTCACAGAAGTACACACATACATGCACATTTTTTACAGAGCACACACTCAAACATAATACCATTGAGAAAGCACACCAGCAGCCTGTGTCCAGATGTGGAGAGAGATTGGAGCTGGAGGTCACTCTTCAATAAACTCTTGTGAATTTTTCTTGCATTTTCCCGACCAGTATCAGAATATCCCTCCATACACTGACCAAATGCAGGTAATGTTAATAACTCTCTCTCTCTCTCTGTCTCTTACTTTCTCTGTCTCTGTCTCTCTCATCCCTCACTATCTCCCCTGTTTTACAATGGTCATTCTTGCGGTGAGGGTTACACTATCAAGCAGCACTAAATAATTTAGGCCAGTATTCCTTGTAGTTCAGAACACTTATGGATGATCCCATTCAAACAGAGAAGATTCCAAAGGGCCTTGACAAGGTTATTCGTTGGGATGTTTTCTCTCGTGGTTGAGCCTCCAACAAAGGGGACAGAACAAAACAAGAGACTGAGGTATGCGGGAATTTCTCACAGAGTGTGGAATCTCTGAAATCTCTGCGCCAGTAGGTGGTGGAAGCTGGATCATGACCAACACAATGGAGGGCTTTGATTCTTCATGCTTCTGCACAGAGAGGCAGTACTGGGGCTTATTTCTGCAAGAGTGTATGTGGTCTGAGAGAGATGAAAATTATTGTTTTGCCAGGTGCCTGCTACCCAGTGGATTCTGACAGAAGAACATGCTGCATATTATATGGCGAATCGTGTTAATTTACACACCTGACCTCAGAGGTTTGCTGGGTGAAAGGGTAGGTTGAGCATTATGGCCTCTGCTGCAGGAGTTTCTGTTCATTGAACATTCTACCAATTAGCTGTTTTTTTTGTTTTTCTACCCACAGTCGAGGCTGGGGTTTCTGTCTCAATGATCCACCAACTAAACAAGAATTAGTGGTTCCCATCATAGCTCCAGGAGTGCTGTATGATGTCCATCATCAATGTCAACTCCAATATGGGCCCAACTCTACCGTCTGTGAGCAAATGGATGTAAGTAACTCCCTAGTTTGTTTGTAATTGAGAATGCAAATGGGAGATGTAAGTGGACAAGATTATGGCATCATATTCAAAGTTATAGTCTCAATGTTTCTCATGGCATGTGAGCTCAGACCCACATCATGCTTCTCCTGTGCAATGATGGAATTTGGGGATGCTGCTGCTATCCTAGGCAATTACATGAATAGCAAGTGTATTCAGCCGTAGCTCCTGACAAATCACACGATGGCATTGGAGTTGCGCATGGACAGGTTCAGTGTTTCATTCCTGAGCCTTTTGTCAGGAACTGATGTTATGGACCTTGACTATTTTATTTTTTTGACAGGACTGAACTTACTGCAAGGGATTGACAGCTAAGCTACCACTAGGGGACTTTGGCAGCTATCAATGGACTGAACTTGCTGCGGGGGATTTGGCAGCTTCTAGGAGCTGTAGTAGTGCTAAGCTGCGACGAGGAAATTTTGACAGCCGTTAAAGCACGGGAACCACGCATTAGAAGTCCGTGGACTCGTAGGAGAGCAAGCCTGCAGCTGCTAACCTCTCCATTAATGGGGAGAGCTGGAGGCAGTGTTGGGCAGTTAAAAAACCCCAGAGTGCTAGTTCTGGAGATGTTCGTTGGTGGAGTGTGCTGGACTAACCAGTGCCTCTCCTGTGCCCTTCAAGGAACAGGACTTGTGTGCTGGAAGGACACTACTGAACCCTAAGGAGGGTTTTGGGGGGGGGTCACCAGACCACTCAGGACAAGGTGTCCAAAGAAGACGACTCATGTGCTAGAAGGCACATGTGAACCCTAAAGTAGGCCTTGGAGGTGTGAACCTCATATAGTGACCAGGAGGTCATTGTGGAAATTCCTGGATAAAGGAAGTGAAAGGCGGTGGTAGCCCATTCAAACCCCAAGGCAGTCTTGTGTTCCCCTGACAGACTTGACATGACCGACATGGGGGTTTTGTGGTTTATTTTTGGGAATCGTGGTGATTTTTGGGGCATTTCAGCCTGGACTATAATGGTCTGGGTTTTTTCCTCGTTCACTGTTGTTGATATAGAGTTGCCATTTAGGCAGGTGTTCAGGCATTAAGTTTATTAAATTAATTTTATTTTTGTTAGTTCGGTAAATACATTTTGTGATAAACTTAACTCATTCTTTTGTGTACCTCCTAATTGCTGCTGGGGAGTGTAATACTGATTTCTAACAAAGGGAACAGGTCTGAAACATTGACTGCCTTTTACTTCCGATGATCTGCTCAGTTTCTCCAGTTCTTTTGTGTAGAGACCTTGACCTCACCATCGACAGATATACTTGCATAAGACCGTCAGGCAGAACAGTCCCCTGTGGTCATCTCCCTCCAAAACGTGTTGGATACTATTGGCGGAGATGACTTAAGAGTAGATAACAACAGCAACCAAGCTCATGGCTCCTGCTGCAGAAGACCAAAGCAAAAGTTAGAAAAGATAAAAAGAAACAATCACAAAGGCCATATTGCAATTAGATTCAGAAAAGTCAATGAGTGTAAGGGCATTCAAAGCATTCAAAACAAAATTAATGAGAATAGGGCATAAATCAGTGCCAAGAGGTCTGATGAATAGCCATTATAGAGGGTAGAAATGACTGGAATTTAATATCCAGTGGTTTCAGGCAATTTGGAAGGATAGGTAGGTGGTTAGGGGAGGTGGGACACCTGCTTAATTGAAGATGATATCAGGGTAATCGTGAGAACAAGACTGAGTAAAATGTTGAATCAATCTGGGGAGAGATTAGGAATCGTAAAGGGGAAAATGTTATTGGAGGGAGTAGACTGTAGGCCATGAAGTAATAATATTACAGTGATATTATTATAAATAACTGATGAATGTAAGAATGAAATGGAAGTTATCATGGGGGACTTTAACCTAATATTGAATGGTCAAATTAAGTTGGTCAAGACAGTCTTGAGGAGGAGTTCATAGAATGCATTCATGATTGTTTTGTTGAACATTATGTTGAGATACCTACAAGGGAACTTGCTATCTAGTTCTGTGTAATGAGACAAGTAAAATTAATTATCTCATAGTTAGAGATCACCGAGGAAAGGCTGTGAAACACAAAAGTCTGTGATTGTAGTAAAAATACAAAAATGCTGGAGAAACTCAACAAGTCTGACAGTGCCCTTAGGAGATAAACATATACAACTAACATTTTGGGCCTGACCCCCTTCTTCAAGGTACGAGCAAAAAGCAAGAAGGCGCTGAATTTAAAAAAAAAGATGAAGAAGGGAAGAAAGGGCAGGGGGAGGAGCACAGGCCAATAGACAAAAGGTGATTATTGGTCATGGATAAGAGGATGGAAGAGTAAAGGTCAGAATTAACCAGAGAGGGGGTGACTCTGTGAATGCAGAACTGGAGGAAAGGAGACAGAGGGAGATAAGGAGACAGAGGCACAGCTAGAAGAAAAGAGAAGTAGAAATAGTGGAAGGGGAGAGATAGGTGGGGGGAGGGGTCAATGTTAATGCCAGTTGGTTGGAAGAGGCCCAGATGGAATATCAGGTGTTGCTCCTCTAATTTGTGGCTGGTCTAGTATAGCAATGCTTGACACCATGGAAAGACATATTGGTGTGGCAGGGAATTGAAATGAGCGACCACTGGGAGATTCTGGCTATCGTGGGGACAGAGCTAAGGTGCTGAACAAAATGTTTGCCCAGTGTGCGTCCAGGCTCTTTGATGCAGATCTACAATGGGAACACCGGATGCATTAGCTGACCCTACAGATTCAGAAGTGATGTATTGCTTCACTTGAAACAAGAGTTTGGGGCCCCAAATGGTGGTGTGAGTGGAGCTATGATTGCAAGTATAGCATTTCCTGCCATCACAGGCGTAGCTACCAAGGAGGTGATTAGTTGGAAGGGATGCGTGGACGAGGAGTCACAGAGGGAGAGGTCCCTGTGAATGACTTAGAGGGGAAGATGGTGGTGGGATCAAGTAGAACACTGGTTTTCAAACTTTTTCTTGCCACTTACATACCACCTTAAGCAATCCCTTACTAATCACAGAGCACCTAAAGGGATTAATTAAGGTGGTATGTGTGTGGCAAGAAAAAGTTTGAAAACTACTGATGTAGTTGGTGACAGAAGTGGCAGAGGATATATTGGATTTGGAGGCTAGTTGGGTGGTAGGTGAGGAAAAGGGGGGTCCTGTCCTTGTTGCACATAAGGGGCACATGGGGCCAGGGCAGATGTGTGGGTAATGGAGGATATGTGGGTGAGGACCTTGTTCATATTAGTAGAAGGAAAGCCACTTTTTTGAATAAGGTGGACATCTCAGCTGATCTCGTTATGGAGGACCTTTGACCTGTGAGCAGATGGGATGGAGATGGAGGAATTGTGAGACATAAATGGAATCGTTAGAGGATACAAGGTGTGAAGAAGTGTACTCGAGATAGCTGTGGGAGTTCGTGGATTTTTATAAAATGTCTGCAAAGAGCATTTCTATCTAGATGGAAGCAAAGAGGTCGAGAAAGGGGAGAGTGTTGCAAGAGATGAACCAAGTGAATTTGAGGTTGGGTTGGAAATTGGCATCAAAGCGTATAAACTTGAGAAGCTCATGAGTGCATGAAGCAGCACCAAAGTAGCCTTCAATGTAGCGGAGGAAGAGTTGAGGATCCAAGTCTCTGTAGGTCTCTAGCATGAAGTTCCATATAGTCAACAAAAAGTCAGGGTTCGCTGAGGCCCATGTAGGTACCCCCATGGCTACCCCTTTAACTTGGACCAGGTTGGAGGAACAGCATTTCCTATTCCATCTGGGCACCCTCCTACCAGATGGCATTAACATTTACCTCTTCAATCTCTCTCTCTCTCTCTCTCTCTCTCTCTCCCCCCCCCATTTCCTCCAGCTCCACATTCTCAGAGCCACCCCTTCCTCTAATCAATTCTGACCTTTCCCCTCCTGTCCTCCTATACATACCCAATTATCACCTTTTGTGTGCTCCTCCCCAGTCCTTTCTTCGCTTCTTTCTCATATTTTTTTTTTAATTCAGCACCTTACTGTGTTTTGCTTATACCATGAAGAAAGCTCAGGCCCAAAACTTTGGTTACATATCATTACTTCCTATGAGAACTTGCTAGAAGATGCCCTTAAGGGAAAAAAAATAGCCAACACGTGAATAGAAATCGTTCCATCAGGCAGGTCATATTTAACTTACCGCTGTTCTTTGAGAATATAGTGAGTGCAGAGAAAAGAGGAAAACAGGTGATATATTTAAATTTCTGTAAGGTGCTGCACACAAGACTTTTGCACACAATAAGATGCATGGAGTTGTGGGTCATGTATTATTATGGATAAAGGATTGGTTAACCAATAGAAGACAGGAGAGTTGGGATAAATGGGTGTTTCTCTGGTTTGAAATCATTATTTAGTGGTGTGTGCAGGAATTGGGGCCAGACACACCGCTGTTAATAATATACATAAATGATTTGGCAGAGTGAACTAAGTGTTGTTTATTTGTTGGTGACACTAAACTGAGTGGAAAAGAAAATTGTACAGAGAACAGAGAGAGAGTCTGCATAGAAATATAGATAGGCTAAGTAAATTGGCAAGATTGTGACTGATGGAATACAACATTGGTTGTGTGCGGGTCATCCTCTTTGAATGAAAAAAAAGTAAACTGGACCATTATTCAAATGGTGAAAAATTACAGCACCCTGAATCACAAAAAATTAGTAGGTGCACCAAGTAATCAAAAGGACTTTTCTGTAGCTGGGTGGCTGCTTGATTAACTGCATTTAAGATGCAGGTAAATTTTTGAATAATCAGGGAATTAAGGTATATGGGGAACAGGCAAGTACAGGACCCTCCATAATGTTTGGAACAAAGATACTTTTTGTTTTCCTTTATTTGTTCCTGTGCTCCTCAGTTTTAAAATTGTAATCAAACAATTCACATGTAATTAAAGTGCACATTCCAGCTTTTATTCAACATTATTTGTGTACATTTTGGTTTGACCATGTAGAAATGACAGCACTTCTTATAATGTCTACTGTCTGCAGAAGACTTCATGAATAGAAATACAGAGGCTACACTGAAAGAAACAAACCATAAGGAAGGTGGTATGCTTTGGATCTTGGGTACTCCTTTATGCCTCCACAAGTTAATCCTAGTCTTGTCTGTCCACAAGAACTTTTTCCAGAATTCTGCAGGCTGTTTTAAATACCTCTTTGCAAACCATAAACTGGCCATTGTTTCTGTGGCTAACTTGAAGTATAGCCTCTTTTTTTTAATCATGATGTCCTCTGCGGACATTAGTCATTGATTATCCACACCTGCCTTGAGAAGAGTGTTTTTGATCTATTGGACATATGTTTGAGAAACTTTATTCATTATGATATGAATTCTTCTGTTATCAGCAGCGGAGGTTTTCCTTTGGAATACCATTCCATTTGCGACTATTGAGCTCACCATACAATCTTTCTTCTTCATGTTGTTCCATACTGTTGATTTTGGTAATCTTAAGGTTTCGGAGATGTCTCTTTCTGTTTTTATTTTTTAGCCTCATAATGGGTGCTTTGACATTCATTGGCACAACTCTGGTCCTCATGTTGAAAAATGGCAACTCCAAAGGTGATCAAAAGCTTAGAAGCAAGCCTTGCTCTCTTATACCTGCACCAAAGAAGCAATGAAAAATATCTGCGTAGTCACAAACACCCGCGAAGCCAAATGTCTCAAACAATGTAGTGTCATGCAATGAGGGAACTACCATATATTTCGGCATATAAGTCGAGTTGTAAAACCCTAAAAAATTTCTCAAAAGTGGGGGTTGACTTATTGCTGGTTGACTTATATGCCAAAATATATGGTATGTATAAAAATTACTGTCATTTCTACATGGTCAAACCAAAATGTATACAAGTAACCTTGAATAAAACTGGAATGTGCACTTTAATTACATGTGAATTGTTTTATGACAAATTTAAAATTGTGGAGTATAGGGATAAATAAAGGGAAAAAGTGTCTTTGTCCCAATCATTATGGAGGGCACTGTAAGTGGAGCTGAGTCCATGGTCAAATGATGGAGTAGATTTGATGGACCAAGCCTTCTTGCTCTTCAATATTCAGTACATTGCACTGAAATTCTTGCTTGCTACAGACAAGCGGGTATGTAAGATGTATCAAGTTCAAGTTTATTATCATCCAGCTGATCACATACAACCCAGTGAACAGTGTTTCTCAGGAGCAAGGTACACACACATATACAAACAATACGCAGCACATAATAATCACATATATACATATAATTTAAAACAAATATATATAAATATTTTGGAATAATTCACTTTGTAATAGGATCCTGTTCATCAATCTTATAGCCTGCGGGAAGAAGCTATTTCCCAGCCAGGCAGTCCTAATTTTGATACTCCTATAAGTCCTTAATGCTATATTGGTCAAAGATATCGTGTGCTAGATGGAAAAGGTCCTCAATAATTCTCTGAGTCCTATTTAAGTTACACTCCTGGTAAATGTTGTCAATAGAACAAGGGATCTTCTTGGTAATTTTGATGATCCTCTGGTCTTCTGGACTTCTGGTCCGACGTTTTGCAGATACAACACCACACAATGATGCAGCCAGAACTGCACAATGATGCTCCTATAAAAAGTTGTCAAGAGGGGAACCAGTTACCTTGCCCTCCTCAACCTCCTTAGCAAGTGCAGGGAAAGAAAATTAATTTCCACAAATTCAAGACAGTAAAAGAGACAATAAATATCAAAGGATAGATACATGAATATTCACAGTTGCAGATAAAAGATGATTTTTCAGTAGTGCAGACAGGTCGGTAGTCTCAGAATAGTTTATGGTTTGGGTAGTTCATTGCTAAACCTGTTTTCCACCTGAAGGTGTTGGATTTCAGGCTTCTATAACTTATGGCTGAATGGAGCAGCGAGACAAGATTGTGATCAGGTTCATGTTGCTGGCTGCCTCCTTAAGACAACATTTCAGACAGACTCTTTCACTGGACAGGAGTTCAGTGCTGTGTTGGACTTGGCTAGGTTTGCAACTTTCTGCAGCTTTCTGTTCCTGCGAACCCAAGTTTCCAAACCAGGTTGTGATGCAATCAAAGAACATTAAAGGACAAAAAACAGGCCCTCTGGACCTACTCGTCTGTGCTGATTTATTATTCAGCCTTTTCCCACAGACCTACATCCAATCTATATTCCTCCATTTCCCTCCAATTTATGTGTCTTCCCACATTTTTCTTAAATGTTAAAATTGAGCCTACATTCACCACTTCAGCTGGCAGCTTGTTCCACACTTCTCCCTGTATGAAGAAGTTCCCCCTTATGGCTGAAACTTTTCCCCTTTCACCCTTAACACTTGTCCTTCGGTTTTTATCTTACCTAAGCTCAGTAGAAAAACCCTACTGACATTCACCCTATCTATACCACTCAAAATTTTGCTCCTCATTCTTCTACAGTCCAGGGTATAAAGCCCTTACCTGTTTACTCTTTCCCAGTAACACAGTTCCTCAAGTCCTAGAAGCATCCAAGTAAATCTTCTCTGCACTCTTTAAATCTTACTGATATCTTTCCTGTAGTTAGGTGACCTGAACTGCACCAAATACTTCAAATTTGACCACACCAATGCCTTATGGAACTTTAGCATGAGATTCATTGGCACAACTCTGGTCCTCATGTTGAAAAACATGTTCAAAGTATATTCAATACTTTGATTTATGAAGGCCATTGTGCCAAAAGCTTTCTTTATGACCCCATCTACCTGTGATGCCATTTTCAGGGAATTATGTATCTGTATTCCCAGATACCTCTGTTTTACCACACTCCTCAGTGTCCTACCATTTACTGTGTATGTCCTACCTTGGTTTTATTTCCAAAATGCAACATTTCGCACGTCTGCATCAAATTCCATCTGCCATTTTTCAGCTCCTGGTTCACACCCCTCTACAAGCGTTGAAAGTCTTCCTTGTTGTCCACTGCACTTTCAATCTTGGTGTCATCTGCAAACTTTCTGATCCAATTTACTAAATTATCATCCAGATCATTGACATGGATGTCAAATAACAATGGTCCCAGCTCTGATCCCTGAGGCACACTGTTAGTCATAGGCCTCCAGTCTGAAATGCAATCATCCACCACCACTCTCTAGCTTCTCCCATAAAGACAATATCAAATCTATTTTTACTACATCACCATGAATACTGAGATACTGAGCTTTCCTGACTAACCTTCAATGTGGAACCTTGGCAAAGGCTTACAAAAGTCCAAGTAGACAACATTCACAGCCTTTCATTCATCAACTTTCTTGGTATTTTCCCCAAAATCCTCAATAAAATTGGTTAAAAATTACCTTCCATGCGCAGCCTATATTGATTATCCCTATTCAGCCATAATTATTCAAATACTTGTATATCCGATGTCAAAGAACAATTTCCAATAACTTACCAGTTAGATCTCTTGAATATTCAAAGTTCAAGATTCAAAAATAATGAAAAGTATTCAAGTCCCTACTGTTAAAATTGTGATAGTTCTTGGGGAAATTAAATAGATAATGAAGACTGAATATACTGCGGTCCTTTGGTCTGACTTAAGGAAATCTAAGTTTACTCAAATTTTCCCATGGATTAAAAAAATTAAGATAAAAATGTTACAGAAATGCAAACATATTCAGAAATAATTGATTAGGGGTGCAGCTAGTTGATTCAAAAGGCGACCAATCTTCAAAGAAGACAAATAAGAAAATATGTAGATGCTGGGGTCTAGTGCAATATGCAAAAATACTGGAGAAACTCAGTAGATCATGCAGCATCTACAGGGAGTAAAGGAACGTTCGGACCTGGACCTGAACCCTTCGTTGGGAAAGTGGAAAAACATAGCAAGGCGTGAATGAAAATTTTGGGGGAAGAGAGACAAGGAGCAGATGGAGGAGGGGCAAGTAGAGGAGCATAGATAGTTAGCATTTTTTTAAAAATTCTAACTTAGATAAGAATCAATTGTCTTCAAACACTTGTCAGGAACTGAGCCCTTCTGTAACCTGAGGACAGGCAGTACTTCAAAATATAGGAATGATTACATTTTCCATGTATGGGAAGGGATACCCTAAAGCTCCCAATGTTCTTGACAAGAATTATTTGATTGCAGAAAACAATTTTTAAATTTCAGTGTTGATTAAATGTAAAGCTTTTTTATATTGCAGGTTAACTTGCAATATGATTAAATTGAAGCGAATGAAATTCATACTTAAAAGATATAACTCTTGTCAACTGTTTAATTCGCATTACACCTACAGCAGATTGCAGGACTGAGGAGTGTGATTGGTTGATTGAAGAGCTCAACTTGGTTTCATCATTTAAATTGATTTTTAACAAGAACGTCTGTAGACGATGCAATTGTAGTTTAATACACAAAAGTGCTGCAGAAACTTCTACCCAAGATCTACAAATCCAATTGTTCAAGGAGACTCATTGTTTCTGCGTGTTCCTGCACCACCAAACTGGTACCTGTATAATTTTACCTCAGCTCCATTTTTTTCTCTTCTGGTCCAGTCCATCCCTATTAACATCCAGGATATTTCGCATGCCCTCCATCACTTCAAGAACTTTCTATTCCCTGAACTCAGCTGCCATATTTTCAGTTTGGGCTTCCAATCTCTATGCACCTCCATTCCACATACCAAAGATCTCAAAGCTCTTTGTATCTTTCTCAACATCAGATCCAACCAATCCCCCTCCACCACTTGTCTTTTGTTCTAACCCTCAATAACTTGTCCTTTGACTCATTTTGAGTTTGAACTATTCCAAGTCAAAGTGGTAGCCATGGGTACCTGGATGGGCCCCAGCTATGCCTGCCTTTTAGTTGGCTTTGTGGAGCAATCTATGCTACAAGCTTACACAGGCAAGGTCCCTCAACTCTTCTTCCGCTTCATTGACAACTACATTGGAGCTGCCTCATGCACCCATGATGAGCTCGTCAACTATCCACTTTGCATGAAAACTTTCACCCTGAACTCAAATTCACTTAGCCCATCTCTAGCAACACTCTCTCCTTTCTCGATCTCAGTCTATATCTCAGAAGACAAACTGTTGACAGATAACTTCTAAAAATCCATCAACTCCCACACACACCTTGACTAAACTTCTTCACATCCTATCCACTGCAAGGATTCCATTCCTTTCTTGCAAGTCCTCTGTCTTAATTGAATCTGTTCCGAGGATGAGGTCTTCCATTCCAGTTCATTTGAGATGTACTGCTTCTTCAAAAGAATGTGGTTTCCCCTCCATCAACATCAACTCGGCCCTCACTTACATCTCCTCTATTTCCTGCAGATCTGCCCTGATCCCCTCTGCCCTGAGAGGCAGCAAGGAAGGATTCCTCTTGTCCTCACCTATCACACCACCATCCAACATATTATACTTCGCAATTTCCGACATCTACAACATGATCCCACCACCAGACCCATTTTCCCCTCTCTTCCCCTCTCCTCCTTGACTCCTTCATCCATTCCTCCCTTCCTACCATTAACCTCCTTGATACCTATGCCTGTAACTGCACAAAATGCTATACTTGCACCCACACCTCCTGCCTCACCACCATTCATGGCCCCAAACGGTCCTTCCAAGTGAGGCAACACCTCACTTGCGAATTTTCAGGGGTTACTACAGCATCTGTTGTTTCCATTGTGGCCTTTCCTACATCAGAGATATTGGGAGCAGACTGGGTGGACATTTTGTTGTGAATCTTCACTATGTCAGCTTCAATAGCAGGGAGCTCCCAGTTCAATTCCCCACCCTATTCCAACTCTAACGTGTCTGTCCATGGCCTGATGCTCTGCCAAAATGAGGCCACCTGCAAATTGGAGAAACAGTGCCTAATAATCCATGTGGATACTCTCCAACCAGATGTATTAATATTGACTTTTCTGTTCAGGCCTCTCCCCCGTCTTCTCTCTTTTTATACATCACTCTGTCTCTTTTCCTCTAGCTCTCCACCTCCTTCCTTCTCTGTTCAGACAACTATCCCCTCCTCTTATCACGTCCCTGTTTTTTTTTTTCTTTTCTGCCCTCCCACCCATGCTCACTCTTTGATGATAGGTTCAGGCCCAAAACCTTGGTTATGTATCTTTGCCATAAAGAACACTGTGTGACCTGCTGAATACTTCCAGGAACCCACAAGCTTTGTATAAAAAAACTTCCTCCCGATGTCTCCTCTAAACTTTCCTCCCTTCACTTTGTAGAGATGTCCACTGGTGTTTGGTATTCCTGCCTTAGGAAAAAGACATCTATGCCTCTCAGAATCTTGAAGATCTCTATTAAGTCTTTCATTCTTCTGCGCTTGCCCCTTTTTCAGCAAATTTTCAGGTGGTGGTGTTGTCATTTCGAGTCCCACAGTCTTTGCTGTAATGCGAGTAGAGCGGGGGAGGGGGATAAGTACACAACCCAGTGGGTATCGAGGCCCAGGGCTTGGAGCTTGCTGATTAATTTTGAGGGGATGATGGTGTTGAATGCTAAAAACTGTGGTCATTAAAGAACGTCCTGATGTCCGCCCGTTTGCTGTCTGGGTGTTCCAGGGGTTTGTGTAGATCCAGTGAGATGGCATCTGCTGTAACCTGTTGCTGTAGTAGCGAAATTGGAACAATCCGTGTCGCCACTCAGACTGGAGTTGATAGGCTTCAACCCCAGCCTTTCAAAATACTTCATCACTATGGATGTGAGCGCCACTGGTTGGTAGTCATTTAGGCAGGTGTCACACTCTTCTTGTCCACCAATGTGATGGAGGCCTATTTTTTTAAATAGGTTGGTACCATGCTGTGCTGGAATGAGATGCTGAATATATCTGTGAATACATTGGACAGTTCAGCATAGATTTTCTGTGCTCATCCAGGTACTCCAGCTGGTCCAGATGCTTTCCTTGGATTCACTCTCATGAAAATAAAATCTCATTTTTAACATCTTTAAACCTCTTTTGTAGAATTATGGCGAAGATATGGGCAAGAGTAGGCTAATCCTGCTATGTCACTGGTTTTCAGTGCTGATAGGGGACAGAAAGTACAAATAACTTCTAACTTCTTTTGCCCCTTAACTAATTGCTCCTCCCATCATCCTCAGTTCTTTCTGCCTCTCCAATCCAAACCCCACCTGATCCCAGGTGAAAAGTATTCTCTCAATTACAGGTGTAATCCAGAAACACATTTTTAGTTCTTGACTTGTGTTTTAGTTTTAGGTGATCAAAATGTTTTCTAATTGGATTAGAAATGCAAAATTGTTGTTGAATAGCACTATAGATTAATCTGACCTATTCAGCATTTCAGAATGATGAGAGAGCTGACATGGAAGTTTGTCAAGTCTGACCTTGCAAGTCTGTAGCCCCCATTGACTGACACACTGGATGCCATATCACCCATCAGCAGTTTGCTCGGCTTGACTATTCTACTGAAAAACTGCTCAAGATTGGCTCACACATGTTCTCTGAACTGATGATAACTTAGAATTATATCATGCATTTTCATCAAATTCCTTACTCTGATTTAGAAAGCTAGCATTCATTATGTAATGAAATATATTTCCCAGCTTGAGAGGCAGAATTGATGACAAGAGCTTATCAATTTGATTGAATGTGGCTTCATGTCATTTTCATTGGTTGACTTGCCAATGTGTGATATGATGTTTCAGGGACTTCATTCTCAGGTTTATGTGGCACATAAAACATTGGTGCACAAGGTAAATGGAGTTAAACAAAAAGCCTGCAGATGTTGGGGTCGAGTGCAATACACAAATAAACTGGTGAAACACACACACACACACACACACACACACACACACACACACACACGAACACACACACACAGAGATACAGACACACATAGACATCAACACACACACACACAAACACACACACACGCACACACACACAGAGATACAGACACACACAGACATCAACACACACACGCACACACACACACACGCACACACACACACAGATACAGACACACACACACATGCACACACACACACACAAACACACACACACACAAACACACACACACAAACACACACACACAAACACACACACGCACACACACAGACAGAGATACAGACACACACAGACATCAACACACACGCACACACACACACACACACACACACACAGAGATACAGACACACACAGACATCAACACACACACACGCACACACACACAGATACAGACACACACAGACATCAACACACACACACACAAACACACACACACACACACAAACACACACACACAAACACACACACACACAACACACACACACACACACACACACACACACACACACACACACACACACACACAGATTTTGTGCACCCTCTTCAGACAATGATCCCAGTAGATCACGTCAATGGTGGGGAGGGAGAGTCCAGTGATCCTCTTTGTCACCTTTTTGGTCCTGTGGATTGACCTCCAATCCATTTTTCTGCAGCAAACATACCACACTGTGATGCAGCCGGCCAGGACGTTCTCGATAGAGCTTCTATAGAAGGTTGACATAATGGTGGCCAGTATTATTGCCCGCTTCGGTCTCCCTAGCAAGAGCAGTCGCTGTTGCACCTTCCTGACAAGTGAGGATATGTTGTGTGTACACAATAGGTCACTAGTTAAGTGAACTCCTAGGAACGGTTTTCTCCATGTTCTCTACTACAGAGTAGTTGGAAGGTGGTTGTTCCTGATCCTCCTGATGTCCATGATCACCTCCTTCATCTTGTCCACATTGAGACTCAGGTTGTTACTCTCAGACCATTTCATGAGATGTTCCATTTCCTCTCTGAGGTGCAACTCATAAGTGCTGATAAGGCCAACTACTGTTGAGTCATCTGCAAACTTGATGACACTGTTGGATCTGGATCTGGTGATGCCAGTCGTGGGTCAGTAGCGTGAACAGGAGTGTACTGAGCGCATAGTGGATTGAGGTGCGCCAGTACTTAGCATGATGGTGCTCGATATTCTGATACTTACCCAGGCAGATTGTGGTCTTTCTGTTAGAAAGTCCAGAATCCAGTTACAGAGAGGTTCTGAGACCCAGTGAGGACAGCTTCTCCACCAGCCCCTAGGGAATGATAGTATTAAACGGCGAGCTGAAGTCAATGAATAGCAGCCAGGTGCGCTAGGACGGAGTGAAGTGAGAAGGCTGTAGCATTGTCTGTGGAATGGTTTCTTCTACAAGCAAATTGAAATGGATCATAATGGTAGAGGTCAGTGCCACAGGGCAGTAGTCATTGAAGCCTATTATTGTTGCCTGCATGGGTACTGAAATTACAGAGGCTGTCTTGAACCCTGTGAGAACAATGGACTACTCCAGAGAGGTGTTGAAGATGTCTGTAAAAGACCTCATCAATTGGACTATGTAGACCAGGTATGTTTTCTGGTCTCACCGCCTTGCTCTGTGTGTGTGTGTGTGTGTGTGTGTGTGTGTGTCTGTGTGTGTGTGTGTGTGTGTGTGTGTGTGTGTGTGTGTGTGTGTGTGTGTGTGTGTGTGTGTGTGTGTGTGTGTGTGTGTGGACCTGTTTGTGTGTGGACCTGTTTATGTACAGTTCCAGGCTAAACTGTTGGTTAACTTTTATTCCAATAATAGTGGTTGACCTTCTGAGTTTCACCAGCACATTTGTGGTTTGGACAAGCTAAATGCTTGTGTTGGGAGCAGTATGTTAATGTGATTAATGTTAATGTTAATAGGATGGTATTCACTCGAGTTCAAAAGAATGAGAAACATATAGGATTATGAAGGGTATGGATAGGATAGATGTGGGAAGGTTTCTTGAGCTGGCCAGGGAAACTAAAACGAGAGGACACACAGTCTCAAGATTCGGGGGAGTAGATTTAGGACAGAGATTAGGGAAAATAGTTTTTCCCAGAGAGTAGTGAATGTTTGGAATTCTCTAACCAGGGAAGTGGTTGAGGCTGCTTCATTAAACATATTTAAAATTCGGTTAGATAAATTTTTACATGACAGAGGAATTAGGGGATATGGGGAGAAGGTAGGTAAGTGGAGTTAGGTCATAAATTAGATCAGCCATGATCGTATTGAATGGCGGAGCAGGCTCGATGGGCCATTTTTGGCCTACTCCTGTTCCTACTTCCTATGTTCCTATGAATTTAAGACTGGTTGTCACATGCAAAGCAGATAGTCAGAATAAATTGTTATTTTTCAGGGTGGAATCTGCAACTAATTCAGTGTCTCAAAGATCAGTTGTTAGCTCTCTATTGTTTATTATCTATATAAGTATAATGGACATGGTGGCAGACAGTAGGATGCCATGTTCGCTGATGGAAGTAAATGGAGGGCATGCTGTACCAAAGATAATTGGACTTTGCAGGTTGAGTGAATGGTTGAAAATTTTCCAAATGGAGTTTAATATAAGTAAATGTGAGATTTTGTAGGTATAATCAAAAGGTAGACTGTTATATATACACAGGGTATATGGGAGAGGCTGTCATTGTGTGGAGTACAGGGGAATCTGAGTAGCTGCACGCTACTCAAATGAAGACACACACACACAGTGTAGTTTTATTAAGGTTCAGGCATGACTTTTATACTTGTACTAATCCCATCGTGGCCCCCCCCTTGGCCGGTATCACAACATGCATAACAAAAGCGGGTTTCCTACGTGCGGGTACTTTCCTGCATTACAATGCCTTTCTTCCCCATGCAGTGTCCCTGTCTTTTGTCTGCGCAGCAAGGCCAGCACCATTTTGGAGTCGCTTGCCTTTAAACTCCCCTTGCCGTTCACCGCTGGTTTGCTTGTTGGGGCCAGTGCCACTGCGCTGGCTGCTGGCCTTTGGTTGTGCTCACTGCCTGGAGTGCCAGCTTGATCACCATAGCAGTGGACCACCACATGAGGCCTGCCCCCAGAACAGGCGGTATTGTCCTTGGTGTCCGGAGGCAAAGTCTCTGCAGCCTTCAGTGGCCTACCTCTTTGGCGGGCTGCTGATATCTCGACTGGGCATGCCGGTTCCAGGTGTACTGGCTTTAGCCTGTCTGTGGTGAAGACCTCCGTCTTGCCTCCAATCTCCAGCTTGAATATGGTCCTGTTGTTGTGGATGACCCATAATGGATTCTCATATGGCCTCTGAAGCGGTGGATGATGCACATTTTGTGCAGGTCTTTGGGTTTGTTGGTCCTGGCGTGTCCATGCCTGGAAGGTGGAATCAGGGCCAGGTTGCTGACTCTTTCCCTTAGCCTGCTGAGGAATGCTGCAGAGTTGTCCTGCTGTCCACCTGGGGATGGTACAAATTCACCAGGAACACCAGTGGAGCTCCGTAGATGAGTTTGACCAAAGAGGTGTTGAGGATCTCCTTGGGTGCCATATGGATGCCCAACAATGCCCATGGTAACTTGTCTACGCAGTTGGGTCCTTGAAGTTTGGTCATGAGGTTAATTTTGAGGTGTCTGTGGAAGCACTAAATAGCAGAGGTGCTTAATGAATACTTTAGTAATCACTTTGGAAAAGGATCTTGGTGATTGCAGCAGACTGAAAAGCTTCAGCAAGTTGATATTAAGAGAGAGGATGTGCTGGAGCTTTTGGAAAGCATCAAGTTGGATAAGTCACTAGGACCGGATGAGATGTACCCCAGACTACAGTGGGAGGCAAGGGAGGAGATTGCTGAGCCCTTGGTGATGATCTTTGAACCATCAATGGGGACGGAAAAGGTTCCAGAGGATTGGAGGATGTTGTTCCTTTATTCAAGAAAGGGAGTAGAGATAGCCCAGGAAATTGTATACCAGTGAGTTTTACTTTAGTAGTTGGTAAGTTGATGGAGAAGATCCTGAGAGCCAGGATTTATGACATATGGGGAAGTATAATATCAGTAGGAATAGCCAGTATGGCTTTGTCAAGGGCAGGCTGTGCCTTACAAGCCTGATTGAATTTTTTTGATGATGTGACTAAACACTTTGATGAAGGAAGAGCAGTAGATGTAGAGTATATGCATTTGAGAAAGTAAGGAGGAATGGGATCCAAGGGGACATTTCTTTGTAGATCCAGAACTGACTTGCCCACAGAACGCAAAGAGTAGTTGTAAACCGGTCATATTCTGAATGGAGGCTGGTGACCAGGTTGGTGGCCTCAAGGATCTGTTCTGGAACCCTACAATTTGTGATTTTTATAAATGATCTGTATAAGGAAGTGGAGGGATGGGATAGTAAGTTTGCTGATGACAGAAAGGTTGGGGGTGTTGTGGATAGTGTGGAGACCTGTCAGAGGTTTCAGCGGGACATTGATAGGATGCAAAACTGGGCTGAGAAGTGGCAGATGGAGTTCAACCAAGTAAATGTGAAGTGGTTCATCTTGGTGGGTCAAATATGATGGCAGAATACAGTATTAAAAATGGTAATTCTCATGGTAGTGTGGAGGATCAGAAAGGATGCTTGCTTCAGCTTCGGTTCAGACAAACAATCTTACTGGGGCTGGTGACAAAACCTCTCTATAGTTCCTGTACAGGTTTGTCTTGGGTAAACTTATACCTCTCATTTTGTTCATTTTAGATTGGTCACAGTGTTTGAGGTACCGAAAGAAAATAGACACACACACCGAGAGCAGTTCAGTTTATACAAATGTTTATTACAAATTCAAAAGCTGATTTCACATTACAATATGCAAGCCCTTCCCAACTATACTTATCAACGCTTGGACTGGTCCCAACTGCCGAAGCGAGGCAACGACTGCACACTTGTAGTTGGTTGTCAGGGCGCCGGTAGCAACTTTTCCACCTCCCCTGACCGGGACATTGGCTGGACTCCAGAAGTTCTTCTTCTTGCTGAGAGATGTTGCCACCTCTCGGAGAGTCTCAAACTTCAGCAGCGGGACCATGACTTATATTACCCAAAAACTGCTTACCCAAGCACCTATTCCCAGCACAGCAAGAAAGATAAGCAAGCAAGCTAGCATGCTAGGCTATTAACGAATAACATAATTTTCAGCTTATCACTTTGAATACAATGGTTTATTTTGCATCAAGGCTAGGCCTCTGACAGTCTGTGACCAAAACAAGCAGGAAGATTAAATGTTCTTGGTACACAGATGTCCTTTCGTCAGATAACAGCATCTCTGGCCCTTTGGTGGAATTTAGCTTATGTCTGCTGATTCTAAAACACAAGCAGGTACTCAGCCTTGCAGAACCCAGACCTGCAAGTTTAAAAAAACAGGTTAGAATCTTCCATTACAGGGTTAAAGCTAAAAAAGGGAGCTTTATATTGAAGACCTACACATTTCTTGATCCAGTAAGTATCGTATCATTTTGTACTGTTGAATTAATAAATAAACAATCTTCATGGTAAAAGATCACAGATCTTGTTGAAGACAATGAATGATGATATCAAACAGTGGGATCATCTAAAAGACGTTAATGGATTAGATGTAATGGATTAGATGTTAATTGGATTAGATGTACCAAAAGCTCTCGAATAGCTAAAAGTTATAAAGAATGAAAATGAGTAACCTTATGCTGTGAGAACGTTGCTTGGATAGACAATTAATGAACCATTAGGAGGAAAAATGAATAATGATCAGGAGTCGTCCAATGTAAATGTCAACAGAATTTCAGTTGATCTGTGGGAACAAGAGTTTAAAATTGATTTTCCTAAATGTCTCACAGATATTCATAACCCATCAAAGGAGGACAAGCAGTTTCTGGATTTAGTTTCAAATTCTGTTAAATATGTTGATGATCATTACCTTTGAAGAGAAATTTGTATGCCAAACATCAAAATAATTGCAGAACAGCTTATGCTGAATTTGAAGAGGAAATTCAAGAGAAATTCTTCCTTTTCATTTGGAATATGCCAATGTCATGTTGGACATGATAACCAAGGATTATGTAGAAAGGGTATCTGAAGATATCTTGGGATGCAAAGATGGTAGAAAATGGTATTTACCTCATCATGGAGTTATACATCCACAAAAGAAGAAACTGTAGCCGTCTGCTATGAAGAAACACACACACTCACAGTGTGGGAGGTTAAGCTCTGACTTTATTGAGGATGGAAATGTTCCTTTTATACAGTTGGAGTTTGCGCCATTTGGTTAATTGGCTGACATCAGCTGCATGAAAAACAAAAATGGGATTCCCGCCCGCGGGAACATTCTTGCATATAAATAACCTTCTTCTCCAGCTTGGTGTGGCGCTGTTAGCTTGGCAGCCTGGTCAGCGCTATTTTAGGGCTGCTGGTCTTTTATTGCCCCAGCTTCGAAATGCACTGGGGTGACGTTAGTGAATTATGCCGCTGATTATTACCACACATTCTGCCAGCCTGATCTTCATGGTTGCGGGCCGCCACATGACCCCTCCTCCCCCCAGAACCAGTGCTGCAGTTCATAATGTCAGTGGATGCATTCCCCAATGTCTTCAGTGGTCTGCCTCTGCATTAAGGTGCTGGCATCCCCACGGTTGCGTCGAGTCCTTATCTGCCAGCTTGAGCCTATCTGTGGTGAAAACATCTGATTTTCCATTGATGTCCAGTTTGAAGGTGGTGCTGCTATACCTTGGCTGTTTGGCAATGCATGCACTCTTGGCCCACCCTCTGACTTGTTTCCGCAACCCATTCCATACGTAATTGCTGGCCACCAACTGGACCATAGTCCTGATCAATAGATGTGCCAGCCCGTGGATGGAGTCGAAAACCTGTAGCCTCCATGCCATTGGGACAATAGGTTGAAACTCTTCCGTGGCCAATTCGCACAGGAGAGTAGTGTTACCTATGCTAACTGAGATGGCCTGAAGCTGCAGCCCCATGACGTCAATCCTGTACTGAGGTATGTTGTCGTCCTGCTGCTGTGCCTCCGCCAGTGCCACCAAGTTGAGTCCATTGGCCAGAGAGTGGATGGTCTGTCTTGACAAGGCATCCGCGACCATTTTGAGTCTTCCCGAGATGTGTCTTAAATTGGTGGTGTATGCCGAGATGTAAGAGAAGTGTCTCTGCTGGTGGGCCAACCAGGGATTGGAGATCTTAGCCAGGGCGAATGTCAGTGGCTTGTGGTCCATGAAAGCCCTTCCCTCGAGGAAGTACCAGAAGTGGCAGATGGCTAACTACAGCACCAGTAGCTCTCTGTCGAAAGCACTGTATTTTAGTTCTGGGGGCCACAGATGCTTGCTGAAGAAAGCTAGTGGACACCAACTTCCTTCTATCTTCTGCTCCAGAACTCCACCAATCATTCTTCCTGAGGCATCGACCATGAGGGCTGTGGGTGCATCTGGCCTGGGGTGGGCCTGAAGCGCAGTGTTAACCAGGGCTTCGTTCGCTTCCACAAATGCTCATTTGGAGTCGACGTCCCAGGCCAAGTCATTCGCCTTGTTAGTCATCAGGGTGAAAAGTGGGTGCATCACTCAAAGAGCTGCGGGGATGAACCTCTAATAAAAGTTGATCATCCCCACGAACTCCTGCAGTCCTTTGGTTGTACTGGGCCTTGGGAAGTCGCAGATGGCGTCCACCTTGCTGGGTAGTGGTGTGGTCCCATCTTTGGTAATCCTGTGGGACAGAAAGTCACTTATGCTCAGTCAAAACTGGAATTTGATCAGGTTGATAGTAAGGCCGAACTCACGAAGGGGTTCGGAGGTGTTGTAGATGTACTTGCCGGGTTCTACTTGCCACCAGGATGTCATTTAAGTAGACAAAGGTGCCGTCCAGGTCTCGGCCGACTGCTACCATCAGTCGCTGGAAGGTCTGTGCCATTTTCTTGAACCCAAATGGCATCCTCAGGAACTCGAACATCCCAAATGGAGTGATGATGGCGGTCTTGGGGATGTCGTCAGAGTGCACCACGATTTGGTGCTACCCTTGCACCAAGTCCACTTTAGAGAAGGTTGTCACTCCGTGCAGGTTTGTTGCAAAGTCCTGGATATGCAACAAGGTGTAATGATCTGGAATAGTGGCCTCATTAAGCTGATGGTAGTTGCCACATAGTCTCCACCCCCTAGATACTTTAGGCACCATGTGCAAGGGAGAAGCTGACCGCCAAATGATGCCTAATTCCTCAAGCTTACTGATCTGCTCCTTGGCCAGTTGGAGCTTCTCTGGGGGAGGTCATCTCACCCTTGCATGGACCGTTGGACCCCTGGTAAGGATATGATGGCTGATGCCATGTTGGGGCATCTCCACCATTAACTGAGGGGAAAGAATTGCTGGGAACTCGGCCAGCACCTTGGAGAACTCATCATCTAAGCTGTAGACGGAGTCCAGGTACAGTGCCGGGAGCCCGGTGCCCCTCAGTGTAAAGGTTAGGAAGGTCTCCTTGTGTACGAGTCTCTTGCCTTTAAGGTCCACTAGGAGGTTGTGGGCCCACAGGAAGTCTGCTCTGAGGAGTAGTTGTTGCACTGTGGTCAGCGTGAATTCCTACAAGAAGTGGCTGCCTCCGAACTGCAGCTCAGCCCTACGAGTGCCATATGTCTGTATGCTGCTGTTGTTGGCAGCTCTCAACATGGGGCCTTCTTGCCTGTGTCTAGTGTCCAACCTTGTCGGGGGCATCACACTGACCTCTACTCCTGAATCCACCAAGAAATTTATTCCGGGCAGGCGGTCCCATACGTACAGGAGGCTCCCTCGATAGCCAGCCACTGTGGCCATCTGCTATGGCTGACCTCGTTGTCTCTCTGAAAATCACACTGGGACTGGCATTGGCGAGCCTCGGAGCCCCATTTTTGGTGGTAGAAACTCCATCTCTCCTTGGATTCGTCCTGCCTCTTGACTGCCTTGGTTTGGTTGTGAGATTTCTTGAAGAGCACCACGGGAGTCGAGCACTTGTGTTTCTGTTTCCACAGAATGTTTGCCCATGCTGCGACTTTACCGGGGTCACTGAAATCCACATTAGCCAGCAGCAGCTGACTGTCCTCGGGCAGCTGCTACAAGAACGCCTGCTTGAATATAATGCTGGGTTCGTGGTCTCCCAGGAGGGCCAGCATCTTGTTCCTGAACTCTGATGTCTCCGAGCCTATCCAGGTGGAGCAGATGTGCTCCTCTCTCTCGGTGCGAGAGTCCGAAGGTCTCGGTCAATAGCTCTTTGAAGGCAGTGTATGTGCCTTTCGATGGTGGCCTGTGGATGAAGTTGACCACTCTGTCTGCAGACTCTGGATCCAGGGTGCTGACCACGTGGTAGTACTGTGTGGTCTTAGATGTGATGCCCCAAATCTGGAACTGATCCTCAGCCTGGTCGAACCACATTCCGGGTTGAACTGTCCAGAAGGTCGGGAGCTTGAGGCCAACTGTGCTGATTGCCGCTTCGCTATCCATCGCTGGGTTTAGATTCCGTCTAATCATCAGGGTCACCAATTGTAGCCGTCTGCTGCAAAGAAACACACACACTCACAGTGTGGGAGGTTAAGCTCTGACTTTATTGAGACTGAAAATGCTCCTTTTATACATTTGGAGTTCCCGCCGTTTGTTTGATTGGTTGACACCGGCCGCATGAATAACAAAAAAGGGATTCCTGCCTGTGGGAATATTCTTGCATATGAATACCCTTCTTGCCCAGCCTGGTGTTGCTCTGTCAGCTGGGCAGCCTGGCCAATTCCATTTTAGGGCTGCTGATCTTGTACTGCCCCAGCTTCCAACTGTGCCAATTCGCTGTGCTAGGGGTCGCATTAGGAAGTTACACCGCTGTTTATTACCTTGTGTTGTGCTGGCCTGAGCTCCACGGTTGTGGGCTGCCACAGAACTATGCATAGTATTTGATTGTGGAGCATCATTTTAAGGAGTTTCATTAAATTCTCAACGTTTACAAGGTCTAGACTTAACCAGAACTTGAATAGTCGTTTTGATAAGATTTTGTAAAGAGCATATTACAATTGCTGCAGATATTGAAGTGATGTTTCATCAAGTAAAATTACCATCAGAAGATTGTGATTTTCTGTGATTGTTATGGTGGCCTAATGCAAAGATATGGTTGAAAACAGAATAACAGTTCATTTATTTGGAGCAGCTTCGTCATCAAGTTATACAAGTTAATGATGAGCTATAAACATCATCAGAAATAATTTCTATGTTGATGAATGTCTTACTTCAGTGGTTTCAGAAAAAAAACAGGAATAGATCTTTATCATGAGTTAAATGCAATAAAGGAAGTTTCTTCCTTACGAAATGGATTAGCAACAGTCAAGATATTCCTGAGGAAGAAAGAGCAAAGGAAATAAAACATTTTGATTTGGGATGTGACGTTCTACCTGTTGAAATAATTCTAGGGGCGCAACGGTGTGTTCAATTCGATGTTTTCAAATTTAAAATTGTTTTGAAAGAATCGCCTTTGACAAAAAGAGGTATTCTTTTGATTTTAAGCTCAATATATGATCCTTTGGGTATTTTGGAACCAGTAGTATAACCAAGACAATTCTGCAAGAATTCATCCACCGCACAAGATTGGATGAATTGGATTGAGAGTCCTAAAATGTTAGAAAATTTTGAAGTCAACAGATGTTTTAAACCAACAGACTTTAGAATTGCCACTTTACTGACGCAAGGTGGTTTTGGTACTGTCAGTTATTTAGTACTGCGAAATAACCAAGAGAGAGTACATTGTGGATTGGTAATGGGAAAAGCCAGAGTGGCTCCATTAAAGCCAGTCATCATACCTCGAATGGAATTGACTGCCACTACTATGGTGAGCAAAATAGACACTGTGTTAAGAAGAGAATTATAGATGGAGTTAGCAGGTTCTATGTTTTGGACTGATAGTACGTCAGTACTTAAATACATTAATAACAAAATCATGAGGTTTTGTACCTTTGTGACTAACAGAATTAATGAGATCGAGAAGGTTTTGCATGCTAATCAATGGAGATATATTAAAACAGTGGATAATCCAGCTGATATGGCTTTACGAGGATCAAAAGTTCAGTCTTTTCTGAAATGAGCCAACACATGGGTGTCTGGTCCTCAATTTCTTTTATGATCTCAAGAAAAATGCCCTCAAAATCTGGAAATGATAAAAGAATTTTCAAAGGAGGGTCCAGATATCCAAAGCACTAATGTGAATACTATTCAAATATCTAATGGAAATGATCTGATCACTCAATTCATTTGCTGTCATTCTTCATGGTTTCATTTAAGAAACGCTGTCACATGGATTCTTAGGTTAAAAACTATGCTTTTAAATTGTATCAAGAAAGAGAATCAAAAGTCTCGAAAGAGCCGTTACCTTAATAGTTGATGAGTTGGTGAATGCTGAATTGGAGATAATTGTTTTTTGTCAAAAAAAGGTGTTTGTTCATGAGATATCAAAACGGAAGAAAAATCCGAATGTAACGAAAACAAGTTGTATTTACAAGCTAAATCCTATTCTTGTAAATGATGCATTGAGAATAGGAGGAAGATTGGAAAAAACAATAATGCCAGATGAAGTAAAACATCCAATTTATCTTACATAAGGAATTTCATATTTCTGATTTGATTGTTTGACATATACATGAAAAAAAGATCATGGTGGTTGTATTACATGTCAGAATTATGTCAGAAATATTGGATATTTAGTGCTTCAACATTGATCAAAAGAACTATATCAAATTGTGTTAATTGTGGATGTGCAAATGCTAAACCTAAACAACAACAAATGGCAGATTTGCCACAAGACAGAGTTTAGCCTGATGAACCCCCATTTGCATACGTGGGAGTTGATTATTTTGGTCCTTTACAAGTAAAACTAGGAAAAAGTGTTGAAAAGCAATATAGAGCTATTTTTACTTATGTGACTATGAGAGCAATTCATATTGAAGTCACATCATTGCTTGGAACAGACTCTTTTATCAATGTGCTTCGACGTTTTATTGCCAGACGTGGTCAAGTAAAGGAATTACGTTCTGATAATGGATCTAACTTTACATGAGTTCAATTAGAGTTACGAAAAACAATTCAAAATTGGAATCAACATCAAATTCATGATGCATTACTTCAAAAGAAAATTAATTGGATATTTAACCCACCCACAGTATCGCATCATGGAGGTGTGTGGGAAAAAATGATTAGATCAATCAACAAAATTCTTAATTCCATTTTGAATAGTCAAATACTCAACGATGACAATCTTCAGACAGTATTATGTGAAATCGAAGCTATTTTAAATAGTTATCAAGTAACTAAAATTTCTGTTGATTCAAATGACATTGAGGCACTTACACCAAATCATCTTTTACTTCTTAAATCTAAATCTTTAATGCCTCTGGGTCAGTTTCAGAAAGAAGATATTTATGTAAGGCACAGGTGAAAACAAGTGCAATTTATTGCGGATTTATTTTGGAAAAGGTGGATTAAAGAATATCTTTATCTTACAAGAAAGAGAAAAATAATCTAAAGCTAAACACAATTATGTATGTGGAGGCATTGTAATTATCATGGACGATTCTGCACCAAAAAATTCTTGGTTGCTGGGGAAAATCGTGGATATAGTTCCAGATAAGAAAAGTTTTGTTCGGCAAGTGCGGATTAAAACCAAGACTGGTTACTTAAATCGACCTATTGTAAAATCTGTCTTTTACAAAAGCAGAAAGTTTTGATTTCTAATCTTATACTTATGATATTTATGTGTATCTGTAATAGTAATTATTATATATTAGTCATTAATGTTTATTATAATAATTAGGGCCTGGAATGTAAAGGTTAAAACCTTGTGTTTTTGATTCTTAGTTTGCTTGTTTCTTTAAGAAAGACTATTGTTTATAGTGTTGCCATAGTTACTACGACATAATATGTCATAATATCAGCACAGACTAAGAGCTTGCTTCTCATTCTTTAACAAACTATGAAGGGATCGTGAGCTCGAGATAATGTTCTTTGAATTCGTCTTATTTCTTCTTGTATCTCTCTTTAAAGTCGTTATATCTTTAAATTGAGTAAATGCTTTGTTTATTCATCATTATGAAAATCTTAATGTGAAGTTATGCAAAATGTTTATCTGTTTTATCAACAAATTAAAGCTACATAAAGCTGCATCTACAAAGTTTGGTTTATTGGATTAATAAGATAGTAATTTGGAATATTGTCCCCATGTTTCTTTGAAGATGACACAGTTTGATATTAGGAAATGCTAGTACTTGGAAAGCAGGTCTTATGAAAACAGGTGAGTGAATTTGGCCTTTTCTCCTTGAAGCGGCGGAGGATGAGAGGTGACCTGACAGAAGTGTATAAGATGATGAGAGACATTGATCGTGTATAATCAGAGGCTTTCTCCCAGTGCTGAAATGATTGCCACAGGCAGACACAGCTTTAAGGTTTTGGAGAGTAGGTACAAAGGAGATATCAGGGGCAAGTTTTTTACGTAGAGTGGTGTGCGCTTGGAATGGGCTGTTGGCAACGGTAGTGGAGGCGGATACAATAGTGTCTTTTAAGAGACTTTTGGATGGTTACATGGATCTTAGAAAAATAGAGGGCTATGGGTAAACCGAGTAATTTTTAAGGTGGGGACATTTTTCTGCACATCTTTGTGGGTGGAAGGGCCTGTATTGTGCTGTAGGTTTTCTATGCTTCTACTTGTAATTAGGAAAGCTGACAGAATGCTGTTGTCTATTGTAGGGGAAGCTGAACACAAGAGCATGGTGAATGGTGAAGCATGCTCAATATGCCAAATAACACATTCCAGTTTCTAACTGTATATTTCTATATCCTGCACCATCAATGCGTCTTGATGCGTGAAATCCCAATTGTGACACTGGGTGTATTTTCAGCAATGGAAAGAAATGCTTGAAGATCTTTCTCATCACTATGTGCTTTGCAACTGTTAGGGAAAGCTGTGGAACAATTAGCAGGCAGATCATTTAGTTTTCATATCATGAAGTTTACACTTATTAAATTACAACAGTGGTTTTGATATTATTAAATTAAATTATTTTTTGAGTGATACGAATGTTGTTCTAAATTGGAAGCTGAGAAACAACATCCTCTAATGGATGATTGTTATGTGGGTCTGTGAGTCTGTTCCCTCCAATTTACAACCCAATAACCTACAACTCCAGCAGCACTCAATTGTCCCACAATGCACTGCACTGCAGTACAGTAGCCATAACAACTGCTTTTGCGCAAGCTGCCTATGTTGGCAGGGTTTAAAAAAGCGTGTAGCTAATTGCTGAGCATTGGGATGTAGGTAGGATAAATTTGGATCCCGGGATGTAGTTTGCCCACCCTGTTCCAGTATATCACTTCACACTTTTCCAGATTGAATTCCATCTGTCATTTCAGTGCTCAACTCTGCCTCCTGTCTGTATCATGCTGTAGACTACAATAACCCTCCATGCTATCCAAAACACCTCCAATCTTCGTGCTATCTGCAAACTTATTGACCCACATAATGAACTGATGGATTTAATTTTATGTATTTGGAAGCCGCTCTACTAAGTTTGGTTTGGAAAATGATAAACTAATATGATCCATATAACATATAACCATATAGCAATTACAGCACGGAAACAGGCCAATTTAGCCCTTCCAGTCCACACTGACCCAAGTACCCTCCAACACTCTGCCCATATCCCTCCATCCCCCTCCCATCCATATACTTATCCAACTCTTTCTTAAATGACAAAATTGACCCTGCCACCACCACCTTTCCCAGAAGCCCATTCCACACAGTAACCACTCTCTGAGTAAAGAAGTTTCCCTCATGTTACTCCTAAAACTTTACCCATCAACTCTCAACCCATGACCTCTTGTATCCATCTCTCCTACTCTCAATAGGAAAAGCCTTTCCACATCAACTCTATCTATCCCTCTTATCTTAAACACCTCTATCAAATCCCCTCTCAGCCTTCTACGTTCCAATTGAATTGTTCCACACCTTAATGGATTTGACTGAATTTGTAAAAAAATGATCATTGTGTTGAATGTTCAAGAATCAAGGGATTCAAATTAAAAACATTAGGAGATAAAAGGTTAGTCAGGTGAAATCTTTGCAGACTTATATGATGGAGTCATAGAATAAGTAACTAGGAATGTGAATGCACTTTGAAGTAGAGGGATCAAGTGATTTGAAAAAAAAAAACAATTGGATTTGCTTCAGATAAGCCAAAAAGGTTTGAGATTAAGATGTGTGAGAGAACTGCCAGGACGTAACTCAAAGTTCTCTACACCTGAAAATTCTGAGAATAATTGGAGCTGAGGTTCGTCTTTACCATTATGAATGAAGAAGGAAGATCACACACAAACCCACGTGGAAGCAATAAGAATGAGGTAGATTTTTAATTGCATTTTCCTTGGTGTAAGGATACTTTCAAAAGTTGGACCATGATTTTGCTTGATACAACACTAAATATTGAAAGCAGCAGGAGTGGTGGTGATTTCTGAGATTAATTAGAGGCACAAAATGACTTGATTTGATTTCTTTTCTTATTAAGTGAAGTAAATAATCCTTGGGCATATCTTCTTGTTTGAGCAGCACCTGAAAGAGCTGTCTGGTGTGGTCAAGTTGACCTGTAGTAGGAGGAGTCACATGATGGAGTAGTGGCCGGTAGGAGAATACCAGCCCTCTCCAGAAAAGAAGAAAAAAAGTGAAGATAAACCAAAGCCCCAGATACACAAAACACAACAAATAAAAGATAAAGGTGTGGAGAAAATGGCACCTAGGAAAGAAAAGCCAAAAACAACGGGAAAAATAGAAGGAAAGATGACAGAAGAGAAAGGTGAAGGCCTTACCTGCATGAAAAAGCAGGGACCAGCCGTGGAAAGAGGAGTCCGCTCCCCGATGTTAGCGGAGACCCTGCAGGGTCGTGACCCACCCACCAACTGCGGAACTGCAAAAATGGCTCACTGAGCCAAACAGAGGTGCGCAATGACAAGGAAAACACCGACGGGAGGGGGGCCAGCTGTGGAGTGAACGCCTGGGGAAGACGGACTCCCAATAGAATTCTATAAAACATTTAAAGACTTATTAATTCCTCCTCTCCTGGAAGTAATGAACCAGATAGAAGAAACACAAAACTTGCCAGATTCATGTAAAACAGTAATAATTACCGTAATAGCAAAGACGGGGAAAGATCCACTAACACCAGCATCATTTTGATCAATATCTCTACTTAACACAGATTATAAAATAATAGTTAAGCTATTAGTAAACAGATTAGAAAATAGCCTGAGAATACAGCAATGGTACATAGAAATGAATAAATGTATTTCATTGGAAAAAATAACATATAATTTAAGAAATAACATCACAGTATTCGAACAAATTTGGGAACCGTACATGAAACACAACAGAGAAGTCCTACCGCGGACCTCCACCGCCTAAAATAACAAAAGGAGAAGACGAAATGAACTGACCCAGTATGTAAAAGTAGAAGACACAAATTTCTTGTTTATTTTCATTGTGTGATCACATTGTTGAATGGGTTTAATGTATTGTATATGTTGAACGTTGAGTGAGTGGGGGGGGGGGGTGGGGGTGAAGGAGGGAGGGAAGGGAGGGGGGAAAAGGGGAGAAAATGACACTGTGTGGAAAATATTTGTGTGTATTTTGGTCAGTATGGTTCATAGTGTGAAAAATTTAAAAAAATTAAAAAATTAAAATAATTTTGATAGTTGGTAATTTGTTTTTTCACTTTCTACATGAATCTTCTTTAAAATGTTGAGTAGATGGTGCAGTACTGGTGAACTTCTATATTTCCCCAGTTTTTCATCCTACTTATAAAGTATATGTTTTGGTACCTTCTCCCCTATTTTATCTAGCTCTATCTTGGTTCAATCTGACTTTTTCCTTGTTTGATAAAAATCTGATAGACATCTTAATTGTGCTGCTCTATAATAATTTTTTTGAATTTGGGAGCTGCAAACCACCTTGTTTGTACCATTCTGTTAATTTATCTAGCGCTATCCTTGGTTTCCTCCCTTTCCATAAGAATTATTATCTTTAGTTAATTGAAGAATTTCTCTGTTAAGGGAATTGGTAACGATTGAAATAGATATTGTATCCTTGGGAAGATATTGATTTTCATGGAATTTACCCTTCTTATCAGTTTTAGTGGTAAATCTTTCCAATGTTCTAAGTCATCTTGTAATTTCTTCATTAATGGCTGTTAATTTAATTTGTATAGATGGCCTAGATTATTATCTAATCTAATACCTAGGTATCGGATTGCTTGTGTTTGCCATCTAATGGTGATTCTTCTTAAACTTTGTGAAATCCACATTATTCATTGGCATTGCTTCACTTTTATATGCGTTGATCTTGTACCCCGATACTTCTCCATATTCCTTCAATTTCTTATGTAATTTTTTATTGATATTTCTGGTTCTTTTAAGTATACTATGATGTCATCTGCAAATATACTGATTTTATATTCCTTCTCTTTTATTTTTATCCCTCTTGTTTTATTTTCTGTTCTTATCAGTTCTGCCTGTGATTCTATAGCTAATGCGAACAGTGTGGGAGATAGTGGACATCCCTGCCTAGTTGATCTACTTAATTTAAATTGGTTTGATATATATCCATTTACTGTTACCTTCGCCAATGGTCCCTTATATAATTCTTTAATCCAATTAATATATTTCTCTGGTAGGATGAACCTCTGTAGTTCTTTGTAAAAATAATTCCATTCTACTCTGTCAAAGGCTTTCTCTGCGTCTAAGGCAACCGCCACTGTTGGCGTCTTGTTTCCTTGTTCTGCATGGATTAAGTTAATGAACTTACAGATATTGTCCATTGTTCGTCTTTTCTTAATAAATCCAGTTTGATCTAGTTTTACTATTTTTGGTACACAGTTGGCCAATCTGTTTGCTAATACTTTAGCTATTATCTTATCATCTGTGTTAAGTAGAGATATTGGTCTATACGATGCTGGTGTTAGTGGATCTTTCCCCGTCTTTGGCATTTCTGTAATTATTGCTGTTTTGCATGAATCTGGCATGTTTTGTGTTTCTTCAATCTGATTCATTACTTCCAGGATAGGAGGAATTAATAAGTCTTTAAATGTTTTATAGAATTCCATTGGAAGTCCATTCTCTCCCGGCGTTTTATTTTTCGGTAGTTTTTTTTAATATATCTTGTATTTCCTCTATTTCAAATGGTTTTATTAATTTATTTTGCTCCTCTTCTTGCAATTTCGGTAGTTCAATTTTAGCTAGAAACTCATCTATTTTGTCTTCTTTCCCTTCGTTCTCAGTTCGATATAGTTGCTCGTAGAATTCCTTGACATTTTCATTGATCTCTGTTGGGTTATATGTAATTTGTTTGTCCTTTTTCCTTGATGCCAATACCATTCTTTTAGTTTGTTCTGTCTTAAGCTGCCAAGCTAGTATTTTGTGCATTTTTTCTCCTAGCTCATAATACTTCTGTTTTGTCTTCATTATGTTCTTCTCCACCTTGTATGTTTGTAGTGTTTCATATTTTATTTTTTTGTCCACCAATTCTCTTCTTTTTGTTGTATCTTCCCTTATTGCTAATTATTTTTCTGTACTTGCTATTTCCCTTTCCAGCTGTTCTATTTCCTGATTGTAGTCCTTCTTCATCTTAGTTACGTAACTTATTATCTGCCCTCTGATGAACGCTTTCATTGCATCCCATAGTATAAACTTATTTTTCACTGATTCCATATTTATTTCAAAGTACATTTTAATTTATCGCTCAATGAATTCTCTAAAATCCTGTCTTTTAAGTAGCATGGAGTTTAATCTCCATCTATATGTTCTCGGTGGGATGTCCTCCAGCTCTATTGCTAATAACAGGGGTGAGTGATCTGATAACAATCTAGCTTTATTTTCCATTTTCCTAACTCTTCCTTGGATGTGGGCTGACATCAGGAACAGGTCTATCCTTGAGTATGTTTTATGTCTACCTGAATAATATGAGTATTCCTTCTCCTTTGGGTGTTGTCTCCTCCATATATCCAAAAGTTTCATTTCCTGCATCGATTTAACCATAAATTTGGTTACTTTGTTCTTTCTGCTAGTGTTCTTTCCAGTTTTATCCATCTTTGAGTCCAAATTAAGGTTAAAGGCCCCTCCTATCAGTATATTCCCCTGCGTATCTGCAATCTTCAAAAAGATATCTTAAATAAATTTTTGATCCTCTTCATTAGGTGCATATACATTGAACAAATTCCAAAATTCTGAATATATCTGACACTTTATCATTACATACCTCCCTGCTGGATCTATTATTTCCTCCTCTATTTTGATTGGTACATTTGTATTGATTAATATAGCTACTCCTCTGGCTTTTGAATGATATGATGCTGCCGTTACGTGCCCTACCCAGTCTCTCCTTAATTTCTTGTGTTCCACTTCAGTTGGATGTGTTTCTTGTATGAATGCTATATCAATTTTTTCTTTCTTCAGTAAATTTAACAGCCTCTTCCTTTTGATTTGGTTATGTATTCCATTAATATTTATAGTCATATAGTTCAACATGGCAATTTCATACTTTGTTTACCTTTCATTTCCGCTTCCTCATCACCACCTTTCCTCTTTATCCATTTCTGTTTTCTTTTTTTGAACACACTGTAAGACAACACTTCTAAAACATAAAATATTTCCTCTATTCCCACATCTAAAATTCCCTTATCCCCAAATGTCCCCCCACCCTTTGAGTTGCCCCTTGTCCCTTGCCGGGCAACAACATTTCCCCTCTCCATTTGGATTGCGAACCCGCTTGCAAGCGTCAACTGATTTCGCAGTGACTGTTATTCTCTCACACCCAGCCCCCCTTCAGAAAAGACTTTTATCTTCACATATAACAAAGCTCACCCTCTTAATTCCCCCCTTACTTCCTTTCTTCCCTTTCTTCCCCTTCTTAGTTCTTACTTATACATTATTTTTCTTCTTTATATGAAGTTTGTCATCATTCTTGTTCTTGTTACATCTCTTCATCTCTCGGTCAGTTTTGCAGGCGTTCTGCAAATTCTCATGTTTTCTCCGGATCCGAGAACAGTCTGCTTTGCTGCCCCGGGATAACTATTTTAAACACCGCTGGATATCTTAACATAAATTTATAGCCTTTCTTCCATAGAATCGATTTTGCTGCATTAAACTCCTTCCTCTTCTCCAGTGGCTTTTTGACTTCTCTCATTTTTTTCATTGCCTTCTCCAATATATTTTCTCTTGTCATATATCTCAGGAATTTTACTAGAATGGATCTTGGTTTTTGTTGTGGCTGTGTTTTTGGGGCTAATGTTCTGTGTGCCCTTTCTATTTCCATTCCTTCCTGTATTTCTTGCATTCCTAGGACCCTGGGGATCCATTCTTTTATAAATTCTTTCATATCTTTGCCTTCTTCATCTTCCTTAAGGCCCACTATCTTTATATTGTTTCTCCTATTATAGTTTTCCATTATATCCATCTTCTGAGCTAACAACTCCTGTGTTTCTTTAAGTTTTTTTCTCAGATTCTTCCAATTTCCTTTTTAAGTCGTCCACTTCCATTTCTACGGCTGTTTCTCGTTCTTCCACCTTGTCTACTCTTTTCCCAATTTCTGTCATGACCATCTCTAATCTACTCACTTTTCCTTCTGTACCTTTGATTTGTAACAAAAATATACATCAAGCTGCAAGAGAAATAAAATGATGAAATAAGCTATAAACCCAAACAAACGTGGGAAAAAGATCTAAACATAAAGATAAAAAATGAAATAATGGAAAAGGTATGCTCTGGAACTATGAACAATATAATAAATACGAGGTTACGCATGATACAATATAATTGGTTACACAGGCTTATATCACATCCCAAAAGTTAAATAAATGGGATCCAACAGTATCAGATAGATGTTTTCACTGTAAGAAGGAAACGGGAACAACAGTACCTGCAATTTGTGCATTTGAGAAAGTGAAAAAAATTTTGGGAAGATCTAAATCAGGTATTAAATAAAATCACAAAAAGCAACATACCAAAAAATCCAGAGATCTTTCTTCTAAGTAATATAAGAACTAAAGAATTAGGTCTTAAACTGGATGAAGCGGTAAAAAATTTATCATGATAGCCTTAGCTGTAGCAAAAAAATGTATAATGTCAACTTGGAAATCAGAAGAGAGCCTGAGAGTACAGCAATGGTACATAGAAATGAATATTTCTATTTCATTGGAAAAAATAACATATAACTTAAAAAATAAAGTCACATTATTTGAACAAATTTGGGATCCGTACATAAAACACAACAGAGAGGGCCTACCGTGGACCTCCACCCCCTAAAATGATAGAATGAGAAGAAGTCGAAATGATCTGACCCAGTATGTAAAAGTAGATAACACAATTTTCTTGTTTATTTTCAATTTGTGATGACATTGTTTAATGGTTTTATTGTATATGTTGAACGTTTAATGGGTTTGGGAGGGAAGGGAGGGGGAAAAAGGGGAGAAAATGACACTCTGCATATTCAAGAGGGAAATGTTTATGTGTATTTTGATTAATATGGTTCATAGTGTGAAAAATTTTAAAAAAATTTAAAAATGTTGACCTGCGGTATTATTCATTGTGAGGTGGAACTGGAAGTACTGGGATAGATATGAAGAAGGATGATGCCATTCTGCACACATAGCTTCTCTTTAAAGGCACTACTGAGCAATATTAATGGTGCGAATGTCGTAGGAGGAGAATTCTTGTTCTATGTGAGGAAAACATAATCTCCTTTAACATTGCAAAACCAAAGCCACATCTTTTCTTTTGGAAAGAATTCGTTTAAAATGTAGTCTTTCTTTCAGTCTTGGAATTTGCTACTTGTTTAAATCATTACTGTACACATTTTGTTTAAACGTTGATGAGAATGGAAGCCAAATTGTTTACAAATTTCCTGCAATCGATGGGCTCTTGCAGTTTTGTTGCCACTTTGTGAATGTGTGGACATAATGTGTTATGATCAAGGTGGCTATGTGAATTTCTGCACAGTGAAAGGGGATGTCGGTCTGAATGGGTACAATTTAAGATTTAGGATTGCTATTCACTGATGCTTATATCAATTGGTTTGGAATTTCTTCCTTTTACCTTGTGTCTCTCTTCCTTTCCCTCTCCTTTAAAGTTAACTCTTTAAACTTTCCTTGGTGATCAAGCTAAATCATATCACTATGGCTCAGTCGGGTTCTGTTTCTACCTGGGGACCATGCTGGAAGTATTTTAAAAATGGAAGAACATGCTGTTATTTTTTTGAGCTATGGAAATTCTTATCTTCAAACTAAAAAGGTCATTGATCTATGCTTATAATAGTGTACTCTTATATAGTTTCTATGTGATATTTTAATTGATGTCATTCCTACGGCAACAACATCCATGTACATCGAATCATAGGAATGGGCCATTCAGGCTATTATGCTGGTTTCATCGGCTTGAACGAACTGTCCAATTAGTCCAGCACCATGCTGTTTCTCTGTTCCACTGTGCTTTTGCTTTACATTTATTTTAATGTTTATCCACTGCCTTTCAAAATTAAATCAGTTTCCACACTTTTCAGGTAATGCATTTTTAATTTCCTTCTTAAAATTAAATAAGATTCCTTTGAACAAAAACAATCTGCTTTTACTTTTTTTTAATTTACTTTGGAGGATATGAACATTTGTCAAATATAGGTACTCCTAGACATACATCCATGTTCCGTTCTGGATAACCAGTTATATCTCGGAATGGACTTATGTTGGAATTGCCCTACCTGTGATACTGAAGAGTAAAACAATCACTTTCCTCTCGTTCTCTATCTCCAAATCCTTCTCATTCTCTCTGTAGCTGCAGATCCAGAGGATCTTGCAGATTCTACTGGCCTCTAAAGTCTGTCAGACCGTCGGAATATTGAGCAACAGAATCAGAAAAAATGGGACACAAAGAGTTAAAACGCAATGAAACATCTCAGCAAGAATGTTCTCGCGAGAGGTTGGCCACCATCCAGCACTCACAAGAAGTTGGCCACCGCTGCCAAACTCTTGCAAGGGATGTTATTTTCCATAGATCGGCCCGATTTTCACCGTAATTGCGTAAATTTTATTTTATTTTTTAAATTAAAAAAAATTAAGTCTTATGTGCAGATGGACATAAGTTGCATAGATCACAAGTAGGGGAATACCTGTACACAAGTACAACGTAATTGAGTTACACAGCACAAATCCTCTGTTGGCCTATCATGCACCAGAGAAACAACTATAATAATCCCAGCATTTGACCTTAACCTTCCATGTCTTGTCAGTTCAAATACTCATTGAGATACTACAACAAGTTGGTAGGGTATCCACTTTCACAACTGACTTAGACAGTGCATTCCAGATTCCAGTAACTTTTTCAGTGAAAACAAACCTTCCTCAGATCATTTCTTAACCCTTTCCTCCTTTCCCTATTCACTCCAGTCTTGGATACACCTGCTATGGGAAAGACTTTTCTCAGTCTACTTTGTCCTACTCCTTATAATTTTGAGCCCCTTTGTTAGGATCCCTTCAACCTCATCTGCACTAAGGATAACTAGGCCAAACTATTCCATCTCTCTTTGTAACTTTTTTGAGCAACTTTGCTGCCATTTGTGATGTTGAACATCTCCATCAAGTTTTATCTTAACTATCTCTGTTCAGAGGGGAACAACCCTGACTATTTCAGTCCTGACATATGAGTGAAATAATGAGCAATCGTTGAGAACCTGGAAGGACTCATTGAATCAGCTGACATCCATGGAGAGAAATAGTCAACATTTTGGATTGGGACCCTTTACAGACACTTAAAAGGATCCCAACCCAAAATATTGCCCAAACATTTCTTGGGTGCTGCCTGGCCTGCTGAGTCCCTTCAACTGCTGATTGTTTGCTCAAGATCCCAGTATCTGCTGTTCTTATGTTTCTCCATCTAACTAAGATCTCTTGCTTGGTATTCCATTCACTTGAATGTGATTCCACAAGTTCAGTGCTCAAAAGTGATCATGACCAGTGTTCAGCATGGTTTCCAGGCTTCTGTAATTCATAAGGTCAGCATAAATTCTGTATCTTATTGACACCTAATAAATAATCCTTTCTTGACAGAACATTTGTCAGACACTATGGTGCTCACTGAATGGCTCTTGTCGATCTAAACTGGATGCTGCAGCAGACGGAACCAGCTGTGGAGACATGAAGGTATGAAAAGGCTACAAAAAAAGGCAGAACTTCCAAAGGGCCCAGGCCCAAAATGTTGATTACATTTTCCTTTCTATGGATGCTGTGTGATCTGCTGAGTTGTATCTATGTATATTGCAAATTCCCGTGTTCTCACATTATCCACAACAGATACATAAAACAAATCAATCATTTCCTTCTGCCTGACTTTATAATTGAATTTTGGAATATTTGCAATGTCTTCCTCTCTCTCTCATTTGAATATCAAGTGTTCCTGCAACCACTGGCTTGCAGAAAGACATTAATTAAGTGATGGACCACTTAAGTATTGACGAAATTACATCTGACATTGAAAGACTCTAGAAGAGTCCAGGGAATTCAGCTGAGAGTTGCAGATTCTTGGTCTAGCATGGCAAGCAAGATGCACTAATCACAGTGGGGATACATTTGAATATAAGTAAAAGTACAGCAATAGCTAGATTTATATTCCTCCTGATTCACTTTTTCTGTACTGTATGAGAAAGTGTCAGTTTCCAGATTGCAATTCCCCTGAAGGTAGATTTTACTAAAATATTGTGAAAAATTACAAAATCAATTCGCATTTAGCTAGGTGTCTTTTCATTGGACAACAAATTTTCTTTGAAAAGGTTTGCTTCCTCAAACAAAAAATGGGGGTTATGATAGATAACTTCAATATGACCACAGATAATTTCAGATTTCATATATCACATAGGAAGTTGGAGAATATTAAATTAACTTTTATTAAAATTAGCATGTTTAATCATATAATGTGTTAGTTCAACTGACCTAAAAATGTTTTGGTGCTGATTTTCATTTGCACTCAGCATCTGATGCCTCTCATGTCATTGTCCAACAATAGTTGGCCAGCATTGATGATGCTGCTGCCCTGATACTGCTTTTCTATGGTCGCAATGTTGTGGCGAATCCTTTCACCATGCTGACTGCACCAAGGTCAGCAGGGAAGAAGTCCAAGTTCAAATACAGCAAATTAATTTTCAATGCTATGTTACACTTCATGGTTTTGTATCCTTGAAGCATGTTGTCAATCAGCTGGATGTAGTTTGGAGCTCTGTTCTTGCAAAAATTCTCAACAGCATCTTTAAATGCCTTCCTAGCATGCCCAGGCTGAAGGCAGTATTTGCATACCACCTGCACTGAGTGCATCCCCAGGCATGCTTGGACTGACCAAAACATTGTGGACAATATACTAGAACACTTAAAATATGACAGGAAATCACAAATATAGGTTATATCTAAAAAATGGTATGTCATAAGGAACCTTTTACATGATTTTTGTGATCAGCAGGCCACAATCCATAAAATACACCCAAAAGTGTTCAGGAAGCAAAATCTTCATTGTCCAGTGTTTACAACAGCCAATTAAATTCCCAACCTGCACACCATAGGATGGTGAAGGAAATAGGAGCGCCTGGAGGAAGCCCTTGGTGCAATTCCAAGCAAACAATACCCAAGGTCTAGATTGAACCCAGGACTCTGGAGATGTGAGGTGGCAATGCTACTAGCTGCTGCACTTTGCTGTTGATTGGATGGGGAGTGGAGGAACCGGGGCTCTTGTGCATGGACAGAGATCATGGCAAGTTTCAGCTAGTGAGCTTAGATACCAAATATCACCAGATTTCCAAGAAGTTGGATAGAGATTATGAGTTTTGCTACAATGCTCTAAAGAGGCACCCACAAGGAACAGCTTGCCTACTTGAGATTGATTTGTGCTGTTTCCTTTCTATTGCTTATGTGAATATCTTCCCCCCACTCTCATGATGGCAAAGAAAAGTGTGGAAAGAAACGAAAACTCCCTGTTCTGTTGACCCACCATTAGAATCTGTTCTTGCTCAGAAAAACTCAGTCTAAGTTGGAGATTGTTAAAGTGGCAGAAGAACAAAGTCATACCATAAGATTATGGCTGTTTATGTCATGGGCCAATGAGGATATTGGATAGCAATGTAGGCCTCAAGATGTTTCATTGACAATAGGGAGGAATTGCATCACTGGAAATGGAGTAGATATGGGTCATCCTTGGTTGTCAGGTTGAGAGGTCACAGGATCATGATCAAAAGCGAGGGGGTATATTGGGAGTCACGGGGGGGGGGGGAATCTTAAATTGGTGTGAGCATAGGGTTTAGAAATCAGAAAAGGGAGGTGAGCATTCAGGAGTTGCAGCTTGGATTCTGGAGCAAAATTGCTGGGCAGTCAGGATGGCAGGAGTGATTTTCATTCCAGCTTCTGACAGCTCATGAAAAACAACTCCGTGGACGGCATGATTGGAGCCTAAAATAAGAAAGATTATGTCAAGTGGTAAGGATACTACTGATCGGAAACTGGCAAAATCCCAGGACAAATTGGTAATATGAACATCATTCAAATGGAGGTTGAGCTTTGTGTTCTTGAAGTGGGGAATGCAGTGGGATAATAGGGTCAACAACTGGACGGTGTAAAACTTGGCACCTCTCTACTTTTCCACTTGCAAATTTACTTATTCTTGCTTTGACGAGAAGGATTTTCAGCATCACTTCCCACTGGAACCCAAAATGGCTGTTAAAATCCAAGCTCCGGATTTTGGCTCAGAATTCGTTGAAAAAGCAGAAGTGTGCAAGGATGTTCTGGTGGGTAGATATTACGCCCAAGACACCGGAGGAAAGGGTGGAAAGAAATCTAACCCTAGAAGTCATTGTTCAAAGCTAAGAATTGCAATTTGGGGAAAGTGCTACAGGGAATCAGCAATTGTGAATCAGTGTTGCAGTATAGGATCTTTAAGAAGTAGGAACAAAATTAAAAAATATACAAATTTAGAACTCCTTGACCAGCTTAGTCTTTGTTGCTATACATAAGGAACTACCATTAAATCTTTGGCTTGGCTTCGCGGACGAAGATTTATGGAGGGGGTAAAAGTCCACGTCAGCTGCAGGCTCGTTTGTGGCTGACAAGTCCAATGCGGGACAGGCAGACACGGTTGCAGCGGCTGCAGGGGAAAATTGGTTGGTTGGGGTTGGGTGTTGGGTTTTTCCTCCTTTGACTAGTGTAAAATCTCACAACTGAAATATCGTACCAGACCTGACATTTCCTTTTACTCATTTTAAGTTCTGAAGTCTGCTTTCACTCTGACATGAAGTCATCATTGAGGTCTTCTTCATTGCAGGGACTGTTCAGATACTTACATTCCTCTCCTCCCACACATTTGCATCTGTTTGTTGGATGCATGTCACATTTGTCCTTCTCCATCTATTGCTCATTTTAATAAAAAGGAGAAAAAGATATGCAAGAGTGAACTGGGAGGCACTCATTGGGATAACAAGATGGGACAAGGTTTGGAGGACTATTTTAGAGGCAGATGTGAGAAATAGGATTTGAAGGAAAGAATAAGGAGACACAGATTACACTCAATAAATCTAATCAGATTTTGCACTGAGAAATTTAAATGATCTAAAATTATAATTAAGTATGATAAATAACATTAGAACTTAATGCTTAATAAAACAAATGATCACATCATTTGTGTTAAGCAGTTTGGATTCAAAAAATAGACTACATAAATTAGCAACTTGTCAAGGCAACTTCTTTAAAGCGCACTTACCAACAAAAAGCAATAAAGTGAATGGCCAGTGACATTTTTGTTAGTATCTTTTCAAGAAGGAATATTGTTTAAGAGCTCTGAGAAAACTCTGTGTTTACTATATTTAATTTCAGAATAGGTTTACCCCCTCCATAAATCTTCGTCCGCGAAGCCAAGCCAAAGAAAAAAGAAAAAGTTTTAAGCACACTGCTTCCTGTTCAAGGGGAAAGAATTCCACGATTAATGCAAAAGCAAAGACTCATTTGTTTTGGACAAGTTGAGAAAGGTTATGTAGACCAGGGCATAGACCAGGAGACGGGGCAGATTCATGCACCACATATGTTGCAGCCTCAGAGATATGCTTTTTTATCCAACTGAAAGCAGCACAGGCCTCTCTTGTCAGGGGGAAGGATGTGGACTTGATAAGGGGGTGGGCTTTGTCTGCATAATAGCAAAAGAACCCCAGGCAACTTTTCAGGGCCTTGACATTGTAGGGAAGGGGAGTTTTAGCAGTGGGCAACGCAGTTGGGGTCAGGGTCAATGACCCATTCTCCACAATACAGCCAAGGATCTCTAGATGGATAGTGTGGAAAACACATTTATCCCTGTTGTGGGTGAGATTTAGGCATTTAGCTATTGTGAGGAATTTCTGGAGGTTGGCATTATGATCTTGCAGGTCATGGCCACAGATCGTGACATTATCCAGGTAGGGAAAAGTGGCACGCAGGTCATTTTGGTCTACCATCGGTCCATTCTCCTACTCGAAAACAGAGACGCCATTGGTAACTCCAAAGGGGACCCTGAGGAAATAGTAGAGGTGGCCATCTGCCTCAAAAGCAGTGTACTGGCAGTCCTCTAGATGGATGGGGATTTGGTGGTAGTTAGATTTCAGGTTAATCATGAAAAAGACACGATATTGGGCAATTTGATTGACCATGTCCAGAATGCAAGGGAGAAAGAGGGATTATGTGTCTAGCTGTGTATCATGATGCTGTGTTTACCCCTACCCTTGACCACCACCACTTGGGCTATCCATAGATTGGTACTGGGGTTGATGATCCCCTCATTCAGGAGTTGCCGGACCTCCGCTTTAATAAATGCTCTCTCCCCTTCACAGTATCGTCTACTTTTCATAGCGACTGGGTTACCGTTGAGGGTGAGGTTCACGAACAGTGGTGGCGGATCAATACGAAGAGTAGAGAGACTGCGTGTTGGTTGGGCCGGTGGGGGAGGGGGTTGTTGGAGGGCAGCGTTCTGTCGATCTGCAAGTTGCTGACTGTGGTGGGGAGGCAGGGCACCATCATATTGCATTGTGACACTCTTGAGGTGGCACTGATAGTCCAGCCCTGTGGCATGATAAAGAGTTTAAAGTTCCTGTAAGTCATGCCTTGCAGAGTCAGCGTCACAGTGGTGTAGCTGCAGATCTTGGTTGAGTGGGACTTTGAGTCCAGGGTGACTTTATCGCTTACTGTATTTTCTTTAAGGGAGTAACACTGCATTGTATCGGGGTGGATGAAACTCTCAGTGCTCCCACAATTAAAAAGGCTTCTTGTCACCTGATCATTGATTAAGATGTCCATCATAGATAGGGAGAGTTGATGTTTTTAGTGTTGGTTTGTAGTCTGGCCTGTGTTGACTGGAAGTGCAATGGTGGCACTGATCGGCGGCGAGGGTATCCCATTAAGATGGTGGCATCCAAGATGGCATGGTCGTCCCCAAAAGCTGACACGGCCAAGATGGTGGCTCCCATGCTGCACTAGAAATGGAAGGCGGCTGCAATCAACATACCTTTGTGTAATGCCCCTTCTTTTTGCACTTTGAGTATGTAATGTATTTCGCTATGCAGCGCTTTCAGGGATGCTTTGTTTGATCGCAAAAGTAGCACTTCAGGTGCTCATGGGAGACTGCAGCTGTGGTGGGTTCGCTTATTGGGCGCAGTAGTGGGTTGCAGGACTGTGGATCCAAGTCCCAAGGTGACAGCCCCCCCCCCAGCCATTCATCAAGTATGTTTCCATGTTACGGAAGGTGATTTCCAGTGATTTCACGAGGTCAATTGCCCCTCTTAAGTCTAGCTTGCTCTGCTTGAGTAGCCTCTGGCGCATGTTATCTGACCTGATGCCTGCAATATAGGCATCCCAGATTATGTCCTCTGTGTTTTGGATGGCTGACACTGACTGGAAGTTGCATGGTTGTGCAAGTCCACACAGGGCCCAGAGGAATTCGTCATTTAGTTCTCCCAATCACAGCCTGCAGGTAGCCAACATTTCTTTCTTCTTGTAATGGTCCTTGAGTATGTTCATTGCCTCTATGTATGTTGAGGCATCCCTGATCATCGTAAACATTCGATGTCCGATCTGGAAGAAGAGGAGGTGCAGCTTGTTTGCCTCCATGGCTACGACTCAGGTTGAAGTCTGTAGGAAGATCTCAAAGCAGCATAATCAGAATTCAATGCAGACTGAGGTTTCTGGCGATTGTGGGTCGATTTCCATTTTATCAGACTTCAAGAGTTGTTCCATCATTGAAAAAAATATGTAAATAAAATTGATGCACACTCAATAACTCAAAAGACTAGAGTTACAGAAATCTAGGCTTTTATTTACAATAAATTTGAAGGTCATCTTGTACTGTGACCCAGGATTTCTGAGGAGGGGTTTAATTGTTTAAGCCTTTAATCGTGATCAAGAGGGAGGAGCACAGGTACAGTCACACGACAGGGCAGAGCCAGATTAATGAGTGTACAGCAGTTCACCACATCAGCATAATGACAAGGCAGTAGGATCCTGCGGAGGAGCGCTGTGTCTCTGCCCCCTGTTTGCCCGTTACAGCAGCTGCTGCATTGCTGCCATTTTATTTTGGACTTCACACTAACGGAATGGGGATTTGTGGAAATAGATTCAATATTAACTAAAATTAATTGAATGAATAATTTAGGCCATTAATTTACACTGGTGTTGGCAAGAGCTAAAGGAGGCTTGGTCTAACTGCTCTGTTTTATGATAGAATGGGAGAGAGGGGCTGATGGTACTGTTGTGATTTTTTGATCTCAGTGAAATAATTGCTATTTGAATGTAATCTGGAGGAAGAATTTGACTTCGATGGCCCATACTAAATGTGCACAAAAATATTCTATGTTGTTTAGACTCACCTCCACGCACTTTATTCCAAGGAAGTTAATGGGGTCAATAGGAGAGTTGAGTGTAACTGTGCACAGGTTTGGTACGACTGGCCAAAGACAGATTTCTCCACCCACCTCACAAAGTGTGGAAGTAAATCATACCAAACTCATTCCAGTTACTCATCAAGATTTGCGTACAGATGTGTCAGCATTTTGTAACAACTAGCAGGTGGCAGTAAGCTTGGGTAGAATAGATGCTGGAAAAGTGGAGCAACACACAAAGTGCTGCAGGAACTCAGCGGGTCAGGCAGCACCTGAGGGAAGCAACAGTCGAGGTTTCGGGCCAGAAACCTATCATCAGGAACAGCAAGGCATATATCTGTATAAAGGGTTTGGGGAGCGTGGAGGGGGAGGAGCACCGGGTGGCAGGTGATAGGTGAATAAAGGTGGGAGGGCAAGAAAAGAAAGGAGCTAAAAGTCGTCGTGGGTAAGGAGCAGAGGGCTGAGAAAGATACACTCTGCTCAGAGGAAGGACAGGAAGGGGGATGCAGGAAGTAGCCTCACCAAATTTTCTTCTGTTGTATCTACGATGCTGAGCCTTTCTGTCAACTCAGTTGAGAATAGGTGAAAATGATCAAAGATCAAAATTTATTTTTGGATTGTGTGATGAGGTAGAGATTCTCTCGACAGACTTGTTGTATGATCACAGGGTCAATTAGTCATACAACACAGAAACAGGCCCATCAGCCCAACTTGTGCATGCTGATCTAGAGGCCTTTCTGAGCTAATCCCATTTACCTGCATTGAACACTTATCCCTCAACCTTTTCTATTCTCTAATCTGTACAAGTACCTAAAAATGTTACAATTGTACCTGACAGCCCATTGCCTTGTGTACTGCCAGGTTGAGGCCAGTCATAAATTGGATGAACAATGCCTTGTATTCTATCTTAGCAGTCCCCAAACAGGCAAGATCAAAAATATTAACTTCACCGATTTCCGTTAACCCTTCGTTCACTTTCCTTCATCCCTCATTGCGGTCACATACGGGAGTGGTGCCTGCCGACGCTGAGGACGCAAGCAAAATGGAGTAATAGCTCGCATGTGCAGGTTTGTTAAGCGTCAGTATACAGGTGATGGATCTCAGATGCAGGAGGAGGAGAGTGAGAGCATCAGGATCACCTGTGTGGCAGTGAGCCAATGAGAAAATCAGAGGGGTTGGCTGGGTGGAGTTTGGTGAAGAATGCAATGTTGTGTCTGCAGGAAAATAAAGAAAGTCAACTTCATGGTATGCTGGAAGAAACGAATGAGTGAACTCTTTGTTTGTAAGATGGGGTAAAACAATGTTGTTACAAGTGGTGACCCTGTGAGTTCACAGTACCATCTAATTTAAAATGGAGAGGGATGAGGATAAACCCCTTACAGGGAGCAGTTGAGGAGGTCAAACTGGAGATTCCTCCCCTTTTTAAAAATTAATAATGCACCAGTGTGGCTCACGATCCTTGAAGCATGCTTCTCTGCCCTCAGTGTGACAAGTCAGAAGATGAAATAGCGTTTACTTCTGGTGTGTCTTCCAGAGCAGATTGCCTGTGAAGTGGAGGTTGTGTTAGTGAATGCGGATGGTAATCTCCCATACGACATGCTTAAGGTGACTATTCTGCAGTGCACTCAGGCATCTAGGGATGTTCATATTGCCCAATTATTAACTGATGGAAACCAAGGTGATAGGCAACCATCAAAGGTTGAGGAGATGGGACAGGCTAGCTGGAACTGACCCTAACTAAGGCCATTTTTTGGAAACGGAGGTTCCTTCGACATTTACTTCGTCATGTTCAAGTGCATTTGGTGAGTGCTTTCGAATGTCCACCCTCAATATTGTTGGTGGATCACGATGACCTTGTTACGCCCACAAGATGAAAGGATTGGCTATTTCCCCTCGGCAGCAGGAGTAAATAAAGTTGCAGCAACTGAATACCTCCATCGATTTCATTGCCATAGCTAGTGCACAGCCTTAGGCGTATCTAGGGTATGGCAACTAGGGCACATACCCTGGGTGCCACTTGCAGGGGGCGCCAGGAGCGGTATGTTGGGCTTTCAGTGGAAAACATTGCTGCCTTTATTCAAACCATCTCAGCACCTTTGCATCAAAGACACTTAATAGGCTGAGAAGTGCTTTCATAATGAGCCTGTGAAAGACATGGTTTAAATTCATAATTTTCCAGGTCAAAGTCTCCTCATGACCACTTCAAAGCTTTCAAACACATTGTGATTTCTCTTTCTAGTTTTGTGGATAGGTTTGTTCTCACAAAACTCACTTATTTGCCATCATTAGCTACATAAATATGACTCACATCCAATTGTTTCATTTATGCAGGTCCACAAATCCTTAATGAAAACTGCTCTTATGGGCTTCATATCTGTAATGGAAAGCTCTGGAGTTCCATATAATATATAATCACATTTTTTTAAAATTATTTTGATGCATAATTTAAACATAACAAAATGCTTTAACTTCACGGATCAAGTTCAATAGCTCATAACAATGGGCACAAAAATAACAAGCCGTGCACATTCTTGTTGATGGACAGCCAAATACAACACAAATGTCATTTTATTCGGGGAACTAGTGGGCTTAAATGATCCAGTTCCTTGTCATTGAAGAACAATCTCAGGAGAGCAACATCATGCTTCACCCCACAGTTAATGACAAACTTCTACCTCAGAGACAGCGATGAGGACAGAGGATTGAGGGGGTTTTCGATTGCTGTGCAGTGAACTCATAGAACAGAACACTACAGCATAGTTTCCACCACCATCCCTGGCAAGGAATTCTAGGTACCCACAACTCTCTGTGTAAAAAACTTACCCCTGATGTCTCCCCAAAACTTTCCTCCCTTAACTTTGTACATATGATCTCTGGTGTTTGCTAATCCTACACTAAGAAACAGGTGCTGGCTCTCCACTCTAATCTCAAAATCTTGTAGATCTCTTTCAAATCTCCTCTCATCCATTTACGCTCCAAAGAGAAGAGTACCAGCTCTGCTAACCTCGGTTCATAAGACTTGATTTCCAATCTAGGCAACATCCTGGTAAATCTCCTCTGCATCCACTCCATGGCTTTCACATCTTCCACATCAGAACTGAACACAATATTCCAAGTATGGTCTCCCCAGAGATTTGTAGAGTTGCAATATGACCTCTCTACTCCTGAACTTAATCCCCCTGTTAATGAATCCCAACATCCCTTGGCCTTCGTAACTATCCTATCAATCTGTGTGACAACCTTGAGGGATTTGAACCCCAAGGTCTCTCTGTTCATCCTGTGACAGATTATGTTGTGTTTGTATTGAAAATAGATATGTTTTTTGGAGATAAATTGGGACAGGTTTTTTTAGTGCAGGTCACATACAAACGCTTCAAAACAGATCTCATTTAAAATACTGGAGCTCTGCTCAAGCCAGACAGGACAGCTTCTGGGGTCTTTGCAAAAACTTTGGGGGATGCCCAAAAGACTTCACAAATGGATGAAAGAGATCAGAGGAGTAGTTTGGAGCTGAAGGCTGTGTGGAGTGCAGCTTACTGTTTGTTCTAAGAGGGTCATGTGGTTTTGCAAGCAGAGAAAGTAAAAAAGTTTTTTTTCTCTGAGTGAGAGAGAGAGTGGATTCAGTTCTGCAGTGCTACTGTCAGCCACGACTGCTAGGACTGGAACAGGACAAGCTGGAAAGCTTGTGAAAAAACTCTATTTAGAAGAAATGTTGTGAGCGCTTAGTTCAGCCTGGTCAAAGCCCTTGTGGTTCATACAAGAGGAGAAGACTGGCTGCCTAATGTTTCTCTTGAAATAAGAAAAGCAAAGAAACTCTGTGGTGACCTGAAAGAAAGAGGTTATCATCTAGAAACCCTGATGGGGCAAGCTTCTTTGGTAAGACACTGATGTGGCTGATTAAAAGAAGTCAGTTTGTGTCCAGCAACAACAAATCTCTCTCTGAAAACCAACAAGAACCTTCTTGAGCAGTAACCATTTACCTTTCAAGCACCAAAGGCTGGTGAACTTCATAAATGTTAAATTCTGTGCACAGTATAAGAATTGCCTGCAACATGTAAACTTGGAGGAATGAGAAGTAAGATTGGACTGTGAATCAAATAACTTTTCTGAACTTACACACACATTACATACAGGTGCGCTTAGAATTAGAAGGGGGTTAAGTTAGGTTAGTTAAGTCAATAGTTAAGTTAAAGTGTGATCCTGTCTTCATGTTTAAAGATAATTAAAAGCAACTTTTGTTTAAGTAACCATTTGTCTTGGTGAATATCTGGGATTTGGGGTCCTCTTGGCTCGTAATAATCTACACTCCTAAGTAACCGACTATTGACCCTGTAATCAGCCTTCTGGCTTGTCCTTCCAAAATGCATCACCAAACACTTACCCAGATTGATTCTATCTGCCACTTTTCTGCCCAGTTTGCATCCTGTCTATATCCTCTTACAACCTTCAACAACCTTCAGCTCTATCCATAACTCCTGCAACCTTTGTGTCATCTGCAAACTTACTGACCCATCCTTCTGCCTCTTCATCCACGTCATTTATAAAAATCACAAAGAGCAGTGTTACCAGAACAGATCCCTGTGTTACTCCACTAGTCACTGACCCCCACATACTTTCCTTCCACTACTACTCTCTGGTTTCTTCCTGCAAACCAATTTTTTTTATCCACACAGACAAGGTTCCACTGATCCCATGTTGTCATGTTTGTTGAAGAAAGCAGAGGTAAAGGCTTTAATAGTGCAGCCTATAAAAGGAAGCTAATGGGTTTGTACCATTAATGAAAATGAAGTTTCAGATGTTCAAAATCTATAATTAAAGAAAAAGGAAATGTTGAAGCTAAGGGGCCGCTCATGTAAATCTGAAGTGAGTAATTTTTTATCCCTTTCAGCTGATAGTGAATCTCTGGAATTGTCTGATGTAGAGTTTGCGGAAGGGAATAAATATTTGAAAGATTGAGAAACTGAAGGTCATAAGTCACTAACACAGAAGAGGAATTGGGGGCATCATAGATCATATTGAATAAAGGATCAGGTTTTTAAAAAATATTTTATTTTGAGAATTTTCTTTCAACATGCAGTCTAAACGAAGAATAATCAAAAAGGGAATCATCAGTTTCAATAATATTAACAACATTATAGAAATATCGACCAGGATGTCGATATTAAAGTGAGAAAAAAAGAAGTCAACATGTGATTCAATGATTCTAAACAAAAAAAATTACAATAATACTACAAAAATGCAAATTTAATGTCCATGTTAAACCAAAGTGATAAAAAGATAATAGAAAGAAAGAACAAAATAAGAGCCCTCCCACCCACCCCCCAAGAAATAAGAAGAAAGAAGAAAATAAGCAAGAATAGAGAAAGAATAAGAAAAGATTGGCTTGACCTAGGACCTCACTCCCATCAGGGACAAATAACCTGACTTAACTAGGGTTCTCGGTGCTGCGAACCCTGGGGGAAAGAGACAGGAGGGGTAATCATTAAAAATGTATCTCTATCTTAGGTATGAATTACATACACTTGAAAATACATCATACCTGTTTCTGAGGTTATAGGTGATATTCTCCAGGGAATAGTGGATTAGAGTTGAAGGACCTGGTGGATCACTCTTGCTCTGAATATGTTCTTGTCAAAGATCATTTAGTAGAACAAGGAAAGAGAGTTGTTCTTTCTCTGATAAAGTGAAGTCTGGGTTGTCATGAGAGTGAACTGTAATTGAGATAAATTTGGGATGAAAAGCTGACTATCATATCATGACTGAGAAGTTCAAGATCAAGTTCATTATCATGCGTTCCAAGGCATAATGAGAAAGTCTGACTTGTCAACTCATAGCAATTAAAACAGTTGCAGGTACAGAGAAAAGAACAATGTTAATATTCTTAAAAGTGTTAGAGCAAAGAGATAGTAGATTAATGAGATTGAAGAGTATATGAAGAGAAGATCTGCTGGGAATAGTTTGCCATCATGAAATTAATGACCCTCATCTTCAAATCAAGTGGTCTGAGGTACAGACTCTCCAGTAATGGTGAACGATATTGTTAATGTGTGTTTGAAAATGTAACATGAGTATTGTTATGGGTTATATTATATATTATATTATATGTAAATATATCTTTAAGAGATAGATTGTGGGGGTTCAGTGTAGGTCACTTCAGAAACAGATACTTACATTTCACATCTCATTTAAAATGCAAGAGCTTTGCTGAAGCCAGACATTTAGGCACCAGTGGCTTTGCAAAAGACAATGGAACTGGTTTGGAAGAAATTTTTAAAACAGGTGCAAATGGAACAGTCAGTCCAGCTCAAAGTGCTAATAAGATCTTTCAAGGATTGGGTTTTGGAGCCTTGGGGAGGTGTTCTGGTTTTTACAAGAAGAGAGAAAAAAAACAAACAGGATTTCTCTTTTAGAGAGAGAGCTAGAAGTCAATTCTGCAGTAGCTTTTTGAGGCTGCCACATGGCAAGCCAGCAGGCTTGTTGAAAACCCATTTTGAAGATGGGTTGTGAGTTCTGAGTTTGGCCTGTTCAAAACCCTTGGAGTCCTTACAAGAGGAAATGGCTGGCTAGAGTCTTACTATTGAAATAAGGAAAAGAAGAGGAACTCTGTGGTGACCTGGAAGAAGAGGTAATCATTTGGAAAACCCACGATGGGGCAAGTTTCTTTGGCAAACACTGAAGTGGCTGATCAGAGGAAATCAGTTTGTGTACGTCCAACGAGCAACAAATATCTTTCTGAGATCAACAAGAAACTTCTAGAGCAGTAACCATTTACCTTTAAGCACCAGTGCCTGGTGAAAATTCATAAATGTTAAATTCTGCGCACAGTAAAAGAATTGCCTGATACTGGACAAGTGAGAAGTGAATGACTGGACTATTAAAGCAAAGAACTTTCCTCAACATATGCACATTGCATAGACGTGTGCTTAGAATTAGAAGGGGGTTACCAGTAAGTTTGATTAAGTTAAGTTAATAGTATAAGTTAAAGTTTGATCCTGTTTTTATTTTTAAAGAAAATTAAAAGCAACTTTTGTTTAAGAAACCATTTATCTTGGTGAATTTCTGTTGACAGTCCTCGGGACTTGTAACACTATGTTCACCGTGCGCTCAAAAAACAGTTAGCTTTACATTCTGCACATAACCCTGGTAATTCTGAAACTGCTGAACCATAAATCAAAACCCATCATTTACAAATATCCTTTTGGAAGGAAATCTGCCACCTTTAATTGTTCTGGCCCTTTTGGAATTTCTAAATCCCAAACAAATTTGATGGCAAAATCAAAACGAACAGCATGCTTCTGAAAAGTAGATACGTTGAATAATAATAGTGGACGGGGAACGTTCTGTACTGACTGCAGGGTCTACTGTGTACGTTGAGAAAGAGGATTCCACCCAAAGCAATGAAGCATGTGATCTGGTCCTTCATGGTCCTTCATGTTAACTACAATTGTATTAGACTTCGAACAAAGTTATACTACCCTACCGCAGGTTTGCCTTCACAGGATACAGCCTCTGATTTTGAAGATGGCTGTGAAATCTTGGGGATGGAAACGATTATAAATATAAGAGCTTGGGTCAGGTTTATTTTGGATTGAGACTGGACACGGTCACTGTTACACCAGAGCAGACATCCAGACAATAGTTCAAGTAATCATTAGACATAGTTCGTGTAATACCTTTTAACTGTGGTAGAAATAAGCTACCACTCACTCTCCTATTTCTCCTTTCCTCCAGCTCTCTCTCTCTCTCTCTCTCTCTCTCTCTCTCTCTCTCTCTCACTTTCTCTCTTTCTCATCCCTCTATCTCATTTTCTCTAGATGTGCATTCACAGAACCATCAATTCCCCAATTAATTCTCACATTTCCTTCCCTGTCCTATCCATATTTAATTATCTCCTTTTGTCTGTTGGTCTGCCTTTTAATTCAGGTGCGTTGAAGAAGTGCTCAGGCCTTAAAAAAGGATTTCACTTCAATCACAACATCTGCAGACTTTCGTGTTTCACTCCTATGATGCACACTTCCATTGACATCAATGTACTGACATTAACATTTAAGGAACCTTGGGAAGTAAATAATGATGTCTTAAAGTGATTCCAGGTTATAGAGGAAGAGGTGCTGGAGGCTTTAAAACACAATAGGGTAGAATAATCCCTAGGTCTTACGTATCCTAGGACATAATAGGAAGCAAGGCAAGAAATTGCAGGAGCCCTGGCAGAAATATTAGTATCACTGGTAAGCATACAGTTCCCTCTATAATGTTTTGGGACAAAGACACTTTTTTCCTTTACTTACCCACAGTTTTACATTTGTAACCAAACAATTCACATGTAATTAAAGCGCACATTCCAGATCTTATGCAAGGTTAATTTAGCTTTAATTTAGATCTACAGCATCGTAACAGGCCATTTCAGCCCATGAGTCCACGCTGCCAATTTATACTCAATTACCCTTTACCCCCAGTATGTTTCGAACGGTGGGAGAAAAACCGAAGCCCCCGGGGAAAATCCATGTAAACAGTGCAGGATTCTAACCCAAGTTCCGATTGCTGGTCCTGTAACAGTGCTATGCCAACCATGTCACCTGGAATAACCAGAAGGTTATTTGTATACATTTTGATCTGACCATGTAGAAGCTACAACACTTTTTATACCTACTTCACCTATTGCAGGGCATCGTAGTGTTTTGGGACATTTGGCTTAAAGGTGTTTGTGACTACTCAGGCATATTTAATTGCTTCATTAGCACAGGTATATGAGAGCTAGGCTTGCCTCTAAACTTTTGATCACCTTTGGAATCTGCAGTTGCCATTTTTTAACATGAGAACCAGAGTTGTGTCGAAGAAAGGCAAATAAACCATTATGAGTCTGAAAGACAAGAATAGAAGAGTGAGAGACATCGGCCAAATCTTAGGATTACTAAAATAAACAGTTTGGAACATCATTAAGAAGAAAGAACGAACTGGTAAGCTCAGTAATCTCAAAAGGACTAGTATTTCAAGGAAGACCTTCACCGCTAATGACAGAAGAATTAAATTTTTTTAGATCCACAGTATGGTTATAGGCCATTTCAGCCTATGACCCCATGCTGCCCAATTATGCCAAATTAACCTACAACCCCTGATACATTTTCTGAACACTGGGAAGAAACCAGAGCCCATGGGGAAAACCCACGCAGACAGTATGAAATTCGAACCCCCAAGTCCCGATCACTGGTGCTGTAATAGATTTCAGATACAACCCTGAGATTCACATACAACCCTGAGATTCCTTTATTCCTGCAGGCACAGCAGAATTACCATTAATTGATAATGCTAGAATGGAGGACCATCGCCTTCCCAAGATCGTGTTATATAGCGAGCTCTCCACTGGCCACCGTGACAGAGGTGCACCAAAGAAAAGGTACAAGGACTGCCTAAATAAATCTCTTGGTGCCTGCCACATTGACCACCGCCAGTGGGTTGATCTCGCCTCAAACCGTGCATCTTGGCGCCTCACAGTTTGGCGGGCAGCAACCTTCTTTGAAGAAGACCGCAGAGCCCACCTCACTGACAAAAGGCAAAGGAGGAAAAACCCAACACCCAACCAATTTTCCCCTGCAACCACTGCAACCGTGTCTGCCTGTCCTGCATCGGACTTGTCAGCCACAAACGAGCCTGCAGCTGACATGGATATTTACCCCCTCCATAAATCTTCGTCCGCGAAGCCAAGCCAAAGAAGAAGAATGCCAAAAATAATCTGTACACGGTGTAAACATGTAAACAAATAAAAAATGTAAACAGATAATGAATGTAAACAAACTGCAATACAGAGAAAACAAAAAGAAAATTAACGAAGTAAAAGTAATTAAATGAGTCTCTGAGGTGTTGTTGAGTCTGATGGCAGAGGGGTAGCAGATGTTTTTGAACCTGGTGGTGCCTTGTGGTGCCCTTACCTCTTTCCTGATGGCAACAGCCAGGGCAGAGTATGTGCTGGGGGAGTGGATCTTTGATGCCTGCTTCGACTCTCTGACAGCACCGGTCCCTGTAGATGAACTCAATAGAGGGGAGGATTTTGTCTGTGATACCCTGGGTTGTGTCCACTACCTTTTGGAGGGCTTTATGCTCAGGTATGTTGGTGTTCTCATACCATAAACTACAGAGACTACACTGCAAGATGCATTATTGTCATGCAATATTACATTTAGGTTTCCTTAAGGAAACAGAGAGTCACCACTTTGTCAGGTGCCCCTCTCAGAAATGAGGCTCCAGCGAGGAATGAACTCACAACCCCTGGTTTACAAGGCCAGTTACAAGGCCAGTGCTATAACCACTGAGCTATTGGAGCTTCTGTGCTTGGATCTTGGGCAGTTCCTTTATGACTCCACACTGTGCTCTTGGGATCACTCTGACACAGGTTAATCTTGCTCTCATCTTTCTACAAGATCTTTTTCTGGAATTCTTCAGGCTCTTTTAACTACTCCTTGGCAAACTGTAATCTGGCCATCCTTTCTGTGGCTAACTAATGGTTTGCATTTTGCAGTGTAGCTAGCCTCTATATTTCTGTTCATGAAGTCTTCTTTGTTCAGTAGTCATTAACATATCCATACCTGCCTTCTGAAGAGTGTATCTGATCTGTCGGACAGGCGTTTAGGGATTTTTCTTCATCATGATGAGAATTCTTCTGTCATCAGCAGGGGAGGTCTTCCTTGGAAAACCAGTCCCTTTGCAATTACTGAGCTCACCAGCATGCTCTTTCTTCTTAATGTTGTTCCAAATTGTTGATTTTGGTAATCCTAAGGTTTGGGCAATGACTCTTACTGTTTTACTCTTGTTTTCAGCCTTATAATGGCTTCTTTGACTTTCATTGGCACATAGACTTGTAGGCCCAAATTGGCCTGTTACAGTGCTGTACGTCTAATTTAATTTAATTTAACTCTGGTCCTCATGTTGAAAAATGGCAACTGTGATCAAAAGCTTAGAAACATGCCTAGCTCCCTTATACCTGCAATGAAACAATAAAGCATATTTGAGTACTCGCAAACACCTGTGAAGCCAAATGTCCCCAACATGGTGCCATGAAATGAGGAAACTATGTTTAAAAGGTGCTGTGATTTCTACATGGTCAAACCAAAATTTATACAATATTCTTGAATAAAAGCTGGAATGTGCACTTCAGTTACATGTGAATTGTTTAATTACAAATTTAAAACTATGGAGCACTGGGGCAAATAAAGGAAAAAAAGTGGCTGTCTCAAACATTATGGAGGGCACTGTAAGTGAGGTGCCAAAATCTGAAGGGTGGCTTAAATAGTGCCATTGTTTAAAAAAGGCTGCAAAGATAAGCCAGTGAGCTATAATGTTGTGGCTAAGTTACTGAAGGGGTTTCTACTTGCTTTTAGAAAGGCAAGACCTGACTAAGGCTTTGTGATTGGAAAGTTATGTCTCACACACTTGAAGGTTGTGGAGGATAGAATGGTAAACATTTTCTTTATAAAATTTTGGAAGGCCTTTGATGAACTACTGCATGGTCAGCTAGTCTGGAAGGTCAGACCCAGGATTGCTGGTCGATTCGGTAGTACAGAATTGATAGGAAGGTGGGAGGCAAAGGTAGGTAGTGGAGAGTTGCTGCTCAGGATGGAGGTCTGTGCGCCATAGGGATCACTGCTGGGTCCACTGTAGTGTGTCATCTATATTAACAAATTAGATGGCAATGTACTTGGCATGAATAGTAAATTTGGGGATGACAGTGAAGAAGGTTATCCAAGATTGCAACAGGATCTAGATGAACTGGGAAAGCAGGCCAAGGAATGGAGTAATGGCAATGCGAGATATTGCACTTTGCCAGGTTAAACCAGAGCAAGATCTACACAGATCTACACAGGGAATGTCAGGGTCCTGCGGAGAGATGTAGAACAAGGATACTTGGGGGATACAGGTATGCAATTTCATTAAAATGGTAAGCAGTTGCATGTGAATTGAAGTCAAACTTACAGGCCTATAATTACTTGGCTGACACCTCGTGCTTTTTTTAAGTAACCCTCCAATCCCGCAGCACCACACTCTCCTTCAGTGATCGTTGAAAAATCACTGACAGTGCCTCCGCTATTTGCTCCCTGACCTCCCTTAACGTCCTGTGAAAAATCCCATCAGGACCAGGAGACATCCACTTTTACTGACCTTAGAAGCTCCAAAACCCTCTCTTTACTAATCCCTATCTTTTCCATAACTAAGCCATTTGCCTCACTTATCTCACATAGTCCAATGTCCTTTTCCTTCGTGAACACAGATGAGAAAAAGTTATTTAATATCTCTCCCACCTGATGCGGTTCCTCGCACAGTTCACCGCTATCTTTTTCCAGCAGTCCTATTCTATCCTTTGCCCTCCTTTTAGAATTCATATCTCTGTAAAAACCCTTAGGATTCACTTTTACCTTATCAGCTATTGACACCTCATACCTTGTTTTTGCCTTTCTAATTTCCTTCTTCAGGTTTATTCTGCAATCTATGTAATCTCTTGGCTTGGCTTCGCGGACGAAGATTTATGGAGGGGGTAAAAAGTCCACGTCAGCTGCAGGCTCGTTTGTGGCTGACAAGTCCGATGCGGGACAGGCAGACACGATTGCAGCGGTTGCAAGGGAAAATTGGTTGGTTGGGGTTGGGTGTTGGGTTTTTCCTCCTTTGCCTTTTGTCAGTGAGGTGGGCTCTGCGGTCTTCTTCAAAGGAGGTTGCTGCCCGCCAAACTGTGAGGCGCCAAGATGCACGGTTTGAGGCGTTATCAGCCCACTGGCGGTGGTCAATGTGGCAGGCACCAAGAGATTTCTTTAGGCAGTCCTTGTACCTTTTCTTTGGTGCACCTCTGTCACGGTGGCCAGTGGAGAGCTCGCCATATAACACGATCTTGGGAAGGCGATGGTCCTCCATTCTGGAGACGTGACCCACCCAGCGCAGCTGGATCTTCAGCAGCGTGGACTCGATGCTGTCGACCTCTGCCATCTCGAGTACTTCGACGTTAGGGATGAAAGCGCTCCAATGGATGTGGAGGATGGAGCGGAGACAACGCTGGTGGAAGCGTTCTAGGAGCCATAGGTGGTGCCGGTAGAGGACCCATGATTCGGAGCCGGACAGGAGTGTGGGTATGACAACGGCTCTGTATACGCTTATCTTTGTGAGGTTTTTCAACTGAAAAACTGAATCTATGTAATAATCATACATCTTATCCATTTTTTGCTTCTTAAATTTAGTAAATGCCCCCCTCTTATCCCGAACCAACTTCCTTATTTTTCCAGAAAACCATGGTTCCCTTGAACTTTTGGCCTTGCCTTTCGATCTGACTGGCACGTAAAGATCCTGTACTCTCAATATCCCTTCTTTAAATACCCTCCAAGTCTCCTGTACATCCTTTCCAGAAAAAATATCTGCCCATATAATTTTCTGCAAATCTCTCTCATTTCTTCAAATCTAGCCTTCCCCCACTCGAAGACCTTCAACCTCGGACCTGACCTATCCCTTTCCATATTTAAGTTGAAGCTAATGGACCCATGATCACTGGATCCAAAGTTCTCACCAACGCACACTTCTGTTACCTGCCCTATTCTGTTCCCTAACAATAGATCTAATACTGCCTCCCCTCTTGTAGGCACCTCAACATACTGCTGTAAAAAGCAATCCTGAACAAATTGTACAAAGTCTAAGCCATCCTGCCCTCTCACTGATTGTGTTTCCCAATCAATGTTAGGAAAATTGAAATCCCCAACTATCACAACCCTATTTCTACTACACATCTCAGCTATTTCCCTGCACATTTGCTCTTCCAGTTCCCTATCCTCTTTTGGCTGCCAATAATATACCCCTATATTTGTAGCCTCATCTTTCTTATTTTTTAGTTCAATCCACAGAGCTTCGCGCGATGAATTCTCCAGTCTATCTTGCCTTAGCTGTAATATCTTCCCTGACGAGCAACGCCACACCTCCCCCTCGTACCCTGCCAGTTCTGTCACGTCTAAAGCAGCGAAATCCTGGAATATTTAGCTTCCAGTCACAACCTTCCTTCAACCACATCTCACAAATTGCTATCACATCATAATGCCACGTGTCAATCCACACCATTAGTTCATCCACCTTGTTTACCACACTCCTTGCATTGAAATAAATGCATTTCAGAGATCTTCCACATTTAACTTTCTGCCTCTCACCCTTTCTCAATTGTTACTCATAATATTACCTGCTGTTGTTCCACCAGATTGTGTGAAAAAGCCTCTTTTCTTTGCCTAAAGACTCTGTTCTTGTTACCCTTCCTGACATGAACCCTTGTTCCCAACCTTACTAGTTTAAAGTCCTAACAAATGCCCCTGCCAGGAGACTAGTACCTCTGGTATTTAGATGTAACCCATCCTTACAGTATTGGTCCCATCTCCCCTAGAAACGGTCCGAGTGGTCCAAGAACTTAAAACCCTGTCTTTTACTCCACCGCATCAGCCACACATTCAGTCTCTATTTTTCCCCTCACTATCGCGTGTCACAGGAAGTAATCCAGAGATTACTCCCTCAGTGGTCCTTCTTCTAAGCTCCCTGCCTAACTCCTGATATTCATTTTGCAGGACCACTTCTCCCTTCCTACCAAGGTCATTGGTACCGACGTGAACTACGTGAACCATGACCTCAGGCTCTTTCCCTTCCCCCTTTAACATGTTCTGGACTCGTGTAGCTACATCCCGTACCCTGGCACCAGGGAGGAAAACCACCATCCGGTTTTTTTTGTCTCGGCAACAAAATCCTCTGTCTATCTGCCTGTCTCACCAGCAAGTCCCCTATAACTATCGCCCTATTCTTCCTATTACTTCCATTCTGGGCTACAGAGGCTGACCCTACACCTCTTCCTACCTTAGCCTGACTATCCCCTTCCTCAGTACTCAAGGAGGAGTACTTATTTCTGAGGATTTCATGCTCAGATGCTCTCTCTGGAGCCCAACCTTTCTCTTTCATCCTCCTATCAGTAACCCACTGTCCCTCCTCCCATGGGCCAGGTGTGACCACCTGACTATAATTCCTATCTATGACGGCTTTGCTCTCCCTGACCAAAGCGAGGTCATCGAGCTGTAGCTCAAGGTCCCTGACTCGGTCCCTTATACGTTGCAGCTCAGTACACTTAGTACACTCGACATCTGGGAGGTTAGATCCAGGATCCAATTACTCAGTGGGGTGTTGAGGCCAGGTCTTGCAGTCCGTAGTATGCTGATCAGTTTTGAGGAGTGTTGAATGCTGAACTGTAGTCAATAACGAGCATACTAATGTATGCATCTTTGCAATCCAGTTTTTCCATGTTTGTCTACTGCCCATCAGATAGTATCTGCAGTAGACCTGTTGCTGTGGTTGGCAAATTGGAACGGATCTATGTCGCCACTCAGACAGGACCTGATATGCTTCAACACCAGCCTCTCAAAACACTCCATCACTGTGGATGTGAGTGCCACTGGCCATTTATGCAGATTACCGCACTCTCTTGGCCATCAGTATGATTGCTGTCTGTTTGAAACAGGTGTATGGCATGCCCTGTCAAAGTGAGATTTTGAAGATAACTGTGAATACATTGGCCAGTTGGTTAGCACAGGTTTTCAGTATTCGGCCGAGGATTCTCTCTCATCCAGATGCTTTCCTTCAATTCACTCTCCTGAAGGCAACCCATTCATCATCCTTGGATCCTCAGATGCTTTCATCGGTCAGGGCATTGAGTACAGATTATGGATATTATGTTACAACTGTACAGGACATTGATAGGACCAGACTTGGAGTATTGTATGCCGTTTGGTCACCAAGCTATTGAAAGGGGTGGTGTTTACATGGAATGGGCTGCCAGAGGAAGTGATAGAAATGGAGATAATTGAAACATCCAAAGGATATTTTTATAGGTTAATTGACAGGAAAGATATAGAGAGAAATGTGCTCAATGCAGGCAAGAGGGACTGGATTGGTCAATATAGAGAATATGGGCTGAGGGGCAGTTTCATATTAAAGTTACCTTGGGTAGTGATGAGTGGAAATGGACAGCAGAACATTCTTACATTTTTATTTGAAGACACCCAGGCTTTCTGACCTGAATTGGGATCAATAATGATGAGCTGCTTTCATCCAATTTCCTTCCATGCAAGTATTCTTACAGGATATTGAGGAAAACTGAATTCCAAAAGATTGTGTCGCTTTTCAGTTCACAGGAGTTGGCGAGAGTGGGAGCAGTTTAAAAAGCAAGTCTTGTTGTTCAGCTCACTAGCAAGATAATAGCTGCCCATAACAAGAAGGTGATGTAAAGTGGAGTGGTAATTTTGGAGAGTCTATTCTGAGAGTGGCCAGTGTAAGGTGGGACACTGAGGCTTTTGCTCGAGAGCCTTTGGTAAAGTTAAACTTTGGGACTAATTGAACCAGGAGAGGACTTGCTTTGATAATAGCAGTGATCTAAAGAGGGTTATGGAGCAAAGGGACAGAGAGGTTCCAATAAATAACTCTTTAAAGATGGCAGCATAGGTAGTGATCATCAGGAAGAGAGCATTTGGGATACTTGCCTTTGTCAGGGCATTGAATACAAGTGTTGGGATGTTATGTTGAAATTATAGAAGACATTGTTGAGGTCACACTTGTGTGTTCTTTGGTTGCCTAACCATAGGAAACACATTATAAAGTAGGAAACTACAAATGTGTCTCCTTATACAGTAAACTATTCTGTAATGTTTGGAAATGTTTAACTTACGCTGTTGCATAAGTTTTACAGATGCAACAAAACACATCTTTTTCTGTTTGCAGTGCAAGAGCACTGTATCATTCACCTGGATGAAATCTAAATATAACATGGAATATCTTTATCTAAGGTAGTCCCTGACATACGTCCGTGTTCCGTTCTGATGGACTGGTCGAATCTTGAAATGGATGTAAGTGGGACATATGTTAACTTCAGGACTCCCGCAGTCAGGCATGTGCTGTAATTTTGTATATCTTTTCATTATTTTTTTTTGGTCATATGTACAGATGGCCATAAGTCGCATAGGTCATAAGTCGGGGACTACCTGTACAGAAGAGGTTTACAAAGTTCTTGGCAAGTTAGGGAAGTTGAGTTATTGTTGGAAAATGTAGGCCTGTTTGCCTTGGAACATAAGATGTTAAGAGGGGATTTTATTGAGGTCTATAGAATCATGAGGGGCATAGATAAGATGGAGTGAAAAGTGTTACAATACAGAGGGACCTTGGATGGATAGGTGCATAAATCTTTACAAATGGCAGCACAGATAGACAAAGGAATTTGAGACATTTGCCTTTATTTGTTGGAACATTAAGTAAGAGAACTTATGACGAGAGGACATATCTATAAGGTGGGAAATGGGGTGGGTTAGGATTTAGAAGGGCTGTGCAGAGACAGTTCTTCACTCAGAGGGTGGTGGTCACATGGAACAAGCTATCATAAAAAGGGGTAAAGGTAGAATGGTAGCTTCTTCTAATAAACACTTGGGTAATTAAATGGACAGGAGTGATGTGAAAGGATATTGGCCTAATGCAGGCAAGTGGAACTGAAGCAGGAGGATGTGTGGGCACAGACAAGCTCAGCCTGTGGGCCTCTTTCTGTGCTGTCAGACTTTATGACTCTTGTTCACCTACTTTCTCCTTGCAGATATCACTGTGTACTGGCCACAGTCCAGACACACTAGAATAGGATGGCCCTGCAAGAACAGATCACGGTCGCTTCATTACATGTCATTCCATGTGTTTGTATATTCAGCTGTGCAAATGGGGTTGTGTACATTATGAATTTTTTATCACAAGGGTTGAGGAAGCAAGACTTGTTTTTTTTCTGTGGAATGAAACCAGAAAATCACTTCTGGGCATACTATCATTTCAATTAAGTTGGCAGAACTTCAAATTGTAAAGCTCTTGTGGATATTTCAATTTCATTTGGAAAGATGCCATTTCTTTTTGCAAAGCTTTTCAAGCTGGCTCTGTCATTTAATTTATACCTGCTCCTAAATTCAAGTCAGCAGCTGTCCACTGCACCCATAAATGCTTCAAGATGTCAAATACGTGGAAAAGTAATGCTCAGAGTTGGCAGCTAACTGGTTTAAAACATCTGCAATTGTCATGTGACACATTAATCCTTTAAGGGCTCCAATATTACTTACACAGCAAAATCATTAATAGAGCTTTGATTTATACCTAATTTGGCTAAAGCAAGTTTTGTCCCATCTCTCATGATCTTTTATAAGTGAAATCGCTAAACATTCCTGGTGAAACCTGGGATAGATCAGCCAGGATCGTGATGAATGGCAGGGCAGGGTTGAAGGTCAGCTAGCCTACTCCTGCTTCTATTGCCTTGTGCAGTTACAATCTCACCGTGTTGGTAAAAGGAACAACGAGATGATCTTATTCCTGAAACGATAACAAGAAGGCAACAGATCCTAACCTATTGATATTCAAATTTCCACACCAATTATAAGAACAAGGTACAAAATATAGCAAAAAAGAGAGGGAGGGTGAACAGCACACAATGAATCTGCAAGGGATACATTAACTAGAAGTGGCTCATTGCTGTCTATTAACGTGAAATTTTTATTAAAAATCTACATAACATGTTTTTTTTGTACTTCATGGATACGTAAGATTAAATTAATTCATCAGAATAACAAAAAATCAAAAAGTATCCATATTTCATTATTCGATCATTATAACTAACAAAGATTTAAAGTAAAGCATCATGAAATTGCACTAAAAATACATATTTTTCTCTCTGTCTGTCTTGAAAGTTCTCTGAAAGGGAAACTTGCATCCCTGTCTCTGTTGGATTTTGCTCTTTCACTTCTGAATGACTGCCTCCTTCTTAGACATTGAGGATGACTTAGTTTGACTTCAGTCCAGGGGAAGTATCAGTTGTGTTGATGACCAGAATACCTTATTCAGGTCAGAATTTCAATGACTCCTATTCAGAGCAGCAAACGTTGTTTGAGGTAATATTTTCCATATTAGTCCCCTTCACTATGTGAGTGGGAAGGGAAGGTTGAGAACCACTGCTCTAGACCCAATTATTACTGAAATATTTTGCTTGAGAAAAATTGTCATTGGCCCATTTCCTTTGGAGTTATGAAACTGTGCACATAATAAGACAATTAGGTACGATTAAAACAATGGTTTTCAAACTTTTTCTTTCTACTTACTTACCCCCTTAAGCAATCCCTCACGAATCGCAGAGCACCTGTGGCATAGGGATTACTTAAAAGGGTATATGAGTGGAAAGAAATCATTTGAAAACCACTGCTCTTTAACATATTCATTCCATTTTGGCTGATATTTCCACTCACATTCATCTTGTTCCTGATCATTTTGACATATTTACATTTTTGTTTTATCCAGATGGAGGGTGTCAACTTAAACCTTCAATTATCCTTTTGAATCTATGTCCTGTTTGACCCACTGACTTATATAACCATATAACCATTTACGGAGCGGAAACAGGCCATGTTGGCCTTTCGAGTCCGCACCGGTTCTCTTCCAGTGTTTTTTTTTGTTCCAGATTCCAGCATCTGCAGTCTCTTGTGCGTACAATTTTTGCTCCAATTAGTGAACTTTCATTTTCCCAGCACAAGGAAGCATTTAACTTTCCAGATGAATGAGGAAAAGATATTATAAAAGGCTGACCTTTTACCTCAGCTACTCTTTCCTTTGCTAACCTCTCCACATCCCAGGATTCCTTTATAATCCAAAAGTCTGTTAGTCTTTATCTTGACTATATTCAGTGACTGAGTTTCCATAGAACCAGTGAATAGAAAATTCCAAAGATTCAGTACCCTCCGTGTGAAGACATTCCTTCACATCTCCGTCATGAATGATCACCTCTTTATAATACTGTGATATGCAGTTCTTTATGCCCAAGCCAAGGGCAAGATTCCTGCATTTGACATGTAAAATGCCAGAAGAATATTATTTGTTTCTGCCAATTCTCCTATTTCAAACCTCAAGAGAATATAGCCCTTTGCGGCTTAATCTCTCCATGTAGCATGAACCTTGTTCTTAGGCATGAAACTGCTTCTGTAATTAATCACAAAGAATTATTTCTACAAGAACATAAGAAATCCACCATTACCAGACCATCATACGTTATTTTAAATGGATTTTTCTCTGCCTACAGATTGAATTAAATCCCTTTTTATATCAAATTCTGCCAAATTATTATCACTATTTCCTAAAAGTACCATAACTGTCACCATAATAATTTTACAATTTCTCATTGCAGAATGTTAAGGCAACAGAGCAGCTGATTGTGTATGATTTATTAGAAATGAATACTGACTGTAAACGAAAAGACCATTAGGCTCAATGGGTCAATGCTAGTCGCTGATAGTACAATCTCATTGATTGATTGACCCCCCCCCCCCCCATCCTTATTTCCCTGGTAGTTCTACACCTTATTCTCTTTCAAATGTCCCCCAACTGCCTCATAAAAGCAACCAACATATTAAAGGACTCACTCTACCCTGGCCATACTCTCTTCTTCCTCCTCTCACAGACAAGAAGGTTCGCACACCACCAGGTTCAAGGACAATTTCTTTCCTCCCTATCTGTTCAGAATACTGTGCTCATTTGTGCCACACAACAAATTGGAGCCTCTACACTACAGAGCATCTTACCAGTTCACCCCTCATCTTACCACCTCCCAATGGAATTTGACATTTTGGAATCACCTGCACAAACATGGGCAAAAGCTTGCAGAGAGACAGTTAATTTAGCCGTTTGTTTCATCTCAGTAGGCCAAACGCATTAATATGAATTTATTAGCGACAAATCCTAAGACAGGGAGTCATGCTGAAGCAACACTGACACTATATTAAATACCAGCGATAACAGAATTCATAACAATGGTTATTAAAGTACGATTAGATGAAAAGCTAAGAAACAATGGGAGCAAGATTTTTAAAAAAAAATTTCTGATGCTGCATGGGATTCTATCTTGAAATTGGTTAATTCATCTTCTCTATGTGCCCGACATTCATTATTACAATTTAAAGTAGTTCATTGAGCTTACTTTTCCAAAGTTCAGTTGGCTATTTTTATTCTAATTTCTCATCAAAGTGTGATAGATGTAAGACTGAAGAAGGTACATTATTTTACATGTTTTAGTCATGTTTCTTGCTTTCCAATTATTGGGAAAATATCTTTCTACCTTGTCTTTCGTTCTTAATGTTGATTTGGCTCCTAATCCTTTTTCTGCCCTGTTTGGAATAAGTAAGTCAGCTGATTTAAATTTGTCTGGGCTACAATCCCATGAGTGAGCCTTTGCTCTTCTTATTGCCAGAAGAATTATACTTATGAGATGCTATACCTCCAGCACATACTCAGTTGTTCTCTGATGTGATGGCATGTTCGACTCTGGAAAAAATTAGTCATGAACCTTAATTTTCTAAATTTATGGGGTCTTTTCCTTGATTATTTTTGGAAATTATTAGATCCCATTTTATGGTTTGGTTGTCCTTTTTTATGCATTAATTGAACATATATGCTTAATGATAACTTCATAAGGGAAGGGTTAGATTATTAAAATGTTTTTTTGTATATATTTTGCTTTTTTTGTCTCTTTCATAGGTTGTTTGTAATTACTTGTTAATATACATTTACTTTGTTGGATATACTATATATTCTTGTTATTACGTGTGTGTGTGTAATATATGTATATATATATATATATATATGTGTGTATAATACATATATGTGTAAAAAGCTCAATGAAAATATTGTTAAGAGAGAGATGCATCTGAAAAGTGTAAACAAAAGGACAAACAATAGGGTTTAAAGTCCTGATTTATTGAAAAGATGAATTGCTCATATTTTCTTTTCACCATTATCTCTGAATATACAAGCTTTGATTCGGCAGGTATGTTCACTCACTGTGAAGTTGACATCAGTGTCCTGATAGGGAAATTTGCTGGTTATACTCGGGAGGGTTTAAACTAGTCTGGTAGGAATAGGGGATAGGGTGGACCCAAAGCATCAGCATCACAGCTGATAAAGCAGAAGCTAATTTTGAGATGAAAATGAGGAAATTTAGTAGACAGGATTGGCAGGGGCAAGTCAGAAAATGTGGGAAATGTGACAGAACACAAGAAACCTGACAGGTAAGGCAGGTATGGATTGAAACATGGGACTGGTATAGTAAAGCCATAATAAAAGCTGGTGGAGAGAGGGGCAATACTGGAGATCATTGTTCCAGGATACAGATGCTACAGGCATGATAGTCATGTAAGAGAGATTGGGAGTATTTTTGATTGAGGAAAAAATAAAGAAAATATTTAAGGAGGATATTCTTTGGTGATCATCTAGTTAAACTATACTGTATATGCAGAGCTTAGAAATAAGAAGGAGGTGATAACCTTTTTGTTGGGGTTATTTTATAGTATATACCTGTATATGCCCAGTAATCAGCAGGAATTTATACCATATATTTTGACGTATAAATTGAGTCTTGAAATCCTCAAAAATCACTCAAAAATGGGTGGTCGAATTAGACGGCAGATATACTTTGAGACCTTAATTTCAACTTTAAAAAAAATGTTTGACATAGATTTAGTGTATAAGATGGCCCTAGAAGCACCTCCTCATTGCAGGCGCCATCGTTCCCTGACACCTTCCTGATGCCATAACCTACCAGACATTCTACAATTGTAAAGGTTGTTGCTCCTGCCCAATAGGCTGAGGCTCCCACTCCTGCCTGGAGGCCGAGGTCGCTGCTCCTGCCCGATAGGCTGAGGTAGCCACTCCTACCTGAGAGCTGACACGTAGCCATGGTTCCTGCGCTGAGCACACTTTGGCACCGAGGCGACTTCTTTGGTGTGAATGGCACCACACTTGATGCTGAGAATGGATTCCCTGTCACCAATTCTGGCTGCAGTCAATGCTGAAGACTTGGACCCAGCTCCATTTAGCATCTGCCCAGCCAGAAGCAAAGTGTGGTGAAACACTATATTATAGGCAATGTACTGGTTGGCCCACCCTGATATTGTAACTCCTGCTCTTCCAGGATTCTTAATAAAGGCGACATCGCTCAATCCCATCCCTCAGCACTGCCTTGTAATCAGACCAACAGCATGTAAAATATGACTGTAAGTTTATAGCATTTAAAGCATATTAATCGCGACCTCTGGTCTGTTGGGTGCAATTGATAGTGCTACAATTTAATCGCTATACCTACTTGCCATGGACAAGGCTATTTGAGCGGAGATGCTGGACACTGACCACCAAGGATCCAGAGGCCTTTGTAAAATTCAATCAGTGACTGCACTGCCTGAATGCCTTTATGAGGCGAAACGATATTCAAGAAAAAGCCGATAAGAGAGACCTGCTGTTTGCACAGGACACCCATCAAATTTTCCAGATGATTAGGGACTGTGAGACTTACTCAGCCACTATGGAGCTCCTGAAAAAGCAGTACAGGGCCCTGAAGAACATAATCTACACCAGATACCTTGTGGGCAGTTGTTGACAAGCACCTGGTGAGTACATTGACGCAAACATTAGAGCCTTGCGGGAGCTGGAGAGAGTTTGTGGCTGTACCGATGATATGCACAGCCATCTACCAGGAGGAGTTGATGAGAGACGCCTGTGTGGCCGGTCTCAGGTCTGATCATATCAGGCATCGCTCTTGGAGAAGGGTGAGTGGACCCTGCAGGAGGTGGCCGAACTCACCAAGGCACTAGAGATGGCCCAATGGAACGCAAAGGTTTACTCCATCGGCAGTGCGGCCGCCATGCAGGGTCTCAAACAGCCAAGCACCCAAAGTGCTATTACTGTGGCCAGGCAAATTACCCGCAGAAGAACTGTCCTGCCAGAAGCACAACCTGTTCCAGCTGCGGAAGAAAAGTACACTATGCATGGGTATATAGGTCTAGACATTCCCCTTGCAGTGGCACGTGCAAACAACAGCCATCGCCATCTTGGACTGCATCACTTCCAGCTCCACTTCCTGTCATGGAGAACAGCAGGGCAGGGACCCGAGCACGACAGCTGGGGTCGACACCACTTCTGGTGGCAACTGCGTATGATCCATGGGGGAAGCCATTTTTGGTGCAGACATCTTAGAAGTTGCCGACGTACATATACAGTAGTAGCGAGTCAGACAATGAACTGACATTGGCATTCATCATTCTTGTCCAGAGTGCCTACATCAATTAGCAAGGTCCACCATGGTCATTAGAGCAAATGGCTGCATTACAAAGTGCTTGTTTGACGATGGAAATACTGAAAGCTTCATACATTTGGGCACTATACAGCATTGCTGCCTCACAGTGAGCCCAGTCTAGTGTAAAATCTCATTGGCCTCCAAGTCCAATTTGACCGAAATCCAAGGGAGCTGCACAGTAACAATAACTGTGGGTGGCACCTAGTACAAGGAGTTTAAATTGCTTGTGAAGCCACGACTCTGTGGCTACTGAGGCTTGACTTTCAATGCCTTTTTAAAAGGTTCTGATGGAATATGACAGGCCCCACCCCTCCCTCTAGGTCCGTAATAACCAACAGTTGAAACTCCCATCTCATCTACCCGAACACACCCAACCAGCAATCCAAACACTGCTCACTGCTCACGACCTGCAGTCTGTCCACCCTCCAGGTCCTACCGCCTCCCCTGTTCAAAAACCTGACTAAGAGCAGGCAATACAGTCCCAGGTGGTGGTAAGACTGGAGAGAAGCACAGAATGGTCATAGACTACAGCCAGACCATGAACTGGTTCACCTTCTTGGACACCTACCCACTCCCCACCCCATAGCTGACATGGTGAACAAGATTGCCCAATACTGGGTCTTCTCCACCTTTGTCCCTCGGTCGGCCTGTCACTAGATCCTGATCCGCCCAGAGGACAGACCATACACGGCATTTGAAGCGGATTGCTGCCTCTACCATTTCCTCAGGATCCCCTTTGGAATCAAAAACAGAGTTTTGGTCTTCCAGAGGGAAATGGACAATGTGGCCATTTGTGGCCATGACCTGCAAGATCATGATGCTAACCTGCAGAATTTCTTCCAGAAAGCAAAAGCCCTAAATCTCACATATAACCAAAAGAAATGTGTGTTCCACACTTCATATGAGTGGTGGAGAATGGAGTCATTGGACCTGACCCTGGTGGAGCTCCCACTCCCTCATAACCTCAGGCCCTGAAAAGGTGCCTGGGGTTCTTTTCATACTATACACAATGGGTCCCAAAATCTGCTGACAAAGCTCAACCCCTGGTAAAAATTATTAAATTTCCCCCATTTACAGAAGCCCAAGTGGCCTTCACTCACATCAAAGGCGACATTGCCAAGGCGGTGATGCACACCGTAGACTAATCAGTCTTATTCCAGGTAGAAATCGATGTGTCCAATTTCGCCCTGGCTGCCACACTGAACTAGGCGGGGAGGCCAGTGACATTTTTCTCATGTACCCTACAGGCCCCAAACTCCGGCACTCAGCCATGAGAAAGAGGCCCAGGCATAGTGGAAGCTGTGCACCATTGGAGGGATTACATAGCCGGCAAACTGTTCACCCTGCTGACTGACCAATGAGCAGACGCATTTATGTTTAACAACAAACAGCGGGGAATAATTAAGAACAACAAGATCCTAAAGTGGAGAATTGAACTGTCCACATAAAATGAGATCTTGTACTGGCCCGTGAAACTCAACAAGCCTCCCGATGCCCTGTCCCGGGGTACTTGCACCAACACGCAAGCAGATCACCTCCAAGCCCTACACAACAGCCTCTGCTACCCCAAGGTCACCAGGCTCTATCACTTTGTGAGTGCCTGCAATGTCCCGCACTCAGATGAGGACATCATGGAGCTGACCCACAGCTGCCCGGTCTTCACAGAGTGCAAACTGCACTTCTACCAGCCACAGAAAACTCACCTGATCAAGGCCTCTCGCCCCTTCGAACATCTAAATATGGACTTCAAGGCTCCCCTCACCTCTATGAACTGGAATGTGTATTTTTTCAACATTGTTAACGAATACTCATGATTCTCATATGCCATTGTCTGCCCAGATATAACTACGGCCACTGTCATTAAGTCCTTGCGTAACCTCTTCATGCTCTTTGGATATCTGAGTTACATCCACAGTGACCGAAGGCCCTCATTTATGAGTGTGGAGTTGCGCCAATACCTGCTGGCCAAAGGCATAACTACGAGCAGGACCATCAGCTCTAACCCCCAAGGGATGGCCAGGTAGAAAGGGAGAATGGCACCATTTGGAGAGCAGTCCTCCTGGCCCTCAAGTAAAACGGCTACCCATCTTCCATGTGGCAACAGGTACTACCAGAGGCCCTCCACGCTACCAGGCCCATCCTCTGTAGAGCAATAAATGCAAGCCCACATGAAAAATTATTCTCCTTTCCCAGGAAGTCAGCATCTGGAACGATACTACCAGTCTGACTGACGACCCCAGGACCTGTGCTAATCTGGAGACACACCCAAACCCAGAAAGCAGACCCCCTGTTCGAGAAAGTCTACCTCCTTCATGCCTACGAGCAGTACTAGGATGGGTGGAGTGACACTATCTCTGTCCGAGACCTGACATATATAGGCATTTCTGCAACTGGCTATCAACCAGCATACCTCCTCCCCGTGACTGCCAGAGACACGGTCGAGGATCTGACCATGACATTCGCCCAAATTGCACCACCCCAACCCCAACCAGCTCCCTCCATCGATCCAGCCCCAACAGATTCTGTTCAGCCATCCGAATCGCAGCCTGTCACACAGAGCACTGCCCAAGAGCCTACAGCAACACCACAACTGACACTGCAATGGTCATTTCGATGGTTGAAACCACCAGACTGGCTTAACCTGTAAATAGACTCTGAATGGACTCTGACACTTCACTCCGCTGAACTTTGTTTCAAAAGATGGGGTGAATGTTGTGGAACATTATATTGCAGCCATTGAACTGGTTGGTCCGGTCCTGATACTGTAACTCCTCCCCCTCCAGGATTACTAATAAAAGCCGAATCGCCCAATCCCCTCCCTCAGTACTGCCTTGGGATCAGGTCAAAAGCATGGAAGATGTGCTCTAAGTTTTGAGTGATTAAAGTCTATTAATCTCGACTTCTGGTCTGTTGGGTCTAATTGATAGTGCGACACAATTTTTTTACATTTATTTTTAATTACTTGCTTAATTTACCAATTTGTTATTTGGCAATTGGGGTGTTGTAACAAATTTTGGGTTGTTGCTGGGACTCCCAGAAACCAGATTATTGGGGGGGGGGGGGTCAACTTACATGCCTGACATATTATAAAACTATGAAAATGGGGACCCAACTTATCCGCCAGTTGACTTATATGCTGAAATATACGGTTTGTAAGGAGATTTTAGTTTACATAAAAATACTGGAGAAACTCAGCAAGTCACTCAGCATTCTTTATGTAGCAAAGATAAAGATACATTACCTGAGCCCTTCATCAAGGTTTGAGCAAAAATCAGGTAGGCCAGTGAATAAAATGGTGGAGGGAGGGGCAGAGGGAATAGCACAGACCCACAAGAAAGAGGTCTCGGTGCATATGAGAGGGAGGGCACAAAAAAAAGCTGACAAGTAATGGAGGGAGGGGATTGTAATAATAGTGGTTGTGGTTGCAATGCAACTAGCAAAGCCTTACCGTTTGATTATACTTGGCTGCAACCAGGGGCTGACACAGAGCAAGATTCACAGTTTGAAGATCTTTAATGGAGACTTGCAGCCTCATGGTGCTGTTTATATCAACTTTAAAGAACCTTTTCCTTCATCCATGTGTTGTCTAAGAACTCACACTTACGAATACATGATGAAACATGGAGTCAGAAGTGGGATGAAGGAAATTAGGAAATACTTTAAAAGGTAAAATTTAAAGTCAGCAACTGATCAGTGAAGAGAAGCTGACATAGTGAAACAAGGAAGGGTTGCATCCACCAGTGAAACTTTAGCTTACAGATAATGTGGCTGAAAATTGGAACAGATTTAAACAGCATTTTGGATTGCATTTAGTGGCAGTTGGAGCCGACAAGAAAAGCAATAAAGCATCAGTTTTCTTACATGTCGTGGGTGATGAAGCCCTGGAGGTGTATATAACTTCACATTTGCTGCTGAAGGAGACAAAATGAAACTGGAAAAAAATAATGGGATTTGAGATGCACAGATTTTTCACGTGTACAGAAAACAGAAGTATGTGACTGAATTGAGAAACAGAAGCTAAACTTGTGAATTTGGTGGACTGACCGACTCGCTGATAACAGAGAGACTGGTGTGTGGTATTCTAGATAATAGTCTAAGGGAAAGACTGCTAAGAGAGGAAAATCTAGACCTGGAAAAAGAGCTGTTTAGTGAAACTAGCTGCAACCTGGATGCAGTGAGCAAGAACAGATATAAACCATCTAAGAAACCAAAGTGGAAAAGAGCCAGCGAACAAAAATGAAAGGGACATTCGAAAGCCATGTCGTTGATGCAGTTCACAACACCTACCAAAAAAGTGTCCAGCATGTGATAAAACATGCAATATGTGGAACAAAAGCAACCATTATGCCCGTTGCTGGAGGAACCAAGTGCAACAAAGCAGTAGATGAAAGGGAGATAGAGGAATTCTATGTAAATGTTGTGACTGAAAACAAGAAAGAAAACATCGACTGGATGTTGAGATTAAAAGTGAATGAGATTTACAATTCAGTTAAATTGGATACTGGAGCACAAATTAATGTAATATCAGAGACTGATTTTAAGAAGATGAGACCGAAACCAATGATGTATGGAACAAAAGTGAAGGTGGCGGGATATTCAGGTACAGATATACCAGTGCAAGGAGAATGCATGGTCAAAGTGAAACACAGGGACAAAGAGCACGTGCTATCATTCATCGTGGTACAAAAGGATGTACAGCCTGTACTAGGTTTAACAGCCTGTGAGAAATTGAAACTGGTAAAAAGAATCCTCGGTGAGGAAAGTGAAGGAGAGACAGTCATATGATGAAGTCATGAAAGAGTACAATGACCTGTTTGAGGGTCTAGGCTGCCTTCCAGGAGAACACATGATCAGAGTGAATAAACGTGTGCCACTGACAAATCATCCATGCAGAAAAGTGCCATTTGCGCTTCAAAAGCAACTAAGAGCAGAGTTAGATAGGATGGAAACCCTGAACATGATTCAGAAGATAGATGAGCCAATGGAGTGGGTGAGTTCACTCGTCATTGTGGACAAAAAGAATGGAAAGCTTAGAATTGGCTTGGATACAAGAGAGCAATAAAGAGACGTGAACAAATCATGTTAGAGTTTGCAAAATGCAAAGTTTTTCAGCAAGTTAGATGCATCATCAGGATTTTGACAGGTAATATTGGATGAACGAAGTTCAAGACCATGCATGTTCAATAGTCCATTTGGCAGATACAGATTCCTAAGGTTACCATTCGGAAATGCCTCAGCTCCTGAAGTGTATCACAAAATATCCATATGGTCTATGAGTATCTGGACAGAGTTGATAGATCCTCAATGGATGACATTACAGTATAGGGAACCAGGAGAATGGAGCATGATGAGAGACTAAGGAAAGTGCTGAAAGCAACAAGGAAAGCAAACCTACAGCTGACTAGAGAGAAATGCCAGCTCGGGGTGACAAAACTAACATTTGTTGGAGATATTATTGGTAGTGAGGGCATTAGACCAGATTCCAGAAAGGTGTCTGCCATTGGGAACATGCCAAGGCCACAATGCAAAAAGGACGTACAGAGGTTTAATGGAATTGTCAACTATATGGATAAATTCATATCTAACCGCTCAGAAAAGATGGCTCTATTGAGAAGACTAACAGAAAATAACATTGAATGGGAGTGGAATCATGAACATGAAAATTCATGGAGCGAACTAAAGAAACTGCTCACAGAGGAACCAATTCTGAGGTTTTATGACCCAACGAGACCCATCAAGATATCATCAGACACATCACATAGTGGGCTCGGTGCAGTTCTTCTGCAAAAATATGATGACTGGCAACCCATTGCGTATGCATCACACTCAATGACAGACACAGAGACGTGATATGCTCAAATTTAAAAGATAATGCTTAGCATCACATACGCTTGTGAAGGATTTCATCAATTTGTGTCAGGACAAGCAATCAGTGTAAAGACTGACCATAAGCCCTTGATTGCATTGTTCCAAAAGCTATTAAATGAATGTCCACTTAGAATACAAAGAATGATGATTAGGCTACAATGCTATGCACTGAATGTAGTGTACACTCAAGGTAAACTAATGTACACAGCAGACACATTGTCTAGAGCTGTTGACACGAGAGATCCTGCAAACACCAAAATGGATGAAGACGTGAATGCCTTTGTGGACATGTTCACAAGTACACTGCCCATATCAATGCAAAAATGGAACTAATAAAGTCAGAGACAAACAAAGATGAAACCCTGAGACAACTGAGAAAAAAACATCTTGGAGGATGGCCCAACATGAAGCAGGACTGCTCATCTGATGTTTCAGAGTACTGGAATTGCAGGGTGGAACTATCAGTGGTTGAAGACATCACCTACATAGGAAGCAAAATCCTTATCCCAAAGAGTCTGAGAAAAGAGATGCTAAAAAGGAGTCATGGAAGACATCTCAGAATTGAAAACTGTAAGAAAAGAGCTTGAGAGTTGATGTACTGGCCAAGAATCAACAATGATCTAACAAATGAAGTGTCAAATTATACAATATGCCGGAAATATCAAGCAAGCCATCCTGCAGAACCATTAAAGCCACACCCAGTACCATACTGACCTTATCAGAAGGTAGGCGCTGACCTATTCGAATGTCAAGGGAAGGCACAGACTATTACTCCATGTATCCAGCGGTATGTAGACTGAACACCACCACTGCATACACTGTAATAATAGACATGAAAGGCATATTCTCCAAACGTGGCATGGCAAGTGAAGTTTTCACAGACAATGGACCCCAGTTTTGCAATTTAAAGTATTGACAGTTTGCCAAAGAGTGGAACTTTGTACACATCACATCAAGTCATCATTTTCCACAGTCCAGTGGTCTAGTGGAAAAATCAGTACAAGACAGCGAAAAGACTGATGTACAAGTCAAAAGACAGTGGAACAGACTTCTACCAGAGCATGCTAGTATACCGCACAACGCCGCTCGAGTGTGGTATGTCACTAGCACAACTCCTTATGGGACATGTCAGAAATAAAACTTCTCACACATGAGTCTCTTTAAAACTGATGACACGACAAGCTTTATTTACAAGTCTGCAGAGTTGGACTCAACTGGTTTCTCACCAGTTAAGCCCCGATACATACAGTGCATTGATTTTTATACCCTTATTGTTTGCCCTTCCCCTTCTTATTAATACTGTTTTAATTGGTTAGTATTACAAAAGCATTCTAAGTATAACTGCATTTTTAATTATCACGTACGTTACGTACGCTGTGAACTCTACATACACTAAATTCTGTTTCTCACCCTTCTTATCAATCCTTTGTCTCCTGCATGTCTCTCACTATGACCATGAAAAGATAGGTTTAAAAAAACATATTCAGCAGATCCTTTTGTCCTTGACTGCTAGTAAACTCCCTGTCCGTTCTGGCTTCCCTGTTTATGTTTAATCATCACATTTTAACTTAAGTCTTTTTAACCTAAATTCTCTATATAACAATCCACCCCTTTCTCTCTTTAAAATGTGTGGAGTGTAACTTTTCATTGGAACAGTACGCTGGTGTATGCAAAACCAGAGTCCATCAGGGCATGGTGGGCTTGAGTCACCCTTCAAACCGTTAAGAGGGAAAGGAGTGGTATTAGGAATCTGTATATAATGACCCATATTATTTCCTTCTTTTTCCACACAAGGGGTATATGGATGTTGGGTGGTATTTTCTGCCCAGCATTTCTCAGGAATTGAGGTATGGGAAATGAAATTACCTTCCTTTCTTCCCCAAATGTGGTCCTGAAACAGGACCACTGTGTCTCTGCATTTCTTACATTTCACACCTGATAAAGACATAGGCAAACTAAGAAAAATCAAAGAACATAACAATAACATTGTGAATTAAGTCTTTTTTCGAAATCGTAAGGTAAGAGGTTTTTCTCCAGGAACACAAGTCCAATCTGAGTTCGTATCAGGGTCCTGAGGCGCCTCTACAGGTCCCTTAAATCTGGATGCGTGTGTCCACCCCTTCTCTCTTGTTTGTGCTGCAGCCTCTGTAGTTAAGAGAACTTGGTATGGACCTTCCCACTGGGGCTGGAGTTTTTCAGTCTTCCAGGTCTTGATGAGAATCCAGTCTCCTGGTTCCACTTTGTGTAAAGAAAAGTCTAGAGGCGGTATTTGTGCCAATAGTCCTCTCTTTCGTAAATCTGCAAGAGAGCGTGACAGTGCCTGTAAATAGTTCCTAACAAATATATCCCCTTCCCCCAAGGTGGGACACCCCTCAACTGTACTCCAGAAGGGAAGTCCAAACATCATTTCATAAGGGGACAGCCCTACATCTTTTCGTGGGGCAGTACGAATTCTCAATAAAGCCAGGGGCAGACACTTTATCCAAGGCATTTTAGTTTCCACCATTAACTTTGTCAATTGCATTTTTAGTGTTCCATTCATACGTTCAACCCTCCCTGAGCTTTGTGGATGCCAAGGGGTATGTAATTTCCAAGAGACCTGTAATGCATTACAAATCAATTGCTGGATTTTTGAAGAAAAATGTGGACCCCTGTCTGAGTCTATAGAATCCATTATACCATATCTGGGGATTATCTGCTCTAGGAGGAGGCGAGCTACTGTAGAGGCTGTAGTATTTATTGTTGGGAAGGCTTCCACCCATTGGGTAAAGTGATCTATTATCACCAACAGATATTTCCATCTTTGGACGAGGTAACTCTGTGAAGTCGATCTGGATACGTTGAAAAGGGCGTATGGCTAATGGTTGACCTCCCATGGTCCCTGTCCTCATTACCTTCTTATTAATTTTTGTGCATAGGTAACAATTTTGCACCTCCTGTTGGGCCACATATTCTCGAAGCACTGTGTCACATAAGGCTTGGGTGCCCCAGTGGCTCTGATGATGCAGGTGTTTTAAAATATTGCGAGTTATTTCTTTATTTAGAACCATTCTTCCATCTGGTGTCTTCCATGTTCCATCAGGCAACTGGCTTGCGCCCAGCTGATCCATGTCCTTTTCTTCCTTAGCAGTGAAAATGGGAGCTTTCTTTATGCCTTGCCTTATTGGGATTAAGGTCAGCAAATGGACTTCTTGTTGCATGGCTGCTCTTTTGGCTTCTTCATCAGCCAGTCTGTTTCCAATTGCTGTCGGGTTATCTCCCCTCTGATGGCTTGGTATGTAGACCACTGCTATTTCCTGGGGTAATGTCAAGGCTTCTAAAGTCAGAGTAATCATCTGTTCGTGTGCCAATTCCTTTCCTCTTGATGTAATTAGACCACGCTCCTTCCAGATCTTACCAAAGGTATGCACTACCCCGTATGCGTATTTGGAATCTGTGTAAATCGTTCCAATTTTCTTTGTCAGTATTCTGAGGGCTCTCTGCAAGGCATATAGTTCACAGGATTGTGCTGACCAGCTTCCGGGTAGTCTCGTGGATTCTACTACTTTCCAAGTATTTCCTTCTATTATAGCATACCCATTTCTTCTCATTCCGTCAACACATCTGGCGGAGCCGTCAATGTAGAATTCATATCCTTCTCCCAGCGGAGTATCGCAAAGGTCTTCTCGGATCTTGGTCTGAAGATCTGTCAACTCGACACAGTCGTGCTCCACCTCTCTCTCTGTTTCACTGCCGTATAAAAACTGAGCTGGGTTGCAGCTATTAATCTTTGCAAACTGTAAATCTTCTCCAACCATTAAAATGGTTTCATACTTTAATATGCGAGAATCAGTCAGCCATCGATGGGCAGTTTGTGTTAATAAAACACTCACAGAATGGGAGGTGTACACAGTCATCTTTCCTCCAAAAGTAAGTTTACGTGCTTCCTCTACCAACAGAGCAGCAGCCGCTACTCCCTGGATACACGTCGGCCATCCGCGAGACACTGGGTCCATCATTTTGGAAAGGAAAGCCACTGGGTGTCGCTGACCGCCTTTTTCCTGTGTTAAAACTCCCACAGCTGTTCCTTGGTTATGAGTGACAAATAGCTGGAAGGGCTGTTTTAAAGAGGGCAGAGTGAGTACTGGGGCTCGTGTCAGGCGATGCTTCAAGTCCTCGAACCATCCCTCCTCCTCCTGGGTCCATTTCAATGGATATTCATTTTCATTTGTCAGTTTTTTATACATAAACTTCACCAAAGCTGAGTAGTCCTCTATCCATAACCTACAGTAACCTAAGAGTCCCAGGAATTGTCTTATTTCCTTCTTATTACGGGGTAACGGCATTCTAGTGATTCCCGCAATCCGTTCAGGGGTAATCCGTTTCTGTCCTTTACTTATCTGGTGTCCCAGATATATCACAGTTCTCTCAACAAACTGTAACTTGTTCCTGGACACCCGTAGACCCTTTTTCCCCAGATAATTCAAGAGTCTAATGGTATCTCCCCTCATTTCTTGTTCCTTGGGTCCTGATAATAGTAAATCGTCCACATACTGCATTAGTTGGGAATCATCAGATTGTGGATAGTCCACCAGGATTTGTTCTAGCATTTGTCCAAACAGGTTTGGAGATTCAGTGAACCCTTGGGGCAATACAGTCCACCGAAACTGTCTCCATCTACCTGTCCATGGATTTTCCCATTCAAACGCAAACATATCTCTACTTTCCTCTTCTAATGGACACGTCCAGAAGGCATCCTTCAAGTCGATAACACTAAACCACTCATGGTCTGGGGGAATCCGACTCATAATAGTATAGGGATTAGGCACCACTGGGTGGCGGGTCTGAACAATAGCATTCAAACTTCTTAGATCCTGAACTAGGCGATTGGATCCATCTGACTTTTTCACTGGGAGTATAGGGGTGTTATAAGGTGACATGCATTCTTCTAATAGTCCGTCTCGTATTAAAGTCTCAATTACCGGCTGTAGCCCTTTTCTCCCTTCCAAAGAAATAGGATACTGACATTTCCTTACCGGCTGATGACCTGGTATTAATGTGACATGTAAAGGTGGGATGTCCAGACCTCCTCTATTTCCCTCCTTATACCAGACTCTCTCGTCAATCTGCCGTTCATCCTCTTCCTTTAAAGCGCAGAGGTGGACTCGCACTTCTCCGTCCACAGGGAGAGCACCCAAACCTAGGAGAGCCTGTAAGTCCCTTCCTAGGAGGTTAAATCCAGCCGACGGTAATAACAAGAGGTCTTGTACCCCTTCTCTTTCTTCCAGTTTCACTGTTACTTGGGGAATTATTGATACCATTCTGGGAGCCCCTTCTATCCCAGAAATTGTCAAATTACTTTTTACAGGCTCAGTTCCGATTGGCACAGTTATTACACTACTTCGTTCCGCTCCTGTGTCCACCATAAACACCACCTCTTCTCCCTTGGGACCAATTTTTAGTTTTACCAGGGGTTCCCTCTTATATTTGGTCCCTAACATTTGGAACCCCTGACACCCCTAATCTTCTTCCATAAGTTCGAGGGCACGAAATTTCCTCTTGTATCGGGGGCATTCCCTCTTAAAGTGTCCTTCCTCATTGCAGTAATAGCACTTAACGAACCTCCGGGGTCTTCCCTCTCTTGGATATCTTGGATTGTTTAGAGGAAGGTTTTGTTTTCTTTCCCCTCTGGATTCAGCATTCATCTGTCGGATAGTCTGTACCATAACCTTTGTCGCCCTCTTTTGATCTTCTTCTTCTCTCTGTACATATACTTTTTGTGCCTTTTTTAACAGGTCACTTAGGGGTTTTTCGCTCCAGTCCTCCTCCTTTTCTAGTTTCTTTCTAATATCTTGCCATGATTTGGAAACAAATTCAATTCGAATAAGCTGTTCACCCATTGGTGTACTAGGGTCCACGCCAGCATACTGTTGGACATTCTTTCTCACCCTCTCCAAAAAATCAGTAGGGGACTCGTCTTTCCCCTGGTGGTTCCCAAATGCCTTGGTAAAATTGTGACCCTTTGGCACAGCCTCCCGTATCCCTTTAATTGTCCACTCTCTATATTGTCTCATACTTGCCAATCCCTCGGGTGTTCGTTTGTCCCACCTGGGTTCATTTAAGGGATATTTTTGTTCATGGGGTCTAGGGTCCCCAGGTTGTTCATATTCCCACATGAGGAGGGCAGCCCGTCGAATCATCTGCCTCTCCTGGGGTGAGAATAATGTTCCCATTATTGCCTGCATCTCTTCCCACGTATATGTGTTTGGTCCCAGGAATTGGTCAAGCTGTTCAGCCAGTCCTATAGGATCTTCTAATAACTTTTTCATTTCTTTCTTAAATCCCCGCACCTCTGTACTAGTTAGGGGAACATTCACATATCCCGTTCCCCCTCCTGGTCCTCCCATAGGAACTTCTCTCAGGGGATTTAGGCTTATTGAAAACTTTGATGGTCCTGGACCAGTCTGGGATCTTGTCCAGGGTCGGTTTACCGGTGGAAGTTTAGGGTCCGACTCCCTTAATTCATCCTTTTTTTCCCGGCCCCCTTCGGGGCAATCAGATTCATCACCTTTCCCCTCCGGTAATAAGCTTTCCTCGGGCGCAGTAGGCACCGGGGGAATATAAGGAGGGGGAAGGTTGTCCAGAGGTTCCCATTTCTTTTCTCCAGCTACCCTCAATTTAAAACATTCTGTTAAGGATCCTGGCCAGGGAACCCAACAAAATGCATATGCTGACTCTTCTTGATTCATCTTTGGTCTCGAATTTACATATATGTTTAATGCTTGTCTAACCCAATCCACATCAGATCCAAATTTCGGCCACCAGACCGAGGAACCTTTAATAGGTTGTTTTGACCAAAGGAGACAATATTGGACCATCTTTTTCTTGTTTTTGTCCCGATATCTTTTACTATCCCAATTTTCAAACATTCTCCCCAAAGGGCTGTCAAGGGGTACTCCCAGGAATTGTCCTGAATTTTCAGACGAGCCCTTAGATTTTGATCCTCCCATTTTCCCACCTAGATCTGTTTATCGTTGCTGAGGACCCTCTCGTTCTGGACCCTACTCCCTTCTTCTCAGACGCCTTGTCGGAGGTACTGTCCCTCCTTCGGTTACCGCTGAGGTTTTCCTGGGGTTGACCCCTCTCTTCTCGGCACTTCGTCGGAGGTGCTGTCCCTCCTTCGGTTACCGCCGAGGTTTCCCTGGGGTCTATCCTAGAGTCCCGCGACAGGGTCCTCACGCTACGACAAAAGATCTATACCTGATCTATTACGTTAGGTTTTTATCCAAACAGGTGTATCCCGTTACACCTGTTACGCAATCCCCACACCACAATCGTAAGTCGTCACTTACCGGTGTCTTCCCGGGGATTGAACCGTCACCCTTCTCCTCTCCGTCTTGTTGTGTCACCTTGTCCGGATACCACTCGCTCAAGCCGCCCGAAGCGACGAGCAAGGGACTAGGAGCCGCTGAACTCAGCGGGGTGCACCGCCTCCGATGTCCCTCTTCTCGCCTCCCCTCACGGCCGGAGTGTAGATCCCGGACGAGCCCCCATTTGTCAGAAATAAAACTTCTCACACATGAGTCTCTTTAAAACTGATGACACGACAAGCTTTATTTACAAGTCTGCAGAGTTGGACTCAACTGGTTTCTCACCAGTTAAGCCCCGATACATACAGTGCATTGATTTTTATACCCTTATTGTTTGCCCTTCCCCTTCTTATTAATACTGTTTTAATTGGTTAGTATTACAAAAGCATTCTAAGTATAACTGCATTTTTAATTATCACGTACGTTACGTACGCTGTGAACTCTACATACACTAAATTCTGTTTCTCACCCTTCTTATCAATCCTTTGTCTCCTGCATGTCTCTCACTATGACCATGAAAAGATAGGTTTAAAAAAACATATTCAGCAGATCCTTTTGTCCTTGACTGCTAGTAAACTCCCTGTCCGTTCTGGCTTCCCTGTTTATGTTTAATCATCACATTTTAACTTAAGTCTTTTTAACCTAAATTCTCTATATAACAGGACATAGGCTAAGATCAAACCTACCCATTCAGTAGAACCTCCTAAAAAACAAAAGAGGGGAGAAAGTGAGTAAGTTCAAAAATCAACAGAAAGAAAAGCAAAAGTATTACTTTGACAGAGGAACAAAAAACCTACTGGAACTCTACACTGGTGACCAAGTAAGGCTAAAAGACAAAATGAACTTATGGGCTCAGAAGGGAACTGTCCTTAGTGAAGTCCAACCAAGATCATACATCATTCAAACAGATGAAGATGCTGTTCTGCAAAGAAATAGTCGAGATCTTCAAATGGGACCAGCCACAGTAGATGGAAAGATGGATACTGTTGAACAGCCTGAATCCACATCTGAGAAGTCATCGTCTGAGGCAACAACTCAGATTCAAGGTCAATCAATCAAGAGATAGTCAAGACTCATTGAGCAAATTTAAAGACTCCTGTTATATAATGAAGTAGTGCTATCTTATTCGCTCCTCAAGTTTTAGTGTATGTAAATGTGAACACACAAAACAAGTTTATAAAATGTTAACAATGTTGATAATAATGAAAATGTAAGTTCTTGCAGAATTATACAAAGAAAACATGTTAGTTAAAAGTAAGCTACTTTTGTTTTAAGAAAGGGAGATGTAATGTGATCCTGGTTGCAATGCAACTAGTAATGCCTTACTGTTTGATTGAACTTGGCACAGCAAGACACACAGTATGCAGATCTGTAATGGAGACTTGCATCTTCATCATATGTCTCATGTGCTGATATCAACTTTAAAGTGAAGAATCTGTTCCTTCATCCATTTGTTGTTTAAGAACTCACACATACAAGATCAAACAGGAATAGCTCTCTTGATGGAGAGGGAATGGGGTAGAGAGCTGGAGGAAAAAAGACTGAGGATTGGGAAGAAGGAGAGACAGGGATCAGCCTAATGGAAACTGAAAAGGTCAGTGTTGGGGTTATCCGTTTGGAGAGTGCCCAGATGGAATATTAGGTGTTAGGTGTATTAAGATCTCCCATTTTAGTAAAATGGGATTGTCACTGTATAGACAGGAGGAACTGCATGGTCACAGTTAACATTTAACGTTTTCACACAAGCACCATCACAACCCAAGACACAGCCCAGCAACAATTCTGTTCATTGGAAGAAATGAGGGAAGGTTTGTCACAGCCTGTTCCAGATTCAGTACATTTACAAAGACATTGTATCTTTCTGACTGCTAAAGAGAAAACAGCTGTTTGAGGCAGCTCTTGTGGCCAGCCATTTTCGTGGAATTCAGAGCAAAGCATGCTCTGTGAATAACTGGGCCTTTTCAGTGGATTGACCTGTGCCAGGAGGGTCTTTTGGGAAGCAAACTGCTTCATTTTGAGGTGACGAACAGTGAAGTTCATTTGGAGAGACCGGTGCCAGGATCTTGGAAGCTTTGTGGAGGCCTCCCAGTTCGAGTCTTGTCTACAAAAGGACCAGGAGTACTTTTCCTACAGCTCGTGTGGATGGACATTTCTTCAAAGTCAATGCAAGGAGAATACATGAGTCTGTAGCAGCCACAACTCCAGTCGTCCCATCAGTTCATCATAAATTGTGGGCATCAAATTTCAAAGCTGAACGCTTCAACACTTAATTTACAAGAATGAGGTAACTTTCTAGATTTTGCCCTAGACTGTAATAGTTTGGGTATCTCACACACACACACACACACACACACACACACACACACACACACACACACACTGTGCATAGAGCTGGGGATAGATTTAAGAATAGGTTAAAGTTAGGGCTATAGTTTGAGAGTTAGAAATAAAATCAGTATTTTAAAATTAAACACTGTCTGGTCATTGCCTATTGTTGCTTGTTAATGTGGTTTGTAACAGGTGTTGCTCCTCCAATTCATGGGTGGTTTCATTTTGGCAGTGCATGTGTGGGTGCAGAATTAAAATGGTTGACCACTGGGATATCCCTACCATTGCTATGTCAGTACTTCCTGCAGTCACAGGGGTAGGTAGCAAGGGGACAATTAGTAGGAAGGGATGGATGAAGGCAGAGAGGAGAAGATCTGTCTGGTAGTGGGGTAAGGTTGTAGGTGATGGAAATTGAGGAGGATAATATGTTAGATGCAGAGGCTGGTGAGGTGGTAGATGAGGACAAGGGGAATCCTGACCTTGTTGTGACTAGGGGCAGAGGAAGCCAGGGGAGATGTGGAGGAAATGGAACAGATGCAGATAAGGGATGAGTTGATGGTGGTAGAGGGGAAGTCACATTTTTTGAAAAAGGAAGACATCTCAGATGATCAGGAATGAAAGACATCATCCTGGGAGCAGATGCGATGGAGGCAGAGGAATTCAAATTTCAGATTTATTGTCAGAGCACATATATGACATAACATAAAACTCTGAGATTATTTTTCCTGCAGAGAAGTCAATGCAACCAAGTTGGCCATTTTTGTTTTTAAAGCTACCGGTGGACATGGCTGAGGTACATTTAACTGGATTCCCTGACTATGTCTGAGGTAGGTCAGGGACCCAGTTGGATTTGGACCACACTGACTGTGTCAGACCCCTTTCAAGCTGCTGAGTGAATGGGGCGTTAACTGGGCAAATTGCCTCGTTAACCCCATTTTACATGGCAGCTTGAAAGGACCTATTGAGAAGGAGAATAGAGTGGTCACTTTCAATAGTGTCCACAAACAACGTCAGGAGGATGCAATAACAAAAGTGCCGGCGAAACTCACCAGTTTCGGGTCTTTCCCTTCCTCAGGAATCTGGTAAATTAGATTGGTCCAGAATTTTGACATAGAACTCAGACCCAAAAAGTTGATTGCTTTTTATGAATGCTGCATGACTTTTCTGAGTTTCTCCACCACTTTTGCGTATTGCACTTAACCCCAGCATCTGCACATTTTCTTGTTTAAGGTCAGGAGGATGAAGTGATGGTGTTTTCTATTCTCACTGCCGTTGAGGTTGTCCATGCTTTGACAAATACCATTTCTATATGAAGGCAGAAAAGCTTTGTAGAATGGATTTCATTGAGGACTTTGGAGATTAAGGAGCAAGAAACTACGTTGGTGGTGTGTTAGAATGGAGAATCAATGATTGGTGATTTTAATGAGAAGAATGTTGAATGCAAATTTGATGGAAAATGCACAGTCCCTGAAGGAGAAGCAAACTGTAGGTCAGGAAGAAACTGGATCGGTAAACTGAATTGATATTTCAGGTGGAAGATCCTTGGAATTGTATAAGACAGAAAACAATTTTGTTATAAGTTCCAAAAATGATGGTGGAGAGTGGGAAGGATAGGACAAAGGGAAAGGCCAAGGTTTCCATGGGGATAACTTATTGGTGAAGTTGTCTGGATGATGGATCAATGAGAGATTGGATAGAAAGTATGAACAAAAAACATAACAGCTGCAAAATGTAATGTTGCAGAAAGGTTCTCTCGAGTTCACATTTCTCAATGAGCAATCCAATTTTTCAAAGCACCTATTACAAACATTTGGAATTTCGTTTATTTCATCAGCTCTGTTTGCTGTAACCAAGTTAATCATTTTACGTTTCAGTGGTGTTTTAATGGTGAATGTATAGCTGTTGGAAACCGGCCAGAAGCTATTGACGGAGGATGGAATACCTGGGGCTCCTGGTCGCATTGCACCCGTACATGTGGAGCTGGAGTTCAAGTGGCGGAGAGACATTGCAGCAATCCTGTGTGAGTATTCAGTTCAATCAAGACCAAATAAAAATGCTGAAGAGCTGCCGGATGGTTCGATAACTGCAAATTAATGCCAATATTCATGAAAAGAGGGAGGGAGAAAGCACAAAATTTGAAACGAGATGTGACAACAGTTTAACTCGGGGTAGATTTGTGGAGCAGACTTGATGGGCTGAATGGCCTACTTTTGTTCCTTTATCTACTCATATCCATAACTTGTGATATGTCAATTAGCAAAACATCTGCCATTGAGAAAATGATGAAGCTCATTATTATAGAGGTAATAGTAAGACATTTCTTCTTTCTTTCTTTGGCTTGGCTTCGCGGACGAAGATTTATGGAGGGGGTAAAAAGTCCACGTCAGCTGCAGGCTCGTTTGTGGCTGACAAGTCCGATGCGGGACAGGCAGACACGATTGCAGCGGTTGCAAGGGAAAATTTGTTGGTTTGGGTTGGGTGTTGGGTTTTTCCTCCTTTGCCTTTTGTCAGTGAGGTGGGCTCTGCAGTCTTCTTCAAAGGAGGTTGCAGCCCGCCAAACTGTGAGGCGCCAAGATGCACGGTTTGAGGCGTTATCAGCCCACTGGCGGTGGTCAATGTGGCAGGCACCAAGAGATTTCTTTAGGCAGTCCTTGTACCTTTTCTTTGGTGCACCTCTGTCACGGTGGCCAGTGGAGAGCTCGCCATATAACATGATCTTGGGAAGGCGATGGTCCTCCATTCTGGAGACGTGACCCATCCAGCGCAGCTGGATCTTCAGCAGCGTGGACTCAATGCTGTCGACCTCTGCCATCTCGAGTACTTCGACGTTAGGGGTGTAAGCGCTCCAATGGATGTTGAGGATGGAGCGGAGACAACGCTGGAGGAAGCGTTCTAGGAGCCGTAGGTGGTGCCGGTAGAGGACCCATGATTCGGAGCCGAACAGGAGTGTGGGTATGACAACGGCTCTGTATACGCTTATCTTTGTGAGGTTTTTCAGTTGGTTGTTTTTCCAGACTCTTTTGTGTAGTCTTCCAAAGGCGCTATTTGCCTTGGCAAGTCTGTTGTCTATCTCATTGTCGATCCTTGCATCTGATGAAATGGTGCAGCCGAGATAGGTAAACTGGTTGACCGTTTTGAGTTTTGTGTGCCCGATGGAGATGTGGGGGGGCTGGTAGTCATGGTGGGGAGCTGGCTGATGGAGGACCTCAGTTTTCTTCAGGCTGACTTCCAGGCCAAACATTTTGGCAGTTTCCGCAAAGCAGGACGTGAAGCGCTGAAGAGCTGGCTCTGAATGGGCAACTAAAGCGGCATCATCTGCAAAGAGTAGTTCACGGACAAGTTTCTCTTGTGTCTTGGTGTGAGCTTGCAGGCGCCTCAGATTGAAGAGACTGCCATCCGTGCGGTACCGGATGTAAACAGCGTCTTCATTGTTGGGGTCTTTCATGGCTTGGTTCAGCATCATGCTGAAGAAGATTGAAAAGAGGGTTGGTGCGAGAACACAGCCTTGCTTCACGCCATTGTTAATGGAGAAGGGTTCAGAGAGCTCATTGCTGTATCTGACCCGACCTTGTTGGTTTTCGTGCAGTTGGATAATCATGTTGAGGAACTTTGGGGGACATCCGATGCGCTCTAGTATTTGCCAAAGCCCTTTCCTGCTCACGGTGTCGAAGGCTTTGGTGAGGTCAACAAAGGTGATGTAGAGTCCTTTGTTTTGTTCTCTGCACTTTTCTTGGAGCTGTCTGAGGGCAAAGACCATGTCAGTGGTTCCTCTGTTTGCGCGAAAGCCGCACTGTGATTCTGGGAGAATATTCTCGGCGACACTAGGTATTATTCTATTTAGTAGAATCCTAGCGAAGATTTTGCCTGCAATGGAGAGCAACGTGATTCCCCTGTAGTTTGAGCAGTCTGATTTCTCGCCTTTGTTTTTGTACAGGGTGATGATGGTGGCATCACGAAGATCCTGAGGCATTTAAAACAAAATAAAATAACAATCAGTCAGTGTGGCTTTATGAGCAGGAAATTGTATTTGACAAATTTATTACAGTCCTGTGACAACAGAACAGTAGTTAGCTTCATCAGCAACGATGATACCATATCACTGTGATACAACCAGCCAGGATGTTCTCGATAGAGCTCTTGTAGGACGTTGACAGGATGGTGGCCATTAGACTTGCCTGACTCAGTCTTCTCAGGAATTCCAGTCACTGTTGCACCTTCCTGACAATGGGGAGATGTGTGACCAGGATAGGTCATTTGTTCAAAGGATTCTGAGGAACTTGGTGCTCTCTATCTCTCCGCTACTGATCATTTCTGGTCCTCCTGAAGTCCACAATCATCTTCTGTCTTGTCCACATTGAGACTCATGTTGTTATTCACACACCATATCACAATATTTTCCACCTCTACTCTGTATTGCGACTCATCGTTACTGATGAATCCGACGATTTCCATGTCATCTGCAAGCTTTTTTAAATTTTTTAAATTTTTGTTTATTTTTCAGACAATAAACCATACTGACCAAAGTACATACAGACATTTTTCTCTTGTATACTGTGTCATTTTCTCCCTTTTTTCCCCCCTCCCTTCCCTCCCTCCCTCTCCCCCCCTTCCCATTTATTCAAAGTTCAATCTATAAGATACATTAAATCCATTAAACAATGTCGTCACTTAATAAAATAAACAAGAAATTTTTATCTTTTACTTTTATATACTGAGCCAGTTCATTTCGTTGTCTTCTCCTTCTGTCATTTTAGGTGGTGGAAGTTCATGGTAGGATTTCTCTATTGTATTTCATGTATGGTTCCCATATTTGTTCAAATATTGTGATGTTACTTCTTAAATTATATGTTATTTTTTCTAATGGAATACATTTATTTATTTCTATGTACCATTGTTGTATTCTCAAGTTGTCTTCTAATTTCCAGGTTGACATAATAGATTTTTTTGCTACAGCTAGGGCTATCATAATAAATCTTTTTTGTGCTCCAGCCAAATCGAGTCCAATTTCTTTATTTCTTATATTACTTAGAAGGAGCTAGGAGAAAAAACGCACAAAATACTAGTGTGGCAGCTTAAGACAGAACAAACTAAAAGAACGGTATTGGCATCAAGGAAAAAGGACAAACAAATTACATATAACCCAACGGAGATCAACGAAAACTTCAGGGAATTCTACAAACAACTATATCAAACTGAAAACGAAGGGAAAGAAAACAAAATAAATTAATTTCTAACTAAAATTGAACTACCGAAATAACAAACAGAGGAGCAAAATAAATTAATAAAACCATTTGAAAAAGAAGAAATACAGGAGATATTAAAAAAAAACTACTGAACAATAAAGCACCGGGAGATGATGGACTCCCAATAGAATTCTATAAAACATTCAAAGACTTGTTAATTCCTCCTCTCCTGGAAGTAATGAACCAGATTGAAAAAACACAAAACATACCAGATTCATGCAAAACAGCAATAATTACAGTAATACCAAAAACGGGGAAAGATCCACTAACACCAGCATCGTATAGACCAATATCTCTACTTAACACAGATTATAAGATAATAGCTAAACTATTAGCAAACAGATTGGCCGACTGTGTACCAAAAATAGTAAAACTAGACCAAACTGGATTTATTAAAAAAAGACGAACAACGAACAATATCTGTAAATTCATTAACTTAATCCATGCAGTACAAGGAAACAAAACTCTAACAGTAGCAGTTGCTTTCGACGCAGAGAAAGCCTTTGACAGAGTAGAATGGAAATATTTATTCAAAGTTCTACAAAAATTCAACCTACCAGTCATCTGCAAGCTTGATGACTCTGTTGGAGCTGAATCTGATGTTGTAGTCGTGGGTCAGAAGCCTGAACAGGAGCAGGATGAGCACACAGCCCTGTGGTGCATCAGTGCTGAGAGTGACACTGCTTGATGAACTGCTGCCAATCCGGCCAGACTGAGGTCTTTTCATTTGGAAGTCCAGAATCTAGTTACAGAGACACAGACTTCGAGGGAAGAAGGGCCTGTTGCCATGCAGTATGACTGTTAGGTTAATAAAGATGTGGATTTCCAAGGATATTTAAAATGGATAGGTAACAGGAAATAGAGTGGGTCATTTTCAGATTGACGATCAGTAACTAGAAAGGTTCACAGGAGCAGTGATCAGAAGCAGAAAACCTACAGTACAATACAGGCCCTTCAGCTCACAAAGTTGTAGAGAAACATGTCCCTACCGTAGAAATTACAAGGCTTACCCTTAGCCCTATATTTTTCTAAGCTCAATGTATCTATCCATAAGTTTCGAAAGACCCTTTCTTATCCGCATCCACCACCATTGCCAACAGCCCATTCCACGCACACTGCATAAAAAAAACACCCCTGACATCCCCACTGTATCTACTCACCAGCACCTTAAATCTGTGTCCTCTTGTGGCCCTGGGAAAAAAGCCTCTGACTATCTAGATGATCAGTGCCTCTCATCATCTTATACACCTCTATCAGGCCACCTCTCTTCCTTCGTCGCTTCAAGGAGAAAAGATTGAGTTCACTCAACCTGTTTTCATAAGGCCTGCTTCCTACTCCATACAATATCCTTGTGAGTTTCCTCTGCAACCTTTCTATGGCTTCCACATCCTTCTTGTGGTGAGGTGACCAGAACTGGACACAGTACTCCAAGTGGGGTCTGACAAGGGTCCTATATAGCTGCAACATTACCTCTCAGCTCCTAAATTTATTTCCATGATTAATGAAGGCCACAGAATCAACCTCAGAATCAAAGCTCAGCTACTTTGAGTGTCCTATGGACTTGGACCCCAAGATTCCATACACACTTTCCAACTCCCAAGTGTCTTACCATTAATACTATATTCTGCCATCATATTTGACCTACCAAAATGAACCACTTCACATTTATCTTGGTTGAACTCCATCTGCCACTTCCCAGCCCAGTTTTGCATCCTATCAATGACCTCTGACAGGTCTCCACACTATCCACAACACCCCCAACCTTTCTGTCATCAGCAAACTTACTATCCCATCCCTCCACTTCCTCATCCAGGTCATTGATAAAAATCACAAAGAAGAAAGGTCCCAGAACAGATCCTTGTGGCACACCACTGGTTATTGACCTCCATGCAGAAATTATGACCCATCTACAACCACTCTTTGCCTTCTGGGGGCAAGCCAGTTCAGGATACACCATCCAATCAGACTCATAAAGCACGACCTGCCCTTGACAAAGCCATACTGACTATTCCCAATCATATTATACCTCTTCAAAGGTCATAAATCCTGCCTCTCATGATCTTCTCCATCAACTTACCCACCACTGAAGAAAGACTCACTGGTCTATAATTTCCTGGGCTATCTCTACTCCCTCTCTTGAATAAAGGTACAAAATCCACAACCCTCCAATCTTCCGGAACCTTTCCCGTCCCCACTGATGAGTCAAAGATTATCACCAGGGGCTCAGCAATCTCCTCCCTCGCCTCCCACTGTAGCCTGGGGTACATCTCATCCGGTCCCGATGACTTATCCAACTTGATGCTTTCCAAAAGCTCCAGCACATCCTCTCTCTTAATATCTACTTGCTGAAACTGCTGCAAGTCATCACTACAATCACCAAGATCCTTTTCCATTGTGAAGACTGAAGTATTTATTAAGTACCCTCGCTATTTCCTCCACTTCCATACACACTTTCCCACTGCCACACATGATAGATCCTATTCTTTCACTTCTTATCCACTTGCTTGTCACATACTTGTAGAATGCCTTGGGGTTTGAAGTGCCAGTTGATGAAGTAGACAAAGATGATGTGGTCAAACAATAATCATGGTTTTTTTTAGCAGAAACTCATGGTACAATAATGAAATATAATAGGTGCATATACAGTTATACCCAAGGGGAGTGTCCTTAGCAGTAGAGATAATGCACAGCCAATGTTAGTGCAGCAAGGCCCGCCAGAGGGGAGACAGGCAGCTTGGCAGATATTCACCACAGTCTACCCCCGGCAGAAAAAGGGTTAAAATCAAAAGGACAGGTGCTAGGAAAGACTGAAGCAAGCATGGATACCATGTTTGGCATTGAGAATACTCTAACAGCCAAAATACGCCAGTATCTAGCAAGCAATAGAAATATAATGAGATGTTTTATGAATATGTCAGCCTATCAGGTTGTTTACGAATTCTGGTGCTTCTTCTCAAAACAGGTGGCTCCTTTGGAACCTTGGGAACTGGTACAATTCCTGGGTCTGTAGTGTGGGAAGGACTGACTTCTGGACCCGCTCCAGAATTGCCAGCATGAGGCAGTGGAGACTCAGCATGGCCATCTGAAAGCTTACTGGGGGGGGTCACAGGCTGGGGGAGTGAGCTCAATCTCTCAGGCTCACTCTGAGTAGGGCTGTGAGGAAGGGGCGAATCAGGCAAGGCCAGATCTCTTAGGGGTACATTGTCAGTATTCCCATCTGGGAATTTAACATGAGCGTAGTTGGGGTTGGTATGCAGTAGCTGAACTGGTTGGTCTAGGGGGTCTGTTTTACGTGTCCGAGCGTGACTCTTCAGCAGCACGGTTCCAGGCTCAGATAAACAGGCTGGCCAGTCCATCACAGTTCCTGATTTTCTAGGAAAGGCAAACATACGTTCATGAGGTGTTTGATTTGTTGCAGTACACAATAAAGACCGAATAGAATGTAATGCCTCAGGCAGCACCTCCTGCCATCGGGTAACAGGGTAACCATGTGATTTTAAAGCAAGATTAACAGTCTTCCAGACTGTAGCATTAGCCCTTTCGACCTGCCCATTGCCCTGCGGGTTGTAGCTCGTGGTATGGCTGGTGGCAATTCCCTTCCGTAGCAGGGCTCACCGCAGTTCTACGCTCATGAATGCTGAGCCCCTATCGGTATGAATGTAATTGGGAAACCAAAAATGCTGAAAATTCTGTCAAGTGACTTAATGACAGACGCTGACGAGATGTCAGGGCAGGTTATCGCTAAGGGAAACCTGGAATATTCGTCAATTACAGTAAGGAAATAAACATTTTTGTTGTTGGAAGTTAACGGTCCTTTAAAATCTAAGCTAATCCTCTCAAAAGATCGGGTTGCTTTGATTAGAGTGGCCTCCAGAGCTTTGAAGTATTGCGGTTTACATTCTGCGCAAACAGGACAGCTTTTAGTCAGTTTCCTGACTTCTTCCAGAGACTAAGGAAGGTTGTTAGCCCTTATGTCGTGGAAGAATCTCGTGACTCCTGGGTGGCACAGTCTGCTATGGATCTCTTTTAACAATGCGTCAGAGGGATCATTTAACCTGCCCGGTCTGTACTGGATCTCATAATTATAAGTTGAGAGTTCTATTCGCCAGCGTGCCATCTTATCGTTCTTGATTTTACCTTTGTGTTTAGTACTGAACATGTAGGGTACAGATTTCTGATCAGTGACAAGAGTAAATTTTCTGCCGGCTAGAAAGTGTCTCCAGTAGCAACAGCTTCAATAATAGCCTGGGCTTCTTTTTCAATGGCAGGATGTTTAAGTTCAGGTCCGCGTAACGTGTGGGAGAAGAATGCCACAGGTCAGCCCTTTTGATTAAGGATTCCTGCCAAGGCACAATCTGAGGCATCAGTTTCCACTTGGAATGGAACATCTTCATCAGTGGACGAGAGTGCAGCTTTGGCAATATCAGCTTTAATTCTCTCGAAAGCCTTCAAGCTATTGGAGAGAGAGGAAAAGATTTAGTGTCAAACAGAAGGCGTGCCTTCGTTGCATAGTCCCGAACCCATTTGCAGTAGTAGGAAAAGAATCCCATGCACCTTTTAAGGGCTTTAGCTGAGTCTGGGGGTGGTAACTTCTTAAGGGGGGCCATTCTTTCCAGGTCGGGGTGGATTTTGCCCTTGCGTACAATGTAGCCCAGAATGAGTAGCTCTGTCGCGTTGAATACACATTTGCCCTCGTTAAATGTAAAGTTAAGTTATTTAGCTGTGCTAAAAATTTCTTTAAGTTGTTGTCGTGCTCAGCCTATGTTTTCCCAAAGACAGTGACATTATCCAGATAGGGAAACGTACCCTGTAACTCATACATCCTAACAATCTTTTCCATTTCCCTCTGAAACACAGACACACCATTAGTGACCCCAAAAGGTACCCTTGTAAACTGGCATAACCCCCCCATCAGCCTCACAAGCCGTATAAGGTCATTCCCTTTTCTTAATGGGGATTTGGTGATAAGCTGCGTTGAGGTCGATAGTGGAGTGCACTTTGTATTGCGCTATCTGATTAATCATTTCGTTGATACGTGGCAGGGGGTAGGCATCCAGCTTCCAGTTAATTGTCTGGCTGTCGTAAATAGCCAGTCGTCTCTTAATGTGATTTTTCACGACTACCACTTGGGCCCACCATGGACTCTTACTAGGCTTAATTACTCCCTCTTTAAGCAGTCTCTGAGTCTCCGCTTTGATAAACTCACGATCCTCTTTGCTGTAAGAACAGCTCTTAGTGGCAATTGGCTGACACTCCGGGTATAAATCACTGAAAAGAAAAGGAGCATTGATCTTTAATGCGGTCAGACTGTAGTAAGTAGCGCAGGGGATGGTAAGTATGGGTAGTGGCCCACCGAAATTTAACACTACCCTGTTCATCTGAGATTGAATATCTAACCCCAGTAACACAGGGGCGCAGAGCTCCGGCATAATAAAGAGCCACACATCAGTAAGGCAATGTCCCTGCAAATTTAAAGTAACTTTACACTTGTCCCGTACAGTTTTTCTAAGTTTACTACAAGCCATCGATATCTTTCGGTTCGCTGGATCTCTCCGCAAATTTAAGGCCCTGGCAACTCTCTCGTGGATGTAGCTGTCAGTACTTTCCGAGTCTATTAGACAATCAAGAGTCTCATCATTCACCTCCCCCTTCATAGTCGACCGTTCCAGTCCATAACAACCCCCAAGCTTTACAGTCAATTGAGCTATCACAGGGGATCTCACCTCACCATCACTTGAAGTCAATACAGCCTGCTCGTTTGAAGATTCCTCCTTTTCACAGTTGGCTTCCATTCCTGCAGCTCCAGGATGGATTTTCTTGGTGCTTCTCTTCTTCTTATCAGTGGGAGTACTTTTCGCCTTACATGCTTTAGCGAAGTGACTGAGTTTCCCACAATAGCTGCAGGTAGCAAATCGAGCCGGGCACTTCTGTCTGGGGTGCCACCTCTTATCACAGAAGTAGGATTTTTCAGGAGTTCGCTCTTTTCTTTCCTTCGGGGTTCCAGCACTCCTGGATGTTTCCTTTTCAGTTTCTAGCATTTCACTGAGTGACTGCCTGGTCGTAGGTTAAGGGCTCTGTCTCCATCAGTCTCTGTCAGATGTAACTGGAGTCAATCTCGTTGACAAAAGCAACCAGCTTCAAGGCATTGCGGTGTTGTTGCACATTGACTGCTGTGACATCACATTCGTTTGCCAGTGCATAGGCAGCATCACTTTCCCTGGGTTTCTGGAGTCCAGTCAGCAACTGGTGTCGAGCAAGCACCACATTCCGTGGCACTGCATAGTAAACAGTCAGACGTTCCCGGGCTATAGCCAGAGTGGTAGTTCCTTGCGTTACGGTGAAAGGGACCTCACCCAGCAGAGAGTTCAGGTAGCCCCACTATATCGCCTCATCGACCACGTTGTTTCAAGCCATGTAGTAATCGAAACAAGCAATCCAGTGGTTGAAAATTTCTCTGGCCCTTGGGGCAGACTGGTTGATTATCAGCTGCTCTGGCTTGAGTGCTGCATCCATTTCTGCTAATAAAATTGAAGTGCCAGTTGATGAAGTAGACAAAGACGATATGGTCAAACAATAATCATGGCTTTTATTAGCAGAAACTCATGGTACAATAATAAAAGACAATAGGTGCATACACAGTTATACCCAAGGGGAGTGTCCTTAACAGTAGAGATAATGCACAGCCAATGTTAGTACAGCAAGGCTCGCCAGAGGGGAGACAGGCAGCTTGGCAGACATTCACCACAGGGTTTTCCTTAATCGTGCCTACCAAGGCCTTCTCCTGGCCCCTTCTGGCTCTCCTAATTTCCTTTATAAGATACTTTCTGTTAGCCTTATAATCTTCTAGATCTCTAACGTTACTAAGCTCTCTGAACTTTTTGTAAGCTTTTCTTATTGACAAGATTTATTACAACCTTTGTACACCATGGTTCCTGTACCCTATCATAACTTCCCTGTCTCATTGGAAAGTGCCTGTGCAGAACTCCACACAATTATCCCTTAAACATTTGTCATATTTCTTCTATACTTCTCCCTGAGAACATCTGTTCCCAATTTAAGCTTCCAATTTTCTGCCTGAGAGCCTAATAATACCACTTTTCTAACTTGTCTGTTCCTATCTTTCTCCAATGCTATTGTGATGAAGATATAATTATGGTCACTATCTATATAAGTCTCTCCAACTGAGCGATCTGATACCCAATCAGGTTCTTTTTCTAAAACCAAATCAAGTACCATATTTTTACACATATAATGCACATGTTATCTGTGTTGTTTACAAATCAGGTACCCCCACCCCCCCTCCCACCACCTGTGCGTGTGCGCACTATGCAAGAATATTTTTACATGTTGAAGGAATGTGTACAATTGTTAGTAGCCTTGGGAAAGTTGCGCCGGCAATTTATAACGAGTGTTGGGAATGTAATAGTGGCATTGAAAGAACGCTCACTATTTATAGCAGGCATGGGAAATTTTGATCTTGTGAATATTCTTTTGGTGTGAGTGCCATGGAATTCTGAGAAACAGGATATTCTCGCTAGGGCACTGCACCTTAATTATCCAGACGTCCTCTAATGGAGGACGTTAACATCTTAAATGCCTCTGATTTACGACAACATTAGGATGATTTTGCTCGATGGCATCAGTTTAATCATCCTCATTAAATCAAATCAAGCCATAAAAATCTCAATTGCACACTATTTTTAACAAGAGAGGCTTTACAGAAAGATTTTTAAAATCATGACAGATTAAAATCCTACTTAGCACTGAAGCCTGTTTTAATCTATTTAATTGATACCTCTCCTACGCTTATTAATGTGTTGCAGGAGGATATCATCTATACGATGGGTGATTGACACCTCTGGGGGAAGTTGATTGGGTGTTAATTCTGGGAAATTGTGAAATATAGTGGGACCATGTAATGTGCTTTGTCTCATGTCCCAAGTAAGAATAAATTGCTCATGTAAATTAGAATGTAGAATTCTAAACTTGCGCAGTATAAGCATGTGCAGTAATACAAAAACAATTTTACTCTATTTATGATGTTCTACAAGTTATGTGTGTGTGCGCGTTATATCCGTGTTCGCGTTATATGCTGTGAGCATTATATGAATGAAAATATGGTACAGTCTCTCCTCTTGTAGGCTTATCTACATATTGTGGCAAGAATCCTTCCCAAACACACCCAATATACTTCACCCCATCTAAACCCCCTGCTCTAGAGATATGCCGATTGATAGTTGGGAAATTTAAATCTACCATCATGACAGTAAAGAGGTATAAGTTTAGAAGTAACATGAAGGGGAACTTCTTTACCCAGAGAGTGGTGACTGTGTGGAATGAGCTTCCGGGAGAAGTAGTGGCAGCAGGGTCCATTTTGTCCTTAAAGGAAAAATTGGATAGATATATGGATGGGAGGAGAATAGAGGGTTATGGGCAGGGTGCAGGTAGGTGGGACTAGAGGAGAGTACTTAGTCGGTGTGGACTAGAAGGTCTAAAATGGTCTCTTTCCATGCTGTAATTGTTATATGATTGTTACACATTTCCAGGACCTGTTTCCCTCTTTGCTCCTCAATATCCCTGTTCCTATTTGGTAAAGTTATTGACCCCTTCTTCCTCCTAACTTCCACCCACAGAGAATCCGAAGACAATCCCTCCATGATGCCCACCTTTTCCGCAGGTGTAACACTATCCCTGATCAACAGTGCCACACCCCCACCTCTTTTGCCTCCCTCCCTGTCCTTCTGAAGTAACCATTCTTGTCCCTGAGTTACCACATCCATAGCTCCAAGTACTGATCCACGCTCTAAGCTCATTCGCTTTGTTCACAATACTCCTTGTTTTAAATTAGACATATTTCAAATCGGCCATATGAGTGTGTCCCTTCTCTATCCCTTTCCTATCCTCCATCACACACTGTCTCCCAGCTTTCTTAAGCCATCCTCTTCACCAGTCTCTTCAGTTTGGCCCAACCCTGCAACAATTCTATTTTAAACTCTCCCCAGTTGCCTTAATAGATGTTCTCACAGGATATTGGTCCACCTGTGATTCAAGTGCAACCCGTCCTTTTTGTACAGGTCAAACCTGCCCCAAAAGAGGTCCCAATGATCCAGGAATATGAATCTCTGGCCCCTGTTCCAATCCCTCAGCCATGCATTCATCCTCCATCTCATTCTATTCCTATACTCACTGTCACTTGGCACAGGCAGCCTCGCCAGAAGAAATTGAATGTACTACAGATGAATATCTAAGTGGATTTTCAAGTTGTGAAAAAGATGCAAGGAGCCTGTAAAAGGCCAGAAAAAAATAATTAAACAAAAAAAAAATCAGCAGATGCTAGAGTAGAGTACAATACTCAAAAATGCTGGAGAAACTCAGAAGGTCCCATATGCGGACACAATGGATCTAGCAGGGCAATTGAGTTTGTGGATTTTAGTTAGGAGGTCGAACAAGGCAATGCGGGATTAGGAACAATGGGGTTGGATGTTGTGGAAGGGAGATTACTAGAAGTAATGAGGTCAGTGATGGTGTGGGAGATGAAGGGCTGATGGTCCACTCAAGATGGTTAATGTCTCAGCATCAATAAGAAATTAACAGATTGTTATAGTTGACCTGAGTTTCTCCAGCATCTTTTGTGTATTGTAAAAGGACACCAATAGGTTAAATAAGTAGTCAAGTTGGCAGATGGAGTATAATGTGGTAAAATTTGATGTTATGCACTTTAGAAGGAAGAATGAAAAAATAAATTATTTTTTAAATGGAGTGAGCCAAAAAAATTGTTACAGTACAGAGGGGTTTGTGGGTACACAAAGTTAATTTGGAGGTAGAGCAAGCATTTAGAAAGGGTGATTGAATATTGTGAAACATGAGAGTTTGCAGAGACGCTGTCATAATGATAAAAACACAGAAATGCTGGAGGAACTCAGCAGGTGTCGCAGTGTCCATAGTAGGTAAAGATATATAAACAACATTTTGGGCCTGAGCGTTTCTTGACACAAGCAATATTGGCCTATTTTACAAGGAATACAAAAGTTTGGACATTTTGAAATAAATTGAAAGGGTACTGGTTGGACTACACATATTTTAATCCTTGCAATTTAAAAAAAATCTCTGTATTTAAAGAAGGATATGCTTGGATTGGAGGCAATGCACAGAAAGTTCACTTGGTTAATAACTAAGATTAAAGGGATGGCGTATGAAAAATGATGAGCTGGTTGAGCATTTACTCATTGTATAGAGAATTGGGAATTGATCTAATTGGAGCATGTCAGATTTTGAAGAAGACTGATAGATTGGAAGCTCAGAGGATGTTACCCCAAGTGGAAAGCATATTTTCAGAATAAAAGGTTGCCCATTTGGTGCCACATAAAAAGAATTTCTTCTTTTTATGTGCATTAATTATTGTAAGGCCAAGACTGGATAAGCATTGAACTTTAGATGAGCCAAGGTCAAGGAGACAATTGATCTCCTGCGACATCTTCTCTTGTTTTCATGAATGTCTTTCAAACAATTTCTTGTTTAATTTCATAAGATTGTAAAGGATAGTAAGATGAAGGATGGAAAAGTAGTCATACCTTGTTTTTAAAAAATTGTAACAGCAGCTTTGAAGCCAGCTGGAGTTTTAGACTCACTCAAAATTGAGGTTCATTGGGCCCCAAACAACATCACTCTGTGTCAATGAGATGTGGATGTCAGACCTGAGGGAGCTCACTAATTGGACAAGGCTGAAATTGGACTGGTTGCTTCTTTGGAGGGGCTACATATTATTTTGGGTGAGAGAGGAAGGTCAGAGTGATGGGTCCCAGCTGCATCTTCAAGAGAGCCATAGGAAAGATCTCATGTGCTCACCTCAGCTCAACAGAAGACAATTTTAATAACGTATACAACTATTTTGAAACTATTAAGTAGGAAAAATGCACAGAGCAGTTCTGAAATCTGATTTATTCACCAGTAATCAAATTCGCCATAAAGGTCCAGAAATAAAGATTAACTACCTAATTTGACAAGAATATTTAAGAACCTTTTTTCCCAACTGAAGGAAACTACTGAGAATACCAGAGTATTATTGGTAATATTGGTACATGTGCCTAACCTCTTATCTGGATTCTGCAAACTGGCAACCTCCAAAATCCAGGACTTTTTTTGATAGATGACACCTGCTCATCAAAGATGGAGTTTGGCACCAAACATGATTGGACATGATCGTCACTCAACTCCTGTGTATCCAGTTATGTTCTGCGTTGCTACTTAGTGGTATCATTACTTTATAAGTACCCTACCCATCGAGCTTGACCCTCACTCAACTCACATTGGACTATTCCGTGTTGTTCCACTAATATATAGTATTATGGGGTATATTATATGTTATATTATATATTAATATGTCTTTAAAAGAGATAGATTGTGGTGGTTTAGTGTAAGTCACTTCTCAGAGTAACACTTCACATCTCATTTAAAATGCAAGAGCTTGGCTGAAGCCAGTCATTCAGGCACCAGTGGCTTTGCAAATGACTATGGAACTGATTTGGAAGCAACTTTAAAAAGCAGGTGCAAAAATATGGTCCAGGCTCAAAGATCTAAGGCATTGGGTTAGCCCAGATGGATGAGTGGGGAAAGATGCCAGCGCAACCAGATGGGCGAGGGGGTGGTGGGTGAGAAGGCAGCACAACTCGGGCAGGCGAGCTTAAAACCAAAACCAAAATGATTCTGAAATACTGAAGATTTCAAACAACAGCCAGTGTCTGGTCCCGACAATCCCAGATAAAAGATTAGGAACCTATACATCAAGCATTCTTGAATACGTCTGAAACTGGTCACAATTTGTCCCAATACAGTGAAAACTCTAATTTCTAATGAAAATAACCAAAATCTCCAATAGATGACACATTGGACAAGGCTTCATATTAGGAAAACTTACAGATAATTTATCTGCGCTTACAATGGAACATTGAACAAAAATTGCAGCTGCTGGAAATATGACATAGTAACAGAAAATGGAGCAGATCAAGCAGTACTTAACACAGTTAAACAGTTAATATTTCAGGCCAATGATCTTTCATCAGAACTGTTTTGATGAAAGGGCATAAATGCTGCAAGAAATAGTTGTCTTGAGCTTTAACTGTGTCTTAAATAGTATGCTAAAGGGTCACTGCGTCACCAATTTGGCCCGGGGCCCATCTGCAGCAAACACCTGAGGCCCAAGTCGTTCAGTATTGGTTCTTTGCTGCAAGTCAATTCCAACCAGCAGGATGAAATTTCTGGGGGTACACAATTTAATTTGAAAATGGTCACAAACACATTTTCTCTCTGGAATTTTTTTGTGTGTGTTGGGGGAGGGGGGAGGGGCACTTCAGGACAGTTAGCTTTGCATGAAAGTAGCAACCAAAATAAAAGTAACAGGAGCAGTGTGGTCTTCCAACGAGAAGGTGGATGTGTTCCTTCCTCATAGGCTGAGGAAGTGACTTCAACCACATCGCCACCTTCTCCCAAAGTTGAGCAATTGAATGTAATATGAGCTAAATGAGCTTTTGCCAATGGAGCAACTTAACCTCTATGTATTGTGTGTATTTATTGTCTCTTTTAATTTAATTTAATGAGTTTACCATTGTAAGTTTGGTTCCAGCAAGTAAGAATTTTGGTGCATATAAACTCATTATTAAAAAATAATTAAAAGGAAGCATTTACATTTTAAAATTGTGAGTTTCATCTATCCATGGGACACTGGGTAGAGAAGGTGAAGGTCTGTATTCAATATATAATATTGTAGCAGCCACATTTATTCTGCATCTGAAATTATAGTCAAGGAAACTTTATTTCAGAAATGTGTGAAGTACAACCTCAATTGTATTGTGCACATAACATGAAATGATTGAGAGAAGATTTCCACCCAACTGTGGGCGATATTGAATAACACTAAAAAAAGGCATTACAGTAAAAGTCCAAATATCCAGTAATCTAGACCACTGGAAAAACTGGTCTTCTCAAAAACTCTCAAACTTTTAAAATTTAGCTGGTTTTTGTGTGCATCTGTGCATAAACGCCAAGGTCCATAGAAATCGCGGAAATGAATGAATAAATATTTGTGTTTTTTTTTACTCCGTATTTTATATGAAAACTGTTTTGTTAATAAACTGTCAAAATTTACCTGTTCATCTGTTCTTTATTCTACTTAAATTTTAATTTTAAAAGAACTGCCCGAGAATCTGCAAAATCTGAAAATCTGGTCTGAGCAGTATTATGATGCAAGATTTACCTTTACCTGTTCAAAGCAATCGTTGCAGTGTAGAAACCATCTGTGAACCTATTATAATGACATGCCTAGCAAGTGCCCACTACTCTTGACTAACTGTTTCACTTTCCACAGACACTGCTTGATCCATTGTTAGTGCTTTATGTTTTGATGGGAGTCAATGGGGTCAGGCAGCATCCAGGGAGAGAAATGGACAATCATCCTCTTGGGTTGGGGTGCTTTTTTCGAGACTCTTTTATAGAGATTTCATGAGTAGTTTAGGGAAGAGAAAGAAGGAATATTCAAGTTGTGGAAAGATGTTTAGAGCAAACTTTCAGCAACACGCGACAAATGCAATAGAAGAAGGTAGGATCCTTGCGAGATGGCGTTTGTGTCATCATCAATTCATCATGGTGCAAAGATGGAACAGTTATGTCCCAGTCCTGCTACCCCCACCTGGAATATCTGGTGATCAAGTTTCGCCCATTCTACCTGCTGAGGGAGTTCACTGCCATCATTCAGTTCACAGTTTAAATTCCGCTCTAGGCTAACATCAGGCTTGCACTGAGAACTGTCTTAAACAGCCATGAGATAGCACATCCGGATGCCTTCCTGATTTTTGTGGGAGCCTTCAAACAGGCCAACCTGAAGAAGTCTCTGACAAACTACCGCCAACTTGTCACATGCGAGACCAGGTGAACCAACACACTCGACCACTGCTACACTACCATACCAAGACCACACTTCGGCAAGTCTGATCACTTGGCTGTACTTCTACTCCCGGCATACAAGCAGAGACTGAAGACCGCAGCATCAGTAGTGAAGACCGCAAAGTTGTGGTCGAGGAAGGTGGAGGAGTGGACTTTGAATCAGTGGACTGGAACATATTCAAGAACTCATCCATAGATTTGAATGAATATGCAACAGGTGTCACTGACTTCATCAGGTCCTGAGTGGATGAGTGTGTACCCAAATGCAGATACCATGTGTTCCTCAGCCAGAAGCCCTGGATGAATCAGAGAATCTGCAACTTGCTGAGGGCTAGAACAAGGGCCGTTAAGGCTGTGGATCAAGATCTTTACAAGAAGTCCAGGTACCACCTGTGGAAGGCCGACTCTGAAGCAAAGTGGCAATTCCGGAGGAAGCTAGAGACAGGAGACAGATATACACCAGCTATGGCAGGAAGTACTAAATCCCTGATATCCGTCTCTGAAGGTGATGTCAGAACATCATTCAAGAGGGTGAACCCTCGCAAGACTTCAGGGCCTGACAGCGTACCTGGCAGGGTTCTGAAAATATGCACCAGTCAACTAGGTGGACTTTTCAAGGACATTTTCAACCTCTCACTGTGGCAGTCAGAGGTTCCCACCAGCTTCAGAAGGACATCAATCATCCTAGTACCCAAGAAGAGTAGCATGGGCTGATTCAACAACTACCACCCAGTAGCACAAACTTCGACTGTGATTAAATCTTTGAGAGGCTGGTCATGGCCAGAATCAACATGTACCTAAGATCTGGACCCACAGCAATTTGCCTATCGTCACAATCACTCCACAGCAGATGCAATATCGCTGGCTCTTCACTCGGCTCTGGATCACCTCTAAAACAGCAATTCATGCATACAGCTGCTCTTCATAGTCTACAGCTTGGCCTTCAATACAGTGGGTGCCTGGAATGCATTGCCAGGGGTGGTGGTCAAGAAGCTAAAAACTCTAAGCCTCTGTACCCCACTCATCAAATGGATCCTTGACTTTCTCGTTGGAAGACCACAGTCCGTGCAAATTTGAATCACTATCTTCTCTTCACTGATCATCAACACAGGTGCACCCCAAGTATGGGTGCTAAGCTTACTGCTCCTCTTGTTTTACACCCATGATTGTTTGGCAAGGCATAATTACAATGCTATCTACAATTATGCCAATGACACCACATTTGTCGGCAGAATCACAAACGGCAATGAGGAATCATACAGGAGAGAGTTAGATCAGGTCGTTGAATGGTGTAACAAAAACAACCTTGCGCCTAATGTCAGCAAAGCCAAACAGATGATTGTGGACTTCAGGAGGAAGTTATGGGAACATGACCCAGTCTTCTTCGAGGGGTCAAGAGTGGAGAAGGTCAAGAACTTCAAATTTCTAAGTGTCAACATCTCTGAGAATCTGTCCTGGAGATTCCATGTTGATGCAATCACAAAGAAGCCTCTCCAGCGGCTATACTTTGTGAGGTGTTTGAGGAGATTTGGTATGTCACCGAAGACTCTCAGAAACTTCTAAACTACCATGGAGAGGTTTCTGGCTGGTCGCATCACTGCTTGGTATGGAGGCACCAACTCTCAGAACAAGAATAAACTCCAGAGGGTTGTTAGCTCGTCCTGCGACATCACAGGTGCCAGACTTCATTCCGTCGAGGACATCTAAATGAAAAGCAGTCTCTATCCTCAAAGACCCCCACCACCCAGGGCATAGCCTCTTCACTCTGCTACCATCAGGGAAAAGGTACAGGAGCCTGAAAAAGAGCACTCAGCGGCACAAGGACAACTTCTTTCCCGCTACCATCAGATTCCTGAATAATCAATGAACCAAAGACTCTGCCTTACTTTTTCTGAACTATTATTGTTATTTTATTTTATTTTTTATAGTAATGTTGTAAGATGGTTATTATTTGAATGTTTGCACTGTGACACTGCAGCAAAACACCGAATTTCATGACTTGTTCATGACAATAATCCTTGATTCTGATAGCGCAGAGGGCTACCAAAGATTACAACAGGATACAGATCAGTTGCAGATATGGGCAGAGAAATGGCAGATATAATTTAATCCGGACAAGTGTGAGATGTTGCACTTCAGGGGGTCAAATGTAAGGGAACGTATACAGTTAATGTTAGTTTTGCCATGCAGATGGATCCGGGTGTTCAGGTGAGACGCATTGTAATGGTAGAAAGTCAGAATCTTTTCCACAGGGTAAAAATGTCATGTTGGGAAAGACATGCATTTAAAGCCCCTTTCACACTTGCATCCCACTAAATTGACTCTTCAGTGTCCTGGGATAGAAATGGTGGTTTGGCTTTTCACACTTGACCACTCCTAACTGGGACAGTGAACGCTTTCACGCTTGCAATGAGCCATCTCCAGGGTTAAGATTGTTCTATCTTCAATCAGTGACATGCATCGAGTGATGGTGAACCTGCCCTAGATCCTGATCAGTGTATTATGATCTTATATTTGAACAAAATGATAACATAATTAAGCTTTATGTACAGCACAGTATGAGCCCTTCAGTTCCTGTGGTTGTTGTGCCAACCTATATAGACCTTTATAAGGGACCGTGGCAAAGTGCGAGCGATAAATAATAATAGTGGACAATTTTTAAACAGGGTGGGAAAGTTGGTAGCCCTATAGCGAATGATTTATATAGCATGGGAAAGTTGGTAGCACTATCGCATACAATTTAAACAGTGTGGGAAAGTTATACCTTCATTTTAATCTTTTCTTCTTGCAGTCATGGAAAATCTTGGGTCATTTCAATCCCACAATGCAATTACCCCTTTCACATTTTCCTGATTGCAACGCCAGCGTCTGCAGACACTGGGGATTGTACACAAGGGGTCGAGGCCGTCAATCCCTGGCATGAGATGACGTCATCTGACGCCAGCATTGAGCTGATTTTGCTTTCACACTTGCCACTTTAAAGGCCGATTGGGGTTTGATTCCAGCGAAAGGGGCTTTAGTTGAGATGTTGGATGTGGGGTGGTGGTGGTGGGAAGTCTAAGGGAGATGCGTGGGCCAATTTATTTACATAGAGAATGGTAGGTGCTTAGAATGAGCTGCCCAGCAGAGGTGAAAAATGGTGCAATAGTAGCATTTAAAAGGTTTCTAGATGGATTGAAGAATCTGCAGGGAATAAAGGGGCATGTATTGTGCAGGCAGTATAGTTTTAGTTTAATTTGATTGTCACATTTTGCGCAGATGCATAGACTGAATGGCTTGCTATACTCATCTATATTCCATTAATTGAAATGATCTGTTCTCAAATATATGCCTGTTCAGTACCAATTGTAGAAACACTTTCAAACAACAGAGTTGAGAAATGTCACTTTACGTTTAAATGTGCAAAGACTTGCTATTGAAAGCATTTTTGTTCTTCTATGTTATTTTTCTCTTGTCTAGTCCAAAGTTTGGTGGCACGTACTGTACTGGGAAACGCAAAAGATATCGTATCTGTAACGTCACACCGTGTCTGCAGGAAACACCTACATTCCGTCAGATGCAGTGCAGCGAGTTTGACACAGTGCTTTACAAAAATGAACTCTACTCCTGGATTCCGGTCCATCACACTGGTAAGCAGTACATTAGAACTATACGGAGTTACCCAAAACGTAGACGTGATCTAGATCAGGGTGGTGAAGCTTTTATATTCCCTATGTCAGTTTTTTCTTATAAAAAATGTTAATATAGATATATTTAGCATTTTTACATGATATATTGGTTTAATGTAAAAACAAGATAAATATTACTTACCTTAATGAGACTTGTGAGTCGGTTTTGATTTCGCCAAGCTTTTAATGTTTGGTGTTAGTTACCGATAGCAGTACAGAATTCTTCAAATTTGAATCAGTCAATTGCGACCTCATTTTGTTTTTAATCAATTTCAAGATTCAATTTATTATTGTAATAAAACAGTGTCATATTACATGAAATTAATTTTTGCCTGCTGCAATGTAGATATTCGCCATTGGCAGGAATTGCCCAAGCGCCTCTTACATTCTTACAGTCAGACCCTCCAGCACTTCCGCAGCCCCCGCAGCCACACAGAGTCCAGTCCAAACCACTGGCAACCCGAGCTCCAGATCCGAACCTCCAACAGGGTCAGGAACCCTCGGCACCTCCTCACGTCCCAGTTTATATACCTGGTAACCCCTCCAGCCAGTTTGAGCCAGTCTCCAGCAGTTCGCAGCCATGCACGAGTCTTCCAAAGCAGACTCCAGCAGCCCACAGCTTCCATGGGTTCCTCGCCTCGAGCCTTCAGCAGCCCGCTGCATGCACTGGTCCCTCAGCTGCAGAGCCCCCTTCACTGGTCCACCGCCGTGGTCACCGTCCCCATGGGTCATCCCTTCCACTTCTCCTGCTTAGACGAGGGGATGATCTTAACATCCTCTGGTGCCCTGCTCCAGCCTTCCGCTTCCCCGGAGTCTGCAGCCCCTCGTGGCTGCTGCCAATTAATAGGCGCCTCCATCTTGGGCGCAGATCCCATGGCTGCTGGATTTCAAATAAAACTACTGTCGACTCGCTCAACTGGCCATTCAAAGCGCGAGCGGTGCCCACGGCAGTCGACTGGATGGCTGAACTCTGTGGGAGCACTACATCTCCATCCCCTCGTTCCCCGTGGGTCGCTACAGCAGCGCCTCCGGCAGTTCCGCCATTTTCGTCTCTTCAGTTTCATGGCTGAAAAATGCTTTTTCACGTCTGTACATTGTTTCGAAATGACAGATATGACTCTGGGCAAATTTTCTTAGTTCTCTAAAAATAATTGCTAAGTTTTAGATTTATTCTCAGTAAAAAAAAAACATTTCTAGCTCTAAGCTACCTGAATTCCTCTAGTGATGTTTTTTTCTACAAATCAGTTTTTGATTCATACTTATTGCACAAGAAGGCTTACTTTTTAAATTAGTATCACTGGGATGCAATTCGCCACTTCTAATCATCCAATGCGCCATAGGTTGGCCATCTTGATCTAGATAGAGCTTTGTTTGACTGAGCACATAATGAGAGCATCAGCATGAAGGTGTAGTCATTACGCTGACACATGGGAACACCCATGGAATGCACTTCCATTATACAGTGAAATTCCCATCAGGAACTCTTCAGTGCCTTCACCTTTGATATCCCCTTGCATCCCGGATCCCCTTCAGACAGTTTTGAGCCAGACTCCAGCAATCTGCTGCCTGGCGCGAGTCTCCCAACAGCAGTCTCCAGCAGCCCACAGGCACCATGGGATCCTTGCCTCGAGTCGCCAGCAGCTCACTGCAAGCATTGGTCCTTCAGCCGCGGAGCCCCCTCACTGGTCCGCTGCTGTGGTCAGAGTCCCATGGGTTGTCTCCTCTGCTTCACCCGTTTTCTGATGTCCTGTGCAAGTCCTCCACTCCCCTGGAGTCTGTGATCCCTTGTGACTGTTGCTGGTCAGAGGCACTGCCATCTTGGGCACAGACCCATTGGTTGCAGGACTTTAAATAAAACTACCGTCGGCTCCTTTAACAGGCCTTTCAAAGCCTATGCGGAGCTGACGGTAGTTGACTGGGTGGTTGAACCCTGTGGGAGTGCTGTATCTCCGCTCCTCGAGCCCCACGGGTCCGCAACAGCCACAGCAATGCCATTACTGCAGCTCTAGTAGCGCTGCCATTTTACCATTCCAGCATCTACCAATCCTCATTGGTGCTGGATGCTGGGGGTTTTACTGTATTTACTTTTTAAATTGAATCTTTTTCAGGTTTTATATTTGATAAATAATTGTTTCATTGGTATCTCAGATCTTACTTCTCTCACATTACAGACTTTCTCCTTCTCCTCCTCCAACAAGACCTTATCTAAAACCCATTTCTTTGACTAAGGAGATCATGATCACATCTCCTATGACTCTTTTATTTTCATTTTCTGTGAGGTTCTATAGGGTTCTTCTGTGCAACAGATATTTTGTATTAAAAAGAGCTCTTTTAAAGTTTAATAATCGGTTCATCATTTCTCTTCCTAAAACTAAGACTAACTTTTCTAATTAAATGTCATTTTAGTAAAAAGTTGTTCCCCAACTCAGCTCTCTTTATAGGAAACAGAGGGTGATAGTATCGTGCTTGGAGATCAATGACTAGTAGAGTTTCCCAGTAATTTGTTCTGAGACCCTGCTATTTGTGAGTTTTATAAATGATCTGGGCAAAGAAGTAGAGGGATAGGTCAGCAACATGGCAGATGAAACAAAAGTTGAAGGTGGAGTGGATAGTTTAGTAGGTTTTCATAGATATAAACAGGATTATGAGAATATAAGTGGGACATGAGGGAGAACACACAGAGAGTGGTGGGAGTGTGAAATGAGCTGGCAGCTGAAGTGGTGAATGTGGGATTAATTTTAACATTTAAGAAGAATTCAGACAGGTACATGGATGGGTGAGGAATGGAAGGTTATGGGCTGGGTGGAGGTCAGTGGGACTAGGCAAAAAAATTGGACCTGTTTCTGAGTTGTAATGTTCTAATTTTTTTAGGTTCTATGGATGGAGTGTTGAGCAGTAAAATGGGTGATGGAGTTCAATCCAGATAAGTGTGAAGAATTCATTTTGGCAGGTCAAACTTGAAGACAGAGTACATGGTTAATGATAGGATTTTTAACAATGTGGAAGAACAGAAGTATCTTTGGCCCAAATCCATAGATCTCTCAAGGCTGCCTTGCAGGTTGATAAGATAGTTTTATTTTATGGCCTTCATTAATCATGAATTGGCTTCAAGAGTCATGAGGTAATGTTGCAGCTCTATAAAAATCTGTTTAGAGCAAACTTGGAATATGGTGTTCAGTTCTGGTCACCTCATTACAGGAAGGATGTGGAAACGATGGAGAGAGTGCAAAGGAGATTTATCAGGATGTTGCCTAGATCAGAAAATGTGCCTTATGAGGCAAAATTAAGATTGCTAGGGTTTTTCTCTTTGGAGTGAAAAAGGATGAGAGGTGACTTAATGGTAGTCCAAAAGATTATGAGAGGCATAGATAGGGGTGGACAGGCAGTACCTTTTTCCCAAAGATAGCAAACACCAAAAGACATCTGTTTAAGATGAGGGAGGAAAGTTTAAAGGATACATCAGTGGTAAGTTTTTTTAGACAGTGACAGTAGTGGGTATAATTGGGCATTTAAAGGACTCTTAAACAGTGTTGGGCACTATCGGTAGCCCAATAATGACGCAGACAGAAGACTGAGGGGAACGATAGGCTTTATTGAGCAAGAGAATGCTGGCCTGAGTCTAGGCTAGGAAAATGAGCGGGAAGGAGAGGGGACTCAACCTTTATGGCCAGGGGTCACATGGGAAGAATCAAGGGAGGAGCTAAGGCAGGGAGACACCAGGAGGGCGGGCCAGCCAGTGCATACAGCCATATCACCACATTCACCCCCCACTGGTAATAACAAAACCCGGAGGCAAATACAACAGCAGAACAATGGTAATTAACAATTGACAACAACTGGCTGCAAAAATGGACACCTCCCCCCCCACCCTCCCCTGGCTAGAGGTTGAGCTGCACAGGCGCTTCCTCTGTCTGCCAGACCGCAAGGGAACCAACATTTCAGTGCAAAGCTCCTCTGAAGAGGGGGCTGACGGGAGAGTATCTGCTGTAGGAACTGGAGGGTTGGGTTGCTGGCAGTAGACTCCTGGAGTACTGGGGGGTCCTCCGCAGCTGCAGGAGTGGTAGGAGCCTGGACATCCATCTGCAAGGCGGCTCGGACTCCAGGGCTGTGCTTGGATGTGGCACCGTCGGGTTTGCGGCGTGGTCAGCAGCCGACAAGGCAGTCTCAGGGTCTCCGGCCCTTGCTCGGTCTCATATTGGCACAGTGTCTTCATGACCGTTCGGATACCTCACAAATGCATACTGGGGGTTGGCATGAATGAGGTGTACCGCTTCAACCAGTGGATCCATCTTATGGCCTCTGACATGCCTCTGAAGGAGAACTGGCCCTGGGGATGTCAGCCAGGGAGGGATGGAAGAACCATTCACCGACCTCCTAGGGAAAGCAAAGAGACATTCATGCGGGGTGGTGTTAGTAGCGGTTCAGAATAATGACCGGATATCATGGAGGGCTTCAGGTAAAACATCCTGCCACCGGCACACTGGTAAACATTTGGACCTGAGGGTCAGGAGCACTGCCTTCAGACGGTGCCGTTCTCCCTTTCCACTTGGTCATTACCTCTAGGGTTGTAGCTGGTGGTCCTGCTGGTGGCTATGCCTCCGATCAGGAAGTACTGATGTAGCTCCTCACTCATGAATGAGGTCCCCCGGTCACTAAGAATGTAGTCGAGATACCCGAACAGAATGAAGATACTGCTCAGGGCCTTGATGACCGTGGCTGAGGTCATATACAGGCAGGAAATTGCAAAGGGGAACCTGGAAAATTCATCCACCACCATCAGGAAGTAGGCATTTCTATTTGTGGTAGGAAGGGATCCCTTGAAAGGGTGAGTGGCCTTTAGAACTGAGGCTTACACTCGGCGCAGATTTGGTAGCGTCTGGTCATGGACCGGACATCCTCGATGGAGTAGGGGAGGTTCCTTGACCTGATAAAGTGATAGAACTTCGTGACTCCGGCTGGCACAGACTGTTGTGCAGGACCTGGAGATGATCAAGATGCGCACTAGCACATGTCCCTCGGGATAGGGCGTCCGAGAGATCATTGAGCTTACCCGGCCAGTACAAGATGTCATAGTTATAGATGGATAACTCAGTCCTCCACCTCACAATCTTATCATTTTTTATTTTACCCTGTTGTTTGGCATTGAACATGAAGGCAACTGCCCTCTGATCAGTCAACAGGGTAAATCTTTTACCGGCTGGGTAGTGTTGCCAGTGGCGCACTGCCTCAATGATCACTTGCGCCTCCTTCTCGATGGAGGAGTGCCTCAGTTTGGGACCATGAAGGGTGTGGGAAAAAAATGCTACCTGCCTTCCTTCCTGGTTTAATGTGGCAGCCAGTGCGAAATCGAAGGCATCGCTTTGCACTTGGAAGGGAACGGACACATCCAGGGCATGCATCGTGGCCTTAGCGATGTCCCCACGGATCTGATTAAAAGCAGTTTGGGCCTCCGCTAATAGTAGAAAAGTGGTTGACTGAATTAGGGGTTGGGCCTTATTGGCGTAGTTGGGCACCTGTAGGCATCTTTTCAGCACCTTCAGGGTGATCGGGACAGGGAGTGGTCGCATGTGGTCAGGGTCAGGAGCAATGCACCATGTGCCAAGAAGGGCCAGGTGCTCAGTGTTGAACACGCACTTGTCCTTGTTGTACATCAAGTTAAGTAACTTGGCCGTAAGCAAGAATTTGGCGAGGTTTGCGTCGTGGTCCTGCTGATCATGGCCGCAGATGGTGACATTGTCGAGGTATGGGAACGTTGCCGTCAGCCCATGTTCCTCCACCATCCAGTCCATCACTCTCTGGAAAGCAGAAACACCGTTAGTGACACCGAAGGGCACCTGCAGGAAGTAGAAGAGTTTCCTGTCAGCTTCAAATCCAGTATATATTCGATTGCTCGAACGGAGGGGAAGTTGGTGGTAAGCCAACTTGAGGTCAATAGTTGGAGAAATTCTGTATTTGGTGACCTTATTGACCAAGTTGGCTATACGGGGGAGCGGGTACGCATCCAGCTGGGTGGAGCGGTTGATGGTTTGGCTATACTCAATTACCATCCAGGGCATTCCTGCTCCTCTGACCACGAGGACCTGTGCTCTCCAGTGACTGGTGCTCGGGGCTATGATCCCCTCTTCCAGGAGTCACTGAATCTCAGCCCAGATAAATTGCATATTCTCCAAGCCATAGCACCGACTCTTGATGGCGATGGGTTTGCAATCCGGGATGAGGTTTGCGAACAGCGACGGAGAGGGTACCTTCAAGGTGGTGAGGCCACAGGTCGTAGCTGGGGACCGAGTGCCAGAACCACTGGACGGCGCTAAGGACTGAGTGCCAATGTCGCTAGATGGTGCCAGAGATTGGGTGCTGGGGCCACAGGAGAGAAATAGGGTCCGGCTATCTGGTCAGAGATGGTCAACCGAATGCTGAGGGCTGCAAATGGTCAACGGTGGTTGGAGGCCTCCGAACGCCATCGTCATGCTCCTAAACTGACTCTGAAAGTCAAGGCCTAGGAGGATTGGTGCACAGAGGCAGGGCATGATTAATAACACAAAGTCGTTATAACATTCCCCACCACCACCCCCCCCCCCCCCCCACCGTCAGCGAAGCTACACAATACCCCCGGATTCTCGTCTGTTAGTCCCTGGCCACCATTGAAACCATCCCAGTCATGGGTCGGACCGGGTGGGAGAGTCTCTGGACCACATCGAGGTGTATGAAGCTTTCCGTAATGCCGCTATCAGAAAAACAGTTAATTTTATGTCCATTCACCTCGATCTGCATCATTGAGTTCGAGGACAGGTGAGGACCGGCTTGATTTAGTGAAACTGAAGTGAGGAGTGGCATTCCTTCATTGTCATCGTGGGTGGAGAGGCCTGTCCAAGATGGCGACCTCCATGTTGACCATGCAGCATCGGATGAAGAATAAGCCAGAAGTGGAGTTGAGGCGGTCAGAAATTACGTCACTAGCGCGGTAGGCCCAGATGCTGAGGCTGGAAGCAGTGGCTGGTAAGATGGCGCTCCCCTCCCCTCAGCGCCGGAAGTTCTTCGGGAATGCACACTGCACTGCTCGCTGGCTGCAATCGGGACCTGCAGACCCTTTGGTAGTGGCCCCTCTTCCCACAGCCCAAGCACGTTGCTCCTTTCGCCGGGCAGAGGCGCCTCACATGCTTGGCCTGCCCACAGAAGTTGCATCTCGATGATGCGGTTGCCGTGATTGCAGCCACGGTCGGGTCGCTGTTGCCCGACGCTGAGTCCCAGGCCAATGACCCTTGTGGTGGAACGTACACAGTTGGCCCGCTTCTGCCCACGATGACACCGCTTGGAGCTGGGCTGAGTCCAGATTTCTGACCACTTCGATAGCCTTTTTGAGAGGGAGTGGGTCCTCCTCAAGGAGTCTTTGCCGGATGTAGTCCGGCCTCAACCCCGATAAACAGGCGTCTCTGATCAGCTCTTCCACGTACTGGTTCAGCGATATCATGCCCGGGCCCATGAGATCCCCCAAACAGTCTTTTCCCAGTGTGACCAAGGACCGGGCGAACTCTTCGGTAGACTCACCAGGCTGTTGTTTCTGGGATGCCAGCAGGTAACGGGAGTAAACCGAGTTCACCTCGGGTTTATAGAGCGCCCACAGCTCAGTCATTGCCTCGGTGTAAGTCAACCAGACTAAGATGGTGAGGTAGGCCTTCTGGCCAACTCGTGCTTGAAGGATCTTGAGCTTTTCACCTGAGTCGACCATCTCCACTGCAGTGTCAAGGAAATTATTAAAACAGTTCACCCACTCCTCGAAGACTACCAGTGCACCCGGGACTTGGGGGTCTACTTCCAGCCTTTCGGGGCGCAGCAATTTCTCCATAACTGGAGTGTTCTAAAATCTTGCTTAATAAATTGTTGGGCACTATCGGTAGCTCCAATAATGACAGACAGAAGACTGAGGGGAACAATAGGCTTTATTAAGCAAGAGACTGTTGGCCTGGGTCTAGGCTAGGAAAATGATTGGGAAGGAGAGGGGACTCGACCTTTATGGCCAGGGGTCACATGGGAAGGATCAAGGGAGGAACTAAGGCAGGGAGACACCTGGAGGGTGGGCCAGCCAGTGCATACGGCCATATCACCCCAAACAGGCACATGGATGCAGGTAAAATAGAGGGTTATGTGTGTTAAGACAGGAAGTTTTTATTTAATACTTTTATATAGGTTGGTACAACATGGAGCACTGAAAGGCCTGCACTCTGCTGTGTTACTTATTTATTTATTGATTTTTAATATTTAAATTTAGACATACAGCATGGAAACAGGCCCTTTTGGCCCACGAGCCTGTGCCACCCAATTAAGCTACAACCCCCAGTGTGTTTTGAATAGTGGGAGGAAACTGGAGCACCCGGAAAAAACCCACGTAGACACAGGGAGAATATACCAAGTCCATACAGACAACTCAGGATTCGAACCCCGGTCCTGATCTCTGGCGCTGTAGCAGCATTGCGCTAACTGCTCCACTAACAGTGTCGCCCACATAATGTTCTATGTACTAACAGTGCCTTCACAAAGGTAGACCTGTCCGGAAACGCTTTTCTGCTTGTGCTGATTTGTAAAAATTGGATTTTTAGGAAGATAAATGCATTAAATTTTAAGGTTTAAAGATAAGTTTTAATGCCAGTCTGATCACTTGAGGCATTTGAGGAAAGTGTGCAACATTTTAATAAATGTATTGAGGAACTGTATGTACATGAGCAATACTCCCATTGTATCTTCATCTGTGAAAACAGGATGAACGTTTGCAGCAAAGAATATGAAAGCCGATCTTCAATATGGATGTGGTTAGGACATGGAGCTTATAAATGCGTACTACCAGAAGCTATCATCATCATTTCCCTCACAAGCAGCTCTATTTCAGTCACTGAGAAGTGCACCAAGCACAGTGCAGTGAGTGGCTGGCACTGAACTTTTCTTTTACACTTGATATGACAACTTTCAGGAGAAAAGAGGTTGTCGTTGAATGTTGTCAGCGCGGGCTAGAATACTGGCAGACTTCGCTCCAACTTAAAATCTGAAACATCTTGGAAAGAGGAGGTTTTCTGGAAACATCGCTGATCATACTACATTTGATAATGAAAGTTAGGAACTAATCAAAGTTGCATCCAATGTAAAATTGGCTCTGGGATTTGGAGGATAAAGATTTTTTTTTCAAAACAGAATTGAATCTGGCATAAGAAAACATTTTTCTACATGATAAAACTTATTTTTATTTTCCAACTCCTTTCCATTCTGGAATTCCATATAATTTTATTCTGACTGTTCAAAATGGAGCATGGAGGTCTGAGGGGTGACCTTATGGAGGTTAATAACCAAGGAAAGCTGCCTCAGGACCTTCGTGATGCCATCATCATCACCCTGTACAAAAACAAAGGCGAGAAATCAGACTGCTCAAACTACAGGGGAATCACGCTGCTCTCCATCGCAGGCAAAATCTTCGCTAGGATTCTCCTTAATAGACTAATACCTAGTGTCGCCGAAAATGTCCTCCCAGAATCACAATGTGGCTTTCGTGCAAACAGAGGAACTACTGACATGGTCTTTGCCCTCAGACAGCTCCAAGAAAAGTGCAGAGAACAAAACAAAGGACTCTACATCACCTTTGTTGACCTCACCAAAGCCTTTGACACCGTGAGCAGGAAAGGGCTTTGGCAAATACTAGAGCGCCTTGGATGCCCCCCAAGTTCCTCAACATGGTTATCCAACTGCACGAAAACCAACAAGGTCAGGTCAGATACAGCAATGAGCTCTCCGAACCCTTCTCCATTGACAACGGCGTGAAGCAAGGCTGTGTCCTCGCACCAACCCTCTTTACTATCTTCTTCAGCATGATGCTGAAACAAGCCAATAAAGACCTCAACTATGTCCTTTACATCCGGTACCGCACGGATGACAGTCTCTTCAATCTGAGGCGCCTGCAAGCTCACACCAAGACACAAGAGCAACTTCTCCGTGAACTACTCTTTGCAGACGATGCCGCTTTAGTTGCCCATTCAGAGCCAGCTCTCCAGCGCATAACGTCCTGTTTTGTGGAAACTGCCAAAATGTTTGGCCTGGAAGTCAGCCTGAAGAAAACTGAGGTCCTCCATCACCCAGGTCCCCACCGTGACCACCAGCCCCCCCACATCTCCATTGGGCACACTGAACTCAAAACAGTCAACCAGTTTACCTACCTCGGCTGCACCATTTCATCTGATGCAAGGATCGATGAAGAGATAGACAACAGACACACCAAGGCAAATAGTGCCTTTGGAAGACTAAACAAAAGAGTCTGGAAAAACAACCACCTGAAGAAACACACAAAGATCAGCGTGTACAGAGCCGTTGTCATACCCACGCTCCTGTTTGGCTCAGAATCATGGATCCTATACCGGCATCACCTACGGCTCCTAGAACGCTTCCATCAGCGCTGTCTCCGCTCCATCCTCAACATTCATTGGAATGACTTCATCACCAACATCGAAGTGCTTGAGCTGGCAGAGTCCGCAAGCATCGAATCCATGCTGCTGAAGATCCAACTGCGCTGAGTGGGTCACGTCTCCAGAATGGAGGACCATCACCTTCCAAAGATCATGTTCTTTGGCAAGCTCTCCACTGGCCACCGAGACAGAGGTGCACCAAAGAAGAGGTAGAAGGACTGCTTAAAGAAATCTCTTGGTGCCTGCCACATTGACCACCGCCAGTGGGCTGATATCATCTCCAACCGTGCATCTTGGCGCCTCACAGTTTGGCGAGCAGCAACCTCCTTTGAAGAAGACTACAGAGCCCACCTCACTGACAAAAGACAAAGGAGGAAAAACCCAACATCCAACCCCAACCAACCAATTTTCCCTTGCAGCCACTGCATCCGTGCCTGCCTGTCCCGCATCGGACTTGTCAGTCACCAACGAGCCTGCAGCAGACGTGGACATACCCTTCCATAAATCTTCGTCCGCGAAGCCAAGCCAAAGAAAGAAAAAAGAAAGGGCATGGATGGGCTGAAGAGTTTTTTCAGGACAGGGAAGTCACTGTCTTTCCTTTCTTAAATACCAGATTTATTAAGTATGTCTAAGTGTCTTTGCTATTACCTTCTTAGATCATTGTTACGTTATTTGTAAGAGCTTGCTGTGTGCGATTTGGATACCGGTTTTGATGTAACTGCAACATTGCATAACCTCAGAATATATTTTATTGGCTTTGAATCAATCGAGAATGATGAAGGAGTCCTTTTTTTTAATGAACAATATTTACAGATTATGATCCTACAGAAATAGCAGTTCATCAGTATCTCACCATGGTGCTCAAATTTTACGTGTTACCTTTTAGAGTAAATAATGTTAGCAAACTGTACTTGTTTTTCTTCTCTTTAACTTTGGCCAGGATTCTGACAAGAGTTACTAATGAATGCACAAAATTCTGTCTTAAAGATAATGTTTTATGGATTAGGAAAAGTAATATATAACCAGAGCAACAGAGGTAAATTTGTTTTTCGATTAGTATAACAAATGAAGTTAGAAAATTGGCATCGGAAACTATAACTGAATTATGATATTGAATTGGAATTTCTAAATTAATTTTCTTCCACCACTCTAATTTTTGGGTTATTCAATCAAATTAGTCAAAACAATTGTTAATTCTCTTCTTATGTGGTATTGTCGACCACTATGTGTTTCAGATGAAACATAATGTTCTTGGTTATGCTGCCTGAGGACAGTAGTTCCTGACTGAAGTGAGTCCCAAAATGGCATGTACTTAAGATGACACTGGAACGGAGTGGCATAATAATTATATTTTTTAAATTTTAAATTTGTTTGTACTATTTACTTTAATTTTAATTTTTAAATGCTTCAGCATGTCAGAATATTAAATAAACTTAACACAATTTGATAGAAGACAAAACTCTATCCCAAGCTTCACCTTATGATCAAGGTGTTCCAGAGTGGAGTTTCTCCACACAATAGCAAGTAGCCTGGGAGCTGTCTGAACCAAAGATTGGCCCTCAACACACAAGTTTGGGCAAATGCAGACCTAGCAATGGGCCAAATGCCGCATGATCTTCACAAGATAAAGGAACAGAAGTAGGCCACTCAGCCCACCAAGTCCGCTCCGCAACTCCACCTTGAGCTATTCTCTCATCTAGTTCCAATTTCTGGCCTTTTCCCCAAATCCCTTGATACCCTTGATTAGATAGCTGTCAATCTCCTTCCTTAAACTTCCCCAGTGATCCGGCCTTCACAGCTGTATGTGGGAACAATTTTCCACAAATCTACAACCCTCTGGCTAAGGAAATTTCTCCTCATCTCTGTTTTAAATGGGTACCTTCTAATTCTAAGACTGTGCCCTCTTGTCCTGGATTCATCCACCACGGAAAACATCTTATTCACATCTACTCTGTCCAATCCTTTCAGCATTCAAAATGTTTCTATAAGATTCCCTCTCATTCTTCTATATTCTGATGAATATAGACCAGGAGCCGAAAAAAGCTCCTCATATATTTGCCTTTGCATTCCAAGAATCATCCTGGTAAATCTTATCTGTACTCTCTCCAACATCATTACATCCCTTCTAAGATAAGGGGCTGAAAAATGCATACTGTATTCCGAATGAGGTCTCACAAGTGCCCCATAGAGCCTTATCAATGCCTCTTTACACTTATACATTATTTCTCTCGAAATAAATGCCAACTTTCCTTACTGCTGGTCCAAATCCATTTGCACTTCTGAATTTTGAGTTTTCTCCCCATCCAAATAATAAATCTGCCTGTTTATTTCCTCTACTAAAGTGTACATCTGTACATTTCTCAACATTGTATCTCATCTGCCATTTTTTTCCCCACTCTCCTAAGTTGTCCAAGTCTCTTTGCAGCCTTTTGGTTTCTTCAACACTTCCTACTCCACCACCTATCTTGATCCAAATCCATTTGCACTTCTGAATTTTGAGTTTTCTCCCCATCCAAATAATAAATCTGCCTGTTTATTTCCTCTACTAAAATGTACAACTGTACATTTCTCAACATTGTATCTCATCTGCCATTTTTTTCCCCATTCTCCTAAGTTGTCCAAGTCTCTTTGTAGCCTTTTGGTTTCTTCAACACTTTCTACTCCACCACCTATCTTGCTGTCATATTCAAACTTAGGCACAAAACCATTCAATCCATAATCAAAATCATCAATAGATATTGTAAAAAGAAGTGTCCCTAACACCGACCCCTGCAGAACACCACTAGTAACCGGCAGCCAACCCTTTGCTTCCTGCCTATCAGCCAATGCTCCACCCAATCTAATATCTTTCCTGTACTTCCATTGGCTCTCAACTTATTAAGCAGCCTTTTAGGCAATTTATCGAAGGCCTTTTGAAAATCTAAATACACCACATCCACACCCTCTCCCCTGTCCATCTTACTTGAGATTTTCTCAAAAAATTACAATAGGTTAGTCAGGCTGGATCTTCCTTTCATGAAACTATGCTGCCTTGGACCTCTCATGTCATGCACCTCGAGATATTTCATAACCTCTTCCTTGAGGATCAACTCCAATAACTTTCCAACTACTGTCGTATGAGTAATAGCCCTGTAACTTCCTTTTCTCTGCCTCCCTCCTTTCTTAAACAGCAAAACTATATTTTCAATCTTCCTGTCCTCCAGAGTCGATTGATATCTAGAAAATCACCTTCACAATAATATAAAATTGACTTCAAGATTTACATGAAAGTTTTTCTATTATGTAGTTGATATAAACAATGCCACAGAGAAAAGTCTGGCCATGTATTTGCTTGGTGTTTTGTTCACATCTTACCATGGACACCCAACTTATACAGGTTAAGGTTTGAGTCTAAGGCCTTACAGGCTATTCAGCTGCAACATTAATAGTAATGGATGAAGCATTAATCTTGTATATTATCAGTGGATATTGGTAAATTTTATTTTGAATTTCACATGAATTGCAACAAATAAGCCTCTATTAAAAATAATAAATTACACCAATACATTGTTCAGGTTCAGTAGTTGTGACAGAAAATATAAACAAAATGAAACCATGACACAAAGATGGCCCGCCAACCTATTATATCGATAATGCCTATAGAGTCATCTCTACCAATGTATATAATTCAATATTTTAACAGAAAGATCCCTAGGTATTCACAGAAAGCCTCTTTCAATTGAGATGATCTTTGATTAAAAATTTGGTTGGATTTGTGATTTTATTCCTTCACGTTCTTTTATTCCTCAACCTTAGGTGATCGATTGTTAAACATAAGACTCTTAGCAAATTATCTACTCTTGATGTAATGTGTGATACTCTGCTCATTATAAGCCAAAATTGGGGAAACTGTTTGGGCATTGATTGTAAAATAATTGTCCAACATTAATTTTAAATGGTTTCCCACAAAATAATCCTGGAAGCATTTCTCAGGAAGTGGTATACTTTGTGGATCAGGTTGACTGAGGAGGCAGAAGTTGAAAGAAAAATAAGTAAATTTTGTTGGAAGTTCAGATGAGAGGAAAAAACAAAAACTTCAATAAATTACTTCATCAATTTATCTAGTTTTGGTCATAAAGTTCGAATCACTCTTCCAGCTGATTTATAAACAAGCTCTTCTCACTCTTTAAGCCAATCCCTGTGAACTGCATTGCCGACCCATCGATGGACAGTTCTCTGAGAAGATGCTCGACGCCGTGATTGATGGGACATTGTGCACTGAAGTGGCAAACAGCAGAGATATCTGCATCAATGGCATATGTAAGGTATAGTTGCGTATGCTTCCTTTATGCAAAGTTAATATTTCCTCACCAGTGACAAACAGTGGAGTAAAAAATATTATTAGCTCCTTGTCACCATTAACTTCCAAATGATTTGTGACCAATTTTTTTTCCTGCCATACATCAAAGGAATGTCACAGTAATTCTTTGATGTTATATTGGGTGTTATAGTCCTTTGAATTATTTTCTTGTTCGAAGTATTGTTCCCTTTTCAGTAATGCTTTTTTATTTGTAGCATATAACCTGTCAGAAAAGTCCAGATTTAAAGGCAAATCCAAACCTTCTGAATGCATTTCTGTCATGATTGTTGATTAGAGAGTATCAAATAAGCACACTTTTATACAATGTCCTAAAGAAATTTTTCACTCACAGTAGTACACAGCTTATTGTCAGGATAAAGTTTGTGTGTGTGTGTGTGTGTGTGTGTGTGTGAAACCAGATGAAACTGTTTCTCCAGATCACAGTGCCACAGTGCACACACAATATTTCTTATATCACTCATGGCTTGGTTTCGCAAATGAAGATTTAAGAAGGATCGTAGACACGGGCATGTCCTTCACACGTGCGCAATGTATTTTTTCAGGTGGAGTCCAGTGAGTGCAGTACTGGCCCCACCCTTTACACCTGGGGCAGTGACAGCTAGATCTTCAGGTCATAAGTGTTACGATGGAGTGTTGTTCTCCTAGATGGATGGCCTGTTGAGGCTAACATGATCCATCTACCTGGGTTTGAAATCAGAGCTTTCCTTCTCTTAGGCTTGCTGCCAACCAAGGTTAATGAGCGCACCCTACCTATCCAGTTATGCTGCCAGACACTCGGTCGTGCCATGACATAACAAACTCAGTGAAAATGGGGGACACCAATGAGAAGTTGTTACTACAGACGTAGTAATGTAGGAGAGGCCACTTGCAGTGACCTCCTGCCTGGCAAGCCAGACAGTGGCCATGCAGCAATCAATACATTGAGAAAGGAGAGGTGATGTATTATGCGTGCACTTTCCCTGGGTGAGCGGGAAATCAGGCCCAAACTTCAGCTGCCCCCGATGTGATAGACATCACATAAAAATCACATATAAACTTGAAAATATAATATAAAATAAATATGTATAAATATTTCAGAATAATTTACAAATTTCACTTATAAGAAACCCAAGTTCAAGTCAAATAAGACTTTTTAAAAAGGATAACCTTTAAAATAGCTTCTTCTCATATTCACTATATACACTCTCAGAATTGGACATACTGTATATTGGAAAAGATAGAAAAACAGTATTATCAGGGAAGAGCAAGATGTGGGAATAAATGTCAGAGGATCATTACAGCATATGAAGCTTGAGAAATAGTGCTGTAATGTCAAAGACAGTCACCTCACTTCTAGAATTCAACTCTTTGATCCATGCTTGGAACAAATCTGTGATGAGTTTTGATGAAACCTAAACTAGGCAGTGATGAAACAGATTACGGAACCGGAATTTCGAAGGCTGGTGATGATGGCTTGAATCACCTTTCTGATTATTGGCAACAAACTGATGGCATATTAATTAAGAGAACTAAATTTATCCTTTTTTTAATGAATGAATGTACCTGGGCTGTTTTCTACTTTATCAGGTGGATGCCAGTTTTGTAACTGTCCCAGAACAGCTTGGCTAGAGGTGTAGTAGGTTCTGGAATGTAGGTTTAGCAGCTGGGATGTTATATTGTCCTGAATCCTTTCTGAGTCCAGTGCTGTTAGCTATTTCTTGGTCTCTTACATTAGTTCAATGGGCTTGAGACTGACAACTGAGATGGTGATGATCTTAGGATAAATCAAAGTGGATTATCTATTCCACACTTCCAGCTAAACATGGTTTCAGATGTAGATTTTAAATGTTGAATGTTTGGATCCTACTTGAAATTAAAAGATCTCACCATTATGAATGCTGTAATGGCCAGGTATTCTGGGTTTATTTTTGTAATATTCTGTGAGGCCATACAAAGACATAACTCTCCTGCCATCAACTCAGTCCTTACAGGCATCTGCCTTGACCTTTTCTGCCCCTAGATGCAAAGATAGGGTTCCCTTGTTCTCAACTTCCATCTGACCAGTCTCCACATCCAACATATTATCCTCTGCAAATTTCACCATCTACAATGTGATTCCCACCACCAGACACATCTTCCCCTCCCCTCCCCTCTCTGCTTTCCACCAGGATTTCTCTTTCCAGGATTCCCTTGTCCACTCAACCATTCCCACTAATCGCCCCCTCAGTGCCCACTCCTGTGACCGCAAGAAATGCTACACTTGTGTCCACACCTCCATCCTCACCAGTGTTTTGGGCCCCAAAGAGTCCTTCCAAGTGAAGCAATAATTCACTTATGAATCTACATCCTTTACCTCATTTTTTACTTTATTTTCCTCCCACCCATTTCCTCCTTTGACTTCTTGCCTGTGCTCCTTCCCCTGCCCATTCTTCTCTCCTCTCCTCCCTGCACCATTTTATTCAGGGGCTTGGCTGCTTTTTGATCATAATTTGACAAAGGGGCTTAGACCTGAAAAGTTAATTACCTTTGAAAACATCGAATGAAGAACTTTGAACACAACAGCACTGTACACAGACCCTTCAGCCCTCAATATTGTGCTGTCCCATGTTTTCCTTAAAAAATACTAAACTTCCCTCCCTTCACTATTCTTCCCTTAGGAAAAAGGCACTGCTGTCCACCCTATTTATGCCTCTCGTAAACATATAGACCTCTATTAGGTTTCCTCTCATCCTTCTTTGCTCCAAAGAGAAAATTCTCAGCTCTGCTAACCTTGCCTCATAAGACTTTTTTTTCCAATCCAGGCAACATCCTGGTAAATCTCTCCATCGCTTCCACATCCTTCCTCTAAATGAGGTGACCAGAACTGAATACAGTACTCTAAGTGTGGTCTCACCAGAGATTTGTAGAGTTACAACATGACCCTTGAACTCAGCCCAGCATCCTATAGGCCTTCATAACTATCCTATCGACCTGTGTAATGACTTTGAGGGATGTATGGAATTACTTCCAAGATATGCCTGCTTGACCAGCTGTATTTCTCCAGAACTTTTGTGTATGGCACAACATAACTCTCCTCTTTTTCAAAATGCTGCCATAATAATTTTTACTTTCAAATGCAAAAGACCAGAAATAATAATATTTACTGCACACTGTTTTATCATTGTCCATCAGTCAAGTTTTGGAATGATGTATGAGGGCTGACTTGGTGGATGAGCAGTGGAAAGGCATTTTATCATGGAAGAAATGTGATTTACATACTTCCATATCAAACATTTAAATGTTATTATGCCTTACAGTTTTTCTTCTTTGGCTTGGATTCGCGGACGAAGATTTATGGAGGGGGTAAATTTCCACGTCAGCTGCAGGCTCGTTTGTGGCTGACAAGTCCGATGCGGGACAGGCAGACACGGTTGCAGGGGAAAATTGGTGGGTTGGGGTTGGGTGTTGGGTTTTTCCTCTGTCTTTTGTCAGTGAGGTGGGCTCTGCGGTCTTCTTCAAAGGAGGTTGCTGCCCGCCGAACTGTGAGGCGCCAAGATGCGCGGTTGGAGGCGAGATCAGCCCACTGGCGGTGGTCAATGGGGCAGGCACCAAGAGATTTCTTTAGGCACCTCTTCTTTGGTGCACCTCTGATACGGTGGCCAGTGGAGAGCTCGCCATAGAACACAATCTTGGGGAGGCGATGGTCCTCCATTCTGGAGACGTGACCCACCCAGCGCAGTTGGATCTTCAGCAGCGTGGATTCGATGCTGTCGGCCTCTGCCATCTCGAGTACTTCGACGTTAGTGATGAAGCCGCTCCAGTGAATGTTGAGGATGGAGCGGAGACAACGCTGGTGGAAGCCATCGGGCACACAAAACTCGAAACGGTCAACCAGTTTACCTATCTCGGCTGCACCATTTCATCGGATGCAAGGATCGACAACGAGATAGACAACAGACTCGCCAAGGCAAATAGCGCCTTTGGAAGACTACACAAAAGAGTCTGGAAAAACATCCAACTGAAAAACCGCACAAAGATAAGCATATACAGAGCCATTGTCATACCCACACTCCTGTTTGGCTCCGAATTATGGGTCCTCTACCGGCATCACCTATGCCTTACAGTATAGAAGAATCAAATAACATTGGTCACCAATTTTGTTTCCTGAAAAAGATATTATGATAGATTACATCAGGCTGAACACAAAGATAATTTCAGACTTGGTGTATCATGAATGAATTTAGATAAACATTAAATGAACTATCAATTGTATTTGTTCAACTAACCTAAAAATATTTGGCCACTGATGTGCATTTGTACTCTGATGCCTGATGCCTCTTATGTCAGTGTCCAACAGTCGTCGGCCAGCATTGATGGATTCCACTTACCCTGATTCGCTTTTCTATGGTCGCAATGTGCTGGTGAAACTTTTCACCATGTTTGCCACTGACTGCGCCAAGATCAGCAGGAAAAATGTCTAAGTGAAAATGCAGAAAATGATTTTTCAATGACATATTACATTTCATTTGATGACGAGAATGAAAGGATAAAGGAGGCAACACGTGCTTGGAGGCAGAGGAGGTTGAGGAGGTCCTAAATGAATAATTAAGTATTCGCAAGAAAAAGGACCTTGATCATGTTGAGTTTGGAAAAGGACAGGCATATGCTGGATCATGTTGAGATTAAGGAAGAGGAAGAGTTGGATCTTCTTAAAAATATTAAGATTTAAAGTCCCCGGGTCTGGCCGTGATATACCCCAGGTTGCTGTGGGAAGTGAGGGAAGAGATAGCTGGGGCAGTGGCTATGACTTTTGAGTCCTCTTTGGCCACAGAGGAGGTGCCAGAGCATTGGAGAATGCCAGATGTGGTCTCTTTGTTTAAAAAAGGAAATAGGGAAAATCCGGGGGATTATAGACCAGTGAATCTTATTGTTGGTGCTGTGCAAACTATTGGAGAGACTTCTTAAGGATAGGATATATGAGCATTTGGAGAAGTATAGTCTACTCAAGGATAGTCAGCCTGGTGTTGTGAAGGGACAGTCATGCCTCATAACCCTTATTGAGTTTTTTGAGGAGGTACAAAAGAAAGTGATGAGGGTAGATGTAGATGGATTTTAGGAAGGCATTTGACCTATGCATGTGGCGGACTGCTGGCGATTCAAAGCAAGGAACCCACCAGGGCTGCTGGAGACTGCTGTTGGGGGACTTGCACTGAGCTGCGGACTGCTGGAGACTGTCTCAAAATTGGCTGAAGGAGTACGAGGTATCAGAACCGGGATGTGAGGGGGTGCTGAAGGCACTAAAGGGTTCCTGATCTGGAGCTCGGGTTGCCAATGGTTTGGACTGGACTCTGTGTGGCTGCGGAGGCTGCAGAAGTGCTAAAAGTAAATCTACAGACACTCGGTGACTCTGGGGGAACTCTCAATTGCTTCTCTTTCTCTGACTGTAAGAGGCACTTCAGGCAATTTCTGCTTCAGGCAAATCTGTCTGTCTTACAGCAGGCAAAAGCAATTTGAATGATATTGATATATGATATTGTTTTATTACATGACAATAAATTGAATCTTGTATCTTGACAAGGTCCCCCATGAGAGACATGTTCAGAAAGACATGGAACCTTGGCTGTGTGGATTACAAATGGGTTTGCTGTAGAAAGCAGAATGTAGTAGTGGACAGAAAGTATTCTGAATGAAGGTCAATGACTAGTAGAGTTCTGCATTAATCTGTTCTGGAACCCCTGCTCTTTGTGATTTTTATAAATGACCTAGATGAAGAGGCAGAAGGATGGGTCAGTAAATTTGCAGATGATACGAAGGTTGGAGTTGTGGATGTTGCTGAAGGTTGTCATAGGTTACAAATGGATATAGACAGGATGCAGAGTTGGGAAGAAAAGTGGCAGATGGAGTTCAATCTGGATAACCGTGAGTTGATGCATTTTGGAAGGTCAAACCAGCAGGCTGAGAACAGAGTTAATGATCGGATACTTAGGAGAGAGGGTGAGCAACCAGATGTTGCAGTCCATGATGTGGGTAGGAAGGATAAGGAGTTTCTACAAGGAGAGTTCAGCGAGTTAGGTGCTAGGTTGAGGGACATAACCTGCAGGTAGTGATCTCAGGATTGCTATGCATGCCACGTGCTAGTGAAGTTAGAAATAGGAGCATAATGCAGCTTAACATGTGGCTAAAGTCCTGGTGCAGGAGGGAGGGCTTCAGGTTTCTGGATCATTGAACTCTCTTCCAGGTAAGGTGGGACCTGTTCCAATGGATTGGTTCGCATCTGAACTGGAAGGGGACTAATATCATTGTGGGCAGGTTTGCTAGTGCTTCTCTGATGGGTTTAAACTAGATTTGCAGGGGGAGGGGAATTAGAGTGCCAGAACAGATAGAGGAGTGGAGGAGGGAAAAGATGATGCTAAAATGAATGCACCATTGGAAGTCAACAGGTTGAATGTAGTGGAAATGTTTTCAGGTCCATTTATTTCAATGCAAGGAGTATTGTAGGAAAGGCAAATGAGCTTACAACATGGATTGGATTGTCGAATTATGACATTGTGGCCATCAGTGAAACTTGGTTGCAGGAGGGGCAGGACTGGCAGCTCAATGTTCCGGGTTTCTGTTGCTTTAGCTGTGATAGAACGGGGAGGATAAAAGGGGGAGGAGTGGCATTGCTCAGCATGGAAAATATCACAACTGAGCTCAGGCAGGATAGACCAGAGGCTATATGGGTAGAGCTGAGGAACGGAAAAGGTGTAACCACACTCATGATCTCCCAATACTCAGCGAGAATTGGAGGAGCAAATGTGTAGAGATAGCAAACAGCTGCAGAAACATAAGGTTGTGATAGTAGAAGATTTTAACTTTCCAAATATTGACTGGGACTCCCATACTGTGCTATATGTTCCCACGCCCCCATTTTGCCCTGAGAAGCCTGCGCACTGCTCTGGACTACATCAAAGGATGGCGCTCATTGCCTTTTCTGTCCCCTGCATTAAAGGTAAATTCACCTTTTGTTTTTTAAAACTTGAGTAGGCGATAATGTAGCAAAAGCCCTTTTGCCCCAGCTTTTGCTAGTTCTGCTCACATGTAGTGATACTGCTGTAGGTGCACCATGACTTACGGCCTTGCTGTATGACCGCAAGCAGTTTTGGGCCTCATATCACAGCCAAGGACTGCCCTGTCATTCATGGGTGCCAGTCTAAGAGGAGTGGCTGCTAGATATTCACAAGGACATTGATCTGGTGGCAGTAATAGGAAGATGTATTTATGATCATTAAAGTTCCCTGGGCCTCTTGCTCCCACCTCTTTTTGAATGTATCAGGAAATGCTGCTGGACCTAGGCAATACAATGTATTTCTCCTGAATTTCACCTGCACCACCAAGGCTTCCAGTACAATGTTTAAAATCCTCATGTCTAGACTGATGTTTTGTAATTCTTCATCATTCATATATTTTTGCCCTGATGGACCTATGGCCCAAATAAATAAAGCCATTTAATTGAACTGGTGTGCAGGCAGGCAGCAGACATGGTTTAACCCTGCACTGTGATCCTTAATTACTTTTTAAGGATCTAATTGACAATCCATTTTAGCCTTCACTCTCACAAGCTCCTGTCAGATAGTTTGAACCATTTTAATTATCCTGATTGTTTATTTTGAATTTTTGAGCAACTTTGTGAATTGTTCCTGGCCTCTAATTGTTTGACTTTCTGTTTTCTTGACTTGCAATCTTGAAGTCATGTGGAATTTTTATTTTCATATCAGTTACTATTTTGCACCTTACTCCAATTGCACAAACTTTCTCCTGCTCTTTGTTGATCAAGGTCAGGCTTGCACTTTGTTTATTTCTGGAATATTCCATGCAGTGGAAATCTCTTTCATATCACACAGTGGCAGGACTGAGCTTAGTAGGTGAGCTGCTGTCAGTGCTATGGACTCACCTGAGTTTTGAACATTCTGAAACAAATACAGACACTGATGAAAATATGAAGAAATTCTTTGGAAAACACATTGGCTGCTTTTAAAAACTGAATCTTAAAATGGATGGGAGGGAGCGGGTGGGAGGGGGAAAGGAGAGAATAGTTAAAGTAAGTTAATACAGGTTCTGTTTTTTCCTGCAATTGTGAATTAATTAATTCTTCAATTAAGTCTCAATGCCTTTCAGCAGAACGCTTATTTCCTGGCTGATTTTTGTTGTTGAAGAACATTTTTCCCCAGAAATTGTACAAGGTTATGCCATTCTTTGATGAGCCAAGAAAGCCCATCAGCACCTCTACTTCCTGCAAAGGAAAGTTCATTTCCTATCTCCCATCCTCACTGCATTCTACCGAGAATGTATTGAGAGCTTCCTGTGTAGCTGCATTATCTCCTGGTTTGAAAGCTATACCTGCTTGGACCCCAAGACCCTGCAAAATATAGTGAAGTCAGTGGAAAAAATCGTTGGGGGCTCTCGTCTGACCATGAGGGACATTTGCAACACTTGATGCAGGCAAAAGGCAATATGCATTGTCACACACCTGTCAAGTAAACTGTGAACTCTTTTGCCATCTGGTAGGAGTTACTACAGTACCAGGGCCCTTACGTCCATATTAGGCAACAGTTTTTTTCCCCCCCCAGGCCATCAGACTCCTGAATTCCCAGAACATAGAATATCTTGGTACCAGGGACTCTTATGACTTACATCTTAATATTTAATATTTTAAGTGTTTAACTTCTATCTTAACTTAGATTTATGTAAATATGCTCCGTGGTCCTGGAGAAACCCTGTCTTATCTTTACTGTCCAAACATGGTAGGAACAATGAATAAAAGTGACTTAACTTGCTCCATGATTCAATTGTGATAAAAAATGATCTAGAATGGGAAGCAGCAAAATTTTTGCCTCTTTCAATTCCTCTGTCTATGTGATTCACTTGCGTTACAGAATGTCGGTACAAATACAGTGGCCGGCTGCCACTGTTAGGATTTCCAATTACTCCGACTCATAGATGTTGAAGCTACTCATGTAGAAGCAAATCTTCACGCTACCTCTGAGACCAGCTTCAAAAGTTATTTTGAAGGAACCTGTCTGAGCAGATTCCCAGTGAGGAGTCAGTCACTTGCAACCTGCCTTAGACAGGTCCCATTTTGTTAATGTGATTTTATATTTAGAGATACAGCACAGCAACAGATCCTTCCCCCCACATGAGCCCATTCTGCCCAAATACACAAAATAACATAAACTTCATACGATTTTTTTTGCAGGGAGGAAGGAAATCAGAATACCCAAAGGAAATGCACTGGGAGAACATACGTAGTCCTTGCAGAGAGCGCTGGATTCAAACCCGAGTCACTGAGGTGTAACAGCAATCCGCGAACTGCCATCATGCCTACTTCCTCTTTGTCCAATCCACAATTCCCTTTACCCCAATCAATGCTAGATGTCTTAGAACTGGTGAAGCACCAACCCATCCTCCACCATCTCCCTTCTAACACCTCAACCCCAGCATCACTACCAACACTGCAGCCTGCCAGTCGTAGACTGTTTAACACAAAGAAAATAGAAAGGTGTGCTGTTTTTCTTTAAATGGTGAGAGGTTGAAAATTGTTCATGTTCAGAGGATCTGGGTATACATGTACATTAGAACATAAGAAGTAGGACCAGGAGAAGGCGATCCAGCCCGTTGAGCCTGCTCCCCCATTCAATGAGATCATGGCTGATCTGATAATAGGCTCATCTCCATCTACATGCCTTTACCCCATATCCCTTAATTCTCCTACTTTGTAAATGTCTTAAGTATATTTACTGAGGTAGCTTCCACTGCTTCAATGGGCAGAAAATTCCATAGATTCACCACCTTCTGGGAAAAGCAGTTCCTCCTTATCTCCATCCTAAATTTACTACCCTGAATCTTGAGGCTATGTCCCCTAGTTCTAATCTCCCCCACCAATGGGAACGAATTACCTACTCTCTTATGTATGCCTTTGATAATTTTATGTTTCAAAAACATCCCCTCTATTTCTTCCAAATTCAGTAGGGTACAGTCCCAGATGACTCAATCTCTCCTCAAAGGCTAACCTCCTCATCATCAGGAATCAACCTGATGAACCCCTTCTCCAAATCCAGTACATCCTTTGTCAAGTAAGGAGACCAGAACTATATGCAGTATTCCAGTTATGGCCTCACCAGAACCTTGTAAATTGCAGCATAATCTCCCTGCTCTTAAATTCAATTCCTCTAGCAATAAAGGCCATTATTCCATTTGCCTTTTTGATAGCCTGCAACACATGCAACCAACATTTTGCGATTAATGTATAACAGTGGTTCTCAACCTTTTTCTTTCCACTCACATACCAGTTTAAGTAATCTCTATGCCATCAGTGTTCTGTGATGGTAAGTGAGTGGGAAGGGAAGGGTGAGAATCACTGCTCTAAACCCAATTGTTACTGAAATATTTTGCTTGAGAAAAATTGGCATTGGCCCAGTTCCTTTGGAGTTATGAAACTGTGCACATAACAAGTCAATTAGGTACGATGAAAACGTGGTTTTCAAACTTTTTCTTTCTACCCACATACCACCTTAAGCAATCCCTTACTAATCACTGTGGCGTAGGGAAAACTTAAAGTGGTATGTGAGTGGAAAGAAAATGGTTGTGAAACACTGATGTACAAGCACTCCCAAGTCCTTCTGCATGGCAGCATGTTGCAATTGCTTTCCATTTAAATGACAATCTTGTCTTCCATTTTTCCTTTCAATGTGGATAACCTCACATTCTTCTCCCACTGATTGCAACCAGAAAAAAAGCACCACTGTATCCCAACTCTCTGCTTTCTGTTGGTTAACCAATCCTCTGTCAATGCTAATCTTTCTTCTTTGGCTTGGCTTCGCGGACGAAGATTTGTGGAGGGGGTAAAAAGTCCACGTCAGCTGCAGGCTCGTTTGTGGCTGACAAGTCCGATGCGGGACAGGCAGACACGATTGCAGCGGTTGCAAGGGAAAATTGGTTGGTTGGGGTTGGGTGTTGGGTTTTTCCTCCTTTGCCTTTTGTCAGTGAGGTGGGCTCTGCGGTCTTCTTCAAAGGAGGTTGCTGCCCGCCAAACTGTGAGGCGCCAAGATGCACGGTTTGAGGCGTTATCAGCCCACTGGCGGTGGTCAATGTGGCAGGCACCAAGAGATTTCTTTAGGCAGTCCTTGTACCTTTTCTTTGGTGCACCTCTGTCACGGTGGCCAGTGGAGAGCTCGCCATATAACACGAAGTCTATCTGCTCTCCTCCATCTGCTGTGCTCATTAGGTCCTCAAAGAACTCCAGTAATTTAGTCAAACCGAATTCCATGCTGCATCTTTCTGATGGATCTATTTTACTCCAGTTACCTCACTATTTCTTCTTTAATGATAACTTCAAGCATTTTCCCAACCACAGATTTTAAACTAACTGCCTTTTGCCAACATTCTTTTTTAATTAGTGGCATCTTCAAATCCACTGGGATCTCCCCAGAGTCTATACAGTTTTGGTAATTGATCACCAAAGCTTCTACTGTAACTTCTGTCATTTGTTTCAATACTTGAGATGAGTTCTATCAAGACTAGAGGACTTATCCATCTTTACACTTATGTTTGCTCAGTACTACCTCTTTAAAGGAAAATGAATGAAAGAAAGTGAATGCGCAGGTCCAGCAAGCAGTTAGGAAAACAAAGAGGTCAAAGGGTCTGTGTTGCCCTTTATTGCAAGAGAAGGAGTATAATTGTAATGACGTCACAGCAATTAAGAAAAATGGATCTAGTGAGACATCACCTGGATTTTTGTGCAAAGTTGTGATTTCCCTACCAAAGGAATGATGTTTACAACAGAGGTTGTGCAGTCGACATTCACTGGATAGATTCCTGTAATGAGCATTTAGAACAATAGGAGGTTTATTTTAAAAAGCAGACAAAATACTTTCTGTGTTGAACAGAGTCATATAGTCTTTATGTTATACAGTACAGATAACCTAAAGACTCACCAACATCTTGTAATTGCAACATGTCTTCCAAACTCTTGTACCCAATGGCCTGACTGATCTGTGCCACATGCTTTCTTCAACATCCTGTGTGCATGTGTTGTGATTTTCAGGGAACGATGTATTGGCACTCCTGGGCCTCTCTGTTCCACAAGACTCTGCAGTGCCTTGCCATAAGCTGTACAAGTCCTGCCCTGGTTTAATTTCCAAATTGCAATAACTCACATTTCTCCAAGTTAAATTCCATCTTCCATTCCTTGGCCCACTTTCCCAGATGATCAATATCCTGTTGTCATATCAGATAACTGTTTCCATTATCCACTATACAACCAGTTTTGGAGTCATCTGCAAACTTGTCAACCATGCCAACTTCATTGTTATCCAAATCTCTCATGTAGATGACAAATAATAATGGGGATAAAGATATATTTCTGATGATTCGGACCTGAGTCATTCCACAGCTTTAGCTGGCGCAACAATTTTTCAAAAATCATGGTGCAACGATTCAAAATTTTTTGAAGGTAGATCTCTCACATTCACAAACACTAAAGGAGGACTAAGCAAATGGTGGCAGTAACTTGAAGAGAGATTAAATAAGCTGGAAGTAGAACATGAGAGTACACTATGAAGAGGTGCCAATCTAGATAAACCTACTCAAAAAACTAAACATTCCTGACCACATTCTCCCTATTTTACCTTAATCCATGTATCTGTCTAAGCGACTTTTTAACATCTCCATTATATCAGCCTCCATGACCACCATGTGCATTTCAGGCACTTACTACTTTCGGTGTTTAAAAAAAAGTATCCCTGACATATCCCCCAAAGTTTCCTTCCCTCAATTAATAAATATGAACTCTGATGTTTACTATTGTTGCCCTCAGAAAAAAGGTCCTGTTTGTCTACCCTATCAATGTTTCTCATAATCTTGTAGACCTATATTAAGTCACCTCTCATCTTTCTTCACTGCAGTGAGAAAAGCTCTAGCTCTGTTAACCTTGCCTCATAAGACACATTCTCCAATCCAGGTAACGTTGTGGTAAATCTCTGCATCCTCTCCATCGGTTCCACATCCTTCTTAAAATTTGACATCTAGAACTGAATACAATTCTGGCTTCAATCCAATTAACTTTATCTCCAGACCCTTCAACAACACTCCCCTATTTCTATCACCTGGACTCTGCCCAGGAGCCATTCCTCCCTTACCACACAGATAGCAAGGTGTGGGAAGGAAGGTCTTTCCTTGTTCGGTGGGTACGGCACTTTTGACTATGAAACTCTATTAAATGTAGCAACGCTGTATTGACGGAGCATCCATTGTCGCAGTGTCACCCATTGGGTGTCACTTCTGCAGTGTAAGATATAAACTGTTTTCTGTTCTGTCTGAAAGAGAACAAAGGCAGCTCCTAATCCCTTAGCAATATTTCTCTTTAAAGTAGCCATTCTCAATTTGTTTTCTGCTAAAGTCTCTGCTCAAAGTTTATTGTCCCATTGAATTCACTGTGAAATTGGTTGGTTTCTTCTGCACTTCTTTCCTACTGACTACATGAAAAAATGTTAAGAGTTTTCAGTCCATGGCTCCCCTTAAATGTACTGTGAACCCAGAGGGTCCGTATGGCTCCCATTGAGAATGGCTGCTTTTAAGCAAAGATGCAAAAAAATGTATTATTTCATTATAAATTTTAGGATGTTGGTGTGCAGATATTAGCTGTTGTATTTACCCACAAAACATAACTAATTGTATTCAATGAGAGTTTCATTAAGATGTGACATGAACACACATAACATCTTGCATTGTGTATAGACAGGTTGATAAGTAGCAAGTGCAAAGTGTGGATGATGTGTTCAATAATCTGGCTGTTAAAATGCAATCCAAAAAGCAAAAGTAGATGCAAGATTTAGTAACATAAGTAAATGTAGTGCAAAATAGAGGAGATTAAATGAGATGAAAAAAAAACACAAGAAAGCAAATGTACGTCAATATGAAGTTCAGAAATTGGAATACCACTTCAGTGTGAATAAGGGAAGGCACAAGGAGGAGTGTGATATGCCACTTTTACCCAATAAGCATCAGCAGAATTCCAGGAGCAAATAGCACTCAGCAAAACAAGACATCCAAAGACAATTTTACAAGGGCATTAACAAACACAATTTGATCATGAGACATGTTAGAATTTGGTGTAGTTGATAATCAAAGGTTTGATCAGAAATTAAAGTTTCAAGAATTGTCTCAAAGTAAGGAAAGTAAAGATACAGACTAGCTTAAGGCAGAGAATCTGAAAACTCAAGGTTGTTGGCAACACTCAGTTCCTTTCTGAATTCCTCCATCAGTTTGTTTATTGAACCAGATTCAAGTATCTCCAATCTCTTGTACATCTCTTTCACTACTACAGTGCAAAATCTCTGAGACATAGAAGCATTAAAACACTATTCAGCCCTTTGAGTCTGCCCCACTATCAATCAGGAGCCATTCAGGCCTACTCCCCAGCCTTCTCCCCATAACCTTTTATGTCCGGGCTTATATACACGCAATGATGGCCTCCAAAACTACAAAATCTCCAACTCCAGCCTCCCACTTCCGTCACCCCCCCTTTCTGAAATTGAGTAGTCTGTCCACAGCAGAGACCTTACCTGGTCAAGACGAAGAAGACGATTGGTGAGTTCGGGAGGACCAGGAACGGCCACCTTTCACTTCACATCGATAATTCTGTAGTGGAGGAGTGGAGAGCATGAAGTTCCTTGGAGTTCATTTAACTAGCCACCTATGGTGGACACACAACACCACCTCACTTATCATGAAGGCCCAACAGTGACTGTACTTCCCAAGAAGCAGGAAAGGCTATCAGCCACCATTACATCAACCTTTTACAGGAGCTCCATTGAGAGTGTCCTGGCTGGCTGCATCACAGTGTGGTAGAGTTGCTGCAGAGAAATTGATTGGATGTCAATCCACAGGACCATCAGAGTGGCAGAGAGGATCAGTGGAGTCTTCCTTCCCTCAATCGATGTGATCTACCAGAATCATTGTCTGAAGAGGGCGTGCTCCACGCTGAGCAGTAAGAATTATCAACATTGTCATTTAGGAATGCAATCCTCAAATTAATAACGTCAATTTCATCACAACATTACACAAGAAACTATAACCAATAATAATCTGCAGGCTTTCTTGTTTAAAGCCAAGGCTAAACAATACAAAAAGTCCTGTTGATGTCAGTAATTCAGACTGTGAAATATATTTCCCAAAAGACAAGAAATAGCACAGCCTACATATGGGTTTAGTCAATCTTGAAGTTTTTTTCTGTACCAACACTATATTAATCAATTGTTAATAATAGAATCTAAAATGAATAACGCTGCTCAGAGGGGCAATCATAGCTGGGAATCAAACATATTATTTGGTCCTGTAAAAATATTTTGTCAGGCTAATTAATGTTTGGACTTGTTTTGTATACAGTGAACTTTACAGGTAGTTGGATTAATTTGAATTAGAGTCCGCGTAAAAAAGCCAGATTTTAGAGCTTGATACACTATATTCTAATCTCAAAAAAAAAAACCCACAAGTAGTTGAAAATATATTAAACAGAAAATATATTTTTGCAACCTCGTTGCAATTGAGAAGCCAGTCACTCTTCGCTTGATGCTGATCTATATAGTTTGTCAATGGGCTGCTCTTCCAACTTTGATCTATTAGTGTCTTTAACCTTCAAGAGTTTGGATTCAAAGCAATGTTTTACTTAAACTGTTCGATGAGAATTTATTATCATATACATAAGTACATCAAAATTCTTACTTGCTGCAGCCAAACTGGAGTATAAGGCATCTCAATTACAATGGTAAAATTTTAGATTTACACAAAAGCAAGAAAGAAAAAGTGATAATAAATATCAAAGGATAGATAAATAAATATTGGCAGTACAAAGGGTAGATAAATAAATATTGGCAGTTGCATTGTGCAAGGAAAGAAAGTGAAGTTTCAGTAGGACAGAAATATCTTTTGGTTTATGTTTAGGGTTAGAGACGTAAGGGAGGTTCAAGAGCATGACAGGTATTATATAAGCTCTGTTCTTGAACTTGGAGGTGCTGGACCTCAGGCTTCTGTACCTGAAGGGAGCATCAAGAGGTTGTGACCAAAATGATGGGGATCCTTTATAATGTTTCCTGCCTTCTTGAGGCAGTCCCCCATATGGATGGTTTCAATGAATGGGACCGGAGCATTTGATGGACTTGGCTAGGTTCATCACTTTCTGCAGCCTTCTGCTCTTGAGTTTACAACCAGGACTTGATGCAACCAGTCACTATACTTTCCACAGTACACATGTAGAAACTCTGCCTCCAGATATGTTGTCTCTAAGGAACTTAAAGGTATTCACACTGTCCAATGGCAGCCATTTAAATGAGTGTTTCTACTTCTTTTTGGAAATATATTTTCCAAAAACCAATGTTAATAGTACATTGTTATTTGTGCAATGATTTGGCAAAATAGAAATGTGTAAATGTGCATTGTCCACTAAAGATGGATGTGAATTTCTGCCAAATTCCCTCCAGCACTCTTAATTGTGGCCCAATTCAAGCTTATTGGAGAGCACCCCATCTTCTTTATGGGCATGTTACAGTCTTCTGGTCTTAATATTGAATTGTAGAAGCAAATAATAAACTGCTGGAACTCAAAAAGTATATAGAATACTACAGCGCAGTACAGGCCCTTTGGCCTTCAAAAGGCTGAAACCATATCTTCCTTTAAAAATACTGAACCTTCCCTACCACACTAGCCTCTATTTTTTTTTTCCACCCATGTGCCTGAATAAGAATCTCAAATGCCCCTAATGTTTCAGCCTCCCTCACCATCACTGGCAAGGCATTCCAGGTACCACAACTCTGTGTACAAAGCTTACCCCTAATGTGTCCCCTAAACTGCCCTCCATTCACTTTGTACATACAGTATGTTCTCTGGTATTTCCCCTGAAAAAGAGGCACTGTCTGTCCACCCTATCAATGCCTCTCATAATCTGTTAAGTCTCCTCTCATCCTTCTTCACTCCCAAAGAGGAAAGTTCAAGCTCTACTAACCTTGCCTCATAAGAATTATTTTCCAATGTAGATAACATCCTGGTAAATCTCCTCTACACCCTCTCCATAGTTTCCACATCCTTCCTATAATGAGGTGAGCAGAACTGAACACACTACTCTAAGTGTGGTCTCACCAGAGATTTGTACAATTGCAACATGACCTCTTGACCTTTGAACTCAATCCCCCTGTTATTGAAGCCCAACATCCCATGGGCCTTCTTAACTATCCTATTAACCTGTAAGGCTGCCTTGAGGAATGTATGGATTTGGACCTCAAGTTTTCTCTTTTCATCCACACTTTTAAGTAACCAACCATTAACCCTGTACTCAGCCTTCTGGTTTGTCCTTACAAAATGCATCACCTCACATTTATCCAGATTGAACTCTCAACTGTCACTTTTTTGCCCAGCTCTGCATCCCATCTATATCCTTTTGTGACCTACAACCTTCAGCTCCATCCACAATTCCTCCAACCTTCGTATCATCCACAAACTTACTGACCCATCATTCCACCTCTTCATCTAGATTATGTATGAGCAAGGGTCCCAGAACAGATTTTTGCTGAACTCCACTAGTCACTGACCTCTAGGCAGGATATGTTCCTTCTACTCCAACTCTGCTGTCTACATGCAAGCCAATTTTTTAATCCACACAGCCATGTTGCATGGAACCTGTGCCCCATGACCTAGATGAGTCTGTCTTGTGGGACCTTGTCAGATGCCTTACTAAAATCCATATAGACCACATCTACCACCCTACCTTCAACAATTTCTTTTGTTTCCTCCTCAAAAAACTCAATTAGGCTAGTGAGGCATGACCTTCCCTTCTCAAAGCCATGCTGACTATCCTTGAGTAAAAGCTACATCTCCAAATACTCATAGATCCTATCCTTAAGAATACTGTCCAATAGTTTGCACATCAATGACCTAAGACTCAGTGGTCTATAATTCCCTGGATTCTCCCTATTACTCTTTTTTAAACAAGGGGGCTACATTTTCTATTCTCCAATCGACCAGCATTTCCCCTGTGGCCAAAAAGGTGTCAAAGATCATAACTACTGGCCAAGTTATCTCTTCCCTCACTTCCCACAGCATCCTGGGGTATATCACGTCTGCATTTCACTTTTTAAAAATATTTTTCTAAGATGATGTATATGAATGTTTGCTCTATGATGCTCCCACAAAACACCAAACTTAGTGACATGTTCATGATAATAAATTCTGATTCTGAATCTGCCCCAACACTTCCTCTTCACTCACAACATCCAGCACACAGGCCAGTTTCAATGCCACCCTGATCAAGGTCATTTTCTCTTGTGAATAATGAAGAAAAGTATTCATTTGGGACCTCACCAACCACCTCTACCTCCAAGCACATGTTGCCTACATCATCCTTTAGCAGCCTTCATTCTCGTCATCCTTCGTTATCCTTCATTCTCGTCATCCTTTTTTTCAAATATGTATAGAATGCCTTGGTGTTCTCCTTAATCCTATATGCCAAGATGTTCTCATGCCCCACCTCGAGCTCTCCTAAGTCCATTCTTAATCTTCTTCCTGGCTACCATATATTTCTCATGAGCCCTTCCTGTTTCCTGCTTCCTATATCTAATGTATACTTCCTTTTTCCTCTTGACTAGTTGCCTCACCTGTTTTGTCAACCATGGTTCCCTTTTCTTACCATCTTTTCCCTGTCCCAGTGTGACAAACCTATCATGAACCCAGCAGGAGTGGTCCCTAACTTCCTCCACATTAGTTCTGTGCTTTCACCCTTGAACATCTGTTTCCAATTTACTCTCACTAGTTTTTGCCTCATCCTATCATAATTAGTCCTTCCACAATCAAACACTTCCCCTTTTGTCTTCTTTTATCCTTATCCATAGCTTTGCTAAAGTACGAGTTGTGGTCGCTCACCAAAATACTCCACCACCGAGAGGTCCGCCACTTGACCAGGTTCATTACCCCGAATTATATCCTCTCATCGGCTGGTCCACATACTGTGTCAAGAATCCTTCTTGAACACACCTGAAAATTTCAGTCCCATCTATCCCTCTTGCAGTCAGGAAGTGCCAGTCATATTAGGGAAGTTGAAGTCTCCCTTAAAAACAGCGCTGAATTTTCTGCACCATTCCAAAATCTGCCTGCCTATCTTCTCCTTGGTGTCCTAAGGCTATTTGGGGGACTGTAGACTACTCCAAGTAAATTCATTGATCCCTTCCTATTTCTGACCTCTACCCACCCTCCCTCTGCAGTGTCCTCCCTTTCTAGTCTCGTGATACTGCCTCTGACCAGTAATGCTCCTCCCCCTACTTCCCTTGCCTCCCTACCTATTCTTTTCAAACACCTAAACCCCAGTACCTGCATCCTTCCTCCAGCCAAGTCTCTGTAGCCAAGAAGCATCTGTGAAGGCAAAAGGTTGATCAACAATTTGGGTCAAGACTCTGTATCAGGCCTGACAGTGAAGATGACCAATTGGTAGAAGTGAAAGAGAGGAGTAAATTGAAGACTGCCAGGTGATCTATAGAACAAAATGGGCATCGGTAACTATTGGCAGGTGGATTCAGATGTAGGAGGGGCATGTTGAGACAGAGACTAGTTAGTGAAAGGTAGAACCAGAGAAGGGAGGGATTATGGGTTGTTGGAATGAGGTGGAGGAGGGAATAAGAAAGAAGGGAGGGATTATGGGTTGTTGGAATGAGGTGGAGGAGGGAATAAGAAAGGTGAACCAAAAGAGAAGAAATCCATGTCAATAGCTAAGTGGCTTATGGGCAGATGGCGCTTGTGGGGGTAACCCACTCCCCTTATTCACTCTCATCACTCTGCTCAGGTTCTCTCTCTGTTCATTGCTTCCATCCTTCCGCCTTTCTTATTTTAACTCATCACCTTTCCCCACCTGTTTCATTCTCTCCCAGTTCATCTTTACTGTTCCCTTTGCCCACCATTCTATATGCCTTTCAACCCTTCCTTAACATACTACTGCCTATCACCTACCCTATCTCATCACCTCTCCAACCTGGCTCCAACTGCTTATATTTTCTTATTCTTATGTTTCTACCTGTCACTGATCAGTTTCTGCTTTCCCCTGCCCTTCATATTCTCTATACCTGATATCTTCCCTCTACCGTCTTACTCCTGCAACAGGGTCTTGACCTGAAATGTCAACCATCCCTTTCCATCCACAGATGCTGCTTAACCCACTGAGCTCTTCAAGTAGTTTATTTTTTTTTCACTCCAGATCCCACATTTGCAGTCACTTGCATCTCTCTTGAATAGTACAACTTCAGGAATTTGATGCCTCTATCTGTATCAGTCATCCATTTGTGATATTGGCTCAACCTCTCTTTTTTATTTTCTCTATCATTTCAATTTGTCTTCCTTTGGGAGTGAAGGTCATGCTCAGCCTTACCTGCTGGGGGGCACATTTACCTGCTCTTCATTCACAACTCCTGCATCCTTCTGTCTTTGCTCTCTGTCTCACTCATTAAACCCATGGCCACTACTCTCACAGCAGTTTAACATGTTTCTTTGGTTACCTCCCCAATTCTGACCAAGAGTCTTCAGCCTGAAACATTAGATCTGTTTCTCTTCCCACAGATATAGCCTGACCTGCTGAGCATTTCTCTTTTTATTTTGGATTTCTCTCTTTGATTTTCATGTCTCTGGCCACTATTAATGTTGAAGATGAAATATCAACCCTATATTTCTGTATTGTTTGCTATTTATCATCTCTAAGGTATTGCCTGGAAAAGTTTACCATATTAATGTTTAGGTTTTGATTCTTTTATTGTTTTTTTTTGTAATAAGTCTGTGGCCAGCATAACCTCATTTCTGCTACCTTCAGCAAATGGCTTTTAAGAAGATTGAACTTTGCATATGAAAGGAGAATTTATTCGGTGAGGTAATGGTTTTTTTACTGTCATTCTGGCACCTCTAATTTGCATTTCAATTTTTATCTTACTCATGAAAAGTTGAATTACTGTATTGGGAGAAAAGGTAATCAAATGAAGAACATCAACAGAAACTGATTTTCTCCCAAAAATGATTATATCAGACTCATAAACATTTAGAGAGCTACTTGAGTCAGTTAATCTCTAATCCAAAACTAAGATTAATGATTTAAACTTAGATGAAATTGCCCGGTAATAGTGAAATGCTGAAGAAAATTACATCCTTGGTATCTGTTTTTCTCTGTTAAAATACCATCTTTTGGCTTTGACATGAATATTTTCTGCTTTGAGCTGGATCAAGAAATGCAAAGAGTAAAGGCTGTGTTGGCAGGGAATCCAACATGCAAAGAGTAAAGGCTGTGTTGGCAGGGAATCCAACATGCAAAGAGTAAAGGCTACGTTGGCAGTGAATCCATCATGCAAAGAGTAAAGGCTGTGTTGGGTTGGGAATCCAACATGCAAAGTGTAAAGGGTGTATTGGCAGGGAATCCGACATGCAAAGAGTAAAGGCCGTGTTGGCTGGGAATCCGACATGCAAAGAGTAAAGGTTGTGTTGGCAGGGAATCCGACATGCAAAGAGTAAAGGTTGTGTTGGCCGGGAATCCGACATGCAAAGAGTAAAGGCTGTGTTGGCAGGGAATCCGACATGCAAAGAGTAAAGGCTGTGTTGACAGGGAATCTGACATGCAAAGAGTAAAGGCTGTGTTGGCAGGGAATCCAACATATACTGTACAATTTTTGCTTTTTGTTTAACATTGCCCTCTTGACAAAGGTGAATAATAGAGTACCCCATCCAAAAACAGCGGAAATGTAATCATTGAGCATGAATTAATAATTTTTCAATCTCCTTCACTCAATCTGGAGATGTTGATCTTGGTCTCTGTACCCATACATGCAGAAAAAAAGATCTCCCAGCTAAACCACTGTCTTCTTCAAAATCTCCAGGATAACTTTAACTGACTACGTCATTTGTAGGTTTTCCCATCATCCAAACTAAAGTATTTCACTGATTATTTCATTCCATGTATCTTTGTTATTTGACGATGTGTTTACATGAGTATTTCTGGCACAGGTGTTCAAAGAAGAGTGTCCACTGTGTTAATTCATATGTCTTGCAAGATAGTTCAACAGCTGTCTGAGCTTGACTGATGATAATGTTTGCCAGTACTAACTCTGACCTACTGCTCGTGTGGAAAAAAAAACACTAAATTAGACCTGAAACAATGGTGGGGAAATGAGTGTGTGTTTGATCAACTTTCCAAGTTTAAAGCTGCTGCATAGCCTCCATCCAAAGAAACAAGCTACTACCACAACAATATGATCTGCAGGCAAAATAACTTTTGAGTCAAAAAAGGAACTTTGTGCCTGACACTAAAACAAGGCAAGTTTTGTTTCAGAAAAAAACATTGACATGAACGTTCAAGTTCATGTTGACGTCCGTATCCTTCACTTGGTCTTTGGCCAGTTCAGCAACTCCTGAGATAGTGGAGATGGCCAGTCTGGACAGTGCATCGGCCACAACCTTGGACTTGCCTGTGATGTGGTGAATGTCAGTTGCGTACTCTGAAATTTAGGAGAGGTGTCTTTGTTGCCTCACCGACCTTGCTGAGAGTGCATGGGTGAGTGGTTTGTGGTCTGTGTAGGTGACAAAAACCCTTCATTCTAATGTGTAATGGAAATGTTGTATTGCCAAGTACAAGGCCAACAGCTCATGGTCAAACGCACTGTATTTGAGTTCGGGTGTCCGGAGATGTTTGCTGAAGAAATACAGGGGGCGCCACAGTTTATTGACCCACTGCTCCAGCACCGCGCTGACTGCTCTGTCCGATGTGTCTATTGTAAAGGACAGGGGGGGAGGAAGAGTTTGGATGGGCCAAAGATGTGGCCTCTGCTAGAGACGCTTTAGTTGTCAGGAATGCTTCAGCGGTTTTGTGTGTCCACTGGAGTGCCTTGTTGCCAAGTTTGATGAGGTCGAATAGGGGTTGCATCAGAGTAGCTGCTCTTGGGAGGAAACGATGATAAAAGTTTATCATCCCTTGGAATTCTTGCTGGGGGAAATCGCTGGATGGCTTTTACCTTATCTGGGAACAGTGTGGCCCCCTTGCGGGTAATATGGTGTTCAAGGAAATCAATTGTTTCTTGGCCGAATTGGCCCTTATCACCATGAGTCCGAACTCCTGCAACCTGTCAAAAAGGCGAGTCAGGTGCGTCCTGTGTATTCTGGCAACAGGGTTGGCAATGAGAATGTCATCCAGATAGACGAAGATGAAATCAAGGTCCCTGCCAACCACGTCCATGAGATGCTGAAACGTCTGAGCTGCGTTCTTTAGTCCGAAAGGCATCTGGAGGAACTTGAAAAGACCGAAAGGTGTTTTCGGGACCGTTGTTAGGTTGCACTGGAATCTGATGGTACCCTTTGACTAGGTTGACCTTCGAAAAAATCCAGCAAACTTGGAGCCTTGTAGCAAAGTCCTGGACGTACGGAATGGGGCATCTATCTGGGACTCTGATGTCATTGAGTCATTGGTAGTCACCACATGGACACCAACCACAAGAGTTCTTCTGGACCATGTGTAGTGGGGATGCCCGGGGGCTGTTTGAACAGCGGATGATTCCCAACTCCTCCATGGCAGCAAACTCGGTCTTGGCTTGAAGGAGTTTGTACTGCGGTAGGCGCTGTGCCCATGCACACACTGGTGGTCTGATGGTCTCAATGTGGTGCTCAATGCTATGTCATGTGATAGTTGAGCGTTGTGGAAATTGGGCGCCAAAAGTGACGGATACTTGGTCAGTAAAAGGGCAAGCGGTAAAAAGGAACTTTGCCATAGCGTAAGGGGGTATGACTGGAACATGATAGTGTTGACCAAGTGGCATTTGTACATGTCTATCAAGAGCTTGTGTGCCCAGAAGAAATTGGCTCCATGTAGGGCGTGCTCAACGGACGCAATCATACAATCCAATGGAAAAGAGTTCCCGCAGTATGGATTGTGACCAGATGGGTGCCGAAGCTTGGAATGGACGAACCCATTTGCTACCTGTAGGGGAAGGCCCTTGGGATTGTGCTTAAGCTTGAAGTAAATTAGCAGGATGAAGCTTATCTCTGCACCCGTGTCGACTGGGGAATCCCTCCTTGTCCGCTGGTCCTTTAGGCCTTTATGTGTGCCAATCACTGAGGCCACTTTCGGCGGCCGACCTGTTAGTTTCCTGTTGCCGCGCTCGACTTGGCATTGGGGTCCAAGCATGGAGGGATGCACCACCAGCCGTTGCGGTCCAATCTGCGGTGGTAGAAACAGTAATTGCTCCGTTTGTCTGAGCACTCATTACGCTGTGGTTGGGCCATGGCTACTGCAGGCAGACTCGGCGGGGGCGTGGCGGGGTGGTGACCCGGAGGCGCTGACAGTGTAGATCGGTTGAACATGTATTGAGCTCTGCTGTGGGGTATAGAAAAGTCTGTTTGCTACCATGTATGGGGGTGCTGAAATCCATGTCTGATACTGCCGAGGAAATGTGCACCGGTAGCATGGAGAGGAACAGTGTCAAACAAGAAACAGTTCATGTGCCTATCTGCTAAAGCCACCAATTTGTGCATGAGCTCGGAGGGGTTTCTATCGTCAAGGCCTTGCATATTCAGGATGTAGACGGGCGCTCGTGACATACTGTATCTCCTCAAACATGGCACTAAACTATAGCCACTGGGAAGCCTTCTTTGTGATTGCATCGATATGGAGGCTCCAGGACAGATCATTGAATATGATGAAACCTAGGAATTTGAGGTTCTTGACCCTATCCATGGCTGACCCCTCGATGAGGGGTTCACTATCATTTCTTTAGTTTTGTTAATATTGAGTGTAATGTTGTTGTTGTGATCCCACTCATCTAGCTGATCTATCTCCTTCCTGTGTGCTTCCTCATTGTTATCTGTGATTCTGCTGACCAAATTTGTAAAAGCATAGAGTCCTGGGTATGGAGTGAGTGGAGCTTTGGGCTAAGTGCGCATCTTGAGATGTGCCTGTGTTGATTGTCATTGAGGAGGAGGTGTTGTTTCCAATTCATCCTGACTGTTGTCTTCTGATGAGGAAGTCTAGGATCCAGTTGTAGAGGGGGTGAAGCAGCTCATGGTTTGGAGCTTGTTGACCACCACTGAGAGAATAATGGTTTTGAAGCTTGAGTTGTAGTCAATGAAGAGAAGCCGTATGTATTCCAGGCTCCGAGTGCCTTTGCAAAAACATTGAAGGATGTCTTTAAGGACTTCACATGTAGGTGTTAATTGGACATACTGTGGAGTAATGGATTGTTGTTTTGGAAAGCAACAGATTAACGAACTCGGAAGATTAGGTCCAGAGCCGCAGTCTGTCTGAGTGCAGTTGGCTGTTCTAAGAGGGTCATGTGATTTTCTCTGTGTGTTTGAGAAAGAGAGAGAAAAAATTCAATTCTACAGGTCAGCAGCAGCAACTGGGACTGGAACAGGACAAGCTGGCAAACTTGTTTAAAATCCCATTTTGAAGATGGGTTGTGAGTTCTTAGTTCAGCCTGGTCAAAGCCCTTGTGGTCCATACAAGAGGAGAGGACTGGCTGCCTAATGTTTCACTTGAAATAAGGGAAACAAAAAGGAACTCTGTGGTGACCTGAAAGAACGAGATTATCATCTGGAAAACCCTGATGGTGTAAGTTTCTTTGGCAATGGCTGTTCAGAAGGAATCAGTTGTGGGTGTCCAATGAGCAACAAATCTCTCTAAAAACCGACAGGAACTTTCCGGAGTGGTAACGATTTACTTTTCAAGCACCAAAGCCTGGTGAAATTCATAAATGTTATATTTTGTGCACAGTATAAGAATTGCCTTCAACCAGTAAACTTAGAGGAGTGAGAAGTGAGATTGGACTGTGAATCAAATAACTTTTCTGAACTTACACACACAATACATACATGGGCGCTTAGAATTAGAAGGTTAAGTTAAGTTAATAGTAATAAGTTAAAAGTTTGATCCTGTTTTCATGTTTAAAGATAATTAAAAGCAACTATTGTTTAAATAACCATTTGTCTTGGTGAATATCTATTGCTGTTGGGTTTTGGGGTCCTCTGGGCTCATAACACAATATAATGGTAATCTAAAATCATCTATCAGGGTAAGAAATGGTTCAAAGAAACATGTAAAATTCCACTTTGCCATGAGGAATTTTTCAACACCACTTTTGATTCACTTTTTTTATTGCAACAGCAATTATATACTTTATATTTATTCAATTATTTTAGATGTACTGATGCCAGCTTTTACAAATTTTACAAATTTTGTCTGAGTTCAATATCATTCCTGTTTTTTTAAATTCTAATCTTTGGCTCAGAAATGTGCAGATATTGTGGTGAGTGAGTTAGCTTTCCTTATGACTTATTTTAACATCTGCTATTCTTTCAGCTTTTTAATAGACATGTGTTGCAATTGCTATTTCTGACCGTGAGAGGAGGATGGGGCCCATCAACTGCATAAGGACGCTCTTAGGTTGGCACTGGAAATTCAGCCCCAGTACGACTGGCCCGCAGAGGTGGGGCATCACGAGCAGCTTGAAGTTTTTATACTTCATGCCCCACGCAGTTAAGGTCATGGTGCAGCACCCACGGATTTCCGTGAAGTGGGATTTAACACTAGAGCTATCTTACACTTTGCAGGCGACACTGCATTGGACCGTTCCCGGGTATGTAAAACTTTCAGTACTCCCTGTGTCGAATGGGCAACTCGTGGTGCGACTGTTTACCTCTATGTCCATCATAGAGTGCGCCAGCTGGTATATCCTGTTCTGGTCCAGCACGATGGAGGCCAGAGTTAGCTCATTGTTGGAGTCGCTGATGCTGTAGCGTTGAGATGGCTGCCACCAAGATGACTGCACTGGATATCCAAAAGATAGCCTCCCCCATGATTTGCATATGGTTGAGTCCGGAAGAAATGCCGGACGTGACATCATCTCTTGTTGTCTTCCTCTTGTTCTCGCTGTTTGGTCCTCATCCGCCAGAAATGGGTCGATCCAAGATTGCGCCGTGGGTTGCGGTCCTCATGCAGCATACCTTAGCATAATGCCCAATTCTCATGAATTTCGAACAGGTTGCAACACGGGCCTGACAATACTTCCTCAGGTATTGGACTGGCCACAGCAGTTGCACCTCGAGTGCAGGGCAGTGGCATTTAGCGTCACCAAGGCCAAAGATGGCAGCACCTGTACTCCCCACCTGCTTGCTGCGTAGCTCACAATGTAAGCATCAGCGTTCTTCTGGGCTGTCTCCAGCAAATGATCCATCTGCACGACTTCTTGTAGGGTCCGATTGCCCTTCTCCAGGATTTGCTCACAAATGTGATTGGAACAGAAGCCGCCACTAGCCCATCATGGATGAGCTCATCTTGGTAAACCGCTGTGGTCACATCACGAAGTTGTTGACGGACTCACCCGGGGCCTGGTGTTGGGTGGCCAGCTGGTAATGTGCATACATAGAGTTCACGGGTGCACCATACTTCTGCTGCAGCAGTGCCATTGCGTCCTTGTACTTTTCGCAGTCCCATATTATTTGGTAAGCTCGGTAGCCCACTGATTAAAAGAACAGAGTTTACATCTGCAGAAATCTCGTGGCATCTCATGTAGACCTTTAAGCAGTGCAGGCACATATCAAACTTGATGGAGGCCTTTGGATCCCTGGGGTCAGTCTCCAGTTTCTCCACTCAGATCACCTTGTCCATGGCAAGTATTTTGGATATTAAATTGTGGCACGATCAATAACCACAAGCTGACATGAAGCGAGTGATTAAAGACTTTAGTATCCATAAACATCAGGCATGTTTCTACATGCTGCTGGCCTGGATCCAAGGCTGGTATGGAGGGAGGAGACTAGGGCTATCAGCCTTCATTGTGAATCTATGGGGAAGAGTTACAGGGTCAAAGGCAAGACAACCTGTACAGTTTAGTGAGGTCCCACCTGCCCTACTGTGTTCCACCACAATTCCTAACAAGCAAAGTTAATTAAGTTCAACCATCTTCATGAGCCTGGGCATCTCGAATTAATGGAATTAGCAATTAATTCTTAAACTATACTATTTATGGTGGTTGGGATGTGCAATAAGCTTCCGGCAGAGGTGGTTGAAGCAAGGACGTTATTTATATTTAAGGAAAGACTGGATAATTACATGGAGGGGAGAGGATTGGAGGAGTATGGACCAGGTGCTGGTCAGTGGGACTAGGAGGGTGGGGATTTGTTCCAGCATGGACTAGTAGGGCCAAACTGGCCTGTTCTGTGCTGTATATGGTTATATGGTTAATCAGATTAAATCTAAGAATACAGTAAATCCCCTAGTATCCAGAACCCTATAGGGATTGGTAGATGCTGGAAAAGAGAATTTACCGGTTGCTTGAGACTGTGTGTTGCACGATTGACAGACTAATGGCGAAGTAGGCCAATTTTCAACTTCCATATTTTTTACCTATTTATTTTCTGTAATTTTTTTGCCAGCTGCTTTAGGCTGCCAGTTTCTTGAATTCCGTAAAAGAGGGGTTTTACTGTATTGAGACAGCTGTTAACCCAAATGTTCCCTTTACTCTCTGACAATACAACAGAGCTATTATTAGAACCGGTTATATCTCATTGTTTACTTACCATTATTCATTCTGGAGTAAAAAAAACTTCAATAGGAAATTACACTCTGGGCTACCAAAAAGGATCCTGCGCAGGTCATCATTTCCAGAGCTGCCTGTTAAGTGGGTCATCACATTAACTCATCTGACAGGATGGTCATGATCATAGAGAAGATTGTAAGAGTTAGTCAAGTTGTGGCTCACATTAGTCTCTCTCTTGCTCTTTAAGATAATTGTTTTTGGAATATTTAATACTCCATACATGCAGTAATTAGAATTATTATAATATAGATATAAAGAAGAACAAATTGATTACATACCACATGATTTTCAACCCATCCCAAATTACCAACCTCCCACCCCCAAAAATAGAGAAAAAATATATTGAAAAATAAGGTATATGAAAAAAAGTATGAAAATTAAAAAAAACAAAGAATCTTGGATTGCAGAGAGAGATACCGTGCAGCACAACTCATCTGTTCTAACACAAACATATAGAGGACGATTCTGCAGGGCCAGAGAGGTAAAAAGGATTTCACTATAAATTTAATACCATTACCTGAGTGTCTGGACATCAAATTCATAAAAACGTAGAATATTTATTTCTTAAATTATAAGTAATTTTTTTCCAAAGGGATACAACTTTGATTTTTAGTGTGCCACCTTGGCAATGTTAAAAATATATCCAGTTTCCATGTTATTGCAATGCACTTTCTCACAACCACTAATGCTAATTTAACAAATTTCAATTGATAAATTGATAATATCAATTTAAGAGTCGTACCTTCAATATTTCCTCATAAGTACAGATTAGGATTTAACAGAAAAAAAACAACTCCTCTATCTTGTTGTAAAAAAAATTACTTGGACACGCAAAAAGGTCTCACATTTGGACAGGACCATGTTGAATGTATGAAATGTCCTTGGAATTGAATTGAAAATTTTTATCATCATGAAAACCTTCGTTTTCTTTAAACACATACGAATAAAAACATAGTGTACTATAAAACAAATTGTGTCCTTTGTCAAAGAGAAACAATAGGGCAGGCTATAGTGCTAAAGCAAAAAGTGCAATTAAACAGTGGAAAAGACATAATCTTGTACTAATGAAAGGTCCATTCAAGAGTCTGTGAACCGTAGCATTGGTTTGGGAGGAGCGTTGCTTCTGAGAGGCTTTGGATTGCCAAACCCAAAAGTAGATTTAGAGCATTATTAGTAATTCCAATAAATTAAGAGTAGAGATATAAGATTTTAGAACAATTATATTGAATGTAAAGAGAGGATTCGCCAGGAGCAATTCACTTTTGGGCCATTTTACTCAAGTGTCCAACATTTGAGATTTCATGTACATGATTGGATTTTGATTTGTTGTTTAAAAAGTGTGTTGCTTGGAAGCTTTGGATCATTCTGATCATCCAGAGGAAAGCTTCTTCCAATAGGAGTCAAGGGAATATAACATGTTGAAGCTTTTCTATCTTATGTAAAAGTTAAATTCTTTTACTTTCTTAAGAGAGAGGAGGCTTTATATCCAACTGAACTAATGCAGACACACAGAACATCCATATCAGTTCCACATATTTCTTGATATAATATCACAGACTTTCTCCTAGTTACAAACCCCTGACACATTGATACTTATGAATGAGGTCCCATAACATTATAAATTCAATGCACAAAATGATCTAACTTATCTGCGCTCTCTCTCTCTCTCTCCCCCTCGCTCTCTCTCTCTCTCTCTCTCTCTCTCTCTCTCTCCCTCTTTTCCTACCCTCCCCCTCCACATTTATTTAATTTTCTTATCAGTCAGTCCAATTCATTACAAAAATGTTACCATATTGAGTGATTTTCGTACATTATCTGACTGACAGACAAAATTAACTTCTGGGCATCAGCATAAACAGAACCCAGAAATCACCTGTATCTCTCACATGGTCACCATCTTCTCCCCAATGCTGTTACTGCTTAACAACCCATGTAGTACATTGGTTATATGACTAAACTTGCAATGAGAGATGTGCACTAGTGATATAGAGACAAGAGATCAAATCCTTTTGTTGCATGTGTGAACTTTAAATTCCTGTGTGGGTAGAGTGGCACAGTTAGTGGAGTTGCTACCTTGTAGTGCCAGAGATGTAGGGCTAATCCTAACCTCAAGTGCTATTTGTGTGGAGTTTGCATGTTCTACCTCTTTAACACATGGATTTCTACTCCATCCATCAGTTTGTTTCCATGTTCTAAAAGTGTGTAAATTGGTGGAATAACTAGCCTCTCAAAACTACCCCAATGTTGGTAGTGGTAGAACCTGAGGGTGGGTGGGGGGAGTTGGTAATAAGGTGGGGAGAATAAAATTGTGATTAACACAGGATTTGTGTCGATGGGTGTTCAACGTCAGTAGGCCGAGCAGTCTGTTTTTCTGCTATATCATGAACTGCAAGACTTTCAGATGTGAAAGGAAACTGGAGAACCCGGAGAAAACCCATGTAATTACTGGGAGAATGGGCAATTCCAAACAGACAACATCCCAAATCAGACTTGAAACCAAGTTTCTGGAGCTACACAGCACAAATAGATCACTGAAGGATTATCTACTGCCCTGCAGTGATCCACTCCCTCACTGCTGTGAAATGTTCTGCAACTACGCAATGCCTCCATGCACAGAACAATCAATTTTCCAGCTATTGGTTTGTTTGCCAAATAGTCCTCAGAAAGAGGCCAACCACTTTTTGGCTGCAGCTGGGCGATTTTGAAAAATAGTTGGCTTTATTTTTACAATCATTCTTTTCCAAAATTAGGTGCTGAATAATGAAGCGTTTAAATTTGTTCATTCAGACTCAGCACGAGAAGTTCCTGATACAAGTATAAAACAGTAATCAACTCGAAAGCTCCAGCAGCAGATTTTAACCTCAGGAATTCACTCTATCATCCTTGGTGACATATTTAACTTCCTTAATGTTGCCCTTGAGGTTCCTTGAGCCAGCAGTTTTGTGATTGCTTTCATCAGGCTGAGATCACTTCAGACTACATTCATATCAGAACCTTTGACGTGACTAAAGTAGGGAATAAAATCAACTAATTTATGAATCTGAATCAAAAATGAAAGGCAGCATGGTTGGTGTAGCAGTTAGCCTTTCAGACGCCAGAAATCGGGACTGGGGTTCAAATCCATGCTGTCCATAAGGCGTTTTTATCTTCTCCTGTATCTGCGTGGGTTTTCCCCGGGGGCTCTGGTTTCTTCCCACCGATCAAAACGTACCTGGGATGTAGGTGTTCGTTGGGCGGCACTGACTTGTTCTATATTTTAAAAAAACTAAGATTCAATTTCTGAAATAATGTTCCTTCAGATGCTTCCAAGTCAGTAAAATGCTTGGGAAAAATTGTCACCATCATAGTACTGTTACCCTCCGCATATGATGACATTTACAATGGTCAGCATCAACATGGTGGGCTGAAAGGCCTGCATGGCTCTGTGCCTTATACATTGATTTAGAAAAAAAAATATGAAAAATATTAAATGTGCTGTTTTTTTTTTCCAGTCTGTAGGGTGTGATTATGAAATAGAATCCAATGCAGTTGAAGATCAATGTGGGGTTTGCAATGGAAATGGATCTTTCTGTCAGACAGTCAAGAAGACCTATGAAGAGAGTGAAGGATTAGGTAAACATTTGATTGACAATCTTATTTATCGACTGATCAGTTGATAGCATTCAACATCATCTCCGACCACTCATCTATTCCCAACCTCAGCTCTGACCGCTCATCTGTTCCCAACCTCAGCTCTGATCACTCATCTGTTCCCAACCTCAGCTCTGATCACTCATCTGTTCCCAAACTCAGTTCTGACCGCTCATCTGTTCCCAAGATCAGCTCCGACCACTCATCTATTCCCAACCTCAGCTTTGACTGCTCATCTTTTCCCAACCTCAGCTCTGATCACTCACCTGTTCCCAACCTCAGCTCTGATCACTCATCTGTTCCCAAACTCAGCTCCGACTGCTCATCTGTTCCCAACCTCAGCTTTGACCACTCATCTGTTCCAAAACTCAGCTCCGACCGCTCATCTGTTCCCAACCTCAGCTCTGATCACTCATCTGTTCCCAAACTCAGCTCCGACTGCTCATCTGTTCCCAGCCTCAGCTTTGACCGCTCATCTGTTCCCAACCTCAGCTCTGATCACATATGTTTAGTGCACATTTCTGATCCCTGGCTCCATTAACACATTTGGCCCATGTTCCCAACCTTCTGCTCTTGGTGTGCATCGAGCCCACGTTCTTAAACCCAGTTCTGGTTGAATTTGTGTTCTCCATTCCTGATCCCAGCTTTGGCTGCTCACTTCGGCCACATACCCAACCTTTTTTTTCCCTGTTATGCCCACATTCCCAAATCCCAAATCTTGTCCACAGTTGTCCCAAGCTCTCAAATCTCAGTTCTGCTACACACTAGGCCTATCTTCTTGATTTCCAGCTGTAGCACACATCTGGTTTTGTTCCTGATCCCCAGCTCTGGTTAAATACTTGGCCCACAACAACCACAAAGTCCAGTAATATATTTTTGGGTTCTACATAAATGTGAAAAATGTCTGTTTTGTCATAAATTAAAAATGTGTTGTCCTGTTTTACTGAAAGAAGAATTATTTTGAAAATGCGTAGTATTATCAGCATGGAAGAGGAGCAAAATCATATCGTTGACTCCATACCTTGTATGAAACCAATATACAAAGGTACCATTCATAGCAAAATACTGCTGAATTGTTTTACCATTTAGTCCCTGTTAGATTGTACTTGGACACATCTGATCTCAGCAGTGCAACTATTAAACTTACAACTGCACTTTAACAGAAGCATTTCTCATTTTCATTAAGCTTTCTTCTGGTGACTAATTACACTGTATAACAATTTTTTTTCAAAAGGTTTTCTTCCTAAAAAAAAAGGGGATTATGATTGACAACTTCAAACTGACACAAGGATAATTTCAGATTTGCTGTATTACGAAAGATTTGGAGAAACATCAAATGAATTTCTATTAAACTTAGCATGTTTCGGATGGAGGTGGACTCTTTCCATTCCCATTTTTCCCATTTCTGCCATTTCTTCCGTTTCCAGAGCTACCAAATTTTTCTTTAGGAGATAATGGTGAACTACGTCTTTGTCCTCTTATACCTGGCAATGAGTCAGCAAAAATCATTGTTCACAATCAGTTTCAAAAAACCGAAATTGATAGTCTCCGTAAAAGACCTTCAACACTGCAGGGTAACGTAAAGTAGACTTATAACCTTTACGCCACAAAACTTCTTTAACTGGATTAAATCAACGTCGACGTTGAATGACATTTGACTCAGATTAGGATTAAAAAAAGACTCTACTATTCTGAATCAATAATGGGGTTTGTCGCTGTCTCGCATTTTGTACTGCAAGTCGAAGTATTGCTTCTCTATCCAAATATCTCAGACATCAAATTATTACCAGTCTCAGAGGTTGACCAGCTGAGGGTATTCTTCTTAAAGCTCTATGGGCTCTTTCCAGTGCCAATCCTCCAGAGAAAAATTTTTGCCCTAATATTTGCGGAATCCAGTCTTTAAAGAAACAAAGGGGTCTTGTCCTTCTATCTTCTTCTCTTTGGCTTGGCTTCGCGGACGAAGATTTATGGAGGGGGTAAAAAGACCACGTCAGCTGCAGGCTCGTTTGTGGCTGACAAGTCCGATGCGGGACAGGCAGACACGGTTGCAGCGGTTGCAGGGGAAAATTGGTTGGTTGGGGTTGGGTGTTGGGTTTTTCCTCCTTTGCCTTTTGTCAGTGAGGTGGGCTCTGGGAAACCAACAATTTTCACATTATTCCTTCTGCTTTGATTTTCCAAATAATCTATTTTTCTTTGTAGCTCCTTCTCACCATCTCCTAATTCTATGACTGATTTTTCCACCTTCAACACTTTTTCTGTGTTAGAAGTCACTTGTTAGAAGTCCAAAAAAGCAGTCTGAAATTTTAAAAATTCTTCATAAGATGCATCCACACGTATCTTAACCATATTTAATTCTAAACTTATACCAGCATTCATTTGAACCATTTCATTCATTAGAGCTGTCAACAAAGGTTTTATAACAGCTTGAATAACTGCATTCCATTGCGTACACTGTGAATCAGTAAATCTCAGCTCTGACATGGTGGCAGAACAAGGTAACTGCATCTCCTGCTGCAATTCAACAGAAGGCATTTTAAAAGTTTTACTGCGGGTCTGGACTCCCAGCGACGGCACCCCGACTTCTTCAGGGGGTTGCTGATGGTCTCACCCCGCATCTTGTTGTTTTCTCATCCATTCGCGAAGAAAAATGATTTCTTCAGATTGTAATGCTACCTGATGCATTTCCAACAATGGAGTCATCTTCCTGCGTGCTCCCCCCATTGAAATCGAAAGGTTTTCCAAATCGGGGTCCACTTCTTGGGAACACGTACCTTCTTCTGGAGAACGGGTAATGCCAACACCATCCTTCATTTGGTGAGTAATAGGTTTTTTTTCAGCCTCCACAGGCAATCTTTGGGATTTAGGCAATGAAGTAATTGAGCCTGGGGCTGTTTCAAGTCGTCTAGGCCCCAGATCTTCAGCACTTCAAAAATGTATCTTCTTTTGAACTTGAGATTTAGTCTTTTTACCATTAGTGGCCATAATAATTCCTTAATACTTTAAACTAAAATTTAAAAAGTTTAAACTTGAAAACAAAGGGTTAAAAAATGGGTATTTAAAAGTCTGGCCAGAGAGGTTGAGATTGCATGTCTAGACTCTACGCCATCTTACCGAAATGGGATCTTCGAGATTGGAGTGTTTTGGATGAAAAGAAGAATTTTCTTATTTTATTTTTTCTCTTGTTATTATGATACTTGGATGTTACTGATTGTTTGGCTGGGGAGGGGGAGATGTACACTAGTCATCAGCCACTGGTGGGTGATCCACACCCAATTTTTGTTTAGGGGATTACTAACTTTTGGTAGTTTTTTTGGGGGGGTGGGATTTTTTTAAATTATTTTTTACTTTTTTCCTTGTTTTTAATTTGTGATTTTTTTTATTGGAGGGCCTATATATGTTGATTTGAGTTTTCATATAAAGATATTATTGGTATTTAATAATAATAGTAGATATGTCAAAGTTGAGGTTTGCTACTTTTAATGTTCGAGGATTAAATAGTACGATTAAACACAAGCGATTCTTGGCATATATTAAGAAAATGAAAATTGATATTGCCTTTTTACAAGAAACACATTTGAATGTGATGGAAAGTGTGAAATTAAAAAGGGATTGGGTTGGGCATGTATATTTTTCTTCATTTAATTCTAGAGCTAAAAGTGTAGCAATTTTGAACATAAAAATTTATCTTTTGAATTACAATCAATGGAGGAAAAGGCAGGATATATTCTTAAATTGAATTGTAAGATTTTTAGTGAATTTTGGACTTTACTTAATATTTATGCTCCAAATGCAGATGATGAAGTATTTATTTCATATGCATTTTTATGTTTGGGTCGAGCTAATGATAATATTTTAGTTGGTGGTGATTTTAATTGTGTTTTGGAACCTTTATTAGATAAATCTCTGAAAAAAGTTAAAAAATTCAAGATGGCAATCCAGGTCCAAGCATTGATGAAAAATCTTAATTTTAATACAATGTTGTTAAAGAATACGGAATTTATTGATTTTTAAAAAAAAACAAATTAATTCTAAATCTGTTCAAAGTAAGTTTGTATTATGGGATGCTATGAAAGCTTATTTGAGAGGACAAATAATTATACTTCTAAAATAAAAAAGAATCGATTAAATCACAGTCTTGAATTAGAGAAACAGATCGATGAGTTAGAAAAGGAATTTCAGAAAGATGCTACAGAAGATCAGAAAATAGAATTATCTAGACTGAAATTGAAATATAATGCCTTGCTATCTTATTTAAATTGAATGTGTGACTAATAGGACTAAACAACGGTATTATGAATGGGGAGAGAAAGCACACAATGTATTGGCGTGGCAATTAAAGAAAGAACAGATATCGAGGACTATTAATTCTGTTAGATGGAATTCTCATTACTTATAAACCACGTGAGATTAATGATGAATTTTATTCATTTTATTAAAATAAAATAATATTAAATAATATTAAAATAGAATAATACCTAGTGTCGCTGAGAATGTTCTCCCAGAATCACAGTGCGGCTTTTGCGCAAACAGAGGAACTACTGACATGGTCTTTGCCCTCAGACAGCTCCAAGAAAAGTGCAGAGAACAAAACAAAGGTCTCTACATCACCTTTGTTGACCTCACCAAAGCCTTTGACACCGTGAGCAGGAAAGGGCTTTAGCAAATACTAGAGCGCCTTGGATGCCCCCCAAAGTTCCTCAACATGGTTATCCAACTGCACAAAAACCAACAAGGTCGGGTCAGATACAGCAATGAGCTCTCTGAACCCTTCTCCATAAACAATGGCGTGAAGCAAGGCTGCGTTCTTGCACCAACACTCTTTTTAATCTTCTTCAGCATGATGCTGAACCAAGCCATGAAAGACCTCAACAATGAAGACGCTGTTTACATCCGGTACCGCACAGATGGCAGTCTCTTCAATCTGAGGCGCCTGAAAGCTCACACCAAGACACAAGAGCACTTGTCCGTGAACTACTCTTTGCAGACGATGCTGCTTTAGTTGCCAATTCAGAGCCAGCTCTTCAGCGCTTGACGTCCTGTTTTGCGGAAACTTCCAAAATGTTTGGCCTGGAAGTCAGCCTGAAGAAAACTGAGGTCTTCCATCAGCCAGCTCCCCACCATGACTACCAGCCCCCCCACATCTCCATCGGGCACACAAAACTCAAAACGGTCAACCAGTTTACCTACCTCGGCTGCACCATTTCATCGGATGCAAGGATCGACAACGAGATAGACAACAGACTCGCCAAGGCAAATAGTGCCTTTGGAAGACTACACAAAAAAGTCTGGAAAAACAACCAACTGAAAAACCACACAAAGATAAGCGTATACAGAGCTGTTGTCATACCCACACTCCGGTTCGGCTCCGAATCATGGGTCCTCTACCAGCATCACCTACGGCTCCTAGAACGCTTCCACCAGCGTTGTCTCCACTCCATCGTCAACATTCATTGGAGCGACTTCATCCCTAACATCGAAGTACTCGAGATGGCAGAGGCCGACAGCATCGAATCCACACTGTTGAAGATCCAACTGCGCTGGGTAGGTCACGTCTCCAAAATGGAGGACCAATGCCTCCCCAAGATCGTGTTATATGGTGAGCTCTCCACTGGCCATCGTGTCAGAGGTGCACCAAAGAAGAGGTACAAGGACTGCCTAAAGAAATATCTTGGTGCCTGCCACATTGACCACCGCAAGTGGGCTGATATTGTCTCAAACCGTGCATCTTGGTGCCTCACAGTTCGGTGGGCAGCAACCTCCTTTGAAGAAGACCGGAGAGCCCACCTCACTGACAAAAGACAAAGGAGGAAAAACCCAACACCCAACCCCAACCAACCAATTTTCCCCTGCAACCGCTGCAACCGTGTCTGCCTGTCCCGCATCGGACTTGTCAGCCACAAACGAGCCTGCAGCTGACGTGGACATTTACCCCTCCATAAATCTTCGTCCGCGAAGCCAAGCCAAAGAAAGAAAGATATACATCTGAAGGAAACCAGGAAACTGGATCGATTGACTTTTTAAATCACAGTTGAATTTACCAATATTAGAGGATGGAGGTATACATGAGTTAGAAGAACCATTTACTGATTTGGAAATTAAAATGGCTATGCTGGAAATGCCAAATGGTAAGTCATCTGGTGGTGATGGATTTTCGGTTGAATTTTATAAAATTTTTTATCATGATTTATCTACAGTGTTTGGGGATGTATTACGTCAAGTTGGAGAATATTATGATTTACCTGTGTCTTGTTCTCGTGCTTAATTACAGTAATTCCTAAAAAAGATAGAGATCCTTTGAAGGTATCATAATATAGACCAATTTTGTTGTTAAATGTAGATTATAAAATAATAGCTAAAGTATTAGTGAATAGATTGGCTAAATTTTTACCAAAGTTGGTTCATACTGATCAAACAGATTTTATAAAGAATAGATATGCTTCAGATAATATTTTGCAAGTGATTAGTTTGATTAATAGATTTCAATAATCTTTAGATCATCCGATGGTGATATCCTTGGATGCAGAAAAAGCATTTGATAGAGTTGAATGGAATTTTCTGTTTAAACTTTTGGAGAAATTTAAGTTTGGTCCTTCTTTTATTGGTTGGATTAGGGCTCTATATAGTAAACCAGTAGCTAGAGTATTGACGAATGGTTTGATTTCGGAATCTTTTAAGTTAACTCGATCAACTCGTCAAGGTTGTCTTTTATCACCAGCTTTGTTTTCGTTAGTGATTGAACCTTTAGCACAGTTGATAAGACAAAATGCACAGATACAAGGTATGAAAGTTTTAGATGAGGAGTATAAAATTAATTTATTTGCTGATGATGTATTGGTGTATTTAACAAATCCAGCTCAGTCACTTTGGCATTTGAAGGAATGTTTAATACAATATGGATATCTTTCTGGATATAAAGTTAACTGGGAAAAAAGTGAAATATTACCAGTAAGTGAAGGAGATTATTTAGTTTATAAGAATATTATTAATTTGAAGTGGACTGATCGAATTAAATATCTGGGTATAATTTTGAATGTTAATTATCAATCTTTATATAAATTAAATTATGCTCCGTTAATGAAAAAATTAAAACTGATTTGATTAAATGGAAAGATTTACCTATTAATTTAATGGGAAGGATAAATACAATTAAGATGAATATTTTTCCGCGTGTACAATATTTGTTTCAATCTATTCCGTATTTACTTGATAAATTTTTTTTTCGAGATTTAAATAAAATGGTTAGGGAGTTTTTATGGAGGGGTACATTTTCGAGAGTAGCTTTGAATAAATTAACTTGGAAATATGAGTTAGGGGGATTACGTTTACCACATTTTCAAAATTATTATGAGGCAGCCCAACTTAAATTTATTAGTTCATTTATGGATTTGGTACAGCCTCCTAGTTGGGACAAAATTGAGATGGCAAGTATTTCTGAATTTGAAATACATCAATTTTTGTTTAGGTGGAATATGAATTTGTTACAACAATATAATGTGCCTATACTAAAACATTTAATGAAGTTATGGATAAAGAAAACTAAAATGATAGATTCTAGGGGTAAATTATTGGCTTTGACTCTGTTGTATAATAATCAACATTTCTTTTTCAATACATAATCAAAGTTTATTGCATTGGAGATTTAAAGGTGTGAAAAATTTGGGAGATTGTTTTAAAGAGGGTAAGTTTTTATCTTTTAATCAGATGAGGGAAGATTTTTGTATTGATAAGAATTCTTTATTTCTTTATTATCAAATTTGATCTTTGGTAAAATGCATGTTTGGTAGAGATATGATTTTACCTAAAATGACTAAATTTGAGACTTTTCTTATCCAGGTACCAGAGAAGGGTTATATTTCATTTATGTATCAAATATTACAGGATGGTATGGGTAAATAGGGTTGGGATAAATCTAAAATTAAATGGGAAGCAGATATTGGTTTTACTTTTTCTAAGAGGATTGGTTAGATATCTGTTATGATAGTGTAACTAGATTGATAACTGCATGTTATGCAATGAATAATTACAATTTTTTTACATCAATTATATTTGACACCTGAAAATTTAAAAAAATATGGTTTTAATGAATCAGATTTGTTGTTTCAGATGTGGTGATACGGTTGGAACTTTTTTTCATGCTGTTTGGTCATGTATACATATACAATCTTTTTGGAAGAAAATTCAATCATTTTTAGAATATCTGTATAAGATTAAAATAGTTTTAGATCCAACAGTATTTTTATTGGGTAGTTTGCAACCTCTGAAAGGCTTGGGATTAGATATGTTTCAGCTTGCTTTTGTATATTTAGCTTTGTCCGTAGTGAAAAAATGTATTACTAGTACGTGGAAAGATACAAATATGATTGATATTAACAGATGGCATAATGAGATGAAATATTGTTTAATAATGGAAAAAATTATGTATGTTTTGCATGATCATTATAATTTTTTTATTAATAAGTTGCTGCTATACTCGGAATATTTACATTTCAATTTATGTTGATTAGATTTTAATATGTATATTTAACTTTTTTTTAAAATATTCTTTCTTTTTTCTTTTTTTATGGCTCTCCTTAGGAGAGTTGGCTGAAGTGGGGGGGGGGGTTTTCTTTTTTTTTCTCTTTTTTTATATATATAAAAAAATGTTCATGTTCATGTTTAATTGCTGTATATGTCATATATTATTTATTTTTTGAACGAATAAATAAAGTTTAAAATAAATTAGCATGTTTAATCACATAATGATGCGGACACACTGCATTGATTCATCTGTCCTAAAATTGTGTTGCCGCTGATTTTTATTATCACTTTTCCATGGTCGTAATGTCCTGGTGAAACCTTTTACAAACATGTTCATCAGTGACAGCACCAAGATCAGCAGGGAAGAAGACCAAATGCAAATGCAGAATATGAATTTTCAATTATATGATTTTGTATGCTTGAAGCATGTTGTCAATCTGCTGGATGTAGTTCAGTGCTGTGTTGTTGCAGAAAATTCTCAACAACATCTTTAAATGCCTTCCATACTATTTTCTCTGGCCTCATAAGCAGATCTTTGAACCGCCTGTCATTGATAATAACTACTTAATCTTGGCATCCATTATTTTTGGAAACATCTGTCTCCAAAAGCGAAATTCATTGCTCATTACTTTCATAATATTTTTCATCCATCCAAGTTTTATATGAAGAGGAGACAGAAATATCTTTGTTTGATGGACAAGTGCTTTATGTGCCACACTTTTCTGACCTTTTACTATATTGTGACTCTTTAGCATGCAATTTCTAAAGTAGGGACAACTATATAGGCCAAAGGGCCTGTATTGTGCTGTAAGTTTTCTATGTTTCTAGGTTTCAATTTGTGGTGGATGATGTTTGTGATCATATGCCATCATGTTGAAATAACGAGACCACACCTGAAGTTGTTAGCCAGCGAAGAGAAAAGCATTTATTACAGTGTTATCAGGCTTGATATAGACACACCACATGTGACCTGGAGTCATGACATCTGAAGTGCTAACGACTTCGTGAAGTAGCTACATTGAGTTGGCCAGTGCTTTTTAGTAGACTTACGGGTGCTGCTGAGTCACTATGCCTCATGGCTGTAGTGGCTAGTTGCCAGTAGATAAAAGGTTGTTGTGTCAAGCTGTCACAAGACAGGAGCTGTTAGCACAGGTTCTGCTCACTCCCTCCAAATGTACCACTGATATTGTTGGATTGTTCATGGCTTTGCTTTGTGTACATGACCCACAACAATTTTAGATTCATCAAAGCCTAAAAGCTGTCTTGTTATACAATGGCAATGTCCACCCTTCAGTACCATTGGCTATGTAGTACACATGAAAAAAACCTATGCTAACATGGAAATGTTGTTGAAACAAGTACCACTGGAACATCTGTGGTGATCTAAAAGTATTAGTACTGCTACTAGGAATGTACTTCACAGTCCAATCTCATTTCTCACTCCTCCAAGTTTATTGGTTGCAGGCAATTCTTACTGTGCACAGAATTTAACATTTATGAAGTTCACCAGGCTTTGGTGCTTGAAAGGTAAATGGTTACTGCTCAGGAAGGTTCTTGTCAATTTTCAGAGATAAATTTGCTGTTCCTGGACACAAATTGATCCCTTTTAATCAGCCACATCAATGTCTTGCTGAAGAAATTTGCCCCATCAGGGTTCTCCAGATGATAACCTCTTTCTTTCAGGTCACCACAGAGTTCCTTTTTGTTTTACTTATTTCAAGTGAAACATTAGCAGCCAGTCCTCTCCTCTTGTACGAGCCACAAAGGCTTTGACCAGGCTGAGCTAAGCACTCACAATCCGCTTTCCAAATGGGGTTTTTCCACAAGCTTGCCAGCTTGTACTGTTCCAGTCCCAGCTGCTGCTGGGACATAGGTTCTTTGGTGGAACATCCTCAAATCTTAGCCCCAAATCCCCTGTCATACACTCCCCCCGTTCTCTCTCTCTCTCTCTCTCTCTCTCTCTCTCTCTCTCTCTCTCTCTCTCTCTCTCTCTCTCTCTCTCTCTCTCAGAAAAAGCTGTTCAAATCTCTTGGCTTGAAAAATGCACATAACCCTCTTAGAACAGCAAACTGCACTCCCAGGCAGGCTGTGGCTCCAAACTACTCCTCCGATCTCTTTCATCTGTTGCTTTTCAAAACAACGATCCTGTCTTGGGCAGTCCCCAAAGTTTTTGCAAAGGCCCCCAGGAGCTGCCCTGTCTGGCTTGAGTACATCTCCAGTATTTTAAATGAGATCTGTTTTAAGTGTGTGTATGCGACCTATACTAAAAAAAAACCTGCCCAAAAACATATCCATATACAATACAAACATAACATAATGTCACAAGACAAATGAGAGATGGTGGAGGGAGCAGGGTTTTAAGTTCTTGGATCATTGGAATCTTTTCTCGGGAAGGGGTGATCTGTACAAGTGGGATGGGTTGCACCTGAACTGGAGAAGAACCAATATCCTGGCAGGAGGTTTGCAGATGGTGTTGGTGGGTGGGGAGGGGGGGTTGTTCAACTAGATTTGCGGGGGGGGAACCAAAGTGAAGAGTCAGAAGAGGCGGTTGGCATACAGGTAGGAACAGCTGGTAGAGAATTTGTGTGGAAGGGCAAGGAGTTAGAGAAAAATTTCAGCCATGAGGATGAGTTGCAATCCAACAGTGACTCAGAGTCAAAAAAAAAAGTAATCCACACAGCATAAGAAATAAAAAGGTTGACAGGTATGATGTTGTGGATATCACAGTTGTTAAAGGATGGATGTCATTGGAGGGTGAATGTCCAAGGATGCACAGTGTAACGAAAGGATAGGCAGGTAAGAAGAGGTGGTGACGTGGCTCTGTTAGTAAGGAAGAGCATGAAATCATTATAAAGAGGTGATATGGAATCATTACAGGAAAAAGGTCTGTTTCTGAGCTGTAGGATTGGGCAATTTCTTGGAAGAAACATGCATGCCTTGGAAATAATCCTCTGCTGCATTTATCTAGCTACTACATTGCACAAACTATAAAGCAAATTGGGTATAGGGAATTACCACTCAGGAATAATGCCAAAACCTTGAAGTAGATGCAGTGAAAATTAATAAAAATGGTAACATTAGTGAAAAATCAATTATCAGAAGTGACTTGGAAGCTGCATTTATGTGCCTTAGAGCAGAAAAGTTTAAGGAATGATTTGATAGAGGTGCTCAAGTTTTGAATGGTGCAGTAAGATAAGGAGAATCCATATCCACTGGCAGGGCAATAGATTAAGAAAGGGCACAGTGAAAAGATAATTGATAAATGAACTAAAAAGTCAATGGGAAAAATGCATTTCACATTATTTTGTGCTCTTGGCACATTGATAAATCAAATTCCTTTGTAATTATCAAAAGAAATTAGTCCGAGCCATCAAGTCATCTTGTATAGAAGTGGCCTATCACGTTATTTCTGACATTTCTGCTCATCAGTACTCATTCTATTGACCTGGATTCAGACTGTATTTTCTGTGTTGCCTTTATCTGTCCATGTGCCTCTTGATCAGCAAATGTATTTGATTCCACCATTCCATCTGGCAGTGCTCTTGAGACTGGGCTTTAATAGGCAATCAGATGTAGCAATGAAGATGGGCAATAATAGGGGTTTCCTCCCAGGCCTTTTTTGTGACTTCGGCAGAAAATCAATGGAATCATCGGAAAATATGTATCGGTGTTTACCTTGTCTCACCAACTTCCGAAACGTTGCTACATAAAGTCAGTTTTTGACCTGCTGAGTTCCTCCAGCATTTGTGTGCTTTGTCTCACCAACTAGTCATCTGGATAATGGGACAGATCCTGTAGTAAGGCCACTTGAAGAAACTCACCAATTTCACAGAATCCTGGTTTTTCCTTTTCTTTCCACCACAGAATATTCACTGAAGTTTTTGGCAATATACCTGAAGAATTGTGAACAGTACCTTCAGATCAGAGAATGAATAAAAAGATCCACACTAGTTACAAAGACACCAACAAAACATCCATCCCTTTCCTTTCTAAGGATGGCAATAGTGGTGTTGTAACTTAGGAGCTGGGTTCGCTTGGCGAGGTTAGTCCACCACTCATTTTGAATCTCCCGGTGTTTGCACTGAAGATGGCTGCATGCGCGACGGAAGGCTTGTTTCTTCTCTGGACAGGACGGCTTTGTAAGGTGAGCCTGGTGGGCAGCTCGCTTCTTTGCCAGCAGCTCCTGGATTTCCTGGCTGTTTTCGTCGAACCAGTCCTTGTTTTTCCTGGAGGAGAACCCCAGTACCTCTTCAGTGGATTGCAGTATGGTAGTCTTCAGCTGATCCCAGAGGGTTTCAGGGGACGGGTCCGTGAGGCGGATTGCATCGTCGAGCTTTGCTTTGAGGTTTGCCTGGAAGTTTCCTCTCACTTCGTCTGACTGCAGGTTTCCAACATTGAACCTCTTTCTGGGGGCTTTTCTGTTCCTGGGCTTTGGCTTGAAGTGAAGGTTGAGCTTGCAGCGAACCAGCCGGTGGTCAGTGTGGCATTCCGCGCTGGGCATGACCCTGGTGTGGAGCACATCTCATTTGTCACTTTCTCGCACCAGGATGTAGTCCAGGAGGTGCCAGTGTTTGGATCGGGGATGCATCCAGATAGTCTTAAGGCTGTCCCTCTGCTGAAAAAGGGTGTTTGTAATGACAAGCTGCTGTTCTGCGCAGAGCTCCAACAGGAGGCGCCCATTGTCGTTGCACTTGCCGACGCCGTGCTTGCCCAGGATTCTTGGCCAGGTTTCTGAGTCTTTGCCGACGCAAGCGTTGAAGTCGCCAAGGATGACAATCTTGTCGGCTGTAGGGGTGCGTTGGATGAGGTTGCGCAGGTCAGTGTAGAACTTGTCCTTTTCTGTTGGTTCCGCCTGGAGGGTTGGAGCATAGACACTGATGAGGGTGATGCGACGCTTGTTTTGAAGGGGGAGTCGCATGGACATGATTCGGTCCGAGTGGCCTGTCGGAAGGTTTTCGAGTTTGGAGGCAATGGAGTTCTTGACCATGAAGCCTACACCAGATAGGCGTCGTTCATCCAAAGGATTGTCAGACCAGTAGAGTGTGTAGCCTGCGCCGCGTTCTTGGAGGCTGCCTACATCTGCCAGGCGGACTTCACTGAGAGCGGCTATGTCGATGTCAAGTCTGAGGAGTTCATGTGCAATGAGGGCAGACCGACGTTCAGGTCGGTGGCTGTCAGCCTTGTCTAGCATGGTTCTGATGTTCCAGCATGCTAGCTTGAGTTTGTGAGCATCTTTTGAGGGGGAGGGCGTGGAGGGGGAGGACGTGGAGGGGGAGGACATGGAGGGAGAGAACGTGGAGGGGGAGGACGTGGAGGGGGAGCACGTGGAGTGGGAGGATGTGGACCTGTCCTCGGGCCTGCGCAAAGGAGCTTTTAGGTGGAGTGCAGTGTGCGCAGTACTGGTCCCACCCTTTACACCCATAGTTCGTGTGCCGTGGCCAAGCAAGCTGGGACATGGCTCTAAAGGCTGTGTACGGCCCCTCACCCCAAGTCCAAAGCCCGCTGCACAGCTCAGACGGCAAAGTCCTCCTCAGCGACAAGATCTCCATCCTCAACCGATGGTCAGAACACTTCCAATCTCTTTTCAGTGCCAACCGCTCAGTCCAAGATTCCGCCCTGCTCTAGCTCCCTCAACAGCCCCTAAGGCTAGAGCTGGATGAGGTCCTCACCCAGGATGAGACATATAAGGCAATCGAACAACTGAAAAGTGGCAAAGCAGCAGGTATGGTTGGAATCCCCCCCAGAGGTCTGGAAGGCTGGCGGCAAAACTCTGCATGTCAAACTGCATGAGTTTTTCAAGCTTTGTTGGGACCAAGGAAAACTGCCTCAGGACCTTCATGATGCCACCATCATCACCCTGTACAAAAACAAAGAAATCAGACTGCTCAAACTACAGGGGAATCACGCTGCTCTCCATTGCAGGCAAAATCTTCGCTAGGATTCTCCTAAATAGAATAATACCTAGTGTCGCCGAGAATATTCTCCCAGAATCACAGTGCGGCTTTCGCGCAAACAGAGGAACTACTGACATGGTCTTTGCCCTCAGACAGCTCCAAGAAAAGTGCAGAGAACAAAACAAAGGACTCTACATCACCTTTGTTGACCTCACCAAAACCTTCGACACCGTGAGCAGGAAAGGGCTTTAGCAAATACTAGAGCGCATCGGATGCCCCCCAAAGTTCCTCAACATGGTTATCCAACTGCACGAAAACCAACAAGGTCGGGTCAGTTACAGCAATGAGCTCTCTGAACCCTTCTCCATTAACAATGGCGTGAAGCAAGGCTGTGTTCTCGCACCAACCCTCTTTTCAATCTTCTTCAGCATGATGCTGAACCAAGCCATGAAAGACCTCAACAATGAAGACGCTGTTTACATCCGGTACCGCACAGATGGCAGTCTGTTCAATCTGAGGCGCCTGCAAGCTCACACCAAGACACAAGAGAAACTTGTCCGTGAACTACTCTTTGCAGACGATGCCGCTTTAGTTGCCCATTCAGAGCCAGCTCTTCAGCGCTTGACGTCCTGTTTTGCGGAAACTGCCAAAATGTTTGGCCTGGAAATCAGCCTGAAGAAAACTGAGGTCCTCCATCAGCCAGCTCCCTACCATGACTACTAGCCCCCCCACATCTCCATCGGGCACACAAAACTCATAACGGTCAACCAGTTTACCTACCTCAGCTGCACCATTTCATCAGATGCAAGGATCGACAACGAGATAGACAACAGACTCGTCAAGGCAAATAGTGCCTTTGGAAGACTACACAAAAGAGTCTGGAAAAACAACCAACTGAAAAACCTCACAAAGATAAGCGTATACAGAGCCGTTGTCATACCCACACTCCTGTTCGGCTCCGAATCATGGGTCGTCTACCGGCATCACCTACGGCTCCTAGAACGCTTCCACCAGCATTGTCTCCGCTCCATCCTCAACATTCATTGGAGCGCTTTCATCCCCAACGTCGAAGTACTCGAGATGGCAGAGGTCGACAGCATCGAGTCCACGCTGCTGAAGATCCAGCTGCGCTGGGTGGGTCACGTCTCCAGAATGGAGAACCATCGCCTTCCCAAGATCGTGTTATATGGCGAGCTCTCCACTGGCCACCGTGACAGAGGTGCACCAAAGAAAAGGTACAAGGACTGCCTAAAGAAATCTCTTGGTGCCTGCCACATTGACCACCGCCAGTGGGCTGATATCGCCTCAAACCGTGCATCTTGGCGCCTCACAGTTCGGCGGGCAGCAACCTCCTTTGAAGAAGACTGCAGAGCCCACCTCACTGACAAAAGGCAAAGGAGGAAAAACCCCACACCCAATCCCAACCAACCAATTTTCCCCTGCAACCGCTGCAACCGTGTCTGCCTGTCCCGCATCAGACTTGTCAGCCACAAACGAGCCTGCAGCTGACGTGGACACTTACCACCTCCATAAATATTCGTCCGCGAAGCCAAGCCAAAGAAGTTAGGAAACAGGTTTGGTAAGTCTCAAAGGCAAGGTCACAGTTTTGGAAGTAAAGGATTTTATTTACAGAAGGCAAACGTGGGAAAATGGCAACAGAGGGAACTAGTAGCAGCAATAAAACAGCATGCACAATTTATTAGTGAAAATCAGGTTGGCAATAAACAACACTCACAGTTTAATACCAAGCGTGGGAAAGTAATAGTTGTGCACACACACACACGCACTCCCGCACTGGGTACATACAATAATCATGGAAATTCAATTCGATGCCCACCATTCCCTGACTCAGTGCAGGGACTTTATGCTACTAGGGACACTAATTAAACACTCCCGACCCTTTTGAACAGTGCACATTTTACCAATAATTTCTCCAGTGCCCTTGTACTGTTTTGGGCCTGGAGTAAAGCAGGGTGGTCCAAAGCTGGCAAAGAGGGAAAACCAAGCACATGTGTCACCTTTTATAGTGCTGGAGGGCTGGGAGTTTACCCAGGTCATTAGCAGGGCGCAAATGGTTCAGTTCCAGCAAGGTTAATCTGATTACAACAGCCAATGGTCCAAAGTCAAGTACAGGCAGGCTGCAGAGTCCAGCCCAGGTAATTTAATTTCAGTGGCTCAGTGCTAATAAGGCTAAGGTGATTACAAAGGCCAATGGCCCAAGACCAAGGAATTTAAATTGGCCAATGGCAAGGTATGTACTAATAGGTGGGACGGGGCCAAATATTGATTGGCAGGTGGTGTGTCTTCCAACTAGGTAGGCGGCAGAACCACAACCCTTCACGATACAAGTGGTCAGTTTTGTTTATTCACTTTCTTGTTCCAGAGATGCAAAATTGATTAAAGATTTGTAGATAGACCTACAGGAATCAGAATCAGGATTTATTGTCACGAACAAGTCATGAAATTCGGTGTTTTGCTGCAGCGTCATAGGGTAAACATACATAATATAACCATCTTACGACATTACTATAAAAATAAAACAATAATAAGAGTGTACGAAATGTAAGGAAGTATCTTTGGTTCATTGATTATTCAGGATTCTGATGGCAGTGGGGAAGAAGTTGTCCTTGTTCCACTGAGTGCTCATCGGTAGGCTCCTGTACCTTTTCCCCATGGGAGCAGAGTGAAGAGAGCATGGCTTGGTTGGTGGGGGTCTTAGACGGTAGAGGCTGCTTATTTAAGACACCGCCTCATGTAGATGTTCTCGATGGAGTGAATTCTGTGATGTCCATGGCCAAGTTAACAAGCCTCTGGAGTTTATTCTTGTCTTGAGAGTTGGCATCTCCATACCAAGCAGTGATGCAACCAACCAGAATGCTCTCCACGGAACACCTGTAAAAGTTTCCGAGAGTCTTCGGTGACATACTGAACCTCCTCAGACACCTCACAAAGTATAGCTGCTGTTGTGATTGGGCAGAATCACAGATCTTTTGGAAACTGGGCAAGGCAGGTGACTGAGGTGACAATAGGAGAGCAGGTGACTGAGGTGACAATAGGAGAGCAGGTGACTAAGGTGACAATAGGAGAGCATGTTAAAACCAATGTCCATAACTCCATTTGTTTTTAAATAGTTATGGAAACAGATAAGACTGGACCACATGTCCACACGCCCTAAACTGGAGCAAGACTAACTTTTTGGCATAGGAATTTGCAAAGATTAGGGAGAGATTGTAGGTACAGGGACCTCTGGCAATTGGGAGGATAAGAGAGGGAGAGGGGGTTGGGTCCTTCCAAGACAGTAGATTCCTGTTAGAGCGAAGGTCTGGAGGGCAACAGGGTGATATTGGATGATTCTGGCAGTTAAGATTAAGGAGTATTCCAAGAGATTCTACAAGTATATTAGAGATATGAGAGTGAACAGAGCCTCTTAAAGATCAATAAGGATGTCTGTTGTGTGGAGCCTCTGGAGATAGGGGAGATCTTAAACAAGTATTTCTCATCTGTATTTACCATGGAGAAAGACATGGAGGCTTGGTAAATTAGGGAAGTAATTTAGTGATGCATTGATGAGTGTCCATATTACAGAAGAGAAGATGTTTCAGGTCTTAAAGTGTATAAAGGTAGATGAATCACCGAGACATAAGCAAGGGTATCACAGGACATAATTGGAAGCGAGGGATGAAATTGCAGTCATACTTGCATCATCGTCAGGCATTGGTTGAGGTGCACAAAGACTGGAGGCTGGCTAATGTTGTGCCTATGTTTAAAAGGGGCTACATAGACAAGCCAGGGAACCGTAGACCAGTGAACTTAATGTCAGCCATGGATAAATTACTGGAAAGGATTCTGAGAGATAGTATTTATTTGCAATCAAAAGGCAAGGACTGATTAAGGATGATCATCATGGCTTTGTGCGTGGGAAATAATGTTTCACAAATTTGATTGTTTGGTGATGAGATGGCAAAGATGACTGATGAGGCCAGGGTGTTAAATGTAATTTACAGGGACTTTAGCTAGAATTTTGACAAAGTCCTGTATAGTAGGCTAGATTGGAAAGTCAGATCACATGGGGTCTGGTATGAGCTGACCAATTAGATGTAGTATTAGATAGAAGATTAATGAAGAAAGACTGGACAGACAAGGGTTATACTCTGGTATTAGGAAGAATGAGAGGCGATCTCATTGAGACACAAAATTCTGTCAGGATTGGACAGGTTAGATGTAAGAAGAATGTTCTCAATGTTAAGAAGAATGTTCTCAATGTTGGAGAAGTCCAGAAGAAGAAATCAAAGGAAATGAAGTCAACCATTTTGGCCCAAGATGAGGAGAAACTTCTTCACTTAGAGATTTGTGAACTTGTGGAACTCCTGACCATAGAAATTGTTGAAGCCATTTTGGTAAATACATTCAAAAGGTTGTGGCCCTAATGGTGAAAGGATTTAAGGGTTATGGAGAGAAAGCAGGAACGGGTCACTGGGGTCACATGATCAGCCATGGTGGTGCAGGCTCAAATGGCTAAATAGCCTACTTCTGCACCTATATTCTGTGACTCTGTGACAGGTAGTCGTGGAAGGTTTTTACTCAGATTGGAAGCATGTGATGAGTGGAGAACAGCATAGGTTGATACTGGGTGATCTGTTATATTTTGCATGAGAATGTAGGTGGCATGAATTTATGGAAAGAACTGTAATTTCACAATTGCTGTTGAAGTTTCAACATTTCAAATAACTTCAGCTCTTATTTGTTAAACTGCTCAAATTTTCCAACTCCCTTGTGACACTCATGATTACATCTCCCAATTCCCTGGGGGCCTCAACACATTGAAGTAAAGGCCTTCTTTTCTTTCCACCTCATGTAAAATCAATTTTTTAAATGTTTTATATGTAGTTGGCAGGAGAGAAGTACAGAAGAAACCAAAACAACTGCTACAAAAGGAAAGGGGCCCATAAACTTTGAGTAAAGTCCAAAGGGTGCAATAGCTTTCTTTTAAAATTATTTTTTATTGAGTTTTAACAAAAAAAAGGGAGTAAATCAATTGAAATGAAGCCTTTGCAGATTTAGAAATAATAACATATGGCACAGTAGCAATACGACTTAATTCTAAATCGAATAAATGGTAATACATGCACCATTTTGAGATAGTCAAATGGATTGAACACTGGCTGAAAGGGAGAGGCCAGAGAGTGGTAGTGGATAATTGTCTGTCAGGTTGGAGGCCGGTGACCAGTGGTGTGCCTCAAGGATCTGTATTGGGCCCATTGTTGTTCGTTATATACATTAATGATCTAGATGATGGGGTGGTAAATTGGATTAGTAAATATACAGACGATACTAAGATAGGTAGAATAGTGGATAATGAAGAAGGTTTTCAAGGATTGCAGAGGGATTTGGGCTGCTTAGAAAAGTGGGCTGAAAAATGGCAGATGGAATTTAATGCTGATAAGTGTGAGGTGCTTCATTTTGGTAAGAAGAATCAGAACAGGACATATGTGGTAAATGGGAGAGCATTGATGAATACAGAAGAGCAGAAAGATTTAGGAGTAACGGTACATTGTTCCCTGAAGGTGGAAACTCACGTGAATAGGGTGGTGAAGAAGGCTTTTAGTATGCTGGCCTTTATCAATCATTGCATGGAATATAGGAGTTGGGAGGTGATGTTGAGATTGTATAAGACGTTGGTGCGGCCTAATTTGGAGTTCTGTGTGCAGTTCTGGTCGCCTAATTATAGGAAGGATATAAACAGAGTGGAGAGAGTGCAGAGAAGATTTACCAGAATGTTACCTGGGTTTAAGCATCTAGAGTATAGGGAGAGATTGGACAGATTTGGTCTTTATTCTTTGGAGCGTAGAAGGTTGAGAGGGGATTTGATAGAAGTATTTAAGATTATGAAAGGGATAGACAGAGTGGATGTGGATAGACTATTTCCGTTAAGAAGAGGAAAGATTAAAACAAGAGGACATGAGTTAAGAATTAAGGGGCAGAGGTTTAGAGGTAACATGAGGGGGAACTTCTTTACTCAGAGAGTGGTAGACGTGTGGAATGAGCTTCCCGGAGAAATAGTGGCGGCGGAGTCAATTGTATTATTTAAGAAAAGGTTGGACAGGTATATGGATGAGAAGAAGATGGAGGGTTATGGGCATTGTGCAGGGAGGTGGGACTAGAGAGGGGTGTTTGGTTCGGTGCGGACTAGAAGGGCCTAATGGCCTGTTTCCATGCTGTAAATTGTTATGTTGTTATGTTAACATTATCTTCTTTGGCTTGGCTTCGCGGACGAAGATTTATGGAGGGGGTAAAAAGTCCACGTCAGCTGCAGGCTCGTTTGTGGCTGACAAGTCCGATGCGGGACAGGCAGACACGATTGCAGCGGTTGTAAGGGAAAATTGGTTGGTTGGGGTTGGGTGTTGGGTTTTTCCTCCTTTGCCTTTTGTCAGTGAGGTGGGCTCTGCAGTCTTCTTCAAAGGAGGTTGCTGCCCGCCAAACTGTGAGGCGCCAAGATGCACGGTTTGAGGCGTTATCAGCCCACTGGCGGTGGTCAATGTGGCAGGCACCAAGAGATTTCTTTAGGCAGTCCTTGTACCTTTTCTTTGGTGCACCTCTGTCACGGTGGCCAGTGGAGAGCTCGCCATATAACACGATCTTGGGAAGGCGATGGTCCTCCATTCTGGAGACGTGACCCATCCAGCGCAGCTGGATCTTCAGCAGCGTGGACTCGATGCTGTCGACCTCTGCCATCTCGAGTACTTCGACGTTAGGGGTGTAAGCGCTCCAATGGATGTTGAGGATGGAGCGGAGACAACGCTGGTGGAAGCGTTCTAGGAGCCGTAGGTGGTGCCGGTAGAGGACCCATGATTCGGAGCCGAACAGGAGTGTGGGTATGACAACGGCTCTGTATACGCTTATCTTTGTGAGGTTTTTCAGTTGGTTGTTTTTCCAGACTCTTTTGTGTAGTCTTCCAAAGGCGCTATTTGCCTTGGCGAGTCTGTTGTCTCTCTCATTGTCGATCCTTGCATCTGATGAAATGATGCAGCCGAGATAGGTAAACTGGTTGACCGTTTTGAGTTTTGTTGACCTCACCAAAGCCTTCGACACCGTGAGCAGGAAAGGGCTTTGGCAAATACTAGAGCGCATCGGATGTCCCCCAAAGTTCCTCAACATGATTATCCAACTGCACGAAAACCAACAAGGTCGGGTCAGATACAGCAATGAGCTCTCTGAACCCTTCTCCATTAACAATGGCGTGAAGCAAGGCTGTGTTCTCGCACCAACCCTCTTTTCAATCTTCTTCAGCATGATGCTGAACCAAGCCATGAAAGACCCCAACAATGAAGACGCTGTTTACATCCGGTACCGCACGGATGGCAGTCTCTTCAATCTGAGGCGCCTGCAAGCTCACACCAAGACACAAGAGAAACTTGTCCGTGAACTACTCTTTGCAGATGATGCCGCTTTAGTTGCCCATTCAGAGCCAGCTCTTCAGCGCTTGACCTCCTGCTTTGCGGAAACTGCCAAAATGTTTGGCCTGGAAGTCAGCCTGAAGAAAACTGAGGTCCTCCATCAGCCAGCTCCCCACCATGTCTACCAGCCCCCCCACATCTCCATCGGGCACACAAAACTCAAAACGGTTAACATTATAAGAAAGAAAAAAATAACAGAAAAAAAATTCAAACCCACAGCAATCAAGGTTAAAAGTTATATTTATGTAGTGTCAAGTCCAATCAAGCAGGCCCAGTGACAGTTATCACCGCACATAATTAGTCAAATTATGGAAGTGAGCTTATCAAAAGAAATCTTGATTTTTGTGACATTATGCCTAATTTTCTCCAGATTTAAAAAGGACATAGTATCTAATAGCCATTGGTTGTGTAGGTGGGAACTTATCTTTCTATTTTAACAGAATTGTTCTTCTTGCTAATAAAGTGGAGAATGCTATAACCTGTTTTTGATTAGAAGATAACATATATATCTTTAGAAACAAACAATTAGTGCAATTACCAGACATGGATCTATTCTTTGGCTTGGCTTCGCGGATGAAGATTTATGGAGGGGGTAAAAAGTCCACGTCAGCTGTAGGCTCGTTTGTGGCTGACAAGTCCGATGCGGGACAGGCAGACACGATTGCAGCGGTTGCAGGGGAAAATTGGTTGGTTGGGGTTGGGTGTTGGGTTTTTCCTCCTTTGCCTTTTGTCAGTGAGGTGGGCTCTGCGGTCTTCGTCAAAGGAGGTTGCTGCCCGCCAAACTGTGAGGCGCCAAGATGCACGGTTTGAGGCGTTATCAGCCCACTGGCGGTGGTCAATGTGGCAGGCACCAAGAGATTTCTTTAGGCAGTCCTTGTACCTTTTCTTTGGTGCACCTCTGTCACGGTGGCCAGTGGAGAGCTCGCCATATAACACGATCTTGGGAAGGCGATGGTCCTCCATTCTGGAGACGTGACCCATCCAGCGCAGCTGGATCTTCAGCAGCGTGGACTCGATGCTGTCGACCTCTGCCAGACATGGATCTAAAGTGATCCTAAATATGGTTGAACGAGTTCTAAAAATATCAGTCCAATATTTTTGCAAATTAAAGCAAGTCCAAAATATATGTAACAAAGAGGCATTGAATATTTTACATTTGTCACAAAATGAACTAATATCAGGATAAAGTGAGCAAGTTTGACTTTCGAGAAATGTACACAATGTTGCACTTTGAATTGAATAAGACTATTCCTAGCACACAATGATGAATCATAAATCAGCCCCAAAATTGATATCCATTCTTCTGAGAAAGTTACTTTTGTTGCATTGTGAAAGGGGGCAATAGCTAAAAAAAAAGGTTGAAAACATCTGGTCTCTTTCACTGATCACCAAGGGAAATATGGCCTGAATGCATTGATCATGGCAGCAGGTTAATAATTGTTCTGACATAGTCAAGGTACTGCAGGGTGAGTCAGGTAGCATTCTGGCAGAATGCCAGGCTTAGCTCACGGTGAACACTTACAGAGGTTACCTCTGTGGAAGTGAGTAAATCAGGAGGAGATGACACTGGTATCTTTGAACCATTAAAATGAGGCTAAAGAAAATTAATACAGAACCTAACTGAGGTGAAAGCAATTGAGAAAATTATTTAAAAAACTCCAGAGGATACCCACCAGGTCCAGTAGATTTTCCAGACCGCAATGAAAAATTAGCAGCAGCTATTTCCTCTTGCAGTATAGGCTCATCTAATCAAGTTTGGTTAACTGGAAAAAGCATAGGAATACTTAAACGATCCAAGAATTTTTTTTAACTAACTGCAGTAAAATCAGAAATATAAAGTCCAGGAATAATATTTCTGAAAGGATAATTTAACCCAGAGTGATCTGTAGCAATGTTGTTACCATCATCCATTTGAATCTTCGTAATTTGCCACTTGGCTTCAAAACCACTCAACTGATTAGCTAAAAGCTTACCAGATTTATCACCATGAATATAAAACTGACTCTTACTCTTCAAAAGTTGGCATTCAATCAGATACATTGAAAGAAGATCAAATTTAGTTTGAAGTTGAACTCACTTATATAATTCAAGATTTTTAACTTGAGCATATTGTTAATTTATTAGTTTAATTTGATTAACCAACTCTAATCTTTCTTTCCTGAACTTCCTTTTTATATTCATGGTATAAGAAATAATTTGCCCCGAGTAAAATTTTCATAGCATCCCAAGCAATCAAACTAGTAGTTTCTATCAAAGTATTTTTCTTAAAGAAAAATGTTATCTGCTCCTTCATGAATTTCACAAAATCATTATCTGATAATAAAGTCGAATTGAAACACCAGTGTCATTTTATTTGAGGGAGTTCAGGAAGAGTTATAGATAGTGCAACAGGGGCATGATCTTATGTTGCTATACTCTGATAATTACAAGAATGAGCCAGTGGGATCAATTGATTATTAATAAGAAAATAATCAATCCAACAGAAAGTGTAATAAACATGTGAAAAGAAAGAATACTCCCTCCTATTTCATTAATAAAAGGCAAACATCAGAAATACCATAATTTGATTTAAAAAAATGAATTAATGAGGCAGATTTACTCATTATGGCAGGGTTAGAACATGAACAATCCAAAACAGAATCTAACTAACAATTAAAATCCCACCAAGCACCAGAGAATATAAACTCGAGTCCAGTAGAGAAGAAAAAATATTTTAAAAACCCCATATCATCGACATAAGGGACCTAAACATTAGCAAAAAAAACCTACTTTTTATTTTAATTTTCCTGAAACAAAAATGATACAATTCTATGATGAATAAAATGAATATTTTGATTAATAAGAATCAAAACCCCCCAGGCTTTCGCCTGAAAGGAAGAATGAAAATGCTGTCCCCTTCACTATGTCATGAGCAAGAGTTATCACAACTACAAATGTGTGTATCTTATAAAAATACAATTGCGGTTTTAAGATGTTTAATGTGTGAAAACACTTTCTTTTAACCGGATGGTTCAAGCCTTCTATATTCTAACTAAGAAAATTAATAAAATTGCCCATATTTTAAAATTAATAATATAAGTTTATTAGCACAAAAAATCCAAACTCCAGGTGTTAGCCCTGAGGCTAAAGCTTGAAACTAGTAAAGCCATAACCACCTTGAGAAAATAGCCCCCACACTTCCTCCACCCCAAAAGCCAGTCAGCTGCTAAAGGCACCAACAACAAGCTCTTCAAAATAATCATTTCTCACTGAAACAATCTTCCTGTTGGGTGTGTTATCACTAGCTCCATTATTATTAATGTAAATCTATTCAGTACTTCCAAATAATACATAATTTTGCTAAAACTACAGTCATAAGCAAAAAAGTATTTATTTAGAATTTCTCATACAGTTTTTAAAAATATATACCAAGGTAATAATACGAACCATTTTTACTGAAATAAAAATGAATGTATAATTCTCAGAGTTCTCTCAAAAATTTAATAGCTCAAAGAATTTAATACTTAAAGATTCTTATATGACTACAACCCAAGTGTTTTTTTTTACCCCATACAATGCTGCCAAAACAAAGAAAGCCAACCAATCCTTGCCCTACAAATACTGAATTACAAATGTTAGAAACCTTTAAAGTAATGAGTCAATCAGCTTCAGTCATCAAGTAAAAATTCACTCTGGGCATGATGTAGTAGGGTGACAATCTGGGTAATTCTGAGCCTCTTCAGCTGAGGGCAGCCAATATTTATATCCTTTGGGAAGTGTAATGTGGAGATGCGTGGACTACAGCAGGGAAGGCTTCTCCGTAATCAACATGCTGATTCAAAACTTCAGGACAGTAATCTACAATTGTCATCTGCTGGCCATGATATTCGAGTTTCCCTTTCAAGGGGCTTGACGAATTAAAGGATCCTATGTTTGATAACGATATAGCCGAAGAATGACTGAGTGAAGTCCATGCTCCCGAGCAGGCTTCGGTATTAATGAACGATGAGCTTTTTCAATCTCTCGGGGAGATGGGAGCAGCTCCTTCCCAAAAAGTGACTCCAAAAAAAAAAAAATTGTGAGTTGTACAACTTTCAATAGAGTTAGTCAGGCTCAGAGTACATAGATACTCTCCTGCCTTGAAGGTCAACAACTTTCGCCTTGAGCTTCGAATTACTGTCACGTAATTTGGAGCACACTTTTTCCAATCCATTGACACGGTCACTCGAGTTGTTTGAAACGATCTCAAAAGATGATAAATGTTTATCAGGTTTCTCGGTTAAACTTTGGACTTGATCGAGTTTAGCATCGATCTGATTGAAAATAACTTTAAATTTGCCGGCTAATAACTTTGTGTGCTGATCCTGAGACTCAGAAATAGCCTTCGAATTCAGATTAGTTGGCACTTCTTTTTTCTTCACTGATTAACCATTTCTTGTGGCCATTTTAAAATAAAAGGGAGGAAAATACGTAAATTATGAAACACCTTGGTTGTAAAAGAACCAAATAGGTGGAAGAAATATAAAGTAGGCAGGAGCATCTGACTGCTTCTGCTACACCATGCTGCAGCCAACTGGAAATCCTATTGTAAAACTCTTAAAGCTGACTAGATAAAATCCTTGTTGGTGGTAATAATGGTTCATCAGTTTAATTTGATTTAAGTCAATGTCAAGTTAATTGTCATCTGATTGTACAAGTATAACCTGACAAAACAGCTTTCTCTGATCCTCAGTGCAAAAACATGTAGACTCACAACCAGACATAACACACATGCAGTCAAATAATACATATGCAGGACAAGTATTGTATCTAAAGTAAATAAATATAACTTTGTTCGACTGAGTCTCGGGTGGTTAGTGTGAGGAGTTCCTTTGGTCGTTCAGCATTCTCACTGATCATGGGAAGAAGCTGTTCCTCAGCCTAGTGATGCTAGCTCTGATCCTCCTGCATCTCTTCCCAACAAGAACACCTGAAAGATGCTGTGTGCAGGGTAGAAGAGGTCATCAATAATTTTGATCGACCTCTTCAGAGAACAATCCTGGTAGATCACGTCAATGGTGGGGAGGGAGAAGACTCCAGTGATTCTATCTGCCACTATTATGGTCTTGTGGATTGACCTCCAATCCATTTCTCTGCAGCAACTAAACCACACTGTAATGCAGCAGCTAGGACACTCTCAATAGAGTTCCTATAGAAGGTTGACATAACCTTGCCCACATCAATCTTCTAAAAATTTGCACTTTCTTGACAAGTGAAGATCACTTGTTAAGTGAACTCCAAGGAACTTGGTGCTCTCCACTCTCTCAACTACAGTCTTGTTGATGTGTAGTGGAGTTTGGTCATTACTGGTCCTCCTGAAGTCCACGATCCTCTCCCTTGTCCACATTGAGACTCAAGTTGTTACTTTTGCACCATTTCATGAGATTTTCCACCACTTCTCTGTAGTGTAACTCACCATTGTTGGTGATGAGGCCAGCTACTGTTATGTCATCTGCAAACTTGATGACACTCTTGGAGCTGGATCTGGTGATGCAATTTTGGGTCAGTAGCAGGCTGAACACATAGCCCTGAGGTGCGCCAGTGCTCAGCGTGACAGTGCTCAATATTCTGCTACCGACCCAGACTGACTGTAGTTTTCCATTATGAAGTCCATGATCCAATTGCAGAGAGGGGCGTTGAATCCCAGCAAGGACAGCTTTTCCACCAGTCTCTGGGTAATGATCATATTAAATACTGAGCTGAAGTCATCATTCTCCAGGTGGGCCAGGATGGAGTAAAATGACAAGGCTATAGCATCGTCTGTGGAATGGTTTGTTCTGTAGGTGAATTGAAATCGATCCAGCAGTTCTGGGAGGTGTGCTTTGATGTGTTCCATCACCAGACGCTCAAAAGTATTTCATGATGGTGGAAGTCAGTGACACAGAGCGGTAGTCATTGAGGCCTACTATTGTTACCCTCTTAGGTACCAGGATAATGGTGGCTGTCTTGAACTCTGTGAAAAATGATGGACTGCTACAGGGAGGTATTGAAGATGTCTGTGAAGACCTTCATCAATTGGTCTGCGCAGCCCTTCAGTACCCACTGCCTTGTATGGATTCATCATGGATAGGGTTCTCCTCCTCTTGGCTGCGGCTATAAGGGGAGGGGGGTCAGTTTATCGGGGGACACGGACCTGTAAAATTACTTCTTATTTTTGTTTAAAAGAGATATTTGCTACCAAATTAAATGAGTCAATTTCCACTGTAAGCCAAAAAAAATGGCTGTGCTGCAATCGCAGAAGATCTAGCTGCTGGTGTTGTCCCGTGGAGATCGAGAGAGGAGATATAGCATTCCTCCCCAGGGTTCTACCGCCCCGACCAACTACCAACAACCCAATACAGGCTTTAAAAGGCCTGCTAAAGGAGCCAATGGTGGTTTATTTAAAAATCCTGGAACCATTGGGTCTGTCCCAAGATGGTGGTGCCCGCGTTCAGGAGCATCCTCGAGGAGTTGCAGAGGGCAGAGAAGCATATGACTTGAGCAGAGCACCAGTAAATGGGGAGGCTACCATTTGAAGAGGAGAAATAGAAGAGACAACCTAATGGGGCTCTGAATAAACCGCAGACAGCGGACTGTTGGTGACTCAAGATTAGGAACTCACTCAGGCTACTGGCTGGTTATTGCAGTCAAAGGACACGGAGCTAGCTGCAGACTGCTGGAAACTGGCTCGAGATAGGCAGAAGAGATATGAAGTATCAGAACCAGGATGTGAGTGGGTGCTGATGGCACTGAAGGCTTCCTGATTGTGTTAAAGGATCCAATCTGGAGCTTGGGTTATTGATGGTTTGGGCTGGAGTCCGTGTGACTGTGAAGGCTGTGGACCGTTGGAGGTGAATCCACGGATACTCATTAGTATCTGGAGAGACTATCTTTTGCTTCTCTTTCTCTGACTGTAAGAGGCATCCATCAATTTTTGTTGATGGCAAATCTGTCTGCTGAAAAACCCAACACCCAACCCCAACCAACCAATTTTCCCCGCATCGGACTTGTCAGCCACAAACGAGCCTGCAGCTGACGTGGACATTTACCCCCTCCATAAATCTTCATCCGCGAAGCCAAGCCAAAGAAGATCACATCAGACTAAAGCAAATTTTGTGACAATAAACACATTTTCAATCTTAACTTGGGATCGAAATGAACTTGTAAAATGCAGTACAGGATAGAAACAAATGACTCTTAAACTTTCCAAATTTTCAGTGAATGGAATTACCACATTCTGCCTTACACTTGACTCAGATTCGCATTTGACTGTTACTCAGAGGAAACAAGACATTTACAAAGGTGACTTTCATGACATCCAACGTGCCAGATCACATTACCATGGTACTTGAAGTGCAGTTACTTTTGCAATTTAAAAAATGCATTAGCCAAATTATTCACTACATGATCCCACAAGAATCAATAAGATAATGACCAGGTAAACTGCTTTACTGATGTTAATGGAAGGATTAATACTGTCCAGTACACTGGAGAGAATTCCTTGCTCTTTTCTAAATAGGCCTGCTGGATCTTCAACATTTTCTTTTGAGAATGAAGAGAGCTATTAAGGATGTCATCTGAAACAGAATACTGCTGATAAAGCAACAGTTAATGCAGTGTAACACCATAGTCCTACTTTCATTGAGAGTCCCTCAGAAATGAGGTTGACTTCCACTGGGAATTTGTTTGTTCCAAGCTTAATGCAGAAATGACAAAGTCTTTTCCAAAAAGGCAAGAAGCACCAGCTGGGGCCGTATGATGACCATATAATGTATGAGGTAGTTCACTCCTTATGCTGCTTACCCAAGGCCTCAAAGTGATCCCTATGCATCAGCTTAAGGTCCTTAATATCCTCTGAATCGTTATTTTACACTTTGTGGGGATGAGGCAGTTTGCCCAGAGTCAGTGGGGATGCAGCAGTTCTATGCGAAGAATTGAACCTTTTCCTCTCTCATCAGAGCTTGGAATAGAGTACCTGTAATCAGCTGTTGAGAATGTGATGGACAATAGGATCCCTCTCCCACCCCCTCCCCTCTCCACTTTCTCTCCGCAACTCCTTCATCCATTCTTCCCTTCCCACTAATCACCTGCTTGAGGCCTACCTGAGACTGCAAAGAGTGCTACACTTGCACTTACATCTCCTTGCTCGCACTATTTGTAACCCCAAACAATCCTTCCAAGTGAAGAAACACATCATTTGTGAATCTGTAGGGGACATCTACTGCATCCTCTGCTCCTGATGTGGCCTCCTCTACATTAGGGAGACTGGACGCAGACTGAGAAATTGTTTCGTTGAGCACTTTCACTCTGTCTGCTGCAATGGTAAGGACCACCCAATGGGCAACCACTTCAATTCCACACACCACTGCCACCCTGATGTATCTGTCCATGGCCTCATGTATTGAAAAGATAAGAGCACCTGCAAGTCAGAGGAACAACGCCTAATATTTGAAACTGCTGTCTCTGACCAGATGACAACAACATTGATTTATCTCTTTCCCTGTCCCTCTCTCTCCATTTTTCCAGCTTCCAGCTACCTTCTCCTATCAAAGAACTAAATTTCCTAACCCTCTGCCTGCCCCTCTTTTTACTTCTCAGCTTTGTTCTCTTCTTCCCTCCCACCTTTATCCACCTTGTGACAGAGTATATAGATATATATGGAAATGTTTTGGGGAGATAAATTGGGAAACGTTTGTTAGAGTAGGTCACATGCAAACACTTTAAAACAGATCTTTAAAATACTGAAGCTATGCTGGACACAGTGGCTTCTCATACCTTTTTTGTTCTGAAGAGTGCTCAAGAGACATCACTAATGGATTATTGTTTATCAAGGTAACAGATGAAAGAACAGGCTGGAGCTGGTATTGTCTGCAGGAGAGTTTTGTTGTTGTAAGAGGGTCAAGTGGTTTTGCAAGCAGAGAGTGTCAAAGAGGCTTTCTCTCAGTCTCAGTGTGTGTGTGGGTGAGAGAGAGCGAGAGAAGCAGAGATCACTTGACGGTGACAGCCAGCAGAAATTGCTGGGACTGAAACAGGTCAAGCTGACAAGCTTTTGGAAGCTTGGTCAAAGCCCTTGTGGTTCATGCAAGAGGAGAGGACTGGCTGTCGAATGTTTCACTTTGAATAAGAGAAAGAAAAAGGAGCTCTGAAGTGACCTGAAAGAAAGAGGTTATCATCTGGAGAACCCTGAAAGGGGAAAGTTTCGTCTGCAAGACACTGAGGTGACTGATGGAAGTGCATCAGTGGTGGAGGTCCTGGAATAGCAAATCTCTCTCTAAAAACCAACAAGAACCTTCCTGAGCGGTAACCATTTACCTTTTGACCATCAAAGCCTGGTGAACTTTATACATGTTAAATTCTGTGCACAGTATAAGAGTTGCCTCTAACCAGTGAACTTGGAGGAATAGAAGTGAGATTGGACAGTGAACCAAAGAACTTTTCTGAACTTACACACACATTACTTACACGTGCACTTAGAATTAGAAGGGGGTTAAGTTAGATAAAGTAAGTTAATAACAATAAGTTAAAGTTTGATTCTGTTTTCATATTTAAAGATAATTAAAAACAACTTTTGTTTAAGAAACCATTTGTCTTGGTGAATATCTACTGCTGCTGGGTTTATGGGTCCTCTGGGCTCGTAACAACCTATTATCTATTGCAAGTCAGCCTGTGCTCCTCCCCCATCCCACCCCTCCCCTACCTTCTTATTCAGGTGTATGATATTTTTGACATTTCTGATGATGGGCTCAAGCCTGAAAGGTTGACTGCCTTCTGCTTCCTATGGATGTTGTGTGTCCTGCTGAATTTGTTCAGCATTTTTGTGTACTGTGCTTAGTCCTTCTGCTCTATTCCTTCTGTATCCAGGATTGCGGAACCAAGTTTGATTCCATTAGAATCAGTAAATTTGCTAATGACGCTACCATTGTTGTCCAAATAGCAGTTAAAAAAAGAGTCAAATACAGTTGGAGTTCGAGAGTCCGGTTGTGTGGTGCCAAGAACAAGAATTTTGCACTGCACATCAGCAAGACCAAAGAGCTTATTGTGGACATTGATAAAGGGAGGCCAAGGGTCAACCATCATTTCTGGGTGTACACAAATCATAGACGCTCTCCTGAGCACATCGAGACCACCAAGAAGAAGGCACACTATAAGATGATATAGCTTGTAAGAGCAAAAATAAACTATGATAGAAATAGACTAGAATTAGGGCATCAATCATCCCAGTACCCAAGAAGAATAGTGTAAGCTTCCTCAACAATTACCACCCAATAGCTTCTTCTGTGATGAAATGTTTTGAGAGGATGGTCATGGCCAGAATGAACACATTCCTTAGCAAAGATCTGGACCCGCTACAATTCCCCCATTGTCACAATCGCTCCACAGCAGAGGCAATATCGTTGGCTCTCGCTCGGCTCCGGGTCACCTCAAAAACATCAACCCATACATACAGCTACTCTTCATCAACTACATCTCAGACTTCAATACCATTATTCCCGCAGTTACTGGTCAAGAAGCTACAAACTCTGGGCTTCTGTACCCCACTCTGCAACTGGATCCTTGACTTTCTCATTGGAAGACCACAGTCAGTACGAATTGGAAGCAACGTCCCCTCCTCACTGATTGTCAACACAGGTACTTAGCCCACTTCTCCATTCATTATACACCCACGAATCTGAGGCCAATGCCATCTACAAGTTTGTTGATGACACTACAGTTATCAACAGAATCACAAATGGCAATGAGGAAGCGTACAGGAGGGACAGAGATCAACTCTTTGAGTGGGGTCACATCATTCACCTTACACTCAAGGAGATGATTGTGGATTTCCAGAGGGAGTCCAGGGAACATGAAGGGTCAAGAGCTTCAAATTCCTGGGTGTCAACAGCTCCAAGGAATTGTCTTGGTGCGTCCATGTTGATGCAATCATGAAGAAGGCTCACCAGTGGGTATACTTTGTCAGGTGCCTGAGGAGATTCTGTATGTCATTGAAGACTCTCAAAAACTTCTACAGATGTAGCGTGGAGAGCATTCTGGTTGGTTGCATCACTGCCTGGTATGGAGGCACCAAATCTCAGGACAAGAAAAAGCTCCAGTTAACTTGGCATGCGACATCACAGGCACCAGACTGCACTCCATCGAGGACATCTAAATGAGTGTCTTAAAAATGCAGCCTCTATCCTCAAAGACCCCAACCACCTAGGGAATCTTTCTTCACTCTGCTACCATCAGGAATAAGGTATAGGAGCCTAAAGATGAGCACTCAGCGGCACAGGGACAGCTTCTTCCCTGCTGCCATTAGATTCCTGAATGATCAATGAACCAAAGACACTGCCTTACTTTTCAGGCGCTACTATTTTAATTTTTTAAAAATCTATTATTGTTGTAAAATGACATACTGTGAAGCTGCGGCAAATCACCAAATTTCGCAACTTGTTCATAACAATAAATTCTGATTCTGATTAAGCTCATCAAGTCTCCCCCACCATTTCATCATGAGCTGATCCATTTTCCCACTTAGCCCCACTGCCCAGCTTTCTCCTTATAACTTGATGTTCTGACTAATCAGGAACCTATCAAACTCTGCCTTAAAAACATCCATGACTGCCTGTGGTAACAAATTCCACAGATAATTACTCTCCAGCTGAAGAAATTCCTACTCATCTCTGTTCTCAGTAGATGTCCTTTCATTCCAAAGTTGTGCCCTCTTGTCCTAAACTTTCACATCATAGGAAACAATCTTTTCAGCATCTACTCTGTCCATGCTTTTCAATATTCAAAATGTTTCAATGATATCCTGCCTCATTCTCCTAAATCCAACAGACACAGGCCAAGAGCAGTGTTAGGTCTGCTTTTTTTGAGAATGAGTGAGTCAGACACCAGACTGAGTCGAAATCAAGGTTCTTTATTACCGGATTGTAACACTTGCAACTAACAGTGTTAGTTGGAGAAGGCGCATTCTCCCGATATCAGCAAGTGGTGTTTTTTTTTTATACCTCAGGACACGCACTTAGTAAATTATCATACCGTTACATTGTCCAATGAATAAGCTGTTGCTACCCTTCTCTGTTAGTCTGCTGCACATCATCTTGTTATTGCCACACTTATCTTGAGCGTACAAGGTCACACCTGCATCCTGTTACTCCTTAGTACTGGGTGACTCCTTCTCCGGTCCCAACTCATGATGTTTTTACCTTACAAGCAGTCAAATGCTCCTTTACTTTCCAATGCCTCTACTTTCAAAAAAGTGTGGTAAGGTTTGCCATTTCATTGAACACTCTATCAAACTTCTATTAGATGCCCTGTGGAATGTATATTGTCTGGTTTCATCATGGCCTGTTTTGGAAACTTGTGTGCCTAGTCATCCAAATGATTACAGAAAGAGGCAAACCAAACCAAGTCCATCATGGCCCCTGACCTATCATGCACCAAGGACATTTATGCAAAATGCTGCACAATGATTCGGCACTTGAAGCCTCTCCCGCCCCCCCCCCTCCCCATACTATCCTGACTCTAACCATAAACTACTCTGGGACCACCAAAAGATCTGAAACATCACATTTTTTTTCTTGCACTTTCTACATCTGTGAGTATTTAAATATCTATATTTTTATATTTTTTTTTGATTTGGCATATTGTGGTCAACTATTAATGTAGTTAGTGTATCTTATGAGACTGACTGCAGCATGTGAGAATTTTGGTGTACAGGTACATGATCCTTTATCCGGAACCCTTGGGGGACAGTGTGTTCCAAATTTCAGATTTTTCCGGATTTCGGAAAGCCCACCAAAATTGTGCTGCCATATCCACCCCACTCCCTTCCAGCCACCCGGCCATCTCCCCCATCTGCGAGCTCTTGGCTGCCTCCCCCAACCGCCGGTCCCTCGGCCGCCCGGCTGCCTCCCCCGACCGCAGTCCCTCGGCCACCCGGCCGCCTCCCCCAACCGCGATTCCTCGGCTGTCTCCCCGACCGCCGGTCACTTGACCGGCCGGCAGTCTCCCCCAACCGCAGGTCCCTCGGCCACCCAGCCGCCTCCCCCAACTGAAGGTCCCTTGGTTGTCTCCCCCAACCACGGTCCCTCGGCCACCCGGCCGTCTCCCCCAACTGCAGTCCCTCGGCTGCCCAGACTTCTCTCCCCACCGCCGGTTCTTCGGCCATCCAGCAGTCTCCCCCGACCGCCGGTTACTCGAATGCCTCCCACGGCCGCCAGTCCCCACTTGCCGGATTTTGGAGCTTTCTCGATTTTAGATGACCGGATAAAAGATCGTGTACCTGTATTTGTACATCATTCTTGTGTACTCAATGAACTCTGATCATGACCTCACAGTTCAAAAGTTCAAATTTATCATCAGTGCATACATGACATCACATACAGCCCTGAGGTTCTCATCATCATCCATCCATTGGACTCCATCACTTCCTCTTCAAGCAGATTCTGAATATCAAACTTGTCTTTGAATCCCTTTCAAAATTCTTTTTTTTTCCAGCTTTAAACCTTTCCTCTCTACTTTTTGATGAGTAAAAATTCTATATCCCCATCTATGCCTCTTATAAATGTATATATCGGTCAGGCTATATGTTAGCCTCCTTGACTCAAAGGAAAACAAACTCGGCCTATCCACTTTCTCTGCATTGCTAAAGTCCTCCTGTTGAGGCAATGCCTGGCGAATCTCCTCTATGCTCTCCCCTATTCAAACACATGAAAATGCACAATGTGTCTGACAGCCCTTGGCACTTGCCTGATCTCTTTTCAGCCTTTCTCATTGTTTTCCAAAATTGCACATTTTATTAGCATATTTGGATTCATGCAACGTAAGTCAAATTCTGAAATGTCAAAGAATACTATCCAAGCAACTATTAAAAAAATCTAATCTATCCAAAACAATGGAAAATGAAACTCATAATCTTGTTAGGGACATGCGCATAGACTCCCAAATACATTCATCTTCGATTTTTAGTGGTCACATGGCACTTCATATTTTCCTGGATCCACCACTGATTTTTCAAACTTCATTAATTTCCCACAGCAATTTAGTGGATGATGACTGCTTCTGATTGGGAAGAGTTCCAGTTCAACAAAACATCCATCTATCGGATACTGACTTAATCCTTTTAAGTCTTGTCAGATATGCCTGGCAGTTATCTGGCTAATACCTATCCAGTCTCTAACAGAGTGACCTTCATAGGTGCAGCATTTGTGAATTTAATGGGGCAGAACTGTACCAAAGATCTGTGGATTTGCATTCTAAATTATTTTAGGAACAGTGCTAACTTGATAAGTATGAGAATTTTAAAGGGCCTGTTGATACAAAAAGGTACAGAGTTAGTAGATTAATTGGTGTTCTTGGGCAATACAGGCTCATGGGCTGGAAGGGCCTATGAGTGTGCAATATCACTAAATTAAATTATTTTTAAAATTAAATATTTTAATAGTGTTTTAAATTATTTTAAATTTGTTGTTTTGCTTAATTAGAAAATACTCTGATTTATATTTCTTAATTTGAAACAGATATTGTGTTCTTTCCCTAATTCACAGTTTTTATTGTGAATGTGGGAAAAAACAATTATTATTACTTTTTACCATCATCCATTGTATTAATTGCACAACAACTCATTTTAATATCTATTGCATGGGGAATTGGCCAAGCTGCTGAGTATCTTCAGTGGTCATAGAACAATGTCCTCCATTCCTTTATCATTGCCGTTGCTGCACTAATACATAGAGGGGAAAAAATCTAATGCAGCAGTTCCCTTCTTTTCATTGGATGGGAGTCCAAGAATTGGGATGTTATGTTTGACTTGTTTAGTTCATTGGTGAGACTATATTTGACATATTATGTGCAATTCTGCAGAAACGATGTGAAGAAGAGCATGCAGAAGAGATTCACCAGGGTATTGCTAGGATTAGTTGCCTTAAGTTATAAGAAGCGACTGACAGACTGGATCTGTTTTACTTGGAGTGCAGAAGACTAAGGAATGACTGTGTGAAGGATTATAAATCATGATGGGTAGAGAATACTTGAATAGTCACCGTCTTTTTCCAGGGTAGGTGAGTCTAAAACCAGAAGGCATAGGTTTAAGGTAAAAGGGAAAAAATTAAAGGAACCTGAGAGGCATGATTTCATTACAAATAATTGTGGTACTATGGAATGAGCTACCAGAGAAAGTGGTAGAGGCAGGTGCAATTACGACATTTAAAAAGCATTTAGATAGGTTCGTCCACAGGAAAGGTTTGGAGGGGAAATACAAATAGCTCAGAAAGACACTCAAGTCAGTAAGATTGAGTTGGAATGAAGGGCCTGTTTCCATGTTATATAACTGTAAGATTCCATGACTCATAAGAAATTCAAGTATCTGTTCCAAAAATCCATTCCTATCATTCGCTTTTCTGAGCCCTCTCCCACCCATGTGTGCAAACACTCATCACTCAATCCTTGTAAATATTGGGCCTTTATGTCTGTCTAGTTAAACCGTGCAAAGATAAGATAGATAAATCAATATTTACATTTATAATTAGTGGAACCAGAGCAATTTACGATTAACGTAAAACACGGAAGTCTGCAGCCAATGAGATTGAAGTAAAAACACAGTGCTGGAGAAACTCAGCAGGTCAAACAGTGTACTTTGCACAGCAAAGATAAAGATACCTAACCAATGTTTTGGGCTCAATGTTGTTTATCTTTTCTGTATAAAAGCACTGTTTGACCTGCTGAGTTTCTCCAGCACTGTGTTTTTAATTTATGATTAGCATTTTGTGGAATCAGAGTAATTTATGATAAACAATTAGTGGAACTGGACGAGATTATGTGGTTTGCTTCAGTGTTTACCAGAGGGAAAGACCTTGAACAATGTGAGATCAGCATAGAACAAGCTTATGTGCTGGAAAAAGTTGAGGTTGATAAAGAGAATGTTCAGGATCTTTTTAAAAACATGAGTCCAGGTTTGGAGTATTGTGTTCAGTCTGGTCTCCAAATTATAGGAAGGATATAGATAAGGTGGAGAGGGTGCAGAGAAGATTTACAAGGATGTTGCCTGGCTTAAAATACCTAGAGTACAGAGAAAGATTGAAGAGGTTAGGACTTTATTCATTGGAATGTAGACAGTTGAGAGGGGATTTGATAGAGGAGTTTAAAATTATGAAGGGAATAGATAGACTAGACGCAAGTAGACTCTTCGCCCTGAGAGCAGGGAAGGTTGAAACAAGAGGACACAAGTTGAGGGTAAGGGGGAAAAATTTTAGGAGAAACATTAGAGAATGTTTCTTCACTCAGAGAGTGGTGGCTGAATGGAATAATCTTCCAGAGGAAATAGTTGAGGCAGAGTCAATTCTTTCATTTAAGAGGAGGCTGGATAGGAGGGGGTTGGAGGGTTATGGGCAGAGAATAGGTGGGGGGAGCTAGCGGAGTTGTTTGAGTGAACCGGTGTGGACTTGAAGGGCCAAGATGGCCTGTTTCCATAAACTGTTATATGATTTATAAGTCCTCCAGACCGGACAAGATATAACCAGGTACTACAGGAAGTGAGGTAAGAAAAAAAGGTAATAAGGAGAAACCTGGGAATTACCAGTGAGACTTACATCAGTGATGTGAAAACTATTGGAGAGGATTCTTAGAGACAGGATTTATGAGCATTTAGAGAAGTGTAGTGTGATTAGGAATACTCAGCATGGTTTTGTGAAGGGTAGGTTGTGCCTTCTGAGCCTAATTGAGTTGAGGAAGCAACAAAAGAAATTAACGACGATAGGGTGTATATGGATTACAGTGAGGCATTTCACAAGATCCCCCATGGTAGACTCATTCAGAAAGTCATGAGGTATGGGATCCATGGAACCTTGGCTGTGTGGATTAAGAATTGGCTTGCCTGCAGAAAGCAGAGGGTAGCAATAGATGGAATGTATTCTGCCTGAAGGTCAGAGATCAGTGGTTCAGTTCTGGAACACCTTCTCTTTGTGATTTTTACAAATGACCTGGATGAAGAATTAGAAGGATGGGTCAGAAAGTGTGCAGGTGACATGAAGACGGGAGGTGTGTAAATAGTGTAGAAGGTTGCTGTACTTAACAGCATGCTAGGAACAGGATGCAGAGTTGGGCAGAGAAGTGGCAAATGGAATTCCTTTTCAATGTTTTTATTGGTATAATCAAGTAAATGTTACATAGGTACATAATAATAAATTATTAACAAATGTTGTATAATAATAAAAATGATGATAAGACCTATGTTACCCTGAAAAGAAATAACAAAAAATCTAAAAATAAACAATTGTCAAAACCCTCCCATCAGAACCTACTAGTTAAACATAAACAGTCCACTACCTGATAATAAAAAGGAAGATAATCAATGGGGTCCAAACAAACAAAAGTTAACTAATCGTACAAATTATGAAAATAATTAAGAAAAGAACCCCATTAAAAAGAAAGTTAAGATTAATTTCAGTAGAGGAATATCTATTTTTTTTTCCAAAGTCAGACAAGCCATCATATCAGACAACCATTGAGTACAAGTGGGAGGGACAGCATCATTAGTATGGCCCTTCTAGCGATAAGGGAGACAAAGGCAACTAAATGGGTTTGTGAAACAGTCAATATCGGACCCATTGGTACATTTTTTATTCTAAAATGAGCAAGAGAAGGATTTGGAGTCAAAATAATGTTAAGAATTAAAGACAATGTACGAAAAACTCCTTCCCAAAAATTGGAAAGAGTAGGACATAGCCAGAACATATGATACATTCTTCAGTTCTACATTTATCACATTCAGAAGAAAGATTAGAAGAGAATTTAGCTAATTGGACTTTGGAATAGTGGGCCCGTGCATGACCTTAAATTGTATTAATGAGCGTCCAGCACAAAGAGAGGATGAATACACTAGCTTCAAAATAGAGTCCCACGTAGTTTTAGAAATTAACTGTTAAAAATCTAGTTTCCATAGTTTTTGCATTCTGTCCAGGGAACTGTCCTTAGATCTTAAAAGTAGCTCATAAATGATTATTAAAAACATTTGTGATCAGGTATAGAATTAAAAATCTCCCCTGTCATACTGGGTTCCAGATCTAGAGGGAGCCTCAAAATTAAAGAATTCAAGAAGCTCCTAACCTGGAAATAATGAAAAAAGTGATGCTTAGGTATTATAAATTTGCTGGATAATTTTTCAAAGAAGCAAGATTTTGGTCAATAAATAAATCTAAAAAGGATTAAAATCCTAAATTTGACCATTGATGGTAACCATTATCTTGAACCAAAGGTAAAAAGAAGGACTAATTAATAGGAAAACTAAATTCTCAATGTATGTCTGGTAACAAATTATCAATTAATTTGGAAGCTGAAAGGAGAGAATACTTTTTAGTAGATTTAATTTCTAGATTAATCCATTTTAGAGCACTTAAATATTCCTGATGGTGAATCCAAAAAATAACATATCTACTATTGGCTGACCAGTAATAAAACCTAAAGTTGGGTAATGCCAAGCTTGCATTCTTTTTAATATTTTTAAGAAAAAGCTTTTTTTAAAGACAGGGGTGCTTATTTTTCTATATAAAAGATGAGATGAGAGAGTCCAGTGAATCAAAATAAAAATTATGGGAACAATAACAGGTACAGCTTCAAAAATATATAAAAATTTAAGTAAGATGTTCATCTTGATAATATTGATGGGACCAATTTCAATGTAATTGAAAGAGGGAACCACTGTGTCAAGGACTTCATGACATGATTTTTTAAAAAATATTTTATTTATTAGAAAACAAAGTAATAACCACAATTACATAATTGAAATATTAACAAATTATCATAATCATTCATGATTACAGAGAAAGAATCTAAAAGAAACTACTGGCTAGGAGCAATCCTTTAAGACCTGCCAGTAGGTGTGGCTACACTCTCAGCCAATCACAGTCATCCTACACTACCATCTGTACACATATGTATATATACACATTGGTGATAGAATCTGTACTATCACACTCAGTTTATATCTTTTCAGATGCTCTGGAATTATATTTGGTGTATAAAATTATAAGTCACCAATCTATACCTAACATTGACTAACTTTGTCAGAGTATATCTATTAATCTTCCTCCAACAATCCATTTCAAATTGAACTCCCAAGTCCTTCTCCCATTTAAGTCTCAATTTACGCAATTCAATCTTAGGCACTTTTTGTTCAAACAATTTATACATTTCTGAAATAAACCCCTTCTTTTCTTCATCTCGGATCAACACTTCAAATGTTGATTCCTTAGGTAAATCCAGATATCTCTCTAAGTCATGCAATTGGTAGTAACAGAAAAGAGTATTATTAGGGATTTAATATTTTTTCTTCAACCTTTCAAATGTTAAAAAAAAGACTCACCTCAAAACAGTCATTTATCATTCTAATTCCTTTCTGGTTCCAAATTTTAAGGAGGTTATTGTCAATCATTAAAGGTAAACCATTATTCTGAAACAAAAAGGTATATCTAGGCAATCCATCTGAAAGTCCAATAGTTTTACTAACCTCTTCCCACATACTTATCAAATGAAATAAAACTGGAGATTTATGACGACTAATAGTTTTACTATTCCATTTATAAATGAAATGATCCCTTCTGTCCTCTCCAATTCTCTTCAATATCTGACCAAGTTATAGAACTATCTCAGTCAAACACTCTATTAATAATTTTCAATTGGGCAGCATTATAATAATTTAAAAAATTTGGAAGTTGCAAACCACCTAACATATTTCCAATTTAATTTATGCATAGAAACCCTTGGCAATTTCCTCTTTCACAAAAATTTCCTCACCAACACATTTAAATATTTGAAAATTCTCTTCCATACCTTACAAGGTATATTCTGAAAAAAATATTGGAGTGTAGGAAATATATTCATTTTTATACAATTCACTCACTCTTCCTGTCAATCTTAACGGCAAGTCCTTCCATTTATTCAAAGCTTCTTTTATTACAGACAATAATGGTAAATAATTAAAATCCACTAATTTAATTTATATTTTTATTCACTTTAATACCTAAATATATAATACAAGTTGATCACTTAAATCCTACTACAACTTTACATTCAGAATAATCAGCTTCCAACAATGGCATAAGTTCACTCTTATTTCAATTCACTTCGTAACCAGATAACTCCCCATACGGTAACAATCTTTCCTGCAATGTCTTCAAAGACTCTTTTGGGTCAGTCAAATATACCAGTACATCTTCTGCAAATAAACTAATCTTAAGCCTGATGTAATCCCCTTTTTTTATCTTCTTGACTTCATGACATGATTCATTAAGGTAAGAAAATTTTCTTTAAACATAACATAACATAACATAACATAACAATTACAGCACGGAAACAGGCCATTAGGCCCTTCTAGTCCGCACCGAACCAAACACCCCTTTCTAGTCCCACCTCCCTGCACAATGCCCATAACCCTCCATCTTCTTCTCATCCATATACCTGTCCAACCTTTTCTTAAATAATACAATTGACTCCGCCGCCACTATTTCTCCCGGAAGATCATTCCACACGGCTACCACTCTCTGAGTAAAGAAGTTCCCCCTCATGTTACCTCTAAACCTCTGCCCCTTAATTCTTAACTCATGTCCTCTTGGTTTAATCTTTCCTCCTCTTAACGGAAATAGTCTATCCACATCCACTCTGTCTATCCCTTTCATAATCTTAAATACTTCTATCAAATCCCCTCTCAACCTTCTACGCTCCAAAGAATAAAGACCTAATCTGTCCAATCTCTCCCTATACTCTAGATGCTTAAACCCAGGTAACATTCTGGTAAACCTTCTCTGCACTCTCTCCACTCTGTTTATATCCTTCCTATAATTAGGCGACCAGAACTGCACACAGAACTCCAAATTAGGCCGCACCAACGTCTTATACAATCTCAACATCACCTCCCAACTCCTATATTCCATGCAATGATTGATAAAGGCCAGCATACTAAAAGCCTTCTTCACCACCCTATTCACGTGAGTTTCTACCTTCAGGGAACGATGTACCGTTACTCCTAAATCTTTCTGCTCTTCTGTATTCCTCAATGCTCTCCCATTTACCACGTATGTCCTATTCTGATTCTTCTTACCAAAATGAAGCACCTCACACTTATCAGCATTAAATTCCATCTGCCATTTTTCAGCCCACTTTTCTAAGCAGCCCAAATCCCTCTGCAATCCTTGAAAACCTTCTTCATTATCCACTATTCCACCTATCTTAGTATTGTCTGCATATTTACTAATCTAATTCACCACCCCATCATCTAGATCATTAATGTATATAACGAACAACAATGGGCCCAATACAGATCCTTGAGGCACACCACTGGTCACCGGCCTCCAACCTGACAGACAATTATCCACTACCACTCTCTGGCCTCTCCCTTTCAGCCAATGTTCAATCCATTTGACTATCTTAAAATTTATACCTAAAGACTGCACCTTCCTAACTAACCTTCCATGAGGTACCTTATCGAAGGCCTTACTGAAGTCCATATAGACAACATCCACTGCACTAATCTCATCCACATTCCTAGTCACCTCTTCAAAAAATTCATTCAGATTGGTCAAACCCGACCTCCCTCCCACAAATCCATGTTGAGTGTTCCTGATCAGATCCTGTCTATCCAGATGTTTATAATTACTATCTCTAAGAATTTTCTCCATTAATTTACCTACCACAGACGTCAAACTTACAGGCCGATAGTTGCCAGGCTTCCTCCTTGAACCCTTTTTAAATAACAGAACCACATGCGCAATGCGCCAATCCTCCGGCACTATCCCCATATCTAATGACATTTGGAAAATTACCGCCAGAGCCTCTGCTATTTCCTCCTTCACTTCTCTCAATGTCCTGGTGAAAATCCCGTCTGGTCCCGGAGACTTATCCACCTTTATATTCTTCAAATTATTATATTTCTTAATAATGGTAATTCCTAGATAGCTACATTGATTTTTAACTATTTTAAAAGGAATAGTTGAATTTAAAGAGCAGGAAGAGTACAAAACAAGCATCTCACTTTTCTGTAAATTAATATAACTTGAAAATTGACCAAATTGATAAAAAAGTGATAAAATGGATGGAATCGATTGGTTGGGATTTGATCTATACAGCAAAAGATCATCTGCATAGAGAGTCACCTTATGAACACTTCCAGCTCTAGTGATTGCTGAGATATCAGCTAATTGCTGAAAGGCCACTGCTAGTGGATCTAAAGCCAAATGAAATGGCAACTCTGTCTGGTTCCATGATACAATTTAAAAGGTTTAGATTTAATTGAAATAGTAAGAATTGAATCTGTAGGAGATAATATATATATATCAATTTAATCCATTTGATAAATTGGGGGCCAAATTTAAATTTCTCTTAACATGATAAATAATTATTCCCATTCCACTCTATCAAAAGCTTGTTCAACATCTAAATAAATAATACATTCAGATAACAAAACAGTAGGGGAGTAAAGAATATCTAACAAATGACGAATATTAAATTGTGAATAATGTCCCTTAATAAATCTAGTTTGATCCTTAGAGATAACAAGAGGTATAATATTTTCTAACCTGCAGGCTAAAATCTTGGACAATATCTTAGTTTCATTATTTGAAATGGAAATTGGTCTGTAGGAGGAACAATCGAATGGGTCTTTATTATTTTTAGTAATAAGAGAGATTGAGGCTTTTAAAAAAATTCCGGCAAATTCCCACTAACTAAAGATTGAGTTAAGACTGAATCAAAAGGAGGTAATCAGTAAATGGAAAAATGTTTTATAAAACTCCCTGGGAAGCCGTCAGGATGAGGGACCTTACTGGAGTGCAAAAAGTTAATAACTGGAGCAATCTCCTGCACAGAGATAGGGTGCTCCAGCTTTATTTTACTCTGTGAAGAAACTGTAGGAATAGTCAACCTATGAAGAAAATGTAACATATAAGTTCGGTCTTTGATTAAATCAGAACTATATAACTTGGAGTAAAACTGAGTGAAAGTGTCATTTATTTCAGCATGGTCAATAGTAATGTTACTGTTCTTTCTACAAATCTCAGTAATAAGCCATTTCGCTGTATAATTTTTAATTTGGCTAGCTAAAAGATTTCCAGCCTTTTCTCCATGCACGTAAAGCTTAGATTTACTCTTTAAAAGTTGGGTCTGTATATGAAATGTAAGAAGTGAGCCGGGTTAGTTTTAAGTTTGACTCTGCTTTTAACAAGCTTGGGTTTCAGATTAAAGGCATATTGTTGGTAAATGCACTTCAGCTGATTGGCCAAATTTTCTCTCTCACCTTTTTAACATTAGCCATAAATGAAATTATTTGACCTCTAGTAAAAGCTATAAAAGCATCCCAGAAAACTAAAACGGAAACATCTGGAGAGGAGTTTTTTTTTAACTGATTTGATCTTTCATGAAATTAAAAAAATTAATAAATCAGGGTCCGATAATAAAAGGATGTTCAACTCTTACTGTTTAGTAAGTCTAGGTTAATCCAGGATATTAATAGACAAAATTAATGGAGAGTGCTCAGAAATTAATATGCTCTTGTAAGTACAAAAGTCAACAGAATAAATTCATTTAATCAATATCTGAATATGTATGGTGGACCTTGGAAAAAATGAGAATTCCTTACCATTAGAATGGCAAAATCTCCATATGCCTAAAACGCCAGATCGTAGCATAAAAGAATTTACAAGTATAGCTGACTTGTTTAAATTCGCAATTTTATGAGATGAAAGGTCAAGTACAGGGTCGAACCAACAGTTTAAGTCACCGCCTGTTATCAAAGAGTACCTATTTAAATTTGATAAAAGAGAAAAGAAATGTTAAAATTGTGGGTCATCAGTATTAGGACTGTAAATATTAACAAAAGCGTAAAGCTTATTTAGTTTACCTGACAGATTAAAAAAAACAACCATTAGAGTTAATAAACAATGCTGATTGAACAAACAAAATTGAAACTCTGCTAGATTTAGCCATAAATGCTGAGTGTAATTGCTGTCCCTTCCAAAAGTTCAAAAAGCACAAGCAATCATATAAACAAAGATGGGTTTCTTGTAAGAAAATAATCTCTTGTTGAAACTTTCTAATATGTGAAAACATCTTTTGACATTTAACAGGAGGTTCAACCCTGAGATATTCCAAGGTAAGATCTTAATACCTTTGGCCATCTGGGAAATTAAAAATCAGTAAATCAAAATTTTAAAAGTGATGGCCTGTCTAGTAATAAAAAGCCAACCTAGTCTTTCAAAAAAATCCCATTCTAACCTAACAAACCCCTCCCCCCACCCTGTGAATCCCCTCTTCTCATGGCAGAAGCTCACAAACAAAGCAATAATACAGCAAAACTCGCTCCTGGCAGTTATTCCAAAACTTTGTTTAAAAGATAAGGGAGCTCACACAGATGCAAAGCTATTATGTCTTCATAAGAGAAAACAAACAGTTAAGATTCCCATGAATTCAGTATTTAATTATAAAGCAAAAGCATTAGTTACCCAATAAGGGAAAAAATAAACAAGAAGAAAAAAACAAGAGACGAACTCCTCTTCCCTTATAACAAATGTAAATAGTTGAAAAAAAGACTTAAAAGAGCATCATTCAATATTATACAAAAAAAGAGCTTTTCCTAAGGAATATAAAAACATGCAATTCCTATTGAACATCAGTTGAAATTCATCTCAAAATAAGCAACAAAAAAACCCAAAAAGAGAAAAAGAACAAAGAATAGAGAAAAAGTCAATAAGTAACTTTTTATTGAATAGTTGGAGCTGGAAGATTTTCTTTCAGAAATGTAGTAGCAGTTTTGGAGAGGCTAACCACTTCTTGGTATTGTCTGGCAATGATGGTTCGAAGCCAGCATTGTAGAGCTGAACATGACTTCTTTGTCTGTCGACTGATCTTTCTTAACTTCAGGATGGTAGTCGTCCACGATCTTAATGCTCTGATTACGATATTGTAAGATTCCACTGTGTTGGGACTCTCTTAAAAGCAGATCTTTGATCTAGAAATGGTGTAAGCAGAGAATGATTAATCGAGGCCTCATACCAGGAGCAGGTTTATGAATTAGTGATTGGTGCGCTCTGTTGGCTTCAGGGAGAGTTGGCAACAAACCTTATCCAAAACCTCGCAGTGAAACTCAGCGAAGAATTTGGAAAGCTGGCCTGATTCGGTTTCCTCATTTAAGATGATAATTCTTGAATTATTTCTTCTGCTCCTTGCTTCCAAGTCTGCAAGCTTCTTCAATAATAGGTCATTAGATTTTCTGAGTTCCAGATTATTATGTTGTATACCATCCAGCAGGGAATCATGAACTTCAACAACTGTTTCTAAATCCTTAATTTTGGAGTCATGATCCTTGATGAGAACTTGTAGTTCGTCCATATTTCCTGCAACTTGAGCAAGAGAAGCTTTCTTATCTTTAGCATATTTTTAAACACTTTAATATCTTTACTCAAGTTCTTAATATATCTCATCATGAATGTAAAATCTTCTGAGGTAGAAGCTTTTTCTTCCTTTCTATCAGCTTTAGCACCAAGTGTATCCATACTATATAAATGTAAAACAAGTTGGGGAAGAAGAACAACTAAGCTAAAAGAAAACCCCAAATTAAGGAAAAAGTAGTTTAAAAAAGTAAGGCGTGAGAGCTGAAAGGGTCAGGAGCAGCTAAAAGAGCATGTCATCCCATATACCACCAGAAGGGAGCTCAGCAGATGGAATTCTGTGATGGATTATATTATATTTTATATTGTATATAGATATGTTTTTAAAGGAGATAGATTGTGGGGGTAGTGTAAGTCACAAACAAACAAAAACATTTCTCAAAACAGATCTCATTTAAAAATGCCAGAGCTTTACTTTTGCCAGACAGTCCAGGGTCTGAGTGCCTTTGCAAAAGCTTTGAAGAATGCCTATAGAGACTTCACAAGTAGGTGTAAATTGGACATGCTGTGGAGTGATGGATTATTGTTTTGAAAACAACAAATGAACAGACTCAGAAGGTTGGATCCTGTGCCACATTCTATCTGGATGCAGTTTGCTGTTCTCAGAAGGTCATGTGGTTTTGCAAGCAGAGAGAGAGAAAAGACCCAACAGACTTTCTCTAAATGAGAGAGAGGGAGAACTGGTTTCTGCAGTCAAGGCAACCTGGCAGCTTGTTGAAACCCCATTTTGAAGATGGGTTGTGAGTTCTGAGTTCAGCCTGTTGAAATCCCTTGTGAGAGGAAATGGCGGGCTAGAGTGTTTCCCCTGAAATAAGAGAAACAAAAGGAACACTGTGGTGACCAGCAGAAGAAGAGGCTATCATTTGGAAAATCCTGATGAGGCAAGTTTCTTCGGCAAGACACTGAAATGGCTGATCGGAGGGAATCAATTTGTGTGTGTCCAATGAGCAACATCTCTCTCTGAAACCAACTAGAACCTCCCTGAGTGGTAACCATTTACCTTTCAGTACCAGAGCATGGTGAAAATTCATAAATGTTAAATTCTGCGCACAGTATAAAAATTGCCTGATACTGGTGAACTTGGAGGAGTGAGAAGTGAGATTGGACCTTGAATCAAAGAACTTTCCTGAACCTATACACATTACATATATGTGCATTTAGAATTAGAAGGGGGTTAAGTTAAGTTAATAGTAATAAGTTAAAGTTTGATCCTGTTTTTATGTTTAAAGAAAATTAAAAGTAATATTTATTTAAGTAACCATTTGTCTTGGTGAATTTCTATTGCTGCTGGGTTTTGGGGTCCTCTGGGCCTGTAATAGTTCGAACCGGATAAATGTGAAATGATGCATTTTTGAATGTCAAACTTAAAGGCAGTGTACATGGTTAAAGGCAGGATTCTTAATAGGATGGAAGAACAGAGACACCTTTGGATCTAAATTTATAGATTTCTCAAGGTTGATAGGGTAGTTAAAGAGGCTTTTGATATGATGGGCTTCATTATTCAGGGAATTGAGTTCAAGAGTTGAGAGTTAACTTTGCAACTTTATAAAACTCTGGTTAGACCATTCTTGGAAGAGTGTGTTCCTTTCTGGTTGCCTCTTTAATGAAGGATATGGAAGCTTTAGAGAGCGTCCAGAGGAGATTTACCAGGATGCTGCCTGGATTTGAGAATGAATCTAATGAGGCAAGGTTAACAGAGCTGGGACTTTTCACTTTGGAGTGAAATGTGAGAGGTAATTTAAGATTATGAGAGACATAGATAGGATGGGCAACCAGCACTTCTTTCCCAAGGCGACATTAGCAAATACCAAAGGACATCTGCATAAGGTGAGGGTAGGAAATTTAAAGGTAGATGTCAGAGATAAGTTTTTTTGCACAGAGAGTAGTGGGTACCTGGAATGCATTGCCAAGGATGGTGGTGAAGACTGGTACAACAGGGGCATTTAAAAGACTCTTGGATGGGCACATGGATGCAAGAAAAATAGCTTATGGGTGTGAGGTAGGGAAGGTTTAGATTGTTGAGTAAGTTTACTGTATGTAGGTTGGCACAACATCATGGAACGAAGGGCCTATACTGTGTTGTAATGTTCTATGTTCTATAGTGTTTGCAGTACGTAATGTTCTTTGTTCTATAGTGTTTGCAGTACAGGAGGTTCAAGAGCCTGATAGTCATAGAGAAACAAAAAATGTTCTTGAATCTTGAGCCTGGACTTCAGGCTTCTTCCCACATCTGTAAAGCTTTCCAAGCTACCTTTGGACATTGAGATATTTTGGTAAGCATCAATGTGTTTTGTATTTTGTTCTTTCGAGTCTGACAATTACAGCTCCTCAAGGCAAGATTTTGTAATGAGGGCAGTTAATATGAGATGTACACAAATTAATATATGCTCCCTTACAATAATAAAAAAAGCAAACTGCATAGGTTTGAAAGCTAATATAAAAAATGAAAATACTAGAAATGCTCTGGCAGAGAAATGGAGATGTTTCTGATCAGTGATTTTTCATCAAAATAGCATCATTACTGATTAATGTTTTTTGACATAAAGCATCAACTCTGTTTCTTCCTCCACTGGTATTGCTTAATCTGCTCAATATTTTCAGCAGTTCTTGTTTAATTATTCAATTAAACTCTGAGGTATAACTCTCAAGCAAGTAAAGGTAAATAACAATACAACTGAAAATCAGGACAGCCTGCAAAATTTTTAGAGAGTTGTCACCTATCTGTGGACTATAAGATATGGCTGGTTTTGCTCTGCGTGGAAGTGGAATTCACATCAGGCTTCCAAACAACTTGTTACAGTTAGAAACTCTTCAGTAAATGCTCTTCATCAACTTGCAAGCTTCTATTACAAATTTTAGCCATTTTAGTAATACTAGTCAACATCCAGGAGGGAGATTGAAAACCTCGCTGAATGGTGCACCAAAAGCAACCTTGTAGTCAATGTCACCAAAACTTAGGAACTGATTGTTGACCAGGAAGGAAAAACTTGAGGTATATGATCCAGTGATCATTGGGGCATCAGAGTTGGAGAGGGTGGACAAATGTAAGTTCTTGGGAGTCACTATCTCGGTGGATCTTTCCTGGACGCAACACACTAATGGCACTGTGAAGAAACCACATTACTGCCTCTACTTCCTCAGGAGTTTGCGGAGGTTGATATGACATTAGAAACCCTGGCAAAGTTCTCATATGTGTGGTAGAAAGTATGCTGACAAGCTGCATCAAGATTTGGTATGGGGACAACAATACACTCAAATGAGTGTAAAGTCCTCTAAAAGGTAGTGAATTCCACCCAGGACATCACAGGCAAAGCCCTCTCCACTATTGAGAACACCTACAGGGAGAGCAGCAGCAATCATCAAAGAGCCTCACTACACAGTACACACTCTGTTCTCACTGCTACCATCAGGAAAGAGATATAGATGCCACAACACTCACACCACCAGGTTCAGAAAAAGCTGTGATCCCTCCACCATAAGACTCCTCAGTAACAAACTCAATCAGGGACTCATTTAAGGACTCTTGCAATTTATTGTTATATTTTTCATTCTCTCTGTATTGCACAGTCACTTTGTTTACATTTCTTTATTGTTTATATTTTGTATTTTTTGATCTGTACATTGTGTACAGTTTTTTTTTGCACTACAAATAAGTAGTAATTCTGCCTCACCTGCAAGAAAAAGAAATCTTAGGGTTGTATGTGATGTTATGTGTGTATTCTGACAATAAATCTGAAATCTGAAACTAAATCAACTGTTCCTTGCAAAGGCTCATTTCCTTTATCAAGTGTTTCTCAAAAGCTTGGGCAGAATTGATATTATAATGTATAAGTTTGTCTTGCCTTCAGATGAGACATTTTAGCCATTGAGGTGCTTTTAAAAATAACCCACTATAACCTTCAGTTATGCATGGAATGCTAGCACCTCAATATGTATATCCTTCAACGAATATTTTCTGCTGTTTTGATGGAAACAGCAATGGATATAAGTGGATTAAATCTAGATTCTCACAGCATAATTTCAATATAACAAAATTTAAAAGAGCAAAAAGAGGAATATGCTCGTACTGTTAAGAACAGGAATGAGACAATCACCTGAATGCATCATATTCTCGATCATTCTTATCAGTTTAATATGGTAGTTCCCCCCCAATAACAAGTGTACCATTTTGGATAACTACCAGGCATAAGCCATGACAATCAGGGAAGAGAAGAGGCAATCTGTAGTGTAAGGGATTCCATAGTAAGGGGGACAGATAAGAGGATCTGTGGAAGAGATCAAGTACACTGGATGGTATGTGCTTCCCTGGTGCTGGATGGTATATACTTCCCTGGTGCCAGTGCCTGAGATATCTCGGATCGAGTTCTTGGCATTCTCAGGGAGGAAGGTGAGCAGCCATATGTCGTGGTCCATATAGGGACCAAAGACGTGGGTAGGAAAGGTGAGGAGGTCCTGGAAGGAGAGTTCAAGGAGTTAGGTGCTTGGTTGAAGGACAGGACCTCAGGATTGTGATCTCATGATTGCTATATGTGCCATGTGTTAGTGAGGTTATAATTAGGAGGATAATGCAGCGTAACACACACTAAAGACATGGTGCAAGAGGGAGAGATTCAGAGTTCTAGATCATTCCAGAGAAGGTGAGATGTGTTGCAATGGATGGTTTGCATCTGAACTGGAAGGGGACAAATATCCTTGCAGGAATGTTTGCCAGTGCTGCTCAGGTGGGTTTAAACTAAATTTGCAGGGGGGTGGGAACCGGAGAGCCAGAGCAGATGGAGGAGTGGAGAAGTGATAAGATAATGTGAAAATTACATGTACCCTAGAAGTCAACGAGTTGAACATGGTGGAAGTCTTCCAAAGTACATCTATTTAATTGTAAGAAGTATTGTAGGAAAGGCAGACGAGCTTAGAGTGTGGATTAGCACATGGAATTATGACATTTTTGTCATTAGTGAAACTTGGTTGCAGGAGGGGCAGGACTGATAGCTCAGTGTTCAGGGCTTTCGTTGGTTTAGGCATGATAGAAAGGGGAAGGAGTGGCATTGCTCATCAGGGAAAATATCAATGTGCTCTGGCAGGACAGATTAGAGGGCTTATCTACTGAGACTATATGGATGACGCTGAGGAGTGGGAAAGGTATGACCACATTCATGGGGTTGTATTATCGACTGCCCAATAGTCAATGAAAGTTGAAGCAGCAAATCTGTTGAGAGACAGCAGATAGCTGCAGAAAACATAAGGTTGAGATAGTAGGGGATTTTAGCTTACCACATACTGACTGGGACTCCCATACTGTAAAAGGGCTGGATAGCTTGGACTTTGTCAAATGTGTTCAGAAATGTTTCTAAACCAATATATAGAGGTACCAACTAGAGATAATCCAATACTAGATCTTCTTTTTAGGAACAAGATAGGACAGGTGACCGAAGTATGTGTAGGGGAACATTTGGGTCCAGTGATCATAATACCATTAGTTTCAAGTTAATTATGGAGAAGGATAGGTCTGATCCTCGGATTGCGATTGTAAATTGGAGAAAGGCTAATTTTGAGGAAATGAGAAAGTATCTAGAATACGTGTATTGGGTTATGTAACTTTCAGGCAAGGATGTGTGAGATAAGTGAAGGACTTTCAAAGGTGAAATTTTGAGAGTACAGTGTTTGTATGTTCCTGTCAGGATCAAAGGCAAAGTTAGAATGCATAGGGAATCTTGGTTTTCAATGGTTAATGGGGATTTGGTTTGGATGGGGAGAGAGGGGTATAGCAGGTATAGGCAACATGGAGCAAATGACGTACTTGAGGAGTATAAAATTGAAAGAAAAGCCTAAAAAAATCAGGAAGGCAAAAAAAAAGATGAGATTAATTTGGCAGACAATATGAAGGAAATTTTTAAGGATTTCTACAGGTATATTAAGAGCAAAAGGATAATAAGGGATAAAATTAGTCCCCTTGAAGTTCAGATTGGTCAGCTTTGTATGGAGCCAAAAGAGATGGGAGAGATATTAATTTTTTTTTCATCAGTATTCACTCAGGAAACAGGCACAGAGTCATGGGAAGTAAACAAGCAGTGAGGTCATGGTACCTATATAGATTAAAAAGGAGGAAGTGCTTGCTGTCTTAAAGCAAAAAAGGATGGATAAATCCCTAGGGCCTTACAAGATATTCCCTCAGACCTCGAGGGAGACTAATGTAGAAATTGCAGGGGATCTGGCAGAAATATTTAAAATGTCCTCAGCTACAGGTGTGGTGCTAGAGGATTGTAAGTTAGCTCATGTTGTTCCATTGTTTAAGAAATGCACCAAAAGTAACTCTGGAATTTATAGACCTTTGAGCCTGATGTCAGTTGAAGGTAAATTATTGGATGTATTCTAAGAGATTGAATATACAATTATTTGTAAACCCATGGACTAATTAGGGATAGTCAACATGGCTTTGTGCATGGTAGGTCATGTTTGACCAATCTAAGAGAGTTTTTTTGTGGAAATTACAGGAAAGTTGGCAAAGGAGAGGCTGTGCATGTTGTTTACATGGACTTTAGTAAGGCTTTTGACAATGTTCCGCAAGGGATGTTAGTCAGGAAGATTCAGACACTAGGCATTCATGGTGAAGTAGTAAACTGGATTCAACAATGGCTAGATGGGAGAAGCCAGAGAGTAGTGGTAGACGATTGCTTCTCAGACTGGAGGCCTATGACTTGTGGTGTACCTCATGGATCAGTGCTGGGAACATTGTTGTTTGTCACCTATATCAGTGATCTAGATTATAATATGGTAAATTGGATCAGCATGTTTGCAGATTACACTAAGATTAGAGTTGTTGTGGACAGCGAAGGTTGCCAAAGTTTGCTGAAGGGTCTGGCCCAGCTAGAAAAATGGGCTGAAATATGGCAGATGGATTTTAATCCAGACAAGTGTGAGGTTTTGCATTTTAAAAGGACAATCCAAGAAAGGGCGTACATGGTGAATGATAGAGCACTGATGAGTGTGGTAGAACAGAGGGACCTGGGATACAGGTACATACTGTAATTCCCTGAAAGTGGCGTCACAAGATGGATAGGGTGGTAAAGAGAACTTTTGACATATTGGTGTTTATAAATCAAAGTATTGAGTATAGGACCTGAGATGTTATGTAAGGTAGTATATGACATTGGTGAGGCCAAATTTAGAGTATTGTGTGGAGTTTTGGTCATCTAACTTCAGGAAAGATATCAATGAGATAGAAAGACTGCAGAGAAGATTTACTAGGATGTTGGCCTGAACTGAGTTACAGGGAAATGTTAATCAGGTTAGGACTTTATTCCCTGGTGGATAGAAGAATGAGAGGAGAATTGATAAAGGTGTTGGGCACGAAGGCTTGAGGGGAATGATAGGCTTTATTGCACAGAAGAATTGATCTGGCCCAGATCCAAACCAGGGAAGTGCAGTGAAGGGTCCCAGGGGAGGAGACAAGGTAAGAGTGTCATCAGGGGGCAGGCCAGCCCAAGCCAATTAACATATACAATACATACCATTACTTTCAACCCGTCTTTTTAAACAGAATCCCTCCCCTTCCTCTTTTACACAACGAGAGGGGAAGAGAGAGAGAGAGAGAGAGAGAGAGAGTAAAAAAAATTCTAGAGGTTTAGCCGCAACGGCGACTTCCTCCTTCTGCGGGACCACCAGAGGGCAGACGGTCAAGATACGCGCTGGCGCACGTCCTCCGGGAGAGGGCATCTGGGAGATCATTGAGTTTACCTGGTCGGTACAAGATGTAATTATAGGTGGAGAGCTCGATCCTCCACCTAAGAGTCTTGTCATTCTTGATTTTACCTTGCTGTTTAGTATTAAACATGAAGGCCACGGCCCTCTGGTCTGCCAGTAAGGTAAAATGTTTACCAGTCAGGTAATGTCGCCAGTGGCACACCGCTTCAATGATCGCCTAGGCCTCCTTTTCGACTGAGGAGTGACGTACTTCAGGACCGTGCAGGGTGCAGGAGAAAAAAGCTACTGGCCTGCCTGCCTGGTTAAGAGTGGCGGCCAGTGCGAAATTGGAGGCATCACTCTCCACCTGAAATGGGATGGACTCGTCCACGACATGCATCATGGCCTTAGCGATGTTTTCTCGGATCTGGAAGAATGGACCTTGGGCTTCCGCCAATAACAGGAAAGTTGTGGACTTAATCGGGGGTGGGCTTTATCGGCATAATTGGACACCCATTGTGCATAATAGGAAAACAGCCCCAGGCACCTTTTCAGTGCTTTTAGGGTGTTTGGGACTGGGAGCTCCATAAGGAGTCGCATGCGGTCAGGGTCTGGGGCAATGAGACCATGTGCCACGACACAACCAAGAAAGGCCAGACTGTCTGTGTTGAACACACATTTTTCCTTATTGTACATCAAGTTGAGAGACTTGGCCATACGCAAGAACTTAGTGAGGTTTGCGTCATGGTCCCGTTTGACCATGTCACAGAACGTGACATTATCAAGATATGGGAATGTCGCTGTCAGCTTGTGCTCCTCCACCATCTGATCCATGACCCTCTGAATAGCAGGGACACCTTTATTAACAATGAAAGGCACCTGCAGGAAGTGAAAAAGTCTGTCATCGGCCTCAAAACATGTGTAGAGCCGGTTGCTCGGGTGAAGGGGGAGTTGATCGGTCGACTTGAGGTCAGTGGTCGAGAAGACTCTGTATTGTGCGACCTTATTGACCAAGTCAACTATCCGGGGTAGAGGGTACAACACTCCTGAACTGACTCTGGAAGTCGAAGCCCAGGAGGATTGGCATGCAGAGCTGGGGCATATTCAACACTAAAAAAGTATTTACAACACTCCCCCCCCCCCCCACCGTAAGAGGTGCCATTCAGTACTCCTGGATACAAGTCCGTTGGTCTTTCGCCACCATCAACATGGACCTGGTCATCGGCCAAATGGGGATTGAGAGTCTACGGGCCACCTCGGGGTGGATAAAACTTTTGGTACTGCCACTATCAAAGAGGCAGTTCGATCTGTGTCCATTCATCTCTATCTGCATCATGGAGTTCATGTCAGGTGAGGGCTGGCTTGGTCCAAGGTGATTGATGCTAGGATGGGTGCGTCGTCTTCGTCGTCAGTAGGGAGACCCTAAGCCTCCATGTTGACCACGCTGCCAACGCTAGTGAAGAAGGCGGAAGTGATGTCATCGGGGATGGAAGTGATGTCGCTGGTGAAGGTTGCTGCTGCGCAGAGGATGGAGAGGGTAAAATGGTGCTCGCCTTACCACGCAAACGGCCAGCACTGGAAGCTCCTCGGCAATACACGCCACGCTGCTCTGAGACAGGGCTCTGGACATGCAGATACATTGATAGTGGCCCTTTTTCCCGCAGCCCAAGCAGGTAGCTCCTTTCGCGGGGCAGAAACGTCGTGGATGTCTTGCCTGTCCACAGAAGTTGCACCTCGACAATCCCAGTGCTACTGCAGGCACTGTCGGGTCGGTTGTCCCCGACGCCGACTCCCAGGATGGTGGCCCTCATGGTGGCTCATACTGGGTAGGCCCCCTTCTGCCCGCGATCGACTCTGCAAAGCACTGGGCCGAGTCTAAGGTTCTGGCCAGTTGGATCGCCCATTTTAGTGGGTGTTGATCCTCCTCGAGGAGACGTTGTCGGATATAATCCGACCTCAACCCCGACATGCAAGCGTCCCGGGCCAGGTCTTCCATGCACTGGGCCCCCGGCACAGATACCATGAGGTTCCCCAAACAATCTTTTCCCAATGTGACCAGGGCTCGAACAAACTCTTCAACCGACTCACCAGGCTGCCGTTTTCTGGATGCCAGGAGGTAACAGGAGTAGACCTCGTTGATCTTTGGTTTGCATAGCACCCGTAGTTCAGCCATCGCCTCTGAGTAGGTCATGCAGCTTCGGATGGCCTGGAAAGTCCTCCGGCCAACTCTTGCCTGTAGGACCTTTAGCCTCTTTTCATCCTAATCGACCACTCCAGCAGTGACGTCCAAGAAGTTGTTAACCCAGTTGACCCACTGTTCAAAGAGCTCCGATGCACCCGGGACTTGGGGATCCACTTCTAGCTGATCGGAGCACAGCAACTTCTCCATTACCGGAGACATTAAAATTTTTGTGCATTAAATTGTTGGGCACTATCAGTTGCCCCAATAATTTCAATGACAAAGGCTTGAGGGAAACAATAGGCTTTAATGCCCAAAAGACTTGAGCTGGCCCGGATCCAAACTAGGGAAGTGTAGGGAAGGGAAAGGTGGCCCGTCCTTTATAGCCAGGGAAAGAGCCCAGGTAAGAGTGTCATCAGAAGGCGAGCCAGCTCAAGCCAATTAGCATATACAATCCATACCATTACAAGAGGTAATTAAAGTTATGAGGGGAATAGACAGAATAAATATAGATAGACTTTTTCCACTGAGGGTAGGTGAGATACAAACCAGAGGACATGGGTTAAGAGTAAAAAGGAAAAAAAACTTTTAAGGGAACGTGAGGGGGAATCTTCTTTACGCGGAGAGTGGTGGGAGTGTGGAATGAGCTGCTGGATGAGATGGTGAATGGAGGTTCAATTTTAGCATTTAAGAAGAATTTGGAAAGGTACATGGATGGGAGAGGTATGGAGTACTATGGTTGGGGTGCAGGTCAATGGGACAAGACAGAATAATATTCTGGCACAGACTAGAAGGGCTGAAGAGGCCTGTTTCTGTGCTGTAATGTTCTATGGTTCTAAGAAGAATAAACTGACCCTTTTTTTTTCAGAAATGATACAGGTGCATGCGATTCATTCTGGTTTTTGCGTCCAGAATAACCAGCAAAATAATTAGCTGAACTAAAAGCAGCTATGGTGCAATTCTCACCATTCAGAAATGTGACCGAGTTCCATGTTGAATTCATGTTAAATTCTAACTCTGCGTTAAAGGCAGGGTGAATTTTAACATTTAAGGAGAATTTGAACAGATATGTGGATGGGAAAGGTATGGAGAGCTATGGACTAGGTGCAAGTCAGTGGGACTAGGCAAAAAAGATGGTTCGGCACAGACTAGTAGGGTCAAAGGTGCCTATTTCTGTGCTGTAACATTCTGTGGTTCTAAATCATTGGTAAGAACTCTTTAAACACATGGCATCTTAGCAAATGTATCCATTTGAATTTCTGTACCTATCTGTCTAAAATGTTAGTGAATCAACATAATTTTCCATGTTGTTTTCACAATGGACATGGACCAAATATTGTGGCCTGTTGCAGGGGACAAAAGTGCAGGGGCACAATATTACATGACTAAACAATGTCTCAAATGTCCTGGATGTCGTGATCAGTGCACTCTAGAATCATTTTAAAGTGAAAGCCCCTTGATGTGGTAAAAGTTGACCCTTGATTGTTTCCCAGTCTCGCCGAAAATTGGCCAGTATATGGTGCACAAACATTTTTCTTTTTAATTCTTCCCAGCCTTACCTTGCCCCACTTCTTCTTTCCCATCTTCCTAATCCATTGAATATTGTTTCCCTAAATAGCATGACTTTATTCTCAGCAGGGAAACCACTGGCTCATACTTCAGATTTTTAAGTGAGCCCCCAAAGTTTGTGATTTCATAAAGAAATGCTGTTCCTGGTTCAACACCAGCTTGGAAATCTTTGCTCTTCCGCCATTGCTCTTTGCACACAATGCCAGGGTAGGTTTCCATGGATTCATCATCCACCTTGAGCCCACATTCCTGCCCTCTTGTCTGCAGCAGAGGTCAGATAGGTCCAGGGCTGTCAGTCATCCATTCAGTTTCCAGAGTACCAGGCAGCACATTTTCAATGCCCGTCTTTGGCCAATAGCTGGTTCCCTGCTGCTGAAGCCATTATGCTGCTCATAGATCTCAAGATATACTGTGCTCACACCTAGAGATAGAGTACAGCAGGAGGGAATGTTAACAGTGATTTAATTCACTGGGCTATGTTATAAATATGAGACTGCTGTGAAAAGTTATTCTCTGCTCATTACTTTCTTCTGTTGCTTTGATTTTCCTTTGACAAAGATCTAAAATAACAAGTGATTGCATTTAGAAGTGGTGCTGGATATACATGAAGCTTACATCTTTTGTCACATCACCAAAGTATCTCTTGCTATCCCAATGACCACTCATTTCAACACAACTTTATATTAGTTTAATTCATTTTTATTGTTACAATATACCTAGTACAATGAGACATTTTAATTTTCTTCAAGCATTCTAGCAGGTAAATTCTAACCTTCATATAAAGTAGTAGGAGGACAGGAACATAATCAAAACATATAGATTTACAATGACACAAACAAAATCTTATTACAAAAACAAGGGTAGAATAAGAGCATTGTTATAGGGCTCATTCAAGAGCCTGATGGCTGTGGAGAAGAAACTGCCTCTAAGGCTGGTGCATGTCTTCTACCCAATGGAAGGGGGGTCCAGTGAGATGGGGTCCAGTGTGTGATGGGTTCTTCAGTATTTTGGCTGCCTTTCCCTGGCAGCACGATTTGTAGATGTCCTTGGAAAGGAAGGAAGTTTGCATGAGATTATGAGATGCATTTTCCACCTTCTGCAACTCCTGATGGTGAGCAGAGCAGCTCCCATACCACGCCATGATACAAGCAACAAGTAGCTTTTGTTGGGGCACCAGTAGAAGATAATGAAAGACATTGGAGACACACCAAACTTTTTTAGTCTTCCTAGAAAGTAGAGACGTTGGTGCACTTTCTTGACCATCAGTGTTCAGGACATTGGAGATGTTTAATCGAAGGAGCTTGGAGTTACAGTTGGGGTAGCACGGAGAGCCAAGCATTTTGCGCAACGCATTTACAGCACCAGTAATTGTGACCGGGGTTCAAATCCTGCTCTATCTGTAAAGAGTTTGTATGTACTTCCCATTATCTGTGTGGGATTTCTCCAGGGGCTCCGGTTTCCTCCCACCATTCAAAATGTACCGGGTGCGTAGATTAATTGGGTTTAAATTGGGCAGCACAGACTTTTGGGCTGAAATGGCCTGTTACCGTGCTGTATGTCTAAATTAAAAATTTTAAATATAAATTATAATATTTTAAATTTATTCACACTTTGCATTTCTGTGCTATTGATATGGACAGAGGTGGGGACTGATCCGCTCCTACAGTCAGTTGTCATTTCCTTTGTCTTGTTGAGAGAGGTGGTTATCTTGGCACTGTGCCACTTGTCTTTCATTTTCCTTCCTGTATGTTGCCTCATAATTATTTGTCACACGTCCTGTGACTGTGATATCAGCAAATTGGAAGAGTAAGAATGGTATTTATATGTGGATGTAAAAAAAAATATAGTATATACATACTGATACTTTAGTTCCAAATATTGCCAATGTGATTGAATTGTAAAGAACTGCACTCTCTCTCTCTCTCTCTCTCTCTCTCTCTCTCTCTCTCTCTCTCTCTCTCTCTCTCTCTATTTTTTTCTTGTGAGTTTGTGGCCCATTTGAAGTGAGCAGTGCAAATTTCAGTCTCAACCCAAGCCTGGAGGTCATGCCTAACTGTACATTTAGGGAGGGTGGTAAAGATGGCATATCTCCCTTCATAGTTCAGGGGAAAGAATATAAAAGTTGTCATGCAATATTATAACTTAAAAAAAAACATGTCAGCCCAAACTTGGAGAATTGAGTGCAGTTCTGGTCACTGCACTTTTGAAAATACAAGGGCCTAACCTTTTAACCAGGATCATTGGGATTGGAGACCAGCCATTGTTTGGAATCTTCCAGATTTCGGAATCATTTTAAAATGGCGGTCCCTTTAAGCAATGTGTCATTTCAAAATTGCACAAAATGGGGCGCGACAGCCTAATTAAATTTGTCTCTTCCCTCTTTGTTGGAAGAGACAAGCCTTCGTGGGTGGAAATGGAACAAAGTCCAAGAGAGAGATTGGCAGAAGACTTTATATACAAATGGGGTACTAAATTTATTTCTGCTAAAAAGGAGGCACCATTTATTAAGCACATTATTAAGCAACTGATAGTGCCCAACAATTTAAGCACATTTTGAATATCTAGCATAAATTGAATAATTTAATTGGTTCCATGAAAAAGATCATTCCAAAAATGCGCTTGATTCAAAATAGAATAATTCCTTTAACTATGGACAATTTAATTCTACATGCCTGGTCGCATAAAGGGATCACATATGTAGAAGATTACTACGTACAAGAGGAATTGATGTCATTCAAACAGTTAAAAAATAAATGCAATATCCATTATAATACAATCTTCTGCTAATTTCAGTTAGGAGCTTTTTTTAGAGATGTATTAGGACCGACCATGATTTTACCAGAGTGCAATGAAATGGAGATTTCGAAAGGGCAACACAAAGAAATTGACATCAGTAATGCACTTCTACTTCATTCGTGTATTCCTAAGCGGGAGCTATATAAATCCAAACAAAGATGGGAATCAGACTTGAATATTAGTATTAAAGACCTGGTCTGATTTATGTCATGACTGCATGACTAATACAATTAATATAAGATATAGATTGGTGCAATATAATTTTTTCCATCAGCTATATCTTACCCCACAGAAACAGCATAAATTAAATTCCAATATATCTGATATATGTTTTAGATGTGGGGAAGAAGCAGGTACCTTTTTACATTCTACCTGCTCATGCTCTAAACTAAAAACTTTTTGGGAAAATTTAAGAATTTTATTAAAGTAGATTATTGGGAAGCAATTGCCACAAAGTCCAGAATCGTTTCCTTTAGGAAGTATTATGGACATAAGGCCTAAAATGAGGCTGTCGAGGTACCAATTAGAATTTTGTAAGATTGCATTAGCAGTGGCCAGAAAATGTACTGGAAGCCTGATTCCCTTCTGGACATAGCCCAAAGGAATGCGGAAATGCATAGGTGTCTTCCCCTGGAGAAAATTACTTACAATTTAAGGAAAAAGTACAATATGTTTTTGTAGGTATGCCAGCCATATTTACAAATGCAGGGTTGAATACTTTAGGCACTCTAATTTTTTTTGAATTTTTTTTTATCCTTTCTTCTCCTATATTTGAGATCTCAGTAGGAAAAAAAAGAACTGGGCTTTCTGAACTAGATTCCAAATCCCAAAAATTCCTTTATCTTTCTTTTTTTACCTCTATCTTTTTCTTTTTTTAATTTCTTTATTATTTCTTTCTTTTCTTTTTTCTTTGTTTTATTTTTGAGAGGTTTTTGTTTGGGGGAGGAGGGATGGGGTCTTTTCATTTTTGGAAATTTGGACAAACTATATCAGTGATTCCTTTTCATTTGTTTTATATATTTGTGATGGTTAATTATTGATACTTGTTTGATCATAAAACTAAAACAAAATATTTTTAAAAAGGGGCGCGGGGTGTTAAATGAATTTAGATAAAGACCATAATATCACGATCATTTTGTTTTTATTTTAAAGTAAAATTTCATAATAAAGCCCCAGTCCCTGTCCCTGCCATCCCCATCCCCACCCTCTCCTACCTTTGGTGGAAAGGTGACTCTCATCCCCGAGCACCCGGTGGGAGAGAAGCAGGCTGCGGCTAGCATCTGGCTCACTAAGGGAGAAATGGCCGTCTTCCTTACCCATAATCTCCCATGCAGCTGGAACCGTTCTGGCACCAGCAGCAAGTAAACTCTGGGCTCACCAGCACTGCACCCCTGAGGGACCGACAGATGGGCAGCCAGGCATGGACGACAGATGGGCAGCCGGGGGCGGGTGATGGATGTGGGCGGATGACGGACAGGCGGCCGGGGGTGGGCAGGGGAAGGCGATGGCCAGGGGTGGAGGTGGCGATGGCTGGGGGCGGGCGATGGACAGGTGGCCGGTGGTGAGCGATGGACGGGAGGCGAGGGGCGGGCTATGGACGTGTGATGGATGGACAGCCAAGGGTGGGCGGCTGGGGCCGGGCAGGGAATGGCCGGGGGAAACCGACAGATATCCAGGGGTGAGCGGGGGATGGCCAGGGGCGGGGGCTAGGAGAGAGATAGTCCGGCATTTTCATTACGGAAAATAGTGCTGGTTTTTGGAGGTTGCTGGTGTTCTGAATCCCGGATAAAAGGTCAGGCACTGTATGTGGTAGTGTTGGAGGGAGTTTAGAAGAGTTCATGGGTATCTTGTCTGAACTGTAAACTTCAGATTTTTTCCCCTAGAACGAAAGAGGCTGAGGGGTGTCCTGATAGAGACATAAAATTATGACAGGTCTGTGGTAGGGCAGATCGTCAGATTTTTTCCCCCCACAGTAGGGGCATCAAAAACAAAAGTGCACAGGTTAAGATCAGATGAAAGAGTTTTAAAAGGGATCAGAGAAGCTATTCTTCTACATGGAGTGAGCAGCCAGAGAAGATGAGGCAATTGCACATCTTTGAATCAGATACAATTGCTTCCTTTAAGAGATAAAAATTAAATAGGCAAAACATAGACGGTACATTGCTGGGACTCAACAACCCTCTCTGCAAATGGATTTTGGGTTTCTTTTTTTTTAATTTTTTTTTGTTTTTCACACTATGAACCATACTGACCAAAATACACACAAACGTTTCCCTCTTGAATATACACAGTGTCATTTTCTCCCCTTTCCCCCTCCCTTCCCTCCCTCCTTCACCTGCCCCCTCCCCACCCACTCAACGTTCAATATATATGATACATTAAACCCATTAAACAATGTCATCACACAATGAAAATAAACAAGAAAATTGTGTCATCTACTTTTACATACTGGGTCAGTTCATTTTGTCGTCTTCTCCTTCTGTCATTTTAGGGGGTGGAGGTCCGCGGTAAGCCCTCTCTGTTGTGTTCCATGTACGGTTCCCAAATTTGTTTGAATACTGTGATGTTATTTCTCAAATTATATGTTATTTTTCCCAATGGAATACATTTATTCTTTTCTATGTACCATTGCTGTATTCTTAGGCTATCTTCTAATTTCCAGGTTTACATAATACATTGTTTTGCTACAACTAAGTTTCTTGACAGAAAAACCAGAGTCAGTCCAGGTTGGTCGCATAAACTCAAGTCCAATCACGCTGAGTATTGGCACACTTCAGGGCTACGTGCTCATGCTCCTAACTCACGACTGCATTGCCAGATTCAGTTCAAGCAGGATCATCAAGTTTGCAGATGATACAGCAGTAGTCCGTTTACAGAGATGAGTTTCAGTGGCCAACAGAGTAATGTGAGAATAACAACCTGGAGCTCTGTGTGAATAAGAAAAAGGAGATGATTGTGGAATTCAGGAGGACGAAGGTCAAAGTAGTGGGTTGTAGGACAGGGGGCAATGAGTCAGAATACAGGAGGGAGATTGAAAACTTGGCTGAATGGTCCACCAACAACAACCCCGCACACAATTTCACCAAAACCAAGTAGTGGATTGTCGACTTTAGGAGGGGTAAACCAGAGGGGTACGATCATTGTTTGAATGCCTGAGAGTCACTGTGTGTATGTATATGCTCCATGATCTGGAGACACCGCGGAGATAATGAACGAACTTAAAGGTCAACAGGGACATAATGGGCTGGACAGCACCATGGATCTGTAACTCTGTAAGGTTAATGTTCAAAATAGAACCATCAAACACTCCACTACAGAAAACAAGCTCTTCGGTTCTTCTACTCTGCACCAAACTATTATTCTGCCTGGAACCCTTAACCTGCACCCAGTCCATAGCCCTCCAATCCCCTCTCATCCGTGCATCTGTCTAAATTTTTCTTAAATGTGAAAATTGAGCCCACACTTACCACTTCACCTGGCAACTCATTCCACACTCCCACCACTCTCTGTGTGAAGAAGTTCCCCCTAATGTACCCCCTAAACTTTTCCCCTTTCATCCTTAATCCATGTCCTCTAGTTTGTTTCTCACCTACCCTCAGTGGAAAAAAAACAGCCTGTTTTCTCTATCCACACCCCTCATAATTTTTTAATACCTCTCTAGAATCTTCCCTCATTCTTCTATCTTCCAGGAAATAAAGTCCTGACCTATTCAACCTTTCCCTGGAACTCAGTTCCTCAAGTCCTGGCAACATCCTTGTAAATCTTCTCTGACTTATTGATAGCTTTCCTGTAGTCAGGTGACCAAAACTGCACACAATTCTCCAAATTTGGCCTCATCAATATTTAATACAACTTTAACATAAAATCCAAACTCCTGTACTCAATATTTTGATTTATGAAAACCATTATGCCAAGAGTCCCATTTACCTGTGATGCCACTCTCAGGGAATTATGTATTTGTATCCCCAGATCCCTCTGTTCCACTGCACTCCTCAGGGCCCTACCATTTACGGGGTTGTGTGAGACCTGTGTTCTATGATAGGAATATACAGAACTTATCGACCTGAAATAAAACTGCTGAATTTAGTCATCCTTTATTAAAATCTTGCAGTTGACAGGAATAACAGGGAAAGGACCTGCTCCTAACTGCTGCCTAGTGGCTGAACCTGTGCAAAGTTAAGACTTTCTTAAAACATGAACAATGACATTGAAATCAAATAGGAGAGGGTAGAAAATTGCAATAAGAATTTGGAAGTGTAACTGACTTTGTGTACCACCATTCTGGGGTTTCTGTATCCAATGGCACAACTTTCTAAGATTCGATAACACCTAGAATCACACTCTTTTTGGAGGGTTGTGAACACTCTTCGGAGACAAACATCTCTATTTCATTAATTTTTAAAATTTTTTAATCAACATGAAGTTACAAAACAAACAAAATCAAAGAAATGTTACAAATATATACAATAAAATACCAAAATCGAACACATGTTGATATAGGAAAGAAAGAAGAATCAAAACATTATCACAAGGATGAAATTCTGCACTATTGTTTATAAATACAAAATTGCATACTGTGCCAATCCTCAAAAGTAGGAAGCAGAAAAAAAAAATCATTTCTGGTTGCACTTGGCCATCTCTGGTGGACTGGCCACAATTTTCACCTGCCTGCTACCAGATTCCTAAAACAGGAACTCTACTCTGGGCTTTGTTGTAGGAGCTAGAGAAAGTGTTTCAAAGATGTTCCCAAAGTCCCCTTGAAAAATTATCGATTAATTGTTCACAACCTTACTCCACATGATCCCCAGAATAAAGGGCCTTTATTCTCCTGCATAAATAACTTAATATTTGCAGTTGTGTCCTCGGCAGGTATGGCTTCTCAAATCATACTGTGTTCATTCCCTGAGAGGTTGGAACTCATACTGGAGGTTTTTCTACTGCAGCATATCATCATCCTCTTGCACCCATCATTTCATCAGATTCAAGGTGGTTCCATTCTTTTGAGATTAATATAGTTTTATTTAATTAATGTAAAACCATTTTTCTCTTTTGATTTTCATTTGGGAATTGTTTTTCAACAATATGAAACCATTCTTCATAGCATTCTACCTTGCATAATTCCTCACATTACTTGGTCCACCTTGTCCCATTCTTTTGGTTTTACTTCTCGTAATTAATAGCTTTGAATATAGAACATTAAACAGTACAACTCCTTGTGTCCACAATTTTGTGCTGACCAATCTAGACCTACTGCTCAACAATTCAATATTTCTCTCTCTCTCACACCCATAGCCTTCTATTTTTTTCTTGCATCCACGCACCACTCTGTGTAAAAAAGAACTTGTGTCTGACATCTCCCCAAAACTTTCCTCCACTCACCTTAAACAGATGCCCTCTATCATTTCCTACTGTTGCCCTGGGAAAAAAGGTGTTATCCGTGAGAAGACTATGCTTCTCTATTTGTTCATAAATCCTTACCCTTAGATTGTCCACCACTGATGTAAGACTCGCTGGTCTATAATACCCAGGTTCATATTCTTATCATTCTTAAATAAAGGGACCACATTTACCATTCTCCAAACCTCTCCTGTTCCCAGAGAGGGCAGAAAGATAATTGCCAATGCCTCAGCAATTCATACCTCACTTTCTTAGTAACCTGCTGTATATCTTGTCTTGGACCTGGGGACTTACCTATCCAATTGTTTTTTTTAAAGTTCCAGCACTTCTTCTTTCTTAGTCTGTACTACAGTGACCTCATATTCACTCCAAGGTATCTCTCCCTGGTGAACACTGAAGCAAAGTATTCATTTAGGACCTTCCCCCACTTCCAACACCTTCTGGCATTCCACCTCCCCCACCCTACACCTTTCCCCCACCCCAACTTTAACCCTGAGCAATCCTGCATATATGTGGAATTCCTTGGGATTTTCCTTAATCCCACTTGCCAGGGCATCCTCATGCCCTCTTCTAGTTTTTCTGACTCCTTTCTGAAATTCCTTCCTGGCTATCATATCATTCTCATGAGCCCTTCCTGACTTTTCCTCTCTAAACCTATGTATGCTTCCTTCTTTCACTTGGCTAGTGGTCTCACCTCTCCTGTCAACCATGGCTTCTGTACCCCATCATCCTTTTCTTGTCTTAATGGGACAAAACAATCCGAATTCCGTGCAAGTGGTTCCTTAACATCCTCCGCAGTTCCCTGAGACTATCTGTTTCCAGTTTACTTTCCCAAGTCCCTGCCTAACCCCTTTGAAATTAGCCCTTGCTCAGTTAAACACTTTCCCATTTTGTCTACTCCTATCCTTAGTTATGATGAAGGTCAGGGCTCGATTGCTTCTATCAATGTCCCTTGCAACTTTACCATATAATTTCTCCTTCTGTCCTTCTGCTGTCTTCCATTTAGAGTACATACTATCAGTTCCCCTGTTAATGACTCATGAGGTGAGAATCCCACTGAATAGGAGGAACTTTGTCTGATTTTATCTTCCGAAAATCTAACCCTTTCTAAGTCTTTCATTTATGGTTCTGTTCATACATTTGATGATTCCAGGGTCTGTAGATTATGGTTTACATACAACTTCCCTTTCAATATCCAAAAGTACAATTTTGCTTGTATTACCTACTCAGTAAAATGATTTCTCTGACCTGATTGAATTATATTTGATAAACTACATGCAAACATTACTTCCACATTCATATTTTAGCTATAGGTAGAGTACAAAAAAAAGTCTCAATCAAGAAAAGACTCAAAAGTACAATAAAATCTGTCTCTACAAATTGCCATGGTCCTTCTGATCATCAAGTGTACCTTGGAAGTTCTCTCTTCATTTATAGGTCTCAGGTGTGAGTTGAACAGATCAAACAATTGTAATAAAATTTATCCATTCTCTTTCTGGTGTGACTGCCATCCAGTTACATTTACTATAGTTAATCTAATCATTCTTTGATGAGCCTTTTCCCGATACCATCTTTCTGTTGTAATGCATGTATCAATCTTTCTTTCAGTGCATAGTTTGCCTGTTTAACTCCGACAGTTCATTCATAAGACTTGCTACGAGGTCATCCTTTACCCGAGGTTTTACATCCTGCTCTTGAAGGTTTATGCTGTTTATCCAGCAGCTGTCATTGCCTTAGAACAATGCAGCATAGTAAATCCCCTTTGACCTTAATGTTATGCCGGCCTATATAATTTCAACACAAAAATAAATAAATAAATAAATAGCCCCTTATGGTTTACATTACAACTTGCAACATCCAATAAGTATAATTTCACTTGCATTATTTGCTCAGGAAAATGATTCTCTGATCTGATTCCATTAATTTTGATAGTCTGCGTGCAGACAGTATCTTCCACATTAATATTTTTGCTATTGTTAGCTTAGAAAAATAGTCCAAATCCAATAAAAGACTCAAAGGTTTCAGTACAATAATACCTGCCTCTATATATTGCCACCTTTTCTTTTCTTTTCATCCATCTGCCTGTCTAAGTGTCTCTTAAATGTCCCTAATGTTTCAAACTCCACCACCACCCCTCGTAAGGCATTCCAGGCATCTACAACTCTCTGCAAAAAAAAAGGTGCCCCTGATATCTCCCCTAAACCTTCCTCCCTTCCATTTGTACAGATGTCCTCTGATGTTTGCTACTCCAACCTGGGGAACAAATGGGTGCTGGCTGTCTACTTTATCTATGGCTCTCAAAATCTTGAAGATCTCTATTAAGTCACCTCTCATCCTTCGTTCCAAAGAGAAAAGTTCTAGCTCTGCTAACCTTGCTTCATAAGGCAAGTTCTCTAATCCAAGCAACAATCTGGTATATCTCCTGTGCATCCTCACCATAACTTCCACATCCTTCCTATAATGAGGTGACCAGAACGGAACACAATATTCTAACTGTGGTCTCACCAGATATTTGTAGAGCTGCAACATAACCTCTCAACACTTAAACTCAATCCCCTGACAAATGAAGCCCAGAATCCCATAGGCCTTCTTAATTATCCAGATTCTTCTGTTCTTCCACACTGTTAAGTATCCAACCATTAACCCTGTACTCAGCCTTCAGGTTTGACCTTCCAAAATGCATTGTCTCACACTTATCTCGATTGATATTCATTGCCACTTTTCCACCCAACTCTGCATTCTGTCAGTATCCTTTTGTAACATACAACAAACTTCAACATTATGCACAACTCTTCCAACCTTCATTATCATCTGTAAACTTGTGGATTCATCCTTCTGCTCCTTCATCTAGGTCATTTATAAAAATCACAAAGAATATGGATGCCAGAACACCACTTGTCACTGACGTCATTGTTTTACTTTTAAAATTTTATTTTAAAATGCTAACTACCTGCTGCAACATTTTATCATTCATTGATGTTCCTATTCTAATTGTAACTCTCTCTGTCTACATGCTAACCACCACACAGATCCTGTCCATTTCTGGTTTTCTTAGTCCCAGGAATATTTTCCCGCTCGTAAGTCTCTCTGATCAGGTTAGATGCAGCCACAGTGACTTGTACCTACTCCCTTTTCCCTTGTTCTCCTCCTCGGTTTTTATGTTTCCCTTCTCAGAACCCCACAATTGACACACTCTATAAGTAGTTCTCCCTGAATCTAGAAGACTAGGTTGCACAATATGCACATAAACCTCTGCCTTCTAAGGTTATTGAAACTAAGAAATAGTACTGTTAATGTTATATAAATTACTACAAGTAATGTAACATAACTAACAAGACACCAGAAAAAGACAGACATTGAGTTATAAAGCATGGAAACAGGCCCAACTTGTCCACGCCAGCCCAGCTGTCTGCCTATCCAAATACCTGTCTATTTATCTTCTTAACATTCTAATTGTTCTTGCCTCTGACAGCTCTTTCCACTTCTCTATTATCTTCAATGTGAAAAAGGTTTCTTATGAAGTATTTCCTCTCTTTCTTTCAATCAATGCCCTCTAGTTTTAGATTAACCCACATTGAGAGAAAAAACTTGACTATTCATCTCATTTTTGTCACTCCTGATTTTACATCAGTCTATAAGGTCTCAGAACTTTTTGGGAACTGTTCATTTGTACTCCTAGATCTTTCTGACAACACTGTCCAGAACCCTACCAGTTACTATGCAAGTCCTAGCCTGGTTTAACCCAGGAAAATACAACACTTCACATGTGTCTGTGTTAAATTTCAACTGCCTTTTCAAGTCCTACTTTCCCAGTGGACCACAATCCTTTTGCAATATGACAAAAGATTTCATGACAAGAAATTATACAAACTATTATAAAATGCCATGCAGAATTTGGTTTTATGTAATCTTATGCAGCTTTTAACTCTTCACCAAATATTAACTTCAACTCCTTTATAATTAATTCTGACTCAGATTCTAGATGCAACTCGCCCAGTTATTGACCTCAATTGTGCAGTTTGATCAGGATTATCATAGTATCTTTGGAAAATTGCCTGTATTTATCCCAATCCCAATTTACAAGAGAATAATGCTGGTGACGAAGTTCAAAGTTCAGATTTATTACAAGAGTACATACATGACATCACATACAACCCTGAAATGCTTTCTGCTGATCAGGGAGAATTTCTACTTATCAGTAGTTCAATAAAACAACTGCACTCAACAAAAAAAAATGTATACAAAGGAGAAATGTAAATAAGTAGGAAGTGCAATCAAACTGTAAAATACCGAAAGTAAATATTCAATAATAAATAGTGTGCAAACTGTCTTTAATTGAGTCTCTGACTGAATTTCTTGTTTAGGAATCTGATGGTAGTAATTGTTTCTGAACCTGATGGCATGTGTCTTGTGGCACTTTTTTCATGGGAGCAGCAAGAACAGAGAAAGATTTTTTTCTGTAATCAGTCCTGTTTCATAAAAAATGTTGTTTATGAAAAGTTCTGTGAGCTCTCATAGGATGTTGGGAGTACTCATGATTAAATGCACATCTTCCTGAAGGTACTGCCATTTTCATCACTATGTTGTGGTCGCCTTGACCACAACCCACACCTTGGGTTGCATCCCATTGTTTCTCAGCATCCTCCTTTTCTCCACCTCTAATTGAACCCCTCATTCATTGCCACAGAGGGCAGTAGAGGCAGGTTCATTAAATATACTTAAGAGGGAATTAGATCTATTTCTTCAGTATAAGGGTATTAAAGGTTACGGAGAAAAGGCGGGGACGGGGTACTGAACTTTAAGATCAGCCATGATCTCGTTGAATGGCGGAGCAGGCTCGAAGGGTCGAATGACCTACTCCTGCTCCTATCTTCTATGTTTATGTTTCTATTATGAAAGGGGAAAAAAAAACTATTAAAAACTTTGATGAAGAAATTTCTGCTTATCCCAATCCAGAATGACTTTTCCCTCATCCCAAAACCAGACCTTTTCTCTGCAAGAAACTGTTTTTCAGCAGCTATTGTATCAACTTGAGTGAAAACAGTTTTACATAACTTGGCCATTATGCTCAGCACAGAGATGTGGGCCAAAGGTTCTGTTCCTGTCCTGCATTGTTCTGTTCTCACCTCAATATATCTTTATTCAATTCAACAGGATCACTATTCTTTTGTACACCATTTAGTCATGGCCATTCTAATGCAATCTCCCCTCATGGGCCATCACCTGCTTCCTAGGATTCCAATTAGGTAAATCGATGTTTGCATAAGCCCCTTTCACACTTGCATCCCACTAAATTGGCCATTCAGTGTCCTGGGATAGAAATGGGGGTTTGGCTTTTCACACTTGACCACTCCTAACTGGGACACTGAATGCTTTCACACTTGCAAGGAGCCAACCCCAGGATTAGGATGACATCACGACAGATCGAGTGATGGTGGACCTGCCCTAATTCCTGATCAATGTATTATGATCTGATATTTGAACAAAATTAATCATGCCTAATTATAACATAACAAAGTTTTATGTACAGCACAGTCTGAGCCCTTCAGCTCCTGTTGATATTGTGCTGACCTATATAAACCTTTATAAGGGACCGTGGGAAAGTGCAAACAATAAATAACAATAGTGGACAATTTTTAAATAGGGTGGGAAAGTTGGAGGCGCTATAGCGTTCAATTTATATAGCGTGGAAAGGTTGGTAGCTATATCGCGTATAATTTAAACAGTGTGAGAAAATTGGTAGCACTATTGTCTACAATGTATAAATACTGTGGGGAAAGCAATGGTTGGCCTGCCCTCCCAGAATGCCATGTGGCAGAGAAAGAGCTGTATGTCTAGCTGCATGTATGGAGAATTCATAGTGAGGTTTCTCTGCGCATGGCATTCTGGGAAGTCAGACCCGCCATTGCTTTTTCCCTCGGTCTTTATAAATTGTGCGCTATAGCAGTACCATTTTCCCCATTCTGTCAAAAAAATTGTCCACTATTGCTATTTATTACTGTTTATTGGTATTTATTTCCCCTCTCTCTCTCTCTCTCTCTCTTTCACTGTAACTTTACCATGGCAAAGTTTATACCTTCATTTTAATCTTTTCTTCCTGCACTTACACAAAAACTTGGGTCATTTCAATCCCACAATGCAATTACCTCTTTCACACTTGCTTGATTGCATCGCCAGCGGCTGCAGATTTTGCTTTCACGCAAGACACTTTAAAGGCCGATTGGCGTTTGATTCCTGGGATCACTTACAAGCATGAAAGGGGCTAAAGTCTCCAAAATAGTGGTATCAAACTTATATGTGATAAGCAACTTTTTCATTTGGACTAGAGAAAGTATCCTGTCTGGATGTAGCACAGATTGGAACAGGAACTGGTCTGCTCTAGATCACATGAAACTCCAGCACCTAATAGACTAAATACCTGAGATTGTTTGATTTCGGATCCTAAGCAGGGTCAGGACTAGTCAGTACTTGGAGGGGAGACCGCATAGGAACACCAGATGCTGAATGATTCTGTGAGAGGCACTGAACAAAGTGGCAACTCTGTGTCTGCCTATGGTAGACAAAATTTAAACAATTTAATATATGTTAAGCCCCTTTTACATTTGCATCCCAGTAAATCGGCCTTTGAGTGTCCCGTAGGAATGGGGGTTTGGCCTTTCACACTAGAGCACTGAACGTTTCACACTTGCAAGGGTTTATCCCCAGCTTTTGGTCTGTTCTACCATTAATAGAAAGTGCCTGCAATGCAATTGGTTGTTTCACACTTGCCTGATCTCAAAGCCAGCGTCCGCAGATGCCAGGGTCGAGGCCGGCAATCGCTGGCGTGTTATGACATCATCTGATGCTGGCATTGAGCAGGTTTTGCTTTCACACTTGCCACTTTAAAGGCCGAATGGCGCTGGATTCCTGGGATTACTGGCAAGTGTGAAAGGGGCTTGACATTCTAAATGTAGTATTATGCAACAACAATGGAAACTTTACCTTTACCTTTGTAAACTCAGCTCAGGAGTTACTTAAATCAACCACCTCTCTATCTTATCTTCATTTTTTCCCTGGAAAACTGTTAATAGATAATAGATAGCTAATGATGATGAGTTTATTTACATATGCATTGTACAAGGTACATATGCACCAGCATTCTTACTTCATGCTACTGAACAGGTACTTAAAAATAACCACAAAACAAGTATAAAAGTACAATGCAATGCGCAAAAAAACCACAATAGTGTACTTAATTTTATTAAAAAGAGACAAGATAGATAATAAATATTCACAGTTATCCCTGTACAAAAATAGTGAATTAGCAATAAAGCAGACAGTCCTTTTGTGATGTTGGATGTCCCTGTTTAGTGAAAAAAAGAGGTTCAAGACCCTGACAACAGTTGAAAAGAAACTGCCCTTGAACCTAGAGATACTGGTCTCCAGGCTTCATGCGTAAGGGTTCCATTCTACTCCTGCAGTGAAATGAGATTCACTGGTGGTGTGTTATACTGATGGCTGGCTCCGCCCCCATCTATCCAATATATAACCCCCCCCCCCCCCCCTAAACCCTGAGCACCTCTGTAAAACCCTTCCCTCAGTTATAAGCTAATAAAAGCGTATGTTCTCCTTCCAGTCGGGAGAGCTTTCATTCACGCTACAACCCCCAGCATACTATATTGGGCAGAAGATACTTGTGCATGAAAACATGAACCTCCAGATTCAAAAGCAGTTTCTTTCCTGCTGTTATAAGACTCTTAAATGGATTTCTCATTGGCAATAGATGCTGCATTTACTCTGTTTTTAATTGTATTTTTCTCCAAAGTTTAGAAGTTGTACATTCAAACTTATTGTCAGAATACATGCAGAGTACGTGCATGCCATCATACAGCACTGAGATTCTTTTTTCCTGCAGGCCAGGCAGAATTTCCACTGTAAACAGTACTCAAGAAAAGAGATACATAAACAAATGGGAGAAATATAAACAAATAAATGTAAACCAACAGAATAATATATAAAAAAATAATTTTCAGTAATTACTAATGTGTGAATGAGGCTCTGATTGAGTCTATTGTTTAGAAGTCTGACGGTGGAGGGGTAACAACTGTTTCTGAACCCGGTGGTATGAGTCTTATGGCATCTATACCTCTTTCCTGATTGTAGCAGCGAGAATAGAGAATCTCCTGGGTGGAGTGGATTGTTGCTGCGATCCAAGCAGCATTCCATGTAGAGTTTTTTGATGGTGAGGAGAATTTTGCCTGTGATGTATTGGACTGTGTCCATTTGCAGGGCTTTCCTCTCAAAGATATTGGTGCCCTCATACCATCCATAACGCACCTGGTCAGAACACGTTCCTCGACATGTCTGTGGAAGTTCGACAAGGTTTTGACGACATACTTCTGAAAACTCCTGAGAAAGTAGAGGCGCTGAAGTGCTTTCTTCATGAAATTTGGGTGTTGTGTCCAGGAAATGACTTCCGAAATAGTGACTTCTAGGAATTTCAAATTACTCACATCTCCACCTCTGATCCCCCAATGACTCATCTGGTTTTCCCATTGTAAAGTCTACGATAAAATCCTTCGTTTTGGAGACGTTGTTGTTGGTGCACCATTCAGCCAAGATTTCATTTTCCCTCCTGTATGGTGACTTAAATGACTTGATTTATTGTAACACTACTGCCTACACAGTTGCTTATTTATTGGTTGTGTGCATTGGCCTGCCTTCATAGCATGAAAAATGAAGCTTTCCACTCTATCTCAGTATTCGTGAATCAGTAAACAATCCAATTCAATTCAATCAAAGCCAACTAATATCTTAAAGATAATAATCATGCAACAAAGCTGATAAACAATGGATTTCTTTAATTTAAAATAAAAGCAGAAAGTTTGGGCAAAACAGGACAAGCTGGATCTGTTGGAAAAGAGAAGCAGAATCAAAACTATTCAGATTGTCATTCTGTTCTACTTGCAGGTTACGTAGATGTGGGTCTGATTCCTGAAGGAGCTCGAGATATTCGAGTGGAAGAGATAGCTGAAGCAGGGAATTTCTTAGCCTTGAGAAGTCAAGATCCAGAAAAGTATTTCCTCAATGGAGGGTTTATTATTCAGTGGAATGGAGACTACAACGCTGCTGGAACAACATTTAAATATGAAAGAAATGGTAATCTGGAAAATCTAACTGCTCCAGGACCTACAAAAGAGCCTGTTTGGATTCAGGTAATTCACATTTGAAAAATCTGAAAATATTAAACTAGTTGTAGAGCGCATCAAAAGAACCAAAGACTTGTTGATCCAAACCAAGGCTTTTATTAACTAAAAGACTGGAGCATATCACAAGTAGGTTGACCAGTTCAAAATGACCTGGTCTGGCTAGGAGCAATCCTTTAAGACCTGCCAGTAGGTGTGGCTACACTCTCTCCAATCACAGTCATCCTACACTACAATCTGTACATATACACATTGGTGATAGAATCTGTACTATCACATTCATCCCTTCTTTGAGAACTGACCCAGGGGTGGATGGAGGTTAGGGGCTGTACCGGTCAGGGGGCCTGACCATCCGGCGTGACCGCCGTGGTGCCGGGATTGGGGTCACTGAAGTCGTGTCGCCGACAGGCCGGTAGGGTACAGCCACTGCTTCGCTCAATTCCCCAATGGTGTTGTCGACAGTCTGGCCTAAGCTGGAGGGGTGGTGCTGGTCCCTCTGTTCAAGCACATGACCTGGGGGAGAAGGAATAGCGGGAAGTTGGGTTAAAGGCACTGCTGCGCCTGATCCAGCTTGGGCTAGGTCCCTTACCGAGACTGTGTCCTCCCGCCCGTCCGGGTACTCAACGTAGTCATAATGCGGGTTCACATGGAGCAGAGTCACTCGGTCAACCAAGGGGTCGTTCTTTGAGTTCCGGACGTGGCGTCGTAAGAGGACCGGACCGGGAACCGTGAGCCACGCCAGTCTGGTCGTTCCCGATTTGGATTTCCTCGGGAAAGAGAATATCCTTTCATGGGGGGTGGCATTGGTCACGGTTCATAAGAGGGAGCGGATGGACTGTAGGGCACTAGTTAGCACGTCCTGACAGCGAGAGGTGGGGAGACCTTTGGACCGGAGGGCAAGCGTAACCGCTTTCCAGACAGTGGCATTCTCTCTTTCAACTTGCCCATTTCCGCGTGGGTTATAGCTGGTGGTCCTGTTTGAAGCAATACCACGCTCCAGGAGGTACTGCCGCAGCTCTGCGCTCATAAACGAGGACCCCCTGTCACTGTGGATGTAACTGGGGTACCCAAAGATGGCGAAGATGTTGTGCAGGGCCTCTATAACTGAGGAGGCAGTCATATCCAAGCAGGGCACAGCGAACGGGAGGCGGGAGTACCCGTCGATGGCCGTAAGGATGTAGGTATTATGGTTGGCCGACGGTAGGGGCCCCTTGAAGTCTACACTGAGACGTTCAAAGGGGCGGGTGGTTTTGATGACGTGGGTGTTCTCCGGATCAAAGAAGTGGGGCTTGCAGTCAGCGCACATCAGGCAGTCTTGGGTCATGGAGCCAATCTCCTCGACCATTTAGGGCAGGTTACGAGCTTTGACAAAGTGACCCCTGGATGACAGAGATCCTCGTGGAGTCTCTGCAGCCTGTCCAGTTGTATGTTGGTGCAAGTCCCCCTGGAGCATGCATCTGGTGGGTCGTTGAGTTTACCAGGCCGATACAGTATGTCATAATTAAAGGTGGAGAGCTCGATTCTCCACCTGGTGATTTTGTCATTCTTGATCTTACCTCGCTGGGTATTGCTAAACATGAAGGAGACCGCGCATTGGTCGGTCAGCAGCGTAAAGCGTCTGCCAGTGAGGTAGTGTCTCCAACGACGTACTGCTTCGACTATGGACTGGGCCTCCTTCTCAACAGAGGAGTGTCAGCTATCAGGACCCTGGAGGGTTCTGGAGAAGAAGGCTACTGGCCAGCCGGCCTGTTTCAAAGTGGCTGCCAGTGCAAAGTCGGACGCATCGCTCTCGACTTGGAATGAAATGGACTCGTCGATGGCGTGCAGCGTTGCAGCAGCGATGTCCAATTTGATGCGGTCGAAGGCCGCTCTGGCTTTGGTTAACAGGGGGAAGGAGGTGGTCTTAATGAGTGGCCGTGCCTTGTTGGCATAATGTGGAACCCATTGGGCATAGTAGGAGAAAAAGCCCAGGCAGCGTCTGAATGCCTTCTGGGTGTTGGTGGGGGGGAAGTCCATGAGGGGACGCATGTGGTCAGGGTCTGGCATCACCACCACGTTCTCCACCACACAACCCAGAATTGCGAGCCGAGTAGTCCGGAAGACACACTTGTCAAAATTGTAGGTCAAGTTCAGCTGAATTGTAGTCTGAAAAATTTTCTCAAGGTTGGTGTGATAGTACAGACCTATCACCAATGTGTTTTTCCAGACTCTTTTGTGTAGTCTTCCAAAGGCGCTATTTGCCTTGGCGAGTCTGTTGTCTATCTCATTGTCGATCCTTGCATCTGATGAAATGGTGCAGCCGAGATAGGTAAACTGGTTGACCGTTTTGAGTTTTGTGTGCCCGATGGAGATGTGGGGGGGCTGGTAGTCATGGTGGGGAGCTGGCTGATGGAGGACCTCAGTTTTCTTCAGGCTGACTTCCAGGCCAAACATTTTGGCAGTTTCCGCAAAGCAGGACGTCAAGCGCTGAAAAACCTCACAAAGATAAGCGTATACAGAGCCGTTGTCATACCCACACTCCTGTTCGGCTCCGAATCATGGGTCCTCTACCGGCACCACCTACGGCTCCTAGAACGCTTCCACCAGCGTTGTCTCCGCTCCATCCTCAACATCCATTGGAGCGCTCACACCCCTAACGTCGAGGTACTCGAGATGGCAGAGGTCGACAGCATCGAGTCCACGCTGCTGAAGATCCAGCTGCGCTGGATGGGTCACGTCTCCAGAATGGAGGACCATCGCCTTCCCAAGATCGTATTATATGGCGAGCTCTCCACTGGCCACCGTGACAGAGGTGCACCAAAGAAAAGGTACAAGGACTGCCTAAAGAAATCTCTTGGTGCCTGCCACATTGACCACCGCCAGTGGGCTGATAACGCCTCAAACCGTGCATCTTGGCGCCTCACAGTTTGGCGGGCAGCAGCCTCCTTTGAAGAAGACCGCAGAGCCCACCTCACTGACAAAAGGCAAAGGAGGAAAAACCCAACACCCAACCCCAACCAACCAATTTTCCCTTGCAACCGCTGCAATCGTGTCTGCCTGTCCCGCATCGGACTGGTCAGCCACAAACGAGCCTGCAGCTGACGTGGACTTTTTACCCCCTCCATAAATCTTCGTCCGCGAAGCCAAGCCAAAGAAAGAAGATCACCAATGTATATAGTTACAGTATCTAGAGTGTAATGACTGTGCTTACAGCGATTGGCTGAGAGCTTAGCCACGCCTACTGTCTGGTCCTTAAAGGGCTGTGTCCCTAGCCAGGTCGGATCATTCCGGACTGGTCGGCCACCTATGAATAGCTCCTGTATTTTGCTAATAAAAGCCTTGGTTTGGATCAACAAGTCTTTGGTTCTTTCGACGAGCTCTACAGTTGGCATCATGATCCTCCGTGTCATGGCTTCAGATGGTGACATTGTCCAGATACGGGAAAGTAGCAGTCAGCCTGTTCTGGTCCACCATCCAGTCTATTTCTCGCTAGAAGACCGCGACGCCATTTCTGACCCCAAAGGGTACCCTGAGGAATTGATACAGCTGCCCATTCGCTTCGAAGGCCATGAAAGGTCAGTCTTCTCAGCAGATCGGGAGCTGATGATAGGCCAAACATAAGTCAATGGTGGAAAATATACGGTATTGAGTGATCTGAATCACCACATTTGTGATCCGTGGAAGGGGTACGCATCCAGAAGCATGAAGTAGTTGATTGTCTGGCTGTAGTCAACCACCATCCTCGGCTTCTCCCCGTTTTTAACAATCACCATCTGGGCGCTCCATGGACTTGAGCTAGGTTCGATAATGCCCTCATCCAGCAGTCTGCGAACCTCGCTTGTGATAAATTTCCTGTGTTCATAATTATATTGCCGGCTTTTGGTGGCCACAGGCTTCCAGCCAGGGGTGAGGTTTGCGAAAAGCGTTGGCAGAGCAACTCAGAGGGTGGAGAGACTGCAGATGAGGGGAGCAGGTAGCTCGGGCTGCTGCTGGCAGGAGGCTTCCGGGGTGGAGAGGTTACAGACAGAGAGTGGAACGTGAGGCCCCCCAAAGTGCAGGGAAACGGCTTGAAACTGGCACTGAAAATCCAGTCACAGCAGTGCAGGGGCGCACAATTGGAGAAGGAATAATAGTTTGAAGTTTGTGAACTTGATGCCCTGGACTTTCAGGGTCACCACGCAGTACCCCTTTACCCCAGTCGAGTGTGATCTGGTCGCCAATGAAATTCTCTGAGCAATGGAGAGAATAGCCAGTCTGCAACGGTGGGCCAGGTCTGGGCGGATAAATCAGTTCCATTGTTTTTGTGAGGGGTTGGGGGTAGTCCTGGTCGAGGGTTACAGATGCAGAGACTTGTAGTGGGGACAGTGGAGTCCTGCATGATGACATCACACAATGTGTGCGTGATGACCCACGCAAACAGTTGGGCCTGAAGAGACAGCGTTGAGGAGTTGATGTTGCTGCCTGCAGCCTGCTGGGGGTGTCGGCCAGCCAACGGTAAGTGTTGGGGGTAACTGCTTACCATCGGCGGTGGGGCGGTCAGTGGCGGCGGGTCCCTGGTCGACAGCGTCGAGTCCCCTGTCGGCAGCGTTGGTGGGAACCGGGTTGGTAGCGTCGATCATGGTGGTGTGTCCCTGGTCGGCAGCATCGGTGGGTACCGGGTCGGTAGCGTCGGTCGCAGTTGCGGGTAACTGGTCAGCTGCCTCGGTGGTGGCAGGTCTCCAGTCGGTAGCGGCGGCGGGTCCCTGGTCGGCAGCGGCGGCCAGTCCCTGGTCGGCGGTAGCAGCGGTGGGTCTCTGGTCGGTGGCGGGTCCATGATCGCCAGCGATGACAGCCATTGAGGTCAGGGCTGGGGATTGGTCGGACGTTGTTTCATGAGGTAGGGTGAACATCATTGCGGCGAGGGTGGGTTGTATCTTCCGCACTCGGTGTCTGCCACACGGTGGAGTCCTCGCTCTCATTGGACGAGAGCTCTGAGGAAGAAGTGTTTGAAATGAAGAGTGGCGATTGGGCTTCACACGAGGCACTGTGTTTGACGGCGGCCATTTTGGAGCAACAGACTACAGCAAAGTGGCCGTTTTTAAGGCATTTTTGACACCTGGCTTTTCTCGCTTGGCACTGGGACCTGCTGTGCTTGTTCCTCCTGCAGAAATAACACTTTGGGGTTGCATCGGGCAGCATAGCGGCAAGTAGTAGGGTAGACGGAGGGCATCCTACTCACATCAGAGTATGGGATCCAGCCCCCGAGAGTACATGTACATACTTAAGACCGCAGCCTCCATCGTCTCCGCGATCCAGATCATGTCCTCTAGGTTTTCTCCCCCGTGCTCTAGCTGGCGCTGCCTCACCTCATTCCATTGAACCCCAGCCACATAGGCATCCCGAATGAGATTGTCTGTGGTCTCCGCAGCAGTTCTGTCTGTGCAGGCACAGTCCCTGCCCATTGCCCTCAGTGCCTGAATATAAGTTCTACAGGACTCACCGGGCTGTTACTTCCTTGTAGCAAGTTTGTACTGAGCATAGACTCTGTTCACTGGTTGCTCGTAGAGCCCTTTCAGCACCTTCATGGCTGCAGCGTAAGTGGTTGCGTGCTGGACACTCTGGTAGACTCTAGGGGACACCATAGTCATCAATATCAGTAGTTGATGGCTGTCCTCTATCACGGCAGGGTCAGAGAGCTGTAAGTATGTTTCTAAGCATCTCACCCAGTGCTTAAAGTCATTTGAGGCTGTAGCTGACTGTGGATCGATGTCGAGGCATTTCACCCTTCAAAACTTTTTAGTTAATAAAATTGTAGAGCGCGTCGAAAGAACCAAAGACTTGTTGATCCAAACCAAGGCTTTTATTAATAAAAGACTGGAGCATATCACAAGTAGGTTGACCAGTCCAGAATGACCTGGTCTGGTGAGGAGCAATCCTTTAAGACCTGCCAATAGGTGTGGCTACACTCTCAGCCAATCACAGTCATCCGACACTATTATCTGTACGTATACACATTGGTGAGAGAATCTGTACTATCACATCAGTAAACACAGTGAACAAGAAAATCTGCAGTCCCTGGGATCTAGTCCCGTACACGGAAGTGCTGGAGAAACATAGCAGGTCACACAGCACATACATAGGAAGTAAAAGGCTGTCAATTATGTTTTTTACATAGAGTTAACTTTTTCTTTTGTTCAAAACTTTTTTCCTCCATTCCCAAGTGCCCATTCACAATGAATGACCAAAACTCAAAACCTCCGTTCCCTTATGCGATTTTACATGAATTCTGGAAGTGCGGTAAGCAAAGAGGAGGGACTTGCAGATACGTGCTATTCATTAACCCATTGTTGCGGACTGCCTGCAGTTCAGTTTAGACTACAGGCAGTCTGCAAAATTCTCTGGGGCTGCTGCGGGAAAAATTTTGGAACAGGAATGAATCACTTATTTCCGTTCTGAACCTTTTACACAGCCTGCATTGCGGGAAATTAGTGAAAATTTCTCGTTACGCAGGGTCTGTGTAAAAGCCATGTGTTTTGGACCTGAGCTCTGCTTCAGGAGTGCCAAAAATCAGGCAGACACCAGAATTAAAAGTTGGGGGCCGGGGGGAAAGGAGAAGCAGGAGAAGCATAGTGTAACATGTAAGTAGTAATAGGTGGATACAGGTGAGAGGGTAGAAAAGAAAGAAGCTGAGTAGTGGTAGGGGGAGAAGGCAGAGAACTAAGAAAGATAACTACAGTAGGAGAAGGTAAGGGAACAGAATGGGGTGGGAAGCTGGAGGAAGGGAGACAGAGGATTGAGGGAGAAAGAGAGAGAGACTGAGGGGAGGAGTTAATAGAAATTGGAGAAGTCGATTCCATCTTGTTGAGATTGCCAAGATGGAATATGAGGTACGTTCCTCTGATTTGCAGGTGGCTTCAATTTGGCAGTACATGAGGCCATGGACAGATATGTCAGTGTGGCAATGGTGCGTGGAATTGAAGTGTTTATTATATGAAGCATATAAGTGAAAGTCACACCTTTTTGTGATGCATTTCAAGAAATATTCTACAAAATTATTGCACACTCAAAGTAAGGTGTGGCTTCACACAATACTTGATACTTGTTCATGTAAAATTTTTGCCACTCCCAATAATAAGATCAAGCAAGTCCCCTCCTCCTTTCTTCCTGTTTCCTTTTGTTTATTCCTCCACTCTACCTACCCACTACCAAACCTTTTGCCCTCTTCCTACTATCCCTATTTTCTTATTTTTCCCTACAGCTTCTCTTGGATTGTTCCCAATGTATGGCACACAAATAAAATTAATGGTGGGCCTTCATCTGCATCTTATCTCCCCTAGTGGTGCCAAATTTCATTTTGGTGATTTTGACATGTTTTTTGTCAATGTCAGTAAATATTCTTTTCCACCATGACTGACAGGACCCCAGTCATGTCCATTTCATTTCCCACACTGACATTCTCATCCTTCTCTCTCTTCCGAGAACCATAGTCCATTTAAGTTGTTACCACTCCACCTCAATTCTTTCCAGAACCATTGTCTGCCTTACTAACCTCAATATTCAATCATAGAGTTCGACAGGACAGAAGCAGATCATTTACCCTCCAATCATATGACAACCCATTTGGAATAATCTACCCACATTTATTCAATACTTCCATTATTAGTCACCTCATACAATAGCTGTCGGGCCCTTGAACTTCCTCATGCCACCCTTGTCCAAACCATAAACCTTTTGGAGACACAAAGAGATCTATCTCCTTTTATTGAAACAACACTTTTTTTCTGTGCTAGCTTCAACAGTGAATGTTTATTTATCATCATTTTTATATCTATTATCTCTTTTTCTCTACTGACACATTGGGCTAATTTGGAAAGATGTACCTGCCTGTAGCAGCAGCAAGGAAGAATTTCAGTGCATCTGTACTTATGTAGATGACAGTAACATTTAATCAATGTCATTATCATCAACACATTTTAATTTTTAAAATATTTTTAGACCTTCAGCTCAAGTACAGGGCATCTCAGCCCATGCCGCCCAATTACAGCCAATTAACCAAATGGTGGGAGGGAACTGGAACCCCCTGGGAAAACTCATGCAGACATGTGGAGAACATAGAAACTCCTGACAGAGAGTGCCGGATTCAAACCCTGCTCCCGATTGATGGTGATGTAATAGTGTTGCGCTAACCGCTATTGCAACCATGCCACCCAAATGGTCATTTACAGTAGCCAATTAATTAAAAAACCCGCATGTCTTTGGGATGTGTGAAGAAATGAAGAGCGTCTGGAGCATGTGGCCACAGTAAGAACATGTGAACTTCACGCTGACTGTACAGTCGGGATGGAGAAGCACCAGCTCTATTACATATATCACTGTGTTGACAGTCGAGCCACACAGTTAGATTTTCCTCCACCGTGATTGAGATTCGTGAGTGAATCTTGCCCTCCCAATTTCACCAGCTCCAACAAAGTTCTCCACCTTCTCCTCCCATTTCTCCCTTAATATCCAAAGGGATTGCTCCCTTCACAAGAATATGGCTGCTAAACCAGGCAGGATTGTCGTAGCATTTAAAAGGGATGTACACAGATGAAATGAACGGAAGAGAAGGTGAAAGGATATTGTGGGACAATTAAGAAATTTTATTTGGGAAAAAATTGAAAAAAGTAATTTTTAGATGGTAAGAAAACAGACAAGAGTAGAGTATTTCACTATTGGTAAACAAAACAGATTTGAACATACAGAAATCCATTAGGAAGGCATTGGTGTTTGGCCTTGGTTGTGATGCAGATCGGATTACAAGGGTACATAAGTCTTGCTGCTACTCCATAAAGCTATGGTGAAACCAACCTTGGATCATTGTGTAGAGTTTAGAGTTGAGAAATTCACTTTCAGATTGGTAACACTGATTGCATGGTACATGAAGTTCATGTTGTTCCAGTTGAGGGAATTTGAGAAGCGCAACAACTGTAGATACTGGAATCTTGAGGAAAGAGAAGCAGTGGGTCAGACAGCATCCTTAGATAGAAATGGTCAGTCAACATTCTGGGCAGTGGGAAGGAGGATTATCAAGTATATCAAGGGGGAATAAAAGATGGTGGGAGAAGAAACTGTGGAGGAGCTAATAGGTGATAGGTATTGAGCAGGAGTTGGGAGAGGGTGGACGGGCAGACAGAGGAAAAGACCACTGGGAGGAGGGAGGGTAGAGAATAAAGTTAGGACAGGAATAGGTAAAGAGGTTGAGACAGTAGAACCAGATAACTGTAGGGTTACGAGAAGTGACAAAATCAATGTTAATGGTATTGGATTTAAGGCTGTCCAGGAGGAGTGTAGTGCAATGTTCCTCAAGTTTACATTGAGCAACAGATGAGGCTGAGGACAGACATGTCTGAGTGAGAGTGGTAGAGAATTTAAAATGGTTAGCAACCAGGAGCTTGGACAAAAAGAGTGTAGGTGTGTAGGTGTCCAGCAAAGCGATCGTCCAATCTTGGGTCTCTCCAAATTTAGTAGATGCACATAAACCTACCTCACCTGAACATTTGTTTATAGCCATGGATGGAGGTGAAGGGAAAGAATTAGGGACAATGATTGCACTTTCTGTGATCACAGGGAGAAAAGCCAAAAAAGATAGAAGGGTGAGTGTGACTGATGAAGGGTTCTGGCCCAAAATGTCAACCATTCTTTTTCTCCCATTGAAGCTGCTCCACTTGTGAGTGTCCCCAGCATATTGTTTCTTGCTTCATATTCCAACATATGCAGTCTTTCATGTGTCCTTATGAGTCTAAATTGCTTTCGCCCTTTTGTGATTCTTGTGAAGCTTTCACTTGAAACATTAACTCTTTCCAAATATTGGTGCCTATCCAGCTGAATGTTTCTAGTTCCTTCTGCATTTTGCTGAAGTAGCAAGTGCACTGATATTACAAAGTGAATAGAACATAGAAGATAGAACAGGAACAGGGCCTTCGTCCTACATGTCTGTTCCAAACATGATGACCAAATCAAACTAATTATCTGCTGCTTGCCCCAGTATATATCTCCTTCAAATCCATTTGTCAATCTGAAATCCTCTTAAACAAAACTATTGTGTATGCTTCCATCACTATTTGTGGCAGGCTGTTACAGCACCTTTATTTAAGATATTTGCACTCTTAAACTACCTCCCCTCACTTTAACACATGTTCCCCGTGACATTTTTGCCATGGGGAAAGTTTCTGACAGTCACCCTGTCAGTGTCTCTCATGATTTTATAAAACTCTATCCTCAGCCTCCTACATTTCAGAGAAAACAACCCAAGTTTATCCAATCTCTCCCTGTAAACAGACCATCTAAACTAGGCAACATCCTGGTAAATCTCTTCACAAGCGTCTTATATTTCCGGGATATATTCCATCAGGCCCAGGGGATTTATCAATCTTAATGCTCCTCAAAAGGCCTAACATTATTGATCTCAATAATTGAGATCTTTATTGATCTCAAAGTGCCCTAACACCTGAGCATTCTCCACATCAATCTGTCACTGCCCATGTCCTTCTCCTTGGTAATCACCGACACAAAGTACTCATTTAATGCCTCGCCTACTTCTTTAGTCCATGAGTGATCCTATCATCTCCATAGGTACCCTTTTTTTTTGATAGAAGAGTAAAATGTCTTGAGATTTTCTTCCATTCTGCTCACCAAGCACATTTCATGGCCCCCTTTGGCATTCCTAATGTCCTGCTTGAGTTCTTCCCTGAAATCTCTATGATCCCTAACCCCACTGCCAAACCATCTCCAACCCTAACCTTTTCCCCTCACCCTAACCCTTGGAATATATGTTGTTTTTTTTTTAATTTCAGGTTTATTTAACGGGTTCTTCAGCCTGCAGAAAGTTGCTGTGGGTCGCCGTGCCATTTTTACCACTTCATTTGAAATTCTGCTTTATCCTCCTTCTAATGGTAAAATTGCACATTCCAGTTACTGTTCCAAGAAACAAACCCTGGGGTCCGATATGAATACACTATCAAGAAAGATGCAGAAGAAGAGAACACAATTGGACAGCCACAATTCTTCTGGAAGTACGGAGCTTGGACACAATGCAGTGCCCCATGCGGACAAGGTAAAGTAGGTTTCTGATGGGGACCAACAATGTTCCAAGATTCAACACCCTTTGGTTTACTTTTTTTCATTGCTATATTTCCCTTGGACACCTTGCCATAACATTACTTCTCCACCATCCATCTCAATTCTACTTCCTCCTAGAATTGTTTATTTTCACATGTACCGAGATACTGTGAAAAATTTTATTTTACATACTATCCATTAAGGCCAACCTCTACTAAGTATAGCAGGCAGTTCAAGAATAAAACATAGTGTTACATTAAAACAAAAGTGCAGGATACGGTGTTGAAGGGAAAATACAATCAAAAGGTGCAATGCATTGTCTTATAGTCTGGGAGCTCCATTTCAGAATCTGAGAACAGCAGAAAAGAAGCTGTTCTTGAATCTGGAGGTGTGTGTTTCCAAATTCATGTACCTCTGCCCAAGTGAGGGCATAGAAGAGACAATGACCAGGGTTGGATGTGTCCTATAATATATTAGCATGCCTAGGTGATTTATCCTAGGGAGGATTATCACACTGCAAAATTGTCACAGGGATACAAGTAACACTAAGTTGGGTAAATGTGCAATTTTAGCTTCCTTCATTGTGCACCTAATGATTGGAAGAATTTGACCACCAAGCATTCTGTTTCCTGAAAAATGTTGCTCCATAGGTACCCTTTAAATCTTTCCTTTTTCTCTTTTTAGAATATTTTATTGAAAGGAATTTCTGTACATGTCATTGGTAAATCATTATACAATACAATGCGTGTTTAAGTTGAAGAGAATTTTGTTCATTGCATGATGATTATATCCCCCTCCCCTTCCCTTCCTATCCCAATCTCTGCCCATTCCATATAAAAGAAGAGAAAAAATATATATATGCAAAAGGATATACATAGTAAAAGGAGGAAAAAAGTAATAAAAGTAAATAAATAGTATGGCATCTTGGATTGCCTGGAGCATGGCATTCCGACACAGTGGAATTAAACACATCTGATTTAGCCATTTCACGTTAAGGAAGAAGGTTAACAAGGACTCAAGAGGTTGGAAGAATATTTCTACATATTTATACCGAATATTTGCATATACAGGCCCCAAATTCATGAAATATATTATATTTCTTTCTCAAATTATATGTAGTTTTCTGTAAAGGGATACAACTTTGTATTTCTGAATTCCACCTTTCTATTCCTAAATGTGAATCTGATTTCCAAGTCACTGCAAAACATTTCCTCACTTCTACCAAAGCTAATTCTCACAAATTTCATTTGAAAAAAATTGATAATTTCATCTTAGGTCTTGTTCCTTCTCTATTCCCCAATAAGAATAAATCTAGGTTTAATGGGAATACAATACCTGTAACTTGTTCTAAAAATTTCTGTAAGTCTGCCTATTACAAACCATGTTAATGAGCAGCAATAGACAATGAATGAGATAGTTTAATTTTAAAACACTAATTTTATTTCTTACTCTTAAGCTGTAGTCTTAACTCTTAAACTATCCCTAACATTAAATCTATCCCCAACTATGCACAGGTTTACTAGATTGTGTGTGTGTGTGTGTGTGTGTGTGTGTGTGTGTGTGTGTGTGTGTGTGTGTGTGTGTGTGTGTGTGTGTCTGTTTGTGTGTGTGTGTGTGTCTGTTTTTTTGTGTGTGTGTGTGTGTGTGTCTGTTTGTGTGTGTGTGTGTGTGTCTGTTTTTGTGTGTGTGTGTCTGTGTGTGTGTTTGTGTGTGTGTGTGTTTGTGTGTGTGTCTGTGTCTGTTTGTGTGTGTGTGTGTGTCTGTCTGTGTGTGTGTGTCTGTTTGTGTGTGTGTGTGTGTGTGTCTGTGTGTGTGTGTGTGTCTGTGTGTGTGTGTGTCTGTTTGTGTGTGTGTGTGTCTGTGTCTGTGTGTGCGTGTGTGTCTGTTTGTGTGTGTGTGTGTGTGTGTGTGTGTGTGTGTGTGTATTATACCCAAACCATTGAAGAAATGTCCATCCACATGATCTGTGGTCATAATACTCCTCATCCTTTTATAGATGAGGCTCAAACTGGGCGGCCTCCATGAAACTTCCAAGACCTGGCACCGGTCTCTCCAAGTGCATTTGAAATTATTGGACAATGTTTCAAAGTTTAAAAATCGCTAGAAAAAAAATTGTAAACAATGCTTAATCACGTAGCAATGCAAACATATACCTCAAAATGTTGCTGAGCCAATACAAGAGACAACAATCACTTTCCAATAACAGAATTACTTCCCTGAGTGTTCACTGAACCTCCCAGAAACACAAGACACTGGATTCTCAACACCATTGTAGCCATCTTCCTACAATAAGACAGTACTGGCTGCATCCCCACTGGCATCAACTGCCAAAGCGAATGACACTCAAAATCAAGTGACCTAAGTACAGGCCCATGACAAATCATGTCCTTCAGTCTATCAAATGCCTCCTGACAAAAACAGTCCAAGCAAACTTCTCACTCCTCTTCGAAATATCAATCAAGTGAAGAGCATTGTCAACAAAGTTTCACAGAACTTCCCATCCCATCCTACTATTCATAAAAATCTCCCAATAACTTTCTTACCTTTGGGCATAGGATATTCAGAAACCATCTGAATTTCATCCTGAACATGCTCCAATCCTCCTTGGCCAACAACATAACTGAGACAAACTCACCTGCGCATGACAAAATTCAGTCCCACCTAAAGTAACATGAAAATTGGCTTTCAAAAAGCTAAAAACCAGTCGTTCCCTAAAATGGCTCTATGTGTTGTTATATCTTCTCCCGAATTTCAACTTTGCAGCCAACTTCACCCACCTCAAATGTTATCTTACTGATGTTATCTCACTGAGCCCAGAAAATCTTGCTCTCAGGTAATCAGACTTTGTTGAGAACAGAATTAACACTTCAGTACCAAATTTAAAACTTTTCTGACTAGGTTTTCTGTCATTCCAAACTTCCATTTTATCTTGAGTCACTTTTAAATTCTCCTCAGCTACCTTACACTTTTTTTTCCCAGCTATCTTTAAATTTTGAAACAAAATCCAACAATTTCAGATGCACATCCCCATCAACCCAGTGGTCTTTTAATAACGTTAAAGGTCATCTAACTTGACGTCCAAACACCAGTTCAAGAGGACTTAACGGTTCCTGTGCAGACTTGCTTACTGCAAACTTACTGCAATTGGTCACCCTCATCCCAATCCTTTTCATTATCACAGCAATAGGTCCTCATCATGCTCTTGAGTGTCGAATGAAATCTCTCCAAGTCTCCTTGAGTTTCAGGATGACATGCAGATTATGTAATTTGTTTAACTACCAATTTATAAATAATTTGTTGGAAAATTCCTTACCTATGATTTTCCCTAGGACTTCACCTAGTTCTCCCCAGAAGGGGCTCACCTTGGTACATGTCCAGGTCACATGCACAAAAGTTCCTGTATCAATAACCATATAACAGTTTATGGCATGGAAACAGGCTATCTCGGCCCTTCAAGTCCACGCCGGTTCACTCAAACAACTCTGTTATATCCTCCCACCTATTCTCTGCCCATAATCCTCAAACCCCCTCCTATCCATGTATATATCAAGCCTCCTCTTAAATGGAAGAATTGACTCTGCCTCAACTATTTCCTCTGGAAGATTATTCCATTCAGCCACCACTCTCTGAGTGAAGAAACATCCTCTAATGTTTCTCCTAAAATTTTACCCCCTTACCCTCAACTTGTATCCTCTTGTTTCAACCTCCCCTGCTCTCAGGGGGAAGAGTCTACTTGTATCTAGTCTATCTATTTCCTTCATGATTTTAAACACCTCTATCAAATCTCCTCTCCACTGTCTATGTTCCAATGAATAAAGTCCTAACCTCTTCAATCTTTCTCTGTACTCTAGGTATTTTAAGCCAGGCCACATCCTTGTAAATCTTCTCTGCACTGTCTCCACCTTATCTATATCCTTTCTATAATTTGGAGACCAGAACTGAACACAGTACTCCAAACCTGGCCTCACCAATGCCTTAAACAGTCGAAACATCACTTCCCAGCTCCTATACTCTATGCTATGATTTATGAAGGCTAACATACCAAATGCCTTCTTAACCACCCTGTCAACATGGGAATCCACCTTCACCATAACTCCAAGATCTCTTTGCTCTTGTGCATTCCCCAATGTCCTCCCCTTTACTACATATGTCCTATTTTGATTATTTTTTCCGAAATGAAGCACCTCACACTTCTCTACATAAAATTCCATCTGCCATCTTTAAGCCCAACTCTCCAGACAAACCAAATCCCTCTGTAATCCCTGAAAACCTTCCACTCCCCCTATTTTCATATCGTCTGCGTATTTACTTATCCAGTTAACCACCCCATCATCCAAATCATTAATATAAATTATGAACAACAGGGGACCTACCAACGATCCTTAATGTATGCCGCTTGTCACAGGCTTCCATCCTGACAGAGAGTTGTCCACCATGACCCTAGGCTGTCTCTCCTCCAGCTACCTCTGAACTCATCTTACTATTTCTCTATTAATCCTAGTGACTGAACCTCCTTACTAACCTTTCATGTGGAACCTTATCAAAAGCTTTGCTAAAATCCAGATAGACTACATCAACTGCCCTACCTTCATCCACCTTTCTTGTCACTTCTTCAAAAAACTCAACAAGGTTCATCAAACATGACTTACCCTTCACAAACCCATGCTGGGTGCTCCTGGTCAATCCCTTCCTATCCAGATATATATGCACATATCTCTAAGAATACCCTCCATAACTTTCCCTACCACCGAAGTCAAACTTACAGGTCTATAGTTACTTGGCCGACACCTCGTTCCTTTTTTAAACCACAGAACTACATTAGCAACTCTCCAATCCCGTGGCATCACACCCTCCTCCAGTGATCGTTGAAAAATCACTGACAGTGCCTCCGCTCTTTGCTCCCTGACTTCCCTTAACGTCCGGAGGAAAATCCCATCAGGACCAGGAGACATCCACTTTTACTGGTCCTAGCAGCTCCAAACCCCTCTCTTTACTAATCTTCCACAACTAAGCCATTTGCCTCACTAATTTCACACAGTCCAATGTCCTTTTCCTTCGTGAACACAGATGAGAATAAATCATTTAATATCTCTCCCATCTGATACAATTCCTCGCACAGTTCACCGCTCCCATTTTCCAGCAGCCCTATTCTATCCTTAACCCTCCTTTTACTATTCACATATCTATAAAAACCCTTAGGATTCACTTTTACCTCATCAGCTATTGACACGTCATACCTTCTTTTTACCTTTCTAATTTCCTTCTTCAGGTTTTTTCTGCAATCTACGTAATAATCATACATCTTATCCATTTTTTGCTTCTTAAATTTAGTATATGCCCCCCACTTATCCCGAACCAACTTCCTAATTTTCCAGAAAACCATGGTTCCTTTGAACTTTTGGCCTTGTCTTTCGATCTGATTGGCACGTAAAGATCCTGTACTCTCAATATCTCTTCTTTAAATACCCTCCAAATCTCCTCTAAATCTTTTCCAGAAAAAGAATCAGCCCATATAATTTTCTGCAAATCCCTTCTCATTTCTTCAAATCTGACCTTCCCCCACTCGAAGACCTTCAACCTTGGACCTGACCTATCCCTTTCCATATTTAAGTTGAAGCTAATGGACCCATGATCACTGGATCCAAAGTTCTTCCCAATGCAAACTTCCGTCACCTGCCCTATTCTGTTCCCTAACAAATAGATCTAACACTGCCTCCCCTCTAGTAGGCACTTCAACATACTGCAGTAAAAAGCAATCCTGAACACATTGTACAAAGTCTAAGCCATCCTGCCCTCTTACTGATTGTGTTTCCCAATCAATGTTAGGAATATTGAAATCCCCAACTATCACAACCCTATTTCTACTACACATCTCAGCTATTTCCCTGCATATTTGCTCTTCCAGTTCCCTATCCTCTTTTGGCGGCCTATAATATACCCCTATATTTGTAGCCTCACCTTTCTTATATTTTAGTTCAACCCACAGAGCCTCTCGTGATGAGTCCTCCAGTCTATCTTGCCTCAGCACCGCTGTAATATCTTCCCTGCTGCATCTAAAACATTAGTTTGATAGTTCTGGTTTAGATCTATTAATCTTTTGCAGCATCAGGTACAGCTTGTGCAAAAAATTGAATACACCAGCCTGTACCACACATTGATGACTGCAGTCATGCAGGTCCGACATAAATCGGACCAGCACCTGCCATCAATTGTTATTCCTAAGTCCAACTCACACCTCTGCCTTGATTTATGAAGACCTCATTTAGGTCCTTCTGCATGGAGCAGAAAATACATTGCCAAAGTGGATTTCCATGTGTTCCCCCTTCAAATCATGGTCTCTATGTCACTGCACTTTGGTAGGACCATGGTTGGACCTAATTTGTCCTGTAGGAAAGATCTTATCTGAAGGTAGCAGAGTCTTATTTGATAAATCATACTTTTGCCTGTTGTTCAAATCATACTTTTGCCTGTTGTTCAAATGACATTAGGTGCCCAGTGTCCAGGATCTTGTTACCTACCATCAAAGGTATTAATTGATTTGGAGTCAGGCGTGTTTCTGGGACAGCCCCACTTTTATTCCTAAATATTGGTTAATGTTGTTCCAAATACGAATAATTTGTTTCAATAAGGCAGTTTGTTTTTACAGATAACAATTCAGCATCCCATTTATAAATAAAGTCCTCTGCCACCTTCTCACCCACCAAGTGCAGGCCAATTTGTGCCCAGGATGGTACATCTCTCCCTACACCCCCCCCCCACCCCCTCTCCAGCTTCCCCTGAAGAATGAGGAGATATATCTCGACTCGGCTGCCCAATAATATTTTTTGAAGTCCGGCCTTCGCGGTTCACCCAGACTGTAATCCCAAGTCAATCTTTTATAGAGAACATGGCTACCTTCCCGTTCCATAGAAAAGCTCTCACTCGTGAAAGCAGGGTTTGAAAATAACCCCGGGGCAACACATTTTAACACAGTTGATGTCCGTGCCCATAACGTTTATGGGCAGGGACAACCACCTGTTTAGGTCTTTCTCAATTTTTCGCAGCAAGGTGGGTATAATTTAGTTTGTACAAATTATTTAGGTTATTATCTATTTTGATTCCTAGGTATTTCATCCCATTTTGCTGACACTTTTGGTAACTATTCTCCTGACATTGGGTATAATCTCACCCCCCCCCCACCCCCCGCCACTGTAAGTGGCATAATTTCACTCTTGCCCCAATTGATCATATAACCGGAGATCTCCCCATAATCTTCCAGTTTGGACAGCAAATTTACTGGGTCTGTAAAATATATTAGCAATGAGCTTATCTTGTGTTCTTCCTTTCTACTTTAAACCCTTTAATGTCTAGATTCCGCCAAATGGCCTCAGCCACAGTTCCATAGCCAGTACGAACAGAGCTGGAGATAGTGGGCACCCCTGCCTACTTCATCTTGTCAGTGGAAAAGGTGAAGAAATGTTCCCATTAGTCACAACTTTCACCTTTGGCGCATATTATAGCGCCATTATCCAATTAAAAGTCGGCCCTAACCTTATCTTTTCCAGCACTTTGAATAAAAATTCTCACTCTGCATCGAGGTCCATGGCAAAACCTCTTTCATTTCTAGTTTGTGCCAAATATATTATACTTAGTAGTCTACCAATGTTATCTGACACCTGCTTTTTTTGTACAAAGCCCACCTGACCTTTATTAATTATTTCTGGCAAATGTTTTGCCAATCTATTTGCCAGGGCTTTGGCTATTATCTTATAGTCTGTTTTTAATAATGAAATAGGTCTATAAGAGGACAGCATTAGTGGATCTTTATCTTTCTTTAAGATCATCCTAATAATAAATGGAGTTTATGGGTCTCCATTGGTTGATCTATCAGCTCCATATAAAGAGTTATCAATAGATCTTTGAATTCCTTGTAGAACTCAGGTGGAAACCCATCCTCTCCTGGAGGCTTGTTAGTCTTCAGTGATTCAATGCGTTCTCTATCTCTTCTTCCGTGAAGGGACAGTCTAGGCCTTCCTGCCCTCCCAAGTCCAAATTTGCAACTCTATCGTAGACAGGAACTCACCAATTTTATCCGACCTCCCTAACAATTCAGATTTATATAAACTTTGTAGAATTTCTGGAAAGTGTCGTTAATTTCCTTTGGTTTGTAAGAGATCCTGCTACCCCCAGTTTGTATTGCATTGATCGTTCTTGAGGTCTGCTCTGTTTTCAACTTCCAAGCAAGGACCTTGTGGGTTCTCTCCCCCAATTCATAATATTTATATTTAGACCATGATATAGCCTTTTCCATGCTGTATGTTTGAAGCATGTTGTATTTCAGTTTCTTATTTGTTAAAACCCTATGCAGATCTTCTAAGTCCGATTTTTGGAAATCCTTTTCTAAACCAGCAGTTTCTTGCTCTAATTCACCCACCTCCCTCTTGTAAAGGAAAATTTTAGTATATTAAATTATTTGACCCCTCAAATTTGATTTGAGGAGTCCCATGAGAGGAATTTGTCTGGAGTTGAAGTACAGTTTGCCTCACAAAGCATGTCAATATTCATTCTTATGAAACTACAAAACTTCAGCTTCTTTAACAGCAATACATTAAGACACCATCTATATATTGTCTCCTGCTTTTCTGGCATAACAATCTTAACTATCAGGGTGAATGCTCTGAGAGAAGTCTTACCGTGTACTCAGCTTCCATAATCCTACCCTCTATATGGCCTGAGGCCAAGAAAAATCTATTCTAGAGTGGGAGTCATGCTGCCTTAAGTAGAAAGAGTAGTCCCTCTCTCTTGGATGCTTCCACCTCCATACATCTATCAAATGTAGCTCTTTCATACCGTCAATGGTGGCACATGCCGCATTTGTTATAATTATTTTCTTTGTTGACTTATCCAAAACAGGATCCAGATAAAAATTAAAATCTCCCCCAATTAGAATGTTCTCCCAATCTCAAGAAAATGTCCTCATAAATTTAATAAGGTCCAGGATTCCAAGTATATTTGACAGTGCACCATTATAAATCTACCTGCTTTGTCTGCGATAACACCCTGCTGTCTCACCAGAACATGCCTCCCTATCAGAATTGCCACTCCCCCTTGCCTTCGAAAAAACAAGGAGGCTATTACCTGGCCCACACATCGTCTTTTTAATTTTTGATGCTCTCGTTCTGTTAAGTGGGTTTCTTTAAGGAAGGCCAGGTCTACTCCTATTCTTTTAATGTGTGCCAAGACTCTCTCTCTTGACTCACCCGTTTAAACCATGAACATTAAAACTAGCAAACATTATGCTCTTAGCCATTTCCCCGGGGGTTGTTAGAGCTGAATATCTTCTGTACCTCTACAGCCCTAAGTCCCCTCCTCATCCAACACTTTGTCTTCAGCTGTCTACTCCTGATCTCCAGAGCCATGCCAGACCTTGGGGAAATGGACAAAGACTAAAATAACTCACCAAGGGAAAATAAAAAGAGAATTTACAAATGAAAACTAAGGTAGCATAGTTAATTAGCCCCAAACAATCCCTCCCCCGTCCAAATTCTCACCCCGCATTACAACCTTTTCCCTCTTTCGACGAATAGGTCCTCTAACTCATCACTGTCCCCTTCATTATAATAGACTGCACTTTGCACCCATCTTTCCCTCCATCCATTTCCCTTAGACTCTCAGAATATTTTCTCTTATCACTTCATTTCTATTTACCATTAACTCAATATTTATACTTTTTCCATGCCAAAATACTTTATAATTCACAGTAAGTATTTACATTATCATGGGTTAATCCCCATTTTCGGATTTATTTTTCTTTTCTCCCAAAGCATAGGCAAATTTTTGGAAAATTGATGTGCCTTTCCAGGTCTGTAAAACCTTTCTTTCCCCCACCAGTAGCATTACTTTCAGGGTGGCCAGGTACCTCAGCAGACACTTGTATCCTTTCTACTTTACCAGCCTTTTGGCTGGTTTAAGCGCCTTCCTGGCTTTTAGAAGTGCTCCACTGATGTTGGGATAGAAAAAAAGCTTGTTTCCGTATATTTATATTGGATATCCCCTCCTTCTTGCGCCAGCTGGCGTTGCTCCCAATATTTTTTCCCTATCCCGCAATAGCTTCACTAGGACAGAACGTGGTTTCTGCCCGGGATCTAGTTTCGGCAGGAGGGACCTATGTGCCCTCTCTATTTCTACACTTTCTCCTAATGTCTCTTTACCCAATACTTCAGGGATCCAGCTTTGGAAAAAGCTCAGTGTTCTGCCCTTCAGTGCCCTCTTTTAGTATTATTTCTCCTTCTGTAATTTTCAAGGGCATCTAATTTTCCCCATATATGCTATCCCTCCCTCATCAATGTGTCCAGTTTATCTTCCATGTTGTGTATCTTACCTTCACTAGCCCTCATTCTTTCCTCTACCTCTAACATTCTCCTCATTAGGACTGAGAGAGCACCCTGCATCTTGTCTAGTTTTCCCCACATGTCCTGGGCTCTTTTATCCATTGCTTGGAAGAGTCTGTCCTCCATGTGGCCAAGTGCCTCCATCACATGCTGCAGGGAGGCTCCAAACACCCCCCCCCCCACTTGCTTTGCCTACTTAGTGTTTTTTTTTTTCCTGGGCCTCGTGGCCTTATAAAACCTTCTTCCATCACCTCCGTCGCTGCCTGGATCATCGCCACTACCCTCGGCCTCGTCGTTCTCGTTGCTGGTGCTTGCCGTTTCTCCAGACCTGACTGGAACTCATCGCAACGCCCAACCTGACGCCAACTATGCCTACATAGCCCACCACACTGCGTGACCCGACGCTGGATCTGCCGTTGGAGTTAAGGTTTGCTGAGCTGCCTCATCTGATGCCGGCTCCTCCCGAATTCTTTACCTCCCAGCTTGGCTCCTTTTCTGTGCAACCTGACCTCTCTGCCCCACGACTGCCGCACTCCCCATCGATGACGCAAGCATTGCACTGGACACGAGGGTGCCAGACCTGACACTCATTGCGGGGGGCAGTGGTCCTGAACCTCTCTCTCCCGAGGGATTTCCATGGGGCTTCCAGCTGCCACTTGCCAGTCTGGTGTGGCATCTGCTCCTCGGTCCCGTCTCCCTTGTATGGTAGGCTGTTCAGTTGGGGTGTTGACTCCTTTAGCGGGCCTGGATGCGGCCCTGCCATTTTCCCCACCACGAGGCACCTCGAGTTGGGTTTCCAGTTTTAATGCCATTTCCTTAGCATTCTTGTTTGCAAGTTTGCTTTTTTTTTCATCATTCTGGTCCAGACATCTTCTCACACCATGTACAGGTACTTTGGCTATTCTTTAGAAGTTTTTTTCTCAGTTTATTTTCTTCCAAGTCTGGGAGCTACGGGATTCTACTTCCTCCTAATCAACCTGCATACCGTGACACCCGACTTAGCAGATTCTTGCCAATTTTCTCTCTCTCTTTCATCTAAATATGATTTTATATCATTAAAAACACACTTTTTGATTTCTTCAACTAACATCAGTTCTCTTAATCTGTGGCAATCATTCTTTATTTCTTTTGATGTGCACCATCGGCCAAAGTACACAGCTTTCTCATTGGCAAAATCCATATAAGATTGATTAATTGATCTCCTCAAAGTCCTGAATTTTTGTGAGCTTCAGGAACCAATTTGTAAGCTTTAAGCATGGATTTCTTTACTATCTCATAATTATCAGCTTGTTCTGTAGTAAGGGCTGAGCAAGCCTGCTGTGCTTTCCCTTTAATTAAACTTTGTAACATGAGGGGCCACTCATCTCATGGCCATTTTAAACTTGAAGCTACCTTCTTAAAATGATGGAAGTATCAATTTCACTTTCATCAAATGGTGGAACTAACCCCACCTCTCTACTGGCTATAATTGGACAAGAAGGTAGAACTTTGTCTCTGCTCTGCTTCGAACCTCTTCTGTCTCTTTTTCATCTGCCTCATATCGCCTTCACCTCTCTGCATCCTCTAACTCCATTTTTTTGAAGTCAAACTGTCTTTGCTTTTCTTTTTCTTCTGCCTCAATTTTTTTTTACTCGATCCTTTCCAACACCAGCTGCTGCTTTACGGATTTACTCTCAGGAAATTTCTCTCATTCCACCTCTTCAAACTTTCCCTCTTCTATATATTTCTTTACTCTAATTTCCTTTATCTCCTCCTTTCTCAGGGATAATTTTCCTTCAGCAAGTCCCAACGATTGAGCAATATTCTCCAAATCGTCCTTTTTTGCCTTTTACAAATTTGCAGGAGATGGTGACTCCAAAAATTGTTCAATTTCCATTGGTGCTTTTACACACATATCCGAGCCTCTGAATTAGCTTACAGAAAGTAATTTAACCACCCAATTGAAAATTTATTGATTTTAAAAGTCCAAATTCTGTACAGCCTTTTGTCACACAAACAATATAAGCTTCCTAATTTGGTTACGTTTCAATTAGCTTCAAATGTGGTAAAAATCCTGGACAAACTCCCACTTTTGTTACAGACCGTGCATAATGAGCACAATAGATAATGGACCAGACAGTGTTTAATTTTGAAACATAGACTGTAATGGGTTGGGTATATTACACAAACACACACATTCACAGGACACCTGCACATAGTTAGGGATAGATTTAGTGTTAAGGATAGTTTAAGACTTAAGACTATAGTTTAAGAGTAAGAAATAAAAATTAGTCATGAAGTTTTCTGAGGAAATTAGTCATTGATACATCAACACTTGCCTCCTGAAGAATATTTCCGATCTGTTGGATCTATATTTGAGGATTTCTCTTCATGATGATGAGAATTCTTCTGTTATCAGCAGTGGAGCACAAGGGCAAATAAAGGAAAAGAGGGCCTTTTCTCCAAATATTATGGAAGGCACTGTATATCTGCTGCCGGAAGGGTCAAGAAGCAAGAGCAATGGTCAAAGGAATCGAGGGAGCTGTGGACATTTGTTTTCCATTGGCTGGTGAATGTCTGGCACCTACTTCCTTAGGTGGCACAATCAGAAATATCTATTCACATTTAAAATGTAAAACCAGCACTTGGAGAGCTGTGACCTAGAAGGCTATAGGGCTAGGAGGTAGAATCAATCCATGTAGCTCTTAACATCCTGACATGGAGACAACAGGCCACTTGGTTTCCTCCTGTGTGATTCACATTCTAACCCAAACAAGTGGAATGAATGGGCAACCAAAACAAGCAAGGATGAATGCGAAAACAGATTAGATCCATTCTCACAAAGAGATCAGTTGTTTTGTGTCTGCCGGCATTTACAGTGCTCTAAAGTTTGAAGATACACTGCAATTGTTTTGTATCAAAAGACCAACATTTGGTGAGTTGACAAGAACACTGGTGTCTGTCAGGCCGAGTTTTTTGAATGTTAAGGTCCAGCAATCACATTGTCCCTAATCTAAAGGTGGAATAAACATCCAAATATCAATTAGACTTGTGGCAGGACAAGTGAGAGAAGGGAATTTGAGACTCATTTGAAGTTAGGCAGAAGGAACTTCATATAGAACAGAAACACTATTCATCAGTAAAAGCAGATTTATTACTTATTTTGACTCGATTTTTTTGTTGGAAAGTTGTGCCATTTACAGTTCCCTCCATAATGTTTGGGACAAATACATTTTTTTCCTTTATTTCCCCTGTGCTCCACAGTTTTAAATTTTTGAGTCCTCCCTACCGGAGGATTGGAGAATGGCAAATGTAGTTCTCTTGTTTAAAAAAAAGGTAATAGGGAGAATCTTGGAAATAAAAGTGAGTGGGCAAACTATTGGTGAGTGTTCTTATGGACAGGATTTGCAAGCCTTTAGAGAAGCATAGTCTTCTCAGGGATAGTCAGCATTGCTTTAATTTTTTAAATTTAGACATACAACAGAATTACAGGCCATTTTGGTCCACGTGTCCGTGCCGCCCGATTTACACCCAATTAACTTACATCCCCGGTATGTTTCAAATGGTGGGAAGAAACTGGAGCCCTTGGGGAAAACACATGCAGACAGGAGAGAACGTACAAGCTCCTTACAGACAGTGTGGGATTCGATAATGGTGAAAAGGTACATTTAATGGTCAAAGGAATCGAGGGAGCTGTGGACATTTGTTTTCCATTGGAAAACATTCGTGTCCCGATCACTGGCGCTGTAAAGGCGTTGCGCTAACTGCTAAGCCAACTGTGCTACTCTTTGTGAGTGACAGGTTGTGCCTCAAAGTTCTAATAGAGTTTTTGAGGAATTGACAAAAGAAATTGATGAGTTTAGGATGATAGATGTAGTGTATATGGATTTTACTAAGGTATTTGAGCAAGGTTGACTCATTCAGAAAATGATGAGGCAATGAACCATGACTGTGTGGATTCAGAATAAGCTTGCCTGAAGGAAGCATGGGGTAGTAGTAGATAGAATGTATTCTGCCTAGAAGTTAGTGAAAGAATGGTCAGTAAGTTTGCCGATGACACGATAGTTGGATAGTTGTGGATAGTGTAGAACAGTGGTCTTTAAACTTTTTTTTCCATTCACATGCCAACTTAAGTAATCCATAGGTGTTCTGTGATTAGTAAGGGATTACTTAAGGTGAAAAGAAAAAGTTTGAAAACCACTGGTGTAGAAGGTTGTTATGGGTTACGGCAGGAAAATGACAGCTTCTGGTATGCTAGCCTTCATTAGTCAGGGAATTAATTTCAAGAGCCATGAGGTAAATGTTAGACCACATTTGCAATATTGTGTTCAGTACTAGTTGCCTCATTACAGGAAAGATGTGGAAGCTATTGGAGAGGGTACAGATGAGATTTACCAGGATGATGCCTAGATTGGAGAATGTGTCTAATGAGGCAAAGTCAACAGAGCTGGGACTTTTCTCTATGGAGCAAATAAGGATGAGAGGTGACTTAATAGAGGTCTACAAGTTTATGAGAGTCATAGATAGGGTGGAGAGCCAGTATCTTTTCCCCAGGGCAACAGAGGGGAAAAAATGTTCTGAAAGACATCAGAGGTAATTTTTTTACATAAAAGATAGTGGGTGCCTGGAATGCATTGCAAGGAGTGGTGGTTCAAAGACTCTCACGTGGGTACGTGGATGCAAAAAAAATATAAGGTTATGAGTGTGAGGCAGGTAAGATTTATATTGTTGAGTAAGTTTATACAGGTCAGCACAACGTTGTGGACCAAAGGGCCTGAACTGTGTTGCAATGTTCTATGTTCAGTCTCTCTTCAAGTCATAACCAAATTCTGCTTAGTTCTCCTTTAGTGTTTGTGACTGTGAGAGATCTACCTTCAAAAAGTCTGCAATCTTTGTGACACAAATTTTGAAAAGTTGTGATGCCAGCTAAAGCTGTTAATTAAATGTACCTTTTCACCATTATTGCCTTCTGCAATAACAATACAAAAGAGATGACAAACATAGTATGTTACCTGAAGTCATCTGGAATCTACCATCTGAAGCAAGAAGCCTCATCCCATTTACAAAATAGTTGCATGTGCACTTAAGCTATGGTCATGGAAAAACCCAACACCCAACCCCAACCAACCAATTTTCCCTTGCAACCGCTGCAACCGTGTCTGCCTGTCCCGCATCGGACTTGTCAGCCACAAACAAGCCTGCAGCTGACGTGGACATTACCCCTCCATTAATCTTCGTCTGTGAAGCCAAGCCAAAGAAATTTTGTGGTAAGGAGACAAAGAGTTCTACAATACAGAAGAGACCCATCAGCCCAGCATCCTTGCTGACCAAGCTAGTCCCATTTACCTGTGTTGAATTCATATTCCTTGAAACTTTTCCAATCAATGCACCTATTTAAATGTCTTTTGAACATTAAATTGTCCACTTCCTCTGACAGCACATCCCATTTACCTACCACTCTCCGGATGAAGAAGGCACCCTCAGGTCACTTATCTTAAAACTTCAACCTCTAGTCTTATATTTCCCAAAGACAAAGGCTACTTAGTCTACCTTTACCCCTTACCACTTCACAAATCTCTACAAGGTTCAAGGTCCATTTTATTGTCACGTAATTTTACGTTGCAAATGTAGTATACATGATATACTTTAACTTTTGCCTGCCAAAAGACAAAGAGTCACCATTAGTATTGCCTGGTGTCTCTTACAGTATGAGAGAAGAAGAAGCAAAAGAGTGTCCCTTCAGAGTTACTGACTGTCCGTGGATACAAGGTGCCTCATTAGCATCTAATTCTCCATGAGAAAAGTCACTGCCTATCCAGCTGGACCTTTTAATTCAAACCTTCTAGTCTAGAAAACATTATCTTGAATCTTTTCTGCACCGTTTCCTGCTTAATGATATTTTTGCTGAAGTTGGGTGACTAGAACTGTACACAATACACCAAGTATGAAGGAGATGGAGAGATATCTATCAAGTGCAAGTAGCAGAGTATTAGTTTGATTTGGACGTCATGTTCAGTACAGTAAGTGGGCTGAAGAGTCTGGCCTGTACGATACTGTTTTATATTTTGTGTGTGGACTCATTAAGTACATTTGTAACATGACATCCCTTCTTCTGTACTTAATGCACTGACAAATAAATGCCAATGTGCCAAATGTCTGTTTCAACACCCTACCTACCTGCATAGCAACTTTCATGGAATTATTTTTCTGTACCCCAAGTCTCTCTATTCTACAACACCCTCTAGGACCCTGCCATTCACTATAAAGGTCCTGCCATAATTTAACCTATCAAAGTGCAATATTGTGCACTTGTCTGAGTTAAACTCCTCCGCCCACTTTCTGAGTTCTTCTCGATCCTCAGATAGCCTTCTTCAATGTCCACCATGCCACCAATATGGTGTCATCCACAAACATATTAACCCTGCTGATTACAATGTCATATAAGAGGTGTTGTGAAGAGTTCCAAATAACTCCCTTGCTCTTATATTCTGTGACATGCCAGAATAACAATCTTGCTGTCAATGTCAACAGGACCAAGAAGCAGAATATGAACTTTAGAAAGGGGAAGCCAAGGCATCCATCTGGCTTTATTCATGGAAAGCAGTGGAGAAGGTTAGGAGCTTTAAGTTCCCCCATATATAGGAGGGCCTCCTGAAGTCAGCACATCAAGGCAACTATGAAGAGGCCACTTCAAACCCTTTACTTTTTACAGTATTTGAGGAGATTTGAAATATTGTTGAATACTCTACTGAACTTCTATAAGTGTACAATGGAAAAATATACCAATTAGTTGCATCAAGGTCTGATTTGGACAAGGCCCACAAACTTTTCTTTCTCTTCCTATTTATTATCTTTTTTTGATTTTCTTCTGCGTTAATTATACATAAATGGCTGTGTATGTGTTTGGGAAGTTGCAGCAAATAAGACTTTCTTTGCATCATACTTATTTAAATGACAATGAACTCTCATTCATTTACACAACCCATTTTTGTTGAGAATTCTAGAGCTTTGCAGCTTAAGGGTGACACTTTTTTATTCATCTCTGCCCTGAATGTCAACCTTTTATCAATAGAGAAATAAATCCAGCCTCCAAGATCACAAGACCATCAATCGTAGAAGCAGAAGTAGGCTAATCGACCCATCAAGATGGCTCAACCATTCATATCACAGCTGATATATTTTTCTCTCAACCCCATTCTCCTGCCTTCTCCTGATAACCTTTGACACCCTTATTGATTTATATTAATTGTGAATTGAAACTGACTTTTCTCTCTTGACATATGGCCCTAAACAATTCAGCATTCTATTTTAATACTCCACATTGTGCTTGATGTAGGCCGCTCTACTAATTCTCTGGACGTTAGCGGTTTCTTGCCTCAGCTTGTTAGAAGACACCACAGAAAGAAAAGATCACCACGATGAATACCCTTCTATGTACTACATCAACACTTTTCTTCTACTGTCTTTAAAATGTTTAGTGTTTGCATTCCCAGAAAGTAATGCAAATCTCAATGAGTAGAGAGAGACAGTACTGAAAACACATTGCACACCAGTATGTCAATAATGTGGCTTCTTTGAAAGTTGATTAGTTGTTGGGAAATATCAGTGTTGTTTTTTCTTTAACTCCCCTGAGGAGCATACTTGGATGTAAGGTTTAAAATGACTTAAAATTATTTTGTACTTGCGCTGCCAGTTTGTGACAGCCAGCAGTTGGTTTTGCATTTCTTTGAGTGTTTTCTATGGTTGCAGTCTGTGAGATCAAGGTCTCTGTGGTTTTGAGATAAGACAGTCAGTTTTGAATTTTCTTTGTTCTGAGAAGATGGAGGGTCTAGGAAAAGACCCAAAATTTTATTGACCATCGTAAGTACTGTTTCAAGTAATGTATTCAGTATCTATTAAGCATCATGTTAATCATATAGCAAAGTTGATAAGTAATAAACCTTGGAAAACTTTATTCAATTTGTCATGGATCTTTTTTGATGAACATGAGAACAAGGACATTCCAGGCTTGGAATTTGGACCAAAACTCAACATTTTTAATGTTTTTGATTAATACAGTATACTTATTAATATCTTAGGGGTTCAACGCCAAATTGTTCGATGTGTGGAAAAGACACCCAGAGTTGTAGAAGAAAGGTTCTGTGATTCAAGGACTCGCCCCAATGACAGACTGCGAAAATGCAATGAAATGGATTGCCCTGCCAGGTAATTTTGTATCCATTATCAAGTGAACATGTAATACCATAAGCTGTTCATACTTATTCTTAAATATTTGTTGTACAAAATGGAATTACAAGTATTGTCCATATGAATGTAGAAATATAGTGGTGTGTTTGAATGTGGTAGATTCATCTGGGAATCTTTCAACATCTCTGAATCCCAGAAGTGTCCAAAAAAGACATGCAAATCATAATTTTAATGGTGGAATGCATCAACAATTACCACCATATTACATTTAATGGTGCACTGACAAGGTGCTCAAACACTGTGTAACTCATGGTTTCTGAAACATCAGCTGAAAACGCAGGGAGTTTTGTTTAAGTGCCCTTTAATGCTGCATACAGCCAGAGCCCAGAGCAAGTAACAAATTCTGATCCTCCCAATCCATGACTACAGATTTTTCAGTAGCAGTATTCAGCTAAAATATACCAGTGGCATTTGTATGCTCCATCTTGAAAAAATTGCAAGGAACATCCCAACTCTGGAGAAAATTACCTTAAGACACCTTCCTTAAAAATGCCTGCAATGTATAGTGTGGTTCCTTGTGCTTCATCACTCTGTCCATTCCTGCCTACCTTCTCTTTGGGTGGGGGTGGGGGTGGTAGGGGGGGGGGGTGATTCATTTTAATCAGGTTGAGTCACGTAAATTTAAAGATCTGGAAGCCAGTGGAGGGGTCCAAGTGAATCCTACGATTATGGTTTCTTTTTTTTCCAACATTTTATTTATCGTTGTATCAATACAAAAAAAAATAATTCATTAATATAACATTATTCATTTAGTCATGCATAGTGATGCAATAAAAAAAGACTTTTAAATTTTCTCCACAACCCCCCTCCCTCCCAAAAGAAAGGAAAAAAAGAAAAGAAGGAAAAGGGAAGAGCTAAATATAAAATATTGTTAGCGTATGCATATTCATTGATTGCTATTCTAGTCTCTAATTGAGAGGGGTGGGTAAGGTGGAAGAGGTGGATGTTAATTTATTCATAAAATCCATACATGTTTCCAAATATGATAAAAATTTTCAACTCGATTCCTTAAACTATGTTATTTTTTCTAAAGGGATACAATTGTACATTTCATTCTTCCATCTACTTAATGATACTACATTTTCAGTTTTCAGTGTTTTTGCTCTACATTTCTTCATAGTCGCTACTGCTATATAAAAATTTCTCTTGACATTTATCCAGTTTCAACTTTACATCTTTTTCATATATATTCCCAAGGAAAAATATTCATGGATCCTTTTGTATCTTTATCTTCATAATATTTCCTAGTAAAACACTCAAATCATTCTAAAACTTTTCCACTTTTTCACAAGACCATACCGCATATAAAAAAGTCCTTATTTCTTTTGTACATCGAAAACACTAATAGCTAATATGTTAGTTGAATTTTTACCAAAATTAATAAATATGGATCAAACTAGTTTGATAAATATAGCACAAAATAGAAAGATCCCAGCAGTGGCGGCAGCGCTAGCTGCAGAGAAAAGATTTGACAGTTTGGAATGGGACTTTTTATTTGAAACATTTTAATGCTTTTGACATCCCCAGAACTTTTATAAATTGGATAAAGGCATTATATGACCAGCCAAAAGCAAAAGTGTCTTCCAGACAAGGTTACCCATTATCACCCTTATTATTTGCATTAGCAATTGAACCATTAGCAGAAATAATTAGAACTGATAGAGAAATTAAGGGATTTGAAGTAGGTAATAAAGAACATAAAATTAGCCTATTTGCAGATGATGTTCTAGTAATATTGTTAAATAAATGAGAGATTAAAAGATTATGGATTAGTATTGGGTTATAAAGTTAATGTTGATAAAAGAGAGGTGATACCAATAGTAAATATGGATTATTCTCAGTGTAAAATATTGATAAAATTTAAGTGGCAAAATTATGCAATTAAATATTTCGGAATAAAAATTAATAGAAATATAAATAATTTGTTTGTTAAATTATGTACTGTGGTGGCGCACATCCTCATGACGAACTGGCCCTGCTTGTATCGCCACGTTGCGGGGCAGCCATGGGGAAATGGCGTCATCAGAGGTTTCTCTCTGACTCCAGCATCCCTTCCAGCGCGCACCCTGGGCAATGCCCCTTATAGGGGCATACTGAATTTGAATAAAAACAGTTATTAACGACCCTCAATGTGGTGGCTGTGTTTCTTCCACTGCTCACACCGCCACAGTTGTGACCCCTATGAGCCCAGACATTTTTCTGCACTCAAAACATCATAGATTCAGCAGAGGTTAACGCTGTCTCCATCAAGCTTTCCACTGACCGAGAACGTGGTTCGGGCAGGCAGAAGCACAATTTCAACTCCACAACATCTCCTTAGACGCCACGATGTTCTATCATGTCATGAGCACTCTGGACCAAGATACGGCAGTGAGGGTGGACGACGGGCAAGTACACCACCCTCAAAGATCTGCTGTTTGGAACTATTGGGCTAACTCCCCAGCAACGGGTTTCCAGGCTCCTTCACCTAGATGGGCTTGGGGACTGTAGTCCGTCGGCGCAGATGGACGAAATGCTGGCCCTGGTGGAAGACCACAAGCCTTGTTTTCTCTTCCACCAGATATTCCTGGAACAGATGCTGGAGGACATCCAGCTGCTCCTCACAGATGAAGATTTCTCTTCTCTCCTTCTCCGAGGAGAGCAGCAGCCCATGTGGATGCCCTCTGGTGCATGAAGAGGGAGAATGAGGCGGCCCACAACCAGGTGGCATGACCGGGAGCCAGCTGACTGCAAGCCGCTCCCAAGACCAAGCCAGAGGAGCACCAGTCGACCTGGTGTTTATACCACCAGCCTGGCTGCGACGGCTGGCCATACAAACAGCATTCTTCACGCGAAGGACAGATCCACCGGTCGCCAATTCCTGCTGGACACAGGGGCTGAGCTCAGCATCCTTCCCCCCACAGCATTAGAGCCTCGCACCCGATCTCGAGGTCCTACCCTGCGAACAGCCAATGGCTCCACCATCAGGACCTACAGCACCCGCAGGGCACAGATCCAGATCGGGAAGGAGAAGTTCCACTGGAGGTTCGTCCTAGCCTCCATGGGCACCATGCTGTTAGGTGCCAACTTCCTCAGAGCTCACAGCCTATTGGTTGACATGAAGGGCAAAGGGCTGGTCAACACCCGAACGTTCCACTCCACCCAACTGGATACAGCAGAAGCCCACAGGGCCGAAATCGCCACTGTAGCTGCCGTCAGGGATGAGTTCGACACAATCTTTCATGAATTCCCCACCATCTTAGAGCCACGGTTCAATGACACCCTGCCCCAGCATGGGGTCTTCCACCACATCGCCACACAAGGCCCCCTGCTGCATGCTAGACCCAGATGGCAGTTGCCTGAGAAGCTCCAGCAGTCAAAGGAAGAGTTCTCCAGGCTCCAGGAACTGGGAATCATCCGGCACTTGGACAGCACCTGGGCATCGCCGCTCCATATGATCCCGAAATCATCTGGCGGACGGATGGAGACCGTGCGGGGACTACCATCGGTTGAATGATGCAACCACCCCCAACAGGTACCCGGTGCCCCACATACAGGACTTCTCCGCCAACGCCGCATGGGTCTTCTCCAAAGTGGACCTCGTGCAGGGATACCATCAGATCCCAGTGCATCCAGATGATGTGGGTAAAATGGCCATTATCACCCCTTTCGGACTCTTCAAGTTCCTGCGTATGCCTTTCGGTCTAACGAATGTGGCCTAAATGTTCCAGTGCCTCATGGGCGCGGTTGGAAAAGACCTGGACTTTGTGTTCATTTACCTGGACGATATTCTCATTGCCAGTCAGAACCGTGACAAATACAAAGCCCACCTCTGCACATTCTTTGCCCGGCTGACAGACTTTGGCCTCATGGTCAACACAGCCAAATGCCAGTTCGGCAAGGAGTCCCTCCAGTTCCTGGGTCACACCATTTCAGCAGCTGGGGCCACACCAGCGCAGGAGAAGGTAGCGACTGTTTAACGATTCCCTAAACACTCCAACCTGAAAGGCCTCCAAGAGTTTTCAGGGATGGTGAACTTTTACCATCGTTTCATCCTCAGAGCCGCGTGCACCATGCGGCCATTGTTCGCGCACATGGCCACCAAAGAAAAGACTTTATCGTGGTTAGAGGAGGTGGACAAGGCTTTCATCGCAATACAGGAGGCTCTAGCCAGCACCACGCTGCTGGTGCACCAGTGGTCGGAGGCGTACGCAGCACTCTCCGTGGATGCCTCAGCTATGGCAGTGGGGGTAGGGGTTCTGGAACATAGCTTGATGGACAATGGAGCCCGCTGGCCTTTTTCAGCAAGCAGCTGCGCTCGCCGGGGCTCAAATACAGCGCCTTCGACCGGGAGCTCCCGGCACTGTATTTGGCCATCTGCCATTTCCGCTACTTCTTCGAGGGCAGTCCGTTCTCAGCCTTCATGGATCACAAGCCCCTCACTCAAGCACTGGCGATGGCCAAGGGTCCGTGGTCTGCCAGACAGCAGCGCCATCTCTCATACGTGTCTGAGTTCACGACCGACATCCAACATAGGGCAGTCTAGTGGCAGATGCGCTCTCCTGTCCAGCCATCAGCACTCTTGTGACCAGCCTGGATTACAAGCAACTGGCTCAGGCAAAGAGGAACGACGTGGAGATGCAGGGCTTGCAAACCGCCATCTCGGGCATCAAACTCAGGGTCCCTATCAGCCCGGATACATTGCTCTGCAATGTCTCAACAGGCACGCTGCGCTTGGTGGTCCCGCCGCACTGGAGGGCGAAGGTCTTCAGTCTGATCCACGACCTCGCTCACCCAGCAGCAAAGACAACCGTGCAGATGGTCGTGGAGCGGTTTGTGTGGCACGGGCTGAAGAATGAGGTGGAAGAACTGGCCAGGAACTGTACCAGGTGCCAGACTTCCAAGGTCCAGCGACACACGCGAGCCCCCATCCAGAACTTGGACCCGGCGGTTCGCAGATTCCAACACATCCACGTTGATGTCGTTAGGCCCCTGCCGGTGTCCAAGGAGGCTCGTTACCTCCTCATAGAGGTGGATCGGACCACAAGGTGGCCATAGGCCGTCCCGATTAAGGAGACCTCCGTGGAGACGTGTGCCAGGACTGTGGTCAGCCAATGGATCACTCGTTTCGGAGTCACTAGCGACAGAGGGGCGCAGTTCACATTTGCCCTGTAGACTCAGATAGCAAAGCTCCTGGGGTCAAACTCCACCACACCACAGCATACCACCCGCAGTCCAATGGGTTGGTGGAGAGGTTCCACAGGCACCTGAAGGCATTGCTTATGGCCAGGCTCTCCAGACCAGACTGGGTGGACGATCTACCCTGGGTCCTCCTCGGGATTAGGCCGGCACCGAAGGAGGTCTTGCAGGCTTCAGCAGCGGAGATGGTCTATGGTGCTCCGCTTTCCCTGCTGGGTGAGTTTTTCGGCCCAGACCCTGACACCACGGCCACCGACAAAAACCTGCTGGTGGACCTACGCAGGCGACTGGCCTCCCTAGCTCCCCCATCCCCAGCACGCCACGGCACCCGGCCATTTCATCTCTCCAAAGAGCTCAACTCGGCCCAGTTCGTTTTCATGCGGAGGGGACCACAAGATGCACTGCTACAACTACCATACGAGGGGCCATACGAAGGTGGAACCTTCACCCTGGACGTTGGGGGGAGAGAGGAACTGTTTAAGGTGGACCATCTGGACTTATCACAGCCGGTGCAGACGGCCGCGCCCAAATGATGGGGCCGGCCGCCAAAGCGACAGGACGCGTAGCCGGTTCTGAGGGGGGTTGTGTGGCGGTGCACATCCCCATGGTGAACCGGCCCCGCTTGTATCGGCACGTGAGGGGGCAGCCATGGGGAAATGGCGTCGTCAGAGGTTTCTCTCTGTCTCCAGCATCCCTTCCAGCGCACACCCTGGGCAGCGATTATGACGTCACAATGCACCAGGTGACTGAGCACATGCTGCCCTTAAAGGGGCGCACTGAGTATGAATTAAAAACAGCCGTTAACGACCCTCAACGTGGTGGCTGTGGCTCTCTCACTGCTCACACCGCCAGAGTGCCATTATTAAAAAAGATGGAAAAAGACTTGAGAAGATGGAAAGATTTACCAATAACACTAATAGGATGGGTTAATTGTAATAAAATGAATATTTTTACACAAGTACAATATTTATTTCATCGTTACCCATCCATTTTTTTTGAAGTTTGAATAAAATGATAGAATTTATTTGGATAGGTAAGATGTCGAGAGTTGGTCTTGAAAAATTAACATGGAAATTTGATCAGATTACCAAAATTTAAGAATTATTTTAAAGCAGCTCAATTAAGATTCTTGTCCTCCTGTTATCAAAGGGGTGAAAAAACCGTTTGGGTTCAGATTGAAATGAATAAAATTAGCGAATCTATCCCAGAACAAATTTTATATTAATTAATGGAATAGTGAGTTGTTTAAAGGGACGAAGGAGACGTTAGTTTTAAAACATATATTTAAAACATGGAATGGAATTCATATGGAGAGAGGGCTTAAAAATTATCAACGACCAAAAATGTTGTTCAAACAAAATCAACTTCTTCCTTTTACTTTGAACAATTCTTTATTTAATAATTGGTAAAGTAAAGATAGACAGAGGATAAAAGATTGTTTCTTAGGATCTTTTTAAAAAACTTTTGAACAATTAAAAGATAAATATAATATACAAAATAATACAATCTTTGCATACTATCAGTTAAAATTGTATTTATAAAAGAAATTGGTAGCAGATTTGAGGCTTCCAAAACAAAATCAATTTGAAGATATAATAGATATAATAATTTATGGTCAAGAAACTTATTACTAATATGTATATAAAGTTACAAGAAACTACATGGATGAAATATTCATATAAATTAAAAATGCAATGGGAGAAAGATTTAAACATACAAATTCAAGAGGAAATGTGGTCTAAATTGTGTCAAGAAAATGTTACGAATACAGTTAATGCCAGATACCAAATGGTCCAATTTAAGTTTCTCCATAAATTATACTCTATATAAATTAAATGGACTTAATTCTAATTATTCCAATGGGCTTTTTCTAATTTGTCAGGAAGATAAAGGGATGCTGTAAAATGCTTCAAGAATAAGGGACGAAAGGTTAACTTATTGTGGCTGTTTCTTTTTTAGGGTAATTGTCTATTTAATTTTGTCTTTGGATGTATTAATGAGACGAGGGGTGATGAGAAGAGGAAAAATAGGTCTCGATGGTGAAGCTTGTATATAATTGGAGAATGTAGTTTTTTACCATAGATTATTATGGATTGTTGACACAGTTTGAGTTTGAAAAATTATAAATAAGATATTCAACAAAAAGGAAATCCCAACTTAAAAAAAAATTCAAGGCGAGGTTAAATCAGAACAAGCCCCTTAACAATTATGAAGTGGATTATTGAACTTTAGCGAAATGTTTCTTCAATCCGTCTCCACATTGTTTTACAGGTGGTGGACTGGTGAGTGGCAGGAATGCTCCACAACATGTGGCAACACTGGTATCAAGAAACGCACAGTTCTCTGTATTCGCACTGTGGGGACAGATGAGCAGGCGCTTCCCAATTCAGAATGTAAACAACTTCTAAAGCCAAGGATTCAAATGCCATGCAACAAGGATATTCTTTGCCCTTCAAACTGGACTGTGGGCAATTGGAGTGAAGTAAGACACATATTTTCTGATGTAGAATATATATTTTTGTTATTTGTATATGCATTCTTCATAACTTAGGTGTGAAGTGTATGATAATAAAATAATCTATTTTTATATAAAGTCACATAAATTTATTTCAAAATATTATTACAAAAATGGAACCAAATCAATTTTAGGTGTGCATTAGGTATGAACCACAAATTATTGAGGCAAAATTCACTGGATCGACTCCTTTTTGTTATTTAATAGAATCTGTAGTATCATAAGTCATAAAAGTAAATTACATTTTGATTTATCATTTCATCAAAATGATGATGGATTCAGAATTCTGGGATATATTTATGTGCCAATTCTTACATAAATCATCTATAATTTTCATTTACCTTTTGAACTAAAGTGTGGGCCCACAATATTTTGCCACTGATGAATGGCATTATCTCATCTTCAGGTGTATCCCATTGATAAAAAAAATACTTTAAATACAGTCATGAAATGGAGAAGGCTACTTTGAACACTACATATTTTTGGTTTAAATGTTAGGTTACTATATTTTGAAGAAGCATTTCTCCTTTCTATTAGAATTAATTAGGTTTACTCAAAAAGGAAATATTTACTGTGGAGTCTGACTCTATTATAAACAATAAGATGGCTGCACATAACAAAGTGCAAAGGACTATGGATTCTACAAATCTATAATAAAACCAACAATACTGGAAATAATAAATCAGGCAGAATGTGTGGAAGGAATAAAAACTTCCCACTTCTTGTAAATTATCTTTCATTGGAACTAGAGCAGGTTGGAGAAGCAAGTTTCATAATGCAGAGAAAGACCAAGAAGGATTTAACTAAGAGTTCCATTCAGAGTTTAAATCAGCAGATCTCCAGACTTCTGCATCTTACTCAAAATCATGTAGGTGCTGCCATGGAAGCTCAGACATCAGCGACCAATCCTCACATAATCAAGATGGGCACGTTTCATCTTGGTACATGGGCTCCTTGAAACAAGTATTGGCCATGCATGGTATCACCATGGCATATATTTATTTAATTGTTCATATCATGAAACTGCATTCTGCAGATTATAGAACCATAGAACATTACAGCACTGAAACAGGCTCTTTCAGCCCTTCTAGTCTGTGCCAAACCAATTTTCTGCTGAATCCTTCACCCAATCTATAGCGCTCTAATCCTCGCCCATCTTGTCTAAATAATCCTTAAAAGAGCACTTCAGCTGGAAGCTGTTCCACACTCCCACCACTCTCTGTGTGAAGAAGGTCCCCCTTATATTCCCCATAAACTTTTCCCCTTTCACTCTTCATCCATGTCCTCTGGTTAGTATCTCACCTACTCTCAATGGAAAAAGCCAACCTACATTTACTCTGTCTATCCCCCTCATAATTTTAAATACCTCTATCAAATCTCTCCTCATTCTTCTACAGTCCATGGAATAAAGTCCTAACCTGTTCTTCCTTTCCCTATAAATCAGTTCATAGATTCCATTCAGCATCCTAGTAAATCTTCTCTGCACTCTTTCTATCTTATTGATATTTTTCCTGAAGTTAAGTGCACACAGTACTTCAAATTTGGCATCAAAAATTTCTTAAACAACTTTAATATAACATCCCAACCCTTGTACTCAATACTTTGATTTATGAAGGCTAATATGCCAAAATCTCTCTTCACAACCCTATCTATCTGTGACACACTTTCAGGATTTATTTATCTGTATTCAAGATCCCTCTGTTCTTCCACACTCCTCAATGCCCTATCAATTACCGTGTAAGTCCTTTTTAGGTTTGTCCTTCCAAAATGCAACACCTCACACTTGTCAGCATTAAATTCTGTCTGCCATTTTTTAGCCCATTTTCCAGTTGTTCCATATATCTCTGCAAGCTTTGAAAACCTTCCTTGCTGTCGACAACGCTGATACAATTTACCACATTATCATCCAGATTACTGATATACATGACAAACAACAATGGTCCCAGCACCGATCCCTGAGGCACACCACTAGTCACATACCTCCAGTCGTAAGCAATTATCCACGACCACTCTCTGGCTTCCCTGTATAGCCAATGTTGAATCAATTTTATTAGGTCACCATGAATACAAAGGATCTGAACCTCCCATGTGGGACCTTGAAGTCCACATAATCAACATTCACAACCTTTTCTTCATCGACTTTCAATTGGTTAACCTCAACCTACCATACACAAAGCCATATTCACTATCCCTAATCAGCCCCTGGAAATCCAAATACTTGTATTTTGATCTCTTAGAACACCTTCCAAGAATTTCCCTACTATTGATGTCAGACTCACCAGCTTATAATTTCCAGGGTTACTTTTGGAGCCTTTTTTAAATATTGGATCTACCCTCCAATCTTGCGGCACGACACTCGTGGCTAAGGATATTTTAAGTATTTCTGCCAGAGCCCCTGCAGTTTCTACATTGGCCCCCTCAAGCTCTGAAGGAATATCTTTTCAGGCCTTGGGGATTGATCCTTCCTTATTTGCTTTAAAACAGCAAGCACCATCTCCTCTTTAATCTGTATAGGTTCTCTGACCCCATTGGTTGTTTTCCTTACTTCCCTCAACTCGGTGCCAGTTTCCTGAGTGAATACATTGGCAAAAAAAAAACATTTAAGATCTCCCCCATCACTTTTGGCTCCATACATAGCCAACCATCTGATCTTCAAGGGGACCAATTTTATCCTTTATATCCTTTTGATCTTAATATACTTTTAGAAACCCTTAAGGATTCTCCTTCACATTGTCTGCCAAGCAACCTCTTTCAACCTTCCTGATTTCTTTCTTGAGGTTTCCTTTGCATTTTGTTATATTCAAGTACTTCATTTGCTCCATGTTGTCTATACCTGCTATACTCCCCTCTCTTGTTCCAAACCAAATCCCCACTATCCCTCAAAGACCAAGGTTCCCAATGATTTTAACCTTGTATTTAATCCTGACAGAAACATACAAATGTTGTACTCTCAAAATTTTACTTTTGAAGGTCCTTCACTTATCTCCTTGCCTGAAAACAACTATCCCAATCCATGTATTCTAGATCCTTTCTCATTTCCTCAAAATTAGCCTTTCTCCAGTTTAGAATCTCAACCCAAGGACCAGACCTATCCTTTTCCATAATTAACTTAAAACTAATGGTACTATGATCACTGGACTCCAAATGTTCCACTACACATACTTCTGTCACCTGTCCTGTCTTGTTCCCTAATAGGAGATTCAGTATTGCATTCTCTCTATATATTGATTTAGAAATCTTTCCTGAACATATTGACAAACTCCAAGCCATCCAGCCCTTTTACAGTATGGATGTCCCAGTTAATATGTGGAAAATTACAACCTTGTTTCCTGCAGCTGTCTGCTATCTTTCTACAGATTTTCTCCTCCAGTTCCTACTGACTATTGGGCTTTCCTGTTGCAGTTCCACCCTTATAGCCTCAGTAGATAAGTCCTGCCTGAGCACAGCTTCATATATTCATTGATAAGCAATGTTACTCCTCTCCCTATCATTGCACCCCCCACCCCACCTCACCCTTCCATTCTATCATGTCTGAAGCAACAGAAGCCCGGGATATTAAGCTATCAGTCCTGACCCTCTGGCAACCAAGTTTCACTAATGACCACAATGTCATAATTTCACGAGCCAATCCATGCTCTATTTTGTCTACCTTTCCCATAATACTCCTTGCATTGAAATAGATGCATCTCCACCACATACAACCCATTGACTTCTGTTGTTTAGTGCATCATCTTTTCCCTCCTCCACTCCCTGCTCTGCTACTCTGATTCCCATCCCCCTGCAAATCTAGTTTAACCCCCTCGGAGCAGCACTAGAAAGCCTTTCTGCGAGGACATTAGTGCACCTCCAGTTCAGATGCAAATCATCCCATCAGAACAGGTCCTATCCAGGATACCTTTCCACAGAACCTCTTATCGGTCCCCTGAACTATGGAATCCTCTATCACGATTGTTTGCCTCTTCTCTACCCTTAATCTCTTTTAAATTTTAAAATACAGCATGGTAACAGGCCATTTCGGCCAAAGAGTCCTTGTCACCCAATTTACACCCAATTAACCTACACCCCCTAGATGTTCTCTTCTAGGCCACTAGACCAGACTCTGTGACAAAGACCCGATTTTGGGGAATATAATTTTGTCAAGACAGTGCAATATCAGTGTCATTCTCAATATGGATTAAAATTACCTTTATTTTAAGTCACTGTTTCAGTCATGGAAACAGCATGGAAATAATAGTTGAAAGAAGTTGGAAGTTTATGAAACACATGCATACAAGGGGAGAATGTACAAACTCCTTACAGACAGTGCGCAATTCAGACCCTAGTCCCAATCACTGGCACAGTAACGGCATACCGTGGTCAGCACTATGCCAACCATGCCACCCCTGGTGTAAATTTTAGGCAAAGAGAGAGCAACACAAGGGAGAACAGGTTCTTTAGGATTAGGAATTTACAGTCGCATGAAGAAGTGAGTGATAAGAGAGAGGATAAGGCTATTCTATTAAAAAGGACTGGTGTAAGACATTGGGATGAATCGCTGCCTCTGTGGTGTGTTTCCACAAGTCATAAATGCCAGCTGTGGCGAGTATTATCTCGACAGATGGTTTATCAAAAAAGAACAACAGCTATGATATTAATAAATGACCGATGAGAAGAAATGATGCATTATCTCAATGGGAATTTAAGATAGGTTTTTCAAGGACACAATATAAACAAAAGGCAACTTACTGTTGCAACGTACAGATTGCTCGAGGAACTCAGTGGGTCAGGCAGCATTCATAGAAGATAATAGACAGTCAATATTTTGGGCATGTAACTGCAGAATATTGTGCAGATAGTGTTTTCCCCCAACAGAGTGCATGTAAGAAGGTGAAAGATTGAGTGACAAAAATACTCTGCCATACAGTGAAAAAAAATTACTGTAAAAACACAATGGTAGAGAAACTGAGCATGTCAAACAGTGTACTTTATGTAGCAAAGATAAAGACACATAATCAATGTTTCAGACTTGAGTGCTTCAACAAGGTATGATAAAATGTAGGCAGGTTCCCAAACATAATGGTGGGGGGGGAGGTATAGGGGAGGAGCACAGTCCCAAAGGCAAGAGGTAATAGTGGATAAGGGATGGAAGGCACACGAGCAAGCAGAGGGAGAAGGGATGGCTCAGTAAATGGAGAGGGAAGGGGAGTAGAGAACTGGAGGAAAGAAGACAGTGTAAGGGAAGGGGGGGGGAAATGGAGAAGAGGCTAGCAGAAATCCGAGGTCGATGCTAATGCCATCCGGTTGAAGAGAACCCAGATGGAAAATTAAGTGTTGCTCCTCCAATTTACAGGTGGCCTTGGAGGTACAGTACATGAGGCCATGGACAGACATGTCAGCATGGGAGTGGGGCATGGAATTGAAGTGGTTGGCCACTGGTAGATCCCTGTCACTGATGCAGACAGAGTGAAGATGCTCAGCAAAATGATCTCTCAGTCTGTGTTTCTCCTCTCCAGTGTAGAGAAGGCCACAACATGAGGATCGGATATAGTAGATAACTCCTGCGGAATCACAATTGAAGTGTTACTTCACTTGAAAGGACTATTTTGGGCCTGGAATGGTGGTGAGGGAGGAGGTTTGGATGCAGGTGTGGCACTTCCTACAGTTGCAGGGCAAGGTGCCAAAAGGGTGATTGTGTGAAGGGATGAGTGGACCAGGGAGTCAGAGAGGGAGCGGTCTCTACAGAAGGCAGAGAGGGGAGGAGAGGGGAAAATGTGTCTGGAGGTGGGATCATAATTGTAGGTAGTGGAAATTACAGATTGATAATGTATTTGTTGCAGAGGATAGTAGAGTGGTAGGTGAGGACAAGGGAATCCTCTGTTGCATATGGGGCCAGAGTGGGCTAGGACAGATGAACAGGAAATGGAGGAGATGTGGGTGAGGGCTGAGTTGATGGTTGAGGAGGGGAAGCCACATTTGTGGAAGAAGGAAGACATTTCAGATGCTCTGAACTGGAAGTCTTCCTCATGGTTAGACATTGGGAGAAAGGAATAGAATCTTTGCAGGGGACTGGGTGTGAAGGAGTGTAGTTGAGGTAGTTATGGGAGTTAGTGGGCTTGAAAAGTATGTCTTGAGATGGAGAGAGAGAGAGATCATGAAAGGGGAGAGGTTTGCATGAGATGGGCCAAGTGAATTTGAGTTCAGGGTGGAAGTTGGCAGCAAAGTGAATGAAGATGACACGCTCATCAAGGGTGCATGAGACAGCACCAAGGTAGTCGCCAATATAGTGGAGGGGCCTTGCCTGTGTAGGATTTCAGCATGGATTGCTCTACAAAGCCCACAAAGACAGACATAGCTGGGACCCATGGGGGTACCCATGGCTACTCCTTTGATTTGAAGAAAGTGAGATGAGTCAAAGGAGAAGTTATTAAGAGTGAGAACAATTTTTTCCAGGTGGTGGTGGAGTGTGATTGGTTAGGTATCTTGTCAAGAAAGAAAACAAGAACTTTGAGACTTTCTATATTGGGGATGGACATGTAAAGGGATTGGCCGTTCATAGTGAAAATGAGGTGGTCAAATTTAGGGAATTGGAAGTCATTGAAAAGATGGAGGGCATGTGAGTTATAGCAGATGTATATGGGGAGGGATTGGACTAGAGTAAGAGCCGAGGCAAGACAATATTAGTTTGGTGGGGCAGGAGCATGCAGAAACAATGAGTCCAATTGGACTTGTGTATCTTGGGTAAGAGTTAGAACCAGGTCATGCGGGAATGGGAAACAAGCACCAAAAAAATTACTGCAGCTAGTTTCTAATGATCCTAAGACAAAACAAGCACTAAAATGTAATGTGTACAGGTACTGGGCAGTGTAACAAATGGTAGTTTACCTCAGATGTGCTAATGTTATTGTATACTTGGCAAAGTGGATTTTTTGTTTCAATCAGTTTGGCAGATAAAATCTATATTTACTTTGAATTTTAGCAATTTGAATATTTAGCTTTTCACAAAATTAAAGCTGTGTGCAAAAAATAGTTGTAATTTAGACTGTGCCATTAAAATATTGATCTATTCACTTATCAAAATGTAAAGATATATAATTGGCTAAATAAATAATGTATGAGGTGGATTGTGTGCGAGTGCAGTGGAATGAATTGAGACAGGCTGTGAGCTCGTTAAGAACAACTGATTTACTTTGAAGTTCGTGCTGCAGTCTTTAAGGACGTCCGGAGCCCGCCTCTCACGAACTGGAACACACATCATGCTGACATAAGCATGTAGTTGTACTTACAGTATGGAACGGAAGAGAAGGACTCGGAATGCCATCTTTTCCACGTGCATGACAAGCGGGCCTTGTTTGCCGCTTGAAATATGTGCACTGCCACATGTAAATCTTACCTACTATAAGTAATTTTATTTATTTGGCAATTGTATTATATACATAAGAAGAAAAAAAGAAAATGCAACTCCATCTGACATGGTTGCTCTGTTCAACCAAACCTATATATATTACCCATTAAAAATATGAGATATTATAACAGAATTCAGAATCTTGAACTTCTTAATCTATGTCGCAATGAAATGAGGTAAATGCTCTGAAGGTCATGGACTTAGCAGTTAGAGATAACTTGATTTTTCTCAGCATCGTCATTGATTTACGTCAATGTTGTTCCAAAAAGAATACATTCGCAAGCAAATCACTTTACTGTGTTCTTCATGTCTGGCTAACCTCTCGCTTCAAAGCCTCGTCAGCATAGGAAAAGAACAGAAGTTCTTACCACAAAACTTAATAGAAACTTGGTTATGGAACCTGTGGGTTTCTACTCCAAAATAGTCAAATGGTATATGATGTATAAAAGGGATATTATTTTTCCTTGACATGTCAAAGGACTGTTAAAATATTTCAAAAGTTCTTGATAATGAAAGTATGCACTTCAAATTTAGGGAATTGAAAGCTGAGCTGTAGTCGATGAAGAGCAGTAGTATGTATGAATAGGTGTTTACGAGGTGATCCAGAGCTGAGTTGAGAGGCAATGATATTGCATCTACCATTGAGCCATTGTGACAATAGGCGAATTGCATTTGGTCCAGATCTTTGCTAAGGTACATGTTAATTCTGATCATGACCAGCCTCTAAGAGCATTTCATCACAGTAGACTTTAGTGCTACTGGGCGGTAGTCGTTGAGGGAACTCACCCTTCTCTTCTTGAGAACTGGGTTGATGTCCTTATGAAGCAGGTGGAAACCTCTTGTCGGCAGCAATGAAAAGTTGGAAATGCCCGTGAGCACTCCAGCTAATTGGTTGGCGCAGATTTTCAGTTCCCTGCCAGGTATGCCGTCAGGGCCTGACACTTTGCGAGGGTTCACCCTCTTGAATGATGTTCTGTTGGCACCTTCAGAGACTGATATCAGCCTTTTCAGAGATTCTAGTGGGCACTATTTGATTCTTCTTCTCAAAGCGGGCATGGAAGGTGTTCAGCTCATCGGGTAATGAAGCATCACAGCCATCTATAGTGTTCGCCCTCACTTTGAAGACTGTAATGGCCTGGACTTCCTGCCATAGCTGGTTTGTATCTGCCTCTAGCTTCTTCGGGAATTGCCACTTTGCTTGAGAGATGGCCTTCCACAGATCGTACTTGGACTTCTTGTAAAGGTCTCGATACCTGGCCTAAACGTCCTTGTTCTTGCCCTCAACAGGCTGTGAATTCTCTGATTCATCCAAGGCTTCTGGTTGGGGAACCACTGGTATGTGGGCATGGGCTGACACTCGTTAATTAAATCAGTGACACCTGTTGCATATTCATTCAAGCCTATGGATGTTCTTAAATGTGCTCCAGCCCACTGATTCAAAGCAATTCTGCAGGCACATTGCCGTCTCCCTCACCCATACTTTTGCCGTCTTCCCCACTGGTGCTGTGGTCTTCAGTCTCTGTACGCCGGGATTAGAAGTACAGCCAGGTGATCAGACTTGCCGAAGAGTGGTTTTGATATGGCTCAATATGCATTCGTCATGGTAGTATAGCAGTGGTTGAGCGCGTTGGTTCCCCTGGTCTCGCATGTGATGTGTTGGTGGTAGTTTGTTAGAGACTTTTTCATGTTGGCCTGATTGAAGTCTCCCACGATGATCAGGAGGGGATCAGGATGTCTGTCCATTGGCTGTTAATCACAGTGCTCAGTCCCTCCAGTGTCAGCCTGATGTTAACCTGGGGCAGACCAGGATGATGGCGGTGAACTCCCTCGGCAGGTAGAATGAGCGACACCTGACCGCCAGATGTTCCAGGTTGGGGAAGCTGGACTGAGACATGACTATCACCCCCCCCCCTTGGTTTTTCTAGACAGCAGTGTTCGATCAGCATAATGGAGGGTCTAGCCCTGGGACTGCAGCGCAGTCTCTGGAATGTCCACGTTTAGCCATGTTTCTGTAAAGCACTGCATAATCATTCTCTAATGTTGAAGTCTGGCTTGGATTTCATCAAATTTGTTCCTCAAGGATTATACATTGGCCAGGAGGATGGTAGGGGGCAGAAGCCTCAGGTCCTGACATCTCAGCTTGACCTGTAGCCCCCCAACCCCCATCCACGTAGTCAGGTTTTCTTTACCTGGCCCATAGGTTTGCTGCTGGTAGTTCCCACAGTGTTTAAATGGTCCATGCACTGTCCCTTTAAACATTTAAATATGCTGAGCATCTGCTGTTTGCGATTCCCATGAAGTTTAAATGGCCCAATTGGTGGCTGTTTAAAACTCCCACCATGTTGCTGTTCTTGTACTTGCCTGAGGGTCAGGCAGCTGGGTAGGGGGTGGGAGAGGAGTGGCTGTCAGGCAGCGGGGCTCAGGCAGTGAGGCTGGCGGGGGGTGGGAGAGGAGTGGCTGTCAGGCAGCAGGGCTCAGGCAGCGAGGCTGGGGGGGTGCTGTCAGGCAGCAGGGCTCAGTCAGCGAGGTGGGGGGCTGTCAGTCAGCAGGGTGACGTCAAGGTAGCCACTGCAATGCTGCACATCCCACTTCCTTTTGCCCTGGGATGCCGGCGCGCTGCTCTGGGCTGCATAAAAGGACAGCGGTATCTGTCTTTTCTGTCCTCTGCATAAAAGGTAAATTCGCTTTAATTTTTAAAACTTGAGCATGCGATAACACGGCTTTCGTGCATAAAAACCCCCGAGGGACTATCTGTGTCTCAGGTGCTGTGAAGAAGCAGCTCTACTGATTGCATCACCCCTTTCAAAAAAAACTCGTGTTCTAACAAGTTTATTGTTTCATAATAATTGTTTTGATTTTTTTTGTCTTCTAATCATTTAAATTCATTTCAACTGATTTTGATTGTGTCTGATAAAATGATATAATTCAAGCTTTAAATGATATCAAGGAGATTGTAAGTGTATATTATTAATTATATGATTTGAATGTACATTCTGTTATGAGTATTAATTCAACAATGTGGATATGTCCGTCTGCATTTGATGAATTTGAACACATTGAATATTCTATAGCAATATTAATTTACTTCTTTAACGTACACAGCTATACTGATCCTTCTTCATTCATTGGTTTGTGCATTTAATTATCCATTACACCAGAGTGAAACTACAATGTTATGAAATTTGTTTATCGTGATGATGGATGAAAAATGAAACGTGACTTTCAAGCACATTAAAAAATGTAAATTTCATATCATACAAGCAGTTTAAGGCAGAGCAAAATACTTAATTTACATTCTGTTATTTGGGAATAAGTTGGGAATATTATTTCAGAAATTCTGAGAAATATTGATTGACTTTTCTGCTTAATAAAATCGAGAAATTGTTAAGAAATGAAGATGCTGGAATCACAACACAGTACAAAAAAGTATTTCCTCAATCATTCATTATTAATTTTAATCTAAATGATAGTAAAATGCAGAAAAGGATCTATTTTTTGACTGTGAGTTCATTGCAACCTGTTTTGCATATCAAGATATTTAAACTCCAATGCATGCATCTTTCTGATCTTTGATGTTTGTTCTTCAGTGTTCAGTTACGTGTGGAGGTGGATTCCGCACTCGGATGGTGACATGTAACTTGAATCCTAAGGAGCTCTGCCACATGTCCAAGAGACCAAATACTAAAGGCTTGTGTGGCTTAAGGAGCTGCCCCCTCAATAAGAGAAAACTGCCTCCTCCACGGAAACCCAAAGGGGGCAAGGTTTTTAACAATGTCTTCCCAGATAAGCTGGGGCCTAAATTTGGTCCCAATCACTCAAATACAAAAGTTCAACCGAAGTACAAACAAATGCTCGTCACCACTGAACTACCACTTCACATTAACACCACTTCACAGCCACCTGTTGACACGCACTTTGCAACCTCTGCATATGGCACCACTGGAAAACCAATACATTTTGAAAGTAAGCCTGGTCCCAATGGGGAGAACAAGTCTGGATCCAATGAAGATAACAACACTGTGTCATATCATCAATATTACGAAAATAACTTTCGTCCGAGCCATCAAGAACCAACCACAAAGAGCAATATTGTGAATGGGAAAAGGTTCTCTGAATCTGGAAATATTACACATATTCAAACTGTGAATGGTACACAAAATACCACACATGAAAATGTAGGTATCTCTAACGATGATCAAGTAACCACAGAAGAAACTAATAACTTCCTCTCATTTACAAAAAAACCTGAGCTTAATTTTGCAACAGATGAATCTAGTCATCCAATTACAGAAACAACAATAGACCCTGTCAATGGTGACATATCAACTGTGTTTAGAAGTTCACAGCTAACTTTGATGACTACAGTAAAACCTAGTGGGACTCAAGTTGTCAAGCCAAGCGTAACAGCACCTTCTCCACGTTTTGAAAACAGAAAGACAAGTTTTTCAAAGTTCAAAATTAATCCAAAAATTAAAGCAACTATTGACCGACTTAAACTGAAATTACAAAAGATGCTGAATCCAGATCATTTTTGGAATACAAGTGATAACACAGCCCAGGGTTTGAGTTTTAATGATGAAAGCAGACTGCAGGACAATTCTGAATTTACAACTTCTAATGTAGCTGATATCTCACCTCCATCTTGGGTAAAACTCTCCAACCCACTTGGAAGTAAATCGCTGTCCTCCAGAGCACAGCCTACCACTGTACTACCTAAGGCTGCAAATATGACATATAACTTCATCAACATTACAACAGACTATGATAATTTCGAGAATCTAACTCACCAAGACATTGTTTTCTGGAAGGTTGGAGAATGGAGTGAGGTAAGCCTTCATATAAATAACAAAAGTTTATTACTTTTGAAATATTATAGATTTTCCGATTTATTTATTCTTGGAATGACTGGTGAGCCCAGCATTTACTATCCTTTGTTAATTACTCTTCCAACTGACTGGACTGACTTGGAAAACTATTTCAGAGGACTCCTAAGGGTCGAGAATCATGTACAGTCCAGACTTAGGTAAAGGCAACATGTTTTCTTTCCTGAATCATGTGAATGAACCAAATGAGTTTTTACATGAGTGCGGAAATGGTTTATCACCCCTCATGACTACTAATTATTGATATTGTCTTTTTATTTCAGATTTATTCAATTAAGTGAATTAAAATTCCCCAACTACTGTGGTGAAATTCAAAGTCACTTCTCTATTGCTATTCTAGGCATACAAATACGAGCCCAATTCACTGTACAGAAACTATACATTATGCTCTTATCAATCAAATTGTTATTCTGCATCTCCAGCAAAGGTTTCTCTTGTCCAGCCACTGAGCTATACAACACAGTGAAAGGCTCTTTAGCTACTTGTCCAAGCTGACCACATTGCCTTTCTGAGCTACTCCCATTTCCCAGTATTTGGCTCATATCTCTCTTAACCAACCCTATCCATTAACCTGTTCAAATGCTTTTAAAATGTTGTATTTGCCTCTCCTACTTCCTCTCGCAGCTAATTCCATTTACGCACCACTCTCTGTGTGAAAAAAATCGGCCCCTCAGGCTTCCTTTAAATCATTCCTTCTCACCTTACACTTCTGCTGTGTATTTTAGATATCCTTACCTTGAAGAAACCTCATGGTTTTATAAACCTCTGAGGTCACCCCCAGCCTCCAGAGAGAAAAGCCCAGCCTATCCAGTTTCTCCTTACAACTCAAATCCTGCCATCCTTGTAATATCATAAATAGTTATTGCTTGCTTCCAGTTTAATGACATCCATCAATTAGTGGGACCAGAACGGATTATTATACTCTACACGTGACCTTATCGATGTTTTGTACAGCTATAATATGACATCCCATGACTTCTTCACTGCCCTGTCTCTTTGGGTTACTACTTTTAGGGATCTATGCATTTGTATCCCCAGGTCTCCCAGTTCCATGAAATTCTCCAAGGTCAACCATTTATTGTATTTGTCCTACCCTGGTTTGTTTTACCAAAATGCAACACATCACAATTAACTGTATTAAACTCCTTACTGTTGTTCCATGACCCACTTGGTCAAGATCTTGTTGTATACTTAACTAACCTTCTTCACTGTTCATCACCACCAATTTTAGTATCAACCACAAATAATCACACCTATATTCCCATCAAAATCATCAATATAAATGGCAACTAATTGTGATCCCAGCACTGATGTCTGTGACACACTACTTTTCAGGCCACTACTGTAATTCAAAAAACAATCCTCCACTACCCTCTGCTTTCTAAATCCAAGTCAATTTCATTTACAATTGGCTAGCTCACCCTAGATCTCACATGATCTATCCTTCCAACCCAGCCTACCCTAGCTTGTCAGAGTTCATGTCAACAAGATTTACCATCTCAACAAAAGAACACATCTTTGGCCCTTCCTTGCAGTCATTCACATGGTTCCTGCTGATACATCATCTGAAAACCCAGTATCAACTTCTACATTTATGCTGACAATATTTAGTTGGCCCTACATTTTCAACGCCTGTCCAATGAAGCTCCACTTTGCTTTTCTGCCTTGGAAATGCATGACTTCTCTGAACCATGGTTTAACCATAATATACACCAGCCAACCAATGAGAAAATCAGAACACTTTGTTCGAACCATAGGTAGATCTCATTTTTCTCTTGAGCTGTGTGGAATCCAGATCCAAGCTACATATATCTCTGCAATGTTGTCTTCCTGCTTCTTGCAACCCTTTTTCTTGCTGCTGTCACCTCCAGGCTATATTTTTACAGTTCTTTCCTGGCTAGACTCCTCTCTTCTATGACCATCAGCTCATCTAAACCTCTGGTGCCTCTGTTCCCTCACTTACCTCTCACTTTTGTCTGAACTTAATTTACTCACAAGGTGCCAATGAAAGTTCTCCTGCATTCAATTTATGCCCAAATAATCATGGGTAACTGAAATAAAACAGGAGGCCAAGTTTCAAATGGGAGGAGCAGATCATACCCTTAGAAAGGCTGTCTTTACACCCTTCAACCAAGCCAAATGCTGAGTTCATCCTCTGTTTGGGTCACTTGGTAGCTGGAAGACCAAGGTGGCGAAAACTGCCAGGTCAGAAAATGCTTCTTTGCCACCCTTCCCCTGCTCATCTCTACAGCTTCCACCACCTCAGCTGTTTTGCCTTAAGCACCTGCCCTACTGTGAATATTTGAGCCTTACTATAATCCTCAGATACATTCATAACATATAACATAACATAACAATTACAGCACGGAAACAGGCCATTAGGCCCTTCTAGTCCGCACCGAACCAAACACCCCTCTCTAGTCCCTCCTCCCTGCACAATGCCCATAACCCTCCATCTTCTTCTCATCCATATATCCATATTTCCTAACTGAACTGTACCAAAGGAGTATTCCAACCCGAGGAATTACGTCCGCTGTAAATTGTAATCAACCTTATGTTTTAGCTATAAAAATTATAAAACTAAATTGCCGCATTAAATGTATAACCGAATCAAAAACTGCCAAGAAAACGTAACTCAAAGCCCTTTTTGTAATGAAATCAAACTTAAATCTGGCATAGAACAGTGTAAATGGAGATGAATCTCATCAGGCTGAGTTCAAGCATGGTCATGTAATGATATTAATACCATGATAAAAGTTAAACAGATAAGGTTTGTGAATTCTGGGAACTAAGAGCACAGTGAGGATCACATTTTTTCACAACAAATTTGTAATTTGGAGCAGTAACACATGGGATCTTTCCCTGGAACAAGAAAGCGAGGATATTTTTCATTAGCAAAGTGAAAATGCCTCCAACTGCTCTCTTTATATTGAAGGTATGTGGCTGAAGGCATTCCAGGGCCACTATGAGGATTCCCCACATTGAAGCCTCCATTAACCACAATGAGCATGCAGTATTACCAATGGAGAGGTGGAGTGAGCTTGGTTGAAGGCCTAATAGAAGTCGCAAACAAAAGGCAAAGCAAATCAACCTGGAAGCTATATTTTAAAGCTACGACTGATGGAGGAGCTGGGATTATGTTGGCAGGCGCGATGTTCATAATGACTGCTGTGGGTTTTGGAGGGATTGAAATAGAAGTGCGATATTTACACAGAATTTCACTCTGTGTCTGCTCATTCGCAGAAATGTACCGGTTATTGTATTCCTGCATCAAGTAGTGGTGCGAGTGAAAGTGGTGTGGGCATTAAGATCGAAAGCAATGAGGATGAAAGCATTGAGGAACAAAAAATATGCAATTCTTTTAGTCCCAGAAGATCTGAGTTGAAAGGTCTGAAGACCACAAAATAATGAAACAATCTTTCTACCCTCAAGAGGAAAGCTGTGCAAAATTGTGCACTGCAAGCCTCTGACATTCCATTAACTTTGTCTGCTGGTCTTCCATTGTGATCAATGCACAGAAGTAAAATATCTATTCTTTAGCACCTGCAGATTCACTCTGTGAGATCAAACTTTTATTTTATGTACATGCTACTTGTACATTTTGCAAACTTTTGAAGCTGTTTTCCATTGTGTGATTCATTTCTCCAATACTTTCTGTGCAGTGCTCGACCACATGTGGAGTTGGTGCTGTGTGGAGGCAGGTGGAGTGTAGTACTAATGAAGAATCTGACTGTGAGAAGAACCATAAACCAGTCCCTGTTCGGAGATGTTTTGTACGTCCATGTGCTATGTGGAAAATAGGTAACTGGAGCAAGGTAAGCAAGGAAAAAGTGCAGAGGGAACTGAGATTTTTAAATTCTTCCTCCTCTCCACCATTCTTAACCTTACCCAGTTTCTCCCAGAGAACACAGAACTAAATATGAAAGATCATTATTGTAGTTTGCAATTTCACTTGTTATCATCTTACACCTAAATCATAGAGAATGAGTGTAAGATACAGAAACAAAGTGATGGGGAGACCCAGTTTACATTCATTGAAGATAAAGTTTATTATCATCTGACTGCACACAAAAACCAGCTGAAACAGCATTTCTCCAGACCACAGTGCACAATCATACACAAACAATACACAGCACATAATAACCACAAAAATACATGAAGATAGAATTTAAAATAAAAATTATATAAATATTTTGGGATGATTTACTCGGTTACAAGATACTGTTCATCAATCTCACAACTTGATGGTGCCTCAGATTCAAGAGGGCTTATGGCAGCAGTAAAATATGGACAATTCATGTCGAAGATGCAGATTTGGTGGACCAATGTTACTGCAGCGTTTTGCAGCATTCTTGTCCTGAAAGCAAACCTTGTCCTGATTCAGTATATTTGTGACCCTCTTCCAGATATTTACATTAAAATTAGGACCACCAAGATATATGTCCATAGACAGTCTTAAAGTTCCAACCAACAATGATAGAGAGGCAGCTCAAGCCGAAAACAACTTCTATTTTTTCCACTGAACTGCTGGACCTACCTGCATCCATCATTACTTATGAGGGAATTGAAATATAAAGTAAGGGTGATCTTAAGTTTAGAGATTTTAATCCAACATGATGAAAATATTCTAATTTCTCTGGAAATTAAGTTATGTTTATTTCTATGCTAACATAAGCATAAATTGCTTAGATTCATACCATTAATCTAATATTTGTTCTGCAAGACATATAAGAGGCAATGAAGACTGTCAGGGGCTTGATGGAAGTCTCCATGAAACACATAATATGCAGAGAGCTGTAGAACTGCAGAAAAGGTGACACTGAATAATGAACTGAACTTACCATGAGAAAATAAACCATGAATATTGGAAATATGAAATGCAAGAGCCAAACTGATGACTATCAGAGTGTTGAACCAATGTTGTGCTGCAGGATGAAGCATGGAAGTGTCAGGTGACTGGAAGGTCAGGGGTCATACTTGCAGATTGAAAGATGTATTCTGTAAAGCAATAATCTAATCTGTGTTTGGCAATCAATGTCATTTGCACACATGACACCAAATGCCCAAAACAAACTAATTTAAGCTCTAGATGGACAAAGGCAAAAGGTCAAGAATGTACTCAAAGCTTCCTGGAAGAGATGCAACTTCTCACTGACAATTGGGAACTTCTAGCCCATGACCATTCAATGGAGAACTATTTTTTTGATAAGAACATCGCAATTATGTATCGCCAGCATAGAAGCTGTGTGAAAGAAGCATTACTTATCTACCTGCCCCATCAGATATCTCCTGCCTCATCTAAGAAAGATCTATAGTTCCCCATGAGTCTCATCAATCACCCTGAAGCCCATAAAACAGAATGGAAGCAAGCCATCCTTGATCTCAAGAAACTACTGAAGAAGATGAGTTTGGTTTCCATAATGCAAAAACCACCTCATGAGCATTTATTATTGTATATTAATTTGGAAATAATAAGTAAATGACTGTTACACCTTTGTAAGTGTGAATGGATGTCACTGGTGTTGTGGGTTTGTAGCAATTGAAGTTCTTTGTAAGATTTTCAGTTTTTGGCCCTCTATGGGTCTTCATCATTAGGTTGACAGGTGTATTTTACAGCCCCTATTCTTCATGCTGTTGCACCTGAAAGGACTCCAGGGATCATCCTTGTAAACCTCCTCTGGATCCTCTCCAATATCAGTACATTTTTCCTTAACTATGGAGCCCAAAACTACTCACAATATTCCAAGTGCTGTCTGACTAATGCTTTAAAAAGCCTTTACATCACATCTTTGCTTTTATATTCTATCCCTCTTGAAATGAATGGCAGCATTCCATTTGCCATCCATTCCACTGACTACATGCAAGTTGATCTTCAGGGAGTCTGCAAAAAGGCTCCCCAACTCTTCTGCACCTCTGATTTCTGAATTCATTGCCCATTAAAAAAAATTATGTCTATGCCTTTATTCCTTCCATTGAAGGGCATGATCATACACTCCTCTACACTGTACTCCATCTGCCATTTCCTTGCCCAATCCTAGCTATGTCCTACAGAAGCCTGGAATCTGGCACTTTTTGGTTCAAGAGCAATTTTCTTTTTCCCAACAGCTATCAGGTCTTTGAACCTCCCTGTACTACCCTCAACATCACACTACCAAATGACCACAAAAGATACTGGCTACTGGTTACCACTGGTGTACTGCAGGAGCCAAATTGGGGCCACTTCTTTTCACATTGTAAATGATTTGGATCGTAGAATGAATGGCTTTGTGGCTAAGTTTGCAGATGATACAAAGATAGGTGGAGGGGAAGGTAGTGTGGAGGAAACGGAGACACTGCAGAGAGACTTGAATAGATTAGGGGAATGGGCAGAGAAGTGGCAATGTTGAAAAATCATGCACTTTAAAAAATATATATATTTTATTTATAAATTTTAAACCTCAAAAATGGTTACATTATATTCAATTCCAGACATTATTTCAAAACAATTATACATTTGGCACATAACATCCCACCCACCCTCCCACCCATCCCCCACCCCCAAAAAAAGAAAAATGAAAAAAAGAAGAGAAAGAAAAACAGGATAATGCCAAGAAAATAAAACATATATACAATAAAATCTATTGGAGGTTACCAAGAAGTGAGGTTTTCTGAGAGCCTATTAAATATGCAAACCCAAATTTTGTAAATTTGGACAGCATATTTTCCAGAAAACATGACATTTATTTTGCAGATTATAAGTAATCTTCTCTAATGGTATACAACTTTGAAGTTCTGCATTCCATCTTTACATACTCAAATCTATTTCTGACTTCCTTGATAATGCGATACATTTCCTTGAGACTACTAAAGCAATTAACATATATTTATATGTGTTATCATTCTTATCATTCTTTGCTTGGTACCTTGTAGTGTTCAGAAAACTGTGGACGAGGTTTTAAAATCCGTGATATACAGTGTATGGACACTCGAGATAAAAGACCACTGAGACCTTACCACTGCCAATTGCTAGGAGCCAAACCAATCTCCAGTCTTCACTGTAACCTGAAGGCCTGTAATAAATGGAACCTTTCTGCTTGGAGTAAGGTGAATGAATCAGTTGTTCATTTCAGATCAAGTTATGGAATAGGAGTTCTGACTTGGTGAAATAAATTGATGTTTGTTTGCCTCTAGTGCTCAAAGTCATGTGGCACTGGAATCCAAGAACGGTCAGTCTACTGTATGGAACACAAGCAATGCAATCCTAGGGCACAGCCTCAAGCCACCAGATCCTGCAATATTCAGCCATGCACTGAATGGGTGTCTGGACCCTGGAGCGAGGTGGGTGGAACTTTGGCAACTTGAATTTCTGTTGCAACAATAGGACAAAAAAATTAATTGCACATTAGAATTAAATTAAGTAGAGAATAACGTTTACACCTTGCACAAATTTTTCCACCTTTTGTTTGGTATTTTAAAGATATTATCAGATGAATACTGAGGGGCATTGCCGAGCAGGGTAAAGTTAGATTAAAAGTAGAGTGATTGGGTGTGATACTTTCTTGAAGGACAAATGATGACCCTCTTTTGATTCAATGGAGGACAAATTCAGAATGGGTGTTGAAATCAGGTTCAGAAAGCCCTGCTGAGGTATTAACAGATAATATTCATTTCACATTGGCTACAATTCAATTGGGAACATATTATGGCAATTCTTTTACCCCAAACTTGGTTATTGGAATTGGAGTTAATTAGCACATTCCAGAGAATTTTCAACATGTGAAAAAAGGGTTTTTAAAGATGAGAACACAGGAGGGAATATGATTTAAATGACTAGCTTGGGTGAAAATTTATTTGAATCGCCATTAATTAAAAATATTAAATGAAGCTTTAAAAGTACATAATTAAATTGCAAGCAGCGGGAAAATGATAAAAGTTTAAGATTATCAATATTTAAGATACATCTTGAGGTTAGGTGCATCTTATGGCTGCAGACATCACAATGGACAATTTTCTTTGTTCCACCTCTGAGCCACCACCACCTCCCTTTATTCTTGCATATGAATGGGTAATGTTAATCAAAATAAATTTATTTAATTAGAGATCTCTGCCATCATGTTCATTTAAATGTGCATATTATTTGAACTTCATCACCTGACATGTTTAATTCACCAGAAACAATTAAATTAAAGTATTTTAAACAGGAAAAGGTTATGTTAACATACAAATCAAATCAAACCCACCAGTCCACTGCAATGTCAAAATAACACAATTCAATCAAATCAAATTCATCAGTCCATCCAATCCAATTAGTTAATTATTTTCATAGACTAAGCTTTATTATAAGACAGCTACTATCTTGAATGAATGCATAATTTAATAAGTTACTTGAAAGTCACACATTATCTAGCAATAAACAAAAGTGCTGAAGAAACTGAGCAGGTCATGGACACATGTTCAGTCCTGAATTCTAGATACAGACAACATGCGGAAGGGTAAAATTCATAAGCATTGCAAGTTTTGATTTTAAAATTTGTTGGAAAAACAGCTGTTGTCAAGTTTAACTTCAAGAATTTAGGTATGAAGTGGAAAATAATGGAATGTATGAACAGGTCAGATATACATGGAGAGAGAAGCAAGCTCATTATTTCAGTTGAGGATCATATTCAATAATTATTTTCACTATCATCCATATCTTATATTTGGCAATACTGGAAATTTCTCATTGTAATTGATTGGAATCTACTGCAAATCAATTATTTTAAAATTTATTTTCTTTTTCTTCTCCATTATAATTTCTCTTTATTTAAGACTGATTCATAGAACCATAGAATACTACAGCACAGAACCTTTGGCCCTTCTAGTCTGTGCTGAACTATTATTCTGCCCAATCTCACTGGACCATATCCTTCCATACCCCTCCTGTCTATCTACGCATCCAAATTTTTCATAAATGTCAAAATTGAGCCTGAATTTACCAGTTCAGATGGGCAGCTCATTCCACACTCTGTATGTGAAGAAGTACCCCCTCATTTTCTTTTGAACTTTTCCCCTTTTACATATAACCTATGTCCTCTAGTTTTACTCTCTCCAAACCTCAGTGGATAAATCCTGCTTGCATTTACTCGATCCATTTAACCTTTCCCAACTCTGTTTAGAGGACATTGAGGTGAAACACCAACTTGCTTTTCTATCTTCAAAAAATCTGCTTGACCTGATGACTTCTTCATTACTTTGCTTTTCGCTTTAGATTCCAGCATATGTAGTCTCTTGTATTTCCAGTTTCAATTTTTTTTATTTACAACACGAGGCTGAAATCTGGGGCTCCCTCGAGGAAATCAGCGGGTCGAGCACCATGTTTGAGAGAAAAGGAATTGTCGACATTTCAAGTCAGAACCACTCATCATGTCTCGGTGAACATTTCTGCCCCGAAACATCAACATTGCTCCTCCTCCCACTGATACTGGTCAATCTGCTGAGCTGCTTCACCAAATGGCTTTTTGTTCTATTTTAATTACTTGTTATGAATGTACTTCTCACAGTGAGGGAAGTGATATATTTCATTTTTGCTGGTAATGGGAGAAGGTTATTTTGTACTTATTATTGATATTAATTGAGAGTTGTTTTAATAATGTAGTGTTCTGCATCCTGTGGAGAAGGCTTACAGCATCGTACGGTGAAATGTATCAACATAGAAACTAATAAGACGGAGAAAGACAGCAGCAATTGTGCGACTCAGCCGGCCCACACTGTAGTACAGGTGTGCAATCTCCAGAAGTGCAGCAATAACAAAGGTAAAGAAATGTTTTAATCAGTGAAAAAAATATTTTCTGGTGAATGCTTTGCACAGTAGCTGTCTGTAGAGCTCGTCGAAAGAACCAAAGACTCGTTGATCCAAACCAAGGCTTTTATTAGCAAAAGACAGGAGCTCTTCACAGGTGGCCGACCAGTCCGGAATGATCTGACCTGGCTAGGGACACAGCCCTTTAAGGCCCAGACAGTAGGCGTGGCTAAGCTCTCAGCCAATCGCTGTAAGCACAGTCTAGATACTTTAACTATATACACTATAGATCTGTACAATCACACTGTCCAACATCCAAAACAAGAAGAAAACCTGTCAGCTCTCCTGCACAAAATAACAGAAAGCCCATACTGGGCAAAATCAAATGGTTGGAGGGCACTGTATTATTAAAATTGTAGTTTGACATTTGAATTAACTCTGGACTTGTTCATTATGGGAAGCTACAGACAGAGTACAAGATATGGTGAAGGAACGTATGAAGCTCCATCCTTTGATGGGTTAAGGGTCAAGTTCAGATTATTGGCCACCTGGAGGAACTTCTCTGAGTTACGATCATGATCATTGAAGTCCTTGTCACATATAATGACATTGTCCAGATAAGGGTAGGTGGCTTGCAAGTTGTGAACATCAACATTTCTCACTGGAAAACCAAAACACTGTTGGTAACTCCAAATTGAAATAGTTTGCCTCAAAAGCAGTATGCTGCCTTTCATGCTTGTGAATGGGCACCTGATAGTAGGCTGATTTAAAATAAATTGTGGAGTATATTTTGTATTGTGCAATCTGGTTTACCATGTCTGAGATACGTGGCAGGGGATAAGCATCAAGTTGCGTAAACCTGTTTATAATTAGTCCACGACCATTCTACTTTTTGCGCCAAATACTTGTGCACGCCAAGTGAAAGTGAGTCAGGCAAGGAGGAGCTTGCTGAAAGTGAGTCAGAGGAGGAGGAGCTTGCTGAAAGTGAGGAGAAGGTAAGCTATTAAAGTCGGGGGCTTACTGGGGCTTGGGCCTACTTGGTTTGGCTGGGAGTCGGAGGAGGAGCTTGGAGAGAGTCGGGCTGTGAATCAGAAATGGAGGAGCTTGCTGAAAGTGACAGGGTTAATTGGTCAAGGGGCCAATAAAAGGAGTGAAAGGGGAGGGAGCGGCCAGCGAGGAGCGGCTCAGTAAGTGAGTTTCGGCGAAAACAGGCAAGGAGAAAAGGTAAGCTGAGTTATTTGCCTTTGTATTCAGAGTCATGCCAATAGGGTTAGTGCTCTGTACTGGGTGTCAGATGTGGGAACAATGGGTGACCTCCACCCTCCCAAATGGCCACATCTGCACCAGGTGTACCGAGATGCAGTTACTAAGGGAGCGAATTAGGGATATGGAGTTGCAGATTGATGACCTGCGGCTTGTAAGGGAGAGTGAGGAGTTAATCGACTCAACTTTCAGGCCGATAAATACTCCAGAACCCGTGTCAGGTCAGTGGGAAACCGTCAGGGGGGGAAAGAAAAAAGTGAGAAAAATGGAGAGCACACCAGTGACTATCCCACTCAGCAACAGTTATGTTGTGTTGGATTCTGTTGAGGGAGATGACCAGACAGAAGATGGCCATGGCCACCAGGTCAATGGCAATGAGCCTGGCAGAGTGGTGCAAAAGAAAAGGAAAAGGAGAAATGCAGTAGTTATTGGAGACTCCATTGTCAAGGGTACAGACAGGAGGTTCTGTGAGCCACATAAGTATACCCGCATGGTGTGCTGCCTCCCTGGTGCAAGGGTACGAGATATCACAAATCGGGTCCAAAATATTCTGAGAGGGAGAGCAGTCTGATGTCTTGGTACATGTGGGTACAAATGACATTTACAAGAAAAGGGAGGAGGTAATGAAAAGGGATTACAGTGAGCTGGGACAAAAGCTGAAAGACAGGAACGCTAGGGTGGTGATCTCGGGATTACTACCTGTTCCAAATGCAATTGATGAAAAGAATGTAAGAATAAGGAAAATGAACGTGTGGCTGAGGTGCTGGTGTACAAGGCAAGGATTTGGCTTTTTGGATCATTCTTTTGGGGAAGGCATGATCTTTACAAGAGGGGCGGGTTGCAAATCCAAAAGGTGTCAACATTTTGGCAAGTATGTTTGGTACAGCAGTGGGGCAAGGTTTAAACTAATTTGGCAGGGGTATGGGAACCAGACTGATAGGAAAAAGGGTAGGGAAGATAAAGTAATGGCCAGGAAAAGTAAAATAGGAAAAGTAATGTTGGGAGGATTGTAGAGCTCGTTGAAAGAACCAAAGAGTTGTTGATCCAAACCAAGGCTTTTATTAGCAAGACAGGAGCTCTTTACAGGTGACCGACCAGTCCGGAATGATCCGACCTGGCTAGGGACGCAACCCTTTAAGGCCCAGACAGTAGGCGTGGCTTAGCTCTCAGCCAATCGCTGTAAGCACTGTCATTACACTCTCGATACTGTAACTATATACATTCGTGATAGGTCTGTACTATCACAAGGAGAAAGTAAAAAATCAGATGGTGCAGTGAGTTTTCAGGTCAATGATAATGTTAAGAAAATTACAAAGAAAAATAGTGGGCAGAAAAATCAAAAGAAAAGGTTACCGAAGTCACTAGATATTAAAAGGACAAAGAGCATAATGGCACTTTATCTGAATGCCCGCAGTATTAGAAATAAAGTTAGTGAACTTGAGGCGCAAATCGGTACCCATGCCTATTTGGTAGCCATCACGGAAGCATGGCTACAAGGTGACATTAAATGGGAATTAAACTTTCAAGGGTATCAGGTGGTGCAAAGAGATAGAGAGGATGGTAAGGAAGGTGGAGTTGCACTCTTAATCAAAGATGAGCTCCAGGCAGTAGTGAGGGATGATATAAGATCTAAAGAGTCCATTTGGGTAGAGATAAAGAATAACAAAGGGAAAAAAATTATTGGTGGGTGCTATCTATCGCCCACCAAATAACAATAGTTTAGTGGCACAGGAAATAAATAGAGAGATAAGTGAGGCATGTAATAATGATACGGCAATAGTCATGGGGGACTTTAACTTCCACATAGATTGGGAAAATCAAGTTGGTCGTGGGAGTCTAGAAGAGGACTTCATAGAATGCATCTGCGATAGCTTTCTTGAGCAGCATGTTAAGGAACCCACAAGAGAAAATGCTCTCCTGCATCTAATGTTGTGCAATGAGATAGGTAGAGTAAATGATTAATAGTCAGAGACCATCTGGGAAATAGTGATCATAGTATGATTGAATTTCTCATTCAGATGGAAGGGGAAATAGTTAGATCTAAAACTAATATATTATGCTTAAACAGGGGTGACTTCCATAGGATGAGGGAGGAATTGGGCAGAGTGGACTGGGAGCACAGGCTAATTGATGAAACAGTTGAGAAACAGTGGAAGGTTTCCAAAGAAATATTTTGTAATGCTCAACAAAAATATATTCCGGTCAGGAAAAAGGGCAGCAAGGGAGGGAAAAATCAACCGTGGTTAGCAAAGGAAATGAAGGAGAGTATAAAATTGAAGGCGCAGGTGTACAAAGCTGCAAAGAGCAGTGGGAAACTGGAAGATTGGGAAAACTTTAAGAGACAACAAGGGTTTACAAAGCGGGTAATAAGAAATTGGAAAAAGGATTATGAAAGTAAATTGGCACAAAATATAAAAACAGAAAGTAAAAAATTTTATAAATATATAAAACGGAAGAGGGTGGCCAGAGTTAACATAGGACCCTTGGAGGATGAGAAAGGAAAACTGGTAGCAAAAAGTGAGGAAATGGTCGAGGCATTAAACAAATATTTTATGTCAGTCTTCACGGTGGAAGACACGTCCAGAATGCCCAAGTGCGGAGTTAAGGATGCGAATGTTGGGGAGGGCCTTGATAAAATAGTTGTTACAAAGGAAGTAGTGATGGAGAAACTAATGGGACTAAAGCCAGACAAATCACTTGATCCTGATGATATGCATCCAAGGGTTCTGAAGGAAATGGCAGAAGTTATAGTTGATGCATTGGTGGTCATATACCAAAATTCCTTGGATTCTGGGCAGGTCCCGGCAGACTGGAAGACAGCAAATGTCACGCCACTTTTTAAGAAGGGATGTAGGCAGAAGACTGGAAATTATCGGCCAATTAGCTTGACATCTATAGTTTGAAAAATGCTTGAAGCCGTCATTAAAGATGAAATAATGAAACTTTTGGAACGTAAGGGTTCAATCAGGCAGATGCAGCATGGTTTTAGAAAGGGAAGATCTTGTTTGACAAACTTGTTAGGATTCTTTGAGGATATAATGGGTGCGGTGGATAGAAGGAAACAGGTTGATGTTGTATATTTGGATTTCCAGAAAGCATTTGATAAGATGCCACACAAGAGACTTATCAGTAAGTTACAGGAAAGTGGAGTCCGGGGAAGTATATTGGCCTGGATTGAAAATTGGTTGTCTGACAGGAGGCAGAGAGTCGGGATAAATGGGATTTTTCAGGTCGGTAGGGGTCAGTGTTAGGCCCACAACTCTTCATCATTTACATTGATGACTTGGAGGAGGGGACAAAATGTGTAGCCAAGTTTGCGGATGACAGCAAATTGAGTGGAAGAGCAAATTGTAATGAGGATGTGGAGAGTCTGCAGAGGGATATAGTTAAGCTGGATGAGTGGGCAAAGGTCTGGCAGATGGAGTACAATGTTAGTAAGTGTGAGGTTATCCACTTTGGCAAGAAAAATAAGAGCTGAATATTATTTAAAGGATGAAAAACTACAGCTTGCTGTTGTGCAGAGGGACTTGGGAGTGCTTGTGCATGAATCGCAAAAAGTTAGGTTGCAGGTGCAGCAGGTTATTAAGAAGGCAAATGGAATGTTGTCCTTCATCGCTAGAGGAATTGAATTCAGGAGTAGGGAGGTAATGTTGCAACTGTATAAGGTACTGGTGAGACCGCACCTGGAGTACTGTGTCCAGTTCTGGTCTCCATATTTGAGGAAGGATATACTGGCTTTGGAGACGGTCCAGAGGAGGTTTACTAGGTTGATCCCTGGGATGAAGGGGTTGACTTATGATGAAAGATTAAATCGTCTAGGATTGTTTCGCTCAAGTTCAGAAGAATGAGAGGAGATCTTATAGAAACATATAGGATTATGAAGGGTATGGATAGGATAGATGTAGGAAGGATTTTTGAGCTGGCCAGGGAAACTAAAATGAGAGGACACAGTCTCAAGATTCGGGGGAGTAGATTTAGGACAGAGATGAGGAAAAAATAGTTTTTCCTAGAGAGTAGTGAATGTTTGGAATTCTCTAACCAGGGAAGTAGTTGAGGCTGCCTCATTAAACATATTTAAAATTCGTTAGATAAATTTTTACATGATAGAGGAATTAGGGGATATGGGGAGAAGGCAGGTAGGTAGAATTAGGTCATAAATTAGATCAGCCATGATCGTATTGAATGGCGGAGCAGGCTCGATGGGCCATTTTTGGCCTACTCCTGTTCCTACTTTCTATGTTCCTATGACTTGTACTCTCAATAAGCAACTAACCTTGTTCTTAATACAGAGTTTGTCCTCTTTGCTATAGTGCCTACTCTTTGTAGCTATCGGCTTACAATCCGGGATTAGATTGGTAAAAAGGCTTGGAGGTTTAATCTTGATGGTTGACAACCCACCAGCAGCCGCTTGGGGTACCATGATTGATGGTAGTGGGCCGTTAAATGCCAGTACAATACTTTTCATTTGGCACTGGAAATCTCGCCCTAATATCATTGGAGCGCAGAGACCGGGTAGCAGGAGTAATTTGAAATCTTTGTATTGGTTTCCCTGCACTTTCTGGATTATTCTGCAGCAATTTGTAATGTCTCGTTTTAGTCCAGAACAAGCCATTGAAATTTTGCGCTTGGATGGATACAGGTTAAGATTCAGGGAGCTTGCGGTCGAAGGGTGGATATGGCTGTCGGTACAATCAAACAGTCAACGGGCTCCCCATTTACCTTCACCTTCATCGTGGAATGCTTCAGCCTGTGGGGTTCATCTTGGTTTATCGTTATTGATGCCAGAACAGGGTCTCCCTGCGGCGGCAATCTGTCAGAGCTCACCTTGTCACTGGCAGTTCCACTCACGATTTCGGAAGAAGATGTGTTAGATGAATCATTGGGCTCTCCAAGTCAACACAGCAGTTTCTCGGCAGTCTGACGCCCCTGCTTATTAACACCCCTTGTGCGCTTCTTCTTCCTTCTCTTCAACTCACAGCGTGAGCTAAATGTGGACTCACGTGCCTGTTAGGCTCTGACCCAGTGGCCTCGTTTTCCACAATTGGCTCGTCGCGTGGGGCAATGTGAGCATATATGCAGCGCCAATCTGCAGAAGTAGCAACTTCTATAGCAGTCTCTACACTGTGGTTTAGTGGCGCTCAGCAGTGGATCATCACTCCGGGCAGGCTTTGGGGGTGCCGCTTCAGCACCTCTTTCCTTCTCAAGGGCTTTTAGTGCTTTGTAGCACAGCCCTAAGAGTCTTCGATTGTTGTAGAGCGGCATTAATGGTTGGGCCCGGTGTCTCCAATGAGCGTTGTCTGATGTACTCTGACTCCAATCAGCTCATGAACGCGTCCAACACTAAGGATTCTTGGTGGGCTTTGGCCATGACAGCAGTGCAAAAACAGGCTTTTAGTGCGAGCATGAAAGCATCTTCGCTCTCTCTGGCTTATTGTCTTCGAGTGTGAAGTTAATGTCTTGCAAACAAAATATTTTGTGGCATATCATAATAGGTTCTGAGGAGGTTCAGTGCATTCTGGTACACGACTGTCTCCCTAACCACGGAGTAAAGTACTTGTCCAAGAAGAGCCACAAGATGGTCCATCTTCACAGTGTCTTGCACAACGTTGTTCACTCTCATGTAGGCTTCAAAACACTGGAGCCAGTGGTGAATAATTTCTCCAGCTCGAGTGGCACCTTGATCTCTCTCGAGTCTTCCAGAATTGAGGGAAATATCCATGATTGAGAGTGTTAATAAAACTGATATGCCATAGACGTGGTCCAGACATGTGTTATACTAATGCAGGGCTTTTATTAACAGACACTCAGCCACCACTATACTGGCCGGTGGGAAAGGAACTCCATCTGTTATACCAGTAATGTGGAGCATCTCTACAGCCATAGGCAACAACAACTCCATACATGAGAAGCAGTCAATATACTACCCCCCCCCCCCCCCCCCATTACATCGACACCGTTACCTTCAATGTTGAGAAAGAGGGCTGAAATATGCCAGGTAAGTTCAGCAAATCACAGTGAGTTTCGTTGGAACAGTATTAGAGGTGCAATTCAGAGTGGGAGTGGGAAAGAGAATTAAGGTGGCTGGCAATGGTCCACTCTGTGGACAGAACAGAGGTGTTCTGCCACATTTCAGACTTATAAAAGTTCTAAAAGATTAAATAGTCCAGTCCTTTTCCATATTTGCTCTTGGGCATTTGGCATTTTTTGCCTTCATAAATTTCAGATTTTCTGTGTCTGCAGTTTTTTGTTCTCATTTTAATTTATACTTGAAAAGAAAAATCAATGATTTGAAACATTTCTCTTTCCAAACTTCTGCATGAAGATTAAGTGTTTCCAGAGTCCTTGATTTTTATTGCAGGTTACTCCACTGATGGAACTTTTATGAGGTGAAAACTGAAAATGCTGGAAACATTGCTAGTCTGGTTGCATCCAAAAGCCACTATTAATGATTAACATCTGACACCCTCTGTGCCCTCTACCTACAGATGCTGTATGACCTAGGTTTCCCCAGCACATTTAAGTATTGCACCCTTTGAGTCTCTCATGCATTAGATGGAGTGGGTACTGGTCGCACAATCATGATCCAGTTTTGTCCTTCCTACATTTCATCAAATCAGGCATGGGGTTAGGTTCCCAACACCAGGATGTGAGGGTGTAGTGTGCTAGTCATGATCTGACAATGCTGTTATCAAAGGCTCAATGTGAGTTTCACAGCCTAAGTCCCACTCCCTCCACTTCCCAGTGACTCTGTCAGAAAAAGGTGACACAGTTGGTGTAGCGGTTAGCGCAACGCCTTTACAGCACCAGCAATTGGATCCAGGCCAGGGTTTGAATCCCATGCTGTCTGGAAGATGTTTGTCCATTCTCCCCATGTCTGTTTGGGTTTCTCCAGGGGCTCCAGTTTCCTCCCACTGTTCAAAAACGTACCAGGGTGCATGTTAATTGGGGATAAAATTGGGCAGCACGGACTCATGGGCCGAAATGGCCTGTAACCATGCAGTATGTCTAAAAAAAAGTTTGGTGAGACATAAAAGAATTGCCAGAGAAAGCTGTGATATTCATAATATTTCTTTGAGGTGTTATTGTTGATGGAGAGAAGTTAACATATTCTGTAACTGTATTCAATGAGTACATGGATAGTTACTGCATTAGTGCAGCTTTTATCTATTCCATCTTCCATCATTTTCTTCCCACCACTGCTCCCCTTTCTCTACTTTCAGCTCCCAGACCAAACCTCAAGCCAGAAATTGTCTTTGGACCAGAGTGACATGTGCCTTTATCGTCATTCCTACCTTCTTTCAAGGGTGTTGACATTATTCTCACTAGCTTCAGCTGGGTGGGGGGGGGGGGGGAATGGGGGCATTTCAAGTCTGGTCTCGAAGCAACCTGAGCCTCGTGCTCCACTCTCCACTGGAGTTTCCTCTCATCCCATATGGCTACCTTAAGTGCAGTGAGAGTCAGAATCATGATCTCCCTGGTTAGCTTAGGCAGATAGTTTGTAACTGGATCATGGGGAGAAAGCAAAACTGCCTGGAAATTAAAGTTAACTTTTCAGTGTGTAATTATTTCAGATTTCAGATTTATTTGTCAATGTACTTACATGACATCACATACAACCCTGAGATTCTTTATTCTGTAGTTGAGGGAGACTTACCATTTATTGGTAGTGCAATTTTAAAAAACTGTATACAATGTATACAGGATAACAAATAAAGAAATGTAAATAGTTAACATGTAAGCAAACTGACTGTGCAACACAGAGAGGTTAAAAAAATCAATAAAGTGCACAAGTAAGAGTCTTTAAATGAGTCCCTGTTTGAGTTTGTTGTTGAGGAGTCTAATGGTGGAGGGGTAGCAGCTGATCCTGCACCTGGAGTGTGAGTCTTGTGGCACCTATACCTCTTTTCTCAAGGCAACAGCGAGAATAGAGCATGTGATGGCAGGTGTGGTTCCTTGATGATTGCTGCTACTCTCCGACAGTAGTGTTCCCTGTAGATGTTCTCAATAGTGGAGAGGGCTTTGCCTGTGTCCTGGGCTATGTCCACTACCTTTTGGAGGGCTTTACACCCAAGAGTATTGGTGTCACCAAACCAGGCTGCAATGCAGCTAATCAGTCCACTTTTCACCAGACATCTGTAGAAATTTTCCAGGATGTCTGGTGTCATACCAAACCTCCATAAACTCCTGAGGAAGTAGAGTTACTGACGTGCTTTCTTCACAGTGCCATTAGTGTGAGGGTCCAGGAAAGATCCTCAGAGATAGTGACTCCTAAGAACTTAAATGTGCTCACCGTCTCCTCCTCTGATCCCCCAATGATCACTGGATTGTACACCTCTGGCTTTCCCTTCCTGAATTCAACAATCAGCTCCTTAGATTTGGTGACATTGAATGCAAGGTTGTTGTTGGTGCACCATCCTGTGTGCTGACTCATCCACTTTCTAGCATGGTATTTTCAGCAAATTTGTAGACTGAGCTGCACAATATTTAATTTCTGAAAAAAAATGAAGTCATAGAATTATAGCACAGAAAAGTTGCTATTGCTCACTGTTCAGTGATGACAATCAAGTGCCTATAAGGGAAAATTGCAGAAGTTGCATGAGTTTCTTGCAGGGTCCTAAATGCATAGGCACTTGGGACAGGCCACTGATTCACCGTGATCCAATGACATGGCCTAGCTAGGCCACACATGCAGAATTTTGCTCCAAACTCGCATGGATCTGATTGCAAAGACCATGTCTACAGATATGTCTTAGTTTTTCATTTAATTACTTGTTACGCATTTCAAGTAGCTCCCCTTTAGATAAGGTGCTTGTCCACCTTATATATGGACTTATCCCATTCATTTCTACCACCTAAGCTTGCAAAGCTCAACAGATCCCACCCCATATGCACAAACTTCAAACTCCTGATCTGCTGACTTGATCCTCCTCCAACTTTTAGTTTTGAACATCCTGCCCTCACACCAGATCCTCACCTACACCTATTCCGATCCCAGTATGATCCTAATGTTTCAATGCCATGCTGATTACTCTCCTCACCCTTGTCCATCCACACTGACTGCTCTCCTGAACACAGCTTGAACACTACTATTCCCAGTGCCAGCTCAACCCATCTTCAAATGCCAACCTATCCTACTCATCCTCCTCTTCCAATCTTGACCTAACCTGTTCCCGACCAGATCCCTAGCATTCCAATTGATTTTTCGATTTCTGATCCCTGGTTCTCCCCCAGTCTTCCCCTCATACCCAAACTTCTCTTCCATTTGACCCATTTTGGGCCCCAGATTTAGCCTGATTTCCTTCATTCTTTGACATTAGTGAAGAAAAGACCATTTCTGATTCAAGGCACAATAGCAGACTGTCAAATGGAACAATTGTTCTAATGTTTTGCTACTGTTTAATGCACTTAAAATGACCTGAAGGACACCAAATCAATTTCCTGTCAAAGGATTTGAATTAAACATATGATCTGTTTAAGTTATTAACACAGTAAATATTACATTTTGTGTAATGCATAATAACTCCACTGTATTAAATAATTATTTGTTATTCTTGAACCTAAGGCATTATGCAAGCCATGATGAAGTGATTTTTTTCTTTTAAGCATAGTGGAATTCAATGCCTAATGATGGTCTGCATTTCCATCACATCTCTAGTTGGTAATCTTGAAATTTATTGTACTTTTGCTTGCCATTTGTAGTACTGACCTTAAAAACACGTGAAGAAAAATAATTTAAAGAATATTATAAACCAGAGGACAAATCAGGAAATGAAAGATTTTATTTTTTAAAACCAGAAACTGGATTGCAATATTCCTGCTTTGATGTTCATTGTTTCAATATGCTGGATCAGACTCATCTTTTGTTGACAGTTCGAAAGATAGCTGGCAAAAAGTTGCTACTCGCGTGTCAATGCATTTGTGATTCATGTGCCTGCATATTTCAAAGCAAAATGCCCTGGAGGTCAAATTTCTGTGAGTCCAGTGGCAATTCCAGATAATCCTAAGGTACTAGATTCCCTTGACAACAGTCAGTTTATTTAATATATTTTTTTAAAACACAATTGCAGTTATTAATAATATATTGAATAAAACAATATATACGTGGTATATATATGTGTGTGTGTGTGTGTGTGTGTGTGTGTGTGTGTGTGTGTGTGTGTGTGTGTGTGTATCCCTTATCTCTCCCTGTCTCCCCTCCTCCCTCCCCATCCCCCCTACCAACCCTGGACTGCTAAAAGAATAAAAGAAAAAATGTCAAAAATGCCTATATAACTCCAGTTCAATAAGTGTGGAGCCGAAAAATCATAACTGGGGCACCTTCTTGAGAGCTCTAAATCTTCAAACCAACATATTGTAAATATTTGCAAAAATAAATGATATTTATTATGTAAACTCTCAGCAGGACATCTCTGCATTCCTAAATCTACATCTGATTTCCAAGTAATGGCTACACATTTCCTAGAAATAGCTAAAGCTAATCATAAAAATTCTATTTGATACATAGTTAATCTTAATTTAAGACTAATCATTTTAATATCACCCAACAAAAATAACATCGGGTCAAGCAGGAGTTTTACCTTGAATATTTTTTCCAAGAAAATTTTCACCTGTATTCAAACAAGGTTTAACTTTAGAACAATGCCAAGTAGAAAGAAAGAAACGAACCTACTTCTCAACCAGATCTAAAACATTAATCTGATAATGTTGAATTAAATATTTTAAATTTTTGAGGAGTGAAATATAATTGATGTAAAAAATTATATTGTACCAATTTATATCTTAGGTAATCTTAAATTTTGACCTAATTTATCAATAAAAAAGACTTAATTTGATATTAGCAATAAAATTATTGTTTGGAACATTAAACTTTTATTTCATTCATTGAAAGGTAATAAAATTACCAGCTTCAAAACAATCTTTTTTCTATCCCCTTTTGATTTCAAATCTTCAGAAATTGATTATTCATAGTAAAATGGAAAAGTTTTTTGATATAAAGGCATTTTATGTGAAATTAAACCTTTTCCACCTATCATAATCTATTTTACTCCATAATTCAATTAAATGTTTCAAAATTGTTTCAAACAATTTTGAATTCCATTTATAAATAAATTCCTGCATATATTTTTCATCTATTTTACTTAATTCTATTTTAACCCAAGTTAAAGATTTCTCTAAATCAAACATTCCATTAATAAACTTTAATTGAGCATCTTCATAAGAATTCTCAATATGTGGAAGTTGTAAGCCTCCTAATTCAAACTTCCAAGTTAGTTTTTCTAAACAAACTCTATACCCATGTTCCCTTTCAATAAAAATGTCCTAATAATTGAATTTAAATATTTTTATAAAATTACAAGGTATACTTCAAGGAATAGATTGAAAAAAAAATTGACTCCTTGGAAAAAATATTCATTTTAATGTGGTTTACTCTACCCATTATAGTTATAGGAAAATCATCCCATCTATTTAAATCATCTTTGATTTTATTGAATAATGGTAAATAATTCAAATATAAATTATTCATTTTTTAAAATCAATTTTAATCCCTAAATATTAAATTCCATTATCAGACCATCAAAATTGAACAACTTGTTTACAATGATTATAATCCCCATCAATCAATGGCATAACTTCACTTTTATCACAATTAATTTTATAACCTGATATTTCACCAGATTCTCTCAATCTCATATATTAATGAACACAAAGAATTCATAGGATCTATTATATAAATCAAAACATCATCAGCAAATAAATTAATCTTAAATTCCTCACTCCTAAGTTTAATTCCTTTAATAGTATCTTGTCTTGTTAATTGTGTTAAAGGTTCAGTTGCTAAAACAAATATAGCTGAAGATAAAGGACATTCTTGCCTAGTTGATCTAGTCAACAAAAAAGCTGAAGAAATTTGTTCATTTGTCACAACTTTACTAGAAGGATTTTTAAATAAAATTTTAATCCAATTGACAAACATTGATCCAAATCCAAATTTTTCCAACAATTTAAATAAATAACATTCTAATATATCAAAAGCCTTTTCAGCATCTAAAGCCAAAACCAGTGCCAATTCTCATTTCTTCTAAGACATATGTATAAAACAAAATTTAGCAATATTATCTGTTAAATGTCAGTTTTTTAACAAAACCAAATTGATCCATATGAATTAAATCTGGTAAATATTTACTCAAGCTATTCATTAAAACTTCAGCTATAATTTTATACTCAACATTTATAATGATATGGTTTATAAGATTTAGTTTTTAAAATCTCTTTCTTAGGTATAACAGTCATAATTGCATTCGAGAAAGACAACAGAACAGAATGGGTTTCCAGTACTTGTTTCAATACCTCCATAAAGGAGGTATTATCAAATCTTTAAATTTCTTATAAAATTGTGGCAGTGAACCATCCTCCCTTGGGGATTTACCACTTTGTAAAGAATTCAGAGCATTTATAATTTCTTTAACTGTAAACAAGGCATCTAAATCTTTCTGATCTTGGCAATTTAAAAAAGAAAAATGAATTTCAGTTAAAAATTATTAATCTTAACTTCATTATTGGACTGAGCTGTATATAAATTACAATAGAAATCTATAAAAGAATTGTTTATATCTTGCAGTTTATAAGTAATATTTGAGTTTCTTTTAATATCATTAATAGTCCTTGAAGATTGTTCTGTCTTCATTTGCCAAGCTTATGTGCTCTTTCCCCAAACTCATAGTACTTCTGTTTAGTTTTCTCAATTAATTTCTCTGCTCTATAAATTTGTATCAAATTTCTTATTTATTATATCTTTTTTTCTTCAGCTCTGTTCTTCTGCAAATCTTTTTTTTTCTAAATTCTATATTTCTTTTTTCCAATTTATATACTTCTTTAAGATAACCCTTTTTAATTTTAGTTGAATAACTTATTATTTGACCTCTTAAATAAGTTTTTAAGGCATTCAATAAAACTATTGTCAACCAAATCAGTAGACACAAGAGTCAGTTGGCAAACTTAATAAAATAAGATTGATTGGTTAATGTTGGTGGAGCATTTAAGTGTCAGAGTTTATTTTCTATCTGATATTTAATCAATATTTATGTTAATATATTTTATTGATTTACCACTTTGTAAAGAATATTTTTGAAAAAATATTTTCAGCTTGCTTAATTATTTGTTTGTATTTCACAGTTTTTATGTCTCTGACTGAAAAAGTCTTTGACAATATCCCCTGTGAAATCACCATCAGAGCCATTCACTTTGTGGGACCTCAGGGCTTAGATGTACACATTGATCGTAGACTGCCCTACTACATGGGTTGACCATGCAAAGTCTTATTGCCATCTTAAAAATGTGAGGTGTGGACCATGATCAGACCCAATAAGCAGAATGAAGGAAGTCTAGCTTTTAATAAGGAGCAAACACACAAGGCATTAATAATCGATGATAAGGGTATGCAACAGCACAAAATAAGCTGTTTTATTACTTCAAAAAAAATATTTTCTTAAAGGGCACCATTACAATCAACTGCATATTGCAAGTCAAAAGTACTTCATTGACTGCAAATTATTGTGGAAAACTCTAAAAGGAATCTTATAAATTATTAATCAATGTAATTCTGTATTATTGTGCAAAACTATTTGAATAAATCCATCCACAGTCTCAAGATATAGGGTAAAATATATTATGAGGAGGAAAATACTTACAGTCAATAGTAAAGCTAGAGGAAAGGAGTTAAAGGGATAAGGAAAGAGGAGAGACGGGGAGGGTGCAGCAACATGGCTTTCCCTCAATGACCATCAATTCGGCCCTGCATCTCCTCCATTATCCATCATCTGATCTCACCCCACACCCAACCAGGAGAGGATTCCCCTTGTCCTCACCTACCGTCGAACAGCCCAGCATCCAACATATCTTCTCCTCTCCACCTTCCTTGTGACTGCTCCCTCCATGACTCCTTCATCCACTCCTCCTTTCTCACCAATTGCCCCCTTGGCACCTACCCCTGTGACCACAAGAAATGTTAAACGTGCACACATCTCCTCCCTCACAACATGATGTCCCCAAACAGTCTATCCAAGTAAAGTAATACTTCACTTTTGAAGCTGCAGGGATCATCTACTGCATCTGGTACTCCTATGTTTCTACATTGAAGAGACTGGATAAAAACTGGAAGATCACTTCATTGAGCACCTTAACTCTGCTGCAATAGCAGCGTTCTGCCAGTGGCAAGCCATTTGAATCCAATACCTGATCAGCAAAGATACATACATCAGGATGCTCTTTATCAACTACAGTTCGGCATCATGCCCTCAAAACTGATAGCAAACTCCAAGAACTGGGAGTTAACACCCCACTGTGTAATTAGATCATGGATTTCCTCATCTCCAGACCACAATCAATAAGGATTGGTAAGAACTTCTCCTCCACAATCTTCATCAGTACCAGAGCACTGCATGGCAGTGTTCTTAGCCACCCTGCTCTACTCACTTTATACCTACGACTGTGTTGCTCGATACAACAATAACACCATCTACAAATTTGCTGTCATTACCGCAATAGTGGGTTCTGTAAAGGAAGGGGGTGATTCAGGATGGAGATTGAAAACTTGGCTAAGTGGTGCAACAACAACCTTGCACTCAATATCACCAAAACTAATGAGATAATGATTGACTTCAGGAGAGGAAAGACAGAGATGATCAATGGGGCATCAGAAGTGGAGGAGGGAGAGGTAATTTAAGTTCTTGGGAGTCACTATCTTGGAGGACCTCTCCTGGACCCAACTCACCAAAGTCATCGTGAAGAAAGCACATCAGCGCCTCTACTTCCTCAGGAGTTTGTGGAGGTTTAGTATGACATCGGAAACCCTGGCAAATTTCTACAGAAGTGTAGTAGAAAGTGCTGGCCAGTTGCATCACGTTCTGGTATGTGAACACCAATACCCCTGAGCATAAAGCCCTCCAAAAGGCAATAGACACAGCCCAGGACATCATAAGCAAATCCCTCTTCATATTGAGCAAATCTACAGGGAGCGCTGCCATCAGAGAGCATCAGCAATCATCAAAGACCCAGTGTGCACACTGTTCTTGCTGCTGCCATCAGGAAAAGGGTATAGGTGCCACAAGGCTTGCACCACCAGGTTCAGGAACATCTGCTACCCCTCCACCATCAGATTCTTCAACAACAAGCTCAATCAGAGACTCATTTAAGGTCTCTTACTTGTGCACTTTATTGATTTTCCTTTTCTCTTTCTCTGTATTGCACAGTCAGTTTGTTTACAGTTCTTTGTAAACTGTATAGTTTTATTTTTTTGCAGTACCAAATATTGGTAATTCTGCCATGCCCAGAGGACAAAGGAATCTCAGAGTTGTATGTGATGTCTTGTATGTACTCTGACAATAAATCTGAAATCTACTGAGTTTCTCCAGAACTTAGGTGTATTTCACTGAACTCTACCACCTTCATTTTCTTGTTTAACTGTCATTAAGTGTGTGACACTTCTACTCTGGGGGAAAATATTCTGACTGCGCACTCCATCAATGTCTCTGTTGTTTTTATAAACTTCTATCAGGTCACCCCTCAGGTTCCAGAGCAAACAACCCAAATTTATCCAGCCTATCTCAATAACTCATACTCCTCAAAACCAATCTACATCCTGGTAAATTACTGTATCTTTTTCCAAAGCCTCTATATCCAAACCATGTGATAGAGATTAGGATGTCTTGATGTGAAGATTTGTGTTCACAAAGACTGTGAAGTGTTATGGATAGATGCATTAGCCACAGGCAGATTGATGAGAATGAAGCCAGCTATATAAATACCTCTTATTGGTTCACACATCACCTGCTGCAGCTGAATACTTCAAGACTCACCCAGTTTGGCAAGTGGTCGTTGATACCATGGCACACTTAGTGATGGCCATTGAAGATCCTGGGTGCATTTCATTCTCATCGTCTGGCATTGAAATTTCTGTAATAACATATAGTGCATCCGCAAGCAATCAGGAAGAAAAAAATGAAGGTGGGGTTGGCATAAGGAGTGAGAGGAATGTATCTATAGAATGAAATACACAATCTGCTGTGATTTTAAGTTTGATATTTTCTGATTTTCGGTTATCCCTTTCTGCCTTTGTTGGCCTCACCTTTTGCTTCTTCTAGCATGCTCCCTTGCACAGTTGTCTCTTTAGAACTGGCTGGGGATGCTTATTTTAATGTCGCGTTTCTGGCTAATGGCATTCACAGCTAATGAAATCCCTCTCTAAATTCATATGTCATAGATTTTTTTCTAAAAGTGTTCTCCATGCAGAAAGGCTGATTTTTTTTAAGTGAAAGAAATTGAATTTTTAAACTAAAATCTTTGGTTTTGATACCAAAGTTGGTATTGTTCATGTTAAATAATGAGTCCTTATGACTTTTAAATTATTGCCAAATAAATGAGGAATTGGGTTAGTAAATACTTATTCACCCAAGAGTATTCTTTCCACAGAGAGAAGTTGAGATGTAGATCAATATTTTTCTTTCAGCAGAACAGATGGATATTTTAAGTAGCTATGAAGTTGGAAGAGCATAAGCAATTAAATGAGTTTTATGTTGATCTGGGTGAGTACAGACATGATTGAAGTAGCTATGGTTACTTCCTCTATAATTGTGTTGCGAGCGATTCGAACCAATTTGTTAAGAGCATCTCGCAAGATGTGTAATATCTTAAAATTATTTTTTTGTACTTTGCATTGAAATCTCCATATTAAGAATTCCAAGAAAAGAAATTACAACAGACATTTGTGAAAATTATTAGAATGACCTGGTCAGATTAGAAAACAAATGTAGAATGTACTTGGTATAATAATGGTGAAAACTATCATTCAGGGTTTTAAGCAGGAGATTATTTTTATAATGAGCTGCACTATTTATGTGTCAATGAAAAAAGTTGTGTATCCACTGGTAATGTGAAGAAATATTCACTGCATTAGTTTCCTCATTCAGTAGCCGTGTTTTACCAGTTGAGTTTCAAGAGATGAAAACTCCTTTAAAATGGAAGAGATCTGCTAAAAGGTAAATAGAGTGTGGTAACAGTGGACGCGAAGAGAACGTTTTCTGGTTCACCCAGCTGACCATCAACTAAGATTTCAAGTTTCAAATTTGTTGTCAGAGTACATACTATACTGCCCTGAGATTCTTTTATCCTGCGGTCCAGACAGAATTACCACTTATTGGTAGTGCAAAAAAAAACTGTGCACAATGTATAGATGTAAACAAATAAACAAATGTAAACAACTGACTGTGCTATAGAGAGGAGAGAAAAAAACAAACTATAAAGTGTAAAAGTAAGTCCTTAAATGAGTCCCTGATTGAATTTGTTGTTGAGGAGTCTGATGGTGGAGGGATGGCAGCTTCGCCATTATTGTTCCAGATTGAAATGCGTGATAAAGAGAAATAAGTCTATAGATGGAGATTAAATAATTTACTTTTAAAAAGATTGGATTTTTGTGGTTCTGTAAGAGAGCAAATTTGTTGTTTTGTGATCTGAACTTATACTCAGTAACTGACAAATTTGTGATTTGGGATGAATTGAAAGCTTATTTGAGGGGACAAATTATGAGTTTTACCTCTAAAATAAAGAAAGACTACATGAGGGAATTGGACCAATTAGATATGGAAAAAGAATTGCTTGTTCCAAGGTCAGAGAACAGAAGGAGGTTATTAATTAATAAAATGTCTCAATATAACACTATGCAGACATAGAGAACAGAAAAACCAATAATGAGAACTAAACAAAGATATGAATTAGGTGAAAGATCACATAAAGTACCAGTGTGGCAATTAAAAACAGAACAAATCTCTAGAACTATAAATGCTATCCGGAAAGATTCTAATCATATTAGTTATAAACTTCAAAAGATAAATGATTCCTTTCAGGATTTTTATTCAAAACTATATAGTTCAGAATAGCAGAATATTTAAAAGGCGATGACAAAATTGATAGTTATTTATCTCAAATATATTTGCCCACGTTGTCTGAGGAAGAACAGTTGGAGCTGAATTTTCCCATTGATCAGTTAGAAATTAAAGAAGCAATGAGTACATTACAAGCTAATAAAGCTCCAGGAGAAGGCAGCTTTCTGGCTGAATTCTATATGGAATTTAAGGATTTATTATTCCTTTATTTATGGACATCATACATCAAGCTTCAGTAACCCATGCATTGCCTGAATCTTTTTCTACTGCGATAATTAAGGAAATACCAAAAAAAAGACAGCGATCCCTTAATGCATGCTTCATATAGACCGATATCTTTATTTAATGCAGATTATAAATTTTTTGCAAAGGTTTTGGCTAATAGGATAAATAGATTACTACCAAAATTAATTAACGTGATCAGACAAGTTTTGTTAAAAAGAGACTGGATGCTGATAATGCAGCAAGATTATTAAGTATTACTCATTTAGCACAATCAAAAGGAGATGTAAGTGTTGGTGTAGCTTGGGATGCAGAAAAGGCCTTTGAAAGATTAGAATGGGACTTTCTTTTTAAGGTATTGGACAAATTTGGTTTGGGAAAATCTTTTATTAACTGGATTAATGTTCTGTATATTAATCCAAAGGCAAAAGTAGTAACTAATGGACAAATTTCAACACCTTTTAATTCACAGCGATCTAGTAAACAAGGATGTCCTTTATCGCCACCATTATTTGTATTGGTATTGATTAGACAAGATGTGTTTATTAAGGGATTCAGAGTTGGTCCAGAGGAACATAAAATTAGTTTATTTGTAGATTATGTATTGATATACTTGACCAAACCTGAGTCATCCTTAAGACAATTACATCTCCGACTAGAAGAATATGGGCAAGTTTCGGGATATAAGATAAACTGAGATAAAAGTGAAGTTATACCATTTACAAAAGGTGACTGTAGGACGTTCCAACGAAACATGCAATTTAGATGACCAAAAAATGGGATTAAGTATTTAGGGATTAGAACAGATGACAATTTAAAGAGTGTATATAAACTGAATTATCTACCTTTACTTCATAAAGTTGAAGAGGATTTAAAGAAATGGATGACATTATCTAAAACTTTAATAGAAAGAGTTAATTGTATAAAGATTAATATTTTTCCAAGAATTTAATATTTCTTTCAAAGTCTACCTATTTTAGTACCTCAACAGTTTTTTTAAAGAACTTAATAAGTGGATTCATAAATTCTTATAGAAGGGTAAAATGTCTAGAATATCAATGCAGAAATTAATATGGAAATATGAATTGGGAAGATTGCAGCTTCCAAATTTTTATAATTATCATTGAGCTGCTCAGATGCATTTTATTGAATTCTTTTTTGAAGACGAAACCATTCTGTCATGGAATAATATGCAATTGAAGAAAATTGGAGAAAAGTCAACCAAGGCTTTTCTTTATAAATGAAATTCAAGATTGATGACAGTAACTAAAGTGACACCTTTACCAAAACATTTAATAGATGTTTGGGGAAAGATAGATGGGGAAATTGGGACAAAGGGAGGTATATCACTATATTTCCTTCTGTTCCAGAACAGTTTGTCTTTTTCCAAAGACGATAAATTTTTGAAATTGTGGTCTGATAAGGGAGTTAAACTTATTGAAGATTGTTATGAACAATGTCATTTAATGTCCTTTATTCAAATTAGGGTAAATGTGGAATAACTACACTTTTTTTGTTATTTTCAAATAAAACGATTCCTAAGAGATAAAAGCTTATTATCACCATGTAGTGAAGCGTACTGCATGGCATTCAATGAGGGCCAGTACGGAAATTTACTTCTGCAATATACATTTTATTACAGAGAGCATCATGTAAAACGGGACTTTATAAATCTAAATAGAAGTGGGAACAGGATTTGAGTATCACCATTATGGATAGATTTGTGTAGAGACTGTATGTCGAATACAATTAATGTGTGATACAGATTGGTACAATATAATTTTCTCCATCAATTATATATCATGCCATGTAAATTGTATAAAATAAAATCGGACTTATCAAATAAGTGTTTTAGGTGTGGTATAGAAGATTTTATTTTGCATTCCACATGGGTATATCCAAAGAAAGACCTTTTTGGGTATTAAGGTAAATAACAACCTGCAGAATTTATATAAGTTGAATTATCTTCCTTTGTTTTGGAAAATTGATGTTCTTAATAAATGAGTGACCCTGTCAATAACTTTGGTTGGGTGGGTAAACTGTATTAAAATGAATGTGCTGCCAAGAGTACAATATTTTTTTTCAAAGTTTGCCTGTTCTTATATATCAGAGATACTTGCAAAACCTTAATAAATCCATCAGGAAGTTTCTGTGGAAAGGTCAGCCTTCCAGAGTCTCTATTGATAAATTAACTTGGAATTATGAATTGGGAGGATTAATGCTCCCGGATTTAAACAAATATTTTTGGGCAACCCAAATGAAGTTTTTCACCTCCCTCTTTGACGGAGGAGACAAATCTTCATGGGTAAAATTGGAGTTGCCTAAAGTTGGTGAGAGGATATTATAAAACCTTATATATAAATGAAATGCTAAATTATTATCTGGCCCTAATGAAGTCCCCCTATTAACGCATATAATTAAATTATGGAATAAAATTAATGGTCAAATTAGGAACAAGGGTGGTGTTTCACCTGTAGCAAACTAGAGACTCTGGTTTGAAAAGAGAGCATTAAAAAAAAATACAAAAATGTATTCCTTACTTCATGCTGGAACCCCTAAACAAGGGCTTTAAAATACTCAAAATAAAATATTTAAAAAAAAAGAGTGGTGGTGCTTGGAATGCATTGACGGTGGTATGGCTGGAGGTTGGTGCAATATGGACAATTAAAAATCTCAGATAGGCACATGGATGTAAGACAAATGGAAGCTTATGGACTGTGATGGAAGAAAGGATTAGATTGATGCTGGAAAGGAATTGTGTGGCACAATTAGTACAGAGGTTAGCACAATGCTATTCCAGTGCCAGCGACCCAGGTTTGAATCGGGTGCTGACTCTAAGGAATTTGTACGTTCTCCCCCTATCTCCATAGCCTTTCTCCAAGTGCTCCATTTTCTTCCCACATTCCAAATACATGCAGGTTAATTGATCATGTGGGTGTATTTGGGTGGTATGGGCTCATGGGCCAGAAGAGCCTGTACTGTACTGTATCTCTAACTTAAATTAAATCATTAGGTTTATTTATGTCAGCATAATATAGTGGATGAAAGGGCTTGTACTGTGCTATACTGTTCAATGTTCAGCTGTTTAGGTATCTTGGAGCTGTTTTTGCTGTAAGGAACCCTAAAGTTGTTACACTTTTGTACATAATTTGTAAGTGAGTTTGAATTGCATATTAAGTCACAGTGATATGACTATTCTAGCCCTAAAAGTATTATTTTTATTGGATCTTTCAAATGATTTATCAAATAAATATTTTAGTCCCAAATGTAATTGCTTGATGAGCAGGGAATATTATTATATCTTTAATTATAGTAAAGAAATTGCATGGCTTTTAAGTTAAATGAACTATTCAAAATACGGTAACTTCATCTTTGTCAATGCTACCATGAAGAAATTCCAAGTTTTTCCAGTACATGGACCAAATGATTTGAAACAGACTGAGATTTTTGACCCCTAAGATAATAAATGGAGTTTTGAGAATTGTCTCAAAAGAGGGTTTGACCCAAAACATTGACTCTTCATTTCTCTCCCTGGATAGAGCCTGACCTCATGAATTTCTCTAGCTCCACTGTTTGTACAAGATTCCAGCATCTGTATTTCTTTCTTTCTCCAAGAAATTATGGCAAGCTGGATTTTGAAAAGGAAAGATATTATAAAACTATTTTTCAATAGCTCAGTATTTTTCTACTATTAAAATCCCAAGACCAGGTGGTTCTGAAACAAAATGGCAGCCATATAATGAAGTGGTCAGTTGTCCACAATGTCTCATCGGAATTCACAACAATATGGAAATGGGAACATCACATGGCAGCATTCATGATAAACTGACAGAAACTTCAATAGTTTAGATTTTTTTGCATATATTTTTAGATATATTGGTAAAACATTTACTTTTTAAAATCTGTATTTATTTTTGCTAAGGTGCATGATCAGTGTTTTAAAAATAACATTAAATTTTGATTATTTTAATCAGATACAATTAAAATTAAATTATATAAGCTTCTTTATAGAAATGTTTCAAACCACAGTTAAACCCCTCATGTCCAGCACCAGATAAGTGAATTTTCTGGTTGCTTGAGATTGCACGTTTCAGGGACTGGCAAACTAACGGCGAGGCGAACCAATTTTGAGCTTCCATATTTTTTACCTATTTATTTTTCTCAATTTATTTACCAGTTGTTTGAGGATGTCAGTTGCTTGAATTCTGGATAATAGGGATTTTACTGTAATTCACTGAAGATCACTCAATCTTTCTGGGAGGTATACAGACAATGAATGAGGAAATAGAAGATCAGGGTAGGTACTAGTGGGCAAAATGCACAAGGAACCAAGAGTTTTGTATTTTATTTAATTGTATAGGACTTAATAAAAGTGGAACAAATCATGAAAATGAATCTAGTAGGTAAAATGCAAATTAATGCACAAAATGTTTATCACATGAAAAACCCTGCAGCACAATGCTGTGATGTGGGTCATGCAAATTAAAACTGCGCCTGAGAATTACATTCCTTGTGGTATGATGAATAATTATATTGCTCACTTTTTCATTTTCATTCATATTATGTTTTATTTATGTGTTTTGCTCTTTATGATTTTTGCTTAATTTACTCTTGATGACATTTTAAACATATCTTCTTGTAACCATCTATCAATGGAGAATTACACTGCATTATGAAATAGTTCCCACATTTTCTGTTTGTAATTTATCTTGCCCAGTAATGAAAGATGATTCAATGAGTCTATGATACTAGCAGAATGATATTTTGGCATGGACTAGAGAGGCCAAATGGCCTGTTTTCTGTGCTGTAGCGTTTTATAGTTCTGTGGTCCTAAAAGGATTTTAGCAACTCCATTTAAACTCAGGCCGACTAGTACAAATTCAGAACCTTCACCTATTAAGCCGAGAAATAAATTGGTTGTTAACCAAATAACTTAAAAATGGAGAAAATAAGAATTTTGATAAATAGCAGCAATTAATTACTGTTATATTAAATGAACAGAATTTCTGCAGAGATATTTAAGCCCACCACACAATCCTTTGATATAAATTTTTTTAAAAGCATTCAATCTGGAGATCCACTTAATATATTCAATATTTATCATGACATAATTTCAGTTTTAAGATGTCAGGCAAGATTCATTTAATTCAAATGAACACCTACCTCTCTTTTCTATAATACACATTTTTTTCTTAAACATTACAAGAAAGACAATTTTTTTTTAGCTTTTATCATTTGTCCCATGAATCTTTGACAAGTAGTAAATCGGCAAGTGACTGCCCCTCTGGAGTATACAATGGAGACAGTGTACCGTATTTTGCAGTCCTCATCTGATCTGAAAACATACAGGATAGTTGAATCAGCCTTTTTCTAAAAGTGTCACATCCTACCAAAGCAATTATACCTGACAAGAATAATGCATATAGATTAGGAACAATGATTATATGGAGAAGCCATCTTTAAATTGTGGAAGGAATCATTGCTTTGTGGAATTTGAGAAAAGAGGGAAATCATTCGAGGTTTGTGGATTGGAGAACAAGGAGTCTGAAAGCTAAATATTTGCTTCTCATTTAGGTCACATATTACTGCTTGATTTAATGCTTTTTGTGCTGTATATACAGCTTGTCATTTGTGTTTTAAAAACCTTGAGAGGCAGGGAGGCCAATTGATCTGTGATTTGGAGATAAGTCAACTTAGCTGTCAAACCTAGAGAAGCTGTTCATTGCAACTTTATGTTGCTGGGAATAATTTATTTTTTAGACAGCCTCTTCAGCCCTTGAATTCATGCAGACCAAATACACCAATTAACCTACAAGCCCCGTTCATTTTTGAAGGGTGATAAGAAACTGAAGCACCCAAAGAAAACCCACAGAGACATGAGGAGAACGAACAATCTCCTTACTGACAGCGCCAGAATGGAACTCCAGTCTCTGATGCTGTAATAGTGTAACACTAACCATGCTGACCAAACATTTAGTTCATGTTTAAAAATCAACAACTATTCCCCATCTTCTGTCTGTAGAATTGGTCTCTATGAACTTTTTAAGTAATAGTTTATCTGTGTTAGAATCAGAATCAGAAAATATTGTTGAACATTTTGCAAAATTCATTGTTTTTTGGCAGGATGGCAATGCAAAAATTGTATTAAATTACATTCTAAATAAATAAATGGAAATGAAGAGAAAGTGCAGTCATGTCTCTGATTCATTGTCCATTCAGAAATCTGATGGCAGAGGGGAAGAAGCTGTGTTTGTACCATTGGATATTCCTCTTCAGGCTCCTGTACCTCCTTCCTGATGGTAGCAGTGTGAAGAGGGCATGGCCTGGGTGGTGAGGGTCCTTGAGGATAGAGGCTGCTTTTTTCAGATGCCGCCTCTTGTAGATGTCCTTGAAGGAGTGGAGACTGGTGCCCATGATGGCGTTGGCTAAGTTCACAACACTCTGCAGTGTTTTCCTGTCCTGTGCATTAGCTCCTCCATATCAGACAGTGATGCAACCTGTCAGAATGATCTCCACAGCCTACCTGTAGAAATTTTCAAGAATCTTTGGTGATATATCAAATCTCCTCAAAATTTTCAAGAGGTATAGCTACTGGTGAGCGTTCTTCATGATTGCAATGACATGGAGGCCCCAGGATAGATCTTCTGAGATGTTGACACCCAGGAATTTGAAGTTCTTAACCCTTTCCACTGCTGACCACTTGATGAGGACTGGTTTGTGTTCTTCTTATTTCCCCATCTTAAAGTCCATAATCAGTTCCACAATTTTGTTAACGTTGAGTGCAAGGTGGTTGTTGTGACACCACTCACCAGCTGATCTATATCCTTCCTGTGGGCTTCCCCTTTGCCATCTGTGATTCTGCCAATGACTGTGGTGTCATCGGCGAATTTGAAGATGGCATTTGAATTGTGCCTAGCACCATAGTAATGGGTGTAGAGTGAGTAGAGCAATGGGCTATGCAAGCACCTTTGGCATGCGTCTATGTTGATTGTCAGTGAGGAGGAGACATTGTTTCTGATTCATATTGACTGTGGTCTTCCAATGAGGAAGTCAAGGACCCAGTTGCTAAGCGAGGTGCAGAGGCCCAGGTTTTGAAGGTTGCTGACCAGTACTGAGGGTATGATCATGTTGAAAGCTGAGCTTTAGTCAATGAACTGAGGATCATAAGGGAAGCAGAGGCAGTGATAGAGAGGAGTTACAGGGAGACAGTCACCCCTAGAAGGCAGGAGTCAGGGAATTGGGTGACTGTGAGGAAAGGAGGGAGAGTGCCAGTGCAGAGTACCCCTGTGGAAGTGCCACTCAGCAATATGTTTTCTGCATTGGATACTGCTGGGGGAACAGCCTATCAGGGACGAGTCATAGGGGTCAGGTCTCTGGCACGGGGGCTGCCCCTGAGGTTCAGAAGGGAAGGAGGGATAAGAATAGGATCCTTGTAGTTGGGGACTCGTTAGTCAGAGGGACAGATAGAAGGTTTGTGGGACGAGATTGGGGATCCAGGTTGGTATGTTGCCTCCCTGGTGCCAGGGTCAGGGATATCACTAATCGAGTACATAGCATTCTGCAAGGGGAAGGAGAACAGCCAGAAGTCGTGGTCTATGTGGCGACCAATGACTTAGCTAGAAGTGGGGATGAGGTCCTGAAACAGGATTATGTGGAATTAGGTAGGAAGTTAAAAAACAGGACCTCCAAGGTAGTAATCGCTGGATTGCTGCCGGTGCCACGCTCTAGTCAGGGTAGAAATAGGAGGATGTGGAGGATGAATGCGTGGCTAAAGAGATAGTGCAGGGGGCAAGGGATAAGATTTCTGGATCATTGGGATCTCTTCTGGGGAAGGTCGGACCTGTACAAAAGGGACGGACTCCACTTGAACTGGAGGGGGTCCAATGTGCTGGCAAGCAGATTTGCTAGAGCTGTGGGGGAAGGTTTAAACTAGTTTGGCAGGGGGGTGGGGAACAGAGTGTGAGAGCAGTGTCAAGGGAGCATGGCCATCTAGATAAGAATAAAAACGATAACAAAGGTAGGGTGGAGATCAGGGTAGAAGGTAGAAAAGAGAATATATGTGAAGGTCATTCTCTGAAATGCATATATTTTAATGCAAGAAGCATAGTGAACAAGGTAGATGAGCTTAGAGCATGGACAGATACTTGGGGTCATGATATTGTGGCAATTAGTGAGACCTGGCTACAAGAGGGGCAGGACTGGCAACTTAACGTTCCAGGATACATTTATTTTAGATGTGATAGATCAGGGGGTTAAAAAAAGGGGGAGGAGTTGCTCTGCTTGTTAAGGAGGACATTACTGCCGTGAGGTGGCAAGATGGTCTGGAGGGATCGTCCAGTGAAGCTGTTTGGGTGGAATTTGGGTGGAAGGAGGCATGAGGGTGCTAATAGGGGTGTATTACAGACCACCAAATGGGTCAAGAAAACTAGAGGAACAAATGTGTAGAGAGATAACGTATATGTGTGAGAATCATAAGGTAGTGATCATGGGAGATTTTAACTTCCCTCACATTGATTGGGATACCCATACAGTTCGAGGGCTGGATGGGCTAGAATTCGTTAAATGTGTTCAAGATTGTTTTCTGAATCAATTAGTAGAAGAACCGACTCGGGACAGTGTAATACTGGATCTCCTGTTAGAGAACGAGCTACGTCAGGTATCAGACATCAATGTTGGAGATCCAATTGGGTCTAGTGATCATAATTCTGTTAGTTTTAAGGTAGTTTTAGGGAAGAGCAAGGAGGGACCTAAAGTTGATGTTCTGGATTGGAGAAGAGCAAATTTCGAAGGAATAAGAAGGGATTTGGGTAGTATTGAGTGGGACAGGATATTTTCAGGTGAGGGTGTAAATGAAAAATGGAGGATATTCATAAAAGAAAATTTGAGGGTACAGAGTAGTTATGTCCCAATGAGGATCAAAGGAAAGGCTGGAAGTCATAGGGAGGCTTGGTTTTCGAGGAATATTGGAAATTTGGTTAGGAGAAAAAGGGAGGTGTACAAGAGGTATAAAGAATAGGGAACTGACAATTTGAAGGAGGACTACAAGGAGTGTAGAAGGAATCTTAAGTAAGAAATTAGAAAGGCCAAAAAAAGGCACGAAGAGGCTTTGGCAGACAGAGTAAAAATAAATCCAAAGGGTTTCTATAAGTACATTAAAAGTGAAAGATTAGTGATGGATAAAATTGGACCCCTTGTAGATAGTGAGAGTAGGCTGAGTGAGAAGTCAGAGGAAATGGGGGAAATTTTGAATGATTTCTTTGCCTCGGTATTCACTAGGGGAAAAAAATATTGAACCAGTTGAGGAAATAAAAATAGTGGGGAGGTACTGAAGCATATAAGGATAACCGAGGAGGTAGTGATGGCTGTGTTGAAAAAGATAAAGGTGGATAAATCTCCGGGACCGGACAAAATATTCCCAAGGACACTTAGGGAGGCTAGTGGACAGATAGTGGGGCCATTAACAGAGATATTTAGGATGTCACTGGCCACGGGGGTAGTGCCAAAGGATTGGAGGGTGGCGGATGTGGTTCCGCTGTTTAACAAAGGGTCTAAATGTAAACCTGGGAATTATAGGCACGTGAGTCTGACGTCTGTGGTGGGCAAGTTCATGGAAAGTGTTTTGAGGGATGGTATTTACAAATATTTGGAGGTACTGGGATTGCTAGGGAGTAATCAGCATGGTTTTGTCGGGGGTAGATCATGCTTGACAAACCTGATTGAGTTTTTCGAGGGGGTTACAAAAAAGGTTGATGAAGGGAAAGCTGTGGATGTTGTCTATTTAGACTTAAGTAAAGCTTTTGAGAAAGTTCCCCAGAAGAGGTTAGGGAAAAAGGTGGAGGCATTAGGTATAAATGAGGAGGTAGTGAAATGGATTCAGCAATGGTTGGATGGGAGGTGTCAGAGAGTAGTGGTAGAAAATTGTTTGTCCAATTGGAGGCCGGTGACTAGTGGAGTTTCTCAGGCATCGGTCCTCGGTCCACTATTGTTTGTTATATATATTAACGATCTGGAAGCAGGGGTGGAGAATTGGATAAGCAAGTTTGCGGATGATACAAAGATTGGTGGTGTTGTGGACAGTGAGGAAGAATACCGTAGATTAAAAGGTGATTTAGGAAGGCTGGAAGTGTGGGCTGAGAAATGGCTGATGGAATTTAATACAGATAAGTGTGAGGTGTTACATTTTGGAAAGGCAAATCTAAATAGGTCATATGCATTAAATGGTAGGCTATTGAGATGTGCAGAGCAACAAAGGAGTTGTGGTAAATAGTACCCTCAAGGCTAATACTCAGGTAGATGGTGTGGTGAAGAAGGCATTTGGAATGTTGGCTTTCATAAATTGAAGTATTGAATTCAAGTGTAGGGAGGTTATGATGAAATTGTACAAGGCATTGGTGAGGCCAAATTTGGAGTACTGTGTACAGTTTTGGTCACCAAATTATAGGAAAGATATAAACAAAATAGAGAGAGTGCAGAGAAGGTTCACGAGAATGTTGACAGGATTTCAAGGTTTGAGTTATAGGGAAAGGTTGTGCAGACTGGGGCTTTATTCTCTGGAGCGTAGAAGATTGAGAGGGGACTTGATAGAGGTGTTTAAGATTTTAAAAGGGACAGACAGAGTAAACGTGGATAGGCTTTTTCAATTAAAAGTGGGGGGGATTCAAACGAGAGGGCATGGTTTAAGATTGAAGGGGGAAAATTATAAGGGGAACATGAGGGGAAATTTCTTTATGCAAAGGGTGGTAGGATTGTGGAATGAGCTTCCAACAGACATGGTCGAGGCGGGATCATTGGTTACATTTAAGGAAAGACTGGATAGTTACATGGATAGGAGAGGACTGGAGGGGTATGGACCGGGGGTTGGTCAGTGGGACTAGGAGGGTAGGGATTTGTTACGGCATGGACTAGTAGGGCCGAACTGGCCTGTTCTGTGCTGTAAGTGGTTATATGGTTATATGGTTAAAAGTAGCCTGGTGTACATGTTGCTGTTGTCCTGGTGATCCAGGGCTGAGTGGAGAGCCGTGAGATTGCATCTGCTGTAGGCAAATAGCATTGCGTCCAGATCTTTACCTAGGTATGTGTTAACTCTGGCCATGACCAACCTCTCAAAGCATTCCATCACAGTAGATATGAGTGTCACTGTGTGATTGTCATTAACAAAGTGCGTTCTTCGGCACCAGCAGGATTGATGCCCTTTTGAAGCACGTGGGAACCTCTGACTGCAGCAATGAGAGATTGAAAGCATCCAGCTAGTTACTTAGTACATATTTTAAGTAACCTGCCAGGTACACCATCTTGAAGGATGTTCTGACAGTGGCCTCGGAGATGAATATCACAGGTCAAGCATAAATTGGTCATCTTTTTAGTTGTTCTCTGAATTACCAATGGTAGTAATACACTATTCTTATTTAAAAATAATCAATATCACTCACGCAGAAGAGTTATTGCAATGAATGAGCTGAGAGTGCCTCTGAGGCACTTTGCTCATTGAAAATGCTGCTTTCAGAAGTCATAGAAGTCATGTTGCTGATTCGTGCCTTTAAGAAGTGTATCATGTCCCAAACTTTCATATTGAAGTTACTAGTATTTTTGCTTTATGTTTTGTTTCTATTCAGTAAATGTTGCATTAAATTTAACCATTATAATTTTCAGTATTTTTCTATCAGTCATGCCTTTGTAATGTGTCTCCAAGCTCTGAAGAATATTCTGAATTCAAGGCTCACTGAACAATTTGAACATAAATGTAGGCTGAGACTTCCATGCATTACTTTAAAAAAGTGCAATATAGCAGGTAATGGGGTTTGAATTAATTCTAGTGCAGTGGAAGCAGATATAATGGTGATACTACAGTGAACAGGGTAAAAGTAAATCCGAAGGGTTTTTACAAATATGTAAATTGTGAAAGGAGAGTGAAGGATAAAATTGGTCCTTGAGAGAATCAGAGTGGAGAAATATGTGCGGAGCCAAATGAGATAGGGGAGATATTGGATGAGTTCTTCTCTTTGGTATTCACTAGAGAAAAGGATATGGAATCATGTAGGATAAGAGAGGTAAAAGGGGTGATTATGGAAAATGTAGGGATTAGGAAAGAGGGGGTGTTGGAATTTTGAGGCATATAAAGGTGGATAAGTCTTTGGGTCCCGACGGGATTTTCCCCAGGACCTTGAGGGAAGTCAGGAAGGAAATAGCGGAGGGCCTGACAGTGATTTTTCAACAGTCACTAGAGGGGGGGAGTGGTGCTGCAGGATAGGTGTATCGCAAACGTGGTTCCTCTGCTTAAAAAGGGCTCCAGCTGTAGGCCCAGCAATTATAGGCCAGTGAGTTTGACGTTGGTGTTCGGTAAACTAATGGAAAGTATTCTTAGAGATAATATGTACAAGTATCTAGTGAGGCAGGGACACCCAGCATGGGTTTGTGCGGGGAAGGTCATGTTTGACAAATCTTGTTGAATTTTTTGAGGAGGTGACTAGGAAGGTTGGTGAGGGTAGAGCAGTAGATGTAGTCTATCTGGATTTCAGTAAGGCCGCATGCTGGGTGTCCCTGATCAGTCCCTGCCTCACTAGATACTTGTACATATTATCTCTAAGGAAGGTTCAGGTGCTAGAATTTAAAGTTGAGATAGTCAGATGGGTTCAACTGTGGGTAGAAAGTAGATGCCAGAGAGTCGTGGTGGATAATTGTCTGCCAGGATGGAAGCTGGTGACGAGCAGTGTGCCTCAGGGATCCCTTGTTGTTTTTCATTTACATTAATGATTTGGATAATGGAGTGGTAAATTGGGTTAGTAAATATGCAGACGATACAAAAATAGGGGGAGCTGTGGATAGTGAAGATGGTTTTCAGAGACTGTAGAAGGATTTAGACTGTTTAGAAGAGTGGGCTGAAAGATGGCAGATGGAGTTCAATGTCGATAAGTGTGAAATTCTTCATTTTGGGAAAAATAATCAAACCAGAACATATGTGGTGAATGTGGGGCTTGTGGGGGGGGGGGGGGGGAATGCAGAGGAACAGAGAGATCTTGGAATAACAGTTCATCGTTCTTTCAAACTGGAATCTCATGTGGATAGAGTAGTAAAGAAGGCTTTTGATATGCTGTCCTTTATAAATCAAAACATAGAATTTAAGAGCTGGGAGGTGATGTTGAGACTATTCAGGACATTGGTGAGACCTGTGTGCAGGTCTGGTTCCCAAATTATAGGAAAGATATCAATATGGTAGAGAGGGTGCAAAGAAGATTTACTAAAATGTTGCCTGGATTGCAGTATCTAGAATACAAAGAAAAATTGATTAGACTGAGTGTTTATTCATTGGAGTGTAGAAGGTTGAGGGTGGGGGGGGGGATTTGATGGTGGTATTTAAAATTATGAGGGGGAAAGATGTAAATAGGCTCTTCCCCTTGAGGGAAGGTGCGATTAGAACAAGGGGTCATAAGTTAAGGGTTAGGGGGCAAAAGTTTAGAAGTAACATGAGAGGGAGCTTCTTCACTCAGAGAGTGGTGGCTGAGTGGAATAACCTTCCTGAAGAGGTGGTTGCAGCAAGGTCAAATTTGTCATTTAAGAAAAGGTTGAATAAGTGCATGGATGTAAAGGAATTAGAGGGTTATGGGAAGGGAGCAAATAAGTGGGACTAGAAGAGATCACTTAAATCGTGATGGACTAGATGGGCCAAGATGGCCTGTTTCCATGCTTTAATCGCTATATGGTTATATGGTTTACGAGTTATTTAGACAGTCACTTGAACATTGTGGGAATGGAGGTATATGGATTATGTGAAGGCAGGATGGCTGAGTTTATGAGGTATTATGGTCCCAACAGACACCAGGGCCAAAGTGTATGCTTTTGTGTTGTACATCCTATGTTCTGTGTTCATGGACTTAAGTTAAAATATGATAGAATGGTTCAGGGTCATTGCAGGCTAGTCTAAAAAATTGATCAGTGGAACCAGAGTTTGGAATTGAAATCAAATGTGCACACATTATTAAAGCATGTATGTAGCATGAAACAGTTTAAAGAATTCCACCTTTTTTCCTACTGGGTGAAATGTTAAAGTGATTCCAGGTGTGAAAGATACTATGACACAGTGAAATAAGAGGGTAGTTTTCTCAATATATGTGCTAACAGTTCCTTCAACAATATATTCAATCACTCTTTTACTTATCTCCTTGCTGTGATTAACCTCTCAGCATGGCAGTATTGATTGAACATCAAAAGCAATTTAGTAACTAAAAAGTGATCCAACTGTTGTCACGCCCCGCTGTACTTATTCAGGCGATGTGGGTTTTACAGGCATTTGCCTATCAATGATTGCCCTTGAACTAAATGCCTCAACAGACCATTCCAGAGAACAGTTTATTGCCATAGATTTGGATAGTACAGGTAAGAATGGTAGATTTCCTGGTGAAGGATATAAGTGAACGAGTTAGGGCTGAAAACATTTCTAATTTGAATGTTTATTTAATAAGCTGTATTTAAGTTCCCAATTTTCCTCTATGGGTTGTTAATTCAGACACTCATTAATTCAGGCCTCAGGAGATTTCACTCATCCTTTCGACCTTCCTTCAGTATTTCTTTTGATCAATTCACATCACCGAATAAATATCGTTCCACAAGAACTTTTTCCATAATTGCGCATTTTGTACATTAATGGGACAATGTTAAATTAATTTTTTTGTTTATTTAATTGTTTTTCTACTTTTAGAGGCTTAGGTATGTGAAGCCAAGGAGGAGTATTCCATTAATGTGCTCAAACTTCACTCATCCACTCAATTTTAATATGGACATCAACACTTTTAATCAAACTCTCTTTCATGCTGGCATCACAGGATCAGAATTTCATTCATGTCGGAGTTCTGAGAATAATTTATGCCAGTCAAATAATGTGCCATGGTGATTAAAAACATCCACTGTTATCTAATTATGGTACAGAGCTAAATACTGCACACTGCAGGCTAAATCGGATAAATGTGAGAGGACTGATGGATGTACAGCCAACAATCATGGAGGTGAATCCAATGTTATTGATTTTTTTTTAATTTAGAGATACAGCACGGTAATAGGCCCTTCCTGTCCAATTAACCTACTAACCATGTTCATCAGTGGTTCTTAACCTTTTTTCTTTCTACTCACATACCACTTTAAGTATTTCTTATGCCATAGGTGCTCTGTGATTAGTAAGGGATTGCTTAAGATAGTATGTGGGTGGAAATAAAAAGTTTGAAAGCCATTATTTTAATCATACCTAATTGACTTGTTATGTGCGTGGTTTCATAACTCCAAAGGAAATGGGCTAATGACAATATTTCTTAAGAAAAGTATTTCAGTAACAATTAGGTCTAGAGCAATGATTCTCAACCTTCCTTTCCCACTCACATACTACCTTAACCAATCCCTTACTAATCACAGAGCACCGATGACATGGGGATTACTTAAAGTGGTAGGTGAGTGGAAAGAAAAAGACTGAGAACCACTGCTGTATATCTTTGGAAGGTGAGAGGAAGCCAGAGGACTCAGAGGAAGCTCATGGGGAGAATATATGAACTTCATACAGATTGGAAACTGGGTCGCTGGCGCGGTAATAACATTGTGTTAACCGCTACACTAACTGTGCCACCCGAAAGTGCAACAATAGTGACCGCTGATTTCTGTCATTTCTTTCTGCTGGGAAAGTTTAGATAAAGAATAGCTGGAATGAAATGCTTCAAGGTAGCAGTGTTTGTGTTGTTATGGGTTATATTATATTTTTATATTATATATAAATATTGTAGAGGGAGCCCCATGTGAACAACAGAGTTGCGCACAGCCACTGCAATTTAGCAAGCGCATCACCAGAGCGCATCACCTCCAATGATGTCCCCGTCCTCCAGCTATAAGCCAGGCACCAGCAATTAGGAAAAGTGCGCGAATAAGAGCCCGTGCTTTTTATGGCACCCAACACCCGAGGCTGGAAAGTGACATCACTACCGCATCCCAGAAGGCTCAGCATGAAATGCGCAGAGGGAACTAAAAAAGCTTTGGTTAAGCACAATAAAGGGACTGATTCCTGACTATACTGTCTCCAGTGTCATTTATTGCCACTTGCGTAAGGTCGTGCCATCAGATAAGCCACTACAATATGTTTTTGAGAGAGAGATTGTGGGTGTTTAGTGTTGGTCATTTCTCAAACAGACATTAACATTTCACAAATGACATCTCATTTAAAATACAAGAGCTATGCATAAGCAGAGACCTCATGTCCACAGTGACTTAACAGAAACTTTGAAGAATGCCTATGGAGACTTCGCAAATAGGTGTGAATTGGACTGATGTTGGGGAATAAATAGACTATTGTCTTGAATGCAACAAATGGCCAGGCTCAAGAAAATGATTCCGGTGCCAGCAATCTGTCTGGTTGCAGTTTACTGTTCTAAGAGGGGTCATGTGGTTTTGCAAACAGAGAGAGGAAAAATATGATTCTTTGGGGAGAGAGAGAGAAAACAGTTCTACAGTGTCTTTTGAGGCTGCAACATGGCAAGCTAGCAGCTTGTTAAAACCCCATTTTGAAGACGGGTTGTGAGTTCTGAGTTCAGCCTGTTCAAAACCCTTGTGGTCCTTACAAGAGGAAATGGCTGGCTAGAGTGTTTCTCCTGAGATAAGTGAAACAAGCGGAACTCTATGGTAACCTGGAAGAAGAGGTTATCATTTAGAAAACCCATGATGGGGCAAGTTTCTTCAGCAAGACACTGAAGTGACTGATCGGAGGAAATCAGTTTGTGTATGTCCAATGAGCAACAAATTTCTCTCTCTGAAATCGACAAGAACCTCCCTGAGTAGTAACCATTTACCTGTAAGCATCAGAGCCTGGTGAAAATTCATAAATGTTACATTCTGTGCACAGTATAAGAATTGCCTGATACCGGTGAACTTAGTGAGAAGTGAGATTGGACTATAAAGCAAAGAACTTTCCTGAACATATATACATTACATACACATGTGCTTAGAATTAGAAGGGGGTTAAGTTAAGTTAATAGTAATAAGTTAAAGTTTGATACTGTTTTAACGTTTAAAGAAAATTAAAAGCAACTTTTGTTTAAGTAACCATTTGTCTTGGTGAATTTCTATTGCTGCTGGGTTTTTGGGGTCCTTTGGACTCATAACAGTGTCAAATTGTTATTGATGGAAGGATCTGCCCACTGTTTATACTTCCAGTGAGCATAGTAACTGCGCCAACATGCCTCCTGGTCCATTAGATGCTCACATGCTGTAGACATGTTTTGAAATGAAAAAATGCCAATGACTTGAATTTGTGCAGCAAATAGTGAACATTCCTTACAGTGATAAATGTAGTTCTTTTACTTTTATAGTAAGTACACTTGAAATTTGAAAACATATGGTAATCTATGATTATCAAACATAAGAATCTGAATAAATGCCCATGGACATAACAATAATGGGTCTAGTGCAAAGTTTCTCAAGTATAGCAGTTCATGAAAATTTTTCATAAAGATAAAGACTTTTTATTAATTTTAGATTTCAATACATTCTTGTAGGATATGTGCACTGCAACTTGAATCCACTCTTTCATTTTTGCATTAAACATCATGTTGTGATTTAGAACCATTCATGTGGAGGGAGGTAGGGTCTAGTGGCATGGTGTCAGAATAACTGATCCCTCAGTGACAACAAAACAAATGACTGGTCATCAACCCAAAGAAGCAGGTTGGAGTACATGCCCTGGTCCGTATCAGCAGAGATGAGGTGGAAATCTTTTATTTTTTAAGTGCAAATATTATGAGCAATCTGCCCTGGTCTAACCATGTCAACATTATGTCCAAGAAGGCACACCATCACCTCTACTTCTTCAGAAGCCTAAAGAAATTTAGCTTGTCCCTAATCTCTCTTACCAATTTTTTATTGATTTCTTTTATTGGTATGGGAACTGCTCTGCCCAAGATCACAACACTATCACTTAAATCAGCCTCCCCTCCATCAACTTCATTGACATTTCAAACTACCTTGACTGAATTTTCCCTCCTATTGCTAATCAAGTTAAGGCACTATAGCGCGAATAAAAGCTCTCAAGACTGGAGGGAGAACAAATGCTTTTATTAGCTTATAACTATGAGTAGGGACTCACAGTAGTCTTCGGAAGGATTCTGGGTTTAGGCAGGAAACTAGGGTTATATGGCCGAAAGGCAGAGCCAGCCATCAGCACAACACATGACCAGTTCACTGCATTCACCCCTTCCTGTAGAATTTAGGGTCTGTGAATGAAGACTGAGAACATGTATTCAGAAAAATAGTCGAAAAATATATAGTCATTTACAAATTCACAGATTTAAGCAGTCTGGAGGTTTAAGTGGAGTGCCAGCATCGGGTTGGGGGGTGGGGAGCCTTGGACTCCTTGGGTCTCCTGGTCCCTTGTGAGGGAGGAGAGGTGGGCTGGGTCTCTGGCTCAACGGTGGAGGGGAATGCACTTTCCTCCTGAACTGGATTCCCTGAGGCCATGACTGTGGGCGGCGAGAATGAGCTCCATGACTCAGAGGGCACTTGAGGCAATCAGCGCGCTGTTCCAGTGGGTGCCAAGTCCCTGTTGGAGACGGTGACCTCTCTACCATCCAATAGGCCACATAGGCGTACGTGGAGCAGTTTCACTCTTTCCACTAGGGAGTTGGTCTTGCTTCTCCTCAGGTGCTTCCTGAGAAGGACTGAACCAGGAGAGGTGAACCAAACTTGGAGTGTAGTTCCTGATGTCGACCTTCTTTCAAAAGTGAATAGGAGCTGATGAGAAGTAGCATTGGTCATGGGACATAGTAGCGTCCAGATGGAATGGAGCGCCATAGGCAGAACTTCCTGCCAGTGTGAGTCTGGAAAGCCTTTTGACTACAGAATCAGGATGATAGCCTTCCAGACCATAGTTCTCATCAACGCTAGAGAGGAAGAAGGTGTTCCCATTCATCGAAGGGAGAGGTCCCTTAAAATTGACTGAGTCATTCTGGGCCAGAATGACTTGATCAGGTGCGCTATTGCGGGGCGATAGAAGTGCGGCTTGCACTCTGCACAGACCTGGCAAGATTTGGTCTTCCATGGAATAGGGCAGATTGCACATCTTGACAAAATAAATCATGAAGGTAATCTGTGGAAGGCAAAGCTCATTATACAGAGACCACAGTTGGCCAGTGTGTGCAGAGGCACAGCTTCTGCTGGATAAGGCATCTGGAGGGTCATTAAGGGCTCCTGGCCGATATGCGGTCATAATTGTAGATGGAGAGCTTGATCTTCTACCTTGCAATTTTGCCATTTTTGATTTTTCCCCTCTTGACATTATTAAACATAAATCCAACCGAGCGCTGGTCAGTGAGGAGCAAACATTTCCTACAAACCAGATAGTGTCTCCAGTGCCTCACGGCTTCTACAACCTTTTCCACTAATGGGTTCCAAAGCTTATGGCCTTGAAATGTCCGAGAAAAAAATGCAATTGAGGGTAGCAGCCAGGGCTATCTCCAAACCATCGCTTTCCATTTGGAAAGGTACATTCTTGTCCACCGTGTGCACGACAGCTTTCACAACATAGTTCCAGAGGTAGTTAAAAGCCTTTTGGGCTTCAGCCGAGGCGGAAATTAGTGACTTTTAAGAGAGGGCATTTTGAAGGATCTACTGGGTGTAATATGAGAAAAAAACCTAGGCCTGTGTGGTCCTGGGAATGCGGAACTCTAACAGGGGGCACATCCTATCGGGATCGGGGCCAATGACGCCATTGTCCACCATGTAGTCGAAGATACCAAACTTTTAGTCCTGAACACGCACCTGTCAGAGTTATAAGTGAGCTTCAGGGCTTTTGCCACTCAGGATCCTTTAAACTAGAATGGTTGGGGGGAGGCTGTGTGTTGTCGGGAGTGCCAGATGTGGGAGGTCCTGGAGTCTTCCAGACTCCCGGATGTCCATATCTGCACTAGGTGTGTCGAGTTGCAGATTGTCAGGGACCGTGTTAGGGAACTAGAGCTGCAGCTCGATGACCTCAGGCTGGTTAGGGAAACAGAGGTAGTCATAGACAGGAGTTACAGCCAGGTGGTCACGCCAGGGCCACGGGAGGATGAAAGGTGGGTAACTGTTAGGAGAGGGACAAAAGAACGTAAGGTGCCAGAGACGAGCCCTGTGAATGTAACCCTCAGCAATAAGTACGCCTCTTTGAGCACTGTTGAGGGGGACATCAAGGTTGGGGGGAGTGACAGTGGCTGTGCCTCCGGCACGAGGTCGGCCCCTGTAGCTCAGAAAGGGAGGGAAAGGAAGAGGAGGGCAATTGTGGTAGGAGACTCCATAGTTAAGAGGACGGATAGGGGATTCTGCGGACGCAGCAAGGAGAACCGGATGGTGGTTTGCCTCCCTGGTGCCAGGGTCCGAGATGTTGCTGCTCGTGTCCCAGATATCCTAAAGTGGGAGGGACAGGAGCCAGAGGTCGTGGTACATGTAGGTACCAATGACATAGGGAGAATTAGAGAAGAGGTCCTAAAAAGTGAGTACAGGCAGTTAGGTAGGGAGTTAAAAAGAAGGACCGCAAAGGGGGTAATCTCTGGATTACTCCCTGTGCCACGTGACAGTGTGAATAGAAATAGGATGAGGTGGAGGATTAACACGTGGCTGAAGGGGTGGAGTAAGGGGCAGGGTTTTAAGTTTCTAGATAACTGGGACCTTTTTTGGGGGAGATGTGACCTGTATAGTAAGGACAGGTTACACTTAAATCCCAGGGGGACCAGAATCCTGGCAGAGGTATTTGCTAGGGCTACTCAGGATCCTTTAAACTAGAATGGTTGGGGGGAGGGAACAAAATAGTACAGAGCAGTAAGGAGAAGGTTAGAATGAAAACAATGAAAGTTTGTAGTAAGTATTTGAATATGGATGGGCAGGTGATAGAGAAGGGAAATGCTCTGGAAGAAGATGAAGGGCAATTGTCAGGAAAAGTAAATAATGTTGTTCTTAAAGATGAGGGAAAACAGGGATTAAAAAATGGGAAATCCCTGAAATTCATATATTTTAATGCCAGGAGTATTGTAAAAAAGGTGGATGAGCTGAAGGTGTGGATTGATACTTGGAAGTATGATGTGGTAGCGATTAGTGAGACATGGTTGCAGGAGGGATGTGATTGGCAACTGAATATCCCTGGGTTTCGTTGTTTTAGGTGTGATAGAGTCGGAGGGGCAAGAGGAGGTGGGGTTGCATTGCTTGTCAGGGAAAATATTACAGCGGTGCCTAGGAAGGATAGATTAGAGGGCACATCCACGGAGGCTATTTGGGTGGAACTGAGGAGTAGGAAAGGAGAGGTTACACTTGTAGGGGTGTATTATAGACCACCCGGAGGGGACCGAGGCCTAGAGGAGCAAATCTGTAGGGAGATAGTAGATATTTGTGATAAGCACAGGGTTGTAATTATGGGAGATTTTAATTTTCCACATATAGATTGGGAAACACATTCTGTGAAAGGAATGGATGGGTTAGAGTTTGTGAAATGTGTGCAAGATAGTTTTTTACAACAATATGTAGAGGTGCCGACCAGAGAAGGAGCAGTGTTAGATCTACTGTTGGCAAATGGGATGGGTCAAGTGACGGAGGTTAGTGTTGGCGAGCACTTCGGGTCCAGTGATCATAATGCCATCAGCTTCAATGTCATTATGGAAAGAGAGAAATCAGGGCCAAGGATTGAGGTTTTTGATTGGGGAAAAGCTAGATTTGAGGAGATGCGAAAGGACTTGCAGGGTGTGCATTGGGACAATTTGTTTTATGGGCAGGATGTAGTAGAGAGATGGAAGTCTTTTAAAGATCAGATTTTGAGAGTGCAAAAGCTTTATGTTCCTGTTAGGTTAAAAGGAGGGGCAAAAGGTTTGAGAGAGCCGTGGTTTTCAAGGAATATTGGAAACTTGGTTCGAAGAAAAAGGGAGGCGTACATTAGATATAAGAAGCATGGAGTTAAGGAGATGTTTGAAAGATACATTGAATGTAAGAGGAATCTTAAGAGAGGAATTAGGAAAGCTAAAAGAAGGTACGAGAAAACTATGGCAAGCAGGGTGAAAACAAATCCAAAAGAGTTCTACAAATATGTTAATGGTAAGAGGAAAGCTAGAGACAAAATTGGTCCCTTAGAAAATCAGAGTGGAAAACTGTGTGTGGAACCTAGAGAAATGGGGGAGATATTGAACAGTTTCTTTTCTTCGGTATTCACTAAGGAGAAGGATATTGGGAGATGTGGGATAAAAAAAGCAAATTGGGTAAATATGGGGAATATAGAGATTACAAAAGGTGTAGTTTTAAGGCTTTTGAAGAATATAAAGGTGGATAAGTCTCCAGGACCAGACGGGATCTTCCCCAGGACATTGAGAGAAGTGAAGGAGGAAATAGCAGAGGCTCTGGCGGTAATTTTTCGAATGTCATTAGATATGGGGATAGTGCCGGAGGATTGGCGCATTGCGCATGTGGTTCCGTTATTTAAAAAGGGTTCAAGGAGGAAGCCTGGCAACTATCGGCCTGTAAGTTTGACGTCTGTGGTAGGTAAATTAATGGAGAAAATTCTTAGAGATAGTACTTATAAACATCTGGATAGACAGGGTCTGATCAGGAGTACTCAACATGGATTTGTGGGAGGAAGGTCATGTTTGACCAATCTGATTGAATTTTTTGAAGAGGTGACTAGGAATGTGGATGAGGGTAGCGCAGTGGATGTTGTCTATATGGACTTCAGTAAGGCCTTCGATAAGGTACCACATGGAAGGTTAGTTAGGAAGGTGCAGTCTTTAGGTATAAATTTTGAGATAGTCAAATGGATTGAACATTGGCTGAAAGGGAGAGGCCAGAGAGTGGTAGTGGATAATTGTCTGTCAGGTTGGAGGCCGGTGACCAGTGGTGTGCCTCAAGGATCTGTATTGGGCCCATTGTTGTTCGTTATATACATTAATGATCTAGATGATGGGGTGGTGAATTGGATTAGTAAATATGCAGACGATACTAAGATAGGTGGAATAGTGGATAATGAAGAAGGTTTTCTAGGATTGCAGAGGGATTTGGGCTGCTTAGAAAAGTGGGCTGAAAAATGGCAGATGGAATTTAATGCTGATAAGTGTGAGGTGCTTCATTTTGGTAAGAAGAATCAGAATAGGACATATGTGGTAAATGGGAGAGCATTGAGGAATACAGAAGAGCAGAAAGATTTAGGAGTGACGGTACATCGTTCCCTGAAGGTAGAAACTCACGTGAATAGGGTGGTGAAGAAGGCTTTTAGTATGCTGGCCTTTATCAATCATTGCATGGAATATAGGAGTTGGGAGGTGATGTTGAGATTGTATAAGACGTTGGTGCGGCCTAATTTGGAGTTCTGTGTGCAGTTCTGGTCGCCTAATTATAGGAAGGATATAAACAGAGTGGAGAGAGTGCAGAGAAGGTTTACCAGAATGTTGCCTGGGTTTAAGCATCTGGAGTATGGGGAGAGATTGGACAGATTGGGTCTTTATTCTTTGGAGCGTAGAAGGTTGAGAGGGGATTTGATAGAAGTATTTAAGATTATGAAAGGGATAGACAGAGTGGATGTGGATAGACTATTTCCGTTAAGAGGAGGAAAGATTAAAACAAGAGGACATGAGTTAAGAATTAAGGGGCAGAGGTTTAGAGGTAACATGAGGGGGAACTTCTTTACTCAGAGAGTGGTAGCTGTGTGGAATGATCTTCCGGGAGAAATAGTGGCGGCGGAGTCAATTGTATTATTTAAGAAAAGGTTGGACAGGTATATGGATGAGAGGAAGATGGAGGGTTATGGGCATTGTGCAGGGAGGTGGGATTAGAAAGGGGTGTTTGGTTCGGTGCGGACTAGAAGGGCCTAATGGCCTGTTTCCGTGCTGTAATTGTTATTATTATTATTATATGAAAACTCTGGAGGTTGGTGTCATGGTCTTCCAAGGTGTGGTCACAGATGGTGATGTTATTGAGGAAGGGAAAGTAGCCTCAACCCATACTCATCCACCATTCTGTCATCTGCCTCTGGAAGATAGAAATCCTGTTAGTGATACCACAAGGGACCCTCCAGAATTGATATAGACAACCGTTAGCCTCAAATGCCGAATATGGACAGTCCTCAGAATGGATTGGCAGCTGGTGATAAGCAGCTTTCTGGTCAATGGTCGAATAGACCCAATACTGCGCAATGTCATTCACCATGTCTGAAATTCGATGGAGGGGGTAAGCGTCCAAGAGTGTACCGATTAATAGTTTGGCTATAGTCAACTATTCGCCTGGATTTATTTTTCTCTTTTACCATTACTGCTTGTGCTCTCCACGGGCTGGTTCTAGGTTCGATGATACCTTCGTCAAGCAGACGTTGTGTCTCAGACTTTATGAAGTCTCGATCTGCTGTGCTGTACCTCCTACTTTTGGTAGCAATAGGTTTGCAGTCCGAGAACAGATTCAGGAAGAGAGGTGGGGGGGTGGGGGGGGGTCAATATTCAGTGTGGAGAGGCTGTATGTGAGTTCTGATTTTAGGGGCCCTCCATTCCAAACTGTTATTAGGAGGGAGGGGACCAGAATACTCCAAGGTCACACTTTTAAGGTGACACAGGAAGTCCAGACCCAACAACACCAGAACACACAATTCATGAAGAACATACAGGTGAATCTTACAGAATTTCACCCCCCCCCCCCACCCTTCGAACAACAGATGCACTATTCAATGTTATTGACTACGTATAGAATGCAAATGTGATGGAAGGGATAAGCAATAATTGGAAGGATACATCTTTAGGTTGTACTCTTGCACAGTCAGTGAGTCTATGAAGCTTTCAGTAGAGGATATGTCGATTAGGCATTTAGTCACTGTGGAGTTGCAGAGCTGGTGAGGTCTGTCCTGATCTAAGACCATCGAGGCTAGGACCCCAGAGACTCCATACTCCTCACTCAAGTGGCCCCCACTGTCCTGGGTTTCCCTGCGTGGATAAGATGGTATTGGCCTTGTGCTGTGACAAGATGGCCGCCCTCCTTTCCCCTCTGACAATGATGACGCCAGGTTTGAAGATGGTCGCCAAGCCTTTTTGCACTGTTTCCTCACTGCCATTGCTACCCTTCGTTGGTGTGTAGCGCAACAAGTAGGCTCGGGGAATTCAAGGCAGACTGCTTGGGGCTGGAATTGGATCCGGGAGCAGTGCAAGCCTTGGACTTCCCTTGCGTTGCACACCCTTGTCTAATGTCCTTTCTTGCCACAGCTGGAACACACTGAGTCTTTAGCCAGGCAACAAGATCAGGGATGCTGGCTCTTGCCACAGAAAAAGCCCCCCCCTAGCATGGGAAGTGGCAGCCATTAGGGCTGGGGTAGCGGGAGCATCCAGATCCAGTCCTTGGAAGGGGTCACCTGGGTGAGCAAGCTCACTGGCTTCGAGGTCGTCGTTCTCGAGCTTGGCCTGTTCCAATTATTTGACCAGTTCAACGTGGCTAGCCAGGACCTTCTTACCCGACTTGAGTTAGTCGCTGCCTCATGTACCTCAAGCGGACCCCTGCGACTATAGCATCCCGGATATTTTCTTCCTCACAAGCACGGCCCTTAGCTGCTTCATACCTTGGCAAGCGTCCACAGATCCAGCAGGTTGTCATCAATGGTCTCTCCTGGCCATTGGCGACGTAGAGCAAGTTGGTGCCTCGCTAGGACTTCATTTTGCGACTTCTTCATGTACCTAGCCTTCAGTACCTCGATGGCTGCATCATATGTAGTGCAATCCCTGATGACTGCACACCCTTTCGCTCCTACCCTTAAACTGAGTGCGGACCTCCTGAGTTCATCGGTGTAGAAGATGCTTCTGGTCGTGTTCAGGTAGGCCTGGAAGAAGTCTAGCCAGTACGTGAACTCCTCAGCCATGTCGGGGACAGAGGGTCAGCAGCTTACCTGGCTTGAGCAGCACTTCCATCGTTTATAGAATAAGCTAATAAAATTGTAGCGCAAATAAAAGCTCTCACGACTGGAGGGAGAACAAACACTTTTATTAGCTTATAACTATGGGTAGGTTCTCACTGTAATCTTTGGATGGATTCTGGGTTATATGTGAGCAGATGGGAGGGGATCCAGGAGGCGGAGCCAGCCATTAGCACAACACACTACCAGTGAATCCCTGTTCACTGCAGGCACAATTATGGGTGGAGGGGGGGAATTCCTATCATTTAGTTTGTTAATAATGTTAATTCTTCTTGACCACAAGACACGGGGCACAGAATTACTTGTGAGTAACAAAGTACACGGATACACTAAAGCCCTCTGCATTCTATATAATACAACTCCTAACTAAACCTAAAAAATGTTTTATAACAGTGGCATGCATTAATAAACACATTAAACTTTTAAATGCATAAAATGTAATAATAGAGATATTTGAGAAAGAGGGAAATGTAGGGTTATGGCAAACAGGCAGGTAAGCGAAGTTGAGTCCATGGTCAGATTAGCCATGATCTTATTGAGTGATGGAGCAGACTAGGCAGACCAGATGGCCTACTCCTGCTCCTATTTGTTCTGTTCTTAACAAGCTATTTCCATCTGTGATCAGTTTTGAAATCACAAGATACAGCTGTGCAAACAAAAACTGTATTCAAGCAGTGCATTGAAGGGTGCCACTTGACACAAAAGTGCTCTGGAAATGGATTAAAGTACTTGAACAGACAGTAATTGAGAGTACGCAGATCCATAGATAGCAAATCGACAGGTAATGAGATGTAAGTTTAATTGGTTAAGGAAGTTTGTTGAATAAATAGGACTGTTCATGGAAAGAACAGATAGAGTAATATAATGGGGGATATTTTGCACTGAAAATAATTCAAGTTTGAAAGTTTCGAAGGATACGAGGTGTCTTAACAGAGGTATATAAGGTTATGAGGAGCTTAGATAGGATGGACAGCCACCAATGTCTTCCTGGGGCAACAATACCAAATACCAGAGGTCATTTGTTTAAGGTAAGTGGAGGAAAGTTTGGGGGAGATATCAGAGGTAAATTTTTTTTTTGCACAGATGTGTGGTTGGTTCCAGGAATGCATTGCCAGGGGTAGTGGTGGAGGCTGGTACAATATCAAAAGACTCTTAAGGGAGGCACATGGATGTAAGAAAAATAGAAAGTAGGGAAGGATTAGATTGTTGTGTAGTAGGTTTATGGAGGTCAATACAACACTTTGGGTTGAAGGGCCTGTTATATTTTATGTTCTAGGAAAAAAATGAAAATTATTTTAATGGTAGGAATAGCAGCAGTGGTTTGAGTGTATTTAGGGTTCCCTTTCAAAAATAGGATAATTCTGTCAGGTAAGGAGATTATCACTGCACTATGTAAGAGTGTTTGATAAATGATTTCTTGTAAATTTGTGTCTGAGCTCTCATATTTACAGAGATCATATTTGTGCATGCAATTCTAGCTGATTGCCGAAATTCATTAGATGTTTGGCACAGACATCGAGCGTTAAGGGATATTACTTCATAGCAATTGATGCCAATAAAATGGGCACCAAGCAGTGAGGTACATATTCTGGATTTAAGAAATACAAAGTAATTTGAAATCTGCTTTACAACTGTTGTATCAAACCAGAAGTATGAAGGGAAGCAACTTAAAGTTAGAAAATCTATTCATACAACAAATAGGGATCATATTTTAACTCCACTGAATGGAAAAGGTTCCCACGTTTACCCTTTGTTTTTCCAGTTATTTAGATTTATTCCTCTTAATTCTGCAAGTTTGTAATCTTCACCATAATTATTTTCTGTGTTTCTCACCAAATACTGTACTCTTCAGTATCTATAAAAATTCCATCCCATGTTTTTCATTTATCTGTTATTTCTTCAAACATTTCCAAGCATTTGAAGGTCAACCTGCCTTTCAGAAAGTTGTGCTGGTTGGGCTTAATAATTTGTTTCCCCAAGTGATAGGAAGTTTCATCTGTTGGATGATATTTAGTGCTGTGCCAGTAACTTTAATCGGCCTGCACCTTTGTTAATGGCATGATTAAAATAACAGCATCTCTGTCTGTCTCTTTGAATTCAGGGCATTGCTCCAGTCATCATTCTTTTGGAGAAAAAGAAATAAGAGTTAAACAGGATAGTCTGCAGATGCTGTGATTGTAGTCCAAAACACAAAAGAGCTAGTGAACCTCAGCAGGTCTCGCAGCATCTATAGAAAGCAAAGGGTAACCAGCGTTTTGGGCCTGAGCTCTTCATCAACCTATGGATGGAAGTGAAGGGCTCAGGGTCGAAATGTGGGCTACCCTTTGTTTCCTGTGTCACCTGCTAAGTTTCTCCCACACTTTTGTGTATTGCAGGAAAAATAAAATGTATCTTTTTATAATTCACAAAAGTAAAATGAAATGAGAAGCATATTTGCAAAATAAACCCTGATGGTGATCCCAGAGTCTGTAGAAATAGTCAAAGATAAAACAAATGTAGGACATAGATAATTATATTTAAATGAATGCAGTTACTGGCCTATTTTGTTTGAGTACTGAATTTATTTTTGATTCATCATTCAAGAAAGGACATTAAAATGATTTTTAAAATCTTTTACAAAATAGAAGCATATATCATCCAGTCTGGAATAATTATGTGGGTAACTGTACTCAGAATGATTAATAGTTTTGTGAAAGGGCACATTCTAAGCCATTTAATTATACTGCTGTTTCGTACTATTGCAGATTGTTTCACAAATCAATTATATTTTTAAATTGCATTTGTTTCAAGTATTTTCATTATTCAGCCAACTGTTTAATCTGCATGATTTTGCATATTTTTTGTTGATTATTGCAGCAACAGTAGTGCCTCATACTAATTCCAAGAGATTTTCATGTCACTAAATTCTCAGGTAGATGAGGTGATTGGCATGCTTGCCTTCATTGGAGTATGTCATTTTAAAACAGAATTTATTTCAAATACTGGAGCTCTGCCCCCATGGTAGATATATCAGCTCCAGAGCTTTTGCAAGAGTTTTTGAAGAGTGCTCAAGAGACTTCACTAATGGATTGATGTTTATAAAAGGAAACAGATGAAAGAGCATGTTGGAGCCACAGTCAACTTGCTCTTCTGAGAAGGTCATGTAGTTTTGCAAGCAGAGAGGGTCAAACAGGCTTTCTCTCAGAGTCAGAGAGAGAGAGAGAGACATACAGAGATCACTTCTACAGTGTTACAACCAGTAACAGTAGCTGGAACTGAAACAGGACAAGTTGGCAAGCCTGTGGAAAACCCCATTTGGAAGATGGCCTGGCCAAAGCCCTTGTGGTTCATGCAAGAGGAGAGGACTGGCTGTCTAATGTTTCACTTGGAATAAGGGAAACAAAATGGAACTCTGTGGTGACCTGAAAGAAAAAGGTTATCATCTGGAGAACCCTGAAGGGGCAATTTTCGTCAGCAAGACATTGAAGTGGCTGATAGAAGTACATCATTTGTGGATGCCCTGGAATAACATCTCTCTCTGAAAACCGACAAGAACTTTCCTGAGCTATAACCATTTACATTTCCAAAGCCTCGTGATCTTTATAAATGTTAAATTCTGTGCACAGTATAAGAATTTCCTGCAACCAGTGAACTTGGAGGAATGAGAAGTGAGATTAGACTGTGAACCAAATAACTTTTCTGAACTTACACACACATTACATACACATGATGCACTTAGAATTAGAAGGGTGTTAAGTTAGGTTAGTTAAGTTAAAGCGTGATTCTGTTTTCATGTTTAAAGGTAATTAAAAGCAACTTTTCTTTAAGTAACCATATGTTGTGGGTTTTGGGGTCCTGTGGGCTCGTAACAGTATTGACTTCAAAAATTGGGACCTAATGATTCAGCTGTACAAAGGATTGGTGAGAACATGCTCATGTACTGTGTTCAGTTCTCATTGTCCAGCTATAGGTCAGTCCTCAATACATTGGAAGGGGTATAAAGGAGTCATCAGAATGTTATCAAGAATAGAGTGTTAAGGTATAGAGAGAAAATTAAGCTGGCTCTTTATTCCCTAGATGCTCGCAGTCTTTTACTCAGGGTAGACTATTCTAGAGTTAGAAGATGTAGGTTTAAAAGGAAAGCTATTTATGAGGAGTCCAAGTTCGCAACTTTATCACCTATTTATAATCCATATCTAAAGGGAACTGCAATAGGAAACTGTAGAAGCAAGCACAATTTTGACATTTAGACAGATATATGGATAGGAAGTGCCAAGAAGGACATGGAACAAATGCAGGCAAATGACCAGCGCAGATGCCATCTTGGTTGGCATAGATGTTGAGCCTAATGGCCTGTTCCATGTTGTATAATTCAATGGTACTATGATTCCGAGGGTGTTCAAGGTTCCTTTTATTGTTACATAATAAAAATGTACTGTACTTGATAAGCAAAATGAGTCACCATGAACATTGAACGGCACTCGTAACAATAGGAGAAGGATGAGGAAAAGCGAGTCCGGTTAGAAACACTGAATGTCCATGGACATACTTCAGCACTTCCGCAGCCTTACAGGCTCAAACTAATGGACACCAGAGCTCCAGATACAAGCCTCCTATATGATCAGGTGCCCTTCTTGCCCTCAGAACATTTAAGAATCCTGGTTCCGATGCGTTAGTGTCCAGCAGCCCTCAGCGTGGTGTGAATATTGCAACCACAAGATGCCAACAACCTGCAGCCTGTGAGGGTCATTCAGCTGCTGAGACCCTTGATGATCACCTTCTCCCGTCCTCTTCTTCTCAATGGGGGTGGGTGGGTGCTCTGCCTGTTTCTGGGGCCCTGCTGTCCGCTGCTCCCCTAAATTGTGCAATCCTTCTTGGTATGCTACTCCGGAAATTCTGACAAATGAGACTATCTGAGAATGTCAACAAGATTGTCATGGATGAATTGGGCCAAAAGGCCTGTTCCATGATCAAAGCTTCATAACTCTAATCCAGACCCAAACTAATAGCCTCACTTGATAGGATAACCCTCTCATCTCAGGAATTAGCCCAGGGAATCTACTTGCTTTTCTTCCTCAGTTCAAGACTGGACATATATCTTACATGTGTTGCAAGAAACGTGTGCGTGAACTGTTAGCGTAGCAGTTAGCATAATGCTGTTACAGTGCTAGCAACCCAAAGTTCGAACCTGGCGCTGTCTGTAAGGATTTTATATGTTCTCCCTGTGTCTGCATGAGTTTCCTTGGGTGCTAAAGGGTGAAAAACTACAGCATGCTGTTGTGCAGATGGACTTGGGAGTGCTTGTGCATGAATCGCAAAAAGTTAGGTTGCAGGTGCAGCAGGTTATTAAGAAGGCAAATGGAATGTTGTCCTTCATCGCAAGAGGAATTGAATTCAGGAGTAGGGAGGTAATGTTGCAACTGTATAAGGTACTGGTGAGACCGCACCTGGAGTACTATGTCCAGTTCTGGTCTCCATATTTGAGGAAGGATATACTGGCTTTGGAGACGGTCCAGAGGAGGTTTACTAGGTTGATCCCTGGGATGAAGGGGTTAACTTATGATGAAAGATTAAATCGTCTAGGATTGTATTCGCTCGAGTTCAGAAGAATGAGAGGAGATCTTATAGAAACATATAGGATTATGAAGGGTATGGATAGGATAGATGTAGGAAGGTTTTTTGAGCTGGCCGAGGAAACTAAAACGAGAGGACACAGTCTCAAGATTCGGGGGAGTAGATTTAGGACAGAGATGAGGAAAAATAGTTTTTCCCAGAGAGTAGTGAATGTTTGGAATTCTCTAACCAGGGAAGTGGTTGAGGCTGTTTCATTAAACATATTTAAAATTCGGTTAGATACATTTTTACATGATAGAGGAATTAGGGGATATGGGGAGAAGGCAGGTAGGTGGAGTTAGGTCATAAATTAGATCAGCCATGATCGTATTGAATGGTGGAGCAGGCTCGAAAGGCCGTTTTTGGCCTACTCCTGTTCCTACTTCCTATGTTCCTATGTTTTCCTCCCACCCTTCAAAATCATACCAGGGTTGTAGGTCAATTGGGTGGCACAGGCTCATGGGCCAAAAGGGCTTGTTACCATGTTGTATGTCTACAACTAAAGCTAAAAGTTGAGAAAATAACTAATTCACCCACTGAAGCATTGCAGTGAATTTTAATTTTTAGCTGACTGAGCAATGATCAACCTTCCACTTGTGAGGAATTCCCTGATGTTTAGAATCTATAAACTCATTTAAATAGATCTGTTGAGCTTCACTGGTATGCTCTCCCAGCCCACTGTTTAGTCCCATTTCCAACAGCAAAGGAAAATGTGGCCAAGGTGATGGTTATAAAGATTAGGACATCTTGTTTATTTTCTCTGAGCTTGAATTGTACTTTGTATTCCTCCCATAACAACAATAATGATCAAAACCTACACCTCATGGAACACTTCAAATAGCGCAATTAAAGTCTAAATGTTTCCGTGCTGTATAACTTGTTTCTGCCCCTTGGCTGTTAACTGCATAACATCCTATACTGCAACCTTTGTAAACAGGAGATTGTACAAAACCCAGGCAACCACTGGCTGATCACATTGTGCCCTATGAACAACCACTCGTGCTCACCAACTTAAAATGACTGGAAAACGCTGACAATTCCTTTACCCCTCAGATGCTTCTTGACCAATTCAGTTTCTCCAGCAGTTTTCTTTTGGCTCCAGATTTCAGCATTTGCGTTCTCCTGTTTTTCCAGAAAATTTTGCTTATTTTCTTCTCTCATCAATAATTGTTTGTTCATTTTTTTATTCTAGTTATAATTTGTTTTAAAGTAAACTCATCGTTATTCATGCAAGCGAGGTGAGATTGGACATTAGGGGGCAATAAAAGACAATGAGCTGTAAGATTTACTTCAAGTGAAAGTAAGCAACACAATGTATTGTTCTGATATTCTTAGGAAAGTTTTTAAATTTAGACATACAGCATGGTAACTGGCATTTCCAGCCCATGACCCTGTGCCTCCCAAATATCCCAATGAACCTACTGTAACCCTCGTACGTTTTGAAAGTTCACCACTCAAACTAGTAACTGTTTCTTTCACCCAAGTTGCTGCTGACCTGCAGTTTCTGAGTTACATAGCATGGAAATAAGCCCTTCATCCCAACAGTCCATGCTGTTACCCTGTTTGTTTGTGTTTGGCCCATATCTCTATAAGCCAGAGACAGGCAACCTTGTACATGCATGGGCCAGATGGTATGTCAGTGGTTGAACAGTGGGCCATACTGATATTATCATAAATGAAATAAATACTGAAACCCAGACATTATGTAATTTAGGTTTCCGAAGGTCGCTGCTTGAAGTACGTAATGTACAATGTATGAATGTAACTGAAGATAATTTATCAAAAAAAACAATCTGCAGAAAAAGTTCAAGCAATGAAATCAACCGTATTCCTTCCAAAAAACTCCAATGCTGCATTTCAGGTGAGGGAAGGCATCTTCAAATCTGGAAATGCACTAAAAATCACAAATTAGCATTAAAATAACACAATTTTTAAAAAGTCAAAAATTAGAAAACTTAGTCACAATTAAAATAAAATAATTGGCCCCAAAACAAATAGCTAAATCAGTGGGAAACTTGATTTTGTTTCATGTTTCAAAGCTTTTTGATTTCAGGTGACAGTTGTTGTTGCCAATATCAAGACATCATCTAAATGGGTATTAGTCATATTGGTTCTTGGTGTACTTCATTTTTGAGAACAGTTGCTCACACATATATGTACTGCCAAACTTGAAACGATGCAAATTTGATGCCACGCAAATTTGTCAAGATGCGAATTTGATGTGATGCAAATTCGACTTGACACGACGCGAATTTAATGCGATGCGATTCTGACTTAACGCAATGGGACTCTGACTTGACACGACACGACTCTGATGCGATGTGACTGATGCAACGTGACTGACTCGACATGATGCAAATTTGACACAACATGACTGACAACGCAACTCTGATACGATGCGACTCGGACTATTCGCTACACAAATTTGACGAGGTGCGAATTTGACATGATATGACACGAATTTGAATCAACGCAACGTGAATTTTACTGACTTTGACATTTTTGTATTACTTTTAAACCTAATTTTTCTTTTTAATTTAGACAAACAAAGCATAGCAGGCCTTTTCTGCCCATGAGTCCATGCTGCCCAATTTACTTTCCATCAACCTACACCCTCAGTACATTTTATAGGGTGGGAGGAAAACAGAGACCCCCCCCCCCAGAGAAAACTCACACAAACCCAGGTAGAATGTACAAACTCCTTATTGACAGCACAGGATTTGAACCCTGGTCAGGTTCTGATCGCTGGTGCGGTAAAGGCATTGCGCTAACCGCTTTGCCAACCATGCTGCATATCAGCAGGCCAGATAGATATGGAACTTTTGCATTGCATCGTGGGTTGGATAAATTTGGATTGGGCCATAGGTTGCCCCACACCCCCCCCCCCACCCATGTCTTTAAAATATTGTCGTTGTACTGGCAGCACCTGTTGAGTGATTCCAGGATTTTCAGTTTTTTTCAGATTTCCAGTGTTTTATTGCCTTTTGAACACAATTTAATGACTGCTGACTAGCTACTTTCTGGAAATCATTAATCATGAGATGGGTTAGGTAAATAAAGAATCATTAGTCAACCCAAGGAAACTTGAATGTGCTAATATTACACATGGGAACTTACAATTCACAGGCCAGGGGATCCCAGACCAGCAGAATATCATTCAGCACTAAGCCAATCGATACTTTCCAGTGATATACAGAGAGTAAAAGTGCAGGGTATGCACTTTCCTCCTAATTCCTTTTATAAGATAGTAGTTATATAAAAATAACATGCTTATGTCAATTTAAATGGTATTGAAAGTTCATTAGATGTTAAAATTATTATTTTAAAACACTTTTGTGATAATCAACATATCACATCTGCAGTCTGACCCAATAATGAACTGAGATCACATATATTGAAGGTCAAAGTTCCCATCAATGCCTCCTGTTGTCTTATGTTTCCATGAGTTCCTCGTGTTAAGTTCCTGGTTACTTCAGTCTGGGTCGTAGCCAGCACTCAGTTCATTAAAGTATAAATGTCTTTGTTTACACAGCTGCAGATTGAGATTTCTTTGCACAGTTATTTTGAAAATCTTGGACTCCTGGGAAGGATGAGCTGAAAACATTATGTCAGTAATAAAGGATTCAGTGGAATAAGTCAGTGCTGATGCCAACACTACCCCTGTATCTCACAAAAGTCCACAGTCATACAGTGCAGGTCCTTGGCCCCTCTTGCCCACCATTTTACTCAACTGCATCAATCCCATGTACCTACAATGTTTACTGCTATGAAGCTACACCACCTGCCCCAGAACCTGCAGCAGATGTTCTTTTTATCCCATTATATTTCCTGCAAAGCGTCTGATTGCAATCGAAGGAAAGGGGAGGAGTAGTAGCCTTCAGTGCGTAATTCACCTGTTTCTGACATGCGAGCCCAGGAAAGCTCATCTCTGGGCAAGAAAGGGCAGGAGATCTTGCTGGCTTCCCATTGCTTTTATAAAATAAAATTGTCCAATAAAAAAAATTGGGACTTGGATTATGAATAATGTACATAAAAAATATGAGCCCTTTGATAATACGTCTGATGAAGCAAGGTTGACAGACCTGGGGCTTTTACCTTTGGGGAGATGAAGATAGAGCTGTGGCTTAATAGAGGTGTACAAGGTCATGAGCTGAAGGGCCTGTACTGTGCTGTAATGTTCTTAGTTCTAACTGTATTTTACATGTTTTCATCATAACATAGTTGGCACTGTCAACAGATATTCCCTTTGTAAAGAAACACTTAAATGCAGCAAACTAGAAATAAAAATAAAACACTGGAGAAATTGGAATTCTGGAATAATGACAGAAATGCTGCAAGACTGACAAACATCTGAGAAGCATCCTCACTGACACTATGTGGTGCTCTCTCATGCCAGGCCAGACAAACTCCTGTGCCCTGGACCTGGAATACCCAACTTTGGAGGTCCCCACTACCTTCCAGCAAGTTCTTATCAACTATACTGAGAATCGTGTAATCCTATCCTAGGCAAATGTGAAGCAAAGATCAAGGACTTGTTCACCTCCATCATTACCCTTGAATGAAGCTTCCCAAAGCCTGTTGACAGGCAGAAGTTGAGACCTGAGGGTCCGATAGTCAAAGTTTTACATCATTGGGCTGTGGAAACAAATTATAACCTGCATCATTGTTTTAAATTAGTGAACGGGTTCATATTCAAGGCCTCATCAACCAACCTCAACGAACAGATTATCGCAGACACTGACTTCACCAATGAGTGGGTGGAGGACAATGTGCCAAAGAGAACAATCTGTATGTTCTCCAACTGGAAACTGTGAAGTCCACTTACTACTGAAGGCGAGACCTGATGCGTTCAACTCGAATGACCCAGCCCTATACAAGAAACCCATGTACGACCTGCTCAAGACTACCAGAGGTGCCAAGAGGTTGTACCGAGGTAGAGTCAAAGTACAGGCACCAAGCAACAACAGTCAATGTTAATGACACACAACCCAATAAATTAAATAATTCCTCTAAATTATGGTTGAGACACTGTCATTAATGCAGCCCTCATTTACATAACCTTTACATAACATTGACAATCAATATTATTTAGATTTTTATGATCAAGTGGTGCACCTCCCTCTCCAGACTAGAGTGTTGGTGTCACTTAGAGAATCAAATCACCATGTCACCCTAAGCATGTTTGCCCAGGAGAAGTTGATGCTGTAAAATGGCTGACAGCTGGGTCTTTGAAGAACAAGCATCACTCAATTAAATAGTGGAACAAGATTTCTTTATTGTCATCTACATAAAAGCACAAAATTTGTAAACTTTGTTTTGCTGTAAAGATGCACAAAGAAGTGTCACTAGCCCAGCTCCCCCACCAATAAGAGAAAGAGAAAGAAACAGCATCTCTTCAGAGACCTCTCTCTTGTGCCCTTGGATTCGCACTGCCCCCCCCCCCTCCCCCCCCGCTTTCTTACAACCTCTGCAGCCACAGGGCCTCCTTTTCATTCTAGCATTGAACTCAAACTCCTAATTCAAAACCTGCGACATAATCAGGAAGGTGCTATCTCCCGAGGCCCTAGTGGTGGTGTTTTTTTTTTAACATCAGTGAAACCATGGTGGTCTATGCCCAAGATGGTGGAACCCATTCTTGGCAGCAGACCATGAAGGTTGCAGGCTCTGGGGTATTCCACAGTCTGGCACAGGGCACCAGAGTGGGTAAAGAACTCCCCACTGATAAAGAGAAGACTGGGAAAGGTCCCTACAGGAAAGATGACCAAGGGAGCAGACCTGTAGGGGATTGGCAGCTGAAGGGCACACAACAGGCTGCAGCTGTTGGAAACCGGCTCGTGGGGAACTAGGCCGTAGGATTCAGGAGAGAGTCAATGATGCTGCTCGACCCACTGAGTTCCACTTCCTGATAGTTGGTTGCTCCTGGTTCCATCATCGGCAATCTCCTCTATCTGGCAAGAGGGTAAACAGGTCACCTAATCGTTCTTTTTTTAATTTTTTTATTTTTCGCACTATGAACCATACTGACCAAAATACACACAAATATTTCCCTCTTGAATATACACAGTGTCATTTTCTCCCCTTTTCCCCCTTCCCTTCCCTCCCTCCTTCACCCACCCCCCTCCCCACCCACTCAACGTTCAACATATATGATACATTAAACCCATTAAACAATGTCATCACACAATGAAAATAAACAAGAAATTTGTGTCTTCTACTTTTACACACTGGGTCAGTTCATTTTGTCTTCTTCTCCTTCTGTTATTTTAGGTGGTGGAGGTCCGCGGTAGGATTTCTCTGTTGTGTTCCATGTACGGTTCCCAAATTTGTTCGAATACTGTGATGTTATTTCTTAAATTATATGTTATTTTTTCCAATGGAACACATTTATTCATTTCTATGTACCATTGCCTTCTGCCTGGTTCCTGGTTTTATTGATCATAAACTTCTAGGACAAAGAGTTTGCATTAATACCACCCTGTGGCCCATTAGTAAGAGAGAAGTACCTCTCAGCTACAATGTGCATCAATGATGACATTTGTTCTCGCCTTTAGAATGCCGACTCAACTTTCCATTGCCTCACTGAAGACCAAGACCTCAAACCTGGCACAGAATTCATGGTCCTCCCAATACTAGATAAACTCAAATGCAAGCAGGAAATGCTGGAACTGCTCAGCAGTTGAGGCAGCATCTACGGAATGCGAACAGTTCATGTTTTCCTTTTGTCAGTGAGGATATGAGTATTGCCTCTCAATGCCTGCAGGTTGATAAATGTAGGGTAATACGCACCTTTACTCTGTCTGCTCCTTCTGTCGGAAGGAGAAGCCCATGAATTCTCCTCTCCTCCACTTGGGTCATCTACGAAGCACGTAGATAACCATGGTAGAGGGCAACAGTTGGGAGTGCTACTGAGGCTGTGCTGTAATGTTCTTAGTTCTAACTGTATTTTACATGTTTTCATCATAACATAGTTGGCACTGTCAACATATTACTGATATTCCCTTTGTAAACAAACACTTAAATGCAGCAAACTAGAAATAAAACTAAAAACACTGGAGAAGTTGGAATGCTGGAATAATGACAGGCAGAAGTTGAGACCTGAGGGTCCAATTGTCAAAGTTTTACATCATTGAGCTGTGGAAACAAATTATATCCTGCATCATTGATTTGAATTAGTGAACGGTTTCATATTCAAGGCCTCAGTGAGACTGAGAGCCACACGTGTGAGGTAATATTTGAGGTCACTAGAGGTCTCAGATCAAAGGACAAAGTTACAATTTGATTATTGGACCTTTAAATGGTACGTTTTCAGATGAAACAGGAAGGCTTAAAACTTGGCTGCTTAATGAGTCAACATGCACAGAGGTTTTTAGACCATTCTGCTTGAAAAGAAGTTGCACTGCTGTGAATGTCATTTTTGTAGTGAAACATTGCTTGGGAAAAACATTAAGCCTCCTCCCTCCCAAGAAATATCCACAGAAAACCTATTCCAATCTCCATAGCCTGACAATTTTATTTTGAGTTGCAGGAATTAACTTTTTTTCGTACGTTCTCAGTCGTTCGTGGCTTCTTAACCTTGTGTTAAAGTAATACTCAGAGAAAAAAAACCAGGTAAAACTAGGAACACCAAAAAAAAAACCTTTGAACTAGAAGTTTACCATCAGTAGAACCAGGAACACAAAATAATAATTCTACAAAATCATTCTCAACAATAATCAATGATCTTACTGTAAATTGGAGCTGGGTTATCAAAGTTGGGTGGCTGTAATTGGATATATCAAACATTTCCTTGGCTGTTCCAATGCTTTTCTCTGAATGGAAGATTAAAGAAACCACAAGTAAAATGTCCCCTTAACCTTCCTGTTATAAGATTAGATTGTGTTTTGATTCTGAATATTTGATTTGGCTGATCCATCTAGCCATTGAACTTTCTTCAGGAAATTCTTCCAGAGTGCAGCATTTTTAAATTTTGGTAACATTCAGGTCACTCAGCATGTGTTTGTTCATTTGTGTTAGTTTGCTCCAATAGTAATTGTTATTATAATCCAAACAAATCTGCTCACAATTTGATTCTTGTAGAGGAAAATGTGAACATAGGAAATAGAAGCAGGACTAAGCCATCTGTTCTGTCGCGTCTGTTCCGCCACTCAGTAAGAACAATGCAGATTTGGTTGCAGATTCATCTCCACTTACCCACCTGTTTCCCACAACCCTAAATTCCCCTTCTATTCAAAAATCTATCTATCTGAGTCTTAACTACATACATTGCGGCAGTTTCAACTGCTCTATTGGGTAGCGAATTCTGCAGGTTCACTACTTTTTGGGAAAACCATTTCCTCCTTATCTGTGCATAAAATCCACTTCCCAGAGCCTTGAGAGTATGTCCTGTAGTTTTTTAATCTCATCTCTGAGTGCAAACATCCTCCTTGTTTCTATCTCATTCATCTATCCCTTTCATAATTTCGTGCCTCTTTATGTATGCATGTCATTTACATAGACTACACACCGTTATCTTCAAGCATGATTCCCTCTTAACCTCAGACAAAATTCCCTTTAACCACTTAACATGGTTTGTTTAAGTGTCCTGTGTATCTATCACATGCACCTGATGGCTGTTGTATGCTTTCCAAGGATAACAGGATTAAACATGCTTTCAATGCTTCTGTTAAGCCACAAATTGTTTCCCACAGTTGATCTTGATACATTCTTTTGTTATTGTGTATCATAGCCAGTAATGCAAATTGGTCAATGAAAGTAAATGTCAAAAGAATAATTGGATGTGGTGGCCCTCGCAGCCCCCTCGCTGCCCTCCAATTGGCCACAACTAAAGGAACCTAACTGGCCTATCAAGGAAAGTGGATTGCAAATGCACCAATCAGTGCTGAAGGGGTTTTGATCATGCCCTTCAGTTTGAGAATAAAAGCAGGACTGTGAGCCCAATAAAGCTCAGTATTAACTACACCCAGCTGGGGTTTGTGTTGTTCTTTCTGAGAATATCATGTTCTTTCTGAGCTAACCAGCTATAACCTCTCCTGCACTATAGACTCCTGTAACAGAGTATATAGATATGTTTTTGGGAGATAAATTGGGAAAGGTTTGTTAGAGTAGGTTATATACAAACACTTTAAAACAGATCTTATTTGAAATACTGGAGCTCTGCTAATGCTAGACATATCAACTCCACAGCTTTTGCAAGAGCTTTGGAGAGTTCCCAAAAGACTTCATAATGCATTGTTGTTTACAAAAGGCCACAGATGAAAGATCTTGTTGGAACCGCAGATTGTCTGGAGTTGGTATAAGAGGGTCATGTGGTTTTGCAAACAGAGAGAGTCAAACAAGCTTTCTTTGTGTGTGTGTGTGTGTGTGTGTGTGTGTGTGTGTGTGTGCGTGTGTGAGAGAGAGAGATTGACATACAGAAATAACCTCTACAGTGTTACAGCCAGTAACAGTAGCTGGGACTGAAACAGGACAAGCTGGCAAGCTTGTGGAAAGCCCCATTTGGAAGATGGCCTGGTCAAAGCCCTTGTGGTTCATGCAAGAGGAGAGGCCTGACTGTCTAATGTTTCACTTGGAATAAGTGAAACAAAAAGGAACTCTGTGGTGACCTGAAAGAAAGAGGTTATCATCTGGAGAACTCTGAAGGGGGCAAGTTTCATCAGCAAGACACTGAAGGGGCTGGTGGAAGTACATTAATTGTAGATACCCTGGAACAACAAATCTCTCTCTGAAAACTGACAAGAACCTTCCTGAGCGGTAACCATTTACCTTTCAAGCACCAAAGCCTGGTGAACTTTATAAATGTTAAATTCTGTGCACAGTGTAAAAATTCTCTGCAACCAGTGAACTTGGAGGAATGAGATGTGAAATTGGACTGTGAACCAAAGAACTTTTCTGAACTAATACACACATTACATGCATATGCACTTAGAATTCAAAGGGGGTTAAGTTAAATTAGTTAAGTTGGTATAATTCTGTTTTTATGTTTAAAGATAATTAAAAGCAACTTTTGTTTAAGTAACAATTTGTCTTGGTGAATATCTATTGCTGCTGGGTTTTGGGGTTCTCTGGGCCCGTAACACTCCGCAGAGCCATAGCTTGTAGTAGCTAGCTACATGGATGCTTGTAGCCCAAAACAAAACCAGAAAATGCTGGAAATAATCTGCAGGTCAGGTCATACCTGTGGAAAAGGAAACAGAGTTAATATTTTCCCTGGTCAGAACTGAAAAGGAGACAAAGAGGTTATAAGGATACAGGGAGGGTTGGGGATGTGGATGTCTCTGTCAGGATAATATTAGAGTGAGCATACAACAATGCTCATCTCTTAATCGAATGAATAAGAGCTGTCACAGGATAAGAATATGGATAACAGTGGCATTTAAGAGGCTTTTATGTACACACTTGAAATTTTAATTTTTTAAAAAATATAGGCTTATATTTAGAAATATAGGCTTACAGCACTAACAGACCTATGAGTCTTTGCTGTCCAATTTACACCGCATTAATCTATATCCAAGTACGTTTTTTTGAAGGATAGGAGGAAAATGGAGCCCCAGGAGAAAACTCACACAGACACAGAGAGATTGTACAAACTCCTTACAGACAGCATGGGATTCAAACCCGGGTCCGGTCCCAATCAATGGCACTGTAAAGGCATTGCCCTATACGCCTTTATGCAGCCAGTGACGGTATATATGTAGTGTACTGGCAAAAGAGATTTATTTAAATTTCTCATTGTGTTCAGTGAAGACATTGAACACCCTACTGTGTGCCCACTTTCAGCGTGCACCCCTTTAAGGGCAACGCGAGCTCAGTCACCACGTGCGTGGTGATGTCATAAACGTGCTGGGCAGGAGACCTGAGGCAGGGAGAAACCCTTACAGTGCCATCTTCCCATGGCTGCTCCACCACGTGGCGTTACACGCGGGGCCAGTTCACCATGAGAGAGTGCGCCACCACTCACGCTTCTTTTTAATTTTTTTAATGGGATGGCATGGTTGACATTACGGTTAACTTAATGCCTTTACAGTGCCAGCAATCATGAACGGGGTTTGAATCCCGCCCTGTCTGTAAAGAGTTTGTATGCTCTCTGCATAGTGGTTAGGGCAACAACTTTTGTGCCGGTGGTCAGGAACAGGGTTTGAATCCCACGCTGTCTATGTATGTTCTCCCCGTGTCTGCGTGGGCTTTTCCTGGGGGCTCCAGTGATTTGGGAATTATCTTTTAACTTTTAAATTTAAATAATATTGATGAAAAAGTATAAAAATTATTCCACAAAAAATATAAATACAAAAAAGAATTCCAGCTTTCTTTTGTCCAAACAACTTCTTTCTTGATAGTGAGTTTAGATTTTCCTTTTTTATAATAAAATAATATCAATAACAATATAATATGTTTGACTAAAATATGGAATACCTCGGATGAAATGATATGATTTAAGTGTAATGTATCTTTTTGAATTATTCTGTATTTTTGGATGTGTAATTTCAATGTTAATAAAACTATTGAAAAAAAATTAAAATTAAAAAGATTATATCCCAAATCACACTTGTTTCAATCTTTTTTTGAACATGGTAAATTCTTTTATTTATCTCTTATTATTATCATTACTTGTGGGGGTGTTTCTCATTAGTGTAATATCGAGGGAGCACTGTTCTTTTGTACATGAAGTGCTTCCTAAAAGGGTTCCATGAGCTAAAATGTTTGGGAAACCCTACTCTAACATATACAGGTATAGGCTTCTGGGAAAGGACACTAGATTGTTCTCAAGTCCTCATATCCTGGCTCACTTTCATCTCTTCCTATGTCATAGAGGCTGCAGATTTTCTTGTTTAACAGCACTAATATTATTTCAATTCCTTTAATTTGTGCATCACAATTTTTGGTTAGCTTTGGAGAAACAACTGAAATGGATGCTTGTAATCTCTATGATATTTCTGCCAATTGCACAATGCTATTACAGTGCCAGTGACCCAGGTTCAAATCTGCTGCTGTCTGTAAGTACTTTGTACATTCTCTCGGTATCTGCATGGGTTTCCTCTGGGTGCTCTGGTTTGCTCCAATCTTTCAAAATATACAGGAGTTGTAGATTAATTGGGATAATTGGGCAGCAAGGGCTCATGGGCTGGAAGGTTACTATGCTTCATGTCCAAATTGAAATGTAATTTACATTTTAAACACGTCAACTCGTTGTGTCTGACAACTTTGTACGGCCCCTCGTACAGCTGTTGCAAGCATGCCAGTGTGCCCCCCTCCAAGCTAAAACCTTCTTACAGGTCTCTAAATTTTTTAGGACATAAGACATGGCCTGGCCATGCAGCGGAACCTGTGGAGGGGCTAGAATACCCAGTCTTTCCCTCAGCTTAGTTAATGAGGCCGTCGGGTTCTCTGGATCCTTGGCAGCAGCCAAGAATTCTCATGGTATCATCAACAGCGCACCGTACACCATCTTGGCTGCTAAAACATTGAATTCTTCTTTCGGAGTGGTGCAGATCCACAGGAGGACCTAGGGTAGCTCATCTGCCCAGTTCGGCCCCTTGAGCCAAGCCATCAAGGCCGCCTTTAGAAGCTTGTGGAACCACTCCACCAACCCTTTGGCCTGAGCATGGGATGCTGTGTGTTGTGGAGCTGGGTTCCCAGCAAGTTGGCCAGCATCACCCAGAGTCCCGAAGTGTGCTGTGTACCTCTATCAGAAGTCATATGCTCCAGGACCATGAATCTTGACATCCAGGTGTTAATCGGTGCCCTGGCACAGGTCGTTGTTTCGGCCAGTGGGACCACTTCTGACCACCTCGTTGAGTGGTCAATCATGCTGAGGAGATATCTCAACTCACAGGTAGTGGCCCTACAATGTCAATATGGATGTGGCTGCACTTGCGTCGTGCTGGCTTGAAAGTCTGGTGGGTGGGGGGGGGGGGAAGGAAGCCTTGATGTGCGTCAGCACTTTGGACATCTGGCAGAGCTGACTGAATGACTGACCTGTTTCCTGAGGCCATGCCAGATGAACCTAATTGCCACCATTTTGACAGAAGTTCTGATGGCTGGGTGTGCCAGGTTGTGCACCGCGTCAAAGACCTGCCGTCTCCACGCTGCCAGCATGATGGAGCAGGGTTTGCCAGTGGAGATGTCACAAAGGAGCATCTGGTTGCCACGACTTAGGTCTAACAATAAATCCTGCGAAGTGCAAATTCGGGCTGTCCTCAATATACTTTTTGGGACATCACATCAGCAACCAGCCAAAATGGAGGCCATCCTCAAATTCTCAAAACCGTTTACAGTCAAAGGCCTACAGGAGTTTGTCGGAATGGTCAATTTCTACCAACTTCTACCATCTGCAGCCCAGATCATGAAGCCCCTGTTCGACCTCGTGTCCATAAAAGCCAAGGATCTGGAATGGACAGAGGAGGTGACAACAGCGCTCAAGAACACAAAAAGCGCCCTAGCAAAGGCAACCCTGCTGGCCCACCCATGAATGGACCTACTGACTGCATTAATGGTAGACACATCAGATTCAGCCATGGGCGGAGTATTGGAGCAGTACATCAATGGACACCGGAAGCCTCTTGCATTCTTTATTAGGCAACTACGACCCCCAGAAACAAAATATAGCGCTTTCGATAGGGAACTACTGGCCCTGTACCTGACAGTTTGTCATTTCCACTAATTCCTGGAGGGTAAAGACTTCACGGACCACAAGCCACTAACATTTGCATTCACAAAAGTGTCGGATCCATGGTCAGCCCAACAGCAGCGTCACCTCTCTTACACAAGGATTAAGCACATCTTTGGTAAGAGTAATGTGGCAGCGGATGCACTGTCCCATTTAGGCATTGCCATCCTCATCTCCAAGTGTTGACTATATGGCACTTGCTGAAGCAAAACAAGAAAAAGAGATTCCAGTGTACTGAACTGCAGTCACTGGAGTGCACCTCGAGGACATCACCTTTGGTCCTAAAGGAACAACTCTCCTTTGCGATGTGTCCATGGGTCAGCCTCACCCACATCTTCCCAGCTACCTGGAGATGACACATTTTTGATGCTTTTCACGGATTGGCACAGCCCTCAATTCACACATTGGTCCACTTAGTTTCCGACAAATTCACCTGGCACGGACTCCAGAAGCAGATCATCTTAGCTGGGCTAAGACGTGCATGGACTGCCAGATGGCTAAGGTACAGCGACACATGAAGGTGCCATTTCAAGCTGCTGCAATGAAGGTTCGACATTGTCGGACCACTCCCGGTGTCACATGGGTCAGATTATCAGTTCACCATTGTGGACAGGTTCACTAGGTTGCCAGAAGCAGTCCTGTTGTTGGATTCCTCCACTGAGTCCTGTGCCAGGGCACGCGTATCTGCCTGAGTGTCTCGTTTTGGTTTTCATTCCCACATCACCTCCAACAGAGGTCTGCAGTTTACCTCTGCTCTATGGACCATGCTATCTCGACTTTTGGGAACACAATTCCGTCGCACAACAGCTTAACATCCGCAGTCCAACGGCCTGGTCAAAAGATTCCACAGGCAACTAAACACTGCATTGATGGCCCACCTCCAGGAACCAAATGAGCTACCCTGGATACTCCTTGGTATGTGGACTGCACCCAAGGAGGATCTCCAGTCATCATCGGCAGAATTGGTATACAGGGCTCCGCTTGTTTTGCCTGGAGAATTCATACCAGCAACCCGAGAACAGGAAGAGCCACCCTCTGAAGTCCTAAATAAACTGGCCCTAGTTTCCATGTCGCGACGTAGCATCACGACATCCTTCATTCTGCAAGACTTAAAAAACTGTGAATATGTGTTTGTGCATAGAGGTGTGCGTGGACCACCCCTGCAATGGCCTTTTGAGGTCCATTTCAAGTCTTGCAGCATAATGGCACAACCAGTGTGCTGGACATAGGAGGGAGATCAGAGACATTCACAATTGATCACCTGCACACCTAGACCTAGAGAAGCCCATAGCAGTATGACCAGCATGCAAACGAGGGAGACCACCCAAGCACAGCAGGAAGGCAGAGATAGAGACACCAGGATTAGTGCTTCCAAAAGCCGGTTCTGGGGGAGGGCCATGTGGCAGATCGCCTGCCAGGAAATCGAACTGGCTTAGAAGTCTTGGGCAGCGCGATGATGTCACTTTCTCTGTGCATGTTGTGGGGTGGCTCGGACCCCGGGGTTTTAAAAATGATGAAGGTTAAACAGTAAACTGTTGTTTTCTGTTTGAACTCAACTCAACTACGACTCTTCATTTCACACTGCATTTCAGCAGCCGTACTCTGTTATAATCCATCCAACTTTATTGTCCTAAAGTCTGAGGGTGGCTGGGAGAAATTCTATTCACCAACATAGTTGATTGGGCAATTGAGTTAAAGACAAAGGGGGGGAGTGGTCATCGTCAGAGTGGGCTGAGCCAGATTGGTAAGGCTTTGGGTCAACAGGCTTCACCAAGAACAGCTAAGAGATGAGGAATAGTCGGAGTAGTGAGAAAGGGCCACCCTATTCGAGGAACAAAAATGATTTAGCAGGGAGGCACAGGTAAGGGCTGGTTTTTTAGATATCAATTTTTCCATCTAGTCATAGACAGTAGGAATGGCAGCCAAGGCAGGGGAATGCTCCTCTTGCAAAATGTGGGTTGTCAGGGAAGCCAGCAGTATGCCTGGACTTCATCTGCGAAAAGTACATCCAACTGCAACTCCGGACAAGCCGAGTTAACTGGGGTTGGATGAACTCCAGATCATTATGGAGGCAGAGGGGGTGATAGACAGGGACATTATCACACCTGGGAGTCAGGAGAAGGGTAGATGGGTGACAGTGAGGAGAGGGAAAGGGAACAGGCAAGTAGTGCAGGGCACCCCCAATGTGGCTGTCCCCCTCAATAACAAGAGTACTATTTTGGTTACTGTGGAGAGGGGGGGGGGGGAACCCTACCAGGGAATGTCCATGGCAATCAGGTCTCTGGCACAGAGTCTGATCCTGTGGCTAAGGAGGGAAGGGAGGAGAAGAGGCGAGCCTAGTGATAGGGGATTCCATAGTTAGGGGACAGGAAGAGATTGATATGTTGCCAGGGTCCGAGATATCTCAGCTCGAGTTCACAGCATTCTCAGGAGGGACGGTGAGCAGCCAGATGTTGTGGTCCATATAGGGACAATGACATGAATAGGAAGGGTGAGGAGTCCTGCAAGGCGAGTTCAGGGAGTTAGGTGCTAGGTTAAAGGACAGGACCTCCAGGGTAGTAATCTTGATTTCTACCTATGCCACATGCTAGTGAGTCAAGAAAAATAAGGATTATGCAATTTAACACGTAGCTGAAGACATGGTGTAGGAGGGAGAGCTTCAGGTTTCTGCATCATTGGGCTCTCTTCCAGGGAAGGTTGGACCTGTTCCCACAGGATTTGATCTGAACTGAAGGGGACTAATATCCTTGTAGTGTTGTTGCTCCAGCGGGTTTAAACTAGATTTGCAGTGGAAGGGGAACCAGAGTAACGGAGAAGATAGATGAGTGGAGGAGGGAAAAGATGATGTTCAAATTGTACCGTTTGAAGTCAATGGGTTGAACATGGGGAAAATGTTCTCAGGTGCATCTTTTTCAATGCAAGGAAAGGCAGATTGGATCATGGAATTATGACCTTGTGGCCAGTAGTGAAGCTTGGTTGCAGGAGGAGCAGGACTGGCAGCTTAATGTTTGGGAATCTGTTTCTTCAGATCCGATAGGTCAGGAAGAATGAAAGGGAGATAAGTGGCATTGCTCGTCAGGGAAAATATCACAGTTGTGATCAAGCAGGACAGACCAGAGGGTTCGTCTACTGAAGCTGAGGAATGGGAAAGGTATGACCACACTCATGGGGTTGTGTAATAAACCACTCAATAGTCAGCAAGAATTGGAGGAGCAAATCTCTAGAGCATAGATTCTCAAGGTGGGGTGTAAACCCCACTGGTAGGGCGTGGGAATATTTTGGTGGACGTGGGGCTTAAGAATATTTTAGTGGGATATTAGAATATTTTGCGAAATAATTAAAAAGTTGGTTTGAAAAAATAAACTCATTATGTTGGTATGAAAGATGTGACTTGGCAACACTGTTGGTTCAACACAACTGTGGTAACTTCCAAGTAAAATCACTTTGTTCTTTTCTTTTTCATAACTTGTTTTTGCTCTTCTGATGTTTCTCTGTTGTTACTTCATTGTTTCTCTTATTTTAACTGTTGTCCTTAACATTATATAATATTTTTTCTGACCGGTCTTATTATCATCTATTCCAAATTATCTCATTGGCGATGAGGATTCCAAATTATCTCAACAATCATGTCTCCATCCGTACCGTTTTACTTTTTCAGTTCAGTAGTAAGTGAGACCTGCATCTGTATGTATCTTTGCGCACTAGCAGATTGATGCGGGAGGGGGGTGGGTCCCCGCCCCAGGCACCAGCCTGAGGGGAATGCCAAAATTAGAGAAAAAAATAGGGACCCCAGAAAATAAAGCATGAGGCTGATGCAGTTTTGCTGCACTCTGTGAGAAAAAATGTCAGAAATCTCGCTCGTGTTTTTTTTTTCATGTTTTTTTTTCGGGTCAGTATTCTTCCTTTGATTCGAACATTTTATTACATTTTTCAATTCTAAGGCATAATAAAATATTGATTAATCTGTTTCAGGGAGCTCGCACTGTTGTATATTCAAAATGAGCAGACCAAGCAAGCAAAAGGTTCGTCAATATTCAGTGAAGTTCTTGAATTCTGGGTTTATACCTGCTGTACACGATGAACCTTTTTGCCTATTATGCCAATAGACTATGACAAATTAATCAATGAAAGAAGGCTGGCTGGAAGTGCATTTGAGGGTAAAACATCATAATTATGTCAATTCAAAATTGGAATATTTTAAAACACTAAAAGATAAGTTTTAAAATAGATCTAAAATCACTTCATTATTCGCTGCACAAACGACAGCCCTGAATCGTACCCTTGCAGCGAGCTACAAGATTTCTCTGCTGATATCAAAACATTGGTAGAATCATACGATTGGGGAGGAACTGATTAAACCCGCAATATCATTGTTTCTCAAAGCAGTTCTGCAAAAGGATGACAAAGATGTCCGAGCAATGCCATTGAGTAATACTGTCTGCAACAGAATAGATGACATGGGTCAAGATGCTGAAAAACAGTTTATTGAGAAGCAGAAATCACGAAAGTTCTCAATACAATAGGATGAATCTACAGTACGGGACAGTGAGGCTCTGTTATTGGCATAAGTGAGATATATTGATCAGGAAGAGTTTCAAGAAGGGATGATGTGTGGAAATTATTAAAAACAATCACTACTGCAGTTGATATCTACAGCAAGTTCAAAAATTATTTGGATGAAAATGAAATACCAAAAGGAAACATTGTGTCTTGTGCTGCAGATGGTGTATCTGCAATGATGGGTATAAAAACAGAATGTTTAAAATTAATGAAGGATGAAAATCCAAACATGTTGGTTGTTCATTGTGTTATCCACCGAGAAAACTTAGTTGCCAAGAAAGTTTTCCCTGTTCGAGATACTGCATTCTGTGATCAAGTGTATCAATGCCATCAAAGCTAATGCCAAATGTGAATGTTTATTTAAGCAGTTTTGTATCAATAAAAATGCAAAAAGATATGAGATTATTGCATCACACTGAAGTAAGGTGGTTGTCAAAGGGAAACTACCTTAAAGTTTGTGGAACTGTTTGATCTCCTCAGCAAGTTTTTGAAGAACAAACCTGAAACGAAGCTCTTGTTAACAACAAATGGCAAAGCTTATGTGAGTTATTTGATAGACATTTTCGAGAAACTAAGTACAATGAACAAGCAACTCCAAGTAGCAAATATGACATTCGTTGATACAAAAAGAAAGATATTTGGATTCATGACACTTCTAGAATTATGCAAAAGGAATATTTCTGCAAGAAATTTCAGTCAATTCTATTGGTTGATTAAGTGTGAGGTAACTAATGCTGCTACAAAAGTCATTGTTGACCATTTATAATTGTTGGTTACCAACTTCAGTGTGATTTAAAGGCAATGGATTTTCTTTCTTGGCTAACTCAGCCATTGCTGGTGGATTTATCTGAAGTTCCAGTGCAATACCAAGAGGAGTTATCTGCATTGCAACATGATGAATCTGTGAAAAGTCTGTTCAAAGTGAAAGGAATCATGATGTGGCTGTCTTAATGAGATTGAAAAGAAATTCCCAAACTCGACTACTTCAGCAACTAAACTGTTGATACATTTTCCATTGTCTTATTTAGTTGAAAGTGGCTTCAGTGCTGTTAGTGATTTGTTACAAGCTAAGAGAAACCGACTGGAAATGACAAACTATAGAGATTTAGGGTGGAAACTAATAAAATTAGTCCCTCAAATCAAAAAAATCTGCAGCCAGCATCAGGGGCAAGGTTCCCACTGAAGTGATGGCAATTGTTGAATGAGTGTTTGAGATGGTTGACATGTTGAAGTAGTAGATGAATATGAAATATGTGTCCCAGTATATTCCCAACCTTAATTACATTGAAATACACTTGAAGTAAATTATTTAATTCAAACTTCTTTTGACTATATAACTTTTTTCCACTAATGGTGAGGCATATATTTTTTAATTAAATTAAAGTGGGGCCTAGGACAAAAAAGGTTAAGACCCACTGCTGTAGAGAGTTATCAGACAGCTTGTGATGCACTGTGGTGATGGTAAGCAGACACAAGATTCAAAGACTGAACAATAGGCTTTATTCAGCTTAAAGGTCTCTGCAGGGTCTGGCTGTGCCCTGCTCCCGAGTGACTGACCTCGAGTGGGGCTGGATGTGGCTTATATCCCAGGCGGATGATTGGCAGCGGACCAAGTAGGGTTTGGTCCATTCAGATCGACTGATTGACAGCCGGCCACATGTTGTCTGTCCTCTGGTGATCTTCCTACAGGTACAGTGGTCACCCCCTTCTTTAAAATTGTCCATGGTGGGGGGAGGTTGCATGAGAATCTTCCACAGGAACCTACATATTTACAGTTCAGATGGTCCGGTGGCCGTCAGAATCTCTGTGAACATCGCAGGGTTGGCTCCTTGTAAAAGGTCGGCAAGGGTGCGCGGAATCTAGTCAGGGGGGCTGGAGTGGGTGCTGGAGTGGCTGGTGTGAGGTCATCCAAGGTCATTGATGGAGGAGGAAGTGGAAGTGCCCATGCTGGCTGAAGAAGAGGCTGCAAGTTTAACGGAGGGTAGGCCTGAAATGAAGAAGCTTGTCTTACCTAAATTAGATTTATCATCTATTAATCCTGTTTTAAACAATATAGTTAATCAGATTGAAAGTTTAGCTATGCAAATGAATCAGAGATTTACTGAAATGAGTGGTGCAATGTCCGAGATACGGAGAGAAATGTCTACTGTTAAAATGGATGTGAGTAAATGTCTTCGAGCAGTTGATAAAGTGCAAGATAATATTAAAAAGCTTGAAGAATCCTTTCTTGACTGTAAAGATGAAATGGATCAATATAAAGAAAGATTTGATCAGATAGAAGATTCGTTTACTGGTTGGGAGGTGCAGAAGACAGATTTGTTGAAAAAGATTGATACCTTGGAAAATCAAAGCCGGAGGAATAATGTTAAGATTGTGGGACTACCAGAATTTATAGAGGGTCTGAATCCACTTCAATTTTTCCAAAAATGGATTCCCGAAGTTTTAGGAATGGTGGCATTTCTAGCCAGACTAGAATTGGATAGAGTGCACCGGGCAGTCAACGAAAATCATATTCTGGCCAAGCTCCTCGATCCGTTTTGATCCAGCGCTTACGGTACCAAGACCAAGAGATAATTTTGCGACTTGTGGTTCAAAATGCCAGTTGTAACCAGAGTCCATTGATTGTTCAGAATAATAGAGTTTTCTTTTATGCTGATTTAAGTCAAGATATTATTAGACGTCGTAAAGAATTTAATCCAGCTAAAAATGTTTTGTGGCAGAAAGGGTATAAGTTTGCATTCCATTACCCTGCGATGTTGAAGGTTTTTTATTGAAATTTTCAGTCTCACTTTTTTGATAATGATCATCTTGTTTTTTGCTAATTTTTTACTAATTAATAAGCCCCCTTGTTTGCACCATTCTGTTAATTTATCTAGCGCTATCCTCGGTTTCCCCCCCCCTTTCCATAAGAATTTTGTTGTATTTTCTTTAGCTCATTGAAGAATTTCTCTTTTAAGGGAATTGCGATTGAAATAGGTATTGTATCCTTGGGAAGATATTCATTTTAATGCAATTTACCCTTCCTATCAGTGTTAGTGGTAAATCTTTCCAGTGTTCTAAGTCATGTTGTAATTTCTTCATTAATGGCTGATAATTTAATTTGTATAGATGGCCTAGATTATTATCTAGTTGAATACGTAGATATCGGATTGCTTGTGTTTGCCATTTAAATGTGATTCTTTCTTAAACTTTGTGAAATCCGCATTATTCATTAGCATCACTTCACTTTTATTGGCTTTGATCTTGTACCCCGATATTCCTCCATATTCCTTCAATTTCTTATGTAATTCTTTTATTGATAATTTTGGTTCTGTTAAGTATACTATAACGTTATCTGCAAATAGACTGATATTATATTCCTTCTCTTTTATTTTTATCCCTCTTATTTTATTTTCTGTTCTTATCAGTTCTGCCAAGGGTTCTATACCTAACGTGAACAGTGAGGGAGATAGTGGACATTCTTGCCTAGTTGACCTGCTTAATTTAAATTTGTTTGATATATATCCATTTACTGTCACCTTCGCAAATGGTCCCTTATATAATGCTTTAATCCAATTATTATATTTCGCTGGTAGGTTGAACCTCTGTAGTACTTTGAATAAATAATTCCATTCTACTCTGTCAAAGGCTTTCTCTGCGTCTAAGGCAACCGCCACTGTTGGCATCTTGTTTCCTTGTACTGCATGGATTAAGTTAACGAACTTACAGATATTGTCCGTTGTTCGTCTTTTCTTAATAAATCCAGTTTGATCTAGTTTTACTATTTTTGGAACACAGTCAGCCAACCTGTTTGCTAATAGTTTAGCTATTATCTTATAATCTGAGTTGAGTAGAGATATTGGTCTATACGATGCTGGTGTTAGTGGATCTTTCCGTGTCTTTGGTATTATTGTAATTATTGCTGTTTTGCATGAATCTGGCATGTTTTGTGTTTCTTCAATCTGGTTCATTACTTCCAGGAGAGGAGAAATTAATAAGTCTTTAAATGTTTTATAGAATTCTATTGGGAGTCCGTCCTCTCCCAGCATTTTATTGTTCAGTAGTTTTTTTAATATATCCTGTATTTCCTCTATTTCAAATGATTTTATTAATTTATTTTGCTCCTCTTCTTGCAATTTCGATAGTTCAATTTTAGCTAGAAACTCATCTGTTTTGTCTTCTTTCCCTTTGTTCTCAGTTCGACATTGCTCGTATAATTCCTTGGCATTTTCATTGATCTCCATTGGGTTATATGTAATTTGTTTGTCCTTTTTCCTTGATTATTTGTTCTGTGTTAAGCTGCCAAGCTAGTATTTTGTGCGTTTTTTTCTCCTAGCTCATAATACTTCTGCTTTGTCTTCATTATGTTCTTCTCCACCTTGTATGTTTGAAATGTTTTGTATTTTTTTTTGTCCGCCAATTCTCTTCTTTTTGTTGTATATTCCCTTGTTGCTAATTATTTTTCTGTACTTGCTATTTCCCTTTCCAGCTGTTCTATTTCCTGATTGTAGTCCTTCTTCATCTTAGTTACATAACTTATTATCTGCCCTCTGACAAATGCTTTCATTGCATCCCATAGTATAAATTTATCTTTCACTGATTCCATATTTATTTCAAAGTACATTTTAATTTGGCGCTCAATTAATTCTCTAAAATCCTGTCTTTTAAGTAGCATGGAGTTTAATCTCCATCTATATGTTCTCGGTGGGATGTCCTCCAGCTCTATTGCTAATAACAGGGGTGAGTGATGCGATAACAATCTAGCTTTATATGCCATTTTTCTAACTCTCCCTTGGATGTGGGCTGACAACAGGAACAGGTCAATCCATGAATATGTTTTATGTCTATTTGAATAATTCAAGTATTCCTTCTCCTTTGGTTGTTGTCTCCTCCATATATCCAAAAGTTGCATTTCCTGCATCTATTTAACCATAAATTTGGTTACTTTGTTCTTTCTGCTAGTCTTCTTTCCAGTTTTATTCATCTTTGAGTCCAAATTAAGGTTAAAGTCCCCTCCTATCATTATATTCCCCTGCGTATCTACAATCTTCAAAAAGATATCTTGCATAAATTTTTTATCCTCTTCATTAGGTGCATATACATTGAGCAAATTCCAAAATTCTGAATATATCTAACACTTTATCATTACATACCTCCCTGCTGGATCTATTATTTCCTCCTCTATTTTGATTGGTACATTTGTATTGATTAATATAGCTACTCCTCTGGCTTTTGAATTATATGATGCTGCCGTTACGTGCCCTACCCAGTCTCACCTTAATTTCTTGTGTTCCACTTCAGTTAGATGTGTTTCCAGCACAAATGCTATATCATTTTTTTCTTTCTTCAGTAAATTTAACAGCCTCTTCCTTTTGATTTGGTTATGTATTATGTATTCCGTTTATATTTGTAGTCATATAATTCAACATGGCCATTTCATACTTTGATTACCTCTCATTTCCGCTTCCTCATCACCACCTTTCCCTCATTCCCCTTATCGTACTTGATGTAACTGTATCTTTTGATTATTGCATGTTCTGTTCGGGGGGGGGGGGGGGGTGGCTCATCTGCCAACTCTTCCGATGTCGCCAGCCACTTGTGATGTTGGTCACTCCCATGTAATTGAGGGGGGTACTACACTTATATTGTAGTTTTTTTGGGTTTTTTAGGAGGTTTTTTTCTGTGTTTTACTTGGGATTTTTTCTTATTAATTTTTAAAGAGTTTTTTCTTTTTAATTTTGAGCTGTGGGGGGTGCCATTCTGAAGGAGATTTAAGGATTATGGCTAATTTGAATTTTGCAACTTTTAATATTAATGGGCTTAATAACCTGATTAAAAGAAAATGGGTGTTAGCTTATATCAAGAAGATGAAGATTGATATCGCATTTTTGCAAGAAACACACTTGACTGAGAAGGAGCACCAGAAGATGAAAAGAAACTGGGTTGGGCATGTTATAGCATCATCTTTTAATTCCAAAGCTAGAGGTGTTAGTATTCTACTACATAAAAAGTTATCTTTTCATTGGACTCCTTTTTTGCAACAGCAGGTAGAGTGTTAGTGCAAACTGCAAGATTTTTTCAGAGACCTGGACATTGATGAATGTTTATGTACCTAATGTGAATGATGAGGCATTCATGACAGAGGCATTTTTGAATTTAAATCAGGCATATGATAATGTTTTAGTGGGGGGGTGATTTCAACTGTTGTTTGGTCACTTTATTGGACAAATCTCCAAAAACATTGGGTAAATCAAAAAATGGATAAAAAGTTGTCAATGGTAATGAAAGAACTGAATTTGGTAGAGATTTGGAGGAAGTTAAATCCGACAGAGAAAGACTTTTCTTTTTATTCGGCTAGACATGAATATTATTCCAGAATTGACTTATTTTTAGTATCGGCACAATTACAAGGTAAATTTGCTCAGGTGGAATATAAAAGCAGGATATTGTCTGATCACTCTTTACTATTACTTTCTGGTACAGGTTCTGATAGAGCTGAAACAACATATCATTGGAGATTAAATACAGCATTGTTGAAATGACCTGAATTTATCGACTATAAACGGGAACATATAAAAACTTTTTTGCAAATAAATGAAGGGTTGGTGCAGTGTAAGTTTGTTTTATGGGATGCTTTAAAAGCGTAATTATTCAGCATAAGTTAAGAAATGATATTTGGCAGAGAGTCAGGTTTGGAAAAGCAAATTGATAAATTGGAAAAGGAAGTACAATGGGACATTACAGAAGATAAAAATAAAACTCAGTTAACTAAGTTAAAGCTATGATATAATACTTAACAAATGTATCAATTTTTGAAATTGATACAACGATCTAAACATTATTATGAGCTAGGTGAACATGCCCACAGATCTTGGCATGAGGGGCTGGTGTAAAGGACAGGGTTTTGGCTTCTTGGATCATTGGGATCTCTTTTGGGGAAGGCATGACCTCTACAAGAAGGATGGGTTACACCTAAACCCAAAAGGGGTCAATATATTGGCAGCTAGGTTTGGTACAGCCGTTGGGTGCGGTTTAAACTAATTTGACAGGGGGGTGGGAACCTGTATGATAGGGCAAAGGACAGAAAAGATAAAACAGGAAAAGTTAGGTTAGGCAGCGAAAGTAAAAAAATCAGAAAGAGTAAGGAGGGTGAAAAAAGCAAATCTGAAGGCTTTATATCTTAATGCAAGAAGCATTCGGAACAAGGTAGATGAATTAGCTGTGGAAATTGAGATAAACAAATATGATTTGATTGGGATTACAGAAACATGGCTGCAGGGTGGGCAAGCCTGGGAACTTAACATCCCGGGGTATACAATATTTAGGAGGGATCGGCAAGAAAGAAAAGGGGGTGGGGTAGTATTGATGGTGAGAGAAGGGACCGACACGATTGACAGGAAGGATATTAACTCGGAAGATGCGGAATCTATATGGGTAGAACTGAGGAATAGCAAGGGGTGGAAAACGTTAGTGGGGGTGGTATATAGGCCTCCAAATAGTAGTGTAGAGGTGAGGGAAGGCATTCAAAGAGAAATTAGAAAAGCGTGCAATAAGGGAACAGCTGTCATCATGGGAGACTTTAATTTGCATATAGATTGGACTAGTCAAATTGGTAAAAATACAGAGGAGGAGGAATTCCTTGAATGTTTAAGGGACGGTTATCCAGACCAATATGTCGAGGAACCAACTTGGGAGCAGGCCATTTTAGATTGGGTATTATGCAATGAAAAGGGGCTAATCAGCAATCTTGTTGTGCGAGGCCCTTTGGGTAGGAGCGATCACAATATGATCGAATTCTCACTCGACATGGAGAGTGATGAAATTAAAACCGAGACTAAGGTCCTGAATTTAAATAAAGGGAATTATGATGGTATGAGACGGGAGTTGAGTAAGATTGATTGGGTGGTGTTTATGGGGGAGTTGACTGTGGATAGACAATGGAAAGCATTCACAGATCTAATGGAGAAATTGCAAAAATCGTTTATACTGGTTTGGCATAAAAATAAACCAAAAAAGGTGACTCAACCGTGGATAACAAGGGAAATTAGAGACAGCATTGGGTCCAAAGAGAGAGCATATCAATTGGCCAAAAAAAGTACCGCAACCGAAGACTGGGAGCAGTTCAAGATGCAGCAAAGGAGGACAAAGGGATTAATCAAGAGAGCAAAAATAAATTACGAAAGTAAGCTTGCGGCAAATATAAAAACCGACTGCAAAAGCTTTTATAAATATGTCAAGAGGAAAAGATTGGTGAAATCCAGAGTAGGTCCTTTGCAGTCGGAATCAAAGGAATATATAATGGGGAATAAGGAAATGGCAGACCAATTAAATTCTTACTTTAGTTATGTTTTTACAAGAGAGGATACAAATAACCTCCCAAGGATGTTGGGAAACATCGAGACAAATGCAAGGGAGGAACTGAAAGAAATCAGTATCTCTAAGGACATGGTCTTGGGGAAATTGATGGGATTGAAGGCAGATAAATCCCAAGGGCCTGATAATCTACATCCTAGGGTACTCAAGGAAGTGGCCATTCAGATAGCAGATGCTTTAAGAATTATTTTCCAGAACTCGATAGACTCAGGATCAGTACCCATGGATTGGAGGGTAGCAAATGTTACCCCATTATTTAAAAAGGGGGTAGAGAAAAAGCGGGGAATTATCAGCCTGTGAGCCTTACATCAGTAGTGGGCAAAATGATGGAATCCATTATTAAGGATGTAATAGCGGAGCATATGACTAGCAGAGAAGGGATCGGACGGAGTCAACATGGATTTACAAAAGGTAAATCGTGCTTGACAAATCTATTGGAATTCTTTGAGATGGTGACAGGTAAAATAGATGGGGGAGAGCCAGTGGATGTGGTGTACCTGGACTTCCAAAAGGCCTTCGATAAGGTCCCGCATAAACGACTGGCTTCCAAAATCAAGGCTCATGGGATTGGGGGCAAAGTATTGATGTGGATTGAGAACTGGCTGGCAGGTAGAAGACAGAGAGTTGGGATAAATGGCTCGTTTTGTGAGTGGCAGGCGGTGACCAGTGGGGTACCACAGGGATCTGTACTGGGACCCCAACTGTTCACAGTTTACATTAATGATCTGGATGAGGGGATTGGATGTAATATCTCCTAATTTGCAGATGACACTAAGCTAGGAGGGGTTGTGTGCACGGAAGAGTGGGTCAGGAAGCTCCAGTGTGATTTGGATAAATTGAGGGACTGGGCAGATACATGGCAAATGCACTACAATGTGGATAAATGTGAGGTTATCCACTTTGGTAATACAAACCGCAGGGCAGATTACTATTTGAATGGCAAGAGATGGGGAAGTGCAGAGAGACCTAGGGGTACTTGTACATCAGTCTCTGAAAGTGAGCATGCAGGTACAGCAGGCGGTTAAAAAGGCAAATGGTATGTTGGCCTTCATATCAAGAGGGTTTGAGTATAGGAACAAGGATACCTTACTGCAGCTGTACAGGGCCTTGGTGAGACCACACCTGGTGTATTGTGTGCAGTTTTGGTCACCTTATCTAAGGAAGGATGTTCTGGCAATGGAGGGAGTGCAGAGGCGATTCACCAGGCTGATACCTGGAATGGCAGGAATGACTTATGAGGAAAGATTGCGCAAATTGGGATTGTACTCCCTGGAGTTTAGAAGATTGAGAGGGGATCTCATAGAGACCTATAAAATTCTGGCAGGACTGGACAGAATGGATGCAGATGGGATGTTTCCAATGATGGGAAAATCCAGAACCCGGGGCCATGGTTTGAGGATAATAGGCAAACCATTTAGGACCGAGATGAGGAGGAATTTCTTTACCCAGAGGGTGGTGAATCTGTGGAATTCATTGCCACAGAGGGCAGTAGAGGCAGGTTCATTAAATATATTTAAGAGGGCATTAGATCTATTTCTTCAGTATAAGGGTATTAAAGGTTACGAAGAGAAGGCGGGGACGGGGTACTGAACTTTAAGATCAGCCATGATCTCGTTGAATGGCGGAGCAGGCTCGAAGGGTCGAATGACCTACTCCTGCTCCTATCTTCTATGTTTCTATGTTTCTAATCGAAAATGGAACAGGCTTTGAGGACTATTAATGCTGTTAGAAAAGATGCGATTGTTACTTAAGAGATTAATGATGAATTTTGTTTATTTTATAAAGATTTATATACTTCTGAAGTTGTACAAGATAATGACCGAATTGATGCATTTTTGATTAATTTAGATATGCCGTCGTTGGAAGATAAAGGTATTAAGGAGTTAGATACTCCCTTTAATGAGATGAAAATTAAAGAAGTGTTGTAATCTATGCCTAGGGGAAAATCCCCAGACGAGGATGGTTTTACTTCTGAATTTTATAAAGAATTCTTTGATACAGTTCCTTGTATTAATGGAAGTGTGAAGCAGACTACCAAAATTGGTTCTTTTCTGGAATCTTTTTCTAACGCACTAATTAGTATAATTCCAAAAAAAGATAGGAGTCCGTTAAAAGTTGGATCTTATCAACTGATTTATTTACTGAATGTAGACTAAAATAGTGGCAAAGGTTTTAACTAATAGATTAGATAAGTAGATTGACCAGGCAGGGATGTCCTTTGTCACCAGTCTTATTTGCATTGTTCATCAAACCATTGACTCAAATGATTAGACAGGATGAAAATATCAAAGGTATTAAGGTAAATTCAGAGGAATATAAAATAAATTTGTTTGCATATGATGTTTTAGTATATTTAATGCACCCTGAGCAATCGTTGGGACATCTGCAAATGTGATTAGAGCAATATGGTAAAATGTCAGGATATAAAGTTAACTGGGAGAAAAGTGAGATCAAGCCATTGGTAAAGGAGGATTAATCAGTTTGTAAACAAAAAACTCGACCTTGGTGGTCTGACGAGATTAAATATTTAGGAATAGTTGTGGATGTTGATTATCAACATTTATACAGGTTAAATTACTTACCTTTATTGAATAAGATTATTTTCTTTGGCTTGGCTTCGCGGACGAAGATTTATGGAGGGGTAATGTCCACATCAGCTGCAGGCTCGTTTGTGGCTGACAAGTCCGATGCGGGACAGGCAGACACGGTTGCAGCGGTTGCAAGGGAAAATTGGTTGGTTGGGGTTGAGTGTTGGGTTTTTCCTCCTTTGTCTTTTGACAGTGAGGTGGGCTCTGCGGTCTTCTTCAAAGGAGGTTGCTGCCCGCCGAACTGTGATGCACAGTTTGAGGTGATATCAGCCCACTGGTGGTGGTCAATATGGCAGGCACCAAGAGCTTTCTTTAGGCAGTCCTTGTACCTCTTCTTTGGTGCACCTCTGTCATGGTGGCCAGTGGAGAGCTCGCCATATAACATGATCTTGGGAAGGCGATGGTCCTCCATTCTGGAGATGTGACCTACCCAAGGGCAGTTTGATCTTCAGCAGCATGGATTCGATGCTGTCGGCCTCTGCCATCTCGAGTATTTCGATGTTAGGGATGAAGTCGCTCCAATGAATGTTGAGGATGGAGCGGAGACAACGCTGGTGGAAGCGTTCTAGGAGCCGTAGGTGATGCTGGTAAAGGACCCATGATTCTGAGCTGAACAGGAGTGAGGGTATGACAACAGCTCTGTATACGCTAATCTTTGTGAGGTTTTTCAGTTGGTTGTTTTTCCAGACTCTTTAAACATGACTTAAATAGATGGAAAGACTTACCAATAACCTTGATAAGACATGTTAATTGTAAAAAGATGAATATCTTTCCACGAATACAATACTTATTTCAATCAATTCCCGTAAACTTCTGAATTTTTTTTCAAGGATTTGAATGCTTTATTACAATTGTTTTAGTGGAAAGGTAAGTTGGCAAGAGTGTCATTACAAAAACTGACTTGGAGGTATGCCTTATTTTGAAGCAGCCCAGTTAAAATTCATTAATATGATGTTTGATATTGATCGACTTCTGACATAGGCTAAAGTGGAGATGGCCCAACTTTTTGAACAAAATGTAGATCAATTGATTTATAAATAGAATCCTCATCTTTTACAAAATTATCATCAACCAGAGTTAAAACACTTAATGGAGATATGGCATAATAAGAATCAGATTATTGGAACAAAAGGTAAAATTTCTACTAGGACTCTATTGTACCAGAATAAATTGTTTTCTTTTTCAATGAACAATCAATATTTGAAATCATGGGAAGAGCAAGGTATTAAGTTGGTACAAGATTGTTATGAAACTGGTTCTTTTCATTCATTTAATAGACTTTGGGAAAAATTTGGAATTATGTCAAATACATTGTTTGCATGCTATCAAGTTCGTGCTTTATTGTTAGATCATTTTGGATGTGAGTTAGTTACCTAAGCAAACAAAATTTGAAACTTTAATTTCAGATGGAGGCAAGAAAGCATTTATTTCAGAAATGTACGCTTTGTTACAACATAAAATGAGGAAGTCAGATCTGTATAAATCGAGAATTAAATTGGAAGAAGACTTAACTATTCCAATATCTTAGGAAGAATTTGTGAAGACAGTATGACTAAATTGATAAATGTGAGATATAGACTGGTTCATTATAATTTTCTTCATCAGCTGTATTTAACTCCTGAGAAAGTAAAGAAAGAATAAATAAAATATACAAAAAAAAGACAATCATAAAACAGTTGTTCAGCTGATCTTGTCTTCGCTGTTCTGCTATGTAAGACCCATGAGATCTTTAGGTGTTATTTACATTTTTACCTGAAGTTAAACATCTTATGGTATGTTTTTACATTTTTCACTAGACATTTGTATTTTACTTTCCCTTTTCTTAATCATTTTCAAGGTTCTCCTTTGTTACCTTATGGCATTTTCCAATTCCTCTGCCTTACTTTGACAACATCATATGCCTTTTCCCTTGATCTACTGCTCCATTTAAATTCTCTTAATAGCCTTGGCTGAGTCACTTTTCCCGTTGGATTTTTTTTTCAGTGTAAGTGAGTTACTATACATGCAAACTCTGTGTTATTAAATGCTATATCTGCTGTTTTACTGTTCTACCTTTTAATGTAGTTTTCCAACTTGCCTGCATCCTTGTGGCTACTTACTTTCTGTGTTTTGAAGACAGAAATCAATATGTTTTCTTTGCAATCAGGGGAATGAAGGGATATGGGCTCAGTGCAAATGAGTGTCACAGAGGTCAATCAGCTTTGTTCATACTGAGTGAGCAGTCACAAGAGATTGAATGTTGTACTCCAACTTCCATTTCTTACATTCTTTTGTCAGGCCTTCTTGGGACATGTCCCCAATGGTCCACCACTGAGACATAGTTGGTGCTCTGAGTCTGCAACACCTCGTGGGTTGCCACTGAAGTGCAGAGGGTTAATTCAATTGACTTTCAGCATCCAGAGAAAATAAGCCTAGAGGCCAATGGGCTGGGCCTTTCTTGATTGAGCATCATCTGTTTGCTGCCTTTAATTCAAGCCACAGAAACTCAAGCAAAATACAACACCAAATTATCCATCCTGTGAGGTGTTTGTTCTTTTACTGGCAAGTGCTTCAATGGAATCAAAGATGTGAATTGGTTTGATGATTTGCAGTGAAGATTGAAACTAAGGCCAAGGCAAGAAATGGATTATGATCAAGTATTAGCCAAAATCTTATTAAATGGTAGAGCATCATGCATCCAACTCTTGAGTATAGCTTGTATATTTCTACCTCATCAAACCAGATCTTGAGCAACTTCTGCTAATTGAACATATTTTAAGGGGAAGATAAGGTGGATTAGTTGTGGCAAAACTTTTAATGACTCTTACAACATTTTTTTTTTCAGGCAACACCTGCATTAAGGACAGAATGTCAGAAAAATTTTGTCTCACCTTGAAGAAGCTGGGTAGATGCACCATGGTGGCAATAAAAATTCAATGCTGTCGAACATGCCATAAATTTACCATCAGGATAAGGAGAAAAGGAATTGTCCGGAATTCCAGCAGAAGAGCAACTTCGGATTGATGAAAGGGAGTTGGGATTTACACTCGACTCCCATAAACCAGGTTCAGAATGATCCTCTGATGACATCACCTTTCAATGTTTGGGTGACAAAAAGAAATAAGTTATGCATGCAGTTCCCAGGTAAAGAAACAGTCTGATTGCATGACAGCTTTCTTCTTTTGTCACCTCTTAATCATTGCAAGATCAACTTGTTAATTTCTTCGGAAACTCGACTCTTTGGACTTAAAATACTTGCATGATCCTCTGTCTTATTCACAGAAGGGCCAACGTGAACCAAGGATTTTTTTTTCAGTTTCATTTTTAGCCATAAAACCAGAACACTGGAAAATAAGTAATAATACTATTTGATTTGAAAGGAATATATATTTCTTACTGTCCTTCATTTTCCCTAATGAACCTTTCCTGCAATTATTCACAGCTATTTCATGCTGTAGCCACATCGAAATATCGAGTTAACTTTTTATAACAGTGAATATCTACTGATAATTCCCTGAGATTATTGTATTGTTGTCTGGAACTCCCAAACTTTCATCAATTGCATTTGGTAAAGAAAATCTCGAGGCATTTTGTTGTACAAAAAATCACAGCCAGTCTATTATGATGAGAATGGGGAGATATTACAAACATAGATGCACATTATCAATTGACATAAATTAATTGGAAAATATCATTCTTATTCTGACAGGATGGGAGCTGCCACTTTACTTAGATTTTGGGCTTTCTTTTCATGAAAGACTAGCTGTGATTTTTCATACAACAAAGTGCCTCGAGATTTAAACAGAACACCTCTTGTTTCGATTTTTTAATATGTTTTGAGTTAGCAGGTTTGCTCTTGCGTAAAATTATCTTCTCTACAAAGCAACACAAAGCTGTTTTGGGCAATCACATCCAAGGAAAAATCTAGGTTTACTCTAAGATTTGGAGCAGTTCATAAAGAATAATGTGTAGCTTAAAATTATCTTCTTTTGCAGTGCAGTGCCTTATAAATGTACACATTATCCTTTATGAGCTGCTCCAATTTTCTCCAGGGTGAAAGATGCACTGCATATTTTTTTGCTCAGTTAAATTATACATCTGTCCACATCTGTAAAGGAAAAAAAAAAATCAAGAGCAGCATTTTTTTAATGTACTTGAAGCAGGAGATGAACATGGCTGATTGTACTCTCCAGCTTTTGAGAATTGATTATCTTCAGCATTGGGTTTCATAGCTATTAATGTAGATCAGCTGAATGGTCAGTTGATGTAGCCTGGAGTTGTATCTACTGCAAAGGAATGGAACATTAACAAAACACAAAAGCTGCAGATGTTAGAATCTTGTGTGGACAAAGAATTGTGTGGGAACTCAGCAGGTCAGACAGCAAACCATGGGTAGAAATGGTCAGTCAATGTTTTGGGTTTGAACTGCTTATCAAGTATTGATGAAGGATTCAGACTTAAAACAATGACTGATTTTTTTTCTACTCATTGATACGGGCTTCACTGCTGAATTCCTCCAGCAATTCTTTGTCTGCTCAATGGGAAATTGATACTTGCCATGTCTGTTGTCCCCAGAATTACAGATTGTAGTTTATGTTCCCCTGCACATGATTTAATGACAATTAGACAAGGAAAGCTAAATATTGGCCCAAGTGTTGTTATAAGTGAATGTGTGCATTAAAACAATCCTGTTATTCTGCCCATTAAAGTAAACTCCAACACGTCACCTCCTGTCGATATGTCCATCTACCTACCTACACTCATACTGTGTCTGCAGATTCTGCCTTTGTCTTGTAATCCCCATCAACAAATATTCATTGGACATCCTTATGCACAGGATATGCCAATAGGCAGATCCCTTCTCATCTTTATACTGTGGAAAGTCAGTGGACCCGAGTTAATCTTTCAGCCACAAGCCAGCTGACATTTGCTGTGAATATGCAGTCCCCCACTTCAGATGGGCTATCTGAACAACGTGTGAGAACAACAGATACACGTGGTAGTGGCTATCTGTGGCAGAGACAGCTACATCAGAAGAGGCCGTGTAATCTTCCACCACTCCTTCTTGAAGGAATTTTCTTTTCTTTCCATTTTTTTTCTCCTTTCTTTTCATGTAAGATGACATCAGAATATGGCAATTCCTTGCTAGCCTTTAAAGAAAACTTTTCACTGTTTTTCCATATACATGACAATAATAAATATATCTAAATCCATACTATCAGAGTCAGGAGATGGGGCTGTCACAACTACCTTGTGGAAAAGATTTGTCTCATTCAGTTATATTGCATTCATTGTTAGCTTGTGTGGACCGGCTATTAACCCTGATGCTAAAACCATGACAGTTCTAATTCACACCTTTGGTCTCCCAGTGGAAATTTGTGCATCATGCAAGATGTAGCAAGATGCAAACATTTCATTGAAGAGATGCACTTTGTGGGTATATTATCACCATCTACCAATAGAGATACTCACCCCACTGGTGTTTGGGTTTTCAAATGGAAAGAGCTCATTTGAATCAGGAAAAGCATGTTGTTACAGTTCCTTTGTGATGGTTTGTCTGATGAAAAGTGCATAGAGCATCAAGCACAGGAAGCACTGAGGCCTTAAAGAAAATAAATACCATCCACAATGGGATTGTCTTGTCTATTCAGTAAGCTCTGACATGCAACAAAATCCTCAGCATTCCATGTTTGTAGCAAAGTTTAAGTGGGCCATGTTGGGGATGCAGTTATAGCCACCAATCAAGGTTACTCCCATTCCAACCCATTGCCTCTCCCTACATTGGAACCCTACATACAACCCCACATAATCCCTGAATGGACATTTTTGGCACTTATTTTTTTGTTGGACGGAGCTGACATAAAGTGGTGTTTTTATTTAAAGAAAAACATTCATGGCCTCCAAATCCCAAAGATCTATTGGCTAAGAGCATGTCAACCACCAGAACAGAACCTGAGCAACTTCACTCTACTTGTGTTGGGGCAATGAAGAACTCATCACAAGATTTGTAGGAAGGTGAAGATGTAAGTGTATGCATGAGAGTATTTTACAAATTAGATAATTAAATTTCTGTAGTTTGTAGAAGAACATTCTGGTCTGCAATAGTTGTGTTCATTGACTGGCAGGTGGCATTTTATAGATTAGTGGGAATAGATGTTGAGTAAAAGAAGTGTATAATAGTTTCATAGAAAGTCCTTTTGGAATAAGGACACTAATATTCTTCACTATGTAGATGGGAAAAATAATTGTGATGTTCAGATTCCAAAAGGCCTTTCCTTGAAACTAGCCACTGCTACCACATTGTCCATGAAAGCCAAATAATTGCAATTAAGGAGTGGACAACTATAAAGTTTGGGCATCATTAGGAACTAGGAACATTCCTCTGAAATCTTTTCCTTAAGATTCATAATTACAAATATTGTCACAGAGTGGAGAAGTATTTGGCCTCCAGAAAAGCCTATCCATTGTTACTAACAAGTCTCACAATTCAGTGTCTGGCTCACTTCTGTCAATTTACTCATCAAAATAACTTACAATATGTAATATCAATGAAAACAATAAGTGATAGAAATACTCAGCAGTTCAGACAGTATCAGTGGAGAGAAAAATGAACATTAATCTTTCAGGTCAATGACCATTCATCAGGATGAATATGATATAATATTTATTAGAGGCTCCAAAAGCTCAGTGGTTAGAGCACTGGTCTTGTAAACCAGAGTTCGCAAGCTCATTCCTTGCTGGGGCCTCATATCTGTGAGGGGCGCTGGACAAAGTGGTGACTATCTGTCTTCCTTACGGTAGACAATTTAAAGAATTTCGTGTTTGTTACATTCTAAATGTAGTATTACTTGACAATAATATGCAGTGACGCCCAGTGGTATAAAATCAAAACTGCAGCAGTGTTGAGCCTTATTCAACAGTTGAAAATTCAGCCAACTTTAAAGCATCATTATATAACTGATAATTCTGTAATTATTCCCTTTAATATTTAAAAGATATGCTTTCTATGTCCTGAGGCCTCGACCTGAAACATGGACAGTTCTGTTTCCCCATTGCTGCTGCTTGACCCACTGAGTTCATCCAACAATTCGTTATTTTTTTGTTCCAGATTCCAGCATCTGCAGTTTCTTGTGTCTCCATGTTTATTACTTGAAGATCACTGCATTGTTGTACACAGCTGCTCTTCCTTCATTAGTTTTGTCTGGGTTTTGTGCTGGGAGGCAAAAAAGTGAACACATAGCTGAGGCAGAAGCAAGAACACCTCAATACTCACATAAAATATTCTGTATACTGAGCAATGTTGAGAACAGAATTGCGGTCAAGAGGATCAAGACAAACAAGATAAAGCACTATTCCATGTCAGTACTCAAGAACAGGCAATCAGCCTTCCTGCCACTCACCATTACCTGGGAAGACAGATATTAATGCCAAAAGGTGAAATGAAAGTTGAAGGTCACTTTTGTACCATATACTATCAGAACATCAAAAAAAAAAGTGGATTAGGAAACAAATAGCATATTAAAAAAAGATCTTAAACGTTTTATATCGTGGACAAATGTTTGGGACAATTTTGAATTCTTTTATATTGTACTAAATCCGACTTGATAAATTATTCATTTACTAGATATTTCTGTGGGTGGACTGTCAACAGTTGTTAGCTCTGGTCTTCAGGATTTTCAGTTCCTGTCATGGTGCTATTCAATGATGGTGCTCTCTCAATAAACAGATTGCCTCATCTTCCTTGTGAGTGTGTTGCTGGACAGCACATAAACCTTTGTTATATTTTTATTCGCTAATAGAAATGAATGCTAAATCTTAATAAATAAAAAATCTTGTAAAGGTTATTTACTCTTGCATTTAAAAGTCAAATGTTACTGCAATACTAGCTTATCAGGGATTTCCATAATCATTCTTTTCAGCATTCATATTGTACATTAAAAAAAATTATATGGTGAAAATATTCTGTATACTGAGCAATGTTGAGAACAGAATTGCAATCAAGAGGATCAAGACAAGCAAGATAAAGCACTATTCCATGTCAGAAAACTGAAATTAAAGCAGAAAATGTAGGAACTTTCAAAAGTTTGGGCAATGTGGCAAGGTTAATTGAAAAAGGTTTGCTGTTAAAAACAAGCTTCTTCTGGAACTTTTACTGATGAGATCTCACTAAACATATTTTCCAATCCACTATGAAATATATGAAAATTGACCCAATTGTGTTCTCTTGAATTTGAGAGAAATTATGAATGATGCAGAAGCTGTTTTGGTAGTGGTCTTTTGACTGGAAAATGTTTCGAATTGCATGAAATAAGGGTAACATAAGTGGTCACAATTGTGGTGGAAGCAATTTTGAAGACTGAATTAACACAGAGAAAACACATTGATATTACATGAAAGCATATTGATTTAAGTGCAATTTTTAAAATCTGTTGTAACAATGAATTAAAACTAAATAAAATTAGTAACTACACAGCTTTGATATACATATAGCTTATTCTTTTCTCAAAAGAGCCAAGCATGAATTCAGTACATGCAGTCAAGAAATTAAAGGTTTTTTGGAAAAATCTGTTTACATAATGTTGGTAACATGTCATTAACACGCTATGTATTTCAAGCAATGCCTAATATACTTTTATTGATACTACATTAAGCAAACATTTATGTGCTGTGCAATAATCATCCATTGTGATAACGTCAATGTTTTCAATTTTATAAATGGAAAGTAATTAAATGAATGATTTTGTCACGTCATTTTATTCATTTAATCAGGATATATTTAATGTAAACAAAATGTACAAAAGCAAAATATTGCAGATTGTTGCTATCTGAAGTAAAGGCAAAAGTTAGTATAGTGCTAGTTTTAATCATGTCAACTGATTCCATGCCCAGGTTCACTACTTCAAATCTCATCGATCACTTATCTTTTGAGTTGGTTGCTGAAGGTTCTGCTGTCTAAAAATGTGTGGTCAACTTTGTGCTCACCTTCACTGGCACAAAAATGTGTGGTCAACTTTGTGCTCACCTTCACTGGCACAGTACAGGGGCCCTGCCCCAAAATCCCCCTCAAGCGAGCAACTCTATCTATACATTCATGGATGACACCACCGTTGTAAGCAGGATCCAAATAAAGAATAATTTCCTGGTCAACCCATATTGAAAATGGCTGAGAAAGTGCACCAACACCCTTACTTCATCAGAAGCCAGAGGAAATATAGCATGACCCGCTCATTCCCTCCATAATTTCTGCAGATGCACCATTGAAAGTATTCTGTCAGGGTGCATCACAGCAGGTTACAGAAACTGTTCTGTCCAAGACTGCAATAAACTGCAGAGAGTTATGAACCCTGCTCAGGCTATCACACAAACCCCTCTCCCTTCATTGACTCCATCAATACTTTCCACTACCTTGAAAAAGCAGCCATCATATTGAGGGGCTCATCCCTCTTAGCCACATTCTCTTACCCTTTGTTGGAGAGAAGATTCACAATTTTTTTTTAAATTTAAAATGTAATATATTTTTTTAAATTTAGACAAACAGCATGGTAACAGGCCATTTTGGCCCACAAATTGTGCTACCCAATTTTCAGCCAATTAACCTACACTCCCGGAACATTTTCAACAGCAGGAGGAAACCAACTCCCCATGCAGAAACAGGGAGAATGTACAAACTCCTTACAGGCAGGGTGAAATTCAAACCCTGATCCCGATCTCTGTCTCTGTAAAGGCGTTGCGCTAACCACTACACCAACCATGCTGCCCCACAGCTGTGAGATCACACACCAATAGGTTAATGGACAGTTTCTTTCCCACCATTATCAGACTCCTGAATGCACCTCGCACATGTAAAAAAAAAGTTGACTTTGCTCTGTACTAACTGATCTTTTTCTGCTTGTTTTCCTGCTGTAATGTGCACAGGTTAACCAGCAAGACTTCACAAAACAAACTTTTTCACTGCATCCTGGATATGTGACAATAAACTTGGACTAGAACCTGAAAAGTGAGGGTGGAATTTGGCCATCTGCATTTTCTAATATTGATTCTAATGGTTTTTAAATGTTTGCCAGTCAGAACATTCAAAAATTACAAGTTGAAGTAAATAAAAAAGTTAAAAATTAGAAAGAACTGAACACATAAAACAAGTAAATAATTAAAAACTTTGAATTAAAGGATTTTTTAAAGTGACATATGTTACAAACTAATAAACCATTATTCATACCAACAAAGGAATAGCAATGGAAATTTCACCAGTCAATGGTAAATTCAATATGATAGTTTTTTATTAAAGTATTAATAACATAATATTTCTTACTTAATTCTACCTTAAACTCCACTATGCACAAATGTATATGAGTGTGTGATTAAATACCAAACTATTGCTGTTTAAGCTTGAATCTGGAAAAGTCCATTTTAAAGTCCAGTTTCCAATATCTTGTTGAACTTGAGCATCTTTTTAAAATTGAGGTTCTGAAGTAATTATGAAGCAAGAGTGAAGCATCAGATTTCTTTAAATTGTTGTTCAAAAGCATAATGAAGTATTTCGAAAGAACAAATCATGAGACTTGTTTAAAACTCAAAAATTCCTTTTGTAGAGTAGTTTTCAAAACAATGCTCCTTCATATGAAGAAAATTCTTCAATCCTCCATATGAGTGATATTCCACAAAATTCCTCTTTTCCTTAGGAGTTATGGAGTCTGTACCTTTCACGATGATTTCAAATTTCTTAATCAAAAGTGAACATTTTTCTGGACACCAATGAGGCTGCCTCTCTTTTCTTAGAAGGGCAGTCAGAGTGTCTATTTTCTCTTAAAATGCCACTGGGTGTTCCTTCTTTTAATAAGAAGAACATATCCTTTTCAAATGATTTTGAAACTTTTCTTGACAAAGAAAACAGTCCTGTATTCACAAGAGATAGGGTTTCTTCCATCTGACTCAAAATCTATCTCTCCCTCTCTTCCAGATATATGTTTCTCTGAAATCATGTGACACAACATCACTACTGTTTCAATTTCATTTTGCCAAAAGCATGAACCTTTTCAAATTACCACTTCACATCCACAAAAATATCTGACCTCATCTCTGTCCAAGAAGTTTAAATGGTTAGTGTTTCCGGAAAGTCTGATGACCACAAGCAAGAAATGTGTTTTTGTTTAAATGGATGGCCTCCTTCAGCAGTTCTTCCTATGTACTTGAATACTTCAGTTTTTAATAAAGTAAACACTCCATTGTTCTTAAATCGATTAAAATCCACTTCAGTTCCATTAGGACCTGGTTCTTCCAGATATGCAACTCCAAAATGAACTCTCTGAGTCTCTGTAAATGTAATGTGACCTGTATGCAACCCTGTATCCAGCCCTCAAGCTAACTTTACTAAGAAATATATATTTTATAACTAAAGATTAACACAAAACCATTACACATAAATTGCTTTTATGGTTTCCAAAATCTATCATCTTTAAAATCAGTGGGCCCAAGGGTATGCCAGCGTGATTGCCCTCCTTCCCCGCTGAAGGCAAACTGGTTTTCAGCATCTGTTGTTAGTCCAGGGATCCTGTGTTTCACAAGAGTGCTGGAACTTGGTTTCAAAGGAGTGAGCTACTTAGTTGAGTTAAGGTGATTAAATCCCCTGATGCTGCCCAACCTGCTGAATATCTGTGGTATTTTTGTTTCTATTTTTAAATCATGCTTAAATGATAACCAGACAGTGCCTGTGGAGAGAAAAATAATTAATCTGAACACTCTGAACACATTTTATTCTTACACTTGATTTAACAACTAACTTGGATTTGTTAAGATGTCTCAAAATAAGATGACCATTTAAGATTGAAATAAGGAGAAACATCTCCATTCAGAAGTCAGTGAATCTTTGAAATTCTCTACCTCAGAGGAAGAGGAAGCTCAGTCATTAGACATTTTCAGATAGGAAAAAAGTCCAAATATAAAGGTGGAGAACCTCCGCCGCAACACATAACTATATACCTCCTTGAATGTATGGAGGCGGTATCTGAGCGGCATAATGCAACCGCTCCGGGAGAGCGCTGCACTCTGCCAATCAATCTGAATGTACAGCGGCAGTATAGGGGTGGTCTGATGAAGCCGTCAACCGCATCCCATCTCCCCACTCACCCCTCTCCCTCCAAGACAGGGATGGCAAGGCAGTGGGAGCACTCGGGCAGTAGTGACTGTCAGAGCAGCTGAGACCGTCGTGGCAGCGGAGCTATCAGCAGGGTGAGGCGGGGCAGCAGGGACAGTGGGGGCAGCCGGAGCCAGTAGCGCAGTGGGGACCATGGGGGTGCGGCCGGTATGCGCTGGGACAGCCACACCGTACCACTTCAGCCTTCAGGCTGCTCTTTGCAGCTCAAAATGCAGCAAAGCAATGGCCACCTTCCCTACCCATAATCTCCCATGCAGCTGGAACTGTTCTGAGAACCACAGAGCACTTCCAACTGCCTGGGGGACTATAGGTAGGGAAGACGGCCATTGCCCTGCTGCATATTTATGATGAGTGGCACCAGCCGCTATAAGGCGCCTCTGGATATGAATGGGACGCTGGAGCAGCCTTTTAGGACTGCTGTTTGAAAGGCAAGTTCTTCGTTTTTCATCTGCTCCTGTAGCCGGCCTCAAGGCAGAGGTCTGACATGAAATGGCCTATTAAGTCCACTCAAAACACAGGGTTTTTGATATTCAGTAAGCATAGAATCATAGGAAAGGTGAGAATTGATTTTGCCTTCGGTGAAAGAAGTAAAAGTGATATGTTTTTTTTGATAGAATTTGCGTGATTTTACTGATCTGAATGTCCACCATCTTAGCTTTGGTCTTGAGATCTTGAAATCTTTGTTTCCTTAAGCAAATATAGACAACATACCGGAAGTGCGGTAATTAAAGAGGCGGGATTCCATTGTGCGACATCAATACATGCTATTCATTAGCCCGTTGTTCACGGAATGTCTGCAGTTAACTTTAGACTGCAGGCATTCCAGGAAATTTACTAGAGGTCAAGAAGGTAAAATATCAGAATGGGAATGGTACCCTCATCCCCGTTCCAACCTGTTTACTCAGCCTGCATTCCGGGCACATAGCAATAATTTTCTGGAATGCAGAGGCTTTGTAAAAAACATAAGAGAGAGGGACAGAGCTAGAGGATAGGAGGCATGGGGGTGGGGGCCCAACAAAACGAGATAAGTCGATGTTAATCCCATCTGATTGGACGCTGCTCAGGTGAAATATATGTTGTTCTTTCAATTTGTGGGTGGTCTCAGTCTTAAATTGCATAAGACCATGGACAGATATGCTAGCAAGGGAATGAGGCCAGCTGTGGTGCTGTTGTGCTGAACGAAGCAATCTCCCAGTCTGCGTCCAGTCTCTCCGATTTAATGGGACACTGGATACAGTAGATTACCCTTGCAGATGCACAAGTGAAGTGAAGCTCAGGTCCTCGAATGGAGGTGAAGGAGAAAATATGGATGCCAGTGGAGCATCTCCTGCGGACATAGGAGTAGGTTTCAAGACGGTTGTTAGTGGAGAGGGAGGAGTAGACAAAGGAATCATAGAGAGAGTGATGCCGGCAGAACTCAGAGGGTAATATGTATCTGGTTTTCAGATCACATAGTAAGTGGCGGAAATGTCAAAGGATGATATGTTGGATGTGGAGGTTGGTAGGGTGGTAGAGATTATTGTGTGTGGGGCAGAGGGGGTCATGGCAAGGCAGATGTGTGGGTGAGGGCCAAGTTGATGGTGATTGAAGGGAAGCATATCGGTGAAAGAAGGAGGGCATCTGGTATAGACGACCTTGTCCTGGAAGAAGATGCAATGGAGACAAAGGAATTGAGATAAAGGAATGGAATTTTTATAGGAGACGGTGTGTGAAGAGGTATATTCAAGGTAGCTGTTGATGGATTTGTAGAGGATGTCTGTCCATAGTTTGTATCCCGAGATGGAGTCAGACGTTAATAAAAGGAAGCCTGTTGCCAAAGATGGACCAAGTAATATGAGATTGGGGTAGAAGTTGGCAGCAAAGTGCATAAAGTTAACAAGCTCATCATGGGTGCATGTGGCAGCACCAAAATAGTCATCGATGTAGTGGAGGAAGAGTTGAGAGGTCTTGCCTGTGTCGGCTTATAGCATTGATTGCTCCATATAGCTACCAAAAAGACAGGGATAGCTGGGTACCCATGGCTACACCTTTGATTGGAGAAAGTGGAATGAGTCAAAGGAGAAATTATTGAAAGTGAGGACAAGTTTTTCCAGCCGGAGGAGGGTGGTGATGGAGGGGTATTGGTTGAGTCTGCTGTAGAGAAAGAAACAAAGGGCATTTAACACCATCAGTATGGGGGATGAAGATGATGTAGAGTGATTGAATGTCCATCATGAAGATGAGGCGGTTAAGTTCAGGGAACTGGAAGTTGTTGATGCTCTGTTCGCTGCAATAGCATGGATCTCCCAATGGCCACCAATTTCAATTCCCCATCCAATTCCCTTCCTGACATACCTGTCCATAGTCTTATGCACTGCCAGACTGACACTACTGACAAATTGAAGGAACAACACCTCATATTCCTCTGAGCACCCTCCAAGTGAATGGCATTAAAATCGACCACATTTCTGTTTCATCTTGTATTTGTATGTGGGAGTTCTTAGGCAACACATGGATGAAGGAAAAGGTTCTTTATTTTAAAGTTGATATAAACAGCACATGAGGCATGCCACGAGGCTGCAAGCCTCCATTACGAATCTAACATAATGTCTCTTGATCTGTGTCAGCCCCCTGCTGGCAGATAAGTACAATCAAATGGGAGCTATAATCCTTAAGGCATTGCTAGTTGCATTGAAAGCAGGATCATTATCATTACATCTCCCTTTCTTAAAACAAAAGTAGTTTACTTTTAACTAACATGCTTTCTTTGTAGAACTTTGAAATTTTAATTTTAGCACCAAGAACGTACATTTTCATTACTATCAACAACGTTAACATTTTAAAAACTCATTTTATGTTCACACTTACATACACTAAAACTTGAAGTGCGAATAAGATAACACTACCTCATTCTATAACAGGAGTTATAGAATGTGTCAGGTAAGTCTATGAACTGACGGTGGCGCCTGCTACAAATTCATCATACATCATAGACTGTCTCTCCTTCACTTTCCACAATGAGGACTTTTTTTGCCAGGTTCAGTTTCTCACAGTCTGTTAAACCTAGTATGGCCTGTACATCATTTGGTACCACATGTGCTCTCTGTCCTTGTGTTTCACTTTGACTATGCATTCTCCTTGCACTGGTGTATCGGTACCTGAATATCCTGTCACTTTCACTTTTGTTCCGTACATCTTTGGTTTCGATCTAATCTTCTTAAAATCAGTCTCTGATATTACATTAATTTGTGCTCCAATATCCAATTTAACTGAAATGTATTTGTCATTCACTTTTAATCTCAACATCAAGTCTCTGTTTTCTTTCTTGTTTTCAGTCACAACATCTACATAGAATTCTTCTATCTCCCTTTCATCTACTGCATGAACCTTGCTTTGTTGTACTTGGTTCCTACAGCAAAGGGCATAATGTTTGCTTTTGTTGCACATATTGCATGTTTTACCATATGCTGGACACTTTTTTGGTAGGTGTTGTACAACGTATTGATGACATGGCTTTTGATTTCCCCTTTCATTTTTGTTCACTGGCCACACCTCTCTTTCCACTTTGGTGTGCTTTTTGTTAAATGGTTTATGTCCATTCTTGCTCACTGCATCCACGTGGTAGCTAGTTTCACTGAACAGCTCTTTTGCCTGCGTTTTACAGTTCCTGTAGCCCTGCAGTGTGCTACAGCTTTTTCCAGTTCTAGATTTTGCTCTCTTAGCAGTCTTTCCCTTAGACTATTATCTAGAATACCACACACAATCTTTTTATCAGCAAGTCGGTCAGTCCATCAAATTCACACCTTTTACTTCTCTTTCTCAATTCAGTCACATACTGACAAACACTTTCTTCCATTTTCTGTACACATGAAAAATCTGTGCCTCTTAAATGTCACTTTATGTTTAGGTATACAGTATGCCTCAAATTGTTCCATTATTTTTTCTATTTTCATTTTGTCTCCTTCAGCAGCAAATGTGATTATTATACACCTCCAGGGCTTCATTACCTATGACATGTTAGAAAACTGACACTTTCTCTTTATCATTTTTCTTGTCAGCTCCAACTGCCACTAAATACAATCCAAATTCTGTTTAAATCTGTTCCAATTTTCAGCCACATTGCCTGTCAGCGCTGGTGGATGTAATCCTTCCATGTTTCACTGTGTTAGCTTCTCTTCACTGATCAGTTGCTGACTTTAGATTTTCCTTTTAAAGTATTTCCTTCTAATTTCCTTCATCCCACTTCTGACACTGTTTCATCTTGTATTCATCTGTGTGAGTTCTTAAGCAACAAATGGATGAAGGAAAAGGTTCTTTACTTTAAAGTTGATATAATCAGCACATGAGGTGTGCCATGAGGCTGCAAGCCTCCATTACAGATCTAACATACTGTCTCTTGCTTGTGCCAGCCAAGCTGGTGGCAGCCAAGTGTAATCAAATGGGAGCTATAATCCTTAAGACATTGCTAGTTGCATTGCAACCATGATCATTATCATTACTGTTTCCATTTGACCACCACCCACCCCCCCCCATCTTCCCCCCATCTCATGTCCTCTAGCTTGGCTTTCTTCTCTCTCTCTCGGGGCCATTTTATAGAGTAAAAAATAGACTGTAAAGGTGGAGATTCTCCTCCCTCACATTACTGACCCTACCTACCTTCATAAATACTCTGGGAGCAGCTCCAAATCACCAACTCTGATCCTTCCGGGGGTAGACCCAGCGCTAGAGCGGAGCACTCCACTTCACTTCATAAATGTACAGGTGTTGCAAGCAGCTGGCTAGGGAGTGGTCTGATGATGTCACAATGACACCATTAGCCTGTGACCCAGGACCGAACAAATCTATTTAGTGAATCTATGCTAAACAGTTTGTGTCAGGCAGAACGCTGGGTAATTCCTGCAAGTAACATAAATTTCAGACTAGGTAATGAACTCATCAATTTCTTAAAGGATATTGATAAGTCAGCTCAGTTCTGACAGCAGTCTTTTCCCTTCATTGTTAAATCTACAGTGATTGTTTTATTGTCATCAATAGAGGATGAGCAAATAGAGGCTCTTGGGAGTTACTACCTCAGAAGATATTTCCTGGAACCAACGCACCAATGGCATCATGAAGAAAGCCTCTACTTCCTCAGGAGTTTGCGGAGGAGCTAGTGGAGTTGTTCAAGTGAACCGGTACGGACTTGAAGGGCCGACATGGCCTGTTTCCATGCTGTAAATGGTTATATGGTTATATGGTTATGGTTATGATATTTAATAATTACATTTGAATTCTCAAACTATCTTGGTTAATTTAAATATTTTTAACCTAACTTGATTTTAGTTATGCTAGACTAGCAACATAACACCAACGAAATGGACCCTAATTAGATTTCCTATGCAGGTTAATCAGGCAAGTCTTATGTTTTACAATGAAAAATGAAAGGATGTACATTAAGCCTCAGACATTCAGTGAAATTCTCCATTGGTAAGATGAAACAGCATTTCTTAAACCCAGGCAGATCAACTGAGATTTGCTGGAGCCACAAGTGTCTCAAAGCTTATTTGCATTTTCTGTGTTCTGTATAAAGTAGTTTTAAACAAAGAAGCTTCGCATCCAAAAGGTTGTAACCTGTCAGCTGATTAATGAAAACAGGAGGTGGAAGAGAATAAAGAATAATTAAATCTCCTGATGAATATGGGATATTGAATCAAACACTGCAATCATTTTAAACCATTCCATTACAATTTATACTATGTCATGGCTGCATATTTCCCACAAAGTTGTTAACTATATTCAATTGTGCAAATCATCTGCATCCATTTTGATAATCGCGCTCCTGTCAAGGTACAAAAACAACCTCCTTTGAAGAAGACCTCAGAGCCCACCTCACTGACAAAAGACAAAGGAGGAAAAACCCAACATCCAACCCCAACCCACCAATTTTCCCTTGCAACCACTGCAACCATGTCTGCCTGTCCCGCATCGGACTTGTCAGCCACAAATGAGCCTGCAGATGACGCGGACATACCCCTCCATAAATCTTCCTCCGCGAAGCCAAGCCAAAGAGAGAAGAGCAGGAATGAGCAGCCTGTAGTGTTGGGTAGACAAGGTCACCTCACTAAGACTGTTTGGTCTCATTCAAAGAACACAGTCATATATTTAAGGCATTTTCCTGCATACAAATTGGGTATCATTTCTTTGAATGTATTGTTACAAATTTATGTTTTACATTTTGCATATCCTCTTCCCAAAGACAGGGAAATGAATTGTTGTCAGTCATTTAATCTCATGTACGTCATAATTAAGAGACATCTTTCTTGTATATAACAATCAACAGAAGTCTGGAAGGGTTGCTCTCAGTACACATCATATCCATTCTCTGCCTACCTGATTTCTGGTTTTCAATTAACACATGCAAATAGTTAATCACCTCTAATCTTAAACTATTAAAATTAACAATGGTGGCAAAAACTTCTGGGCAGAAACAATGTCAACCAGGAACTGAGTGGCTTGTCAAGTGTTGCTCTCAGTACACACTAATATCCATTCTCTGCCTTCCTGATTTGGTTTGCAATTAACACATGCAAATGGCTAGTTTCACTCTAATCCTAAATTATTAAAGTTAAACAGTGGGGGCCAAAATTTCTGAGCAGAAACAATGTCAACCAGGGACTGAGTGGCGTCGTCAGTGTTGCTGAATGCTTATTGTAGCCTTTGACAATTTACAACACGTCTATCAGTAGTCAGTTAGCACTATTGCATAATTAAAAACCAGGCAGGCATCAGGATATCTGGGTGAGAATTGATTCCTGTCTGGAAGGTTCTTGACTGAGTATAACTTATGCTGGTTTACTTATAAACAATTTTTGTTGCTATCTTATAAACACAACTTTCTACATTTCCTTCTACATTTCTACACCATTTTAAAGGGAACGATAAATATTTATGGCATAGGATGAATGCAGCTGATTTCTGAATATTATGATCCAAAATATCCCATGTTCTTTCAGGCCTTATTTCCAGATCTACTTGCTGCACAGGTTGACAAGGTAGTCAAAAAGGCTTATGGTATGTTGGTCTTCTTTTGTCTGGGATTGAATTCAAGAGACATGAGGTATTTTGCAGTTCTACAAAACAATTATTAGAACATCTTTGAATGTTGTTTTCAATTCTCGTCTCCTCATTACAGGAAGAATATGGAAGTTATGGAGAGGGTGCAGAGGAGATACTGTATACCAGGATGATGCCTGGTTTGGAGAATCTGTCTTATCATTGTGGTGAATGTCTGCCAAGCTGCCTGTCTCCCCTCTTGCTGTACTAACATTAGCTGTGCATTATCTCTAATGTTAAGGACACTCCCCTTGGGTATAACTGTATATGCACCTATTGTCTTTCAATATTGTACCATGAGTTTCTGCTAATAAAAGCCATGATTATTGTTTGACCACATCGTCTTTGTCTACTTCATTAACTGGTACTTAAATCATCTCCAAGGATCTGTCCTGGAGCCTCCATGATGATGCAGTGGCTATTCTTTGTGAGGTGTCTGAGGAGATTTGGTATATTACCAAAGAGTCTCGGAAACTTCTACAGCTATACCATGGAGAGCATTCTGACTGGTTACATCACTGTCTGGTACAGAGGAGCCGACTCTCAGGACAAGAATAAACTCCCGAGGATTATTAACTCGCCCTGTGACATCACAGGCACCAGACTTCACTCCATCAAGGACATGATGAGGTGGTGTCTTAATAAATCAGCCTCAATCCTCAAGGAGCTCCACCAGCCAAGCCATGCCCTCTTCTCTCTGGTACCATTGGTAAAAAAGATACAGGAGCCTAAAGACGAGCACTCAACGGTACAAGGAGAGCTTCTTCCCCACTGCCATCAGGTTCCTGAATAATCAATAATCCAAAGACACTGCCTTACTTTTCGTGCACTCTTATTTTATTATTTTTATATAGTAATGTTGTAAGATGGTTGTAACAGGGATATTTGCACTTTGATGCTGCCACAAAACATCAAGTTTCATGACATGTTCATGACAATAAATTCTGATTCTGATGAGGTAAAGTATTTGGAGTGAAGAAGGATGAGAAATGAATTAATAGAAGATTTTGAAAGGCATAAATATGGTGGACAAAGAGTATCACTTTCCCTGGGCAAACAGCAGAGGACATCTGTATGAGCTGAGGGGAGGAACGTTTAAGGGAGACGTCAGGGGTAAATTTTTTACACAGTGAGTAGAGGGCATTTGGAATGCATTTCTAGGGGTAGTGGTCGAGGCTGGTACAACAGGGACTTTTGAAAGACTCTTGGACAGGCACATGGATACAAGAAAAATAGAGGGCTATCAGTGTCAGGTAAGTTGATCTCTGTTGGTCAGCACAACATTGTGACTGAGCGGTCTGCGCTGTGCTGTAATGTTCTTTGTAAAAAAATATAATACCAGCCATGTTGTACATGAACTCAAATTAAATGCAGGACCCCTATATCACAGAAGCTCTTTAAAACATTTCCCATTTGTTTTCTCCAAGCCCAGAGGTTACAATATTACTCCACAGCTGAATGAATTCTTGCAGAGAAATTGTTTACAATAGCAGATTGTCTGATCCTGAGGATTTCCAGCAACATCACTTTGCTAATTCAAACCAAAGAGTGCTTGTAAACCCATATGGTTTTTGCCCAACCTCTTTAGAAAGACAATGATTCTACCACATTGGGTTGGCCAGTCAAGTTGATGTTGGAGCTCTATGGTAAATGAATAACAAATCCAACGTATCAATGGTGAAAATCAATTTCATGTAACAGATGCCCCTCATAGTTGGAAGGAGATGCAAGAACTGCTTTAACTCTGACAACTTAATTGAATACAACAAGATTAGGACACAGCTTGTCATTTAACAGTGGTGCCATATCATTCTTTAATTCTATTACTGAATGTCCTTTTAACCCTTAACATTTTACAGTGAAACCCCTGGTACCTGGCAGTTAAGTGAATTTTCTGGTTGCTTCAGATTGCGTGTTGCGTGATTGGCATGCCAATTTTAACCAATATGTTTTACAATTTATTTCCTGTTAGTTATTTTTTTAAATGTTTCCAGTTGCTTGAGTCTGCTGGTTGCTTGAATTCCAGATAACAGGGGGTTTACTGTATTATATATCAGTAACTATGGAAGGTAGGAAATGCCTGTTATCAAAAGCAGCTACTTTCCCGACAACATGTTAAAGCACATTTTATTTTTTAACTTTCTTATGCTCATTTGCATTTGGCAAGTGAGGAGGTAAAGGATTGAATAAGTCTCCAAAATTTTGGAAAGGGTATTTAAATAAATAACTTTTTAAATGAAGAGTCAGCTTGTTGCTACGAACTGCAAAGTGTTACACCTGCATTGCAATACAGTGTGTTTCTTTTCCATGTACTCGATCATCAGAAAGCAGATATTGCAGATAACAACATCAATCATCAATGTATTAATTTAGCCATTTTTTGTTGACAGCATCACAGCACCAAGCTATATAATTCTAACCTTGCCAGTTAATATTGCACGACTGACAGGAACTGTTTGACTAAAATATCAATCCAATATGGAGTAGGGGAGAAACGAAAAAACTGTTCTAATTTTTTTTCTTTATTGACACTTAATTAATCTGACAAAATGCTGTCCGCAACCTTATCAATAAAGTTCTGCACTACAGGACACTTGAACCTCTGGTATTAAAGGCATTTTCTTGACATGTGGCACCTGCTCTCCTTAAATTCATCCCTGTTGGACAATCGTCAATCTTGCCTTGAAGATACATGAGCTTTTATAAGACAACTTGCTAATGTAATTTTAATAATAAATGAAAATCAAACAAAAAGTACAGGTGCGGGAAGCCTGAAGTTAAATCAGAAATTACTGGAAACTTTCAGCTGTTCAGATAGTCTCAGGAAAGAGAGAAAGAGTTAACATTTCAAGTCAAAATGTATGCCATCTTATAATATTTTCTGTTTTTATTTGCAAGCCAGATTTAGGGGAAGAAATCCTTTAAAATAAAGTTTTGTAGGTATTAAATTTAGTTCAGGTGAGTTTCTAATGTTTCTCCGAAAAGAAAAGAAAAACAAAATTTAAGCTGAAAATAAAAAATAACATTAAGCTGAAATTTACACAAGTTGAATTTTATTAGTCTACAAGGGTAAAGGAAATTGTTAACATTATGAATGCAATTTATTCTTAATGTCATCAATTTAGGTTTTCATCATCTCCTGCAATATCATTTTCACAACCTTTCTAATTTTCCCATAGTTTTTTAAAAAAATTTACATTTTAACCTTTTACTGATCGTTCCAATCCCTTTACGTACTATTTATTTTCATTGTGGTTTATTTTTATGTCTTCGCTGTGAGACATTTTTCTCCAAAAATGCAAGAAATACTGAACAAACATGGGATTTGAGTGCTATCGATAGGGTGTTCAGGACAGGGGTGGAGAGAACTACATTGAAAATGACATTCTGTGGCAAGGCTTTGTCTTGAATCTGACTAATTCTCAATGCATGAGTGATATGACTTGCTGAATATTTCTTGCTTTTCTTGTTTTTACTTCGATTGCCAACATCCATGGTATTTTGTTATTGCTTGATATGACCCTTGCTGTTTTTGTTGAAGGTATAATATCTCTTTCATTGGAGTCCAGATGAAATCGCACCACCTACCATTCAAGTGCCTTTTTCTCACCAATCACTTAATTTGAAACCAAATGTTGTCACCATAATGTGTCTTCTTTGCCACTTCAATCTTGGTGGCATTTAACATATACTTCAATGCTCACTAACCTTAATAATAATGTACAATTCTCAAACTGATAGATGGAAAGGGAAGATAATTTGAATATGACAAGCAGATGCATAAAGTGCTTTAGTAAATGCCACTGGCATTATTTCATTGCACGTTTTACATTGATGTGCGAGGATTTTAATTTTATAGTGAGACTTGTATCATTAATCAGATTCATTTAGGCAAATGATTTGAGAAGTGATTGAAATGTATGAAAGGAATAAATCAAAAAGATTAAACAGAGCGGTGGAGAAGTAATTACGTGTTGATTCATTAATGCCATTCTTCATTTCGAGCAAAGATGTAATTTAGTGGAATTCCAGAGAAAAGACTGCAGAATAAAAGGAGACACAATCAAGCCTCAATTCCCAATGAAGTTGAATAGATTTGGAAAATCCAGAAATGCTGTACTAACTTGAAAATTAGCAAAGGCTAATTTGTATATTAAAATTTTAAAATACTCAAATTTGTTCAATGTACTGCAGTCCTAAAGACAACTTATTGCAATGTACAAGCAGCACATCTACAATAACACCAGTCACCCATTTGACTTAGGAGCAGAATCAGATTGTTCAGCCCATCAAGTCTGTTCCACTATTTAAATCATGGCTGATGTATTTTTCCTTTCAGACTCTTGCCTTCTCTCTATAACCTTTGATATAGATACATGACCATCTTGCTGAAGACATTTCTCCTTGTATCTGTTCAAAACAGATATCCTTTTATTCTGGGGCTGGGCACTTTGGTCTGTCCGGGAATCTCACTACTGGAAACACCTTCTCCATGTCCACTCTATCTAGCCCTTTCAACATTTGATGCTTCAATGAGGTTCCCCCTATACTTGAGTGGGTACTATGATCTTTCTTTTTATTGTAATAAAGAAACTTGGGTTCTTTTGTATTAATTTTATTAACAACTCATGACCTTGTGGGGCATCCATTTTGCATCTAATCCAAGGTGGAACATTTGTCCTTAACTTCCTCTAGTGGTCAGGAGTTGTGTCGTGTTATGCCAGTGGCCCTAAGTTGACATCTCTGTTCTTGTTTGGGTCTGCAGAGTAGGGAAGTTTTGTGCATAGCCTAAGTTTCATCAGGAGCTCAATGGGTAGCATGCCATGCTAAGTGGTGAAGCTTGGTAACTCAATGGATCTGAGCCACTGTCTCATGCTTCCTTGAGCAGCTGTTTAACTAGGTGAACTCCTTTCTCTGCTTTACCATATGACTGGGGTAACAGAGGACTTGAAGACACATGCCAAAGATTGTACTCTTCTGCAAAGTTCTGGAAATCTTTACAACTGTAGCATGGTCCATTATCACTGTAGACGATTTGAGGAATTTCGCATCTTGCAAAGATTGATTTTATATATTTGATCATGCAGGCAGCAGACATGTTGGGAAGCAGCGCAATCTCAGGATAGTTTGATAGATAGTCAATAACCAGCAGATAATTCTTTCCACCTAGATAGAACAGATCAGTCCCAACTTTCTGCCTTGGCTCCTCTTGTAAGTTATTTATGATCATGGGTTCCTTTGTCTGCTGTGAGTGATGTTTCAGACTGGTTTCACAGTTGGAGACCATTCTTTCAATGTCAGCTTTTATCCTTGGCCAATAAACAGCGGTTCTGGCCCTCCTCTTGCATTTTTCCATTTGAAAATGCCCCCTCATGTAACCTTTTCAGCATATCTTGTCTCAGTAATTGAGGAATGACAATCCTGCTCTGTCTGAGTAGAAGCCCATTAACCACACTTAGCTCAACTCTGATGTTGTATTACTGCTGACATTTCCTCTCGAGACCATCCTTTATTCAGATTTGTGATGACCTTTTGTAGAACTATGTCCTTTTCTGTTTCAGCTGACATCTGGTTGGATTTCATGTAAAGATATAGGAAGAGATTCAGTTATCAGGCTCATGTGGAAATTCACATCTGTCTCTGTGGAACTCTTATTGAGTGCTTCGCTCTGCATTGTTGCACTGAACAATGCATCAGCTAGCATAATAAGTTTCCCTAGTGTGTACACAAATTCAGTCACTTTATCAACAATCTTTGGATTCGCAACAACATCTCACTGAAGTTTTTATTGATTATGGCTATTAATGGCTTGTGGTCTGTCTCTGCTACGAATGTTGGTAGACCATACACATACCTGTGGAATTTCTCAAGCCAATAGACCAGACCTTGGCATACTTTCTCTATCTGTGCATATCGATGTTCAGGTGTGGTCATTGTCCTTTTTGCATATGCATCTGGCCTCCAATCTTCTCCTACTGCCTGAAGTAGAATGGCATCTATTCCATCTTTTGAAGCATCCATAGATATTTTCCTCCTCCTGGATGGGTCAAAGAACGTCAGAAGCACCAGTTCTGTCGTTAGAATGGACGTCAGTCGTCCCCATTCTTCAACGTTTTTTGCCATCCACTTGAATTCACATTTGTCCTGTAACAACTTCCTCAGGTCCATTGTTTTGAAAGAAAGGATTGGCATGAATTTACTAATGAAATTGATAATTCCCAGCACTCTCAATATGTCCTTTTTGTCTGTGGGTTTGGGCATCTCTAAATTACTTTTGCCTTGCTCCTGTCTGGGTCCACACCTGCCTCCAATAGCTTATCTCCCAGAAAGGTGATTTCCTTCACACCAAACTGACATTTTGCTCTGTTTAACTTTAATTCATATTTCTGGATGCATTGTAGCACTTTAATGAACCTCTTTTTGTGTTGTTCTTGTGTGGATTTCCATAGGATCGTCATCCATGTACATGCGTATCCCATTTATGCTTTCTATGATGTCCTCCATAGCCCTGTGAAAGACTTCAAGAGCTGAGGAAATTCCAAAAGACATCCTTAAATAGGAGTATCGGCCAGTGAATTGAATGCACATTATTTTGTGATATCTTCATGCAATTTTAATTGCTAGAAGCCCTAGGACGCATCCAATTTGGTGAAAAAAAATTTCACTGGCCACCCCACTAATAATTTCATCCCTGCGTGGAATCAGATAATGTTTCTTCTTTACAATGACATTCAAGTCTTTTGAGTCCATGCACCCATGTAGGTCCCTGTTCTTTTTGACACACACCATTGAATTCACACATTCTATGGGCTCCTCCACTTTTTTTTTAAAACTCCTTAGTGATGTCATTCAGTCAAGATCCTGTTTAAGCTTTTCTTTTTGTCGTGCTGGAACCCACCTTGGGGCATGCACTACTGGCGGTGTGCCCTCCTTTAACTTTATCATATAGGTGAATGATAGAACACCAAACCCCTTGAAGATGTCAGGAAATTGATCCAGTATTTCCTCTACACTGTTCTGTGCATTGGCGCTGTTAATGTGGTACACTCTCTTGACTAGGCCTAAGTTTTCACATGCTTTGTAACCAAGCAACGATTCATGTGCATCTGGGACTACTTCAAAAATGAGGTGGTGCTCTTTACCTTTAACTTTCACCTTGAGTCTACATCTGCCTTTTGTGTCGATGTGCTGGCAATTGTAGGCTTTGAGCTAAACAGAATTTAGATGGATGTATGGCTTTATCTTCATTGCCCTGATGTAGCACTCACAGATCAAATTGGCCTTTTCCCTTAAGTCCAGCTTGAACGGAATATCTGCTCCATTTGCATGCAATCACACTGTCCATTTGTCCTGCTCAACTCTGTTCACGCTTGGCTGTTCAGTTTCTGTTGGTTTGAAATCTTCCTGCACTACCATGCCCATGAAGAATGCATTAGTGAGGGCAGTCTACACTCTTTCATTTTTGTTTTGTTTCCCTTTGGAAAAAACATTGCTTTTCATAGTGAGTCTGTCCTTTGCACTTGTTACAGACTTTTCCATTAGAAGGGCATTGTTTTGGTGCATGTTGAGTGCCACATCATTTACAAATGAATGTCCCTCCATCTTTTTCTTGTCTCATTCTCTGTATACACTATGGCTATGGGTGTGACTTCATCTTCACTGGCCCTTGCACACTCACTGAACTTTTTCCACATACTACAGAGTTAATTCATTGCCATGACATATTTTCATAGCTCCAGATAAGGTAAGCTTAATCTCCCATGGCAACCTTTCTCTCACTTTCTTGTCAATAATTCTGATCACAATTTGATCACAGATCACTGAATCTTCCAATCCCCCAGATTCTTGCTTGTGGCATAGGATGCTTTTATTATTTCTTGCAGGGCTCCTGCGATTTCTACACTCGCATCCCTCAAAGTCTGAGGGAATATCATGTTAGATCCTGGGGATTTATCCACCCTTACTTCCCCAGACTCTGTGCCAGTTTCCTGAATAAATAATGATGCAAAATAAAAAGCCATTTAAGATCTCCCCCATTTCTTCTGCTTCCATGCATAGCGACCACTCTGATCTTTGAGAACTAATTTTGTCCCTGTGATGGATTACATCATATTTTATATTGTATATAGATACATTTTTGAAGGAGATAGATTGTGGGAATAGTGTCGGTCACAAATAAACACAAACACTTCACAAAGCAGACCTCATTTAAAATGCCAGAGCTCTGCTCAAGCCAGACAGTCCAAGCTCCGAGTGCCCTTGCAAAAACTTTGATAAATGCCTATAGAGACTTCACAATTAGGTGTTAATTGGACACGCTGTGGAGTAATAGATTATTGTTTTGAAAGCAACAGGTGAATGGACTCAGAAGATTGGGTCCAGTGCCGCAGTTTGCTGTTCTAAGAAGGTCATGTGGTTTCTCTAATAAGAGAAAGGGAGAGAAGACAAAACAGATTTTCTCTGTGAGAGAGAGAGAGAAGTGGTTTCTGCAGCATGGCAAGCTGGCAGCTTGTTTAAAACCTTTGTGGTCCATACAAGAGGAAATGGCTGACGAGAATATTTCATCTGAAATAAGGGTGCACCCAACTGCAGCAACTGTGGCCAAGCCCTTGACTCTGCGTAATAAGATCCTGAACACCTGGTGCTAGAAGGGGAATCAGGTTTTTTTGAGGATTGTTATAAAGAGGGGGCAGCTTGTGTCATTTGAGCAATTGAGAAACAAGTATAATTTGTCCAACAGGACATTCTTCTGCTATCTACATATAAGATCTTTGTTGACGGAAAATTTGGGACCAACAATGACCCTGCTTGAATGTAGTGACATGGAGATTCTAATTCAAAAGGGTTATGTGTGCAAATTTATTTCTAACATATTCCAAAATGAGGGTATGAAACTGGACCTACAAAGGTCAAGGGAGAGATGAGAGTACAACAATTAATGAAGAATGGTGGCAGAACCTGTGTCTGGACAGTGTGATGGGGATTGTCAATGCCAGATACAGGATGGTGCCGTTTAACTTCCTGCTCCAGTTGTACCTTACACCTCATAAACTACACAGATCAAAGTCTGAAATTTCAGAAATATGCTTTAGATGTGATGCGGAGGTGGGAACTTTTGTCCACTCTACCTGACTGTGGTCAAAGGTGAGACCTTTTTGAGAAGACCTAGGGGATATTCTAAAAAAAATTACAAGTGGATTTTCCACAGTACCTAGATCTGTAACCGGAGAAGTGCAGTTTAGATTGACTAAATTCCAAATTTTGTTTGTGAAGGCCGTCTTGGCGGTAGCCAGAAAGTGTATAGTGGTTTTGTGGAAATCCGACTCCCAGCTAAGTACCACATGATTGAATATGGAAATAGAGAGTTGCATCCCCCGGAGAAAATCACATATAACTTACGGAGGAAACATGACACATTTGGTAGAGTATTGCAGACTCAGATAGATTGATTACTGAAATAGGACTTGGGTGTGGACGACACACCTACCCTTTTCTTTACAGGTCCTTAGTTTTCTTTTACTTTTGAGTTTCTTTCTCTTCTTCTCAGTGTTTTCTTTGAATGGCATTGTCACTGTGAATTATTTTCATTACAGGCCTTGATAAGGGTCATGTGCCGCAGGAAGAGTGGGATTGAGATAGGTTTTTGGAAGGTATGCGCTGTGGTGGGTGGGGGGAGGTGGATTTGGACAAATGCAAACTTTGGGTATGCATATGTACATGAATGGCTTTGTTTATTGGATTTGTAAGTCTGTGAAATCTAAAATAAAATATTCAAAATGAAAGATTGTGAAGCCTGGAATGAAGCTCTCAGAGTTGTATAATGGGTATGTTGAAGGCCAAGATCAATTGCTATTGACAAAACAGTAAAGAAGAGAGTGAATAAATATTTGGATGAAATTGTGAAAAAAGTGGAGATGAAAGCTCCGCCAACGGGAAGAGCAGGAACGTGTGCAAAAATCGGCGGCAAATCCCTCAGCTAAATTAGAAGATGCATGACAAACTCATATTTTATGTGAAGATGAAGTTAGTTCTGCTGACATAAGCAGTTCCTCTGAAGTGATTTCTCAGCATCTGATGACCTATCATAATGTTGAGGAACTGCAACAGCAAAATCAACAGCTACTGGTGACTGTTCATGAACTTGCTGATAGGCAGGAACCTCTTCATAGATTTCTGAACTTTTTAATGAATATTTTATTTAAGTTTTAAGAAAGTGCAGAATATGGATTTCTGAATTTCAGCTGAATCTTGTGGATGAACTTGAATGACTTTGTGAAGCCAGAACTCATCAGTTGCAACTGGAGGAAAGAGACTGACCACAGAATATAGATACTTTTGTTATGTGGACATAGTATTGTGTTAGTGTTTTTTTTTAAATGGGAAAGATGTGTTATTATTTGTGTAAATAAGAGCTACTTTCCCAGCATCCAATGCATGCAGTTGGGCAGAAACCGGAAGCCGGTTGGAAGTTGGTTGAAGCAACTCAAGTAAAATTAAGTTGGTTAAGGGTTAAACCTATGTAAAGTCATTCTTCTTGAAAGAACAAGCATAACAGGAGCAACTGGTGAAAAGAGTTTTAATAGGGAGAACATATAAACAGTGCTGGATTTGAATCAAACTCAGTTGCTGGCACTGTTGCCCTGTTAGGTAAAGTTTTCCAACCCAGAATATGTAATCCAGCCCACTGTAAACCTTATTCTGAAAGTCAAGAACTGAAAAGTAATAATATTAAGATCTGTGTTATGTCCAGAGCTGTTGGATTGAGCTTGGAGTTGATTGTGTTCACAGACTCTGTCGACTATAAATCTTAGAATCATTGAATCAGACGTGCAGAACAGGTCCTTTAGATAAATTTGTCCTTGCCAACTAAATAGATATTCTGGGTGGGTTCCATTTGCTGGTATTTAGTCCATGTTCTACCAAACTGTTCTTATCCATCAGTATGTCCAAATGTCTTTTGAACATCAAAATTGTTAGCCTTATTCACCAGTCTAGTGGATCTTATTTCAGTACAGAGCAGAGTGCTACAATAGATAAACATAGTGTATTGATACTTCTTTCTTCAGTGAAACTTCAGCACATTACTGTTTTGGAGTAAAATTTCTTATGGGTACATTGGAACAGCATCACCTTCAAGTTCTCTTTTTAATTTATAAACCATCTTAAGTTAAAAGAATTGTCAATTCTTTACAAATCCTTCTACAGGAGCTCAATTGAGAGTGTCCAGGCCGGCTGCATCACAGTGTGGTGTGGCTGTTGCAGAGAAATGGATTGATGGTCAATCCACAGGACCAGAAGAGTGGCAGAGATGATCACTGGAGTTTCCCTTCCTTCCTCCTCCCCCCACCACCACCATCGATGCGATCTACTGGGATCATTGTCTGAAGAAGGCGTGCAAATACAGCATCTGTCAGTTGCAACCATCAGGAGGGAGATGCAGGAATATCAGAGTCAGCTCAACCAGGCTGAGGAGCAACTTCTTCCCTTAGGCAGTGAGAATGCTAAATGACCAAAGGAGCTGCTGACAATTTGAGTCTCTCATATTCATGAAGCACAATTTATTTATTTGCCTATATGAATGCTTATCCTGCATATGTATTGTTTGTCAGTATGTGTGTTATGTCTGGCGTTTTGCTCCGAAGACCAGAGAACATTGTTTCATCAGATTGTGCTTGTACAATCAGATGACAATAAACTTGACAAAGTATTGAAGCATGCTATATTTTGGAAGATGAATTGCCATTTCAAGGAATAGACGTCTCACTCCAAGAGGAAATAGGGAAAGCACATTACATATAAATTTGGGTTCTTCTCCCAATTCCATAGAAGAACAAAAAAAAATAATTCAAAATATCAATGCAATATCAAGATATGTCATATGTGGTTGGTTCAAAGAGTAAACATGACTTGGCTTCGTGGACGAATATTTGGGAAGGATTGTAGACACGGGCATGTTTGAGCCTGCACAATGGATTTTTTAGGTGGTGTGCAGTGTGTGTAGTACTGGCCTCACCTTTTACACCTGGGATTTATCTGCCACGGCCCAGCATGCTGGAATGATGACAGCCAGGTCCTCAGGTCATAGGTATTACGTCGGAGTGTCCTTCTCCTAGATGAATGGCCTGACAAGGCTAATGAGCTCCTTCTGCCTGCGTTTGAAATCAGAGTTTTCCTTCTCTTAGTCTGGCTGCCTACCAAGGTTAATGAGCCCAGCCTACCCATCCAGTTATAGCACTGGACATTCAGTCGCATCATGACAGAGCAAACAAAATGAAAACAAGGGACATCTCGAGAAGGTATTGCTGCAGATGCAGAAGCTGCCATTTGCAGTGACCTCCTGCCTGGCAAACTAGACAGTGACATGCAGCGATCTCTAGATTGAGAAAGGAGAGCCAATATATTACGCGTGCACTTTCCCTGAGTGAGTGGGATATCAGGCCCAGACTTAACCCGGCCACAGAAGGTGTCAATTCTTTTGTGGACAGGAAATAAGAGAAAATCTTGTTCTGATTAGGAAATTCCATTATCTTAAACATTTAAAACTTTTATATATTTTAATAAACAAATTATATGAGTGAAAAGATTAAATTATTTTGAGAAGAGAGATACACTTCTCTTGTATATCTGCAAGACTGATTTATTGCTTCTGATGCTTCCTTTGTGGCCTTCTTTACATTGGAGAGACTGGGCACAGATAGGGAGATTGCTTTGCTGAGAACCTTTACTCTATGCACACCAGTGACAGAGATCTCCCAGTAGCAAACCATTTCAATTCTGTGTCACATTCACACACTCACATGTCTGTCCATTACCTTATGTACTGTCCGACCAAGACCACTTGCAAATTGAAGGAACAACATCTGATTTTCCATCTGGACACTTTCCAGCCTGATGGCATTAACATTGGCTTTTCTAGTTTCTGCTAACCTGCTCTCCTCTCTCCCCTCCCACCTTCCCTTCCCTTCCCTTCACGTAGTCACCCCTCCTCCCTTCCTTTTCCACCTATCACCTCCTGCTTTTGCAACCACCCCTCCCCCTTACTCTTGTGTTCGGATGCCTGCTGACATTATTCCATTCTTTATGTCATAGACCATCAGCAATAGAAATTCACCAAGACAAGGCTAACTTAAAACAATAATTTTAATTAATGACAATTAATAATATATCTTAATTAACTCTAAACGTAACCCCAACTAGGCCCAAATGTATATATGTGTGTATGGATTACCCAAACCATTACAACTTAGGCACAATTCTGAAAAGTCATATTCAAAGTTCAGACTTAGAAATCTTGCATTGAACTTCAGAACTTTTAAAAATGCTGTTCAGGAGTAATTATATAATTGAAACACCAAGTCATCAGACTTCTGAAAACACAAATTCTTGGCGAAAGCAGAGAAATGTTTCTTCTTACGCCACAACTTTCCCCTTTCTTGTGTAGGGGTTACAAAACTTGTGACCTCCACAATCCCACGTAAGTGTCAGATGAAGTAACCATCAAAATGGTCAAGATCCAGATGCAAGAATGATCATGCTTTCTTTACCAAGATATCGATCAATCAGAAGTGACCATTACAATGGCAAAAGTATTACTGCTCCCTCTTGATAAAGAGAAACGGCAGGAGTGACTATCTTTTCCCGATGTTCACTTTAATTCCAACTCTTCTGACGATTTTCTGATGAACTCAAATACTGCTTTCTGAAGTGTCTTAAATCACATCACTGGCTTGAGCAATACTGCTTTGTTTCATTTCTTAAAACATGAGTCAACAAGCAGATGATCCTTTCTGTTTAAACAGGTGTCTCTTTGAGTAAACATTCATTGTTTCAGGTTTTCAGTTGAGAACAGTAATGCTGGTTCTTTGGCTCTGAAAGTAGGAGCCTCAGCGTCTGGGTTTCAAAATGTGCATGTCTATCCCTGTCCAATCCTCAAAGTATCTTTACTAAAAGAAATATATAATGAAGATGAAAAATAACAGAATTCTGTAACATTCATACTTTGAAGAATGGCTTAAACTCGAAATGTTGGTTATGTATTTTTACCTTTCTTATATAAAGGACACTGCTTGACCTGTTCAGTTTCTACACCTTTGTGTTTCTACTTTTATTTTACAGAAGAACAGTAGATCCTGGGAATAAAAAGAGAAAGTTCAGGAATTGTCAGTAGGTATTTAAGAGGAGAGAAGCAATGAACATTTTGGATTAATCACTTCATCAATTCAGTTACTGACCTGAAATATACTATCTCAATCCCTTCATATCACCTGAACATTTGGTGTGGCACAGTTAGCATAGCAGTTAGTCCAGACCTGTTGCAGCACCAATGGCCAAGTCCGGAGTTCGAATCCCACGCTGTCTGTAAAAAGTTAGTACCTTCTCCCTATGTCCGTGTGGGCTTTCCCCAGGGACTCTGGTTTCCTCCCACTGAACAAAACGTACCAGGATTGTAGGTTAATTGGGTGTAAATTTGGTGGCACAGACCCATTGGCCGAAATGGCCTGTTACCGTGCTGTATATCAAAAACTTAAATTTCTGGTTTTGCTTTGAACTTGATTTAAGATGTATATAGGATGTAGAAGAACAAAATGTAATTGTTTTTATAATTTTATGCCTCCAGTGCATTTGCTGACAATCAGATGATAAATCAGCTTAGGGAACTTAAAGTTCTTCAGTACTCTATCACTTGCCTGTGTGCTTATTGGTACTATATAAAAAAATTCTTTACCTATTTAAACTCAAGGGTTAAGTAAAGTATATGTCAGAGGTCCATTTATGTTAAAATGCCTTTAACTTTTTTTGGAACTAGCCAAGGTAGTAATTTTGTTGGTATAAATTATTACAAGCTCCCATTTAGTAAAATGGAATTATCACTGTAAGGGATAGTATAGACAGGAGGGATTGAATAGACACAGTTAATATTTAACATTTCACACAAGCACAACACATCACACCCCAGCAAAAATTAGATACATTGGAAAACTAAGGGAAACCTTGTCACTGTCTGTGCCAGAATTCGTTACATTTGCAAAGACACTGCAATTTTGCAAAGGAGAACCATTCTGACTGCTGAAGAGAAAGCAGCTGTTTGAAGCACCTCCTGTGGCTTTGTGAAACTCAGAGCAAAGCATGCTCTGTGAATGGCTAAGCCTGTCTGGTGGATTGACCTGTGTCAGGAGGGTCTTTTTTGGGAAGCAAAGAGCTTCATTTTGATTGTGACCAACAGTGGGGGTCACTTGAAGAGACTGCATCATTTTAAGCAATGAAGTTACTTGGAGAGACCGGTGCCAGGGTCTTGGAAGTTTCATGTAGGCCACCCAGCAAGTCTCGCCTTCAAAAGGATCATGAGTGTTATGACCACAGCTTGTGTGAATGGATATTTCTTCAAAGGAGAATTTGTGAGTCTGTAACATCCACAACTCCAGTCTTCCCATCAGTTCATCGTTAATTCTGGGCATCAAATTTCAAAGGCCTACACTTCAACAATGAATTTAAAAGACTGAACTCTGGAGTAACTTTCAAGATTTTGGCCTGGATTGCAATGGTTTGGGTATATCACTCACACACAGCCCTACACTAGTACACCTGCACAGGTTGGGGATAGATTTAGCATGAGGATAGCTTAAGAGTTAGAAATAAAATTAATGTTTTAAAATTAAACACTACCTGGTTCATTATCTTTTGCTTCTATTTACATGTGGTTCATGACAAAATACAATGTGACAAACAATGGAAATCTTCTGCAAAGTAATGTAATGATAGAAGACATTTTATGAAAACATTGAGGCATAAAATCCGAGGTGCAAGTAATTTGGCTTCAGAAAAATTTTAACTGAAATGTATTGGTTATAAGCCATCACCAATGGTGAAGATTTCTGGACCTGCCAAGCAAGTTATTGAAAAGAAATACTCAGATCAATCTTGCTGATTTATTTTTTTTATTACTCTTTTCTCAAATGAATGAAGTTGAATGAATGCTGCTGTTACGGCTGAATACACAAAACCTGTGTTGCATGGTAACGTGGATTCTGCTGTAAATAATGGGAGACAGATTTTTGTACCTCCTGAGATCAATTCTAGAAATAAAATGAACAAGAATAGCATTTGGCTTTCAGTTTGGCTGTGAGCTTATGAAATGTATATTGAATATATTGTAAAAGTTAAAGAATGGCACTGATTCAAAAATTCAAAATTTGAAAGGAAAAGGATCTTTTCATTTACTGGTAATCAATTTGAGAGCCATGGAATCATTGGGCAAGGTCAACATTTACTATTTATCAATCATTTTATTATGTGTATTTCCTGACATCTTTTGCCTCTTTCCAATGCAGTTAGTGTTCTGGTGGTGTTCTGCAGGCATCTGTTCTTGGACCCCTGGGTCTTTGTAATTTACATAAATGACAAATGAAGAAGTGGCCATATAACATAGAACACACAGTACAGTACAGTACAGTACAGGCCTTTCAGCACTTGATGTTGTGTCAACCCATAACATTTCTTAAAGAAAGAAGTACTAAACCCTCCATATGCCATAAGCCTCTATTTTTCTTCCATCCATGTGCCTAAGAGTCTCTTAAAGGCCCCTAAACTTTCAGCCTCTACCATCATCCCTGGCAAGGCATTCCAGGCACCCACAACTCTGCGTAAAAAAACCCTGATGTCTATCCTAAACTTCTATCCTTTTACTTTCTACACAAGTTCTCTGATTTTTGCTATTCCTGCCTGGGAAACAGACACTTGCTGACCACCCTATCTATGTATCTCATAGACTTCCATCAAGTCTCCTCTCAGCCTTCTGTGCTCCAAAGAGAAAAATCCCAGCTCTTCTAACCTTGCTTCATTAGACTTATTCTCCAATCAAGGTAACATCCTGGTAAATCTTCTCTGCACCCTCTTCGTAGCTTCACATCCTTCCTATAATGAGGTGACCAGAACTGAAGACGATAACCTAAGTGTGGTCTCACTAGAGATTTGTGGAGTTGCAACTTTAACTCTCTACCTCTGAACTCAATTCCTTATTAATGAATGCCAGCATCCCATAGGCCTTCTTAACTATCCTATCAACCTGTGTGCTGACTTTGAGTGATGCATGGATTTGGACCACAAGGTCTTTCTATTCATTCACACTCTTAAGTAACTAGCTATTAATCCTATACTCAACCTTCTGCTTTGTCCTTCCAAAATATAGGATTGATCTCCATCCTTATCTGGATTGAACTCCATCTGCCACTTCTCCTCCCAACTTTGCATCCTTTCTATATCTTCTTGTAACTTTTGACAGCCTTCAGCTCCACCCACAACTCCTCCATCCTTTGTATCATCTGCAAACTTAATGGCCCATCCTGCCACCCCTTCATCCAGGTCATTTATAAAAATCACAATGGGCAGGGGTCCCAGAACAGATCCCTGCAGCGTCCAACTAATCACCGACCTCCAGGCAAAATACTTTACTTGTACTACTGCATTCTGCTTTCTCATTTTTTTCCAAACCTATTTATTTAGTTATTTATTTTATTTAGAAAATTTTCAAGTCAAACAATGCAAAGGACAAAATAAGTTAAAAAATTAGAAATATACATTCATTAATAGCTATTACATGTCCAACTATAATCAACTGTGCTTCCCCTCCCCCCCCCCCCTCATCCCCTCCCCAATAGAGAGCAAGAAAACAAGATAGTTCAAGTCTAGACTAAAAAGAGATTTTTAAAAAATAAGACGTTGTCAGATATGCACCATTCACCTTTCGGGCCTTAAATTATCTTGCATTTTTTTAGATCCAGGGGAGGGGTACAGACAGGGGCTCGGAAGCAATAAACTAAAGATTTACAGCTATTTTCCATTAATACGGCTGCCAAATGTTGAAAAAAAATTATTGTATTTGTTCGTCAAACTATAAGTGATTTTCTCAAGGGGATACAATTTTGCATTTCTGCATTCCATCGTTCCCTTTCTAGATGGGAATAAGACTTCCAGGTAACCGCTATACACTTCCTGGCCACTGTCAATGCGATCTTTACAAATTGCATTTGAAATTTTGACAACATAATTATAGTCCTTACGCCTGCGAGGTTTCCCATGCTACCCACATCATGCTACATGAGGATACCATGCTACCCACATCAATTTCTTTTGTTACCTCCTCAAAAAGCTCAATTAGGCTCATGAGGCATGACTTTCCCTTCACAAAGCCAAACTGACTATCCTTGAGTATCCTGAACTTCTCCAAATGCTCATAGATCCTATTCTTAAGAATCCTCTCCAATAGTTTGCTATTGTTACTGATGTAAGACTCTTCAATCTATAATTCCCAGGATTCTCCCTTTACATTTTTTAACAAGGGGACTACATTTGCCATTCTTCAATCCTCCAGCATCTCCCCTGTGGCCAAAGAGAATTCAAAGATCATAGCTCCTGCTCCAGCTATCTCTTCCCTCACTTCCCACAGCATCCGGCTCTGGGGACTTATCAATCTTGATGTTTTTAAGAAGACCCTCTTCTTTTATCTCCACATTGTTCAGAACACAAGCCTATTTTATTCCAACCTCACCCTGATCAAGGTCCTTTTCTCTTGTAAATACTGAAGCAAAGTATACATTTAGAACTCCCAACCTCCTTTATCCTTTCGTGGCCCCACCTTCATCTCATCATCCTTCTGTTCTTAACATTTGCATAGAATGCCTTGGAGTTCTTCTTAATCCTACATGCCAAGGCCTTCTCATGCCCCCTTCGAGCTCTCCAATGTCCTTTATTTAAGCTCCTTCTTGGCTACCATATACAGTACTTCTCATGAGCCCTTCCAGTTTCCTGCTTCCTATATCTAATGCATGCTTCTTTCTTCCTCTTGACTAGTTGCCTCACCTGCTTCATCAACCACAGTTCTCTTTTACTACCAGGAAATGCAGCACAAGTGGTCCCTAAACTTCCTCCACATTAGTTCTGTGCCTTCACCCTTGAACATCTGCTTCCAATTTACTCTCGCTAGTTCCTGCCTCATTCCACCATAGTTAACCCTTCCCAAATTAAATATTTTCCCATTTTATCTGCTTTTATCTTTAACCATAGCTATGCCAAAACTCAGGGAGTTGTAGTCACTCTTACCAAAATGCTCCTCATTCAAAAGATCCACCACGTGACCAGCCTCATTACCCAGAATTAGATCCAGTATGGCTTCTCCTCTTGTTGGCTGATCCACACACTGCATCAGGAATCTTTCTTGCACATACCTGACAAATTCAGCCCCAGCTATCACTCTTCCAGTCAAGAAGTGCCAGTCAATATTAGAGAAGCTGAAATCAACTATAACTACAACCCTGTATTTCCTGCACCATGCCAAAATCTGCTGGCTTATCTGCTGGTGTCCTGAGGGCTATTTGGGGACCTATAAACTACTTTTAGTACAGTGATTGCTCTCTTCCTATTTCTGACTTACACCCACACCATCTCAGTAGACACTCCGTAGAGGGATGGGTCAGTAAGTTAACAGATGACACGAAAGTTGGAGGTGTTGTAGATAGTGTAGGGTGTCATAGGTTCCAACATGACATAGGTGGGATGCAAATTCGAGCAGAGAAGTGACAGATGGAGTTCAATCCAGATAAGTGTGGTGATGCAATTTGGTAGTTTGAATATGAAGGCAGAGTATGTGGTTTATGACAGGATTCTTAATGGTGCAGAGAAAGAGAGAGATCTTGGGGTTCAGGTCCCTAAATCCTTCCAGGTTGCTATGCAAGTTGATAGGGTGGTTAAGAAGGAATATGCTTTGTTTGTCTTCATTAGTTTTTTTTTAAAAGACATAGAGCACGGTAATAGAGACTTTTGGCCCACAAGCCCGAGGCGCCCAATTTAAAGTCAATTGAGCTACAAACCCTGGTCAGTTTTGAATGGTGGGAGGAAACTGGAGCCCCTGGGGAAAACATATCCAGACTCGGAGAGAATGCATAAACTTTTTACAGACAGTGAATTGCTGGCGCAGTAAAAGCTTTGCACTAACTACTATGCTAACTGTGTCATCCTTGGGGTATTAAGTTCAAGAGCCATAAGGAAACATTGCAGTTTTCCAAAACTCTGGTTGGACCTTACTTGGAATATTGCATTCATTTCTGGTGACCTCATTGTCAGAAGGACTTACATGCTTTGGAAAGGGTACGGAGGGAGATTAACCAGGATGTTGCCTGGATTAGAGAGCATGTTGTATGAAGGAAAAAAAAGGTTGTCTCTTTGGACCAACAATAAATGAGAGGTGACAATAGAGGTATAGAAAATTATAAAGGGCTTCGATAGGGTGGACAGCCAGCACCATTTTCCTGGAGCGACTATAGCAAATACCAGAGGACATTGGTTTAAGGTGAATGTAAGAACATTTAAGGAAGATGTCAGAGGTAAGTTCTATCTACTGTCTGAAGTTCTTTCCTACTTTAAGAAAACTGATATCATCCAATACCAACAAATAATAAGACATCTTTATGATAACAGCCAGTGGCAAGATATTGTTGACGGTACCTGCTTAAATGAATGAAAAATTGTAAAACAGATTATCCAGAAGTTTGTTATTGAGATATTATCCCCTTAGGCGTAACTTCTACATTTGTCAATAAGAATACAAGATTGAATTGAGAGAACCTCGGTTGTGTTGATTTCCCTGATCAACGCCAGACAACTTGTATTTCATGAATATTGTTTACATAACGAAATCTACATGGAAATTCATCAGGTAGCCTTTTCATTTGTGTGGAGATTCAGACAAAAAATTATGTATTAGAGGGAAATTGAAGGCTATCTCAGTAGTTGCTCCAGGCTATTTCAATTATTAATTTTAAGGTAATGTTATAGAGCAATTCATGGAGTAAAATAAGTCACCTTTTAAATTATATAGCATGTGCACCAGCAAATAAGATTTGCTTTATAATTGGGGAATCTCATTATATATTATGATAACAAACCTATCACCACTCACTGACATTCGGACCATCTGGTAAAGGAACAAAGATCTTACATAATAACGTGATACCCCAACTATGACACTCTCTATCAAAGGTATGATTCTTTAAATGTAAATTTAATCCTACATTCTTGGTATTGGAACTTTGCAGAGCATGTTTTCGAGTTTCAATCAGGGTTATAGAGGATATCACAGAATGCATCTAAAATTTTAATGGAAAAAATATGTATTTTTAAAGTCAGACTGCAATGCTGTTAAATAGCTGCAGCTTCAGCAGACTGCGAAGGTTAAGTAAACACTGAAATTGTAAGAGTGTGGATTAATTTTAAAATTCAGTTAAATTCTGCACTTGGAATGCCACAAATTTATATTAACCTGTAGTTCCTTTCCTTGTAAGTGGTTGAGAAGCTTCCCTTTGAATGGTTCAGAATCTTGTTTGAGGCACTTGGTTAGGCCACCCTAAACATATAGTGTTCAAATCACCTAATCTCAGATACTGGAGAGTATAAATGAAAAAAAAACCCACTTGGATGTTTATTAAGATTATGGATTTTAGTTATAAGACTAAATTAGTGAAGCTGGGATTGGATTTTGTTTTTCTAAAGAAGGTTGAGAGGAGGTTGATCAAGGTGTACATGATCCTAGTGAAAACACAAGGCTGGTCAAACAGTAAAACCCCTGGCCTCTGGAATTCAAACAACCAGCAGTCACAATAACCTGGCAAAATAATCACGAACAATAAATTTATTTTAATATGTAAAAGTACTTTAAGATTGAAAAAGTAAATGTTCTCTGAAGTAACACATAAACCTTTGGTCAAGAAGGGAGCAAATATGCAGCCAGCAGAGTGCCTTGGTCATGTTTTGCTCATAGCAGCTGTTTGAATAAAATGGTGTCACTCAGGATGAAGAGCTGGTTGATGCCACTCACCAATGGATGACTTTCTTAAAGTAGTTCCTTATCCCTGATTAGTAAGAGTTGCCCTAGTCAGAGGTTTTATTTTAACCTTAGGGGAGAGGAAGGGGGGGGGGGGAGTGTTAATTATCTATAATGTCTCTGGGGAGGGTGAGGAACCTGCAGATGCAGTGATAGTTAAATGTTGTCAAAGAATGGGACTGAAAATAAAATAAAGATCTTTAAGGTTTAAATATTTATGCAAGTGAATGTTTGTTCAATGTAAGTACAGAATAGTATTTTTGTCTTTTAAACTGTTTATTCTTAAAGCAGATGTACAGTATTAGTTAGGCATTCTAAGTCTCAAGCAACCAGATAATATATTATCCGGCATCTACCAATCCCCATAGGTGCCAGATACCAGGGGTTTATCTGTACTTTATATACAAAGATAAAGATACATAACCAACGTTACAGGCTTGAGTCCTTCATCAAAGAAGGATACCTTGATACTTTGATGAAGTACTCAAGCCCAAAACAATGGTTATGTATCTTTATCTTTGCTATATAAAGGACACTGTCTGACCTGCTGAGTTTCTCCAGTATTATGTTTTTGCATCAATCATGGTGTCTGCAGACTTTCAAGGTTCACTCCTGTACAAGATCCTATCTGGTTTAGATAGAAGGAAGCTCTCCTGTAAGGAGCAAGACAAACATAATTCACAACTCATGCAAAAGATTTGAGGTAGGTGTGAGGAAAATCTTCTTTGTGCGAGATTAGTTATGATTTGGAACTCAGCGTTCAATATTATACATCTTGATAGGAAATATTAAGAGGCCACCTTCTCTTTTGAAAATAAACATAGTAAATTGGAAAGACTATAATAATTATCCTGGGCCTGTCTGAGTTTTATAGAGAAAATTGTTTGCTAAGATCAATATGTAATCACCAACCAATGGAAGTATTCTCCAAATTTTATCACTTTTTATGCTGTCATGTTTATGCTATATCCTCAAAAGTGCATCCTGATGTCTGGGTCTGTCATAAATAAATGGAAGCCTTTCAGTGAGGATCTTGCCAAAGAGTTATTGGGTAATGAGTTCCCAGCTTCAGATCCAAGGACAACGAAGAGACTATATTTTCAAGCCAGAACAGTATGCAGCTAGGAGAAGCTTTCTGTTGACGGCAGTAATAGTGATGCTGATTGAGTTCCCATCTGCCTTGTCATTCCTGTTGATAGAAATTGGGTGTTTGGGATATGCTGTTGGACTACCCTAATTGATCATAGACCTTGGAAAGGTCAAAATGTCAACAAAACAACTTATATGGGATGCTTTCTCTGCACCCCGAAGAAAATAGAAGATTAACTTGATTCTCTCACCAACCTGTGTCATTGGATTGCAAACTATGATTTCTTTCCAGCTTAGCAGTGCAGCCTCAAATCACCCTGTAGCAAAGTAATTCGAGGAATTAAAATGGGAGGGAGTTTTGGACCAGGCTGGAGGCTTGCCAACTTCTTAATGAAATGTAGCCACCTGAGGCACACCCTTCATTTAATCAGACAATACTCTTTACTGTTTGGTTCCAGGCATTAATGAAATGCTACAGGCACATGACGCCCAGGTGTCAAAGGGTGTCATGCAGTGCCTGAATTTATTTGGACTGTGCACTGGTACATGTCCGGGACAGGGCATTGAAGTCATTGAGCTTCCCTGGCCTGTACTAGATGTCGTAGCTGAATGTGGCCAGCTCGACTCTCTAGCGCAAGATCTTGTTGTTTTTGATCTTGCCTCTGTGGATGGTGCTGAACATGAATGTCACTACACACTGATCTGTGAGGATGGTGAATCTTCTGCCAGCCAGGTAGTGGCACCAGTGGTGGACTACTTCCATGGTTGGCTGGCCTCCTTATCGATGGTAGAGGGTCTGAGCTCTGAACCGTGGAAGGTCCTGGAGAAAAAAGGCCACGGGTCTGGCCCCTTGATTGAGAGTGGCAATGAGGGCAAGTCAGAGGCATCGCACTCCACCTAGAATGGGGTGGACTCATCCATGGCATGAATCGTGACATTGGCGATGTCTTGTCTGATGTGGGTGAAGGCTGCTTGTGCCTTGACAGGTAGGGGAAAAGTAGTGGCTTGGGTCAGTGGGCGGACCCTGTCTGAGAAGCGGGGACCCATTGGGAGTAGTAAGAGAAGAGCCCCTAGGCACTTGCAGAGGGCCTTGAACATGTGGGGGAGGAGCAGTTCCATTATGGGGTGCATGCTTTCAGGGTCAGGATCGATGACATCGTGTTCCATGATGCACCCCAGGATGGCGAAGCGGGTGGTACTGAACACGCACTTTTCCCTGTTGTAGGTGAGGTTCAGTGCCTCTGCCATCAGATGAATCTCTCCAGGTTGGCATCGTGGTCCTGCTGGTCATGGCTGCAGATGATGACAGTCTACCATGCAGTCCATTTCCCTCTGAAACACGGAAACTCCATTTGTGACCCCAAACAGGACCCGGCGGAATTGATAGAGGTGTCTGTCTGCCTCAAAGCCATTTTAGGGTTTATCCCAGGCATGGACGGGGAGCTGATGGTAGGCCAACTTCAAGTCATTCATGGAGAAAACCCTGTACTGGGCTATCTCGTTGACTATGTTGGTGATGCGGAGCAGTGGCTAGGCATCGAGCTGGGTGTACCAGTTGATAGTCTGACTATAGTGGTTGACCATCCTCGGTTTTCTTCCCCCTTTTATGACAAAGACCTGGGATCTCCAGGGGTTTGAGCTGGGATCTATAACTCCTTCCATCAGAAGCCGTCTCATCTTGGCTTTGAAAAAGGTCCTGTCGGCCGAACAGTAGCGCCTGCTCTTGGCAGCTATAGGCTTACAGTCTGGCATCAATTAGTTGAAGAGGGATGGAGGGGGCACTGATAGGATGAAGAGCCTGCTGCTGGACTGAAGGTGTTCACTGGACTTTGTGCTGTAATGGTGAGTGAGGGGAGTGGGCCACTGAAGGTAATGGTGAGGCTGTGGAAGTGACACTGGAAGTTAAGTTCCAGGATAACCATGACACAGAGCTTGGGAATGTCCAGGAGACTGAACCCTTGATATGTTTCACCCCTTCTCCCTCTGTCAAGTCCACCGAGCAGCACCCTAGTGCCGTGATGGAGTGGTCCTGGTCCGCGAAAGTGGTAGCAAAGTTCGTTGGGTATACTTTGAGTTTCAGCATATGGACCACATTCGGGTGCACAAAGCTCTCATTACAGCCACTATCAAACAAGCATTTTATTATCTTCCCGTTGACATCGATGTCCATCATCGAGCGCCCAAGTCCGTGGGGAATGTCCTCCGTTAGCATGATGGATGCCAGGATCACCTCAGGGTCCGAGTCTCTGCTCCTGATGATTGTGGCAAGTAGAGGCCAGTGGGTGCCTTTCAGAACATGGGGTGTGGCGAATGTGCGGTTTCGCTTGTGCGCATGTTGACTTTGTTGTCTGGTCGGCGAATTGGGTGAGTTGGGGTGGTTAGTGGTCAGCTGACCCATAATGGTGGTGCCCAGGGGACGCACATGTCATTGGCGTGGTCAGGCGACTTGACCAGAAGTGAGGTCAGAAGTTATGTCATCGGGCGGGTGGAAGTGATGCTACTGGTGCGGGCGGAAGTTGGATGATGAAAGATGGTGGCGTCTGTGGTGAGCACATGGTGATGGTGTTGTTGGATGGCCAGGCCAGAAATGACATCATTAGTGTGGGCAGGTGGAGTAATGGTGCTGCCCAGCATCTGCACTTGGGGGCATCCAGAAAGTCGGTAGAGGCTCCCGATTGTTCATGGAGGACCGCAGCACTCCTGGTGGGTTTGGAGAGGCACACTTTATCGAAGTGGCCTCTCTTGCTGCATCAGGAGCAATTCGAGTTCCTCATGGGGCAGTTCTTTCAGGAACATCTGTCTGCGTTGGCGGCTGCGATAGTCTCCTCCATGTGGGGCCCCTCAGTGACTGCTGTCGTCGGCGTCAGCCAGGCCGGAGGATGGGGGAGGCAAGCATTGAAGGCCTCTAGATAGTGAGCTGCAGCTTCTAGTGAGAAGACCACCTCAATAATCCTGGTAAGGGAGGCATTATTCTCCTCCAACAGTCTCTGTCGAGTCTCCCTCAACTTCAACCCTCGCATACAGGCATCTCCACCTCCCCAGCAATCATCCCAGCTTCGATCGTGCACAGACGTGCTAGCTTTTGCAGTGCCCCCAGGTAAGCATTTGCTATCTCACCTGGCTGCTGTAACCTGATGGTGAGCAGGTACTGGACATAGAATATGCTCGTCAGGGGCCGGTACATGCCTTCCAGGACAACCATCGCTGGTTGAAAATCTGTGCAGTCTCGAATAGCCTGGAAAGCACACAGGCCCAGCTTGGTGCATAATACCATGAGTCTCTTCTGGTTAGTGTTGATGACCTCAGCCTGTGGGTGGATGATCACTTCATTTGCATGCTTCCAGATCTTGAAGTATGCTGGAGCATCCAGATGTTGAGGGTTGATATCCAGCCTCTCAATGGTGAGGAACATCTCCATGGTCCTTTTAATTTTAAGGTAATTAAATTGTGAGTGCTGCGGTGTGAATAATTATGACATGAAGTTCACGGACTGTGCAACAGGCTTTAATTAGCTTAAACTTATACACACCAGTCTCAGTATTTTTGCTGGCTCCACGTGTTTGACTCTCTGAAGGGGCTGTCTCAAGTGTTTATATGGACCAGTGATTGACAACTGGTAGGTGGGGCCATGTTGCCTACCTGTAGTTACAGTGGCTGGCCCATGCTGTAGACTGGTAGGAATGTGACCAGTATAGTGCTTGTATCACCACAGTACCTGGGTCATGCTCCACAGAAAATAAAGATCAAACTGGAGGAATTCAGGGACCTGGTGCGATCATCAGAAATGTGGACACCAAGGAATTTAAAGCTTGATACACGTTCCACCACAACTCCATTAATGTAAATAGGCCATGAGTGTTAAGTGCCAAGTTGTTGTCAGCACACCACGTGACCTTGTACTAGACTTCATCCCTACAGGCAGTCTCATCATCCCCTCTGATCAGGCCAACCACTGGTGACATCTGCAAACTAGATTATGGAAGGGGAATACAGGAGAGGGCTAGCACACAGCCCTGGGGCACGCCAGTGTTCAAGGTGAATATGAAAGAGAAGAGATTGCTGAAATTATCATATTGGGGACTTTTAGTCAGAAAGTCCAAGATCCAAAACAGAGGGATGAACTGAGACCAAGCTGACGAAGTTTGGCAATCAGTTTGGAGGGAATCACAGTACTGAATGCCGAACTAAAGTCAGTGAACAGCATTCTTACATAAGAGTTGTTTCTTCTGCATTAGAAGGGTGAAGAGTGGCTGTACCTTGAATAGTGAGAGGGAAGCCACGTTCCCTTTCTCCAGGAAGTCCCAGAGGATCCTCTGCCATCCCACTGGGGTCTTGAAGGTCACATCAAAGTGACTGTTGTCCGTGATTGCCCAGAGGCAATAGACATCCTTAGACTTTAATATGCAGAATTCCATCAAGACCTGTGTTGAAGTGTTCCTGAGTAAAAAGTGAACCTTCACTTGGGTCCTTCACTGCCACTTTGACAGTATTCCAGATTCTTTATCATCTTTCAAGGATTTTCTGCCACAGCCATCCTCACGACACTGATGGAGGTGGGCTTACTGCTGAAAAGGACGTTATATTGGTCGCCCAATCATGGATTCACTCCTGCATTAGCTGGCCCGCTTACACCAGACAACCACTTCTGCTCCAATGGTCTTCCCAATTGTCTTCCTCTTCTTTCCTCTTCATGCTTGACGCTATAGCCTCTCACAGATCCATTTGATCCGAAGATGATCTACACTTGATGTTAGTCAAAATGCTGAGAGATAAAGATATATAACTAACATTTTAGACTTGGTCTGAGAAATGAGAAAAAAATCCTGAATAAAAAGGCTGGGGTATAACGGGAAAATAGGATAGGGGAGGAGCACAGGACAACAGATAAATGGTGATAATTAGACATGGATAGGAGGACAGGAGAAGAACGGTGAGAATTGATTGGGGGTGGGGTTGGCACTGTGAATGCAGAGCCAGAGGAAAGAAGACAGAGGGAAATGGAAAAAGAGAGAGAGCTAGAGTGAAATATGAAAGTCTACAGATGCTGTGATTGTGGTGAAAACACAAAAATGCAGGGGGAACTCAATATGTCTCGCAGCTTCTATTTGGAGATAAAGATATAAAACTGCCTGAACTCTTCTTGAGTCCACTTCTACCTTGAAGGTTGGAGGAGGATATGCTTGGGGTCACAACAAAGGTGCTCAACAAAATGATTTCCCAGTCTCTCCAATGTAGAGGAGACCTCAAGGGGAGCACAGGATTGAGTAGGTGACCCCTGCAGATTCACAAGTGAAGTGTTGCTTCACTTGGTAGGACTGTTTGGGGCACCAAATGATGGTAAAGGAGGAGGTGTTGGGACAACTGTAACCTTTCTTGTAGTCACAGGGTAAGAACCAAGGGGGCGACTGAGTGGATGAGGAATTCAGGGACCTGGTACGATCATCACAGAGAGAGCAGTCCCTGCCTAATGTGGAGAGAGGAGGAGAGGGGAAGATGTGTCTGCTGGGGGAATCACATAGGTGGTGGAAATGGTAGAAGATTATATGTTGGATGTGGAGGCTAATGGGGTGATAAGTGAAGATGAGGAATCCTGCCGTTTTTGTCCTTGGGGGCAGGCAATGAAGGATACATGGGTGAGGGCAAAATTGATGGTAGTGAAGGGAAAACCACCTTTTTTGTAAAAGGACATTTTGCATGGAAGACTTTGCACTGGGAGCAGATGCAGCAGAGATGGAGGAATTGTGAGAACAGAATAGAATCCTTGCTGGGGACAAGGTGTGAAGAGGTGTTGTCAAGGTGGCTGTGGGAGTTATTGGGTTTGCCGAAAATGTCTGTCAATAGTTTGTCTCCTGAGATGGAGACAGAGAGATTAAGAAAGGGGTGAGTGTTACTTCAGATGGAAAAAATGAGGAGGGAACAGAAACGCTGCAGAAACACTTGGATAAATCTGGAGAATGGGAATAAAAAGTGGAAAATTAGATTTCAGTTTCAGATTCTGATTTCAGATTTCAAATTTATTGTCAGACATACATGACATCACATGCAATTCTGAGATTCTTTTTCTGCAGGCAAGACAGAATGACAAATTATTGGTAGTGCAAAAAAAAACTGGACACAGCGTATGCATGTAAACAAATAAAGAACTGTAAATGGATAACAAATGTAAACAAGCCAACTAAGCAATAGAGAATTTTTAAAAAATCAATAAAGTGCACAAGTAAGAGTCCTTAAATAAGTCCCTGATTAGATTGTTGTTGAGGAGTCTGATGGTAGAGGAGTAGCAGCTGTTCCTGAACCTGGTGGTGTGAGTCTTGTGATACCTTTGCCTCTTTTCTTCTGGCAATAGCAAGAACAGAGTGAGTACTGGCTGGTGTGAATCCTAGATGATAGCTGCTGTTCTCTGACAGCAACATTCCCTTTAGATGTTCTTGATAGTGGGGAGGATTTTGCCTGTGATGTCCCAGGCTGTGTTAACTATCTTTTGGTCGGCATTATACTTAGGGGTATTGGTGTCCCCATACTAGATTGTGATGCAACTGGTCAGCACACTTTCCACCACACATCTGTAGAAATTTGCTAAGGTTTCCCATGTCATACTAAACCTTCACAAACACCTGAGAAAGTAGAGGTGCTGATGTGCGTTTAGTGTGTTCAGTCCAGAAAAGATCCTGGAGATAGTGACTCGCAACAACTTAAATTTGCTCACCCTCCCCACCTCTGATCCCCTAATGATCACTGGATTGTACACCTCTGGCTTCCCCTTCCTGAAGTCAACAATCAGCTCCTTAGTTTTGGTGACATTGAGTGCAATGAAGTACAATGTTAGAGGGTATATGGTCATGAACTTTAATAGAAGGAATAAAAGGGTAGGCAGTTACTCACACACAGAGAAAATTCAAATTTCGAGAATCAAAAGGACTTGGGAGTCCTTATGCAGTATACCCTAAAGGTTAACCTTCAGGTCTTTCTAACAAAACCCTTGACATCTTGCTATTCTGAAGAAATTTTCTTAAATATTTGTTTAATTTTGAAAGAAATTTTGTGTCAAGGATGTAGGCAAAATTTGAAAAAGTATTGTGCTCTAGGAAATATATTCATTTTAATACAATTAACTCTTCCCAGTAATGTTATTAGCAATTTCATCCATTTTTTAAATCTTCATCTATTTTCTTAAGTAAAGGGGTATAGTTCAGTTTAAATATATTATTTAAACTTTTGTCTACCCGTGTCCCTAAATATTTTATTCCATTTATCGGCCATTTACATTGGGTATAGCTTTGAGAGCCATAATTTCACTTTTATCCCAATTTAGTTTATCACTAGATATTATTCCATATTCTTTTAATCTTAAATATAGTTTACATAATGATCCTTCCAGTTCTGTCAAGTAAATTAATACACCATCTGCAAATAAATTAATCTATACTCCTTTCTGTCAACTTTAAAACCTTTAATATCAGTCTGATCAAATCAATTCTGCTAGTGGCTCTACTACTAAAATAAATAAAGATGGAGATAATGCACACCGTTGCCAACTAGACCTAGTTAAATGAAAAGGCACATTATTTTACATCCTTAGCTTTTGGTCCATTATATAAAGCTTTAATCCAATTTGCAAATATTTGTCCCAACCCAAATTTTTCAAGCACTTTGAACAAAAAAATCTCATTCTAATCTATCAAATGTTTTTTTTCTGCATCTGAAGCCATTGCTACATGTAAGTCTCCTCTCTTTTGTGCCAAATGTATTACACTCAATAGTCTAGTTACATTATCTGTTGATTTTATTTTTATAACAAATCTAATCTGGACAATATTTATTAACTTTGGTAAAAGTTTTGACAACCTATTCATTAATATCTTTGCTACTATTTTGTAATCTGCATTTAATAATGAAACAGGTCCATACGATGATGGCTTTAAAGGGACTCTAATTTTTTTTTGGTGTTACAGTTAAAAGATTCTGGTGAGATATGCATTTCCACCACCTGTCCTAGTACCTCCATAAAAGGGGGAATGAATAAGTCCATAAACTCTTTATAAAATTCAGATGGGAAGCCACCTTCTCCCAGAGACTTATTACTTTGTAATAAGCTCAGTGCTTCTCTCACCTCTATTGGGGTGAAGGGGGCACCCAGTTCTTTTTAATTTAGGTAAATTTATTTGTGACAGAAAATTATCTATTTTATTATTATCATTTAAATACTCTGATTGATAGAGTTTTGTATAAAATTGTTTGAATTTTCATTAATTTATTGAGGTTTATGTAATTAAATTAAAATGATTTTTAGTTGCAATAATCGTTCTCATTATTTGTTCTGTTTTTAATTGTCATGCAAGCACCTTATTACCCTTTCACCTAGTTCATAATACTTCTGTTTAGTTCTCATTATTGCTTTCTCTGCTCTTTGCTTGTAAAGTATTGTATCAAAGTTTCTTATTAATAAGTAATCTCTGCTTCTCCTCATAAACTTGTCTCTGTAAATCTTTTTCTAAATTTGTTATTTTCATCTCAAGTTGTCCACCTCTTTCATATAGTCCTTCTCAATTTTAGAAGTATAACTTATTATTTGACCTTGTAAGTATGCTTTCATTGCATCCCATAAAATAAATGTATTATTAACTGAATTAGAGTTAGTCTCAAAAAAGGATGTTATCTGTCTTCTAATAAAATTCTAAAATCTTTTCTTTTTAATATCATAGAGTTAAATCTCCATCTGTAAACTGATTTTTCTTTATCCAACATTGTTATTGCCAAAAACAAAGGAGAACGATCAGATAAAATTCTTGCCTGAAAATTAGCTTGTTTGATTTTACACTGAAGTTGTGCAGATATTAAAAGCAAGTCTATCCTTGAATAAGAATCATGTCTGTTTGAATAAAAGGAATAATATCTTTCTCTTTGATGAATTCTTCTCCATGCATCTGTTAAATTTAAATCATTCATAAACAGCAATATGGCTTTAGCTGCTTTTGTCCTTGTCATGGCTCTATCTAAAACTGGATCTAAACAAACATTGAAATCATGTGCATTTACTAAGTTAAGAAATGTTTCTTGTATCAATTTCTCATCATCTACATTAGGTGCATATATATTTATAAGTGTCCAATGTTCCAAAAATTTTTGACATATCTCCCTGCAGGGTCAATGACTAGATTTTGTATTTTAACTGGAAACATCTTGTTTTATTAAAATTGCTACTCTCTTTGCTTTTGAATTAAATGAAGAAACTGCTACACATCCTACCCAATCTCTTTTTTTAGATTCTGATGCTCTTTTTCAATTAAATGACTTTCTTGCAAAAAAGCTTTCATTTTCTAAATATTTTCCAATATCCTTTACTCTTATTGTTGCCACTGTTTTATCAGCATTCCCAGATTCTACCACTCATCAAACATCAGGGACAATTTACAATAGCTAATTAACCTACTGGCCTTCATGTCTACTGTCTGTGGGAGACATTTGGAGTAGTTCAAGGAACTCTCCACTGTCACAGGGAGAATGTGCAAACTCTAGGTTGACTGCCCCCAAGGTCAGGATCGATGTTGGGTCTCTGGTGTAGTGAGGCAGCAACTTTATTAGGGATGCTTTGCTTTATCACCACTCAGATTCTGGAATGTTATTATGATTCATGATTTTCCCTTGTGTCATATTTCAGACTTTAAATTAATTTGTTCAAATTCAACAAAAATGTAGACATTGGCTGCTCTCTTGATAGGGCAAATTTATTGAAACAAACAGAGCAAGATTTTTACTGAAGTCACACAAAAGATTAAGGAGAAACTTAGGCTGAATTAACATACTGTGATGGCCTGCCATTGCAGAGATTGAGCCGGAACATCTTGGACAGTAGTAAATAGTAGCAGAATACACTGTAACATATGCCTTAACACAGTGAAATGGCGCAGTTGAAAGCTGGAGCAGTATAAGACCAGCAGCCCTAAAATGGCACTGGCCAAGCTGCCCAGCTAACAGATCAATTACAGGCTGGGGAAGAAGGGTATTCACATGCAAGAATGTTCACACCTGCCATTGTTATTCATGCAGCGGATGTCAGCCAATCAAACAAATGGCAGGAACTCCAACTGAATAAAAGGAGCCTTTCCAGCCTCAATAAATCTCAGAACAACCCTCAACATTGCGATTGTGTGTGTTTCTTTGTTGCAGTCGACTACAATTGATGACCCTGACGGTTTAGACGGCATCTAAACCCAGCGATGGATAGTGAAGCAGCGATCAGCGTAGTTGGTCTCAAGCTCCCGACCTTCTGGACAGTTCGACCAGGCTGAGGTTCAGTTCCAGATTCGGTGCATCACATCTGAGTCCACGTGGTACTACCATGAGGCCAGTGCCCTGGATCCAGAGACTGCAGACAGAGTGGCCAAATTCATCCATAGGCCATCATCAGAAAGCACTTACACTGTGTTGGAATCTAGGGGTTAAAACATTATGAAAGAAATTATTAATTAATAAGTTTATATGTACTGCATGGGTCAGGGAAAAAGAGGAATGTGATTAGGTGGCAATCACAGCATGGAGCAAAGTTGGCTGAGCAAAATTGTCTGCTTCCAAAATACAGGGAGAGGAAATGCATAAAACGATTTAGGAGGAATGCTCAAACTGAAGGAGGTGGGGAGTAGCACAGGAGACACAGGCCAGACCAGAACAAAGAATGGCCTGCAAGAAACAAAGGGAATGGAAAACCAGTCTAGGAGGAAGATTAAGGCATGAGGAGGTGTTAAAGAGAACAGCAGAAATTGGCCAGACAGGGACAGAATGGTGATTAGAAATATCTGGGGATGAATTAATTTCTGATCAAATCAACAGGATAGTCTGGCCTGGAGGATTAAGATGGGAATGCTACACCCCAGATATCTGCAAAACAGGAGATGACTTGTGATAACCCTTATGCAAAAAGATCTAGCAAAGGAAGCCAACTTTTGTTCTGTATGATAAGGTTGATCTATATAAACTGAGCCAACTGGACAATAGGGGTCAGTCTTGGGGAATAGCTCACTGTGCAGGTGACCTATGAACTAACGACTGACCCAGAGCTCTATTAAGTTTTATTCTTGTGCTGTGTAATAAATTGACTGTTGAACCGAATACCTTCTCCTATCACTTCATTCAAAGAACACACTGGACTCAGACTACACATAGACTAAATTAAGAGTAAGGTAAAGCCAGAGTCCGACAATTTGGTGACCCCGACGTGATGAAGATGGAGAAGTGACAGAAGAAAAAGATACGAAACACCGGTCGATTGTGGTTTGGTGATAACAACAAGTGACCAGTCAACAAAGGGAGGTAAGCAGACGCCTGTTTAGACGAAGTTCTGCTATTGGCAACGATAAAATTGTGTGTTGTCACTACTCTGCAAAAGCCCTAGTTAAAGCCAAAGAATAAAAGAAACGGGGGTTAGAGACCCCGTAAGGAACTGGGGTTAGAGTCCCCTGTAAGAAGCGGGGGTTAGAGTCCCCTGCAAAGAAAAAAGGGGGTTAGAGTCCCCCTAGTAGAATGGGGTTAGAGTCCCCTGTAGAAAAAGGGGGTTAGAGTCCCCCTAGTAGAACGGGGTTAGAGTCCCCTCGTAGCGATCTCGAGAGATAGGTTTAGACACTTGGCCAATTAGAATAAGGTGTATTGTGATAGTTATTTGTTTCTATAGTGTGTAATAAGTATTTGGTTAAGGATCGTGTACCATAGTAGTGTATAATAAGTATCTGTATAAGGTGTATTGTGTTATAGTTATTTGTTTCTATAGTGTATAAGTATCTGTTTAAGAATCGTATAGTGTATCATAATAGTTTATAATAAGTATTTGTTTAAGGATTGTGTACAGTGTGCCGCTGGTGTTTATAATAACGTGGGAAGGGTCGAAGTAGATTGCAGGGTGGCAAAATCCTACCAGGGGAGAGACCCAGTGAAGTACGAAGTCTAAAGGGTTAAAAATCAGAACATAAGATGGAAGGAGTAAGTAGAGATGTAGGGCAAGAGTTCGGCGAAGACAGAGGGGTTCCCCCAGCTGTAAACCGACAGTGGGAAAAAACAAGGAATCAATTACTGGGAGGATTACCGAAGGGAGAGGAGGCACAGTCTATTGCACGGTACGAACAGATATGGAAAGAGCTGCAGAGTCAGGGGAAGGTACCATGAGGGTTTGAAAAAATTCGGCTGGTACTGTACTTAGGAGAAGCAGAGAGGGAAGCAGCCAAGGAGGTACAGGAACATGAGGCAAAGGGACAAGGATCTATATGGAATAGAAGAAGGCTTAAACAACAGAAAGAAGTGAAGGAACAGAGAAGGGCAGATTTACACAATATGACATTGTCTTGCATGGCTGTGGAAGCGAACCTTCAACATGATATTAAAAAGGGATCCCATATCACAAAGGAGAAAACGTGGGAGGTTAAGCCGTCAGCCCCACTATATCCAAAGTTACCAGAGACATTGCCACCACCTTATCCTATTCCCCAGATGCCAACGATGCAGATAGGTGAGGGAATAGTGAATGTCACTGAGTTAACAGGTCCAGAACTACATGAGGCGAAGGAGAGACTTAAGAGAGTTGCGCAGGAGAGAGTGGAGGAAACAAAGGAATGGGTACACGAAATACAGAACGATATATGTGCAGTAAGGGAAAATAGTAGGTGCTTGGGAAAAACAGATGAGAGAGAGCTGGGACAAGAAGAGGAGAATAGGAAGGGAAATGACCCAGCGAGTGTCAGATGGGAGTGGGAGAGAGAGCAGAACGAGGAAAATGAAATAGCTAGTGTGAGTGTTGAGAGTGAAGAGGAGGAACAGCCAGTCACGATCAGGGGAAGCATGATCACACACAGAAGACAGGGTAAGGAGAACCCTCGCTCCCCTTTGGGATATGCATTGCGGGACAGGGAGGAAGTATGGCTTCCAGAAAGGTATAGACAGATGCCGCTAATTTATGAGGGTCCGCATATTGGGGAAAGGTATCAACCCTTCTCATGAATTGTATTTTGGACAAAATGCCACCTCCGACTGAGGGAGGTGGAGCGTGGATGGGAAAGTTCTGCCAATATACGATGGGACATAAGATAGCCATAGGGGATTGGAGAGCATTATTGGGGAAACAGCTTGGGCTGTGGGAGATACAGCAGGTAGAAATGATCGCAGGAATCACTAGGTGCCTCGATGCCGAGCCATTTGCCAAACATGCTACGGCAGTAGGAGGGCCAATGCGGGATAAGTTTCCCGTTCCCCCCCGGTGTCATGCAGTCCCTGACCTTTTCCATAAAGGAGGATGAGGAGATCTCGACTTTTTTGAGTCAGTGTAAGGAGAGTTGGACGGATAAAGCAGGAGTACACCCAGCCACAGATCTCTTGCAGACTACACTCTTTAGGGCTGCAGTAACGAGTGGACTGCCAGCTGTAGTTAGGGAGGCGTTAGAGAATAACCCTGATATTCCTGGCTGCTCGAATGAGCAATGGGAAAAACATTTGACCATCACATGAAACGTTACAGGGCTAAGCAAAAGGAGGACAAACAAACTACGGAGTCGGCACAAGTGCAACTCCTTAAGCTTCAATTGGAAGAGGCTAGGAAAAAGGCAAATGAGACAAAAAAGAATTCCTCAAAGGGTGCGAACCAGATGATTCAGCAGCCACCGCAGCCACCACAAGGGAATAATATGAATTGGCACCCGGCCCCATATTGGGCACCGGGTCCCACCTATGTAGGCAGAACGGGAGGTCCAATGGGGGAATTCCGAGTAAGAGGGAGAGGTCGGAGTGCTCCACGAATGCAACCAGCCGTATGTTTTGTATGCGGTCAGCCAGGACACTGGAAGAGAGACTGCCCCCTAGTTTGGGATCCTCGGGACACTGGGGGAAGGGGATATGGACCACCACCAAATGAGCATTGGGTCCAGCCCCAGAGATCGTCAGTGCCAGCCCCAGTACATCAGGCACCCCATGTGGCTCTAGCTCCGAAGAGACAATTCCCTTTGCTGAGAGAGGAGGAGCAATATTGCCCACAGTGACGGAGCCCGAGCACCCACGAGCAGGCTAGGTTGGCAGACCCTTTCCTGCAGATTAAAGTAATGGACATGGAAGTATCCTTTTTAGTGGATACGGGAGCCAGATTTTCAACACTCACTGGTGCTGAGTTTCAAGATAAAACATCATCCTCTAGCGTCCAGCTGATAGGGTCCTCGGGTACACCAGAAAATCTGCCGTTTTCTACACCACTAGTCACTTCTGTGGCGGGACAGACTTTTACACATCAATACATTTTGTCAGCCAGGTGCCCTACCAATCTTTTGGGCAGAGACCTACTGATCAGGTGCAGAGCATCGATCCTTTGTGGACCCAGCGGAATAGAGGTCACCTTTCCAAATGGATATTCTATGAACTGTTCATTAACTACACTTTATTCCGGTTCTCAGATGTTGTTGGCGGCAGCTGGAGGATCTGCGTCTGTGGAACAATGGGCTGACATTTACTGGGGGCTGTTGGAACCAGAGGACCCACAAAAGGGAGGGCTGCTAAAGCTTTATAATCAATGGAAGCCGTGGATCCAGACGTTACACCCATATACCCCTCCCTCGGACCCCCCCCCCCCCATATGACCCTCTTTTACGATAGGGATGGGGATGAAATGTATCAGCATGCCTTTTATGAAGAGGTAGAGGGCAGGCAATGGGAGATTAATTTGGACTACATAGTGGTAGGAAAGGAGGCTACGGTAGCACTGACATCTGAACAGCTGGAATGGTATGAGATGGCAGGTGAGGCCATTCCTCATGTCACCCTTGCAATTGGCACTACTCACCAGGCAAAAGATTTGGGACCGATGTGTCAGAACTTGATGTCCCTAAGTGACTGGTCCGATACCCAAATACCGACAGTGCAGTTCTTCTCATCTGGTCAGGCATACAGAATTTTGTCCCCGACATATGATCAAGTCCTCCTTGAGCATAGACAGATTGAACGCTTTCATGGTAGAGAGAAGATGGATCACCCCGACTCGGCCCCTATGCTAGATTCTCTCCCTGAGAACCTGTGGTCAGTGGGATCAGCAGATGTGGGTTTTTGTCAGCAGGTTGATCCCATAACCTTCGAAATGTCAGACTACACCCCAATTTGGCAGATGCAGTATCCCCACAAACCCGAAGCTGAGGTGGGTCTGGCAGATACCATTGATGGCCTTATGTATTCAGGGGTGTTGGAACATTCGTGTTCTAGTTGGAATACACCCATCTTACCTGTTCTGAAACAGGACACGGGCAAATATCGGATGGCCCATGACTTAAGGCGCATTAATGGTATTGTGCGAACACCCACAGTTCCAGTTCCGAACCCATATACTGCCATGACTGCTTTAACTCCAGACCACAAGTGATTCTCTTGCATAGATTTAGCGAATGCTTTCTTTTGCTTGCCGCTGGCAAAGCCATTAAGAGATGTGTTTTCGTTCACGTATAGAGGTAGAAAGTTGTGGTATACTAGGCATCCGCAGGGCTTTATCTTATCTCCAGGGATTTTCAATCAGGTGTTGAAAGAACAGCTGGGGGGTCTAGCACTGCCAGGTGGGGTAGTTCTGATCCAGTATGTAGATGACATCCTATTAGCAGCACCTGATCATACTTCCTGTTTGGAGGCCACCTGTCTCCTGCTAGTGCAGCTGTTCAAGGCAGGCTTTAAAGTCCCTCGCTCAAAGCTGCAATGCTGCAGACAGGTGGTCACCTTTTTAGGTAGAATGGTCTCAGCGAAAGGTACAGGAATTTCCCCTGCACATCGAGCAGCGATACTACATCATCCAAAACCAAAGACAGTTAAGGAAATGCTTTCGTTTTTGGGTTTGTCAGGTTATAGTAGGCAGTTTATCCCATCGTATGGTGAGTTAACACATCCACTGCGAACTTTGGTGAATGAGCAGGGGATGAGGAATCTGGGAGCTACACTTGATTGGACTGCACAGGCTGAGATGAGTTTTATTCTATTGAAGCAAGCTCTTACAACAGCTATAGATATGGCGATTCCAAATTATAAACTACCTTTCTTTTTGGATGTTTCTGAAAAAGCACACACAATTGATGGAGTTCTTTTTCAGAAAAAAGGGAGTGGAAGATGTGTGCTCATGTATGTGAGTATCACACTAGACCCGACGGAAGACAGACACCCACCATGTACGAGACATGCAGCGGGAGTAGCAAAGATTCTACAAAAGGTGGCACACATAGTAATGGGACATGGCCTGACGGTATTAACAACACATAGTATTGTAGCATTTGTGAGCTCGACAGCATTTACAATGACTTTGCTAAGGCAGACGAGACTAGAGAAGATCCTGAATGCTCCAAATGTTACGTTTACCCATGAAGGCATTAACATGGCAGACAATATGGGAGAGGGAGAACCACACTGTTGTGAGAAGAGGGTAGTAAAGGATATTAAAATAAGACCTGACTTGCAGGCTACACCCTTAAGAGAACTAGATGAAACCTTGTTTACAGATGGGTGTTGTTACAGACACCCCACAGATGGATTGAAAGCTGCCTATGCGGTGGTACGAAAAACTACAGGAAGATTTGAAGAAATCATTGCAGGGACGGTGAGAGGAAAGGAGTCAGCACAACTCGCAGAACTACAGGGAATGATAGCAGCATTAGAATGGGCAGAAGGGAAGGAGGTCAATATATATACAGACTCGGCATATGTGGTAGGGACAATACAGGTTGAGCTTAGTCAATGGATTAGAAGTGGGTTTTTAACAGCAGCAATGACCCCAATTAAACACGAGAAGGACGTTAGGAAACTGGTTGAGGCTCTCCTGAAACCAAGGGCATTAGCAGTTCTTAAATGTAAAGGACATGATAGAACAGATACGATGGTGGCTCGGGGAAATCAGGAAGCGGACATGGCCGCTAAAAGAGCAGCAGGATACGGCCCTCAGTTTATTATGATACAGGCAGACAGAACAGCACATGACTTATTACCACCGTGTAGGGTAGAAGTAATAATACAGGAACAAGCAAAGGCATCACCTCAGGAAAGGATGGTATGGGAGGAAAGGGGGGCAACCGAGGATCAAGGACTATGGAGATCGATAGACGGGAGGCCAGTTTTACCATCTGGACTCATGAAACCCCTCCTCGAGGAGGTGCATGGGCTAACACACTGTGGAAAGAAGCAGATGATAAGGTACTTGATACATTGGTGGCACCCCTTCCTGCCGGCGATGGTGGAGAACCATATTAGAGAGTGTGAGGTATGTATAACTTTCAATGTCAAGGCGACTGTAAAGCCACATGAAGGACAGTTCCCGTTACCTAAGTTACCAGGGCAGGAAATCGTACTTGATTATACGGACATGATTGAGAGGGTAAGTGGCTATCGATACCTCTTAGTAGCAGTAGATGTGTTCACAGGGTGGCCGGAGGCAATCCCTGCCAAAAGAGAAGATGCAAGGACGGTATGTAAATTCCTGATCAACCAGTATATACCGAGACACGGATTTCCTAGAAACATTAGGTCCGATAATGGAAGTCATTTTAAGAATAACGATCTACAGGAGGTAGAAGTGATGTTGGGGATGAAACATGCCTTTGGAACGGTGTACCATCCACAATCCCAAGGGAAAGTGGAGAGGATGAACCAAACAATAAAAGGTAAGATCAGGAAAGTACAGGCACGGACCAAACTAAATTGGGTGGATGCGTTGCCCCTGGCATTAATGTCAATAAGGAGTTCGGTAAGTTCTGTGACAGGATTTACTCCATATGATCTACAAACGGGGCACCAGTTTCCGGGACCGGGAGCCGGAATTCAGACTACGAAGAATGAGGTAATTTCAATGGGATGCAAGCTTTATTATGATAACCTAACAGCTCTGGTGTCAGATTTTTCACAACAGGTCACAAGTCCAAACAGAAAAGGGGAAACACTGATACCATCAGTCGCGGAGTGGGTTCTGCTAAAGGTCATCAAGAGAAAGTGGTCGGAGCCCAGGTGGACAGGACCCTACAGAATGGTGGAGAGGACGTCCCATGCGGTTCGACTACAGGGAAAAGGTGAGACGTGGTATCATTGGAGTCAGTGAAAAGCAACGGACCCACCTACACGGACACTGGAACAGATTCGAACGGAGGTGACTGAGAACCTGTGAAGCAACTACGGACTAAGAACATTTTGAATGGGTCCCTTTAAAGAGACTATTGGATTACGGTGTCTGTATTTCAGTATTTGAAGTGATATTTCTATATTGAAGTCAACAGAATTTAGGGGGCTGTGATGGACACTATGTGGGGACTATGGGTGATGTTGTTCCTAGCCCTTGAAGCATCTGGAGAAGGAAACAACTGTACAAAGTGTTGTGGTCAGCTTGGGAGGCCCATAACGAACCGAAACAGTACTTTGCGGATTGGACTGACGTTCCTGAACACTGTGTTGGGGCCCCCACTGGACTGAAGTGTGTTCATAATGGCCAAGTTTGTGAGGTTAAGTTTAACAAGGGGTCGGAGATGCCGGTCCTTGCAAAAACTCCTGAGGTCTTGGTCCCATAAGTTAACTGGTGGTTGGTCTCATTTTCATGAGACCAAAAGGGGGACTGTTGGAATCTAGGGGTTAAAACATTATGAAAGAAATTATTAATTAATAAGTTTATATGTACTGCATGGGTCAGGGAAAAAGAGGAATGTGATTAAGTGGCAATCACAGCATGGAGCAAAGTTGGCCGAGCAAAATGGTCTGCTCCCAAATACAGGGAGAGGAAATGCATAAAACGATTTAGGAGGAATGCTCAAACTGAAGGAGGTGGGGAGTAGCACAGAAGACACAGGCCAGACCAGAACAAAGAATGGCCTGCAAGAAACAAAGGGAATGGAAAACCAGTCTAGGAGGAAGATTAAGGCATGAGGAGGTGTTAAAGAGAACAGCAGAAATTGGCCAGACAGGGACAGAATGGTGATTAGAAATATCTGGGGATGAATTAATTTCTGATCAACACAACAGGATAGTCTGGCCTGGAGGATTAAGATGGGAATGCTACACCCCAGATATCTGCAAAACAGGAGATGACTTGTGATAACCCTTATGCAAAAAGATCTAGCAAAGGAAGGCAACTTTTGTTCTGTATGATAAGGTTGATCTATATAAACTGAGCCAACTGGACAATAGGGGTCAGTCTTGGGGAATAGCTCACTGTGCAGGTGACCTATGAACTAACGACTGACCCAGAGCTCTGTTAAGTTTTATTCTTGTGCTGTGTAATAAATTGACTGTTGAACCGAATACCTTCTCCTATCATTTCATTCAAAGAACACGCTGGACTCAGACTACGCATAGACTAAATTAAGAGTAAGGTAAAGCCAGAGTCCGACAACTGCCTTCGAAGAGCTATTAACTGAGACCTTCAGGCTCTCGTGGCGAGAGAGAGGAGCACGGTTGCTCCACCTGGATGGGCTAGGGAACAGATCCCCGTCAAATGCTCATGAACGAGATGCTGGCCCTCCTGGGAGACCACGAGCCCTGCATTATGTTCGAGCAGGCGTTCTTGGAGCAGCTGCCCAAGGACATCCAACTGCTCCTGGCTGACATGGATTTCAGTGACACATGGAAAGTCGTAGCATGAGCAGATATTTTGTGGAAGCAGAAACAGAAGTGCTTGGCTACCATGGGGCTCATCACAAAGTCTCGCAACCAGACAAATGTAGGCACTGGAAAGGAGTGGCAGGCAAGAGGCAGGGATGAGTTCAAGGAGAGATGGTGCTTCTACCACCAAAGATGGGGCTCCAAGGCTCAATGATGCCAATTGCCCTGTGAGTTCCTGGGAAATGACAAGGCCAGCCATCACTGATGGCCACGGCAGCTGACCATCGAGAGAGCTTCTGTATGTATGGGATCGCCTTTCCAGTAGACGATTCTTGGTGGATACAGGAGCGGAGGTCAGCGTGATGCCCCAGACAGGTTTGGACATAGTTGCAGGCAAGCAGGTCTCGAATTGAGGGCTGCCAACAACAGCAGCATACAGACCTATGGCACACGTAGGGCCAAGTTGCAGTTCGGAGGCAGTCACTTCTCGTGGGAGTTCACTCTGGCCGCAGTGGACTTCCTGAAGGCCCACAGCCTCCTAGTAGACCAGGGCAATAGACTTGTGCACATGGAGACATTCCAAACCTTCACACTGAGGGGTGCCAGGCTCCTGGCACTGCACCTGGACTCCATCTTCAGCTCAGGCGATGAGTTCTCCAAGGTGCTGGCTGAGTTCCCAGCAATCCTTACCCCTCAGTTCATGGTGGAGGTGCCCCGATATGGTGTAAGGCATCACATCCTTACCAAGGGTCCACCTCTCCATGAAAGGGTGTGATAACTTCCCCTCGAGAATTTCCAATTGGCCAAGGAGGAGTTCCACAAGCTTGAGGAGTTAGGTATCGTTTAGTGGTTGGATAGTCCATTGGCTTCTCCCCTGCACATGGCGCTGAAAGCATCTGAGGGCTGGAGATGGTGCGGCGACTACCGTTGGCTTAATGAGGTCACCACTCCAGATCATTACGCCATTCTGCATATCCAGGACTTTGTGGCAAACCTGCATGGAGCGATAATCTTCTCCAAAGTGGACTTGGTACAAGGGTAGCACCAAATCATGGTGCACCCTGACGACATCCCCAAGATGGCCATCATCATTCCATTCATGCTGTTTGAGTTCCTGAGGATGCCATTTGGGCTCACGAATGCAACTGATGGACATTGTGGGCTGAGACCTGGATGGTACCTTCGTCTACTTAGATGATATCCTGGTGGCAAGCAGAACCCGGCAGGACCATCTACAACAGCTCCAAAGCCTCTACAGTTGCCTACGTAAGTTCAGCCTTGCTATCAAGCTGGCTAAATGCCAGTTCGGACAGCTGTAGTGGTCAGCTTGGTTCGGGAGGGAGTTTGCGATCCCGTCTCACAAAATGGTGGCACCCGTGTCCTCCATGAGGTGGCCGCGTGTTCACTGGAGAATGATTCTGCATTGTGGATGGCCATTTCCAGAGCGTTTGCCAGTTTGATTGTTTGAGGTATCCTCAGTCTTTTTTGCTCGAGTAGCCTCTACCTCACATAATTGGAGTGGACACCTGTTACGCAGGCGTCTCTGATCAGCAGCTGTGTGTGCTGTTCTACACTCACAGCTTGGTAGTTGCAGTGCTTCGCAAGCTCCTGCAGGGCCCTGACAAAGCCATTGAATGTTTTGCTGGGTTGCTGCCTGCACGAGTGGAGTACGTGCTGCACATAGATTTCATTCACCTCTACCTTGTACTGGTCTTTTAGGATGTCTATGGCCTCTCCGTAGGACTGGCAGTCCCAAACCATCTGCAAGACTTGGTGCCCGATGTACAAAAATTGCAGATGGAGCTTGTCTTTGTCGTCGTGGATCGCAGCTGCAGAGGCTGTGAGGAATCTTTCAAAGCAGCGGCGCCAGAGAGCGAATTTGTCGGCTGCTTTGGGTTCTCTCGGGTTGATTTCTAGATGATCCAGCTTCAAGTATTAGTCCATATTCTGAAGAAACAAAGTCTTACTAATAAAATTTATGCACGATCAATTACGCAAAGACTGAAGTTACTGGAACTGAAGACTTTATTAGCAAGAGATGGACAGCATCCCTTGTGTTGCTGGTTCTCCCTGACCTGGACTCGAACTGGGGGCAGGCTTGTGGCATGACGGCCTTTAAAGGGGAGGAGTCTCAAGCCGGTCAGTGAGAGCAGGGTCAACCAGGAAAGGTCGTGTTATTTACATACACAATAGTGGGTTTCCCCCAAGTTGGACCTGGCTAATGTATTAAGTCTTTTTCTGCTAGCTCTAAATCTCTGTACAATGTATAGTCTTCAACTTGTACAGCATAAAAAATGCTTTTGATTTGTTCCTGACTCAGCAATATTGAACACCTTCTACAATGACATAAACAGAAACTAATCAGCAGGTAAGACAACATTTATGGACAGTAAAACAGCAAATGTATGTCAGTGAAACGGGGAAGAGGTGGTCAATAGTGCTGGAAACATGATAAACACGCCTGGTCTAATTTGTTCTTGAAAAGGTTGCTCATAAAACAGTGCTCCCACTTCAACACCATAATTGTAGCAGTTTTTCAGCCACAGCTACTCTGTTACATTAGCGTTAGTTCTTGTATTTCTTAAAGGAGAGGAGTTTATGGCCTCTAACTGTTGATGGAAGACATTCCACAGGATTGGAAAGTGTCCTGTGAATCATGACAGAACAAGCTGAAGATTGAGCACATACCCTCATTTTTTGATGTTCTACTCGATATGATTATGGAAGAAAGGGAATTGGAGAGAACTTCAACAGTACAGAGGCGTGGAAGTAATTTTAGTAAGAGGTAAGTGGCAAAAGTAGGAAGTCCAGACATAATCCAATACCAGAAATAATTTTAGCAATCTCATATGCTGGTTCAAGTGAAGATATCAAAGGAATCCTGTCCTGCTACAACATCATGAGTTGCACTGCTCCACAGTTAGCACTCCCATCATTCACCCCACCAATCACCTTCATAGGTCACATCCTAGGTATTTTTCTGTGCTCTAACACATCTTTTTACGCTTACTGTGATTTAAAAAACCCAGATGCACATCTTGTAGCTTACTTACAGTTTGTTATTTAGCCATGTCATGCAGTTTGAATGGTACACACTTCCCTGTCTCTTGCTTAAAATGGCTGAGAATTGTAATCATGGGTGCAGGAGTGGCATTCCACTCAGTGGCCTAGAGCAGAGGGCTGCATCAGAGTCAAAGCCGAGTGGCAAAGTAGAACACATTGAAAATAACATTACCCTCCTATCTCATCATCTTTTTTGCGTTCTGTATGTCCCTCATCTTACAATCTGACATGCCAGCTGCAGAAGGTACAAGCATGTTATAAATTATCATGATCTCATAAATTAGATCAGCCATGATCGTATTGAATGGCAGAGCAGGCTCGATTGGCCACTTTTGGCCTACTCCTGTTCCTACTTCCTATGTTCCTATGTTGAGGCACCACCAATAACCCCAAAGGTTATGTAAAACTGATAAGCTTTTATTAGCAATGGAATGGAAGCACGTCCCTGCTGGTCAACTGTCCTGAACTGGGGAGGAGGCTGTGGGACAGTCACCTTTATCCAGGAGCCTGTGGGAGGAGTCACAGGAACAGTCAGCCAAGGGGCATGTCCAGACAGCTAAACATACATACAGTGATTTACCACAATCACCCCTTGTCTTTGAAAGAGTCCAGTGAGATGAAGTGAATTAGGTATTATTACGAATGAAGTCTTTTAGGTGGACTAGTCTACTGCTGCAACCATTGTAGTACTGGCTGGGGCACAGCTGTTGAGTCTCAGATAGTCAGGAACGCCTGTATGTAGTCATCAGCATCGGCTTGGACGATACTGGCATACCATCTGCTGGGGCTGGTGTAACATACCGTGACAATAGTGCATCATGGGTAATGATAGGTGAGAGGGGCGTGGGGTAATCGGTAATGATCTCAGGAACCCCTGAGGGTACCAGGTTCCTAATAGAGACTGTGACCTTGTGCCAATCAGGGTACATCACATAGGTGTATTGGGGTTTGGCATGGAAGAGATGGGCTCTTTTGACCAGTGGGTCAGATGTATGGCTCCTCATGTTCTTCTGGAGTAGGACCAGCCCTGGGGATGTCAGCCAGGCTAGCAGTATGGACCATGAAGTGGATTTCTAGAGAAGGAAAACATTCTTTCATGTGGAGTGGCATTGGTGGCTGCACATAGCAGCGATCTGATTGAGTGGAGGGCCTCTGGAGTCTCCAGCGGGAGACTGAAAGGCCTCTAGACCACAGGGCTATGAGGGTGGCCTTCCAGACAGTAGAGTCCTCCTTTTCCACCTGCCCTTTCCCTCGGGGGTTGTAACTGGTGGTCTTGCTCATGGCGATGCCTCTGGCCAGAAGGTACTGATGCAGCTTTGTTTCTCATAAAAGAGGTATAGATATGGCAGGATTACCCATACAGGGTGAAGAGATTGCATAGGGCCTTGATGTCTGTGGCTGTTGTCATGTCCGAGCAGGGGATGGTGAATGGGAAACGTAAGTACTCATCAGTGATGTTGAAGAAGTATACGTTATGGTCAGACAAGGGGAGGCATCCTTTGAAATCAATGCTCAGGTGTTCAAAATGGCAGTAGCCTTTATCAGATGCAGTCTGTCTGGTCGATAGAAGTGTGGTTTGCTCTCCACACAGACCTGACAGTTTCTGGTCATAGTCCTGATCTCCTCAATGGAGTAAGGCAGATTGCAGGCTTTGAAAAAGTGGAAGAACCTGCTGACTTCAGGGTGGCAGAGGTCGTTGTGGAGGGCTTGCAATTGGTCTATTTATGCGCTGGCACATGTTCCATGGGATAGAACCTTTGGGGGCTCATTGGATTTCCCGGGCTGGTACAAGATATCATAATTGTAGGTGAAAAATTCGATTCTCCACCTCAATATTTTGTTTTTGATTTTACCTTGGTGCTGATTGTTGAACATTAAAGCAACTGCATGTTGGTCAATGTGATAGTACAGACCTATCACCAATGTATATAGTTACAGTATCTAGACTGTGCTTACAGCGATTAGCCACGCCTACTGTCTGAGCCTTAAAGAGTTGTGTCCCTAGCCAGGTCGGATCATTCCGGATTGGTCGGCCACCTGTGAAGAGCTCCTGTCTTTTGCTAATAAAAGCCTTGGTTTGGATCAACAAGTCTTCGGTTCTTTCGACGAGCTCTACAGTCAGTCAGCAAGGTAAATCGTTTGCCAGCGAGGTAATGTCTCCAGTGCCATATTGCCTTGACAATGGCTTGGGCCTTTTTCTCGACAGAGGAGTGTCGAATTTCAGGACCTGGAGGGTGCAGGAAAAGAAGGCTACAGGTCTGCCCGCCTGGTTAAGGGTGACAGGCAGAGCAAAATCAGATGCATCCTCTCTAATAGTGACTAACATCAACCACATGAGACAGAGTGCAAGTTAAATGCTAGTTTTAATAGACTAATATATACACCTAGGTCGTGTCTTTGTCAGAAAGGAGGAGCATGATCTCCGATTGGCATTATATACAAGGTCATCAGGTGGTGGCCCCTGGTGACCTAGTGGTGTAATACCATATCACCACACTCTCCACTTGGAACAGGGTGCATCCTGGCCTTGGCATTGTCTGCCTTGATCTGACTGAAAGCCATACAGCCTCTGATTTCAAGGGAAAGCAGGTAGATTTAACGAGGGGGCTGGCCTTGTCCGGGTAACTGGACATAGTAGAAGAAGAAACCAAGGCACCTTTTCAGAGCTTTGAAGCTGTGGGGAAGGGGAAGTTCCATGTGATCAGGGTTGGGGTCAATGATTCCGTAAACCAAGACGCAGCCAAGGATGACAAGGCGGGTTGTGCAAAATACACACGTATCCTTATTGTATGTAAGGATAAGGAGTTTGGTGATCTGGAGGAATTTTTGGAGGTTGCCTTCATGATCCTGCAGGTCATGGCTGCAAATGGTGGCATTATCCAGATACGGGAAAGTAGCCTGCTGGATGACAGAGACTCCATTGGTGACACTGAAGGGAATGCCTAGGAAATGGTAGAGGTGGCCATCTGCCTCAAAACCAGTATTTTGGTCATCCTCCAGATGGATGGGGAACTGACTTTAGATGAATGGTGGAAAATACCTGATATTGAGCGATTTGGTTTACTATATCAGATACACGGGGAAGGTGGAACGCGTCCTGCTGCATAAATCGGTTAATAGTCTGATTTTTGTTTTTCTCCCCTTTCTTCACCACCACTGCTTGGGCTTTCTAGGGGCTGATGCTGGCTTCAATGATCCCTCATTGAATATTCGCTGCACCTCCGACCTAATAAAGATCCTGTCCACAGCATTGTATTCCCTACTTTCGATGGCAAAATGTTTACAGTCGGGGGTGAAGTTAGCAAACAGCGATGGAGGGATGATCTTGAGAGTTGAGAGTCCATAATTGGTGCACAGTGGGCAATCATCAGGGAGCGAGCTGAAACAGTGGGGGAAGAGGCTGGGTGGATTTTGCTGGTGGAGCACAGTGGGTGGTTTAAGAACTTCTGGTTACAGACAGTGAGGGGAGAGATATATTCCATTGTCACACTTGTAAGGTAGCATTGTAAGTCCTGTCCCAGCAGCGCAGAGCTGTGACATTACCAGGAGTGTAAAGTCTTTGTAGTCTGTGCCCTGCACAGACAGACTCACTGCACAGTAACTGCGAAAACTTTGTAGCTTACTGGCCTTACCACGAGTAACTAACACTGCTGGGGTGGATGAATCTCTCTGTGCTCCTATTTTTGAACAGCAATTCGGGCCTCATGGCTCTTTACCTGGATGCCTATCATTGATTTGGTGAGTTGGTGAGGGCTATCTTGATCCAGCATGATCGAGACCAGAAATGGTTTGCTGTCTGTAGATGTGGTGGAGTGTTCGGGTGTTCAGTCCCACGATGGTATCAAAGATGGCAGCCCCTGCGGCTCACAAGCAGTGCTGCTGGATTTCAAAGATGGCGGCATCCAAGAAGGATGCATGCAGCACTGTTGGGTTGGATTGACTTGGACTTACACATCTTTGCATAATGTTCTTTTTCCCCACATTTAGATCAAACTGTGTCTTTCACCAATAGTTTGCTGGAGTGCTTGTTCAGGTCACAGAACTATCACTTTGGGTGCTTGCTGAGTACAGCAGCCATGGTCAGGTTGCTGGCAGGACATGGCAGTAGTGGTGTTAGGTGCTCATGGAGTACTGTGGCCATGGTTCAATCGCTGGTGGGACATGGCTATGGCAGCTTTCCACATGGTTGTGGCCCTCCTACATCCCAAGATCATGGCGCCTGGGGCAACCATGAAGCAGCTGTTTTCTCTGCCGAGTAGGCTTCCATGTTCTGGAAGGCCACCTTTAGCATGCCTGCCAGTTCGACTGCCCTCTGCTCACCTTGCTCTAACAGTTTCTGCCACATGTAGTTGGACCTGATGCCCACGTCATAAACATCTCTGATAAGGTCCTCCATATTCACCGCAGCCATCATGGCCTTGCAGGCGTAGGCCCGTCTGAGAGCTTGCAGGAACCAAAGGTACTCAGCCCTCAATTTCCCTAGGTCGCTGTTTTCGGGTAGCCAGGAGGTATCTTGTGTAGACCTCATTTACCTTCCTCTGGTACAGGGCTTTCAGGCTGTCCATCACCTCTGGGTATAACATGCCCTCCCTGATCATTGAATATACCAGGGGACCGACCCAGGAATGTAGTACCTGCAGCTTGTCGTTTTCTGATTGAACAATAGTAGAAGATGCCAGCAGAATGCTTTGAAGCAACGCAGCCAGAGTTTGAAGTTGTTGGAGGCGAATGTGGGTCGATTTCCAACTTCTCTGGTTTTAGGATCTGCTCCATTATCAAAATTTATTGCTAATAAAACTGATGCATCATCAATAACTCCAAAAGATTACAAGTTATGTAAAACTGATAGGCTTTTATTAGCTATCAAATGGAGGCACATCCATTCTGGTTGACTATCCTGAACTAGGGAGGGGGCTGTGGGACAGTCATCTTTATTCAGGAGCCTGTGGGAGGAGCCATAGGTACATTCAGCCAAGGGGCATGTCCAGACAGCTAAACATACATTCACTGGTTTACCACACATATACTTACTGCCTGCATCCTTCATTAGCATCCTTACCCTTCTATCCTTCTACTTTCAGATACCAATGGTTTGGCCTTTTCTTGTCACATTAGCTCTAAGAAGAAAACAACTTGTAGCTTAAACTGATACTTGCATCTATTGGAAATAGTGGTATTCCACACACCTTAAATGCGATTGGCAAGTGATGGAACTCTGGGCATGACTGGCGAGCAGGCAGAGCAGATGATTCTTGTCCAGAAACCAGCTCTATGGACTCAAATTTTGCTAAAAAAAAAGAGAACTTTGAACAGGACCACTGACACATAATAAGATGTTTGAAGTGTTGAAAAACAATCTGAATGTGTCTGAAATGTGACCAAGCTTACCTGAGAATAGCTCATCCTTATTTACCATCTAATTATGGCAAAGAAGCAGCCCTTTAGGACCATCAGCAACATGCTGGTTACCATCTGTTCCATTCCATTCCCTTTTCATCTCCATACCTGAAACCTCCCTCTACCTTGCACAAGACACTGTGGAATCTGGAGCTCAAGCATTTTCTTGGTGACAGTTGTGTCTAGCTGCATGAAAAGAATTGTGAATCCTGTGATAATGCAACAAATAATGGTGTGGTCTCTGCATCTATTCCACCACGATGGAAACCCTATAGACTATGTTCTGCTGGGGAACTCATGTTTTTGGTCATTCAAGATTGGGCAGCTCTCATTATTATATAATGTCAACATAGATTGTGAGCCTTTTCTGGGTCTAGGTAAACTACTTGTTATGTCCCTGTGTTTCTTGGGATGCTTGTTAAATAACTTAGAGAGCAGGATTCAACTAACAGAAGAGACTTTACTTACTGATGTCTTCCACCATCTCAGGAAACTGTTCACACATTCGTATACATATACATATGCCCCACAATGGTGCACTATGGTTACTACTGTGAGAAGGATGTATTCTTATGTGGTTACAAAATAGTTCACATTATCCTGACTATTGTGACAGATTATGTTGTGTTTGTATTGTATATCGATATGATTTTGGGAGATAATTAGGGCAGGTTTTAGTGTAGGTCACATACAAACACTTTAAAACAGATCTTATTTAAAATACTGGAGCTCTGCTCATGATAGATATTCTGGTGCCTAATGTTTCATTTGAAATCAGAGAAACAAAAAGGAACTCTCTGGTGATCTGAAAGAAAGAGGTTATCATCTGGAGAATCCTGAGGGGGCAAGTTTCTTTGGCAAGACACTGAGGTGGCTGGTTACAAGGAATCAGTTGTGGGTGTCCACTGAACAACACATCTCTCTCTGAAAACTGGCAAGAAACTTCCTGAGCAGAAACCATTTACCTTTCAAGCACCAAACTCTGGTGAACTTCATAAATGTTAAATTATGTGCACAGTATAAGAATTGCCTGCAACCAGTGAACGTGGAGGAATGAGAAGTGAGACTGGACTGTGAATCAAAGAACCTTTCTGAACTTACACACACGTGAGCTTAGAATTAGAAGGGGATTAAGTTAGGTTAATTAAGTCAATAGTGATAACTTAAAGTTTGATCCTGTTTTCATGTTTAAAGATAATTAAAAGCAATTTTTGTTTACTGGTAAGTAACCATTTGTCTTGGTGAATATCTATTGCTGTTGGGTTTTGGGGTCCTATGGGCTTGTAACACTACATAACATCCCATCTTCTCAAGAAAAAGAAAAAAAGAGTGTTCTTTATCACTTTGTTTCCAGTGCAAATTAAGTAACTGAACTTGTACACGTTTATTTACACAAATATTTTTAAATAGTACTTATTGATATCGCACTGGCACCAGTATGTTCCATCGCCATCTTGTGGATTTGGCTGCGACCATTGGGCTCTGTGTTGCTGGTCCATGTATAGGTGATGTAACTTGTTGTGCTTCACCTGACAACTGCTGTGTTGATGTTTCAGTATTAGTGGTTGTGGTCTCTCTACTTGATACCTCACTTGATATTGGTGTTGCAGGCTTTGCTGGTATTAACACATCTTGTGTTGGTGAGATGTGAATTCTTTTCCTCCTCAGCTGATATACAGAGCATTTCGGGTACATGCTCAGGAGCTCAGCCTTGTTTGTGACTGGATGTTGGTTCTCCAATGGGGTGTCTCTGTTGATCATTTTGGATATCTTCTTCATCTGGATCTCATAATTGATGGAGATCAAATGTAATTCCCGGTAGCTATCCTGACCTGAATTGCTGGTCCGTTTGCATCTACCACGTAGAAAGTACAGAGGATGTTTTTTTCACTTATGGCAGCCATTGTCCTTAGCTCTCCCTAGCTGCGTGATAATGGGTCCACCATGCCTGTTAATGTGACATTTTCTGTTTCCAAAGCACCGTCTTTTGGCTACCCTTTTATTATGCACTTTGGGTACATCTGGTGGAAATGTCTGAGTGGAAGGACATTGTTTTGTGATCCAGTATCCAACTTCACCTGTAGGTTAAATATCATAGGCTTATTCTGGATTGTCCTCTGTATTTGGATCGTTGTGTGCAAGGATCCTTCCTTCTTTCATCTCACCTGACATCTTGTGAAGTTGTGTGGATTCTGGGTGTCGGAGTCCTCATTGTTGTTTCCTTTTATGTTTGATCTTCTTTTATTCTTTCTTCACTGGTATTACTGTTTTCTTCATACCAGCCTTGCACATCTTTGCCCAATGGTTTGCTTTACCACAGACTTTACATTCAGAACTGTTTGTTGAGCATTGGTTTCAGTCATCAAAGGGGTGTTGTCTGGCGCCCTTCCTATAGGTCTTGTGGGGTTTTCACTTTTCTGATTGTGTTCTTTGTAGCATTAACCCTTCCTTCTCTTTGCTATGGGTGGGTCTGAATAGAGAGGGATTTCATTTGCATCCTCGTGACTTCAAAGGCTCTTGCTGTGTCTAGAGCTTCAGCCAGATTCCAGCTATCCTTCCCTATAAGAACCTTTTGCACTTCGGAATAGCAATCTCCTATATTAGTTGATCAACTAATCTTTCCTCTCTATTAGTCATTCCCAACCTTTTACTTTCCACTCACATACCACTTTAAGTATTCCCTATGCCATAAGTGTTCTGTGATTAATAAGTGATTGCTTAAGGTGGTATGTGAGTAGGAAGGGAAGGTTGGGAATCACTGCTCTAGAACCAGTTATTACTGAAATATTTTGCTTGAGAAAAATTGTATTTGGCCCATTTCCTTTGGAGTTATGAAACTGTGCAAAACTGTGAAACTGAAAAACCTCACAAAGATAAGCGTATACAGAGCCGTTGTCATACCCACACTCCTGTTCGGCTCCGAATCATGGGTCCTCTACCGGCACCACCTACGGCTCCTAGAACGCTTCCACCAGCGTTGTCTCCGCTCCATCCTCAACATCCATTGGAGCGCTTACATCCCTAACGTCGAAGTACTCGAGATGGCAGAGGTCGACAGCATCGAGTCCACGCTGCTGAAGATCCAGCTGCGCTGGATGGGTCACGTCTCCAGAATGGAGGACCATCGCCTTCCCAAGATCGTGTTATATGGCGAGCTCTCCACTGGCCACCGTGACAGAGGTGCACCAAAGAAAAGGTACAAGGACTGCCTAAAGAAATCTCTTGGTGCCTGCCACATTGACCACCGCCACTGGGCTGATAACGCCTCAAACAGTGCATCTTGGCGCCTCACAGTTTGGCGGGCAGCAACCTCCTTTGAAGAAGACCGCAGAGCCCACCTCACTGACAAAAGGCAAAGGAGGAAAAACCCAACACCCAACCCCAACCAACCAATTTTCCCCTGCAACCGCTGCAATCGTGTCTGCCTGTCCCGCATCGGACTTGTCAGCCACAAACGAGCCTGCAGCTGACGTGGACTTTTTACCCCCTCCATAAATCTTCGTCCGCGAAGCCAAGCCAAAGAAAGAATGAAACTGTGCACATAACAAATCAATTTGGAATGATTAAAACAGTGGTTTTCAAACTTTTTCTTTCCACCCACATACCACCTTAAGGAATCCCTTATTAATCACAGAACACTTATGGCATAGGGAATACTTAAAGTGGAATGTGAGTGGAAAGTAAAAGGTTGGGAACCACTGCTCTATATCCTTACATCTGCTTTTTGTAGCAACAATTTTTAGTCTAGTGAGGAAGTTATCAATAGTTTCATCAGTCTCTTGAATTAATCCTTGAAAGTCATAGCATTTAATTCTATGATTATATCTGGGCTCGAGATGAGAAGCAAACTTTGCAATGTTTGTTCTGATTATTTTTCAACACCTCTGTAAGCTCACAGCTATTAAATAAGTCAAGGCCTCTCTCCCCTGTCCTGCAGAATTAACAGGGGTGCTCTTCTGCATTTGATTTCTCCATTGCAGAGGTGAGCACTAATCGCAATGCATTAGTTCAAGTGTACTGCCTTTACACCAGATAGGTATATTTGGATTCTTAGGAAGAGATTAAGTGAAAGAGGAAATGCTGCATCTCATTTAGTTGCATGTGTAAGCATTATGAGAGGGGTTGTGAAAGGTAGCCCCAGTAGACTGGAATTGAGAAGTCATGAAGGGAATGGTTTCTTTGGATTCCAGGAGGGGAGGAAAGGATTGGTCTTCTGGTGGAATCTTGTTGAATATGGTGGAAATTACAAATATGACCTCTTAAAGTGAAAGCTGATGATGTGAAAGGTAGAATTTGGTTAATATAATCTTTGCTTTGGTTGGGAGGGTAGAGGATAAGAGTTGAGCTGTAGGAGAGAAAGAAGATATAGTTGAGGGTTCTGTCACAATGATGCAGGGGAAATTGCAGCTGGAGATAAAGGTATGTCTCAGACTCACCTGTGTAGAGACGCAATGCTGATTCAGGGGGTTGGAGAATGGAACAGGCCCCTTACCCAACTCAAGATGGGAGGAAATATAATCTTATTTGCTGTGGAATCTTGAGAGGGTAATGCACATTGTTCACTAAGACACTGCCTCCTGAGATGGGTACAGGAAACTCCAGAAAGAGAAAAGTCAGACATAGACCATGTGAAAATGAGAGGAGGGTGGAAATTGGTTGCAGAAGTAATAACGTTTTTGAGTTCTGTATGAGTTCAGAAAGCAGCACCAACACAAATGGGCCAGAGAACAAACAGAGGAAATATAGAGCACAGGAAATAAAGTAGAGCATATATATATTTTAAAATTTTAGACCTACGCCATGGCAACAGGCCCTTTCACCCCATGAGCCCATGCTATCCAATAACACCCAATTAAAGTTCCTCAACATGATTATCTAACTGCACGAAAACCAACAAGGTCGGGTCAGATACAGCAATGAGCTCTCTGAACCCTTCTCCATTAACAATGGCGTGAAGCAAGGCTGTGTTCTCGCACCAACCCTCTTTCAATCTTCTTCAGCATGATGCTGAACCAAGCCATGAAAGACCCCAACAATGAAGACGCTGTTTACATCCGGTACCGCATGGATGGCAGTCTCTTCAATCTGAGGCGCCTGCACGCTCACACCAAGACACAAGAGAAACTTGTCCGTGAACTACTCTTTGCAGACGATGCCGCTTTAGTTGCCCATTCAGAGCCAGCTCTTCAGCGCTTGACGTCCTACTTTGCGGAAACTGCCAAAATGTTTGGCCTGGAAGTCAGCCTGAAGAAAACTGAGGTCCTCCATCAGCCAGCTCCCCACCATGACTACCAACCCCCCCACATCTCCATCGGGCACACAAAACTCAAAACGGTCAACCAGTTTACCTATCTCGGCTGCACCATTTCATCAGATGCAAGGATCGACAATGAGATAGACAACAGACTCGCTAAGGCAAATAGCGCCTTTGGAAGACTACACAAAAGAGTCTGGAAAAACAACCAACTGAAAAACCTCACAAAGATAAGCGTATACAGAGCCATTGTCATACCCACACTCCTGTTCGGCTCCGAATCATGGGTCCTCTACCGGCATCACCTACGGCTCCTAGAACGCTTCCACCAGTGTTGTCTCCGCTCCATCCTCAACATCCATTGGAGCGCTTTCATCCCTAACGTCGAAGTACTCGAGATGGCAGAGGTCGACAGCATCGAGTCCACGCTGCTGAAGATCCAGCTGTGCTGGGTGGGTCACGTCTCCAGAATGGAGGACCATCGCCTTCCCAAGATCGTGTTATATGGCGAGCTCTCCACTGGCCACCGTGACAGAGGTGCACCAAAGAAGAGGTACAAGGACTGCCTAAAGAAATCTCTTGGTGCCTGCCACATTGACCACCGCCAGTGGGCTGATATCACCTCAAACCGTGCATCTTGGCGCCTCACAGTTTGGCGAGCAGCAACCTCCTTTGAAGAAGACCGCAGATCCCACCTCACTGACAAAAGGCAAAGGAGGAAAAACCCAACACCCAACCCCAACCAACTAATTTTCCCCTGCAGCCGGTGCAACCGTGTCTGCCTGTCCCGCATCGGACTTGTCAGCCACAAACGAGCCTGCAGCTGACGTGGACTTTTACCCCCTCCATAAATCTTCGTCCGCGAAGCCAAGCCAAAGAAGAAGAAAAAATCTACAACCTGGTTGTTTTTTTTTGGAAGGTGGAATGAAACCAGAGCACCTCGTGGAAACCCATACAGACACAGGGAGAATGGACAAACTTCTTACAGACAGCGCCAGATTCAAATCTTGGTCACTGACTTATTACAGCAAGACGCTAACTGTTACCCTAACCATGCCACCCATTGTATATAGAAGCATGATTTGCAAATGCAGATAGCTCTGTTGTATTGCAGGTAAAAGCATGAATGTCAACATATTCCCTTTCCTCTCTCCTGTGCCCTATTCACTGGAATTTAAAGAGAAAATGGTTGAGAGGATATCTCTTGTTTTCAAGCACCCATTATTTGGTATGATAAAGTGGCTGAAAAAGTGGGAACATCAAATTATTGCATTATAAATGCTCAGAAGTTTGGCATTGGATAAATATGAGGAATTAGTATTGACTAAATATGAATAATTAACTCAAAAAGCCTCCAACTCCTTAAAGATAATTTTACTCAATGGGCTGAATAGCCTATTTCTGCTCCTATGTTTTATGGTTTTATGATATAAATAGTGGAGAATGTGAGATGATGATGGAGCAGGGAATGGATATGTCATTGCATCTGTTGGACTAACAATCTGTAGGCGTGAGTTATAATCATACCTTGGAAGATGTGAATTTAAATTTAAGTAAATAAATATAGAATAAAATGTCAGTTTTGCAATGGCATCAGTAAAGTTGATGGCTTGGCGTACAGATCAAACTGGCTCCATAATATCATTTATGTAGAGTTTTGATGTTTTATCTGCTCCAGCCAATGTGTGGGCTTGGACTAACAACATTGTGCTAGACTTTCAAATGACATGGGAAAAACAACCTTATGCAGAACCAAGATACGCCAAGATTCCCTATTTTAACAGCAGATTGTCAGTATCCTTTCAATAAAGGTGGTTCACTTTCACCTTCTCGGGGCATTAAGGGATGACAATAAATGCCAGCCTCGATATTGCCTCACATTGCCAGGGAGGATAAAATATGTTCACATGCTGTTGGTGTATGTCAGGTACCTGTGAGACTGCAGCAAGCATGAATTTTGCATAATATTTCTGTGTATAACAATAAAGTCTAATGCTCACATTGCCATTCTATTGGCTGAGCAGGGCAAATTAGCTAGATATTCAGCCTTGCAGTTCTCACTCCAAATGGGAAACAAAGGGCAGCCAAAGCTTTTGGTTCTTCACAAAATGAAGTGTGACATAAAAATAATCAGTTGCTGCCTACAATACTGTAGCAGCTGAAGTACTGTGGAAATTCACAAAAGTGAATTAGCATCAAATGTCAAGGCTAAAATTGAAACTACTCTTAACTTTGAAAAGCTGCACAGGAAACCAACTTGATGACCATAGACAGGCAAAACTGACTTCCTTTTCTGCCTATAAGATGGAAAAAAAATCTTTTAATCCATGTTAACTGTGTCCTGAAAAATTCCTGATATTGTGAGCCCAAAATTAGAATGACGCCTTGCCACTCTTATATTAGTCCAAGGTCTGAAACATTGTGAGGCTACATTTGTAATCCAATTTAATGTAGAATTGCCTCATTGCTTTTTCACAGGATTACAAAGAGCAGAAGGAAGCAGGTGATTTTGCCCAATTCTGCAAGTTCAGCTCTCGGGCATTTATAATGCTCACAAATACCAGAAGAAAATAAGGCCAGACCTTATGTGCACCTCTAAGATCATGTTGCAATCTCCCTCTCATTGTTGGACTTCACTATTTGAAAATTCCACACATTTGTTGAAAGACAGAACCCACTGAATACAGTAAAATCCCCATTATCTGGAATTCAAGAAACTGGAAGCCTCAAGCAGCCTGCAGAAATATAGCGGAAAGTAAATAGGTGAAAAATGCAAAGGTTTAAAATTGGCGCCCCTCAGCGGTCAGTCCACCAACTCACGCAACACACAATCTAAAGCAACAGGCAAATTCACTTATCCGCCATCTACCAATCCCCATAGATGACAGATACCAGGGATTTTACTGTATAAGGTTTCTGTTGTACTTTCTAGTGAGCTGACATGAAAAATCTGAAAAAAATGCATAATCAGGACAGTGCAAAAACATTTGTAATATCTCCCAAACTAGTTTTTAATAGTTCATTATTTGGGACTTCTAGGACAGATCAAATATGCCACTGATTAGTTGGCACAATATAATTTAATGAGTTGTCATCTTTAAGGTGAAACTTTAAAGGGTAATTACTGTGACATATGAAGTACTTGCACATTTTGAATGTTCCTGGAGTGTAATAGAGTGCGGTGAGGATGAATTGTTTGGCAATAGCATATTTGACCCGAGCAAGATCTTTCGCCTATGGATTCAGCAATCAGTCCACACAAAAAAAAACCATTTTTTTTTGAGGATGGAATTATTCTAAAATATAAGTAAATCTTTCTTTAGCTCACTAATCTGTCAATAGAAACAATAATACATTTAATCTTCACAAATTATAATAGAAACTTAAAAATATTACAATTTGGAGAAATCTTTGCTTAGTTTGTAATCTTTGCTAAAATATGAGAATCTATTTCCACTGATGGGGAAATTAGGGTAAAGAGCATTCACTGACATAAAAAAGATAAAAATCTTTTATTTTCTGTTGTAAAATGTTTCAGATGCTTGATGTAATTGGAGTGTCCACAACTGAAGTAGATTTGTGGAGGTCAGCAAAAAAATAGATAAACAAAAGTCTAAGACCTTTTTGGTCTTGTAGTGTTTCCAGTTATATTTCATGATTCTAACATCTGTAGCTTTGTTGATTTTCATGTAAGTTTGTTTGCAATCAAGGTATAAGAAGAAAAGATGAAAGGAAAAGGAAATATAGACGGTACAGCTAGGGTAGCAGTTACTGCAGCACCTTTACAGTGCCAGCGATCAGGACCGGGGTTCAAATCCTGTGCTGTCTGTAAGGAATTTGTATGTTCTCCCCGTGTCTGTGTGGGTTTTCTCTGGGAGCTCCGGTTTCCTCCCACTGTTCGCAAGGTACCATTGGTGTAGGTTAATTGGGCGTAAATTGGGCAGCACGGACTCTTGGGGCGAAATGGCCTGTAGTCATGCTGTATGACTAAATTTAAATTTAAGATATAAACAGATTACCTATGATTCAGCTGTAGAGCAGAAGAGGTCAGAAGAATTGGGCATTTATTTGCAGCAGTTTGAAATTTATAATTTTCTGAGCAGAAATATGTCCTTTACACCTCATTTTCCATTCAATGAGATTATGACTGAATTTATAACATCAGTATCACTTTCTTCTCCTTACTCTGTATCCCCATAATATCCAAATATCTGACAATCTCCTGAATTTACTAGGGACTGAACCTCCACATTAATTTTGAGTGGAGAATTCCAAATATCTGCTATGCTTTTAGCTCTGTCCCCAAATTTTTACTCCTTATTTTGAGACTCCTGCCAATGATCATTTATCCTATCATAGACTGTAAGGAGTTTCACAAGAGATCACCTCTCATTCTATTAGACACCAAAGAATTTGGACTTAGCTTTCTTAATCTCTCACAGTTTATCTCAATTCCGGGACCAGTCTGCTAAATCTTCTTTGCATTATCTCAATCACAAATGTGCCTTTTCTTAATTAAGGAGATCAGAACTATGCCCAATATTCTAAATGTGATCTTACTATTGCTGGCATTGTTTTGCTGAAACAACTTTGCATTGAATTCTTCTTGCAATGAAGGCCAATGTACTGTTTGTGTATTAATTGCCTGCTGTACAGGGGAGGCAACAACAACTGCAGTTCGGAGGGTGATAGATGGAAAGAGATGATCGCCCATGCCGAACGGCAAGGCACCTGAACAATAACATGTATGATTTATGTATAAAGGCACTCACGTCCTCTCAAATTACTGTCATTTAAAAAAGTACTGCCCTTTTCCTTCATATGTTCATAGTTTTCAATATTCTCTTCCATCTGTCATATCATTGCCTATTTACTCAGTCTGTGACTATTATAATTCTGTGACTGTATGCCTATTTCCTCTTGGAGCCTCTATTTCCTCCTCAATACTCATTCTTTTACCTGGTTTCTGCCTGAAAGGTGGTGGAAGAAAATCCAGTGGTAAGAGTCCAAGAAGAAATATTTAGGGAGAAAAATAAAGTTTCTGGACAATGGTGAAAAATCAGGGAAGTGAGATTAATTGTAAAAACACTGTCAAAATGTGAGCTGAAACAACTCCTATTATGCTGTAGCATTTCATTTGCTGTGAACCTTGTATTGGTAGTCAAAATAAATATTTATCCATAACACATTCCTTTTAAGTCAACAACCTTAGGTTGATGGATTAATGAAAGTGGTCTCCCTTAAATTAGATCATTCTTGGCTACCAGTGTAGTTTAAGGCTTATCCACTTGTATCTAATATTTTTCTGCTCAGTTTCACATGGAACAACTTCTATGGGTATTCAGGTACAGTTCCTCTCCAATAAACTTCGTTGAATTTCAAGTTTTCATTTCTTGAAGTGTTCTGTAGTGTGCAGATGCAGCGTTTTGTGAATAACCTCAATTCAGAGTGTATATGTTTGAAATTTGCTGACTCCATTTAATTTTGTTACTGAATAACGAACGGGAAATTATGTTCCACTGTAGTTTTGGGAAAGTAGAATGGGAAAAGGAGCAATAAAGGTACTGCTGATGTGTTCGGTTTAGCCAGCTGAGTATGGCCAATCTTGATATCTCCTTTATATCATCTATAGTTGATTGATCAAAATCCCATTATTGTGCAAATGTCCACAACAACTAATATCCCAATAATATATTAGGCTCTGGTCCTGCCTGATCTGCCTTGTAAATCATTTATATTCTCTTAATTCCACTTTCAACCATGTGAGCACATGGCAGAGATTGGAAACACTTCACACTAACACACTTCCATTAAAACCCCAGATTAACAAATGGAATAGATAAAAGTGGGGGCTGATGTCCTGAGGAAAGAATATAGGGAGTTAGGGAAGAAGTTAAAAAGCAGAACCTCAAGGGTAGTAATCTTGGGGTTGCTGCCTGTACCATGTGCTAGAGCGGGTAGGAATAGGAAGATGTAGTGGATGAATGTGTGGCTAAAGAGTTGGTTCAGAGGGGCAAGGGTTCAGATTTGTGAATTATTGGAATCTCTTCTGAGGAAGGTCTGACCTGTACAAAAAGGGTGGGCTGCACCTGAACTGGAAAGGGACCAGTATCCTGGGGGGCAAGTTTGCTAGATCTGTTGGGGAGGCTTAAACTAGTTTGGCAGGGGGATGGGAATCAGAATGAGTGTGTGGAGATTCAGGAAGAAGAACAACTAGATTCGAAGGGAAATAGGAACTGAACTGTTAAAATTAATGACGAAGGGGTGGGGTTGGGGGTAGAAAAAAGTAAATGGTAATCAAAGGAGTGTATGTGGGGACATTCTTTCAGGTGTATATATTTCAATGCAAGAAACATTGGTGGATGAGCTTAGGGCATGGATTAACACATGGAAATATGATATTGTTGCTGGAAATGAAACTTAGTTGCAGGAGGGGCATGATTGGCAGCTAAATATTCCAAGATTCTGTTGCTTTAGGTGTGATAAAAACGGGGGGATAAAAGGTGATTGCTTGTTATACAAAACATTACAGCAGTGCTATGGCAGGATAGATTGAGGGCTTGTCTAGTGAGTCTATTTGGGTGGAAGTGGGGAATGGGAAAGGCATGAAAATACTAATGGGGGTATATTATGGATCCCCTAATGGACAGAGGGAATTAGAGGAGCAAGTTTGTAAGGAGATGGCATATATGTGTAGTTAACATACGATGATGATTATAAGAGATTTTATTTTTCCACACATTGTCTGGGATGCCCATACTATAAAAAGGCTGGATATGTTGGAGTTTGTCAAATGTGTTCAGGAAAGTTTTCCAAATCAATACATAGAAGAACCGACTAGAGAGGGGAAAGTATTGGATCTCCTATTATGGAACGAGCTAAGTCAGGTGACAGAGGTTTGAGTTGGGCCATGTGTACTTTGGGTCTAGTGATCATAATACTATTGGTTTTAGGACAATTATGGAGATGGATAGGGCTGGGCCTAAAGTTGAGATTCTTGATTGGAATAAGGCTAATTTCAAGGAGATGCAAAAGAATTTAGAAGGTTTGGATTTGCATAATTTATTTTCTGGGAAGGATTTGACAGATAAATGAAGGATACTCAAAGGGGAAATTTTGAGAGTACAGAGTTGTTATGTCCCTGTGAGGAGTAAAGGAAAGGTTAGAAAATATAGGAAGCCTTGGTTTTCAAGGGATATTGGAATTTGGTTTGGAGGAAGAGGGATGTATACAATAGGTATAGACAGCAGGGAATAGATGAGGAGCTTGAGAAATATAAAGAGTGCAAATAAAATCTTCAGAAATAAATTAAAAAAGCTAAAAGGAGATATGAGGCTGCTTTGGTAGGCAAGGTAAAAAATAAATCCAAAAGGTTTCTGTAGGTACATTAAAAATAAAAGAATAGTGAGGGATTAAATTGGGCCCCTTGAAAATCAGAAGGGTAAGGTTATGTGAGGATTAAGAAAAGATCGGGAAAATTGTAAATGATTTTTTTTCTTCAATATTCACTAAGGAAAAGAATATTAAGTCAGGTGAAGAAAGTAAACCTAGTAGTGAAGTCGTGAATAATATACAGATTAATGAGGAGGTAGTTCTGGCTATTTTAAAGAGAATAAAGGTGGATAAATATCTGGGTCCTGACAAGATATTCTCTCAGATCTTGAAGGAGGTTAATGGACGAATAGTTGGGGCTCTGACAGAAATATTTAAAATATCATTAGCCACAGGGCAGGTGCCGGAGGATTGAAGGGTAGCTCTGTTGTTCCACTGTTTAAAAAATTCTCTAAAAGTAAATCTGGTAATTATAGGCCTGTGAGTCTGATGTCGGTGGTAGGTAAATTAATGGAGAGTGTTGTTAGAGATGGTAGATGCAACTATTTGGAAAGACAGGGATTGATTAGGATAGTCAACATGGGTTTGTGCATGGTAGATCATGTATAAAAAAACTTTTTCGAGGAGGCTACTCAGAAGGTTGATAAGAGGAAGCTGTGGATGTTGTCTATATGGATGTCTATATATGTATATATAAGGCCTTTGACAAGGTTCTGCATAAGAAGTTAGTTAAGAAGATTCAAGCATTAGGTATTAATATTGAAGTAGTGAAATGGATTCAACAATGGTTGGATGGGAGGTGCCAGAGAGTAGTGGTGGAAAATTGTTTGTCAAATTGGAAACCAGTGACTCGTGGAATCCCACAGGGATTGGTACTGGGTCCATTGTTGTTTATCATATATATTAATGACCTGGATGATAGGGTGGTAAATTGAGTAAGTAAGTATGCAGATAATACTAAAATTGGTGGTGTTGTGAACAGTGAAGAAGTTTTCAAAGCTTGCAGTGTGATATAGGCCAATTAGAAGAGTGGGCTGAAAGATGGCAGATGGAGTTTAATACTGAGAAGTGTGAGGTGCTACATTTAGGTAGGTCTAATCAGCAAAGGTTATACCCATTAAATGGTCGACAACTGAGGATTCCAGTAGAACAAAGAGATTTAGGAATTCTGGTTCATAATTCCCTGAAAGTGGTGTCACATGTACGAAGGATGGTGAAGAAAGCTTTTGGTATGTTGGCCTTCATAAATCAGAGTATTGAGTACAGGAGTTGGGATGTCATTCTGAAATTGTATAAGTCATTGGTAAGGCCAAATTTGGAATATTGTGTGCAGTTTTGGTTGCCAATTTATAGGAAGGATATCAACAAAATAGAGAGAATGCAGAGAAGATTTACAAGAATGTTGTGTGGGTTTCATGGTTTGAGTTACAGGGAAAGTTTATTCCCTGGAGTATAGAAGATTGAGGGGTGATTTGATAGAGGTATTTAGAATTATGAGGGGAACAGAAAGTGTAAATGTGATAGCCTTTTTCCATTGAGAGTGGGGAAGATTCAAACAAGAGGGCATGGATTGAGATTGAAGGGGGAAAAGTTTAGGGGAAACATGAGGGGGAATTTCTTCACTCAGAGGGTGGTGGGAGTGTGGAATGAGCTTCTGGCCAAAGTAGTAGATTTTAATATTTAAGGAAAAGTTGGTTAGGTATGTGGGACGAGAAAGGTATGGAGGGTTATGGGCTGGATGCGGGTCAATAGGACTAGGTGGAAGGTGTCCTGCATGAACTAGAAATAAAAAATGGCTTTAAAATAGTGAACAGTGTAGATCATAAATGGATCACAGTACATTTTTTGATCTGAGCACTATTCATGTTAGCTCAACCTCTGCTCCCCTGAGCAACAGAGAATGAGGAGTGGCTTCATAGAGATGTATAAATTATAAGAGGCATAGATAGGGTGGTGCAATGATGTAATGTATTATGCTGACTGCCTGCTGTTGGTTATGACTGTAGATAGGCTCCACCCTACTGGTATAACAGATGGTGCATTTTATCCCACTGGTCAGTAGAGGTGGCTTCTTCTGTTAATATCATATAGTATCATATGATATGATATCATATAGTATGATACAAGTCTGATCCTTGCTTATGCCATATCAATTTTATTAACAGAAGAAAGATCATGGATACTTCCCTGAAACCTAAAAGACTCGAGATAGATCAAGATGCCACTCGAGCTGGAGAAAATTTCCACCACTGGCTCCAATGTTTTGAAGCCTACATGCGATGTTAGACGTGTTCATGTCGTGCAGGACGCTAAGAAAATGGACCATTTCGTGGCTCTCCTCGGAGACGTCCCCTACTCCGTGGTCAGAGAGGTAGCTGGCTACCAGAATGCAGTGAATCTCCTTAGAGCCTATTATGATAGGCCTCAGAACACCCTGTTTCCAAGACACCAGCTTCACATTCGGAAGCAACAAGCAGGTGAGAGCGTAGATGTTTTTGCGCTCATCCTGAAGGGGCTATCCAGGCACGGTGCCTGTGCTGCCATCACTGCTGAAGCCCACTGTGAGTCCCTGATGTTAGACGTATTCATAAGCGGTCTGGAATCTGGATACGTTAGACAGCGTCTACTGGAGACTCCGGGCTTGACTTTTAATGAGGCTCTGCAACAAGCGAAGAGGTTCCTAACTTACAAGGGGTGAAAACATTCGAGCAAGGGAGAAGTGCTGAAGTGGCATCCTCAGATCGACCTGTAGTGAAGAAGTGTTACTTCTGTGGCTTGGCACTACATGCCCGCAACTGGTGCCCTGCACGCCAAGATATCTGCGCCAACTGTGGGAAGAAGGGCCACTGGGCCAGATCTTGCTGAGCTAGAGAGTCGACATCTCGCACTAGTGGCGAAAAGAGGAGTAAGAAGTGTTTAAGATTTTAAAAGGGACAGACAGAGTAAATGTGGATAGGCTTTTTCAATTAAGAGTGAGGGAGATTCAAACTAGAGGGCATGGTTTAAGATTGAAGGGGGAAAATTATAAAGGGAACATGAGGGGAAATTTCTTTACGCAAAGGGTGGTGGGGATGTGGAGTGAGCTTCCGGCAGACGTGGTTGAGGCGGGATCATTGGTTACATTTAAGGAAAGACTGGATAGTTACATGGATAGGAGAGGACTGGAGGGGTATGGACCGGGTGCTGGTCAGTAGGACTAGGAGGGTGGGGATTTGTTACGGCATGGACTAGTAGGGCCGAACTGGCCTGTTCTGTGCTGTAAGTGGTTATATGGTTATATGGTTATAAGAAGAAAAAGATGTGCTCAAGTGCTGATACTAAGCAAGGTCGTCGTTATAACGCCATGATGCTGAGCTTGAGAGTCAATGACTCATCTAGCCTGACTTCAGCTTCTTCGACTTTTTCTGAATCGTCCACCCGATCGACCAGTGAAGAGGCGAGGCACTACATTCCACTGCCACAAGGAGATCCAATCCTGGCTTCCATGAAAGTAAATCAGGATAAATCCTACGACTTGCAGCCATCCATGATGAAAGTGGAGGTAAATGGGCAGCCTATTAACTGTTTATTTGATTCAGGCAGTACAGACAGTTACATTTACCCTTCAACCGCTAGAGCTCTAAATCTTGCATTATACCTGGCTAAGTGCACGATCACAATGTCTTGCTCAGGACTAGAACAAGATACTACAAGTTATTGCAAAATTAATTTAAAAATACATGACAATGAGTATACTTATTTCAATATTTCTGTACTCCCCGGCCTATGCGCTCCAATACTTCTGGGTCTAGACTTCCAATGCCAAATGAAAAGTATCATATTGGCATTTAATAGCCCCTTCGTCTCGCCAAATAAGTTTTGCGGTTTGCCTACACTAAAAATTAAACCCCTTCGTCTCTTCACTAATTTGACCTCGGATTGTAAGCCTACAGCTACAAAAAGTAGGCCCTACATAAAGAAGACAGACTCTTTATTAAAGATGAGGTTAAGAACTTGTTAAAGAAAAACATCATCGATCTCAATGTCATGTCCTTGGTGCGCACAAGTAGTAGTGGCCAGAAATGGTATGAAACCTAGAATGGTCGTGGATTACAGCCAAACCATAAACAGGTACACTCAACTAGATGCTTACTCCCTGCCTTGCATTTCAGACATGGTTACTCAAATTGCCCAATACAAGATATACTCTACTATTGATCTGCAATCAGCTTAACACCAAGTTCCCATCCATAAGGATGAAAGGCAGTTTACTGCTTTTGAAGCAGATGGCAAACTCTTCCAGTTTAAGAGAATACCTCTTGGTATCACTAACAGGGTATCTGTTTTTCAAAGAGAGATTGATAGGTTAGTGGGTACCTATAAGTTGCAGGCCACTTTTCTGGACAATGAATGATGGACAATGATCATGATTGGAATTTACAACAGTTCCTCCAAGTCGCCAAAACTTTGCATTTAACTCTGAATAATGACAAATGTGTGTACCGCACAAAAAAACTGCCAATATTAGGCTATGTAGTAAGTAAAGGAGAAATTAGTCCGGACCCTGAGAGAATACGACCACTCATGGAGCTGCCCCCTCCAACAACGCAAAAGTCCCTCAAGCGTTGTTTAAGGTTTTTCTCCTATTATGCCTAGTGGGTTCCACACTACACTGACAAAGCACGACCTCTTTTTAAAACCACCAATTTTCCTTTGAGTGATGAGGCCCTCCAAGTTTTTGAAACCATTAAACAAGATATAGCTAAATCCTCCATGTCTGCAATTGATGAGGATTTACCTTTTTAAGTGGATTCAAATGCATTGTATCTGATTTTGCTCTAGCTGCCACACTAAATCAAGTTGGCAAACCTGTAGCCTTCTTCTCTCACACATTACATGGGCCCGAATTAAAACACTCATCCATTGAAAAGGAGAAAAGGAAGCATGTGCTATTATAGAAGCTATCCGCTACTGGAGACACTTCTTAGCTGGCAGGAAGTTCACCTTGTTAACTGATCAGGAATCTGTTGCCTTCATCTTCAACACTAAATTGAGAGCAAGATTAAAAATGATAAGATTATGTGATGGCGCATTGAACTTTCTACCTATGACTATGACATACTCCATCGTCCAGGAAAATTCAATGATCCCCCAGATGCTCTCTCTCATGCGTCTTGTGCAAGTCTGCAGTTAGACAGATTAAAAGTTCTTCATGAAGAACTGTGCCACCCAGGGGTCACCAGACTTTATCACATTATGAAATCTCTCAATCTGCCCTATACAGTAGAGGATGTGAGAACCCTAACTGGACGATGCCCTGTCTGTGCTGAATGCAAACCACGTTATTACAAACCCTCACCTTCCTCGTTGATCAAAGCTTCTAGGCCTTTTGAACGTCTTAGTGTAAATTTTAAAGGGTCACTGCCTTCAAATAATAGAAACATTTACTTTCTTAGTGTTATTGATGAATTATCTCATTTCCCTTTTGCTATTCCTTGTACTGATGTTTCTGCTGGTTCTGTATTTAAATGTCTCTATTTCATTTTTAGTATTTTTGGTTATCCGAATTTCATTCATAGCGACAGAGGTTCCGCCTTTATGAGCTCAGAGCTTCAGCAATATCTTCTTGACAGAAGCATTGCCACAAGTCACACTACCAGTTACAACCCTCAGGGAAATGGGCAAGTTGAATGCAGTAATGGTACAATCTGGAAAGCTGTTACCATGGCACTCAAATCTAAGGGTCTCCCCGCCAGCCACTGGCAAGAAGTTTTACCTGAAGCTTTGAATTCTATCCGTACTTTACTTTGCACATCAACTAATGAATCGCCTCATCAGTGTTTATTTTCTTTTCCCAGAAAGTCGAAGACTGGATCGACCTTGCCAACCTGGCTTTCTAGACCTGGAGAAGTCTTGCTGAGAAAGCATGTTAGACAGAGCAAGGTGGATCCATTAGTCGAGCGCTTACAGCTGCTTCATGCTAACCCTCAATATGCTCAAATTGCTTTTCCTGATGGAAGACAGGACACTGTTTCCCTTAGGGATCTTGCTTTGCCAGGGGTTCTGCATACAGCTTCTAACCATTTTCCCACTCCCACTCATCTTCCTTTGCCCTCCTCAGAACAGCATGTCTCTGTCCCTGAAATTCAGTCTGTAACACACGGAGACTTACCCCAAACAAAACCTGCAACTAATCAATTCTTATCTACTGAAAAAGCAGCTTCTCCTGTTATCTCACAGGAGTCCTCTCCAGTTGTTTTGCATCGGTCTCAGTGGATTTCAACGCCGCCCCAATGAATTACTTATGAAAAGTTTTAATTGCTGCATTTCTCATAGATTTTTTTTGACTACTGATTTTCTTTTTTCTTCTGTAGTGCTTTTAACCCTTTTGATTTCCTTTTTACTATTACTTAAAATTGGTTAATTTTGGTGGGGGGGGGTGAATGTAATGATGTAATGTATTATGCTGACTTCTTGCTATTGGTTATGACTGTAGATAGGCTCCACCCTACTGGTATAACAGATGGTGCATCTTATCCCACTGGTCAGTAGAGGTGGTTTCTTCTGTTAATAAAAGCCTCTAGTGTGAGACAAGTGTGGTCCTTGCTTATGGCATATCAGGTTGGCAGCCAGCCCCATTTTCTAAGGAGGACCTCTGTTTAAGGTGAATGCAGGAAGGTTAAGAGAGATGACAGATGTAAAAGAGTTATGGGTGTCTGGAATGCATTGCCAGGGGTGGTGATTGAAGCTAGTACGATAGGGATGTTTAAAAGATTTTTAGATAGGCCCATGGTTGTAAGAAAAATAGAGGGTTATGGGCTGTGAGTGAGGGAAGGTTTAGATTGACGTGGAGTAGGTTTATAGGGTGAAAAACTACAGCATGCTGTTGTGCAGAGGGACTTGGGAGTGCTTGTGCATGAATCACAAAAAGTTAGGTTGCAGGTGCAGCAGGTTATTAAGAAAGCAAATGGAATGTTGGCTTTCATCGCTAGAGGAATTGAATTCAGGAGTAGGGAGGTAATGTTGCAACTGTATAAGGTACTGGTGAGACCACACCTGGAGTACTGTGTCCAGTTCTGGTCTCCATATTTGAGGAAGGATATACTGGCTTTGGAGACGGTCCAGAGGAGGTTTACTAGGTTGATCCCTGGGATGAAGGGGTTGACTTATGATGAAAGATTAAATCGTCTAGGATTGTATTCGCTCGAGTTCAGAAGAATGAGAGGAGATCTTATAGAAACATATAGGATTATGAAGGGTATGGATAGGATAGATGTAGGAAGGTTTTTTGAGCTGGCCGGGGAAACTAAAACGAGAGGACACAGTCTCAAGATTCAGGGGAGTAGATTTAGGACAGAGATGAGGGAAAATAGCTTTTCCCAGAGAGTAGTGAATGTTTGGAATTCTCTAACCAGGGAAGTGGTTGAGGCTACCTCATTAAACATATTTAAAATTTGGTTAGATAAATTTTTACATGATAGAGGAATTAGGGGATATGGGGAGAAGGCAGGTAGGTGGAGTTAGGTCATAAATTAGATCAGCTATGATTGTATTGAATGGCGGAGCAGGATCGATGGGCCATTTTTGGCCTACTCCTGTTCCTACTTCCTATGTTCCTATGTTCCTATATAGGTCAGCACAACATCATGGGCTGAAGGGCCGGACTATGCAGTAAAATTCTTGTTTCTATGTTCTATCAGGAACACAACAAATGTTAATATTTACATAATGTTTAATTCTATCATATCCAGATAAAATGGAGCAGAAAACTTCACTCTCTGACCATTGAAGAATAGTTCCAGTTGAACTCCATGATCCAATTACACAGTGGGATGTGGAGTCCCATGTCTTGGAGTTTGTTGATCAGTTTTGAGGGGATGATGGTGTTGAATGCCAAACTATAATCGACAAAGAGCATCCTGATGAATGTCCAGGTGTTCCAGGCTTTGTGAGGAGCCAGTGAAATGGCATCTGCTGTATACCTGTCGCTAAGATAGGCGAACTGGAACAAATCCATATAACTAAGACAGAGCTCATATACTTCAACACCAGCTTTTCAAAACACCATCACTATTGATGTAAGTGTTACTGGTCAATAGTCTTTAAGGCAAGTTACTAGGCTTTCCTTGGGCCATGATTGACGCCTGTTTGAAACAGGTGGGTATCATGCCCTGCTGGAATGAGATATTGAAGATATCTATGAATAGCACTAATCAGCGCAGATTTTTAACACTCAGCCAAGTACTCTATTCAGTCCAGATGCTTTCCTTATATTCACTCTCCTGAAGGCAGCCTGCCATCAGCTTTGATACGGACAGGATGGGATATCTTTCTAGGGTATAGGTTATATTTATAAATATAATTTAAAGAAAATAAGTGGTCCAGAAGAAACAAATTCCTTTTTGATGTTTCTGCTGGTCCATTTTGCTTTGAAATGTTTCTCTGTGAATTTTCCAATAGAATTCTGCTGCAGGGTCATAGTTCTGTGGTACAGAGATTTATCTTTTCAAGAGTGTGCTAGTAAAGTTGATATAAGTTTGCTTGAAAGTTGAAGTCAAATAATCCTCTTCCTCCCTTTCAGCAGTGTAGACAATCAACTCAAAAACATCTCCATTATTTTAAAAACTGAACAAAAAAACATCTCCATTATTTTAAAAACTGAACAAAAAAACATCTCCATTATTTTAAAAACTGAACAAAAAAAATCTTTACCCTGTCAAAACTGGAACTGTAGGGCATCTGCCGATTGTTACTGTGAAGAATGAAATCTCAAAGCAAGATCAGAATTTACCTGTGAAGACATCAGATTTACTTAAATCAAATCCCTGTTGAGAAGAATTGAATACTTTGTAAAAGGGACACATTTCCCCAGTTTGCTCTCATCAGCCACTCTGGCCATGAGTTTATTTTTTTTAAATCGAGATTAACTATCCTGTTGCAATTCTGTTTGCCCATATGCAAAAGAAGAAATAGCTGAAGGCAATGCGATCATTTTGAACTGAGCCACTAATGAACAAACAAGAAATCAGTGAATACACAAAGGTTCTGAAGAAACTTTGTCAAGGAATTGTTACGAGCGCAGAGGACCCCAAAACTCAGTAGCAATAGATAATTCACCAAGAGAAATGGTTACTTAAACAAAAGTTACTTTTAATTATCTTTAAACATGAAAATAGGATTAAACTTTAACTTATCTCTATTGATTTACTTAACCTAATTTAACCCCCTTCTAATTCTAATCACACGTGTATGTAATGTTTCTGTAAGTTCAGAAAGGTTCTTTGGTTCACAGTCTAATCTCACTTCTCATTCTTCAAGTTTACTGGTTGCAGGCAATCATTATACTGTTGTCAGAATTTAACATTTATAAAGTTCTCTAGGTTTTGGTGCTTGAAAGATAAATGGTTACCGCTCAGGAAGGTTCTTGATGGTTTTCAGAGAGAAGATTTGTTGTTCTAGGTCATCCACAATGGATGTACTTCTATCAGCCACTTCAGTGTCTTGCTGATGAAACTTGCCCCTTCATGGTTCTCCAGATGATAACCTCTTTCTTTCAGGTCACCACAGAGTTCCTTTTTGTTTTCCTTATTTCAAGTGAAACATTAGACAGCCAGTCCTCTCCTCTTGCATGAACCATAAGGGCTTTAGTCAGGCTGTCTTCCCAATGCGGCTTTCCACAAGCTTTCCAGCTTGTCCTGTTCCACTCCCAGCTACTGTTGCTGGCTATAACTGTAGAAGTGATCTCCATGTCTTGCTCTCTCTCACTCTCAATCTCTCTCTCTGAGAGAAAGTCTGTTTGACTGTCTCTGCTTGCAAAACCACATGACCCTCTTTGAACAACTCCAGGCAAGATCTTTTATCTGTGGCCTTTTGTAAACAACAATCCATTAATGAAGTCTCTTGGACACTCTCCAAAGCTCTTGCAAAAGCTGTGGAGCTGATATGTCTAGTATTAGCAGAGCTCCAGTATTTTAAATAAGATCTGTTTTAAAGGGTTTGTATGTGACCTACTCTAACAAACTTTTCCCAATTTATCTCCCAAAAACATATCTATATACTCTGTCACAGTATGAGCCAAAAGCAGCCAGGTGCCTGAATAAAAAGTAAACATGCCAAAATGATGGAGGAACTCAGCTGGTGTATTTAGCATCTATATTGACGACATTTCGGGCCTAAGCCCTTCTTCAAGGAACAACCAGAAAAAGCAGAAAAGGATATATCTTAATGTCTCAGAATTATAATTTTAAAAGCATTAAAAAATTTAAAAAAAATATATTTAGACATGCAGCATGGCAACAGGCCATTTCAGCTCACGTCAGTGCCATCCAATTTATACCCAATTAACCGACAACCCCATATGTTTTGAACAGTGGAAGGAAACCAGAACCCCCAGGGAAAACCCATGCAGGTCACAGGGAGAACGTACAAACTCCTTACAGACAGCATTGGATGTGAACCCCAGTTCTAATCGCTCACGATGTAAAGGCGCACGGCTAACCTCTACACCAACCATGCTGCTCTATATATCTTTACCTCCTAAGGATGCTGCAGGACCAGCTGAATTCCTCCAGAATTCTGAGCTTTGACTACAATTTCAGTGTCTGCAGACTTCTGTGTTTTACTCCATGCTCCTTCCCTTGGTCGTTCTTCTATCCTCCCTCCATCTTTTTATTCAGGTGTTTTTTTGGACACAGCTTGATGAAAGGCTTAGACATTTTTCTACTTTAATGCTCCTATGTAACTGCATGATACAGAAGGAAGTCATTTCTCCCTTTGTGTCGAAACCATCAATCAGAGTTACTTGGCCTAATCCTGTCAAAATATCCATCAGTAAATCATGAAATGCAGATGTTGTGATTGTAGTGAAAACACAGAAATGTTAGAGGATCTCAGCCTGACTTGCAGCATTCATAGGAGGTAAAGATATATTACCAACATTTCAGGCCTGAGCCCTTCTTCAGGGTAAAAGCAAAAAGCAGGCAGACATCTGAATTAAAGACTGGGGAGAGAAAGAGGGAAGGATGGGAGGAGGAAGAGCCCCAACCAAATCACAAAATGTATTAATTGGAACAATTAAAGGAATGGAGCAAGAGATGATTTTGGCTCTGCGAAAGAAGACAGAGGGAAAAGTGGGGAGGGAGAGAGAGAGAGAAAGAGAAGGGTAAGAAGATGGGGGTGGGGGGGGAATTAACAGAAATCTGAAAAGTTGATATTAATGCCATCCAGTTGGAGAGTGCCCAGAAAGAGGATGAGGTGTTGTTCCTTCAATTTGCGGGTGGTCTCAATCTGGGTGTACTTGAGATCATAGATTAACATGCCAATGAAGGAGTGGGACAAGGATGGCCATATTACCCATCAACACATTATGCTTTGTTTCCAGCCATGGAACCATTTTAAAATCCAATTTGCCATTCTCTCTCGTTTTTAGCCAACCTTTCACATGTAGTTTATCAAAAGCCTCGATTCAACTTGTGCAGACTTAATCAAACTTGATGCAGCCTTCATTCTTGTCCTTCCTCCAAAGTTCATTAAGATTGGTGACGGTCATTGACCTTCAATAACTTTGATTTATTTGTCTTTCTAAATGTAGGCTTATACTCTACTCTGAATTGATTCCAAATATGTGTCAACAACTGAAATTAATCTGGTTTGTATTAATGCATTTACCAAATTGCTATTGTTGGATATAAATTACTGTAATTACAAATTTGGCAATGTGTACACTGTCTTGATAACAAAATTATGTTACAATTCAGAGGAGTGACCAATGCCAGTACACTCAGAAAGATATCCGAGCCAAGACCTTAAACCTTTAAGAATTAGCTACTGATGGAATGGTGGCTGCTGCCATCCATATTTGTTCATTCCCTTGAACTCTATTAAGCAGCCGTTCATATGCGACGTCACACTTTGGCAAACCCAGCTGAGGGCAATAATTCAGCATTGTTATTTAGAGATACAAATCATATAAATGTACCCTGTAAATAGAGATTATATACAGCTTTGCTTTTATCTTTTACTGATAATAGTCAGTGACTTCACTCAAATATTTTAAAGAATTCATTATATCAGCAAATCAAGAACAATTAATTTGTTTAACCACAAAGAAACATACTAAAGATGTGGTGCGCTGAAGTAGCAGCGAGCAAGCACAAAACGCAAAAGACTGTACAACAGGCTTTATTCCAATAAAAGTCTGAACACCAATTCATGTCTTGGTGGCTCAGGAGGAGCGAGCTCAGATCTACATTCAGGTTGGATGATTGACAGCCGGCCAGGTGAATTCAGCCCCTTTAGGTGATCTTCCTGCAGGTACAGAGATCGCCCCCTGCAGTAGATACAAAAGCTTGTGCACGCTTTGCTACCATGTTTTTCATGAAATGCATTTAACATCAGATTAGACAAAGGCGAGAAATCAGACTGCTCAAACTACAGGGAAATCACGCTGCTCTCCATTGCAGGCAAAATCTTCGCTAGGATTCTCCTAAATAGAATAATACCTAGTGTCGCCGAGAATATTCTCCCAGAATCACAAGCGGCTTTCGCGCAAACAGAGGAACTACTGACATGGTCTTTGCCCTCAGACAGCTCCAAGAAAAGTGTAGAGAACAAAACAAAGGACTCTACATCACCTTTGTTGACCTCACCAAAGCCTTCGACACCGTGAGCAGGAAAGGGCTTTGGCAAATACTAGAGCGCATCGGATGCCCCCCAAAGTTTCTCAACATGATTATCCAACTGCACGAAAACCAACAAGGTTGGGTCAGATACAGCAATGAGCTCTCTGAACCCTTCTCCATTAACAATGGCGTGAAGCAAGGCTGTGTTCTCGCACCAACCCTCTTTTCAATCTTCTTCAGCATGATGCTGAACCAAGCCATGAAAGACCTCATCAATGAAGACGCTGTTTACATCCGGTACCGCACGGATGGCAGTCTCTTCAATCTGAGGCGCCTGCAAGCTCACACCAAGACACAAGAGAAACTTGTCCGTGAACTACTCTTTGCAGACGATGCCGCTTTAGTTGCCCATTCAGAGCCAGCTCTTCAGCGCTTGACGTCCTCTTTTGCGGAAACTCCCAAAATGTTTGGCCTGGAAGTCAGCCTGAAGAAAACGGAGGTCCTCCATCAGCCAGCTCCCCACCATGACTACCAGCCCCCCCCTCATCTCCATCGGGCACACAAAACTCAAAACGGTCAACCAGTTTACCTATCTCGGCTGCACCATTTCATCAGATGCAAGGATCGACAACGAGATAGACAACAGACTCGCCAAGGCAAATAGCGCCTTTGGAAGACTACACAAAAGAGTCTGGAAAAACAACCAACTGAAAAACCTCAAAAAGATAAGCGTATACAGAGCTGTTGTCATACCCACACTCCTGTTCGGCTCCGAATCAAGGGTCCTCTACCGGCATCACCTACGGCTCCTAGAACGCTTCCACCAGCGTTGTCTCCGCTCCATCCTCAACATTCATTGGAGCGCTTTCATCCCTAACGTCGAAGTACTCGAGATGGCAGAGGTCGACAGCACCGAGTCCACGCTGCTGAAGATCCAGCTGCGCTGGGTGGGTCACGTCTCCAGAATGGAGGACCATCGCCTTCCCAAGATCGTGTTATATGGTGAGTTCTCCACTGGCCACCGTGACAGAGGTGCACCAAAGAAGAGGTACAAGGACTGCCTAAAGAAATCTCTTGGTGCCTGCCACATTGACCACCGCCAATGGGCTGATCTCGCCTCAAACCGTGCATCTTGGCGCCTCACAGTTCGGCGGGCAGCAACCTCCTTTGAAGAAGACCGCAGAGCCCACCTCACTGACAAAAGGCAAAGGAGGAAAAACCCAACACCCAACCCCAACCCACCAATTTTCCCCTGCAACCGCTGCAACCGTGCCTGCCTGTCCCGCATCGGACTTGTCAGCCACAAACGAGCCTGCAGCTGACGTGGACATTACCCCCTCCATAAATCTTCGTCCGCGAAGCCAAGCCAAAGAAAAAGAAAGACTCTACCATTGCTTTCTCATGACTAGAGGTGACTGAGCTTAATAAGAACACTACACCTGAAATATTTCCTCTGCAGTTCCTGATTTTTTTTACCATATCCTGGTGTGACTTCAAAATTCTAGCACCTGATAGATTTTATTTTTAACTTATTTTGCATTGTTTAACTGCATTGTGAAGAGACAGGATTAGCATTTGTTCCATGCAGAGATGCTGACACTAACATCGTTGGCAAGCAGCCTGTTTTGGTGCAGTGCCTAGCTTGTTGTGTTCAGCCAGACATATTGTTTGGAAGCTAAGTTGTAGCTGTGACTGTAATCAAGGTCACTAATGTTGGTTAATGATGAGTATTTCTTACAATTCAACAAAACTAAGGTTTCAATTTTAAAAAAACTGAAGTCAAGGACTTCTGTAGTTTGCAAAGTTTTTGATTAAATTATTGTATCATAAATTCTGTAAAAGTTTGTTTGTCCGCCTATATAAAAATAAGTCCTTGTAGAGGTGCATTTTAAAGTTCTGGTGGCAGTGAAGGCCTGCTGCAAATTCTCCATGGTATCATCTTAATAAACTCTTTGATCAAATCTCAGTCTCGTCTTTTGAGTGAATTGACAGATTCACTCAAATCCTATACAGATTTGATGTAGTTGGCAGCATTCAAACCTGCGTGGGGAAACACCATTGCAAATCCATGGCACTCATTGACTCTGAAAGGTCTCTATTTTGCTTCTCTTTCTCTCTTACTGCAAGGGGTGCTGGATGAAACTAATGGTGACCCTTGGTCTTCCTTCCAGAAGGAAGAAGGCAATTTTGTGTAATATTACATGTCCTATACTACTACGTAACAATAAGGGAATTTTGATTCTTGAATATTTAACAATTCATGCCATTTCTCTTATGGAGTTCTGGATTTAATAATGATTTTTCAATAGCATAATTGATTTATTTCATGTTAAGAATTTGCACAGCTTATTCTTATCCCACTTAATTATTATTTTTTTTTTTTCTGGTTTGTAATGTGGTTCCCTGCAAGGCGCGTACTTAGCCTCTTGCTATATTTCTAGTACATTCACTTTGTGACCAGATACTGACTGTTCTTGCTCCATTTATAATTTTATAGATGGCATACTGTAATAGGCTGAATCTCAAGCAAGATGGAGTACTGGTAGAAAATAGAGAGCTCAAGGACATGGTGGTTGGACAATAACCTCTCCCTCTTTACCTGATTGTTTTGCCACATTCCATTCTGAAACCAAGTGTTTTAATCTGCAATGGAGTTGTAACAGCACAAACAATTTTCTAGGATTCAGATCACAAGATCACAAGATAAAGGAACAGAAGTAGGCCATTTGGCCCATTGAGTCTGCTCTGCAGCACCACCCTGAACTAAACTGCTCTCACATCTAGTTCCAAATTCCAGCCTTTTCCCCATATCCCTGACTAATTAAATACCTATCAATCTCCACCTTAAACTTCCCCAATAATCGGGCCTCACAGCTGTAAATGGCAACAATTTTCCAGCTGTAAGTGGCAACAATTTTACAAATCCACACCCTTCTGGCTAAAGAAATTTCTCCTCATCTCTGTTTTAAATGGGTATGTTCTAATTCTAAGACTGTGCTCTCTTGTCCTGGATTCACCCACTAAGGGAAACATCCTATTCACATCTACTCTGTCCAATCCTTTTAGCATTCAAAATGTTTCTATGAGATCCCCTCTCATTCTTCTATACTCCAATGAATACAGTCCAAGAGCCACTAAACATTCCTCATATGTTGGCCCTTGCATTCCAGGAATCATCCTGGTAAATCTCCTCTGTACTCGCTCCAACATTATTACATCCTTTCTAAGATAAGGGGCCCAAAACTGCACACAGTACTCCAAATGAGGTCTCACGAGTGCCCCATAAAGTCTCATCAGTATCTCTTTACTCTTATACACTATTCCCCTCGAAATGAATGCCAACATACTGCAAATCCAATCTGGTGGTTAAGCTTTGCACTTTGGTATTTTGAATTTTCTCCCCATCCAAATAATAATCTGCCTATTTATTTTCTCTTCCAAAATGTACAACTGTACATTTCTCAACATTGTACCTCATCTGCCATTTCTTTCCCCACTCTCCTAAGCTGTCCAAGTCTCATTTGCAACCTTTTGGTTTCTTCCACACTTGCTTCTCCACCACCTATCCTGGTGTCATCTGCAGACTTAGCCTCAAAACCATTCAACCCATAATCTAAATCATCAATACACATTGTAAAAAGAAGCACCACCAACACCGACCCCTTACCATCAGGGCCATGCCACCCCCTTTATCTACCTGCCTATCTTTCCAATACATTATGTACCCTTGGACATTCAGCCCAATCACATCCATTCTTAAGTCTTGTCTCAGTGATGGCCACAATGTCATATCTTTCAATCTGTAGCTGTACAACAAGGTCATCTACTTTATTTTTAATGCTCTGTGCATTTAAGTACAGAAGACTTAGACCAGAATCTGTTATTGATTTTGCTGTATTTCTATTGTACAGCAAGTTTCCTGTCTTTTCACCTGCCTGTCCTTTTTGTCCTCTTTGCTGCACATTATTTTTGACTACTTTCCTCTTTCTCGACCTTAATACCCTGGTTCCCTTTCCCTTTAATCTCTGCACTCACATTAATTCCCACCCCCCCTGCCAAACTAGTTTAAATTCTCCCCATCAGCTCTAGCAAACCTGCCCGCCAGGATATTGGTCCCCCACTAGTTCAGGTGCAGACCATCCTTTTCGTAGAGGTGAGACTTTATTCAGAAGAAATCCCAATGACCCAGAAATCTGAGCCCCTGCCCCCTGCACCAACTCTTCAGCCAGGCATTCATTTGCCACAACTTCCTGTTCCTACCCTCTCTGGTGCATGGCACAGACAGAAATCCTGAGATTACTAGCCTTGAGGTTCTGCTTTTTAACTTCCCTATCTCTCAGGACCTCATCCCTAATTCCATCTATTTCATTGGTCCCACGTGAACCACGGCATTCGGCTGCTCACCCCTCCAGAATGCCATGAACTTGATCAGATAGATCCCTGACCCTGGCACCTGGGAGGCAACATACAATCTGGGAGCCTTGATCTCAATCTTGTTCCCATTGTGCTAACTGCTACACTAACCGTGCTGGCTTTTCGTGAAGCAGGTCTATTATTTTTTCAAGCATGTTTGTTCTTAAGGCTTGGATTGAATGCTGTTAGCTGACGACTTTATTTTAAATGTTTTCACTCTTATAGGTATTAGGGTGTAAATTTATTGCTGCAGGATAATTGACACAGCTAGCATAGCGGTTAGCACAATGCTGTGACAGCACCAGCTTTCGAAAGGGTTCGAATCCTGCACTCTCTGTAAGGTATTTGTACGTTCTCCCCGTGACTGCATGGGTTTCCCTGGGGTCTCCGGTTTCCTCCAACTGTTCAAAACATACCGGGGTCTAGGTTAATTGGGTGGTCATCCTCCATAACTACTTTCTGTTCCTAACCTCCACCCATAGAGTCTCTGTAGATAATCCCTGCAAGATATCCACCTTTTCTGAAGACGTCACACTATCTCTGATCAACAGTGCCATGACCGGACCTCTTTTGCCTCCCTCCCTGTCCTTTGAGAAACATCTAAATTCCAGCACTTAAAATAACTATTCCCTGAGCCATCCAAGTCTCTGTAATGGCCACCATGTAATAGCTCCAAGCTCTATTTGTTCACAATACTGTTTGTGTTAAAATAGACATATCTCAAACCGTCTGTCTGAGCAAAGCCCTTTTCTATCACCTGCCTGTCCTCCCTCACACACTGTCTCCAAGCTTTCTCTATTTGTGAGCCAACTGCCTCTTCCCCAGTCTCTTCAGTTTGGTTCCCATTCTCCAACAATTCTAGTTTAAACCCTCCCTAGTAGCGTTAGCCATCCTTCCTGCCATGTTATTGATTCAAGTGCAACCTGTCCTTTTTGTCCCAATGGTCCAGAAATCTGAATCCTGGCCTCTGCTCCAATCCCTCAGCCATGCAGTCATCCTCCATCTCATTCTATTCCTATTCTCACTGTCACTTAACACAGACAGTAATCTCGAGATTACTACCTTTGTGGTTCTGCATCTCAACTCCCTTCCTAACTCCCTATAATCTTTTTTTTCAGGATCTCTTCTCTTTTCCTACCTATGTCATTGGTACCAATATGAACTACAAACTCTGGCTGTTATCCTTCCCTCTGCAGGATACCTTGGATATGATCTGAAACATCCCAGACTCAGGCATCTGGGAGGCATACTACCATCCGAATTTCTTTCCTGCATCCACAGAATCACCTCTCTGACCCCCTGACTATAGAGTCATCTATCACTAATGCCTTCCTCTTCCTTTCTCTACCATTCTGAGCCACAGGCCAGAGGGACAGCCACTGTTGCTTCCCCCAGGTAGGCTGTCCCACCACAACAGTACTCAAACAGGAGTACTTTATTTTCAATGGGTACAGCCAAAGAGGTACTCTCTAGTACCGGACTCTTCCCCTTCCCCCTCCTGATTGTGACCCACATGTCTGTCTTCCATGGCACCGGTGTGACCAACTGCCTATAATTTCTCTCTATCACCCCCTCACTCACTCATCAAGCTGCAACTCCAGTTCCCTAACACGGTCCCTTAGGAGCTGCAGCTCAACACACTGGGTGCAGATATTATCGTCTGGAAGGCTGGGAGACTCCAAGACTTCCCACTTCTGACAATGAACACAGAACACCGATCTCACACACATACTTCCTGTTCGCATTAACACAAGTAAACCTACCATCTAAGCCTATTGAGCCAAAGCCCCACCACTCTGCTACCCTCTCACTCTACTGACCACTCCAAATGCACCATGGACCCGTGGATGGCCCAGCATTACCACACCACTAATCCAGGGAAAGCCTCATCAATACTACACCACTGATCTGTGGAAGGCCATGGGGTTACTGCACCACTGACACAGGGAAGGCTGCCGCGTTACCACATCACCGACCTGGGAAAAGCTGCAGTGTTACCGCACCACCAACCCAGGGAAGGCCATGGAGTTACCGCTGTCCAGTTTTATTTTCTTCTGGTTTATTTCAGATTTCCTGTCTTTACAGCTTATGACTTATATTTACACTGGAGATGGAAGGTTGTTTGTAACACTGGAGTTCCTATATGATTAAAGACTTAATGAACACACTTCCTAAAGCTGCATATGACACAGAACTGTGAAGAGAATAGTAATGAACCTCAAGGATATGTCACGTGATATGAGCAGAGAAGTGGCAAATGAAATGTATTGTTCAGAAATGTGAAGTGTTTGACTTGTGACCGAATATGATGTGTCTCAGCAGCATCTGGAACTGGAACGGGGCAAGCTGGCAAGCTTGCGGAAAAACCCCATTTTGTAAACGGGTTGTGAGTTCTTAGTTGAGCCTGGTCAAAGCCCTTGTGGTTCATGCAAGAGGAGAGAAGTGGCTGCCTAATGTTTCACTTGAAATCAGAGAAACAAAAAGGAACTCTGTGTTGACCTTAAAGAAAGAGGTTATCATCTGGAAAACCCTGATGGGGCAAGTTTCTTCTGCAAGACACTGAAGTGGCTGATTAAAAGGGATCAGTTTGTGTCCAGGAACAACAAATCTCTCTCTGAAAACCGACGAGAATCTTCCTGAGCAGTAACCATTTACCTTTCAAACATCAAAGCCTGGTGAACTTCATAAATGTTAAATTCTGTGCACACTAAAAGAATTGTCTACAATCAGTGAACTTGGAGGAATGAGAAGTGTGATTGGACTGTGAAGTAAAGGGACCTACGTGTATTTAGAATTAGAAGGAGGTTAAGTTAGGTTAAGTTAATACAGTAGTAATAAGTTAAAGTTTGATCCTGTTTTCATGTTTAAAGATAATTAAAAGCAACTTTTGTTAAAGTAACCATTTGTCTTGGTGAATATCTATTGTTAATGGGTTTTCGGGTCCTCTGGGCTTGTAACAGACTCTAGTGGAAGAATGTGAAGAAACAATGAGAGGGCACACTTATTGGAGAACTTTGGGTTTGTTGAAACCAGGAGGGCAGGTTAAAGTTCAAAAGATGTTCAAGCACTGCTGGGCTTTAAATAAAAGCACAATGCATGAACAAGGAAGTCATGATAAAAGTTTAACATTGCATCAAAATATCCAACCAACTCCTTCTAATAAAGATCAACATTCCTGCACTTGCTGTGGCAATCCTAAGATCATACAACCATAATACATAGTAGCAGAAATAGGCCATTCAGCCCATCGATCCTGTGGAGCTGAACCATTTTCCCCCTGAGGCGCATTGCCTGGACATCTCTCCATAAACTGTGATTCCTTAATCTCTGCCTTAAAGAGTTGGCCTTCACAACCACCTGTGGCAAAATATTGCACAGATTCACCACCTCTGTATGAAGAAATTCCTACGCATTTCTATTCTAAGTGGAATCCGTTCAATCTTGAAGTTGTGTCCTCTTGTCCTTGACTCTCCTGGCATGTCAAACAACCTTTCTTCATCTGCTCTGTCCATGCCTTACAACATTCAAAATGTTTCAATGAGACACCGTTTTACTAAATTCCAAGGACTACAGATGAAGAGCCTTCAAACGTTCCTTATATAAGCCTTTCTTGTGAACTTACTCTGGATCTTCTCCAACATCAGCATATCCTTTCTTAAATGAGAAGCCCAAAACTGATCACAATGCTCTAAATGAGTTCTCACCAGTGCCCCATAAAGCCTTAGCATCATATTCCTGCTCTTATATTTCTCTTGAAATGAATGCAAGCATTGTCTTTCTGTTCCATACTCCCTGAAGTATGAGTCGCTGCCAGTCAGTGACACAACTTCGTTCCCAGCAGTGGGAACATGGAGCGCCTTTAAAATACTCAGTGAGCAAACAATAAAGCAGCGAGCTCTGGAACGAACCTGTCGACTGCTGGTCTCATTATTCTCTCAGTAGTGTGAATGCTACATTGATGGCCCTGATGGTCCAAAAGGTATTTTGGACCCAACATCATGGATACAGCAGCAATGAATGCCATTGCGCTAAAACTTCCTACCTTTTGGACGCTGTGACCCCACATTTGGTTCAGTCCAGCAGAAGCACAAATGCAGATCAGACAAATAACATAAGACTCCACGTGCTAGTTCCACTAACACTTTCGGACTCATATACCTAGACAGTCTGGGTGACAGGACCCCGTCAGCTTGAATGGATGAAATGCTAGCACTGGCAGAGGGACACAAGACCTATCTCGTGTTTGAAAAGGCATTCCTAGAGCATTGGCACAAGGGATCAACTACTCGGAGCTAGCAGAGGTACAACTTGGAGACAAGGAGAACACACAACTACAGTCTCAGGCCTACAGCTGCAGGATGTACCCTTGGGTCCAGGTGAGCAGATGCTCCTTTGCGATATAGCCATGGGCCATTCCTGCCCAATCGCCCTGGCAGCCTGGAGAAAGCGTGTATTTGACTCTGTGCATGGCCTATTCTGAACCACAGTCTGTATGATATCCAGTCAGTTTGTGTGGCACAGCCTCAAAAACCAAGTCAGTAACTGGGCGAGGACATACACTCAGTGACAGACAGCCAAAGTCCAGAGGCACACCAAACTACCCCCTCCCACAGCAGTTTAAACCCACAACCCACAGATTTAACCACATCCATGTCAACATTGTAGGATCTTCCAGTATCACAGGGAGCACATTACATCCTCATCATGGTGGACCATTTCACCAGATGACCAGAGGCAGTTCCCCTCACAGACACTACCACCGAATCCAGGGCCCTAGTCGCAACTTAAGTAGCATGTTTCAGCATCCTAGGCCACACCATATCAGACAGAGAGGCCCAGTTCTCATCAAGCCTGTGGGCCGCTGTAGCCAGCTTGTTGGGGACCCAGCTGCAACACACCACAGCCCATCACCCACAGTCAAATGGCTTTTGGAGTGCTTCTATAGACACTTGAAATTGGCACTTATGGCCAGGCTGAAAGGCCCAAAATGGGTGAATGAGCTTCCCTGGGTCCTACTTGGGATCTGCACGGCACCCAAAGAAGACCTGCAAGCTTCTTCAGCTGAACTGGTCTACAGAAACACCCTGGCAGTCCCAGGTGAGTTCCTATCTGCCCTGAGGAGGCAGGAACCAGACACCAAGGTGGCCCTGAGCAAGCTCCACAGAAGGCTGGTGTGATAGTAAAGATTCTATCACCAATGTATATATGTACATATGTACAGATGGTAGTGTAGGATGAATGTGATTGGCTGAGAGTGTAGCCACACCTACTGGCAGGTCTTAAAGGATTGCTCCTAGCCAGACCAGGTAATTCTGGACTGGTCGACCTACTTGTGATATGCTCCAGTCTTTTATTTAATAAAAGCCTTGGTTTGGATCAACAAGTCTGGTTCTTTCAACGCGTACTACAATTTTATTAACTAAAAATTTTGAAGGGATGGAGCGTATGCTACAGCTGGGACACCTCCACATCGACCCACAGTCAGCTACAGCCTCGAATGACTTTAAGCTCTAGGTGAGATGCTTCGAAACATACTTACAGCTCTCTGATCTTGCCGTGACAGAGGAAAACCATCGACTACTAATATTGATGACTATGGTGTCCCCAAGAGTCTGCCGGAGTGTCCAAGATGCGACCACTTACACTGCAGCCATGAAGGTGCTGAAAGGGCTCTACGAGTGACCAGTGAACAGGGTCTATGCTCAGTACAAACTTGCTACAAGGAAGCAGGAAGCAACAGCCCGGAGAGTCCTGTAAAGCTTATATTCAGGCACTAAGGGCAATGGGCAGGGACTGTGCCTGCACAGACAGAACTGCTGCGGAGACCACAGATGATCCGATTCGGGATGCCTATATGGCCGGGGTTCGATCGAATGAGGTGAGGCAGCGCCTGCTAGAGCATGGGGGAGAAAACCTAGAGGACGTGATCCGGATTGCAGAGACGATGGAGGCTGCGGTCTTAAGTATGGACATGTACTCTCGGGGCTGGACCCCACACTCTGATGTGAGTAGGATGCCCTCCCTCTACTCTACTACTGCCACTACGCTGTCCAATGCAACCCCAAAGTGTTATTTCTGTGGGAGGAACAAGCATAGCAGGTCCCAGTGCCTGGCAAGAAAAGCCAGCTGCCAGAAGTGCCTTAAAAACGGCCACTTTGCTGTCGTCGGTCGCTCCAAAATGGCCACCGTCAAACACAGTGTCTCGTGTGAAGCCAAATCGCCACTCTCCATTTCAACTACTTCTTCCTCAGAGCTCTCGTTCAATGAGAGCAAGGACTCCACCACGCGGCAGCGCCTGACATCACGGGGCAGACCCTTGCTGCAATGACGTTCACCCTACCTCACGAAGCAATGACCCTCGCTGCCGCTGCTGCCGACCATGGACCCACCGCCGCCAGTGCCAACCAGGGACCCGCAGCCACCGCTGCTGACCAAGAACCGGCCGCCGCTGCCGCTGACGCTGCCAACCTGGTACCCACCGACGCTGCTGACCAGGGACCCGCCACCACTGATTGCCCCACCACTGTCCGCCCCACCACTGTCCACCCCACTGCCGACAGCAAGCAGTGACCCCCAACACTTTCCTTTGGCTGCAGGCAGCAACACCAACTCCCCGACACTGTTTTTTCAGGCCCCACTGTTTGCGTGACATCATCACGCACACGTTGCGTGATGTCATCACACAGGACTCCCCTGCCTACATTACACGTCTCTGCATCAATAACCCTCGACCAGGACTTCCCCCAACCCCCCACAAAAGCGATGGAACTGATTAAAGTGCATGGACACTATACCAATTGCTTATTTGACTCGGGGTCAACTGACAGTTTTATCCGCCCAGATCTGGCCCACCGTTGCGACTGGCTATTGCCCCCACTGCACAGAGAATTTCATTGGCGACCAGATCGCTCTTGACTGAGGTAAAGGGGTATTGCATGGCAACCGTGAAAGTCCAGGGCATCACGTTCATAGACTTCAAACTATTAGTCCTTCCCCAATTGTGCGCCCCTGCTCTGCTGGGATTGGATTTTCAGTGCCAGTCTCAAACTATTTCCCTGCACTTTGGGGGGGCTCACACACCGCTCTCTGTCTGTAACCACTCCGCCCTGGGAACCTCCTGCCAGCGGCAGCCTGAGCCACCTGACCCTACGCCCCTGGGCCTGTAGTCTCTCCACCCTCCGAGTTGTTCCGCCAGCACTTTTCGTAAATCTCACCCCTGGCTGGAAGCTTGTGGCCTCCAAAAGCTGGCAATATAGTTATGAACACAGGAAATTGATCACAAGCGAGGTGCGCAGACTGTTGGATTAGGGCATTATCGAACCTAGCTTGAGTCCATGGAGGGCCCAGGTAGTGGTTGTTAAAAACGGGGAGAAGCCGTGGATGGTGGTTGACTACAGCCAGACAATCAACCACTTCACGCTCCTGGATCACGGATCCACGGATCACGGATGTGGTGAATCAGATCGCCCAATACTGTGTATTTTCCACCATTGACTTACGTTCGGCCTATCATCAGCTCCCAATCCGCGAAGAAGACCGACCCTTCACGGCCTTTGAAGTGAATGGGCGGCTGTATCGATTTCTCAGGGTACCCTTTGGGGTCACAAATGGCATTGCGGTCTTCTAGCAGGAAATGGACCAGACGGTGGACCAGAACAGGCTGACTGCTACTTTCCCGTATCTGGACAATGTCACCATCTGCGGCCATGACACGGAGGATCATGATGCCAACTTTGAGAAATTTTTTAAGACTGCAACTTGGCTGCACTTGACCTACAATTTCAACAAGTGTGTCTTCCGGACCACTCGGCTCACAATTTTGGGTTGTGTGGTGGAGAACGGGGTGGTCATGCCGGACCTTGACCGCGTGCGTCCCCTCATGGACTTTCCCCCCCACCCACACCCAGAAGGCACTCAAACGCTGCCTGTTCTTTTCTCTTACTATGCCCAATGGGTTCCACACTATGCCGAAAAGGCACGGCCACTCATCAAGACCACCTCCTTCCCCCTGTCAACTGAAGCCAGAGCGGCTTCAACTGCATCAAATCGGACATCGCTGCTGCAATGCTGCACGCCATCAACGAGTCCATTCTGTTCCAAGTCTAAAGTGATGTGTCTTTCTTTGCACTGACAGCCACTTTGAACCAGGCCAGCCGGCCCGTAGCCTTCTTCTCCAGAACCCTCCAGGGTCCTGAGAACCGATACTCTACTGTCGAGAAGGAAGCCCAGGCCATAATCGAAGCAGTATGTTGTTGGAGACACTACCTCACTGGAAACTCCATGAGGAGTGCTGTCATCCAGGCGTCACTAGGTTCACGCACTTTCTCAAAGCTCGCAACCTGCCCTACACAGTCGAGGAGATTCGCTCCATGACCCGAGACTGCCCAGTGTGCACTGAGTGTAAGCCCCACTTCTTCCGTCCGGAGAACACCCAAGTCATCAAAGTCACCCGCCCCTTTGAGCGTCTCAGCGTAGACTTCAAGGGGCCCCTACCATTGACCAACCATAACACCTACATCCTTACGGCCATCGACGAGTACTTCTGCTTCCTGTTCACTGTGCCCTGCTCGGACATGACTGCCTCCTCAGTTATAGAGGCCCTGCACAGCATCTTCGCCATCTTTGGGTACCCCAGTTACATCCACAGTGACAGGGGGTCCTCGTTTATGAGGGCAGAGCTGAGGCAGTACCTTCTGGAGCATGGTATTGCTTCAAGCAGGACCACCAGCTATAACCCACGTGGTAATGGGCAAGTCAAAAGAGAGAATGGCACCATCTGGAAAGTGGTTACCTGGCCTCCGGTCCAAAGGTCTCCCCACCTCTCGCTGGCAGGATGTGCTCACTAGTGCTCTACACTCCATTCACTCCCTCCTATGCACCGCGACCAATGCCACCCCCCATGAAAGGATGTTCTCTTTCCTGAGGAAATCTGAGTAGGGTACGACCATACTGGCATGGTTCCTGGTCCAGTCCTTTTTCGAAGCCACGTCTGGTACTCTAAGAATGACCCCTTGGTTGACCGAGTGACTCTGCTCCATGTGAACCCGCATTATGCCTACATTGAGTACCCGGAGGGAAGTGAGGACACAGTCTCGGTAAGGGACCTAGCCCAAGATGGATCAGGCGCAGCAGTGCCTTTAACCCAACCTTCCCCTATTCCTTCTCCCCCACATCATGTGCTTGAACGGAGAGACCAGCACCTCCTGACCAGCTCAGGTCAGACTGTTGACAACGCCTTTGGGGAATTGAGCAAAGCAGTGGCCGCACCCTACGGGCCTGCAGGTGACATGACTCCAATCCTGGCGCCATGACGGTCATGCCGGATGGTCTGACCCCCTGACAGGTACAGCCCCTAACCTTCATCCACCCTGGGGTTGGTTCTCAAAGAAGGGGTGAATGTGATAGTACAGATTCTAGCACCAATGTGTATATGTACATATATACAGATGGTAGTTCGCTTCCACCAGCGTTGTCTCCGCTCCATCCTCAACATTCATTGGAGCGCCTTCATCTCTAACGTCGAAGTACTTGAGATGACAGAGGCTGACAGCATCGAGTCCACGCTGCTGAAGATCCAGCTGCGCTGGGTGGGTCACGTCTCCAGAATGGAGGACCATCACCTTCCCAAGATCATGTTATATGGCGAGCTCTCCACTTGTCACCGTGACAGAGGTGCACCAAAGAAGAGGTACAAGGACTGCCTAAAGAAATCTCTTGGTGCCTGCCACATTGACCACCACCAGTGGGCTGATATCACCTCAAACCGTGCATCTTGGTGCCTCACAGTTCGACGGGTAGCAACCGACTTTGAAGAAGACTGCAGAGCCCACCTCACTGACAAAAGACAAAGGAGGAAAAACCCAACACCCAATCCCAACCAACCAATTTTCCCCTGCAACCGCTGCAACCGTGTCTGTCTGTCCCACATTGGACTTGTCAGCCACAAACGAGCCTGCAGCTGACGTGGACATTTACCCCCTCAATAAATCTTCGTCCGCGAAGCAAAGCCAATGAGAGAAAGAGAGAAGACAGATGGTAGTGTAGGATGACTGTGATTGGCTGAGAGTGTAGCCACACCTACTGGCAGGTCTTAAAGGATTGCTCCTAGCCTGACCAGGTCATTCTGGACTAGTCGACCTACTTGTGATATGCTCCAGTCTTTTATTTAATAAAAGCCTTGCTTTGTATAAACAAGTCTTTGGTTTTTTCGACGTGCACTACAGCTGGCTAACCTGGCACCCATCCTGCCCTCCTGACACAGATGAACACCGACTTCTGTTCCCAGACAATTAAAGGACTCTGAGTATGTCTTTATTAAAAGAGGCGCACACCGGTCACCACTGCAGCGGCCATACGAAGGGCCATTTAGAGTAGTAAAAAAAACCTGTCATCTACCAGTCTTGTTATTTGCTCCATAGTGTGAATACTACAAGGTAGTATAATCAGATTTCAAATGGAATTCCAAATTTCCTTGGAATATTAAAGATTCAAATCCTGTTCCCAATTGCTCTTGATCCTAACTAAAGAGTCTGTCCTTAAATCAAGCAAATTATTATAAATAAGTGATATTACACCTTTGTGAGAAAGTTGAAAATCCAAAAGTAAATCAGGAATTTGCAGAAAATTGGGTATCTAAGATTGAACATAATGTCTAACTTGTAAATATCTAAAAAAAATGTGTATTTGGTAGATTAAATTTTTCCACAAATTGTTCAATAAAAGCAAAACTATTGTAACAATATTAATATTTGGTGAGAATTTATAAGATTTAGAGTAGGTCACATACATACACACATTTTAAAACAGATCTTGTTTGAAAGACAAGAAACATGACAGAATCTCTTGGAGAATGTAAGCACCTTTTACAAATAGGTGTCAATTGAACATGCCATAAAATGAATGAGCATTGTTTGGAACTGGAGACATGATGGTTAGTGGAAGCTCTTTTCAAGGGTTTTGCCAGAGTGCACAGAAATGTCACTCCTGGATTGTTTACCTAAGATAACAACTTGAGAAGAAGAAACAACTCCTGTTGTTTGCTGGAGAAGGTGGGGTTATGCAAGACATGAGTCACATGGTCTCTTAGGAGTTTCAGTTCGAAGAGAGAGAGAGTTGAGTTAACAGCTCAGTCAGTGTGTGGGACACTGACAAGTAACTGGAAAGTGCAATCCAGGAAAAACTGTTTGAAACTGATGAAAGCAAGTTCCAGAGCTGTAGATGGTTGGAAGTGCTATCTGTCTGATGTTTCTCTTGAAATAGAGGAAGGAATGGAACTCTGTGGTAGCTTGAAGAAAGAGGTTACCATCTAGAAGACCCTGATGGGGCAAGTTTCATCAGCGAGACCCTGAGGTGACTAGTCATGGTACCTCAGTTGTGGAAATCCTGGAGCAATAAATCTCTCTCTCTGCAAACCCTACAAGAACCTTCCTGAGTGGTAAACATTTACCTTTCAAACACCAAGCCTGATGAACTTTATAAATGTTAAATTCTGTGCACAGTATGGTATTGCCTGCAACCAGAGAACACGGAAGGAGTAGAGAGATTGAACTGTGAACCAAAGAACTTTTCTTAAATCCACACACACACATTACATACATGTGCACTTAGAATTAGAAGGGGGTAATTTGGGTTAGTATAGAGTATAGTATAAGAATAGAGTTAAGTTAAAGTTTGATTCAATTTTCATGTTTGAATTTGATTAAAAATAACTTTTGTTTTGAAAGCCACTTGTCTTGGTGAATGTCTATTGCTGCTGGGTTTTGGGGTCCTTTGGGCTCGTAACACTATTACAAATAAAAAAAGTCTTTGAAACATTTAATACCCAATCTGTGCCAATCATTAAAAACCGTATCTTACAAAGAAGGTTAAAAAAAGATGATTAGATATAATGGGACTAGCAAGGGGAAAATTTTGAAATCCAAAAATCCTTCTAAATTGTGCCCATATCCTCAAACTATTTTTTAATTATCAGATTATTAGCTATCTTATGTAAAGAGGAGAATAAACAGGAACTTAAAATTGGCAACAGAGAAGTATTCTTTGTGAAATTCAATTCCATTTCTATCCATGAAAGGTCATCAACCAAATTATCAAAATATAACAAAAGAATTAACTTATGTATAATGACTGCTCAATAATATATCTAAAATTGGAAATACCAGTCCAACATTCCTTTTAGCTCTTTGAAGATGAGCTTTATTGAAGTGGCGGTGTTTCCTTTGCCATATGCAAGAAGATATAATCAAATCAACTGAGTAAACAAAAAGATTTAGGAATAAAAATGTATACAGATTGAAAGAGGTTCAAATATTTAGGTAAGATGTTGATTTTAATAGAATTGATATGACCAATCATTAAGAATGATAAAGGAGACCATCTTGATAAAAATAATTTAACCTGATTAAATAGAATGGAAAAATGTTCCTTCAGAAGATGTTTATAGCTCCTACTAATTGTAAAACAAAGATTTTCACAATCTTAAAAGCAAAATTAGAATAATTCAAAGGTAAAAGTTCACTTTTCTGCAGATTCAACTTTTACCCAGAAAACTGACTAATATTATAGAACAAAGCTAATATAGTTGGTAAGGAAACCTCCAGATTAGAAACAAAAAGCAATAAATCATTTGCATATAAGGAAACGTTATGCTCAATACCCTTTCCTCTGCATCCCAATAAAATCTCTACATTCTCAAACATCAGTTCTAATTCCAATTCAAAATGTAATGGGCTTAAAGGACAACCCTGATGAGTACCCCACTGAAGATTGAAATGTTTTGATTTCTGTAAAATAGTAAGAATTGAGGCAGTGGGACATGAATAAAGTAATTTAATTCATTTAACAAAGCAAGGACCAAAGAAAAATTTTTTCCAAAGTAGCAAACAAATAACCCTATTCCACCCCCCAAAAAAGGCTTTTCTGCATCCAGAGAAAGAACACATTCAAGGGCAGGAATGGGAAGTAAATGTAGAATATTCAATAAATGATGTGTATTAAAATGGTTTTAATAAAACCAGTTTGGTCTTCAGAAATGTTTGAAGGTAAAATATTCTCCAGTCTATGGGCCAATCGTTTAGACTAGATCTTCAAATCTATGTGTAGTAAAGAGATAAGCCTAAAAGAGGCACAATCAAGTGATCCTTCCCTTTTATCAAAATAAGAAAAATACAAGGATATTTAACTAAAGTGAGAATACATACACACAATTCTGTTCTGTGCCAATGCTTAACAGATAAGCCTACAATGTTTGCAGGAGGGATAACCAATATATGCACATGTGCAATAGCTTCTTTCCTACTATCTGTCAGGTTAGAAAGAAAGATTAACAGCTGTGCTATTATCACTGGCAGTCCAAGACCACATACAGGTTGGATAATATCAACTGAACCATACATTATTTCAATGTTGACCACATTTTGCCATAGTTTTGAAATAACCTAATCACGCAAGTCAGCTTTCCCAAGGTAAAATAATAAATTCCACGTTATGTCGCTTGAAGAATTAATAAATGAATTGTCAAAATTGGCAAAAGCCTACAATAGTAAAATAAGCTTCATAAAATCTATTTGAATTTTTGATATTAAAAAAAACCACAAAGTCAACCAAATAAACTAAATGAAAATCAAACCATTTAATTAATTCAATAAACCACTCAAATGTCAAAAAAACTCAAACTTCCCCCTTCAACCCTTCAAATAAAGAAAAAGCTTCCAAAATAATCTACTAGTTCATGTTAAACTTGAAATTGAAAAGGGATCTTCCAAGACTTTGCGGGCATCATCCACCAAGTTCAGAAATTTCTTCTGACCACCTTCCAGGGTGATCCTCAGGTGAACTGGGTACAGCAAGGCAGGTCTCTTTCTTGTAAAGCTCTGTCATGACTTCACTGTATTCTTTTCGCTTTTTCATAATTTCAGGGCAAAAATTTCCACAAATCTTTTTTGTTGACTCTGATAACTCAAAATTTTCTTTTGTCAGGCTTCACGAATAACCCAATCTTTTTCTTGATAATGATGAATTTGAAGAATTCCCAACCATAAGTGCTGCTCTGAAACTACCTTGGCAGCCGAAGATCAATGTGCTCTCTCAAGCTCAAGTTTAGAGACACAGAATTATCCTCCAAATAGCTCCATAAGTAAGCCTGAGAGAAAAAATAATGTTACTTTGCCTTTTTCAGAATTTTAAACCTAAAATCCATAGGTTTTTACATCTGCTCCTACTCTCCAGGTCAAGTAGCTTCGCGGCTAGTTTGAAATTGCTGGCTGCCATTGTTTCCCTTGGTTTTCTAAACTGTCAATACATTCATTAACTGACCGGAAATCATCTTAACAGCATCCAGACGCATCATAGAGGGAGCTCTATTATTATTAAATATATGGAGTTATATTGGTTACATTGATGTTTTATTTTACTTTAGAGAATTGATTCAACATGGAATTTAAACTGGATGATGCAAGAGATGTGAGATTCTTTTCATCAGATGCAAGGATCGACAACGAGATAGACAACAGACTCGCCAAGGCAGATAGCACCTTTGGAAGACTACACAAAAGAGTCTGGAAAAACAACCAACTGAAAAACCTCACAAAGATTAGCGTATACAGAGCCGTTGTCATACCCACACTCCTGTTCGGCTCCGAATCATGGGTCCTCTACCGGCATCACCTACGGCTCCTAGAACGCTTCCACCAGCGTTGTCTCCGCTCCATCCTCAACATTCATTGGAGCGACTTCATCCCTAACATCGAAGTACTCGAGATGGCAGAGGTCGACAGCATCGAATCCATGCTGCTGAAGATCCAACTGCGCTGGGTAGGTCACGTCTCCAGAATGGAGGACCATCGCCTTCCCAAGATCGTGTTATATGGCGAACTCTCCACTGGCCACCGTGACAGAGGTGCACCAAAGAAGAGGTACAAGGACTGCCTAAAGAAATCTCTTGGTGCCTGCCACATTGACCACCGCCAGTGGGCTGATATCGCCTCAAACCGTGCATCTTGGCGCCTCACAGTTCGGCGGGCAGCAACCTCCTTTGAAGAAGATCGCAGAGCCCACCTCACTGACAAAAGACAAAGGAGGAAAAACCCAACACCCAACCCCAACCCACCAATTTTCCCCTGCAACCGCTGCAACCGTGTCTGCCTGTCCCGCATTGGACTTGTCAGCTACAAACGAGCCTGCAGCTGACGTGGACATTTACCCCTCCATAAATCTTCATCCGTGAAGCCAAGCCAAAGAAAGAAGATATGATCAATTAGGAGTAATATTAGATATATTGAAATTTATCATTTAGAATTGATTTAAAACATAAAATTTACGTATTTAGTATGTTATAAATATGTTGGTTTATGTAATCTCTTAAAAAACCCACTCCATTTTTTTCCTTTTGGGGGTGGGGGGATAAAAACAAATTACGTATCCTTTGCCATCATTTCTATTGTAATGTATTGTTTTAGATGAAGAAACATAATTATGTTTGATGAAAATGGTAAATAAAAGCAAACAGTATCCAGACGCTCTTAAATTGCTTTAATCAAATTTAAAACGTGATCAATCTTGTAATCCAACACGTGTTGACATTCCTTCATGGCAGCAGTGCTTTCTTCAGCTAACTCTCAAGATTGCTTCTTCAGCATTTCAGCCACGTTTTCAACAGACAAAGGAACTTTTCCTTCTTTCCTATTTTTTGTACTTTTCCCAGCTCTGGCAGCCATCGTTTCAAAAGGAGTGATATTAAATATCGAAGGGGCAAAACTTAAACAACTTTGGTTAAAAATTAAATATAATTGAAGGGTATTTAAAAATTAGCAGGAACACCTAATAACTGCCCCTATCTCATGACAGCCAGCAACGAGAAGACCACAATGCTTTCAAGGTCATGTGGAGATGATCAATAGTCATAAAAATACATGGTAGTATTAAAGGAGTTTTAGTCAGTAAATGTGAGTGCAATGATCTGTTAAAAAAAGGAAATCGAAACCCTTTAACTTGTTCTCCTCAGTGCCTGGAGTGTTCATCTTCCAAGATACACCAGTATATCAAAGAAGTATTTCATCACTGTTGCTCATTAAAACAAAAATGTAGCCAATAGAGTTGATGTAAAAAAAAACTTGCCATGTGTCCATCTAGAAGTTCACATCAAAGAAACCACATTTCCTTTGAAAAAGTTATCAGTGAGCTGATGGTTTTCTTTGATTCCCTTCCAGATGTGTACTAAACAGTTGCTATAAATCTGCTCAACAAGATGGAAGATTTTATTTTATTTTTTGAAGCATTAAACAAAGAATAATTGAAAAATGGTTTTAGTATTTGAGGAAATACTTCTATTACACATTGTAATTGCTTTTTACAGATTAAAATTTCTGAGGAAGATTGTAATAGTATTTCATTGTAAAGGATTAAAAGTTTTCAGGGTGTTGCAGAAGGCTTAATGATAAGTGAACTGGAAGTCTGGAAATTTGATGGAGTGGCACTTGTTTCATCTTGTATTCATATGTGTGAGTTCTTAGACAACATATGGATGAAGGAAAACATTCTTTACTCTAAAGTTGCTGTAAACAGCACCATGAAGCATGCCATGAGGCTGAATGTCTGCATTACAGATCTGCATACTGTGTGTCAGTCCCCTACTGGCAGCCAAGTATAAACAAATAGTAAAGCATTGTTAGTTGCCATGCAAACATGATCACTACCATTACATCTCCCTTTCTTAAAACAAAAGTAGCTTACTTTTAACTAACATGTTTTCTTTGTATAACTCTGCAAGAACTTACATTTTCATTATTATCAACATTGTTAACATTTTTAAAACTTGTTTTGTGTGTTCACTAAAACTTGAAGAGCGAATAAGATAGCCCTACTTAATTCAATAACAGGAGTCTTTAAATTTGCTCAATGAGTCTCTTAGGAGGATTCATGTGTCTTGAGGATCTCCTGAGTTGCTGCCTCAGACAATGTCTTCTCAGATGTGCATTAAGGTTGTTCAACAGTATCTGTCTATCCATCTACTGTGGATGGTCCCATTTGAAGATCTCGATAATTTCTTCACAGAACAGCATCTTCATTTCTCTGAATGGTGTATGATCTTGGTTGGACTTCACTAAGGACAGTTTCCTTCTGAGTCCCTAAGTTCGTTTTGTCTTTTAGCCTTACTTGGCCACCAGTGTAGAGTTCCAGTAGGTGGATGTAATCCTTCCATTTTTCACTTTGTTATCCTCTCTTCACTTATCAGTTGCTAACTTTAGATTTTATCTTTTAAAATATTTCCTTCTAATTTCTTTCAGCTCACTTCTGACACCATGTTTCACCTTGTATTCATATGTGTGAGTTTTTAGGCAATGCATGGATGAAGGGAAAGGTTCTTTACTTTAAAGTTGTTAAGACATGCCATGAAGCTGCAAGTCTCAATTATAGATCTGCATACTGTGTGTATCTCCAGCTCTGTGTCAGGCCCTGGTGTCAGCCAAGTATAATCAAACAGTAAGGCATTTCTAGTTGCTATGCAAACATGATCTCTATCATTACAGCACTCACTTTGGAAGAGTCATACCAGTGGCTCAAGGCCCAATATTGTTGGCAGAGGTCAAGTTCTCATTCAATTGCTGAAAATATTTGGCTGCAGTTAACACAGGAGTAGAATGAGATCATCAGAAGACATGTTTCAAATTGTCTGTAAATGATGACAACATGAGTGTGCATCCTGTGGAAACTACTTTTTTCAGCTCAGCAACTATATTATAGGTCCTTAATGTGGATTCAGGAGGGTCTGAAACATTTCTTCGGCCCAACTTTAAAACTGTCAGCCGCCCGTTGAACCATCACATGACCAACTCACAGACCGTTCTCTCTAAATCCCTGGGATCCTCAACTGGCCCATTAGCATGTCAATCTGACTGCCTCCTCTTCTAGGTGTGATGCTTAAGTAACCAGATTAAGAACCAAAACAATCCAAAAACCCAAGTTCAAATATCACCACAGGAGCTGTGGAATTTACATTGAATTAATTATCAACAATCTTTTAAAAAATTGTGTTCATTTGTCTTTCAGATTAATTTGTAAAAATTGGCCATGCCAAATTTGCCCAAATTGTTATTTCTTTTCTTGTGAAAATTTTATTTATTAATCATAATAAATCATACAATAAAAGTACGAACAAATACATGATATTTTACCCCATTAAACCCTCCTCCCCCCCAACACTAACACACCCAACCCTCCTCTAAACTACTCCAAAAGAAAGAAAGAAGAGGAGATCAAGTAACATAACACCCTTCAATTATTTGCCATGGCATCTGTGTGTGGAAAAAATGAAATTAATAATTCAACCACATATATTCCATATTCAGGCTCTAAGTTTTAACAAAAAGGAATAATTATTACATAAATTATGTGTTATCTTTTCCAACGGAATACAAGATCTCATTTTCAAATGCCTCAAGTTAGTCTCATTTTTCCAAGGAATTGCCAGGCATTTTCTAGCCACAACTAGGACCAGCCTCAGAAATGCAATTTGAAATTTATCTAATTTTAGCTCCAAACTCAATTTCTTAATATAACCCAGTAAAAATACCATAGAATCAAGTGAAATTTTAAATTTGAAAATAACTTCAAAAATCCCCTAATTTTATTCTAAATTGTTATTTCTGACTCATCTATGATAAAGTCTAGCAAGCCATAAATGATATTATTGGTAGACAGAGAAAAACAAAACTGGATGCTGTGGGGGACTGCAGAGTCCCGACATGCAAAATGGCGTCTGAACGCAGCTATCCTGCAAGGGCCATGCTGACTAAAATGGCTTTCTTCACGAGCTGCCGGCCACATGGCAGGAAACAGAGAGCACCAGCGGGAACATCGGCCTATCCACGGCCGGCAAGTCGGTGACGTTATTTCCGCTGAAAGTGACGTAACTACTAGGCCTAGCAGGCCTATATAAGGCAGGGCAAACTGTCAATAAAATTAGTATCGACTGTACTCACCTTGTGTCAGTGTCTTGCTTTCATAACACATGCTACATTGGCAACCTTCACCGGTTTAAACAGCACTTTGGACCCGACGATGGAGGAACAAGAAGACAGTTTCACTGAAACTGCCAATGTTCTGGACTTGGCAGCCACTGGTATGGTTCAAGCAGGCCAAGGCCCAGTTCCAGATTCGACAGATCACAGCCAATGCCATGAGGTATTACTGCATGGTGAGCTCAGTCGACCAGGACACAGCCACCAGGGTCGTTGATTTCCTCCGGCAGCCTCCAGAGCAGGGCAAATATGTGGCTATCAAAGAGCCCACACCTTCAGGCTCTTGAAGTGCAGGTGCACAGCCTGACTGCAGCACATGGACAGTTTGGTGGACAGGGCCTCTTCTGCTCTCAAAAGTGACATGTTAGCATTAACTGATGGCTACAAGCCTTGCCTGTTCTTCGAGCAGATCTTCCTGAAGTGACTACCAGATGATATCTGACTGCTGCTCGCCGAGGAGGACTTAAGTGACCCCAGGAAGGTCATGGCTCGAGCGGACATCCTCTGGGGAGTAACGAGAGGCTCCAGGATTGTGGTAGACCAAGTCACAAGACCTCGAGTACAGTGGTCAACTAGATCGCCACAGTCAACCAGCAGGCCAGCAGACCACTCCCCCCACCCCCCACAATGAGCAGTATAGACTCTATCACCAAAGGTAGGGTTTGGAGGCCTGTCGATGCCCTCTTCCTTGTATATTTCAGGGAGATGGCATGCCAACTGTTAATAGTGGCTGAAGTGTCCAGCCAACAAGGCAGACTTCTCCAAATAGAAACATAGAAACATAGAAGATAGGAGCAGGAGTAGGCCATTCGACCCTTCGAGCCTGCTCCGCCATTCAACAAGATCATGGCTGATCTTAAAGTTCAGTACCCCATCCCCGCCTTCTCTCCGTAACCTTTAATACCCTTATACTGAAGAAATAGATTTAATTCCCTCTTAAATATATTTCATGAACCTGCCTCTACTGCCCTCTGTGGCAATGAATTCCACAGATTCACCACCCTCTGGGTAAAGAAATTCCTCCTCATCTCGGTCCTAAATGGTTTGCCTATTATCCTCAAACCATGGCCCCGGGTTCTGGATTTTCCCTTCATTGGAAACATCCCATCTGCATCCATTCTATCCAGTCCTGCCAGAATTTTATATGTCTCTATGAGATCCCCTCTCAATCTTCTAAACTCCAGCGAGTACAATCCCAATTTGCGCAATCTTTCCTCATAAGTCATTCCTGCCATTCCAGGTATCAGCCTGGTGAATCGCCTCTGCACTCCCTCCATTGCAAGAACATCCTTCCTTAGATAAGGTGACCAAAACTGCACACAATGCTCCAGGTGGGGTCTCACCAAGGCCCTGTACAGCTGCAGTAAGGTATCCTTGTTCCTATACTCAAACCCTCTTGATATGAAGGCCAACATACCATTTGCCTTTTTAACCGCCTGCTGTACCTGCATGCTCGCCTTCAGAGACTGGTGTACAAGTACCCCTAGGTCTCTCTGCACTTCCCCATATCTTAATCTATTGCCATTCAAATAGTAATCTGCCCTGCGGTTTGTATTACCAAAGTGGATAACCTCACATTTATCCACATTGTAGTGCATTTCCCATGTATCTGCCCAGTCCCTCAATTTATCCAAATCACACTGGAGCTTCCTGACCCCCCTCTTCTGTGCACACAACCCCTCCTAGCTTAGTGTCATCTGCAAATTTGGAGATATTACATCCAATCCCCTCATCCAGATCATTAATGTAAATTGTGAACAGCTGGGGTCCCAGTACAGATCCCTGTGGCACCCCACTGGTCACCGCCTGCCACTCAGAAAACGAGCCATTTATCCCAACTCTCTGTCTTCTACCTGCCAGCCAGTTCTCAATCCACATCAATACTTTGCCCCCAATCCCATGAGCCTTGATTTTGTAAGCCAGTCATTTATGCGGGACCTTATCGAAGGCCTTTTGGAAGTCCAGGTACACCACATCCACTGGCTCTTCCCCGTCCATGTTGACTCTGTCCGATCCCTTCTCTGCTAGTCATATGCTCCGCTATTACATCCTTAATAATGGATTCCCTCATTTTGCCCACTACTAATGTAAGGCTCACCGACCTATAATTCCCCGCTTTTGCTCTACCCCCCTTTTTAAATAGTGGGGTAACATTAGCTACCCTCCAATCCATGGGTACTGATCCTGAGTCTATCGAATTCTGGAAAATAATTCTTAAAGCATCTGCTATCTGAATGGCCACTTCCTTAAGTACCCTAGGATGTAGATTATCCGGCCCTTGGGATTTATCTGCCTTCAATCCCATCAATTTCCCCAAGACCATGTCCTTAGAGATACTGATTTCTTTCAGTTCCTCCCTTGCATTAGACTCTATGTTTCCCAACATCCTTGGGAGGTTATTTATATCCTCTCTTGTAAAAACAGAACTAAAGTAAGAATTTAATTGGTCTGCCATTCCACGCTGCTGAAAATCCAACTGCGCTGGGTAGGTCACGTCTCCAGAATGGAGGACCATCGCCTTCCCAAGATCGTGTTATATGGCGAGCTCTCCACTGGCCACCGTGACAGAGGTGCACCAAAGAAGAGGTACAAGGACCTTGGTGTCTGCCACATTGACCACCGCCAGTGGGCTGATATCGCCTCAAACCATGCAACTTGGCACCTCACAGTTCGGAGGGCAGCAACCTCCTTTGAAGAAGACCGCAGAGCCCACCTCACTGACAAAAGACAAAGGAGGAAAAACCCAACACCCAACCCCAACCAACCAATTTTCCCCTGCAAACGCTGCAATCGTGTCTGCCTGTCCCGCATTGGACTTGTCAGCCACAAACGAGCCTGCAGCTGACGTGGACATTACCCCTCCATAAATCTTCGTCCACGAAGCCAAGCCAAAGATTATATATTCCTCTGATTCCAACTGCAAAAGACCTACTCTGGATTTCACCAATCTTTTCCTCTTGACATATTTATAAAAGCTTTTGCAGTCGGTTTTTATATTTGCCGCAAGCTTACTTTCGTAATTTATTTTTGCTCTCTTGATTAATCCCTTTGTCCTTCTTTGGTGCATCTTGAACTGCTCCCAGTCTTTGGTTGTCGTACTTTTTTTGGCCAATTGATATACTCTCTCTTTGGACCTAATGCTGTCTCTAATTTCCCTTGTTATCCACGGTTGAGTCACCTTTTTTGGTTTATTTTTATGCCAAACTGGTATAAACGATTTTTGCAATTTCTCCATTAGATCTGTGAATGCTTTCCATTGTCTATCCACAGTCAACTCCCCCATAAACACCACCCAATCAATCTTACTCAACTACCGTCTCATACCATCATAATTCCCTTTATTTTAATTCAGGTCCTTAGTCTCGGTTTTAATTTCATCACTCTCCATGTCGAGTGAGAATTCGATCATATTGTGATCGCTCCTACCCAAAGGGCCTCGTACAACAAGATTGTTGATTAGCCCCTTATCATTGCATAATACCCAATCTAAAATGGCCTGCTTCCGAGTTGGTTCCTCGACATATTGGTCTAGATAACCATCCCGTAAACATTCAAGGAATTCCTCCTCCTCAGTATTTTTACTAATTTGGCTAGTCCAATCTATATGCAAATTAAAGTCTCCCATGATGACAGCTGTTCCCTTATTGCACGCTTTTCTAATTTCTCTTTTAATGCCTTCCCTCACCTCTACACTACTATTTGGAGGCCTATATACCATCCCCACTAACGTTTTCCGCCCCTTGCTATTCCTCAGTCTACCCATATAGATTCCGCACCTTCCGAGTTGATATCCTTTCTGTCAATCGTGTCGGTCCCTTCTCTCACCATCAATACTACCCCACCCCCTTTTCTTTCTTGCCGATCCCTCCTAAATATCGTATACCCCGGGATGTTAAGTTCCCAGGCTTGCCCACCCTGCAGCCATGTTTCTGTAATCCCAATCAAATCATATTTGTTTATCTCAATTTCCACAGCAAATTCATCTACCTTGTTCCGAATGCTTCTTGCATTAAGATATAAAGCCTTCAGATTTGCTTTTTTCACCCTCCTTGCTCTTTCTGATTTTTTACTTTCGCTGGCTAACCTAACTTTTCCCGTTTTATCTTTTCTGTCCTTTGCCCTATCATACAGGTTCCCACCTCCCTGCGAAATTAGTTTAAAACACACCCGACGGCTGTACCAAACCTAGCTGCCAATATATTGACCCCTTTTGGGTTTAGGTGTAACCCATCCTTCTTGTAGAGGTCATGACTTCCCCAAAAGAGATCCCAACGATCCAAGAAGCCAAAACCCTGACCTTTACATCAGCCCCTCAGCCACACATTCATTTTTCTTAACCTTCCATTTTTGTCCTCAGTTGCACTTGGCACAGGTAGCAAACCAGAGATCACCACCCTGGCTGTCCTATTTCTTAGTTTCTGTCCTAGCTCTCTGTAATCCTTTTTCAGTACTTCCTCTTTCTTTTTATCTATGTCATTGGTACCCACATGTACCAAGATATCAGGCTGTTCGCCTTCCCCTTTTAGAATACCCTGGACCCGATTTGAGATATCCTGCACCCTTGCACCAGGGAGGCAGCACACCATGCGGGCATACCTATCTGGCTCACAGAATCTCCTGTCTGTATTTCTGACAATGCAGTCCACAATGATCACTGCATTCCTCTTTACATTTTGGTCTCCCTCAACAGCATCCAACAAAATATACCAGTTACTGAGAGGGATATTCACAGTGTGCTCTCCATTTTCCTGGTATTTTTCTTCCCTCCCCTGACAGTTGCCCACTTACTTGACACATCTGGTCTTGGGGTAACTATGTCCCTGAAAGATGAATCTATCAACTCCTCACTCTCCTTTACCAGCCATAGGTCCTCAAGTTGCAGCTCCATTTCCCCAACTTGGTCCTTAAGGAACTGCATCTCGGAGCACCTGACGCAGATGTGGCTATTTGGGAGGGTGGGACTCACCCATGGTTCCCACATCTGACATCCAGTACAAAGCACTAACCCCATAGGCATGACTGAGCTAAAATAATGCCACTTATCTTTCTCCTCGCCTGCTTTTGCCTAAGCCTGTTGAGCCAATGGCTGGAAATCCCACTCCTTCAGTGCCCTACTCACTCAATGCGCCGTTCCTCGCTGGCCGCTCCCTCCCCTTTTACTCCTTTTACTGGCCCCTTGACCAATTAACCTTTGACCAATTAACCCAGTCACTCTCTCCAAGCTCCTGCTCCTCTGACTCACAGCTCAAACTCCAGCTGGTGCCTCCTCAGACTCCCAGCCCGATTTGAGTAGGCCCAAGCCCCAGTAAGCCCTTGTATTTAACTGCTTACCTCCACTTCACTCTCTCCGAGCTTCTCCTCCTTCGACTCCCAGCTCGAATTTACATATAGATTGGACTAGCCAAATTAGTAAGTCCAGCTATTTATTCTACTCACCCTCTGATTCTGTCGCTTGGCTCCTCCTCCTCTCACCCGACACCAGCCACTGACTCACTGTCTCCTCCGACCCCGAGTCTGACCTTTCTGAGTTCAAGCCCTGGTAAGTTCAGCTATTTATTTTACTCACCCTCTGATGCTGTCTCTTGGCTCCTCCTCCTCTCACCCGACACCAGGCACTTCCAATCGGAGCAATGGTTCGTGGTTGACACCAGGGCTGAGATCAGCGTCCTGCCACCCTCAGGTCAAGACACCCGCAACAGGAAACCAAGCCAAGCCCATAGGGCCACAAACAATTCTAGCATCCAAACCATCAGCACCCACACCACTCACTTTACTTTGGGAACAGTCAGTTCACATGGACGTTCACCCTGACAGCAGGGCAGCAACTACTACTGGGGGGAGACTTTCTCAGGGCTCCTTGTTTGTGGGTGGTCCTAAAATGGCAGCGGTTAGTGCATGCCAAGACTTTCCAGACCTTCCCCCTAGGCGAGGCTAAGCTACCTTTTGTCCTCGCTGACAATAACGAGCTTGCATGTATCCTGGCAGAATTTCCTACAATTTACCCCAACAGAACCAAAACACACCCCATTACTCACTTATTAAAGATTTTTCACATGCAGAGTTGGGCAGAAAAAGTGGTAGAAGGACAAAGCAGAAGGCTGAGTTCAGGATTAATAGTCGGTTATTTAAGAGTGTGGATGAACAGAGGGACCTTGGGGTTCAGATCCATACATCCTTCAAGGCCTATAGGATTCTGGGATTCACTAATGGGGGATTGAGTTCAGGAGTAGAGAGGTCATGTTGCAAGTCTACAAATCTCTGGTGAAACCAAACTCAGAGTATTGCATTCATTTCTGATCACCTCATTACAAGAAGGATGATGAAGCTATGGAGAAAGTGCAGAGGAGATTTACCAGGATGTTGCCTGGATTGGGAAACCAGTCTCATGAGGCAAGGTTAGCAGAGCTAGGACTTTTCTCTTTGGAGTGTATAGGTGTCCCCCCTACACTCCAGGGCACACTGCCTCCCTCACTTCCGAGAAACACAACCTTGCAAAGGAGAATGTCATTTCCTCCAGAAGTAACATAACCACCAGGCATGGCGGGCCTATATAAGGCAGGGTGAACTGTCAATAAAGTTAGTATTGATTGTACTCACCTCGTGTCAGTGTCTTCCTTTCACGCTCTGACGTAGCACCGGCTGCACTGGTCCACTTAGCATTAACTGAATTCATACATGGAAACATTGCTCCCCGTTGAGGTGCACTTTTTCCTTTCATCACTGAAATATTAGGAAGTTGATCAGCTACTGTTAAGTACCCTTAATGTAAGTGATTGTCAGAAAATTGGGAGGCAAGGGAATTGAAGAGAACAGGTCACTTGGAAATGGCCAAGATTGGGGTTTGACTACTGGCTTTAAAATGTTGTGATGAATATGAAAATCTGACTCTAATGGCTGAAATCTGTGAAACAGAGTCATCATTTGAACATTATTTCAAAGAAAGTTGGAGATTTGGGAAGAAAGCCTTTAAACAGAACGTTGTTAAAATAAGGGCAGTTTATCATGATTGTATTGGCTGGCGCGATTAGTGCAACACTATTACGACACCGGCATTAGAGGTTCGAATCCACTGCTGTCTGTAAGGAATTTGTACATCCTCCTTGTGTTTGTGTCGGCTTCCTCTAGATGCTCCGGTTTCCTCCCACTCTTCAAAATGTGATGGGGTTGGGGGGGTTGTCAGTTAATTGGGTGTATTTGGGTGGCATGGGCTCGTGGACCGGAAGGGCCTGGTACCTTGCTTTATATCGAAATGTAAATTTTAAAATTTGTCTTGTTACTGCGTCACCATTAAATCTATGACTGTTTTAGGGAAAAAGATAGAGGGTGACGGACATTCGAGTGTAAAGTGTGAATTTCAACCAAAAATGAACTCATTGAGTCACAACCTTCAATGCTGTATACTTTGACAGTCCAAGAGCTGGTAATAATTAGCCTTCAAAACTCTTGAAGTGTATGAAAAAGCATGGTTTATGCAATGCAGAGAGTTGAGTCACAGTACATGAAAGACTAGAAAGTTTGAAACATTCAACTGGATCTTAAATTCTTTCATTTCCATGTCTCTACATTCTCAAAAATAAAATGTTCAATTTTCAACTCTCATCGCTGTTACTCCTTCATAATTCTGTGTTGCATCAGTGACTGAATGAATAATTTTCCTTCTTTAATAAAATATGTATAATGAATGGTAAGCAGTTTCTGATCCTTCGAATGCTTAGAAAACGGTTTGCAATTCTGTTTTGCTCCAAGCACATTGAATCCTATTTTGCAATTCCAAATCATTTTATTGCTAACTAGTCCAAAGTGGTAAGATACAGTTATAAACTGAATGGGTTCTTGTCTTTAATAACTTTTACACTGGATGACCTACATTGGATCATATCTACCAATTACTCTAACTTTTAATGAAATCTATCTTTGTATTTTCATCTTTGTGATCAAGGTCCATGAAACATCATCACTAGATTCATATTTTGTTCCATTTTGTTCACCCCATTACTCACTTATTAAAGATTTTTCACATGCAGAGTTGGGCAGAAAAAGTGGTAGAAGGACAAAGCAGAAGGCTGAGTTCAGGATTAATAGTCAGTTATTTAAGAGTGTGGATGAACAGAGGGACCTTGGGGTTCAGATCCATACATCCTTCAAGGCCTATGGGATTCTGGGATTCACTAATGGGGGATTGAGTTCAGGAGTAGAGAGGTCATGTTGCAAGTCTACAAATCTCTGGTGAAACCAAACTCAGAGTATTGCATTCATTTCTGATCACCTCATTACAAGAAGGATGATGAAGCTATGGAGAAAGTGCAGAGGAGATTTACCAGGATGTTGCCTGGATTGGGAAACTAGTCTCATGAGGCAAGGTTAGCAGAGCTAGGACTTTTCTCTTTGGAGTGTATAGGTGTGGTGGTACACCACCGGCCTACTGCAGGGGGAAATCTCTGTACCTGCAGGAGTGTAAAGGGACAGGACAACACCTGGCCGGCTGCCAATCAGTCATCTTGAATGGATCAAGCCCCACCCGGTTGGGTGTCAATCACCCTCCGGGATATAAGCCTGTGCCGGCCTCCCGAGGCCTCACACTGAGTTGCTGCAGCCACAGCCAGCCTGGTTCTGTGGAGGTTTTTGTGGATTAAAGCCTGTTCAGTCTTTACCTTGTGTGTGTCTGATTCTGTCTAACAGTGCACCACAAGAGGGATGAGAGGAGACTTAATAGAAGTCTACAAGATTATGAGAGGCATAGATAGGGAGGATAGCCAGTGCTTGTTTCCCAGGGCAGGATCAGCAAATACCATAAGATATAAAGGAGGAAAGTTTTGGGGAGATATCAGGGTTTTTTTTACACAGAGAGTAGTGGGTGCCTGGAATGCCTGTGGGATGGTGGTGGAGGCTGAAACATTAGAGGCATTTAAAAGACTCTTAGACACATGGATGAAAGAAAAATAGAGGGTTAAGGAGCAGGGAGGATTTTTTTTAGGAAGGAATATATAGGATGGCACAAAATCAAGGGCCAAAGGGCCTGTACTGTGTTGCATTGTTCTATCTATATATTTCCCAGCCCAATCTTACATCACTATCCAGTCCTGTATTCACACTCAATTCCTTATTCAGTGAGGTGCAGACATCATCCATGCACCTAGCAGCATATTCAGTGACTTCAGTAACATGGATCCCCCTACCTTGCAGGAAAATGCAGGAAACTAGCACTAACAACAACAAGCTAAAGTGGCATAAATTTGTGACAAACAGTTTGCAGGCTAGTGGAGAGAATGGGATCTTCCCCCAGAAAGTTTACAATGTTAGAGAATCCCCATGTTCACATTGCTTGATCCTCACTGCAATAGAAATGGAATACAAAATGAAAGAACCTTTGCTAGAAATACAAATGTCTTTGGTGAGATCACATGTTGAGTACTGCATGAAGCTTTAGACTACTTATTTGAAGAAACTATTACTTCCCTTTGTGACAGAGGTGGTTCATTGGATTGATTCCTGGACAGGTCTTCTCTTATGAGGGAAAAAAATAATCTGACTATATCACTCCCTTTAAAGAATGAGACTGAATTGAATCGAATTGTATGAAATTCGGAGGGAATTTAATGGGGTGAATATTATGGGGTACTTCTCTTGAAAGGAGTATCTACAAAGGGGAGACAAACTCACAGGATGAAATGCTGTCAACACTGAGAAAAAGAGAAATTTCAGAGAGATTAAATTGTTTGGAATTCTCTGCAGAGAACTGAATTATGAAGAACATTCAAGGATGGAATGGAGAGATTTTGGATAATATTTGAATCAAAAATTATGGGATCAGACAAAAAAAGTAGAGATATGATCAATAATTAGATCAATTATGAAAGCAACGAATGATGGAGCAATCTCAAGGGTTCATGTATCCTACTCCTGCTCCTTTAGGTTTTTTTATGTGAAAATATTATCAACAATTGTTCTAGTCCAGTCACATGGTTGCTACTGTCAAAAAAGCATACCAACGCCTTTAAATCCTTAGAAGCCAAAAGGAGTCCGGCATGTCCCCAATGCATCTTGTAGAAAATAACTTTCCGGGTGCATCACAACTCTGGCCGACATCACAACAGTTGTAAATACAGCTCAGTCCATCACTCAGATCAGCCTCCCCTCCATCGATTACTTCCACTGTCTCAGGAAAGCACACAATGTATTAAGAAGACCCATTCCAACCTGGCCCTGCTCTCCATCAGATAGTCAATGCAAGAGTTTGAAAACACCCCTCCAGATTCAAAGACTTTTTTTTCTTCTGTTATCAGACCACTGCATTAATCTCTCATTGGTAAACAGATCCTGCCTTTTAAGTATTTTAACTGAACTTTTTCATCTGCAAATGATACCCTGCACTTTTGTTTAATTTTGCACTACTTGCTGTCATTAAGTACAGGTTGAATTGCCTGGAAAACATGTAAAACCATGTTTTACTTGTATCTTGTTACATGTGATAATGAATAATTTCACATTTCATTTAATCAGGTGATGAATTCATCTCTTTTTTGGGGGAAACTTTGTCACCTTTAGAGACCAGCATAATGTGCTCTAGGTGCTGTTCCGCCTTTGAAAAATGCAATCTTCAGTGGAATTGCTCCTCAATCATGTCCATGCATGAGATTAACGGCTGAGCAGACTTCAAAGGAACTACTTCCTTCCAAGAGCCCTTACTTTCTTTTATCTGCAGTTTTGTTCCTTTCCTTGAAGTAATTTCCTCTATTTATGCTGGTTCTTGACCCAAATTCTGTGCTCATGTTTCTGTTTTACTCCCTTTCCACTAGGTTAAATTCAATCAAAATTTGTCACCTTAGTGACTAACTTTCACCCTAGATTTAGATCCAACTTCAGTAATTCCTCAGGTTTGCATCACTCCACAATTACAATGTTCAAAAGATATTTGGACAGACACATGGATTAGAGGGACATTTTGAACCTTATGTTCAGCATGGATGAGTTGAATTAAAGCACCTGTCCTGCGTTGTTCAACTCTCTGATGCTATGACTTCATTGTCTCCCATTTCTTTTCCTTTAGTCCTGCAACTTATTTTTCCTCATGACCTTTCAAACTCCCCACATAAAGACCTGATTTATTCTGTTTCTAACACCCAATCAGGGAGGAAGTACAAGGTTGTAGCTATGCAGCGTAATAAAAAGTCTTCTCTGTGGTGATATATAATTGCACCACTAGGTCACCAGGGGTCATCCCGGTGACCTTGTATATAAAGCAGTCCAGAGCTACAGTCTAGCCTTCCAGGTTCGTCTTGCAGAGAGACAAGCCCTCGTAGTATACATATTAGTTTATTAAAGCTGTCTTGTACTCGTACTGCTGGTGTGGTTATTGTCAGTACATTCTCTTTATTTGCTCTGCTGTATTTTTGCAAATCACTCAGAATCCAATGTTCTTCTCTGCTTGCTCCATTTACAGCAGTATGATCATGTACAACTGCACCAAACCTCCTTTTCTGGGAAAATTCCTGTCCCTTCATTTTAACTCTGTGATAAATGGATTTCATGCTTATCCGTGCAACTTGTAAAAAGGGTCACTGACAAAGTGAAGGAGAAATTGCATGTAACCAAAATTATAATAATTATTGGCCCAAAGAAAATATGGCTGTAAACATCTAACTGATGCTGCCTGAAAATTTGAGATAAATTAAATATTGTATTCCACTGGAGACAAGATTATTTTGTAACTATGGACACAAAATAAATGTACAAGTATTAGTCAGACCTGTGGGAAAAAGAAACACATCAACCTTGGGGGGAAAAAATCAAAACAAATTAAAGAAATGTCAGAAATACACAGAAACTTAACTGGAATCAGAAAGAGTAAAATATACAAGGGTAAAAATAATTCTGCAATTTTTGCTTCAATCAAACTCCAAAAACTTTTGCAGATTGCATGTAAGGGATGGTTAACTTAGACTAGAGAAAGGTATGATTAATTTTGATTGAATGGCTTAAAATCTTGAAGAGTGAATCGAGCAAGACTGTTCACAATGGCAGAACAGTCAATAACCAGAGACCACAGATTCACAGGACTTATGAGGAAACACAATAGCTGGTTAGTACTTAACAAGGTGACGCAACAGGCGTTTCGTAAAGTATTTGAATAAATACGTGAAAAAGAAAAGAAAGATATGAGTAGAGAAAAAAAGTGAAATGAGCTATTGTTCTTTAAAAGATTGCAAAGGTCATAAGCTGAATATCTTCCTTCAGTTCTGTCCTAGCTTACAACATTATGCAAGATTTTAACTGGTTTTAATTGTGGTGGACACAATATTCACATCGACATGATGGAGTGATTAAACAGCTTTAATTACCAAAAACCTGAGCATTACTGTTATACTACTTAGCCAGGTTCCAGGTACAGGAGCAAGATGAGGTAAGTCCGGGCAGGCCAGCCTTCATCGGAAAATCCGGGGAGGAGCCAAGGGAGGGATTAGGGAAGGTCAGGTAGGTTTGGACTGCCCAGTCCGTACATCTATGCAAATGCCTTTCACCACATTAATTACCAAACTGCAAAAATTAGGGATTTTCATGAAGTTTCTTTCACTCCACTGCTGTGACTAGTTGAAATCTCAGGGATAACTGAATTGTATGGGGATAGAGAACAAGAAAGGTAAAAGGTGGAAATTGATTCCCAGCTTTGTATGACTATATTTAAACAATGTATTAAGAGTTCAAAGACACAAGATGTAGTAACAGGAAAAGAGTATTGACCCAACCTGCTCAATCTCTCCTAAAATATCAACGCTTTCATCCGAGGTTGGGAATCTCTTCTGCACAACTATTTTCCCTTCAATGTAAAATCTAAACTGCATGCAGTAGTATCGTATGATCTTATCAGTATCCAAGGAGTTGGATTTCAGTTTGTCTACTTTTATGTTGCATATGTCTTGCAATAAAAGCTGACATCACATATACCTTCTTAATTCTTACCAAACCTAAATGTTCAGATTTGGTCTTTTATTCACCAATAATTGCTTTGTACACTTAATAGTGAACAATTAAGATTTTTCTTCCTGAAGACTTTTGGGTTTATTTTATGGATTTTGGGTGCTGACTACAAAAATCACTTTAAAATGTTCCTATCACGTAGAGTTTATGACATAAAACTATTTTTTTCTGATTTCCTGTCATATATCTAACATGCTTCAACCATGAAGCGAAACATGTCATTGAAAATTCATTTTCTGCATTTGCACTTGAACTCCTTCCCTGGTGATCTTGGTGCAGTCAGTGATGAACATGGTGAAAAGTTTCATCAGGACATTGTGGCCATGGAAAAGTGATCTCTGAGCAACTGTACTCAGCATCTGATGCCTCTCATGCCAGAAATAGAAGGCCAGGATTGGTGGATTCCAGATTTCAGATTTATTGTCAAAGTACATACATGATATCACATACAACCCTCAGACAAGTATTAATTCTGCCTTGCCTACAGTAAAAAACAAAATCTAAAGAAAAATGAAATAAAATTATCTCTCTTTGAAGAATGAGGATTAACTGGATTCTTAAGCAATGAAGCACTTCTGTTATGAGCCCAGAGGACCCCACAACCAACAGCAATAGAAATTCACCAAGACAAATGGTTACTTAAACAAAAGTTATTTTTAATTATCTTTAAACATGAAAACAGGATCAAACTTTAACTTATTATTATTAACTTAACCTAACTTAACCCCTTTCTAATTCTAAGCTCATGTGTATGTAATGTGTGTATAAGTTCAGAACAGTTCTTTGGTTCACAGTCCAATCTCAATTCTCCCTCCTCCAAGTTCACTGGTTGCAGGCAATTCTTTTACTGTGCACAGAATTTAATATTTATGGATTCCACCAGGCTTTGGTGCTTGAAAGGTAAATGGTTACCACTCAGGAAAGTTCTTGTTGGTTTTCAGAGAGATTTGTTGCTCATTGGACACCCACAACTGATCCCTTCTGATCAGCCACTTCAGTGTCTTGCTGAAGAAACTTGCCCCATCAGGGTTTTCCAGATGATAACCTCTTTCTTTCAGGTCACCACAGAGTTCTTTTTTGTTTCCCTTATTTCAAGTGAAACATTATACAGCCAGCCATCTCCTCTTGTATGGACCACAAGGGATTTAAATAGGCTGAACTAATAACTCACAACCCATCTTTAAAACGGGATGTTTTTTCCCCAAGCTTGCCAGCTTCTCATGTTCCAATCCCAGCTGTTGATGCTAAACTATAAAACTGAATTCTCTCTCTCTCAGAGAAAACCACATTGTCCTCTTAGAACAGCAAACTGCACTCAGACTGCGTCTCGAGAACCAATCTTCTGAGTTCATTCATCTGTTGTTTTCCAAAACAATAATCCATTACTCCACAGCATGTCCAATTAACACCTACTTGTGAAGTCCTTATAGGCATTCTTCAAAGTTTTAGCAAAGGCACACGGAGCCTGGACTGTCTGGCTTGAGCAGATCTCTGGCATTTTAAATGAAATCTGTGTTGAAGTGATTGTATCTGCATGTGATCAAACTAAAAACCCCACAGTTTATCTCCCCAAAGCATATCTATATACAATATAAAATATAACATAATCTGACTCACTTCAAACTGAGATATCGTTTTTATCTTCGGTTTCAAACTGGATGAGGAACAGATTTAAAGCTTGATTTCATAGTTGTATTCACTGCAAATATCAGTGGCACTGACTCTCATAAAAATAGCTACAATAAGACTGGGAACCAATTACCAGGGTCTATATACCATGGTTCTACAAGACCATCATACCGTATTGAGCTTATCTCCTCATACCTTGACTCCATCCTTTCTTCCCTTGATCTGTCCCTTCAAGCCACCACCTGTGATCCACTATTTAGTTGGAGGTGTTGTGGATTGCATAGAAGGTTGGCATAGGTTACAAGAGGATATTCTTTCTTTGGCTTGGCTTCGCGGATGAAGATTTATGGAGGGGGTAAAAAGTCCACGTCAGCTGCAGGCTCGTTTGTGGCTGACAAGTCCGATGCGGGACAGGCAGACACGATTGCAGCGGTTGCAAGGGAAAATTGGTTGGTTGGGGTTGGGTGTTGGGTTTTTCCTCCTTTGCCTTTTGTCAGTGAGGTGGGCTCTGCGGTCTTCTTCAAAGGAGGTTGCTGCCCGCCAAACTGTGAGGCGCCAAGATGCACGGTTTGAGGCGATATCAGCCCACTGGCGGTGGTCAATGTGGCAGGCACCAAGAGATTTCTTTAGGCAGTCCTTGTACCTTTTCTTTGGTGCACCTCTGTCACGGTGGCCAGTGGAGAGCTCGCCATATAACACGATCTTGGGAAGGCGATGGTCCTCCATTCTGGAGACGTGACCCATCCAGCGCAGCTGGATCTTCAGCAGCGTGGACTCGATGCTGTCGACCTCTGCCATCTCGAGTACTTCGACGTTAGGGGTGTAAGCGCTCCAATGGATGTTGAGGATGGAGTGGAGACAACGCTGGTGGAAGCGTTCTAGGAGCCGTAGGTGATGCCGGTAGAGGACCCATGATTCGGAGCCGAACAGGAGTGTGGGTATGACAACAGCTCTGTATACGCTTATCTTTGTGAGGTTTTTCAGTTGGTTGTTTTTCCAGACTCTTTTGTGTAGTCTTCCAAAGGCGCTATTTGCCTTGGCGAGTCTGTTGTCTATCTCATTGTCGATCCTTGCATCTGATGAAATGGTGCAGCCGAGATAGGTAAACTGGTTGACCGTTTTGAGTTTTGTGTGCCCGATGGAGATGTGGGGGGGCTGGTAGTCATGGTGGGGAGCTGGCTGATGGAGGACCTCAGTTTTCTTCAGGCTGACTTCCAGGCCAAACATTTTGGCAGTTTCCGCAAAGCAGGACGTCAAGCGCTGAAGAGCTGGCTCTGAATGGGCAACTAAAGCGGCATCATCTGCAAAGAGTAGTTCACGGACAAGTTTCTCTTGTGTCTTGGTGTGAGCTTGCAGGCGCCTCAGATTGAAGAGACTGCCATCCGTGCGGTACCGGATGTAAACAGCGTCTTCATTGTTGGGGTCTTTCATGGCTTGGTTCAGCATCATGCTGAAGAAGATTGAAAAGAGGGTTGGTGCCAGAACACAGCCTTGCTTCACGCCATTGTTAATGGAGAAGGGTTCAGAGAGCTCATTGCTGTATCTGACCCGACCTTGTTGGTTTTCGTGCAGTTGGATAATCATGTTGAGGAACTTTGGGGGACATCCGATGCGCTCTAGTATTTGCCAAAGCCCTTTCCTGCTCACAGTGTCGAAGGCTTTGGTGAGGTCAACAAAGGTGATGTAGAGTCCTTTGTTTTTACAAACACCCTTTTTCAGCAGAGGGACAGCCTTAAGACCACCTGGATGCATCCCCGATCCAAACACTGGCACCTCCTGGACTACATCCTGGTGCGAGAAAGTGACAAACAAGATGTGCTCCACACCAGGGTCATGCCTAGCGCGGAATGCCACACTGACTACCAGCTGGTTCGCTGCAAGCTCAACCTTCACTTCAAGCCAAAGCCCAGGAACAATAAAGCCCCCAGAAAGAGGTTCAATGTTGGAAACCTGCAGTCAGACGAAGCGAGAGGAAACTTCCAGGCAAACCTCAAAGCAAAGCTCGACGTTGCAACCCGCCTCACGGACCCGTCCCCTGAAACCCTCTGGGATCAGTTGAAGACTACCATACTGCAATCCACTGAAGAGGTACTGGGCTTCTCCTCCAGGAAAAACAAGGACTGGTTTGACGAAAACAGCCAGGAAATCCAGGAGCTGCTGGCAAAGAAGCGAGCTGCCCACCAGGCTCACCTTACAAAGCCGTCCTGTCCAGAGAAGAAACAAGCCTTCCGTCGCGCATGCAGCCATCTTCAGCGCAAACTCCGGGAGATCCAAAATGAGTGGTGGACTAGCCTCGCCAAACGAACACAGCTCAGCGCGGACATTGGCGACTTCAGGGGTTTCTACGAGGCTCTAAAGGCTGTGTACGGCCCCTCACCCCAAGTCCAAAGCCCGCTGCGCAGCTCAGACGGCAAAGTCCTCCTCAGCGACAAGATCTCCATCCTCAACCGATGGTCAGAACACTTCCAATCTCTTTTCAGTGCCAACCGCTCAGTCCAAGATTCCGCCCTGCTCCAGCTCCCTCAACAGCCCCTAAGGCTAGAGCTGGATGAGGTTCCCACCCTGGATGAGACATATAAGGCAATCGAACAACTGAAAAGTGGCAAAGCAGCAGGTATGGATGGAATCCCCCCAGAAGTCTGGAAGGCTGGTGGCAAAACTCTGCATGCCAAACTGCATGAGTTTTTCAAGCTTTGTTGGGACCAAGGTAAACTGCCTCAGGATCCTCGTGATGCCACCATCATCACCCTGTACAAAAACAAAGGCGAGAAATCAGACTGCTCAAACTACAGGGGAATCACGTTGCTCTCCATTGCAGGCAAAATCTTCGCTAGGATTCTACTAAATAGAATAATACCTAGTGTCGCCGAGAATATTCTCCCAGAATCACAGTGCGGCTTTCGCGCAAACAGAGGAACCACTGACATGGTCTTTGCCCTCAGACAGCACAAGAGGATATAGACAGGACCTTTCTACCAGTAACTTTAAATTTATGATTTCAGGTTATTTAGATGTCTGCTTATGTCGTATGTATTATCAGCTGTAAACTGGCATATGGAAAGAGGTATAGGCTCCACAAGGCTTGCACCAACAGATTCAAGAACAGCTGCTACCCTCCACCATCAGACTCCTCAACAACAAACTCAATCAGAGACTCATTTAAGGACTCTTACTTGTGCACTTTATTGATTATTTATTATCTCTGTATTGCAGAGCCAATCTGCTTACATTAGTTATCTGTTTACAGTTTTTTTAAAATTTGATTACATGCAAATGCTGTGTATGTTTTTTTTTGCTCTACCAATAAGTGGTAATTCTGGGTCATCTGCAGAAAAAGAACAAGAATCTCATGTGATGATAATAAATCTGAAACCTGAATTTGTTAGTTATTTTAAGGCAATAAAATTATTCTTTTAATGTTGTCACCCTTTATTGATTGTGCCTTGTGCTCTAGGGCTGCAACATTATTTCTAGAATGTTGCAGAGACAGTATGTGAAGACACCTTAAATTATCTGCATACATTTTATTTTTAACATTTTTTTTATTTTTCACACTATGAACCATATTGACCAAAATACACATAAACCTTTCCCTCTTGAATATACAGTGTCATTTTCTCCCCCTTTCCCCCCCGCCCTCCTTCCCACCCCCCCTCCCCACCCACTCAATGTTCAACATATATGATACATTAAACCCATTAAATAATGTCATCACACAATGAAAATAAACAAGAAAATTGTGTCATCTACTTTACATAATAGGTCAGTTCATTTCGTCTTCTTCTCCTTCTGTCATTTTAGGTGGTAGAGGTCCGCAGTAGGACTTCTCTGTTGTGTTCCATGTACGGTTCCCAAATTTGTTCAAATACTGTGATGTTATTTCTTAAATTATATGTTATTTTTTCCAATGGAACACATTTATTCATTTCTATGTACCATTGCTGTATTCTCAGGCTATCTTCTAATTTCCAGGTTGACATAATGCATTGTTTTGCTAAAGCTAAGGCTATCATAATAAATCTTTTTTTGTGCTCCATCCAAAAAATCCAGATATCTTTCTTCTAAGTAATATAAGAAGTAAAGAACTTGCATACATTTTATTTGAGCTCAATGTGTCTCAGTCACCACTGGTTAGGATTTATAATCCACTGAGGACACAGATACAAGGAAATAGAGTCTTCCCATTCACTCCTCTCATCCCACTTTATTTCAAGGAAAACAATCCCAGCTCTGCAAACATCAGAATTAGAGTTCTTCTGTCCACACATTTCCATAACTTCAGATCAGATCAGGTATTTTTTAATTGTTATTGCAATAAAACAGAAATGTAATGTTACATGAAATTTCCTTTAATCTGCTAACAGGAAGACAAAGATTTGCTATTAATATTAAAAGAGAAGGAAAAGAGAACCCTGTGAGCCACTAAGTGTGCTTCAGCACTCCCACAGCCTTTGCAGCTACACAAGACTCCAGTTCAGTTCAGTTCAAACCATCAGTAACATGAGCCCAGATCCAAACCTCTGACATAAGGAGGAAGCCTTCAGTATCCTCTCGAATCCTGGTTCCAATACCTGTTTCTCATGAGCCAGTCTCCAGCAGCCTGGTGTGAGTCCTTTGACCTCAAGTCACTAGAAAACAGTAGCCTGTGTGAGTCCTTTGACCTCAAGTTACCAGAAACCTGTAGCCTGTGTGAGTACCTTGCCCTCAAGTAGCAAACAATAGACAATAGGTGCTAGAGTAGGCCATTCAGCCCAGCAAGCCAGCACTATCATTCATTTAGATTATGGCTGATCTTCCACTTCCAGTACCCTGACCCAGCCTTCTCCCCATAACCCTTAATTCTCCTGTCCACAAGAACCTTATCTAACTCCCTCTTGAACTTATCTAGAGAACCCGCTTCTACCACATTTTACAGTAAAGCATTCCACAGACCAACAACTCTCTGGGTAAAAAAAAATGTTTTCTCATCTCTGTCCTAAAGGACCTTCCCTGTATTTTTAAACTATGGCCTCTAGTCCTAGTCTTCCCCAACATTGAGGACATGAAATGAGTTTCTATCGTGTCCAATCCGTTAATAATCTTATATCCCTCAATCATATCTCCCCTCATTCTTCCAGATTCCAACGTACACAACCCCAATTTATCCAACCTTTCGACATATGTCAATCCTGCCATCCCGGGAATTAACCTTGTGAATCTATGTTGCACTCCCTCAATAGCGAGTATGCCCTTCCTCAAATTAGGAGACCAGTATTGGACACAATACTCCAGGGGTGGTCTCACCATGGTCCTGTACAACTGCAGAAGGACATCTTTACACCTATTATCTTTCACTTTTTTTATGAAGGCCAACATGCCATTTGCCTTTTTCACAGCTTGTTGAACCTGTATGCTAGCTTTTAGTGACTGATGCACAAGTACACCAAGATCACATTGCACTTCCCCACTCCCTAACTTGACTCCATTTAAAAAATAATCTGCCTTCCTGTTTCTGCCACCAAAGTGGATAACCTCACATTTATCCACATTAAACTGAATCTTCCATGCACCCAACTCTCACCTAACCTGTCCAAGTTCTCCTGAATTTTCCTAACATCCTCCCCACACTTCACACTGCCACCCAGTTTCGTGTCATCTGCAAATTTGCTAATGTTATTTATAATCCACTTATCAAAATCATTAATATCTCTGATAAACAACTGAGCACTGCGGAACCCCACTTGTCACATCCTGCCATCCCAAAAATGACCTATTAACCCCAATTTTGTTTCCTGTTTGTCAACCAATTCAGCAGTGCCACCATTTTTTTTTCTTGAGCTAGGCTGAGAGTCCTTATAGCTCATTGTATGCAGTACATTAGGTGAAAGCTAAATCATATTTTATATACTTTAACCATGACCTCCCACTTGACTTCTTAACCTGTGCAGCAGCATCCTGCTACTTTAAGGATGCACTCCAAAGTCTGTCTGTTACATAACATTTTTTGGTATTCTTTTCGTTTGAAATTTTTTACCTTGTTTCTTAGAACCATAGAACATTACAGCACAGAAACAGGCCCCTTTGGCCCTTCTAGTCTGTGCAGAACCATTTTTTTGTTTGCTTAGTCCCACTGACATGCACCCAGTCCATGTACCTGTCCAAATTCTTTTTAAATGTTAAAATTGAGCCTGCATTCACTACTTCAGCTGACAGCTTGTTTCACACTCCAACCGCTCTCTATGTGAAGTTCCCATTCGTGTTCCATCTGAACCTTTCCCTCTTAACCCATATCCACTGGTTTTTATCTCTCCTACCCTTGGTGGAAAAAAACCTATGTACATTTCCTCCGTTTAACCCTGTCATAATGTTAAATACTTCGATCAAATCTCCCTTCATTCTTTTACACTTCTGGAAATAAAGTCCTAACCTATTTAACCTTTCCCTGTAACTCAGTTCCTGAAGTCATAATACATCATAGTAAATCTTCTATGCACTATTTCTATCTTATTGATTCATTTCCTGTAGTTAGGTGACCAAAACTGCATACAATTCTCCAAATTTGGCCTCATGAATGTCTTATACAACTTTAACATAACATCCCAACTCCTATTCTCAATATTTTGATTTATGAAGGCCAATATTCCAAAAGCTCTCTTTACAACCCTATCCAACTGTGATCCACTTTCAGGGAATAATTTATCTGTATTCCCAGATCCCTCTGTTTTACCTCACTCCTCAGTGCTCTACCATTTACTGTGTATATCCTCTCTTGGTTTGTTCTTCCAAAATGCAACACCTCACACTTGTCTGCATTAAATTTCATCTGCCATTTTTTGGCCCATTTTTCCACCTGATCCCTCTTCAAGCTCCGAAAACCTTTGTTGCTGTCCCCACAATGCCTCCAATCGACAAACCGCTGATCTAATTTACCATTTTAACACCAGATCATTGATATAGATAACAAATAACAATGATCCCAGCACTGAATCCTGAGGTACACCACTAGTCACTGGCCTCCAGTCTGAGAAGCAATCATCCACCACTACTCTCTGGCTTCTCCCATCCAGCCATTGTTAAATCCATTTCACTACTTCACCATAAATGCCTAGTGTCTGAACCTTCCTGACTAACCTTCAATGTGGGAATTCTGTGGTGGAACATAGTAATGCAGGTGTGACCTCACTAGACTGCAGAGGCTGGCCGGCCTCCTCCCCGTAGATTCCCAATAAAGGCTGATATCCGTAGTCTCATCCCTCCATACCAGCCTTGGATCTGGTCCAGCAGCATGTCTGATGTTTCTGGATATTAAAGCCTTTAATCACTCACTACGTATTGATCGTGCCACAACCTCTTCTTCCCAAATGTAGGATTTGGCATTTATTTGGATTTAACTCTAATATTTTTATTTTTAACATAAGGAAAATAACTAACTTGAGAAAAAATATTAAGGTGAGATAAAGAAGACAAAGAGACCGATTGAAGAAAATATTGCATTTAAAATGTATAAATCTCGAGAAATAAATTAGTTCCTGTGGTTGCAAATGTTTGCTTTCTGGCTGTGTCAGATTAAACTATGTTAGGTTCATGAACAATTTTCACTGACAGATACTTAAGATACCCAAGGTATCTGCAATCAAACATTTGCATTCTCTGTGACAAGTCAGCAATTTTAGATACTGTGGAAGGGTTGACAGTGAGCTACCATGCTTGCATTGGTGATAGATCAATACAGTTGTTTATCAATCTGTGGTGATTCATAACTCAGGAGTATATTTCTTCCATAGATCATTGAGTTTATTTAATATTAATGATAGCAGGAACCATGAACCATCACTTTTACAGCAATTTCTGGCCTGTTATGCCCACGAAACCTTCCTCACTGTGCAACTCAACCATTTCACTGGTAGACTAAAGATCGTGCAGTAAGATAAGAGCAGATATGAATCAAACTCCTCTTGATGTAACAGACCCACAGTTAAAGGAATTTATATTAGCTTCAGTCAATCTCACTCCAAAATAATGAGAAGCAGTGATATTCCTCACATTTTGACCTTTCTATGGATTGGTATTGGATATATCAAACCTTTTATTATTCACAGACCACTTACCAAACCAACAGACCACCAGTGGGGTGGGATGGGGACATGCACTGGTGTTTGTGTTTTGTCTTTTTGAATATTCTCTCTGATTCCAGTTATAATTAAACTTGCATGTTTTAAACATTAGGTTAATCTCCTCCTTGCAACCTCCAGAAAACTCATGATGTGTTTGTGTGATGGAATGGCTCTGCTGGTCATGTTGAGAATAAATGGTGATTCTGAGTCTAATGGGGAGGATTGCCGACTTAGAATCACACTGATTGAAAACACTACTTGTATTCTACCATTAGAACCATGTTGTATAGCTAACATTGTCGCCACATCATCTTGGACTACCTACAAGAAATGTACACTACCAGGAGTCCTCAGAGATTAGGCGGAGAAAATCAAAATCTGCAGATGCTAAAATCTTGAGCAAAGAATTGCTGGAAGCACTTGGCAGGTAAGACAGGATCCAGAAAGAGAAATGGTCAGTCAAAGTTTCCAATCAAAACCCTTTATCAAAATTGAGCTAGAATAGGTGAAATTACCCACATAAAGGAGAAAAGAAGCTGGGGGAGGGCTCTAGAGGTGAGAGAATATCGGATAAGAAGGCATGGGAGTTGGAAAGACAGGTTGTAGCACTATCAATTAGACCTAACAGGCCAGAAGTTGAAATTAATAGGCTTTAATCACTATAAGCTTATAGTCATAGCTTACATGCTGTTGGCCCGATTCCAAGGCAGTAATGAGGGAGAGGGATTTGGCAATACCACCTTTATTAGGGACCCTGGAGGGGGAGGAGTTACAGTATCGGGGTGGGCCAACCAGTTCAATGATTCAATACAGTGTTGCACCACACAAGTAGAGGGAGAAGCCATTCAGAAGGTGGGTGGGGAAATAAATGTTTGGAAGAGAGAGAGAAAATAACTAGAGGAGTAGGTAAAGAAGAGAGTAAGTAAAGATTGAAAATACTGTTCAATACAACATAAAATGTGGAGATTTGCACAATGTTTTATATTTTCTATTTCTGGTTTCTCAGTATGGCAGTTAGTTTGAAGAAGAAAACTCTTCAAAGAAGAAATCTTCAACTCACAACATACTTTTATTGGTGTCTTATCATTTGGGAGGGGGCAGGATGGGCTGGTTTATAAGTGATTTATCACAGGTCAAGGTGCCATTCTGGGAAAGACTCCCAGGCAATTGGACAGTTTTTCAAACTTGTTCCATGAAGAATGTAGAAAAAAGCCTTGGGGCATCAAAAGTCCATAGAACTCATGTGATACCCAGGCAGTGAGACACAGTGATGGGGATCCCAATGAATGTCAAGGGTAAATGGTTAAACCTTCTCTTGTCAGAGATGCCTTTGACTGGCATTGCTCTGTCACTAATGCACATGCCTGAATATTCAATATCAAGTTTATTATCAAATGTGTTTAAAATGAAATGAATTGGAAGGAGAATGTTCTTTTGTGAGCAGACCAGTGGATATCTAAAACATATTAGAAGTAAAACACAACACAAAAAGCACAGAAGTCCAGAGTCCCACATTCTTTCAGGAGCTTGATAAAAGCAGAAGGAACTGACTTGAATCTGGTGGCTGATATCGAGGTCTTGTTTCATCTGTGAATGGAGTTGAACAGTCCATTCATCAGCAGACATCCTCGCTTCTGATTTTGTTATGCTACAGAAATGTGTTTGAAGAATGGGAAGGACATGTAGATCAATGTTTCAGCATACAGAAGCTACAAGAATGATAGAGGAGGAAATAAGATAGGAAGAGCTGTTGTGTTTTTAATTAGGGATAACATCACAGCAATACCTACAGATGATATTCCTGGAAGATCATCCTGTGAGGCTAAAGAGATAGAATTTAGAAACAAGAACAGGATGATAACTTTGATGGGATTGTACTATTGGTCTACAATAATTTGCAGGAATTAGAAGAGTGTAGCAGCTACTATGGTAGATGCTACTAAATAAAGGCAAACACACACAAAGGTAATCAACTCAAGACTGGTTTATTGCAGACATACACAGATTTTTTATTCCTTGCCTGTTAATGAACCCATTAGTGAACTGTGCTGTGCGCCCGCTCCATCACCCCCACCAGAATCACCGTAACTTAAAATTCCAGATACACTGGACTTAGGTCGATGTCCACATTGTCTGGGTTGAGGGCACTGAACTGGTGAAGTAGGGTCCGTAGGGGCTGGTTTAAGTCTGTCCACGCTGAATACCTGCGGATGCCCTCCGATATCTATATACCACTCCATCTCTCTTAATCATACGAAATAGTCCTTCATATGGTTTTAGTAATGGCGCCCCTGTCTTCATACAAATACAAATTCAGTGTTTAATAGTGATTGGGGCACTTGCTGCCTAGGTTTTCAATGCCAGTTGGTAGAGGATGGTTTGCTGTAAGCAATACCCTTGCAGAGTTGTTGCAGGACATCCATGTCTGAATTGTTTGTGAAGTGAGTAGCTCCTGGAACCATACATCATTTCTGCAGATGATGCAGACAAATCTTCTTGTGGAGCTGTTAGTACTCCTAATAGAACCCAAGGTAGTTCATCGACCCAGTTGGGGCTGGTGAATTGAGCCTTCAGTGAAGATTTTAGTTGTCGAAGGAAACGTTCCACCAGGCCATTGGACTGTGGATGGTACACAGTATTATGGTGCAACTGTGTGCCATACTGTGTGCCACAAAAATGAGCCAAGGAAGCCCATAACACCGAAGTGAACTGTGGTCCATGGTCCGAAATTATGTGTGTAGGCACTCCAAATCTAGCAATCCAATTTAGATGAACGCTCTAGCACATTCCTCAGTAACACTGACTGGTAATGGAATGGCCTCTGGCCAGCGTGTGAAGCAGTCTACTACCATGAGAATATACCTCATGTCCTGTGATACTGGGAATGGTCTAACCAGAGCCACGTGCACATGTTCAAATCTTCTGCATATTGTCAGGAAAGGCTAAAGGGCTGCCTTGGTGTGGTGTTGAATTTTCGCAGATTGGCAGGATATACACGTTCGTGCTCATTTCATGGCATCTTTTTTTCAGCCCATGCCACTTGTACTTGTTTGACATTATTTTGACTGAAGTCCTGACGAATGGGTGTGATAGATTGTGAATGTCATCAGAAAGATGCCATCTCCAAGATAATGGGACCAATGGTTGAGGATAGCCCAATGATACATCACAAAGTAGTTCTGGACTACCTTATTGTGGTGCCACCTGTCATATGTCAAGTCCAGTAATAGCTGTACTGTTTGCCTGTATATCCAGATCCGCAGTTCAGTAACGTTGACTTCACCTTGAATATGACACACACTTGATCTAGAGAGTACATCTGCGACCAGATTGTCCTTTCCCAAAATATGATGTATGTCCGTAGTAAACTCCGAAATGTAGGACAAATGTCATTGTGGTCTTGCCAACCAAGGTTCTGTGACTTTGCTAAAGACAAAAATGAGCAGTTTATGGTCTGTGAATATGGTGAAGTGTCGACTTCCAGGATATAATGAAAGTGCCTTATAGCCAATAGTTCTTGATCAAAGGTGCTGTACTTCATTTCCGCTGGTCTTAGATGACGACTAAAGAAGGCAAGGGGCTGATAATGGCAATTGACATATTGTTCCAGAACTGCACCCACAGCTGTTCCCGAGGCATCTGTGCTAAGCGTCAAAGCAGCTTCAGGATTTGGATGCGCATGCATTGCTGCTTTGGCTAATGCCTCTTTGGCGGACATAAATGCGGCTTCTGCCTCTGTGGTCAAGGTAATGCTTTTGTTTGGATCAGAGATCATGTCAGCAATCCCAGGAATAAATCTGTGATAAAAAGTTATCATTCCCAAAAACTTCTGTAGCCCTTTGATGGTGACAGGTCTGGAGAATGTACAGATGTTGTCTACCTTGCCTTATAATGAAGATATGCCGTCTGCTGTAATTTTATGCCCTGACAATTCTATAGTTTACTTGCAAAATTGACACTTGTCAAGGTTAATTGTCAGACCAAAGTCTTGGAAAAGGCAGCACTAATACAGGCAGTGATTTTGCTCATTTTGACTTGCTACAAGGATGTCATTCAAGTAAATATATGTAAAGTCTAAATCTCTGCCTAGAGCGTCCATAAGCCGCTGAAAAGTTTGCACGGCATTCTTTAAGCCAAATGGCATTCTGAGGAATTCAAAAAGATCAAATGGCATAATAAATGCTGTCTTGGGAATATCATTCTTATGAATCGATATCATGATAATTGCTGTCTTGGGAATATCATTCTTATGAATCGATATCATAATAAATGCTGTCTTGGGAATATCATTCTTGTGAATCGATATCATAATAAATGCTGTCTTGGGAATATCATTCTTGTGAATCGATATCATAATAAATGCTGTCTTGGGAATATCATTCTTGTGAATCGATATCATAATAAATGCTGTCTTGGGAATATCATTCTTGTGAATCGATATCATAATAAATGCTGTCTTGGGAATATCATTCTTGTGAATCGATATCATAATAAATGCTGTCTTGGGAATATCATTCTTGTGAATCGATATCATAATAAATGCTGTCTTGGGAATATCATTCTTGTGAATCGATATCATAATAAATGCTGTCTTGGGAATATCATTCTTGTGAATCGATATCATAATAAATGCTGTCCTGGGAATATCATTCTTGTGAATCGATATCATAATAAATGCTGTCCTGGGAATATCATTCTTGTGAATCGATATCATAATAAATGCTGTCTTGGGAATATCATTCTTGTGAATCGATATCATAATAAATGCTGTCTTGGGAATATCATTCTTATGAATCGATATCATAATGAATGCTGTCTTGGGAATATCATTCTTGTGAATCGATATCATAATAAATGCTGTCTTCGGAATATCATTCTTATGAATAGATATCATAATAAATGCTGTCTTGGGAATATCATTCTTAAGAATCGATATCATAATAAATGCTGTCTTGGGAATATCATTCTTGTGAATCGATATCATAATAAATTCTGTTTTGGGAATATCATTCTTGTGAATCGATATCATAATAAATGCTGTCTTGGGAATATCATTCTCGTGAATCGCTATCATAATAAATGCTGTCTTGGGAATATCATTCTTGTGAATCGATATAATAAATGCTGTCTTGGGAATATCATTCTCGTGAATCGATATCATAATAAATGCTGTCTTGGGAATATCATTCTCGTGAATCGATATCATAATAAATGCTGTCTTGGGAATATCATTCTCGTGAATCGATATCATAATAATTGCTGTCTTGGGAATATCATTCTTATGAATCGATATCATAATAAATGCTGTCTTGGGAATATCATTCTTGTGAATCGATATCATAATAAATGCTGTCTTGGGAATATCATTCTTATGAATCGATATCATAATAAATGCTGTCTTGGGAATATCATTCTTATGAATCAATATCATAATAAATGCTGTCTTGGGAATATCATTCTTATGAATCGATATCATAATAAATGCTGTCTTGAGAATATCATTCTTGTGAATCGATATCATAATAAATGCTGTCTTGGGAATATCATTCTTGTGAATCGATATCATAATAAATGCTGTCTTGGGAATATCATTCTTGTGAATCGATATCATAATAAATGCTGTCTTGGGAATATCATTCTTATGAATCGATATCATAATAAATGCTGTCTTGGGAATATCATTCTTATGAATCGATATCATAATAAATGCTGTCTTGGGAATATCATTCTTATGAATCGATATCATAATAAATGCTGTCTTGGGAATATCATTCTTGTGAATCGATATCATAATAAATGCTGTCTTGGGAATATCATTCTCGTGAATCGGTATCTGATGATATCCCTTAACCAAATCAATCTTTAAAAACATGCAACAATGATGTAGGTTGGCGGTGAAATCCTGTATGTGTGGAATTGGGTATCTTTCAGGTGTAGTGATGTCATTAAGCCTACAGTAGTCACCGCAGGGTCTCCATCTGCCTACCTTCTTGGGTACTCTATGCAAAGGTGAGGCCCAAGGGCTGTTTGAGCAGCGGATGATACCCAATTCTTCCATTGCTTTAAATTCTGCCTTTGCTTGCTGGAATTTATCAGGCGCCAGATAATGAGCCTTGGCATGGACCGGTGGGCCGAATGTATCAACGTAATGAGACATACCATGGGCTGTTCTTGAGGCACTGAAGTTAGGGGTGAGAATATGAGGAAATTCATTGTGTAGAGAAGCATATGTGTCCTTGTGTAACGCAGGTACTCAGAGCTGTGAAACTCTCCCCGATGCACGCCAGTGGATATGTCTGAAAGGCGATGGCATGAACTAATTTTCTGTGTTTTACGTCTACCAATAAGTAATGGGAACGTAAAAAATCCGTACCCAAAATGGGTTGAGCGACAGAAGCGAGGACACAATTCCAGTGTAACATGGTTCCACCTATTCCAATTGCGACTTGTCTCGTGCCGAAATTTGAACCTGTGTCTACAAGGAATTTGTGCTTACCCACACCATCTTGAAGATATAGGCCTGAATGTACGCCAGCTGCCGAGGGCACCACTGGCAGCCGGCTCTCTCATTTCCAGACTTCTTTTTGTAGTAGGTAGATGGCTGGATGCACTTATGGGTATTTTTCCCCCCCCCAACAGTGATGGCAAAAACAACACTCTCGATGTACATCAGCATGTTCCTCTTTCTTGGATTGACTGCAGATACAGGAGGCTGGTAGGATGTGGGAGATACTTCTGCTGCAAAAACTGGATGTATTTGGGCAGACTCTTGTGTAGGATACCATAGAGCCTGTCAGCCTCTTGAGCCACGTCATGGGGACAGCAGAAATCCATGTTACCAATGGGTATGGCAACGTGAGCTGGAAGTTTTGACAGAAATAAAGTTTCAAAAAGCAGACAATGGGAATGACCACCTGACAATGCCAGCATCTCATTCATCAGGTCTGATAGATTCTTGTCACCCAAGCCTTCCATGTTCAAAAGACACATGTTACACTCATGCCTAGTAAGTTCCAATGTGTCAAGAAGAAACTGGCAGAACCTGGTGTATTGGTCTTCTTCTGGAGGATGAGCAATAAATTCACTTACTTGGGATGTCGTGTCCAATGTACTCAAGACATGCCAAAATTTTGTGTCTTCTATTATACCCCAAAGACGAAACTGGGTTTCAGCTTGAAGAAATCAAATTTGAGGCTGCTGTGTCCAGAAAGGAGGCAAATGAAGCCCAACTGCATTAACTGTCATGGCGGTGGCAATTGTTGCTGTTGTTGGAATCGCCTCCTTTTCCATAAGGATTCAAATTTGTTGAATCTTAACTTTGGGGTCACCAATTTGTAGCAGCTACTATGGTTGATGCTACTAAATAAAGGCAAACACACAAAGCTAGTCAACTCAAGACTGGTTTATTGCAGACATACACAGACCTTTTATTCCCTGTCTGTTAATGAGCTCGTTAGTGAACAGCTGCTACGCCTTTAGGGAGGGGCTTCATCTGATCCACTTGCTCTACTATGGCATCCAGCACTGCTAGCCTGTGATGTGTCTGGTAAGTCTGTGAATTGATGGTGGCGGTTTGCAATACAGTGCTGTGTGCCTGGTTCAGGAGAGCATATCAAGGAAGATCTCAAATTGATTTAAGGATAAATGGTTTGTACATTGAATTAATGTTGTGTATTGGCAGACATTCACCACATGCAAATGATAAATACATTTTTTTTTTAAACTGGTTTATAATATGGAAATGGACCATTTGGCATTGTCCCAAAATGTTTCTCCTGCACTAGTCTCACCTGCCTAGTTTAGCCTATATCTCTCTGAACCTAACCTATCCATTTTTTTCTTAAATGTTTCAATAGTACCTACCTCAACTACCTCATTTGTCAGACCATTCCATACACCCACCACCCTCTAAAAATAAAAATTACCCCTCAGGTTCCTGTTGAATCTGTACCATTCCATCTTTAAACCTATGTCCTCTCCTGCTCTTTCTTCCTTTTTCGTCCAGGATTTTTACTGAGGTGCCTGCCTGTGTTTTGCTTAAAAATTGAAGAAAGGCTCAGGCCTGAAATATTTGTTATATATTTTTACCTCCTGTGGACACTACAAGACCTGTTGAATTCCTCCAGTGTTTTTATTGGAAGTATCTATGGGGAATACATTAGAGAAGTGACTGTATTTTAAAGCTAGGACTTATCCATAAGTTTAAAGCCCTAAATTGGCCCAAGCTCCTTTTGAAGGCACGGACAAGTACTTGCAGAAGATGATTGGGAGAGGTTGTTTGCAAGTAAAAGGACTTCTGGCAAGCTGGAGGATTTCAAATGTGAAGTGAAGACAGTTTGGGATAAGTGTGTTCCTGCTAGAGTGAAAGACAAGATTGGCAGAATAAAATTGTATAAGGGATTGGTGAAGCCAAATTTGCAGTATTGTGTACAGATTTGGTCACCAAAGTATAGGAAAGATATCAACAAATTGGATAGAATGTGGAGAAGATTTATGAGAAGGTTGCCAGGGATACAGGGCCTAAGTTATAGGGAAAATTTAAATAAGTTAGGTTTTTATTCTTTGGAGCACAGAAGGTTAAGAGGAGATTTGATTGAAGAATTTTAAATTATTAGGTGTATAGATTGAATTGACATGGAGAAGCTTTTTTCCTTTAAGAAAGCGAGAGATACAAATGAGAGGAAATGAGCTGAGAGTTAGGGAGCAAAAGTTTAGAGGAAACATGGGGAGACTTTTTTACTCGGAGTGATGGGTTTGTGGAATGTGCTTCCAGATGAAGTGGTCAAGGCAGGCTGAATATCAACATTTAAGAAGTTAGATATGAATTGGAATTTTTTATTTAATGTATTGGAGAAGTTTAAGTTTGGACCTTTATTGGTTGGGTTAATCCAGTTGCCAGGGTGGTGACAAACGGTCAAACCTCTTCATTATTTAAATTAACGTGTTCAACTCATCAAGGTTGTCCTTTGTCGCCAGCTCTATTTGCGTTGGTCATTGAACTTTTAGCTCAAGTGTTAAGGCAGAATGAGAATATTAGAGGATTAAGGATACTAGATGATGAATATATGATCAATTTGTTTGCAGATGATGTTTTGATATATTTAACACATTCGAAACAATCTTTAATTAATTTGCAAAAATGTTTAGAACAATATGGATCATTGTCTGGATATAAGGTGAATTGGGATAAAAGTGAAATATTACCAATTTCAGATGGAAATTACAATCAGTGCAGGCAAATTACTAGATTGCATTGGACTGACTAAATTAAGTATTTGGGTATAATGATTGATGAAAAAATTCAATCATTGTATAAACTAAATTATGTACTGTTAATGAGAAAATTAAGGCTGATTTGATTAAATGGAAAGATCTTTATTATTAATAGGTTGAGTAAATTGTATTAAGATGAATATTTTTCTGCGTATCCAATATCTTTTTCAGTCAATTCCTTGGTTAATTTTGAAATCTTTTTTTCAGGATTTAAATAAGGCAGTATGACAATTTATATAGAAAGAAAAATTAGCTAGAATAGCCTTCATAAATTGACTTGGAAATATGCTTTGCGAGGTTTACAATGACCTCATTTTTTAAATTATCATGAAGCTACACAATTAAAATTTATTAATCGTATGATGGATGTTTTGCATCCTGCTAGTTGGGCTAGGGTTGAATTGGCCAATATTTCAGAGCCTTATTCACATCATTTTATATTTAAGTGAAATCCTGTTTTATCACAGACATATAATGTCTGTATAATGATTTACTGATTTTAAAATATTTGTTAGATATTTGGTATAAAAGGAACCTTATTATAGGTACAAAAGGCAAAATGTCAATTCAAACTCCTTTATATCAAAATAAATTGATTCCTTTTTTTTTTGAATAATAGATTTTTAAATGAATGGCATATTGAAGGTATAAAAGTGTTGTGGGATTGTTTTGAGGAGGTAAATTTCTTTCTTTTAATCAACTTAGGGTAAAATGGAATTTCAGTGAATTCTTTATTTGTATATTATTAAGTTAGAGCATTAGTGAAAGATAATTTTGGAAGAGAAATGAAAATTCCTAAGTTAACGAAATTTGAATTTTTGATTTCTCATTCATAAAATAACGGTTTTATTTCAGAAATGTATACATTGTTGCAAGACACTATAGATAAAGTAAATGTGGATAAATCTAGGATTAAATGGGAAGGAGATTTAATTTGTGATATTGATCAGGATGATTGGGAGATTATGTGCCATGATGGAGTGACTAAATTGTTTAATGTAAGATACAGAATGGTTAATTATAATATTTTACATCAGTTGTATCTGACCCCTGATAAATTGAAGAAATATGGATTTAGTAATTTGGAGTTGTGTTTTAGATGTGGATGTTGTATAGGAACATTTTTACATTCAGTTTGGCTTTGTGATAGGGTTAAAAAAAATTAGAGAATTTCTTCAAAAACTATTTAAGATTAAATTTTTATTAGATCTGAAAATTTTTTTGTTGTGTTATATTGTTCTATTTAATGATTTGGGGTTGGATAAGTTTCAGACAGCATTTCTTCGTTTAGCATTGGCTGTAGCGCGTAAATACGTGGCGATTTCTTGGAAGGATGATGTAGAAGTGAATATAGCATTTGTATTTATATGGAAAAAATAATATATAATTTATATGATAATTATAATTTTTTTTTCAGATGTGGTCGCATTTGAAATGTATGGGTTTAGTAATATCTTAAATCATTTATATTTTTTGTGATTTTTTTTCATGCTCCCCTTATGGATTTTGTTGAGGGTGGGGGTGGGTCAGTTGGGGTTATTTGTAGTTCTTCTTTGATTTTTATTTTATGTATTTTTTTATATGTATTTTGAAAAATTTTAAATAAAGTTTGAAAAAAAGTTAGATATGTATATGGACAGAAAAGGAATTGAGGGTTATGGATTAAGTGTAAGTCAGTGGAGTTAGGTGGGAGAATGTGTTTGGCATGGACTAGAAGAGCCAAGTTAACCTGTTTCTATGCTTGAATTGTTATATGGTTATATATGTTTATGAATATTGGTTGATGCAAGATGTTGAGGGTCTGGTCAGGTAAAGAAAGTGGAATATCTCAGATGTACGCAGCTCAGATCAGGTGAATCACTCTGGGAGTATAGAGGTGTAAGAGTTGAGAAGGAATTCGGGAGGGCAAGAGAAGGACAGGAAGAAGTGGTTAATGTTGTGCATAGATAGTCCATACACTATAGGCCATAAACCTGAACACTAGTGGTGGGAAAGTTACTGGAGAGGATTATAGAAAGACAGGATTTATTTGCATTTGGAAATGCAAGGATTGATTTGAGCAAGGAAAATCACACTTCAGAACTTTGAGTTTTTTTTGAAGAGGTCACAAAGAGGATTGATGAGGGCAGATGGTAGATATTGGCCTTTGATAATGTCCCACATGATAAGCTTACATGGTAGGTAGCCAATTTTTTTTAAGGGGCTTGTTATAATTTTTTTTATTTTTCACACTATGAACCATATTAATCAAAATATACACAAATATTTCCCTCTTGAATATACACAGTGTCATTTTCTCCCCTTTTCTCACCCCTCCCTTCTCTCCCTCCCTCCCACCCCTCTCCAAACCCATTAAATATTCAACATATACAATACAATAAACCCATTTAACAATGTCATCACACAATCAAAATAAACAAGAAAATTGTGTCATCTACTTTTACACAATGGGTCAGTTCATTTCATTTTCTTCTCATTCTATCATTTTAGGGGGTGGAGGTCCGCGGTAAGCCCTCTCTGTTATGTTCCATGTACAGTTCCCAAATTTGTTCAAATAATGTGACTTTATTTTTTAAATTATGTTTTTTTTTCCAATGGAATACATTTATTCATTTCCATGTACCATTGCTGTACTCTCAGGTTCTCTTCTGATTTCCAAATTGCCGGTACACATTTTTTTGCTACAGCTAAGGCTATCATAATAAATCTTTTTTGCGCTTCATCCAGTTTAAGGCCTAATTCTTTAGTTCTTATATTACTTAGGAGAAAGATCTCTAGATTTTTTGGTATGTGGCTTTTTGTGATTTTATTTAATATCTGATTTAGATCTTCCCAAAAATTTTTCCACTTTCTCATATGCCCAAAATGCAGATACTGTTGTTCCCGTTTCCTTCTTACAGTGAAAACATCTATCTGATAATGTTGGATCCCATTTATTTAACTTTTGTGGTGTGATATATAGCCTGTGTAGCCAATTATATTGTATCATGCGTAACCTCGTATTTATTATATTTCTCATAGTTCCAGAGCATAACTTTTCCCATATTTCATTTTTTATCTTTGTTTAGATCTTATTCCCACTTTTGTTTGGGTTTATAGCTTATTTCATCATTTTCTTTCTCTTGCAGCTTGATGTACATGTTTGTTATAAATCTTTTAATTATCATTATGTCTGTAATCACATATTCAAAGCTGCTTCCTTCTGGTAATCTCAGTCTGCTTCTCAATTTGTCCTTTAAGTAGGTTTTCAGTTGGTGGATGCAAACATTGTACCATGAGCTATTCCATATTTGTACTTCATTTGTTCAAATGATAATAAATTTTTTCCCAAAAAACAATTTTCTATTCTTTTAATTCCTTTTCTCTCCCTTTCTCTAAAGGAAAGGGATTAGTTGATTTTGCATCAATAATAATTTTGGTAGCTGGTAATTTGATTTTTTTTCCTTTCTAAGTGAATCTTCTTCCATATATTGAGTAAATGATGCAGTACTGGTGAGCTTTTATATTGTATCAGATTTTCATCCCACTTATAAAGTATATGTCTAGGTACCTTCTCCCCTATTTTATCTAGCTCTGTCTTGGTCCAATCTGGTTTTTCCCTTGTTTGATAAAAATCTGATATCTTAATTGTGCTGCTCTATAATAATTTTTAAAGTTTGGTAGCTGTAAGCCACCTTGTTTGTACCATTCTGTTAATTTATCTAGCGCTATCCTTGGTTTCCCTCCTTTCCATAAGAATTTCCTTATTATTCTTTTTAGTTAATTGAAGAATTTCTCTGTTAAGGGAATTGGTAACGATTGAAACAGATATTGTATCCTTGGGAAGATATTCATTTTAATGCAATTTATCCTTCCTATCAGTGTAAGTGGTAAATCTTTCCAATGTTCTAAGTCATCTTGTAATTTCTTCATTAATGGCTGATAATTTAATTTGTATAGATGGCCTAGATTATTATCTAGTTGTATACCTAGGTATCGGATTGCTTGTGTTTGCCATTTAAATGGTGATTCTTTCTTAAACTTTGTGAAATCCGCATTATTCATTGGCATCACTTCACTTTTATTTGCGTTGATCTTGTACCCCGATACTTCTCCATATTCCTCCAATTTCTTATGTAATTCTTTTATTGATAATTCTGGTTCTGTTAAGTATATTATAACGTCATCTGCAAATAGACTGATTTTATATTCCTTATCTTTTATTTTTATCCCTTTTATTTTATTTTCTGTTCTTATCAGTTCTGCCGAGGGTTCTATAGCTAAAGCAAACAGTGAGGGAGATAGTGGACATCCCTGCTTAGTTGACCTGCTTAATTTAAATTGGTTTGATATATATCCATTTACTGTCACCTTTGCCATTGGTCGCTTATATAATGCTTTAATCCAATTAATATATTTCTCTGGTAGGTTGAATGGTGAGGTAGCCAAATTGATACAAAACAGTTTTGTGGCAAAGAAGTCAGAAGGTGGTAGTGGAGAGTTGCCTAATAAATTGACATACTTTAACCAGTGGTGTGCTACAGGGATCTGTGCTGAATCCACTGATTTTATCATCTACATTAACTATTTGAATGCGGATATTGTTGGCATGGTTAATATGTTTGCAGATGACACCAAAATGCATAGTATAGTGCAAAGTTATAAAGGTTATCAAAGATTACAACAGAGTGAAATCAACTGGGAAAGACGATAGTGGAATAACAGTAAGTGCAAAATTATTAAAGCACTAGAGACATGGGTTTGAAACTAACGCTCTCTGTAAGGAGTTTGCACATTCTCCCTATGTCTGACAATCTAATGTACACATCACACAGGCATGGTATACTGAGAAAAGAGGGTTTAACTTCTTCAGCACCCACACCCATTGGTACGGTGTACCTATAAATGAGGGTTTAGCTTCTTCTACACCCCTCACCCACAGGCATGTCACATTGCATAACTAAATAAGTACATACGCATGATCCGGGATGGGACCATTGCAGTCGGCTCTGCAGTCACCATGCAGCAGCAACAACAAAGAGTGATAGAAATAGAAACTCCATGTGCTTAGCTTTTTTTAATGCAAGACCTGCCCACATGACCTGTGAGAACCAATTGTGTGTCAGCCACATCGGTGGGCAGACCTAACCATTGATTGACATCTGGAGCCACAATCACACATCAGCTTCCCGGGCCAAACACACATCAGCTTTACAGGTAGGCAGATCTAACCCTTGATTGGCAGGTGAGGTGATTTCTGACCAGGTTCCAGCCAGTCAAATGACCCTCCACAATCCACATTCCCACCAGATTCCAGACGAAGGCCACATTACCCTCCAGAATTCACCCTGCACTCCCATATTCCAAATATGTACAGGGTTGGTAGGTTAATTGGGTGTATTTAGGTGCTGCTTTTTCCCATGCTGGTTAAAAGATAAATGAGAGGTGGAATTTAACTCGGACACCTGAGATAAATTGCATTTTGAGAAGTTAAACCAAAGCAGAGTCCTGGAGAGTGTTGTGGAATAGAGACCTTGGGGTACAAGTATATAATTCTCTGAAAGTGGAATTTGAAAATGAAAATCTCAAATTTTACAAAATTTTGGTGAGACTATCGTTGGAGTGTTACGTGCAATTCTGGTCATCTAGATGTTGAAAGCTGTTGGAAAGGGTTATGTTGGAAAGGGTGCAGAAAAAATCCACATGAACTGCAACTAGAGCTTGCATTATAATGGACTGGATAGGCTTGTTTTTTCCCCCTCTGGAGTATAGGAGGCTGAAGGGTGATCTTTTATATGCACCTGTATATAAAATCATGAAGGAGCTGTCCCCAGCTAAGATATTGTCAACTTGGAGGAAATACATTTAAGATGAGAGAGGAAATATTAAAGGGGAATTTAGGGCACTTTCTCACAAAATGTGGTGGATGTTTGAAACAAATTGCCAGAGGAAGTGGTTGAGGCAGATATAATTACAAGGCTTAAAAGACATTTGGATAGTTACCTGAATAGGAAAATTGGAGAGGGATATAAGTCAAATGCAGGCAAACAGAACTAGCTCAGGGAGGCATCTTGTTCTGTAAATCTCTAGGATTTAATACATGTTATTAGTGATTCAGTCATCTCTGGACTTAGTGAAGATATCACACCTTGAATCTCTTCAATCATATGTATGTTAAGTCTTCAACATATGCAGCTAAATTCAGTAGTTTGTTCAATCTCTGGTTCATTATTCTCTTGGATACCTTGCGCTGAGATTTGTCTTTGTCAATTATTCTGAATCTCTCACCTTTTTTTGCCATTCCATATACAACTTTTAATATCCCATTTCTCATCTCCAAACTGCCAAGTGTTGTTAATATATATTTCTTGTGGTAATTTATATCTCTTCCCTTGATAACATGCATCAATGTTGTTTTGTTAAACTGCCTTTCTTCCATTTCACATTTCTGATGCAGCTGAATCAGGTACGTCTTCTGTGCACTAGTGATTGTAACCTAATATGGGGTGTAATCTTGATCTGTAGATCAAAGGAAATTCAGTGAATGAAGATTCTTAGCAAGATCTAAAGCTGCTTTAGTGGATTTTTTGCTGTACAGACTGATCACTTAGCCTTTTCATTTCACCCTAAATGATAGGGAGATGTAAAACAATGTTGGATCCTATTTTATTTCTCATACAATTAACATTTAAAAGACCACATTGCGGGCCTAGATCTAATATAATTTCTCTAGCAGGAACATTTATTGGAACCATGGATCTGAGTTATTTTAAAGCAGTGGCTTTAAAAAAATTTTTCTTTCCACTCACATACCACCTTAAGTAATCCCTATGCCATAGGTGCACTGTGATTAGTAAGGGATTATTTAAGGTGGTATGTGAGTGGAAAGAAAAAGTTTAAAAACCACTGTTTTAATCAAACATAATTGACTCGTTATGTGCACGGCTTAATAACTCCAAAGCAAATGGGCTGATGACAATTTTTCTCAAGCAAAACATTTCAGTAACAATTTGGTCAAGAGCAGTGGTTCTCAACCTTTTTTTCCTCCACTCACATACCACCATAGGTAATCCTTGACTAATCACAGAGCATTTAGGTGGTATGTGAGTGAAAAGAAAAAAGTTTGAAAACCATTCATTTAAAGGATGTTCAGTGGTGGAACATCAATTTAGCTTAAATCTCATCAGCCAACACCAGCAATTATCGACACTTCTCGTCCTGTAGATACATTAGAAAGGCTTTGTGAACTACTTCCATTTTTGGCTAATGTTCACAGCAGCTGTAAAAATTTCTATTTGTTCTACCTAAAAACTCAAAGGCTTATACACTTTATTATATGCCTCGTTCAGATATAAATGGCTTGAGAAGACATCTTGCACTAGTCCTGCCAATTAAAGTTACACAGCTTAATTCAACAATCAGCAAATATTTTTGAGGTAAACAGGAAATCTGCAGATACTGGGGTCAAGTGCAGTGCACAAAAGTGCTGAAGGAATTCAACAGGTCATGTAGCAACGATGGAAAGTAAAAGACATTAACTTTTCAGGCCTGAGCCCTTCTTCAGATGTTCTGAAAGTTAGGTGAGCACCAGAATAAGATAGTTGTGCAGAAAGGGGAAGTAGAGAAGTACGGACTATAGGTTATTGGTGGAAAAAGGTGAAAATATTCTATCATGAAAAATAATATAAATGAAGATTGTGCATATCTGAAATAGAAAAAATAGAAAATGCTCAATCGCAAGTCAGAGTTTTGAGTTAATATTTCTTGCTGATGATCCTTCGTCAGAACGATAAACCTGAGAAAATTGTATGATTAAAGTTACAGAGAGGTGGCCATTCAGTTCGAACATAGAGAACGCCTGGAATAGAATGAAAATATTTCTTCCTGTTCTTCAAACATTTGCTTTCAGAGATGGATTGTCTTTGGAAGTCTCCCTCAAAATGCCTGGTCTCAGACTTGTCCTTTTCTGTTTTATTACAGAATAGTTTCTGTTATCCTGTAGCGACCACACACAGGAAGATTGAATTTGCCGAGGCAAACATCTCCACTTGATTAGCATCCATCCAGTTCCTTAAATCGTTCAGTAAAGACAGTGTCAGACCACTGCCTGAAGTATTTGATCATGTATTATTTTGCAAAGGAAAAGATAATTGAATAAACCAGAAACTTCTTCTCCTAATCTTTGAATTTTACATAGATTATTCTATATGCTTTCCATGTAATTTTATTTTAATTTTAAATTCAAATTTATTATCGTCTGACTATACATATACAACTAGACAACTTTAGAATAGGGGCCCTTGTTACATATATATATGGATGTTATGACTATAGAGTATAACAAATCCCACTACTGGACACATCTTCCCCTCTCCTCCCCTTTCCTAGGGACCACTTCCTCCATGAATCCCTTGTCCACTCATCCCTTTCCATTAATCACCCCCTTGGCACCTTGCCCTCCAGCCAGAGGAAGTGACATACTTGACCCACACTTCCTCCCTCAACAACTATTCGGGGCCTCAAACAGTCCTTCCAAGTGAAGCAGCATTTCATTTGTGAATCCACGGAAGGCTCCCATTGTAGCCTTCTTTATATCAGGAAGACTGGACACAGACTAAGAGACTGCATTGTTGAGCATCCTTGCTCTGTCCACATCAGTGACAGGGATCTCCCAGTGGTCACCATTTCAATTCTCTGCCCCACTACCACACTGATATGTCTGTCCATGGCATCATGTACTGCCAAAACAAGACCACCTGTAAACTGGAGGTGCAATACCTTTTACTGTCTGGGCGCTCTCCAATGGGATGGCATTAACATAGAGTTCTCTGGTTTCTGCTAGTCCAATCCCTATTCTCTCTTTCCTCCCCATCCTTCTGTCTGCTGCATACTTCATCCCAGTAATTTCTGTGCAATTCCAACAGCAGAGATTTGGAAACAGTAGAGATATTAAAGAATTTGAAAGATTGGTTCAATTTTTTTTTCCAACACAGTGAACGTTTTAAATTATTTTTGGCACACCTTATTTTGTGCAAAAAAGCATATTTTTAATTAAATATTTTGCTGGGGGGGGGAGGGTAGTGGGAATCAGAATGTGAGTGCCGAGATTAGTGTAGAAGGACAAAAGCCAGTTAGAGGCTATGAAATGTGTCTTTTTCACTGCTAGGAGTAGTATTAGGATTAAAGGGGATGAACTTAGAGCATGGATCAGAACGTGGAACTATGATGTTGTGGCCATTACTGAAACTTGGCTGGAGGAAGGGCAAGATAGGCTGATTCAGGTACCAGGGTTTAGTATTTTATAAAGAATTGCATGGGAGGTAGAAAAGGGATGGTGGGGGCTGGTGGGGGGGTAGGTGGGGATGAAGTAGCATTACTGGTCAAGGATCATATTACAGCTATAGAAAGGGAGGACCCTGCAGAGAGAGTGTCTACTGAGTTGGTGTGGGAGGAAGGGAGAAATCACTGTGCTGGGATAGGCCCCCAAATAGCTCTTTTGGGACACCAAGGAGCAGATAAGCAGGAAAAGTTTGGAATGGGTTTTGAATAGTTCTGCCAGGGGAAGGTGTTTTCCCATGTCCTCTCCCTACGCCATCACGCCATGCCCCCCAAGGTGTCCATATCTTCAAACAATCCCATCCCTCTTCCCCACCAAACAAAATCCAGAAATAAAAAAAAAAGAAAACAGAAGATAGATAAGAAAAAAGAAAACAGAAAAGTGAGAAAAAAAGAAAATGGACTGTTGGAGGTCCAGTATCCTGTTCATAAGGTTTATTTCTTTTTCTTGATTAGACTTCCAATAGGAACCAGGATGTAGAACTCAGGAACAGAATAAGTGTCCCTAAATATTCAACCCTGCATTCTGCAAATATGGCTGTCATACCTGCAAAAACATGTTATACTTCTTTCTTAAATTGTAAAGTGATTATCTCCAAGGAAATTCAACTACGCATTTCCGTATTCCATCGGGCTATGTCCAGAAGGGAATCAGACTTCCAAGTAACCACAACACATTTCCTGGCTACTGCTAATGCAATTTTAAGAAATTCTAATTGATACTTGGACAGTTCCACTTTGGATTTTGTCGACAGTATTTCCTAGGAGAAGCAATTCTGGTCTTGTGGTAATTGCTTCCTAATAATTTGATCTAACAAAATTCTTACAGTTTACCAAAACAGTTTCACTTTAGAGCATGACCAGGTGGAATGTAAAAAGGTTCCTGTTTCCTCACTGCATCTAAAACATATCTGCTATATTGGAATTTAATTTATGTAATTTTCACAGGGCAAAATATAGCTGATGCAAAAATTATACTGCACCAATCCATATTTTAAATTAATTGTATTTGTCATGCAGTCTTGACATAAGTCAGACCAATTCTAGTCACTAATACTAATATTCAAGTATGATTCCCATCTTTGTTTTGATTTATATAATTCAACTGAAGTAAGGAATACATTGCAGATGTAAAATTTCTTGTGTTCCCCGTTCGAATCAGAATCCCCATTTCACTGTCCTCTGGTAACATGGTAACATCATGGTTGGTCCCAATTCATCTCTGGAAAAAAAAACTCTTAATTGAATGTAGCAGAAGGTCATATTATTATGAATATTCTATTTATTTTTTAACTTTTAAAATGACATTAGTTGCCTTTGCAAATAAAAATCTTCCATATATCTGATCCCTTTACAAGACCATGCATGTAGAATTTTATTATCTATTGTTAAAGGAATTAATCTATTTTGTGTCAAGGGCATTTTTGGAGATATTTTTCCTTTTGATCCAAATAAATTATTCAATTTGTACCATATATTCAAAATATGTTTTGTTAAAGTTGCTTCCTGACCACTCAAAATAGATTTAATATCCCATTTATATATAAAACCCTCTGTACTCTCTCTCCAACTTTATGCAGTTCAATTTCCACCCATGAAGGCTTGTCTCTTCCATCAAAGAGGGAAGTGACGAATTTCATCTGGGCAACCCAATGATAATGTTTAAAATTTGGGAGTTACAAACCCCCTCCCCCATATAATATTTTGAAGTGAATTTTTACATGGAGACTCTGGCTAATTGACCATTCCAAAGAAATTTCATAACTAACTTATTCAAATTTTGAAAAAATTCTTCTGTGGTAATGGTATTGGAAGAGTCTGAAAGCAGTATTGTATATGCAGGAATATATTCATTTTAATATAGTTCACTCTTCCAATTAAAGTTATCAGAAGAGTTATCTATTTATTTAAATCTTCAACTTTTTTAGACAAGGGATGGAAGTTCATTTTATACAATTTTTTTAGTCATTACCCATTTTGACCCCAAAATACTAAATGCTGTTCTTTGGCCATCTAAATTGTGTATTTCTTTGATAATTTGTATAATCCCATCAATTAATGACATAATCTCACTCTTATTCCATTTAATTTTATACCCAAAAACCCTCCCATAATCTTCCAATTGTAATTGCAACATTTGCAAAGAAGCTTCAGGTTCTGTCAGATACATTAATACATCATCTGCAAACAAACAACTATGATGTTTGATCCCATCCAATAATTTCTCCCAAAGTTTCTATAGCCAATACAAAAAGAGCTGGAGATAATGAACATCCTTGTCTGCTAGTTCTGGACAGTGGGAATGTTGAAGAAACTTGGCCATTTGTCACAACTCTGGCCTTAGGTTTATATATATAGGGCTTGAATCCAGTTTATAAAGTTTTGACCTCATCGAAATTTCTCCAGTACTTTAAATAAAAAGTCCCACTCCAATCCATCAAAAGCCTTATCTGCATTCAAGGAAACTGCCACACTTAAGTCATCTCTTTTCTGGGCCAAATTAATTATACTAAGCAAACTGGTTACATCGTCCACTGATTGCCTTTTCTTAACAAATCGTGTTTGGTCCGTATTTATCAATTTTGGCAAATATTTTGCTAATCTGTTTGTCAGAGCTTTTGGTAGTATTTTATAATCTGTATCCAAATAATAAATTGGCCTCTGTGATGACGGTTTCAATGGGTCTCTATCTTTTTTTGAGAATTACTGTTATTATTACTGTTAAGAAAGAATCTGGCAGGGTATATGATCCAACCATTGATTCAGTACCTCTATAAAAAGAGGCATTAATAAATCCTTCAATTCTTTATAAAATTCCGGTGGAAAACCATTCTTGCCAGGGGATCTATTAACATACAATTAATTCAATGCCTCTTCTATCTACAATTAAGTTCTATCTGCTCAACCAAATTTAAATTTGGGTAAACCAATTGTGAAAAATAATCATTTATTTTATTAATATCTCGTTGAGATTTAAATTTGTATAATTTGGAATAGAATAATTTCCTGTGGCTTACAAGAGATTCTATTGGCTCTGTTTCAATTGTATTAATTGGTCTAGAGACATGTTCTGTTTTCAAATGCCAAGATAGGAACTCATGAGCTCTTTCCCCCAGCTCATAGTACCTTTGTTTTGTTTTTATTAATGCTTTCTCTATCTTATAAGTTTGTATGTATTATACTTGAGCTTTTTTAATAAGTACTCTTTGTTTCTGTTCTGAGCTCCTCAACTGCAGGTCCTTCTGCAAATGATATATCTCTTGTTCCAATTAATCTACCTCCCTTGTGTATTTTTTTAATTCTCGAGGTAAAACTATTTATTTGACCCCCTTAAATAAACTTTTAAAGTGTTCCATATAATCAATTTATTGGCAGTAGAATGACAGTTAGTCTCACAGAAGACTCCAATAAGTCTTCTGATAAAGTCACAAAATTCAAATCTTCTCAACCACAATGGATTGAACGCCATCTATATACCATGCCATGCTTATCATGCATAATAAATTATAATAATAGAATTGAATGGTCTGATAAGACTCTCGCCTTGTAGTCCATTTCCATGATTCTATCCTGTAAATATGCTGACAGTAAAAATAAATCTGGTGTTCTCGCACCAACCCTCTTTTCAATCTTCTTCAGCATGATGCTGAACCAAGCCATGAAAGACCCCAACAATGAAGACGCTGTTTACATCCGGTACCGCACGGATGGCAGTCTCTTCAATCTGAGGCGCCTGCAAGCTCACACCAAGACACAAGAGAAACTTGTCCGTGAACTACTCTTTGCAGATGATGCCGCTTTAGTTGCCCATTCAGAGCCAGCTCTTCAGCGCTTGACGTCCTGCTTTGCGGAAACTGCCAAAATGTTTGGCCTGGAAGTCAGCCTGAAGAAAACTGAGGTCCTCCATCAGCCAGCTCCCCACCATGACTACCAGCCCCCCCACATCTCCATCGGGCACACAAAACTCAAAACGGTCAACCAGTTTACCTATCTCGGCTGCACCATTTCATCAGATGCAAAGATCGACAATGAGATAGACAACAGACTCGCCAAGGCAAATAGCGCCTTTGGAAGACTACACAAAAGAGTCTGGAAAAACAACCAACTGAAAAACCTCACAAAGATAAGCGTATACAGAGCCGTTGTCATACCCACACTCCTGTTCGGCTCCGAATCATGGGTCCTCTACCGGCACCACCTACGGCTCCTAGAACGCTTCCACCAGCGTTGTCTCCGCTCCATCCTCAACATCCATTGGAGCGCTCACACCCCTAACGTCGAGGTACTCGAGATGGCAGAGGTCGACAGCATCGAGTCCACGCTGCTGAAGATCCAGCTGCGCTGGATGGGTCACGTCTCCAGAATGGAGGACCATCGCCTTCCCAAGATCGTATTATATGGCGAGCTCTCCACTGGCCACCGTGACAGAGGTGCACCAAAGAAAAGGTACAAGGACTGCCTAAAGAAATCTCTTGGTGCCTGCCACATTGACCACCGCCAGTGGGCTGATAACGCCTCAAACCGTGCATCTTGGCGCCTCACAGTTTGGCGGGCAGCAGCCTCCTTTGAAGAAGACCGCAGAGCCCACCTCACTGACAAAAGGCAAAGGAGGAAAAACCCAACAACCAACCCCAACCAACCAATTTTCCCTTGCAACCGCTGCAATCGTGTCTGCCTGTCCCGCATCGGACTGGTCAGCCACAAACGAGCCTGCAGCTGACGTGGACTTTTTACCCCCTCCATAAATCTTCGTCCGCGAAGCCAAGCCAAAGAGACAAAGAAGAGAAAAATAAATCTATCGTGGAGTACCAATCATGTCTATGAGAGTAAAAGGTGTATTCTCTTTGTCTCGGATGTAATTTCTTCCAAGCATCCATTAAATTCAGCTCTCTCCTGAAACTAAGGTGGCTTTAGCTGTCCTTGTCCTGGCCACGGCTCTTATTGATTTGTCCAAGACGGGATCCAGGCAAGAATTAAAATCCCCGCCACTATTAAATTTTGATGTGCATCTGCCAATTGATAAAATGTTTCTTTTATAAATATTTGGGGCCTATAAATTTAACAGGGTCCAAGATTCAGAATATATCTGACAATGTACCTTCACATACACACCTGCTGTATTACAACTGGAAGATTCTTCTTTATTAAGCTTATCATCTGCTTTGCTTTAGAATTAAAGGACCATTCCTGGCCTACCCAGTCCATTTCAATTTTTGATTTACCTTATCAATTACATGTTTCCTGGACGAAGATCAGGTCTGCTCCCATATTCCTAATATATATGGCTGCTCTTCATCAACTATAGTTCTGCCTTCAATAGTATTATTCCCCCAGTGCTGGTTCAGAAGCTACAAACTCTAGGGCTCTATCCATCTCCCCACCACCCCCCCCACCCCCACAACTAGATCCTTGACTTTCTCATCAGAAGACCACTGTCAGTACGAATTGGAAACAGCATCTCCTCCTCACTGCCTGCTTAGCCCATTGCTCTACTTATTATACAGTCATAACTGTGTGGCTCGGCACAATTCCAATGCTATCAACACGTTTCACAAATGGCAATGAGGAAGCGTACAGGAGGGAGATAGATCAGCTCATTAAATGGTGCAACAACAACATCAACAAAACCAAGGAGATGATTGTGGACCAGGAGGAAGTCAGGGGAACACACCTCATCGAGGCCTCAGTAGTGGAGAGGGTCAAGAACTTCAAATTTCTGGGTGTCAACATCTCCGAGAATCTGTCCTGGAGCCTCCATGTTGAAGCAATCACGAAGAAGGCTCAACAGTGGCTATACTTTGTGAAGTATCTGAGGAGATTCGGCATTTCATCGAAGACTCTTGGAAATTTCTACAGGTGTGTCATGGAGAGCAGTCTGGCTGGTTGCATCACTGCCTGGTATGGATAAGAAACTCCAGAGGATTGTTAACTTGGCCTATGACATCACAGGCACCAGACCTCACTCCATTGAGGGCATCTACATGAGGCGGTGTCTTAAAAAAGCAGTTTGTATCCTCAAAGACTCTCACCACCCAGCCACCCAGGCTGTGCCCTCTTCACTCTGCTACCATTTGGATAAAGGTACAGGAGCCTAAAGTCGAGCACTCAATGGCACAACAACAGCTTCTTCCCCGCTGCCATCAGATTCCTTAATAATCAATGAACCAAAGACGCTGCCTTACTTTTTGTACACTGTTATTTTTGTTTTTTTTTTAATTATAGTAATGTGATAAGGTGGTTATAATGTGAATGTTTACACTAAGATCCTGCTGCAAATCACCAAATTTCTTGAGTTGTTCATAATAATAAATTCTGATTCTGAAACATTCCTGCAAGGATATTAACACCACCCCATCCCCCGAGTTTGTGTGCAAACTGTTCCATCAGAACAGGTCCCACCTTCCCTGGAAGAGAGCTGAGTGATCCACAAACCTGAAGCTCTCCCTCCTGCACTGTCTCTTTAGTGATGCGTTAAGCTACATAGTCCTCTTATTTCTAACCTCAATAGCACATAGCTTGGGTAGCAATCCTGAGATCACAACCCAAGAGGTCCTGTCCTTCAACCTAATGCCTAAATCCCTGAATTTTCCTTGCAGAACCTCCACTTTCTTCCTACCCATGTCATTGGCCCTTACATGGAACACGACATCTGGTTGCTCACCATCCCCCCGAGAATGTCATGAACTCAATCTGAGTTATCTTGGACCCTGGTACCAGGGAGGCAACATACCATTCAACCCAAATGATTCTGGATTCTTGATCTCTTCTACAGAAACTCTTATCTGTCTTTCTAACTATGGAATCCCCTATCACTACAGTTCACCTCTTCTCCTCCCTTCCCTTCTTAGCCACAAGGCTAGACACCATGACAGAGACTTTACTGCTGTGGTTTGTGCCTGGAAGGTTGTCCCCACAAAGTATATGTTTTATTGAGGCAAATGACTGCAGATTCCCTGTCGGTTCTCTTTCTCTCTCCTGACTGTCATCCACCTATCTTGATCCTTCATCCGAGGTGTGATAACATCTCTGTAACTTCTGTCTATCACCCCCTCTGCCTCATGAATGATCTGGAGTTCATCCAACTCCATTTCCAGTTCACTAACTTGGTTTGTAAGGAGCTGCAGTTGCATGCACTTTTCACAGATGAAGTCGTCAGGGATGGTGTTGGCTTCCCCAGCAATCCACATCCTGCAAGAGGAGCATGTTCCTGCCCTGGCTCTCATTCCCACTATCTCTGAAATAGGAAAAAAAGTTAGAAAAAAATGCCCTTACCTTGCCTCAATTCAACTCCTCAGTCTCTGCTTGCCGAAGCCTCTTGAGCCAAAGCCTTAAAGTCCCATTCCTACCCTGAGCCACTCAAATTCATTGGCCACTCCACTTGTGCTTCCCCTCTTTTTATTGGCTAAAACTAATTGGCCAATGGAGAGCTCCAAAAGAACACTTACTGATCCGGCTGCCGAGTTATCCGCACTCACTCACACCTAGTTCACAAAGTCCCAAGTCGAGATCTCATCATAACTGTTTACAAAGTCCACATATACCACATCAACTGGTTCACTATTGTCCACTCCCCAGATCACATCCTCAAAACTTTCTAGATTTGTCAAGTTTAATTTCCCTTTCACAAATCCCTGTTGATTTGGACTAATCCTGTAATTCCTCTCTAAATTTGCAGCCATTAGATTTTTAATAATTAACTCCAGCAGTTTCTCCATGACCAAAATTATGCAAACTGGTCTACAATTCCAGGAGTTCTCTCTCCCTCCTTTCTTAAAAAGTAGTGTCACATTATCAAACCTTCAACTCAAAGGTACTGATCCAGACTGTGGAAAATGTTGACAAATTATTGCTCATGTATCCACTGTCTCTAGGGTCACCGTTTTAAGTTCTTGGGATGCAAAACTATCAGGCCTTGGGATTTAACAACTTCAAATGGCATCAATTCACCTCACAAAATGTCATGACTGTTAATAATTCCCATCAATTCTTCTCCTATACCAGCTCCTGGGACCCCTAGTATTCACAGAAAGCTATTTATACCTTCTGTTGTGAAGAGAGTATCAGATAAATTAATTGGTCTGCTATCTCCTTCTTCCTGTTATGAATTCCCCTGAATCTGACTGCCAAACACCTACATTTGCTTTAAGCAGTTTCTTTCTCTTCAATACAATATCTATAGAATTTTTTGCAATCAGTTTTTATATTCACAGAAAGTTTCTCCTCATACTCTATTCACCCCAACCCCACCCTGCCAATATTAGACTCTGTCTTCCTCTTCTGAATTCTAGACTTCTCCCAGTCCTCAAGTTTGCTGCTTTTCCGATCCAATTTATATGTCCCTTCTTTGGTGTTAATGTTGTCCCTGATTTCCCTCATTACACATGGTTGAGCCACCTTCCCAGATTTAATTTTGTGGCAAATAGTGATCCACAAATTTTGAAGTTCCTCTTTAAATATCTGCTATTGCTATTGCCTGTCTACCATAATCTTTTCAAGTGTACTTTGGCACTCTATCCTAGCCAATTCACATATCATATCATTGTGGATGACCTCTGTTCTGGATCTAAGTCTCTGAATTAGCAGTGTCTTTCTCCACCCTGAATAAAAAAAAATCCACTCTATTGTGGTCAATCATCTCCGAGGGGGTGATATTATTTATATTAGAACCAGAAATATTACAGCACAGAAACAGGCCCATTTAGCCCTTCTTGTCTGTGCCAAAACTTTTTTTTTCCTAGACCCATTGAGCTGCACGCAGCCTGTCATACCTCTCCCATCCAGGTACCTGTCTAAATTCTTCTTGAATGTAAAAATTGAGCCTGCATTCATCACTTCAACTGGAAGCTCATTCCACACTCCACCACTTTTGTGAAGTTTTTCCTCAGATTTCCCCTAAACTTTTCCCCTTTCACTCTTAACCCAGGTCTTCTGGTTTGCATCTCACCTACCATCAGTTGAAAAAGCCTGTTTACATTTCCTTTGTCTATCCCCTCATAATTTTAAATACCTCTGTCAAATCTTCCCTCATACTTCTACGCTCCAGTGAATAAAGTCCTAACCAGTTTAACCTTTCCCTGTAACTCAGTTCCTGAAGTCTGGGCTACATCCTTGTAAATCTTCTCTGCACTCTTTCTATCCTATTGATATTTTTCTTGTAGTTAGGTGATCAAAACTGCACACAATACTCTCACCAATGTCTTGTATAACTTTACCATAATGTCCCAACTCCTATACACAATATTTTGATTTGTGAAGGCCAATATACCAAAAGCTCTCCCTACAACCCTATCCACCTGTGATGCCATTTTTAGGGAATTACGTACCTGTATTCCCAGATCCCTCTGTTCTACCGCACTCCTCAATGCCCTTCCATTTACTGTGTATGTCCTTCCTTGATTTATCCTTCCAAAATTCAACACCTCACACTTGTCTGCATTAAATTCCATCTGCCATTTTTCCGCCCATTTTTTCAGCTGGACCAGATCCCCCTACAAGCTTTGAAAACCTTCTTTGCTGCCTCAATGCCTCCAATTTTAGTGTTATCTGCAAATTTGCTGATCCAATTTACCACATTATCATCCAGATGATGGATTTAGATTACAAATAACAAAGGTCCAAGCACTGATCCCTGAAGCACGCGACTAGTCATGGGTCTCCAGGCTGTGGAGCATCATCCACCTCTACTCTCTGGCTTCCATCATCCAGCTATTCTTCACCAGTAATACCTATCATCTGAACCTTCCTGACTAACTTCTCATGTGGGACCTTGTCAAAAGCCATGTTGGCAACATCCACAGTCAACTTTCCTGGTAAACTCCTTGAAAAATTCTAAGATTGGTTAAACACCACCTACCACGCACAAAGCTATGTTCATTATCCCTAATCTGTTTCTGGATAACCAAATAATCATATATCTGATTTCTTAGAACACCTTCCAATAATTCACCAACTACTGATGTCAAGCTCACCAGCCTATGGTTAATTTTGAAGCCTTTTTGTAACAAAGAAATGTGAGCTACCCTACAATCTTCCAACACCACACCATTGACTAAGGACATATTAAATATTTCTGCCAGAGCCCCTGCAGTTTCTTGAGCTTTAAAGGAATATCTTGTTAGGACCTAGTGATTTATCCAGCCTCATTTGCTTTAAGACGGGGACAGGTGAGGTCCGCTCACCCAGGAAAAGTGCACGTGTAATACATCACCTCTCCTTTCTCAGTGTAGTGATCACCACATTGCTGCTGTCTGGCCACATACGATTCATTGACTTCTAACAGTGCATGGAATTTTCACATCAACTTTTTCATCCTCTACTCCTGTATCTACTCTAGCTCTCTGGTTCACTCCATATATAACCATATAACCATATAACCACTTACAGCACAGAACAGGCCAGTTCGGCCTTACTAGTCCATGTCGTAGCAAATCCCCACCCTCCTAGTCCCACTGACCAGCACCTGGTCCATACCCCTCTAGTCCCCTCCTATCCATGTAACGATCCAGTCTTTCCTTAAATGTAACCAATGATCCCGCCTCAACCGCATCTGTTGGAAGCTCATTCCACATCCCCACCACCCTCTGCGTAAAGAAATTTCCCCTCATGTTCCCCTTATAATTTTCCCCCTTCAATCTTAAACCATGTCCTCTAGTTTGAATCTCCCCCTTTCTTAATTGAAAAAGCCTATCCACATTTACTCTGTCTGTCCCTTTTAAAATCTTAAACACCTCTATCAAGTCCCCCCTCAATCTTCTACGCTCCAGAGAAAAAAGCCCCAGTCTGCACAACCTTTCCCTATAACTCAGACCCTGAAATCCTGTCAACATTCTCGTGAACCTTCTCTGCACTCTCTCTATTTTGTTTATATCTTTCCTATAATTTGGTGACCAAAACTGTACACAGTACTCCAAATTTGGCCTCACCAATGCCTTGTACAATTTCATCATAACCTCCCTACTCTTGAATTCAATACTCCGATTTATGAAGGCCAACATTCCAAATGCCTTCTTCACCACACCATCTACCTGAGTATCAGCCTTGAGGGTACTATTTACCATAACTCCTAAATCCCCCTGCAAATCTAGTCTAAACCTACCAGAGCAGCACTAGCAAACCTTCCACAAGGATATGAGCTCCCTTCCAGTTCAGATTCAAATGTTCCAGTCCCAAATTCCCTGGAAGCCCAATGAAGCAAAAACCTGAAGCCCTCCCTCCTGCACCATGTCTTTGGACACGTTTAAAACTTCATAATCCTCCTATTTTTAACCTCACTAGGATGTGGGAAGGGTAGCATTCCTGAGATCACAACCCTGGAGGTCTTGTCCTTCAACCTTTCTGAACTCTTCTTTCATGACCTCCTCATCCTTCCTACCCATGTCACCTTATTGTGTAGAAAAAGGTGGAAAGAAGCTGGGGCAGAAAGATTATTCACCTGACAATGTTATTTTCCCTCTTGTTACTGCATCATATTCTCTACCTCCTATTTTATACTTAGAGCTTTGCCTTTGGTCCTTATCTTTCTCCATTGTGGGCATGTACTTTGCCTGTGATTAAATATCTCTTAAAAATTATCTACTATTCTTTTATAGTGTTACCTATTTATATTTGGCTCGTCTTTACCATGGCCAGGACACCCATTTCATTGAAATTAGCCCTGCTGCAATTAAAAAGTTCTACTTTAGACAGCTGATGGTTCTTTGCTGGCTTCGAACTAAACCTCGTGATATCATTGCTCAAATGTTCTCTCAGCTACATCAACCCTTCTTGATCACCATTTTCCTCAGAACCAGATCCTTTCTCATTGGATTGAAAAAGTATTGTTCAGGCAAATTTTCAACAGTCTTTGGAAACTTGCCATTTTTTTTATTTTATTCCAAAGTTATCCCAATTAATATAAGGATAACATTTATCTCCAAAAATGGCTATTTTATTGATCTTGCAGATCCCTGAAATTTTCAGCACAGTTGCTCCTTTGCCTGCCTCTTGCTATTTGATTTGTTGCACTTCTCAACACTGTCCTTGAAAACTCAAGGATATTCTTACCCCCCCAAAAAAAAACTTGAGCACAATCTACCAAGTATTCTCATTATTTCCATTAATAGTTCAAATTTCCAAATCCAGCAATGATTTACTTTTCCATATGCAGTCTTTTTTGTACATCTTTTATGAAAACTAGGAGTCAACAGTTATTGGCAACTGCACCTCATCAGTCTTTTTCACCACAATGTGAACATTTGTGCATGTAGATGCCATTATTTTCTCTCTCAGCTTCTCTGTCTCCATTCTATCTGCTCCCAGGATGATGTATTCCATTTCAGGACATCTGAGATGTCCTCCTTCTTTAGAAAATGTGGCTTCCTTTCCACTGCTATTAACTCAGCCCTCATCCACATCTCTTCTACTTCACACACATCTGCCCAGGCCTCCTCTTCTTCCCCAGATGTGACAAGGACAGGGTTCCCTTACCTACCACCCCACCAGCCTTCACATTAACAATATTATTCTCTGCAATTTTCACCATGTTCAATGGGACACATTTTCCCCTCTCCTCACTTCTCCACTTTCTGCAGGGATTATTTCTCTCTACGACTCCCTCATTTATTCATTCCTTCCCACCTATCACCATCTTGGTACATACCCCTGTGACTGCAAGAAATTCAACACTCTTCATCAATATTTGGGGCTCCAAACAGTCCTTTCAAGTGAAGCAGCACTTCACTTGTGAATCTGTAGTGACAAGTTACTGAATCCTGTGCTCCTGATGTAGCTTCCTCTACTTTAGGCAGACAGGGAGATGGCTTTGTTGAGCACCTTTATTCTGTCCGCAGCATAATTCAAGGTCCTCCCACTGGCCAACCATTTAAATTCCATGCACCATTGCTACACTGATGTGTCTGTCCATGGCCTCACATACTGCCAAATTGTGGCCACCCACAAATTGGAGGGACAACACCTGGTATTCTGTCCTTGCACTCTCCATCTCAGTGGCAAAGTATTGACCTCCAATTTTCATTAAACCCATTTTCCAGTCTCTCCTTTCCTCCAGTTCCCATCCCTTTTCTTCCTTCTATCACAGAGCTATCTTTCTTAGCACTCTGTCCTCTTCCCCATCACTTTTCAGCTTCTTTCCCTTCTACCCTCTCACCTGCATTCACTTATTACCTCTTATCTATTAGCTTGTGCTCATCCACCTTTCCCTACCTCCCCCAACTGTTTTTCCAGATACCCAACAATGGGTTCAGGTCCAAAACATTGATCGCCTTTCACTTTCTATGGATGCTGCATGCCCTGCTGTGCTTATCCAGCATTTTTGTATATTGCATTGTACTCCAGCTGCTGTAGATTTTCTTTGTCTCCTGTGCACATGGACTGCAAATGTTGTCTTGCAACTTCAGCAAGATAGAGGGATTAGATTGAAAACTTGGCTGAATGGTGCACCAATAACACCTTGCACTTTAAGAAGTGAAAACCAGAGGTATACGATTCAGTGATCATTTGGGGATCAAAGGTAGAGAGGGTGAGAAAATTTAAGATCATGGGAGTCACTATGTCGGAGGATATTTTCTAGATCCAACACACCAGTGGCGTGGTGAAGAAAGCACATCAGCAATTCTAATTCAGGGGTTTGGAGATATTTGGTATGACATCGGAAACCATGGCAAATTTCCACAGATGTTCGATGGAAAGTGTGCTGACTGGCTGCATCTTGGTCTGGTATGAGGATACCTCTGAGCATAAAGCCATGAAAATTGTAATGGACACCGCCCAGAACATCATAAATAAAACCCACCTCGCTATCGAGAACATCTACGGGAAAGTTGCCATCAGAGAGCAGTGTCAATCAATAAGGATCCACACCACCTTGCACATGCTCTGTTCTCACTGCTACCATCAAATTCAATCAGGGACTTATTTATGGACTCTTACTTTTGCACTTTATTGAATTATTTTCCACTCTGTGTTGGATAATCAGTTTGTTCACCAGCATTGGCTCGAAGGCAGTCCTCTTCAAAAGAGGGCCATCAGCGAAATGCCTGTGCCAGCAGATGTAGCTGCCCTGCAACAGTTCCTGAGCATGTTGAACTACTTGGGAAAATTCATCCCCAACTCTAGTGAACTGATGGCCGCGCTAAGACAGTTGACCCATAGAGACATTGAAAGGACCTAGTGTGAACAACAACAAAATGCCTTTGATGCCCTAAAGAAACATGTCTTGCCCTCCAGCCCTCGCCTACTATGATGTACGTAGTCCGGTGATGCTGGTCTGCGATGCCTAACAGTGTGACTTAGTGGCAGTTTGCCTACAGGACAGAAGACCAGTGGCGTACACTTCCAGGCCACTTACAGACATGGAAACAAGGTATGTTCAGATTGAGAAAGAGCTACTGGCAGTGGTTTTTGCCTGCTCAGAAATCAATGATTATGTGTATGGCAGGCCGGTCACCAGAGAAACTGACTACTTGCCTCTGGTGTTCATAATAAATAAGCAAATTCACACTGTGCTGCTGAGACTACAGCGTATGATGCTCAGGCTCCAGAAATAACCACGTTACCCTTGTACACAAAAGCGGCAAGGAAATGCATTTATCACGGGCTCCCAGAATATGCAAGGTCTAGCAGGTCAAGGATGAGGACACTTGCGATGTGATGACGGTAACCCATATATCCTCTGTCTGGCTGGATGAACAAAGAAAGCACATGGCAGAAGACACAACCCTAAACACCCTGGGCACCTTCATTAAGGGCAGCTGGCCAGCCAAGAAACACAGCCTGCCACCAGGGGTGCAACCCTTCTTTCTTTACCATGGTGAAATGCTTATTGATAAAGGGGTAATCATGAAGGGCCTAAGGGCAGTCACCCCTAGCACACTGCAGAATATGTATGTGGAGATCCTGCACAGAAGGCACCCTGGTGCAGAAGTGATGAAACATAGAGTGAGGGACATTGTCTTTTGGTCAGGTATGACAGACAACATAGATGAAGAGGTATAGTCCTGCTCAGTGCACAACAGTTCCATGCAATACCAGCAAAAAGAGTCACTGCAGCTACTCCTGGTACCCGGCCTACCCTGGTTCACCATGGCTACCGACATCCTTGAATGGCAGAGCCAACAGTACCTAGTACTAATAGGCTCATACTCAGGCTGGTTTGAGATAGACCTGCTTCGAGATGCCACCTCTGTGGTCATCATCACCAAACTATAACAACATTTTTTGGTACATGGGTTACCTCATACACTTCTCTCGACAATGGTAGACAATTCACCAGTCAGAGGTTCCGTGTCTTTGTGACAGCATGGGACTTCACCCACATTACCAGCAACCCAGAGTACCCACAATGAAATGGGTTGGCTGAAAGAGCGGTGAGAAGTGCCAAGCAGTTATCGGAGAAGTCCCACAAAGAGAAAACAAATGTCTTCCTCATCCTACAGAACTTAAGAAACATCCCTTGTGACACTGCCCTGGGCTCGTTGGCACAACGGTTAATGTCAAAGCAGGCCAGGACTACCCTACCAATTGCAAGGAGACTTCTGGAGCCCCAACCAAAGGATGCACAAGATGTCAAGCACCAGCTGCTAAACAGAAGGCTGGTGCAAAAGAAAACCTACAACAAAATCAGTCGGGCCCTCGTCCCATTCACAAAGGGCAAGTTGTAAGGATGAAGACTCCACAAGGTTACGACTGCCTGGGTGCAGTGGAAATTTGCTGCCAGGAACCCAGGTCATACCTGGTTCGTTCAAGGGGGAAAATATACAGGAGGAACAGGCAACACATCCTCCCAGTTAGAGAGCCATCCCCATCTCAAACCAACCCAGACAAATCGGCAATTTTGGGTGGGATTGACGTACCACCCTGGTAACCACAGGAGAGGTGATGGACAATACCCCTGAGGCTATGTTTGGTAGGGACAATAAGCAAAAGGTGCCCCTAGCCTCCACATCAACAGAAGGCTATTACAAAACGTGTGCTGAGCGTGTCTGTAAACCAAACCCAAAATACCAGGACTGAAATGGGTTGAATGTATATATTGCTGTACGAGTGAAAGTTATATTTATTCACTGAATCATGTTGGGGGTAGCTCAAGAAAGGTGATGTAGACAGCCGCTGCCATCGGCTGCTTTGCACCAGCTGTAATTACATTGCAGCCACTGCAAGGCCGCATTAGTTGAACTGAATACTAGCAGGGAGCAGACACCACGCTGTGGGCTCTTTCTCCCTACCCTGTTTATTATGTTTGGTTTTGTTCAGTAAAGTCTTTTATTTGATTTACCTTACTCCCATCTCAACTCGTTATTAAGGACACAATAATGAACAATGGTTTAACTTCAAAACCATTTCCAGCAAGTTACACGTGATGAATGCAAAGGCGATGGCAGATTCCTAAGCTTGAGGGATGGGATATGCTGGGTCTTCAATATGAAAATTCATCTGCAGTTTCATGTGGAAGTTCCTTCCTACACATGTGACACCACTTTGCAAATGAACATTTTCAGTTGAATATATCTATTTCTGTAGCTCTTAGTTTGCTTTTCTTTAAGTTTCAGCTTTGATAAATCAGAAATTAAAAAATCTAGTTTTGGTCAAACCCTTCTATATGCCTTTTCCCATTTAAACATTGGCTGATCCGTTTACATGGATTTTTTTGGTGCTTCTGCTGCATCAGGAAATGTGCAAGAAAAAATTGTCCAGAATGATTTCTCATTGTGTTGAAAGATGGAGCTCTTTCTTTTTGGGTCTCTGTGTACTGTAAGGAAATGCTTTTTCAAGATTTTTAGTAACTTCAGTTGAACTGCTCAACTTTTGAATTTAAATGCACATGACCTCTTTTTGCTAGGTTTAATAATGCATAATCTATAGCTCTCAAGTTAAATTATATTTAAAACCCATAATAGCACTGTGGTATTTATATTGTAGATGCATGGCTCTCACACAGCCTAATGATGAGTAGTGCATCAGGTTCTTATTGTTGGAAATTCGATCATCAGAGAAAGGGATAAGCTCTGAAATTCCATGATTCTTGCCTTCCTTTCCAGTGACTGCAGAGCAGAAACCCCTGTTCAGTCTCCCCTTTACCAGTTTTAAACAGCAGCTCAACCATTTTTTTAAATCTACCACATAGCAGAAGAGCAGAGAAGCCTGCCTAATGTCAAATCTTATTTGAAAGACTGAAGAATTCATATTGCAAGGTCTCTGGAGAATGTAAGCACCTTTCACAAGTAGGTGTTAATTGAACTGACATCATAAAATGCTTGACTATTGTCTTGCTGGAGTCCTGCTGTCCATCAGTACCCTTTCTGCAAAGTGCTCACAGAAAGGTCAATTCTGGATTGTTTACCTAAGATAACAACTTGAGAAGAAGAAAGAACTCCTGTTGTTTGCTGGAGAAGGTGGGGGGTTTTGCAAGACATGAGTCACATGCTCTCTTTGGAGTTTCAGTTGGAAAAGAGAGAGAGTTAACAGCTCAGTCAGTCAGTCAGTGTGTGGGACATTGACAAATAACTGAAAAGTGCAATCCAGGGAAAACTGTTTGAAACTGATGAAAGCAAGTTCCAGAGCAGTAGATGGCTGGAAGTGCTATCTGTCTGATGTTTCTCTTGAAATAGAGGAAGGAATGGAACTCTGTGGTAGCTTGAAGAAAGAGGTTACCATTTGGAAGAGCCTGATGGGGCAAGTTTCATCTGCGAGTCCCTGAGGTGACTAGTGGTGGTAGCTCAGTTGTGGAAATCCTGGAGCAACAAATATCTCTCTGCAAACCCTACAAGAACCTTCCTGAGTGGTAAACATTTACCTTTCAAGCACCAAGCCTGGTGAACTTTATACATGTTAAATTCTGTGCACAGTATGGTGATTGCCTGCAACCAGAGAACTTGGAAGAAGGAGAAGTGAGATTGAACTGTGAACCAAAGAACTTTTTCTTGAATTTACACATACATTACATACATGTGCACTTAGAATTGGAAGGGGGTAATTTGGGTTAGTATATAGTATAAGAATAGAGTTAAGTTAAAGTTTGATTCTCTTTTCATGTCTGAAGTTGATTAAAAATAACTTTTGTTTTGAAAGCCACTTATCTTGGTGAATGTCTATTGGTGCTGGGTTTTGGGGTCCTTTGGGCTCGTAACAGAATACTTACAACTGAACAATAGATTTCAGTCAGAGCATGGCTCAGGTGCAGGTAGAAATTAAATGGAAAATGTTCAGTGTTGCAGAAATCACGCCTTCAAGCAATGTAATCAGCAGAAGCATGATTAATATGAAGGGATCACAGGGAAAGAGGGAATATTATCCAAAACTAAAGGTGAGATGAATGGACATGGTATTGGAGGGTCTGAAAAGAGAGAGAGATAGAGTGAGGTGAGGAGAATGATGTGATTAAGAGATAGAATATAGAACCTACAGCACAGTACAGGCCCTTCAGCCCTCGATGTGCCAACCTACATGATCCTACCAAATATAACCTAGACCATCCTTATCTCACAATCCTTATCTCATAACTCATCAATGTGCCTGTTTAAGAGTCTCTTTTATGCCCCAATGTACCAGCCTCCACCATCACCTCGAGCAAGTCATTCGAGGCACCCACAACTCACTGTTTAAAAAAAACATGCCCTTGATGTTTCACCTAAACTAGTGGTTCTCGGATATTTTTTCCCATTCACATACCACCTTAAGTAATCCCTTAGCCATAGGTTCTCTGTGGTTAGTAGTATGTGAGTGGAAAATAATGGTTGAGAACCATTGCCCTAATTTTTCCTCCCTTCACTGTGTACAGAGCCCTCTTGTGTTTGGTACATATGCCCCTGGGGAAAAAAAAATGCTGTCTGTCTCCCTTATCTATGCTTCTTAAAATCTTGTAGACTTCTATTAAGTCACCTCTCATCCTTCTAGACTCCTGCTATACCAGTGGTTCTCAACCTTGTTTTTCCTATGCCATAGGTACTCAGTGATTATTAAGAGATTACTTTAGGTGGTATGTGTGTGGGGGAAAAAAAAGCCTTTAGAACCAATGTGGTACACAATAACACTCAAATACTGTGGTAAACTTAAGGCTTCGGTGGTGCCAGTCTGGCTGATTTTCCAGACTGTTTGATGTTATTATTGTTAATACTCCTACAAACCTTCAGTGTTTGGATGTTATGAGCTGTCATGATAATTTTTTCTGTGAACTCTATAATGTCAAGTAAAAACACAAACCTGGAGAAATGCAGGAGGTCACCCAGTGTACTTTATTTCTTTGGCTTGGCTTCGCGGACGAAGATTTATGGAGGGGGTAAAAGTCCACGTCAGCTGCAGGCTCGTTTGTGGCTGACAAGTCCGATGCGGGACAGGCAGACACAGTTGCAGTGGCTGCAGGGGAAAATTGGTTGGTTGGGGTTGGATGTTGGTTTTTTCCTCCTTTGCCTTTTGTCAGTGAGGTGGGCTCTGCGGTCTTCTTCAAAGGAGGTTGCTGCCCGCCAAACTGTGAGGCGCCAAGATGCACGGTTTGAGGCGATATCAGCCCACTGGCGGTGGTCAATGTGGGAGGCACCAAGAGATTTCTTTAGGCAGTCCTTGTACCTTTTCTTTGGTGCACCTCTGTCACGGTGGCCAGTGGAGAGCTCGCCATATAACACGATCTTGGGAAGGCGATGGTCCTCCATTCTGGAGACGTGACCCACCCAGCGCAGCTGGATCTTCAGCAGCGTGGACTCGATGCTGTCGACCTCTGCCATCTCGAGTACTTCGACGTTAGGGATGAAAGCGCTCCAATGGATGTTGAGGATGGAGCGGAGACAACGCTGGTGGAGGCGTTCTAGGAGCCGTAGGTGATGCCGGTAGAGGACCCATGATTCGGATCGAACAGGAGTGTGGGTATGACAACGGCTCTGTATACGCTTATCTTTGTGAGGTTTTTCAGTTGGTTGTTTTTCCAGACTCTTTTGTGTAGTCTTCCAAAGGCGCTATTTGCCTTGGTGAGTCTGTTGTCTATTTCATTGTCGATCCTTGCATCTGATGAAATGGTGCAGCCGAGATAGGTAAACTGGTTGACCGTTTTGAGTTTTGTGTGTCCGATGGAGATGTGGGGGGGCTGGTAGTCATGGTGGGGAGCTGGCTGATGGAGGACCTCAGTTTTCTTCAGGCTGAAGATAAAGATACACATAACCAAAGTTTCAAGATGGAATATAGGGTGTTGCTCCCCCATTTTATGGGTGGCCCTGGTTTGATACTGCAAGAGTGCATGGAAAGACATGTTGGCACAGGAGTGGGGTACAGAATTGAAATAGTTGGCCATTAGGAGATCCCTGTCATTGATGTGGGTGGAGCGAAGGTGCTGAGTGAGGTAATTTCCCAGTCTGTGTCCAGTCTTTCAGATGTAGAGAAGGCCACTAAAGGAGCAATGCATGCAGTAGATGACTCCTGCAGATTCACAAGTGAAGTGTTGCTTTACTTGGTAGGATTGTTTTGGGCCCCAAAAGGTGGTGAGGAAAGAGGTGTGGGTACAAGGGTGGCATTTCCTGCAGACATGGGAAAAGTACCAAGAGGCAATTCTTGGGAAGAGATGTTGATGAGAGAGTCATGGAGGAAATGATCCCTATGGAAGGTGGAGAGGGACAGATGTATCTGGTGGAGGGATCATATTGTGGGTGACAGAAATTGAAGAGGATAATATGTCAGATGCAGAGACAGGTGCAGTGATAGGTGGGGACAAGGCAAATCCTATTTTTGATGTATTGGGGGAAGAGGGACTAGGGTAGATGAGTGGGAAATGGAGGAGATGTGGGTAGGGGCTGAGTTGATGGTGGTAGACAGGAGCCATGTTTTTTTGACAAAGGAGAACACCTTGAATGATCTGGAATGGAAGACCTCATCTTGGGAGTTGGAGATGCGTTGGAGACCAAGGAATCGAGAGAGAGCAAAAGAATCGTTATGGGAAGTGTGTATGAAGTGGTATCATCGAGGTAATTGTGGGATTTGATAGGGTTAATGTCTGTAGAAAATTTGCCTCTCAAGTTGGAGACAGATTAAGAAAGGGTAGCCGAGATGGACCAAGTGAATTTGACGTAATCTACTGCATCCAGTTCTCCTGTGCAGCCTTGTCTATATTGAGACCGGGAGATCATTTCGCTGAGCACCTTCGTTCTGTCTGCATCAATGATAGGTATCTCCCTTTGGCCAACCATTTCATTTCTGCTCCCCACTCCTGTGCCGACATGTATGTCCACTGCCTCATGCACTGCCAAACAAAGGCCACATATATTGGAGGAACAACACCTAAAATTCAATCTGGGCATTCTGCAACTGGATGTCATTAATCTCAACTTCTCTGGCCTCTCTCTCTCTTCCCTATCCCTTTCTCCTTTCCTCAAGGTATCCATCAATTCCCTCTGCATTTCTCCCCATTTTCTCTTGTGGTCTCCCTCCCTTATCCACCTATTATTACTTGCCTATGGGCTTATGCTCCTCCCCCTGCCCATTACACCCCCCCTCACCATTTTGTTCGAGTGCCTGTCTACATTTTGCTTATACCTTGAAGAAGGGTTCAGGCCCAAAATGTTGGGTATGTATCTGCTATATAAAATGCGCTATAGGACCTGGTGAGTTTCTCCAGCATTGAGTTTTTCCAACAGTCACTACCTCTGCAGGTCTTCCTGTTCCACTCTATAAGTTTCAATGCTGTTCTGATGAGAACCATTCTGACAAAGGGTCCTGGACCTGAAACATTAACTCTATTTCTCTTCCCACAGATATAATGTAATGGGCTGAGTATTTCCAGTATTCTCTGTCTTTATTCCAGGCAATATCACCTTAGTGATACCACATGCCATAATATCAGAATTGACAAGTGATAGAGTTATATGAACAATCAAAACCGTGTACTCTCAGCCATCTAATATCCATGGGGATAGGGAAGAGTTGATGGCATGAACATGCTGGTTACAGGAGAATTGCTCAAAAACTTCAGTTTTCTATGCATAAACCTTTAAAATAATTGCCAAACTATGTCACCTCCTCACTCCTATAAATAACAGGCCTTTATAATTTACAATTCTTTAATTTAAGACCAAACACTAACTATCTAAAGAAGTGCAAACATAAATTAAATAATTGACTGCATCCACAAGACAGACTATCCAGTCCTTCTTTTCTGAAACACTCCAAGTTGTTAACTTATCAACCATAATTAAAGGCAAAACTGTGTCCAATCCTCCAGTGGTGGCTGAACTAGTTTTAGAATGTTTTGTAGTAACCTCCCTGATCTTACACTCCATGCCCCATCTAATGAAGACAAGTTGCCTCCTGCCTTCTTCATATCTCCTTGTGTTACCCACTTTCAGGACCAATAGACGTGTTCATCAAAGTCTCAAAATACCTCAGTCTTTCCTCAGGTTGTAACATTCACTTGTTTATCCTAGCCTCATTAGTTCTCTCAAAAATAATTCTTTATGATCAAGTTCCATTTGTCATTGTTCTGCATGTCTGTAACCAAACATCACTGCCCTCACTTTCATCAATACCATCATTTCTAATTATATCTTCTACACTCTACACTATAGATAATTAAAATATAAAGCAAGCATCAATCTTTGTGATAAACCATTGGTCAATGAGAGCATTTGACCAATCTGTTTTGCCTTCAATCCACTTGCTAATTTTGGATCCAGTTTACCCAATTGTCCTTAAACCCATTAGCTCTTTGTACCAATCTCCTAATTTGGTCCAAGTCAAAAGCCTTACTCTAATGCATGTTGACTAATTCTAAAAGTACTACCCTTATGTACACACTTTAATTTTAATTTAGAGATACAGCACGGTAACAGGTCCTTCCAGCCCACAAGCCCGCATTGCTCAATTGCTCCTATGTGACCAATTAACCTACAAACCCTGTACGAATTTGGAATGTGGGAGGAAGCCAGAGCATTCAGAGGAAACCCAAGCAGTCGTGGAGAATTTACAAACTTTTTACAGCGCCAGTACATACATCACAGGCAAAACTCACCCTGCCATCAAGAAAATGTATGTGGAATGCTACTGTCAGAAAGCACCAGCAATCATAATCCATTCACACCACCAAGGATATGCTCTGTTCTCACTGATGCCAGTGAGAAAGAGGTATAGATGTCACAAGACTCATACCACCAGATTCAGGAACAGTTGGTGCCCCTCCACCACCAGACTCCTAAAGAATAGACTGAATCAGATACTCATTTAACAACTCTTATTGTGCTCATTATTTATTTTTGAATATTTATTTTTGTCAGTTGTAATGAGCCCAGAGGATCCCAAAACCCAGTAGCAATGGAAATTCAACAAGACAAATGGTTTCTTGAACAAAAGCTGCTTTTAATTATGTTTAAACATGAAAACAGGAGCAAACTTTAACTTATTACTATTAACTTAACCTAACTTAACCCCCTTCTAATTCTACGCACATGTGTATGTAAGTTTAGAAAAGTTCTTTGATTCTCAGTCCAATCTTACTTCTCATTCCTTCAAGTTCACTGGTTGCAGGCAATTCTTCTACTGTGCACAGAATTTAACATTTATGAAGTTCACCAGACTTTCATGCTTGAAAGGTATATGGTTACTGCTCAGGAAGGATCTTGTTGGTTTTCAGAGAGAGATTTGTCATTCACTGGGCACAAAGTGATTCCTTCTAATCAGCTGTGTCAGTGTCTTGCTGAGAAAACTTGCATCATCAGGGTTTTCCAGACGATGACCTCTTTCTTTCAGGCCACCACAGAGTTTCTTTTTGTTTCACTTATTTCAAGTGAAACATTAGGCAGCCAGTCCTCTCCTTTTGTATGGACCACAAGGGCTTTCACCAGGCTGAACTAAGAACTCACAACCCGTCTCTCTCTCTCTGTCTCTCTCTCTCTGTCTCTCTCTCTCTGTCTCTCTCTCTCTGTCTCTCTCTCTCTGTCTCTCTCTCTCTGTCTCTCTCTCTCTGTCTCTCTCTCTCTGTCTCTCTCTCTCTGTCTCTCTCTCTCTGTCTCTCTCTCTCTGTCTCTCTCTCTCTGTCTCTCTCTCTCTGTCTCTCTCTCTCTGTCTCTCTCTCTCTGTCTCTCTCTCTCTGTCTCTCTCTCTCTGTCTCTCTCTCTCTGTCTCTCTCTCTCTGTCTCTCTCTCTCTGTCTCTCTCTCTCTGTCTCTCTCTCTCTGTCTCTCTCTCTCTGTCTCTCTCTCTCTGTCTCTCTCTCTCTGTCTCTCTCTCTCTGTCTCTCTCTCTCTGTCTCTCTCTCTCTGTCTCTCTCTCTCTGTCTCTCTCTCTCTGTCTCTCTCTCTCTGTCTCTCTCTCTCTGTCTCTCTCTCTCTGTCTCTCTCTCTCTGTCTCTCTCTCTCTGTCTCTCTCTCTCTGTCTCTCTCTCTCTGTCTCTGTCTCTCTCTGTCTCTGTCTCTCTCTGTCTCTGTCTCTCTCTGTCTCTGTCTCTCTCTGTCTCTGTCTCTCTCTGTCTCTGTCTCTCTCTGTCTCTGTCTCTCTCTCTGTCTCTCTCTCTGTCTCTCTCTCTGTCTCTGTCTCTCTCTCTCTGTCTCTCTCTCTGTCTCTCTCTCTGTCTCTCTCTCTGTCTCTCTCTCTGTCTCTCTCTCTGTCTCTCTCTCTGTCTCTCTCTCTGTCTCTCTCTCTGTCTCTCTCTCTGTCTCTCTCTCTGTCTCTCTCTCTGTCTCTCTCTCTGTCTCTCAGAGAAAAGCATGTTTGACTCCCATTGCTTGCCAAACCACATTACCCTCAGAACAGCAAACTGCACTCAGACAGCCTGTTGCTCCAGACCTAATCCTCTAAGTTCCCCCATCTGTTGCTCTCCAAAACAACAATCCATTTGTGAAGTTTCTATAGGTACTCTCCAAAGCTTTTGCAAAGGCACTTGGAGCCGGAATGTCTGGCTCGAGCAGAACTCCAGCTCTCCAAATGAGATCGGTCTTGAAGCACTCATATGTGACCCACATCAAAAAAAACCTGCCTTAATCCATCTCCCTCAAAACACATGCATATACAATATAAAACACAACACAATCTGTCACACAGTTTGTTTATTTTTAAAATTTGTTTATATGTATCTCTTTTGTATAGAACCATAGAAAACTGCAGCACATAAACAGGCCCCATTTGCCCATCTAATTCATACTCAACCATTTATTTTGCCTAGTCTAACTGACCTGCACCCAGTCCATAGCCGTCCATACCTCTCTCATCGATGTACCTGTCCAAATTCTTCGTAAATGTTAAAATTGAGCCCACATTCACCACTTCAGCTGGCAGACTGTTCCTCTCCTACCTCTCTCTGTGTGAAGAATTCCCCTTAAACTTTTCCCCTTTCACTCTTCATCCATGTCCTCTGGTTAGTATCTCACCTACCCTCAGTGGAAAAAGCCAACCTACATTTACTCTGTCTATCACTCTCATAATTTTAAATACCTCTATCAAATCTCCCCTCATTCTTCTATGCTCCAGGGAATAAAGTCCTAACCTGTTTAACCTTTGTAATTCCGTTCTTGAAGTCTGGGCAACATCCAAGTAAATCTTCTCTGCACTCTTTCTATCTTATTGATATCTTTCCTGTAGTTAGGTGACAAAAACTGCACACAATACTCCAAATTTGGCCTCACCAATGTCTTGTACAACTCCTACACTCAATACTTTAATATATGAAGGCCAGTATGCCAAAAGCTCTCCTTACAACCTCACCCACCTGTGATGTCACTTTCATGGAATAATGTATCTGTATTCCCAGATCCATCTGTTTTACTGGACTCCTCAGTGCCCTACCATTTACTGTTTATATCCTTTCTTGGTTTGTCCTTCCAAAATGCAACAGCTCAGACTTGTCTGCATTAAATTCCATCTGCCATTTTTCAGTCCATTTTTCTAGCTGGGTCAGATCCCTCTGCAAGCTTTGAAAACATTCCTTGCTGTCCACAGCATCTCCAATCTTAGTGTCATCTGCAAATTTGCTGAACCAATTTATCACATTATCATCCAGATCATTGATATAGCTGACAAACAACAATTGTCCCAGCACCTATCCCTAAGGCACATCACAGTCACAGGCCTCCAGTTTGAGAAGCAATCATCCATCCCTCCTCCTTGGCTTCTCCCGTCCAGCCATTGAATCTATTTCACCATGAATATCTAGTGTCTGAACCTTGTTGACTAACATCCCATGTTCCTTGGCTTGGCTTCGCGGATGAAGATTTATGGAGGGGTAATGTCCACGTCAGCTGCAGGCTCGTTTGTGGCTGACAAGTCCGATGCGGGACAGGCAGACACGGTTTCAGCGGTTTCAAGGGAAAATTGGTTGGTTGGGGTTGGGTGTTAGGTTTTTCCCTCCTTTGTCTTTTGACAGTGAGGTGGGCTCTGCGGTTTTCTTCAAAGGAGGTTGCTGCCCGCCAAACTGTGAGGTGCCAAGATGCACAGTTTGAGGCAATATCAGCCCACTGGCAGTGGTCAATGTAGCATGCACCAAAAGCTTTCTTTAGGCAGTCCTTGTACCTCTTCTTTGGTGCACCTCTGTCTCGGTGGCCAGTGGAGAGCTCGCCATATAACACAATCTTGGGAAGGCGATGGTCCTCCATTCTGGAGACGTGACCTACGCAACGCAGTTGGATCTTCAGCAGTGTGGATTCAATGCTGACGGCCTCTGCCATCTCAAGTACTTCGATGTTGGAAATGAAGTCGCTCCAATGAATGTTGAGGATGGAGTGGAGACAATGCTGGTGGAAGCGTTCTAGGAGCCATAGGTGATGCCAGTAAACGACCCATGATTCGGAGACAAACAGGAGCATGGGTACGCGAATCTTTGTGAGGTTTTTCAGTTGGTTGTTTATCCAGACTCTTTTGTGTAGTCTTCCAAAGGCGCTGTTTGCATTGGCAAGTCTATTGTCTATTTGTTGTCGATCCTTGCATCCGATGAAATGGTGCAGCCGAGATAGGTAAACTGGTTGACGGTTTTGAGTTTTGTGTGCCTGATGGAGATGTGGAGGGGCTGATAGTCATGGTGGGGAGCTGGCTGATGTAGGACCTCAGTTTTCTCAGGCTGACTTCCAGGACAAACATTTTGGCAGTTTCCGCAAAACAGGACATCAAGTGCTGAAGAGCTGGCTCTGAAAAGTGGCAAAGCAGCAGGTATGGATGGAATCCTCCCAGAGATCTGGAAGGCTGGCGGCAAAACTCTGCATGCCAAACTGCATGAGTTTTTCAAGCTCTGCTGAGACCAAGGAAAGCTGCCTCAGGACCTTCGTGATGCCATCATCATCACCCTGTACAAAAACAAAGGCGAGAAATCAGACTGCTCAAACTACAGGTGAATCACGCTGCTCTCCATTGCAGGCAAAATCTTCGCTAGGATTCTCCTAAATAGAATAATACCTAGTATCACCGAGAATATTCTCCCAGAATCACAGTGCGGCTTTCGCGCAAACAGAGGAACTACTGACATGGTCTTTGCCCTCAGACAGCTCCAAGAAAAGTGTAGAGAACAAAACAAAGGACTCTACATCACCTTTGTTGACCTCACCAAAGCCTTCGACACCGTGAGTAGGAAAGGGCTTTGGCAAATACTAGAGCGCATCGGATGCCCCCAAAGTTCCTCGACATGATTATCCAACTGCACGAAAACCAACAAGGTCGGGTCAGATACAGCAATGAGCTCTCTGAACCCTTCTCCATTAACAATGGCGTGAAGCAAGGCTGTGTTCTCGCACCAACCCTCTTTTCAATCTTCTTCAGCATGATGCTGAACCAAGCCATGAAAGACCTCAACAATGAAGACGCTGTTTACATCCGGTACCGCATGGATGGCAGTCTCTTCAATCTGAGGTGCCTGCAAGCTCACACCAAGACACAAGAGCAACTTGTCCGTGAACTACTCTTTGCAGACGATGCCGCTTTAGTTGCCCATTCAGAGCCAGCTCTCCAGCGCTTGAACATCCCATGTGGGACCTTGTCAAAGGCCATATTAAAGTCCACATAGATAATATCCACAGCCTGAGTCAACTTTCCTTTAACCTCAATAAGATTGGTTATACACGACCTACCCCTCAAAGCAATGCTGACTATGCTTAATCACCTTCCAATAATTTAACTACTACTGACATCAGACTCATCAGCCTATAATATCCAGGATTATTTTAGACTTTTGTTAAGACAATGGAACAACATTAGCTACCCTCCAATCCTCCACACCTGTGGCTAATGACATTGCCAGAGCCCATCCAATTTCTATACTAGCCTCCCTCAATTTCCAAAGGAATATCTTGTCAGGCCTTGGGAATTTATCAACCCTTATTTGCTTTAAGACAGCAAGAACTTCCACCTCTTCAGTCTGCTTAGGTTACATGACCTAGGCAAATATAAAAACCGACTGCAAGAGCTTTTATAAATATGTCAAGAGGAAAAGATTGGTGAAATCTAGAGTAGGTCCCTTGCAGTCGGAAACAGGGGAATATATAATGGAAAATAAGGAAATAGCAGACCAATTAAATTCTTTCTTTAGTTCTGTTTTTACAAGAGAGGATACAAATAACCTCCCAAGGATGTTGGAAAACATAGAGACTAATGCAAGGGAGGAACTGAAAGAAATCAGTATCTCTAAGGACATGGTCTTGGGGAAATTGATGGGATTGAAGGCAGATAAATCCCAAGGGCCTGATAATCTACATCCTAGGGTACTTAAGGAAGTGACCATTCAGATAGCAAATGGTTTAAGAATTATTTTCCAGAACTCGATAGACTCAGGATCAGTACCCATGGATTGGAGGGTAGCTAATGTTACCCCACTAGTTAAAAAGGGGGGGGTAGAGAAAAAGCGGGGAATTATAGGCTGGTGAGCCTTACATCAGTAGTTGGCAAAATGATGGAATCCATTATTAAGGATGTAATAGCAGAGCATTTGACGAGCAGAGAAGGGTTCAGACGGAGTCAACATGGATTTACAAAAGGTAAATCGTGCTTGACAAATCTATTGGAATTCTTTGAGATGGTGACAGGTAAAATAGATGGGGGAGAGCCAGTGGATGTGGTGTACCTGGACTTCCAAAAGGCCTTCAATAAGGTCCCGCATAAATGACTGGCTTACAAAATCAAGGCTCATGGGACTGGGGGCAAAGTATTGATGTGGATTGAGAACTGGCTGGCAGGTAGAAGACAGAGAGTTGGGATAAATGGCTCATTTTCGGAGTGGCAGGCAGTGACCAGTGGGGTGCCACAGGGATCTGTACTGGGACCCCAGCTGTTCACAATTTACATTAATGATCTGGATGAGGAGATTGGATGTAATATCTCCAAATTTGCAGATGACACTAAGCTAGGAGGGGTTGTGTGCACAGAAGAGGGGGTCAGGAAGCTCCAGTGTGATTTGGATAAATTGAGGGACTGGGCAGATACATGGCAAATGCACTATAATGTGGATAAATGTGAGGTTATCCACTTTGGTAATACAAACTGGAGGGCAGATTACTAATTGGATGGCAATAGATTAAGAGATGGGGAAGTGCAGAGAGACCTAGGGGTACTTGTACACCAGTCTCTGAAGGCGAGCATGCAGGTACAGCAGGCGGTTTAAAAGGCAAGTGGTATATTGGCCTTCATATCAAGAGGGTTTGAGTATACGAACAAGGATACCTTACTGCAGCTGTATAGGGTCTTGGTGAGACCCCACCTGGAGTATTGTGTGCAGTTTTGGTCACCTTATCTAAGGAAGGATGTTCTTGCAATGGAGGGAGTGCAGAGGCGATTCACCAGGCTGATACCTGGAATGGCAGGAATGACTTATGAGGAAAGATTGCGCAAATTGGGATTGTACTCGCTGGAGTTTAGAAGATTGAGAGGGGATCTCATAGAGACATATAAAATTCTGGCAGGACTGGACAGAATGGATGCAGATGGGATGTTTCCCATGATGGGAAAATCCAGAACCCGGGGCCATGGTTTGAGGATAATAGGCAAACCATTTAGGACCGAGATGAGGAGGAATTTCTTTACCCAGAGGGTGGTGAATCTGTGGAATTCATTGCCACAGAGGGCAGTAGAGGAAGGTTCATTAAATATATTTAAGAGGGAATTAGATATATTTCTTCAGTATAAGGGTATTAAAGGTTACGGAGAGAAGGCGGGGACGGGATACTGAACTTTAAGATCAGCCATAATCTTATTGTATGGCGGAGCAGGCTCGAAGGGTCGAATGACCTACTCCTGCTCCTATCTTCTTTGACCTCACTCCTTTTTTCTCCCTTCCTTCTCATGTCTCTGTGCCTGCTTTCAGAGGGAAAAAAAATTAAGATCTCTCCTATCTCTTTTGCTCCATACTAAGCCAACCACTCTGATCTTCAAGAAGACAAATTTTGTCCCTTACTATCCTTTATATTTTTAATATACCTGTAGAAACCCTTAGGATTTTCCTTCAAATTGTCTGCCAAAGCAACCTCATGTCTTCTTTTAGCCTTCCTGATTTCTTTCTTGAGTTTTGTCTTGTGTTTTAATACTCGAGTATCTCACTTGCTCCATGTTTCCTATACCTGCTCTGCACTGCTATCTTCTTCCGAACCAGATCCCCAATATTTTTTGAAAACCAAGGTACCCTGTGCCTGGTACTTTGCTTTATTCCTGACAGAATCATACAAACTCTGTACTCTCAAAATTTCACCTTTGAAGATTCTTCACTTATCTCGCACATCCTTGGCCGAAAACAACTTATCCAAAATAATGCATTTTAGATCCTTTCTCCTATTCTCAAAATTAGCCTTTCTTCAATTTCGAATCTTA